>NC_134456.1:66242028-68642028 GCF_047948215.1 Lycorma delicatula | reverse complement strand
AATTAAACCGAAGTTTTTTCGTTTTATTTAAACAAACTAATTAATTAAAAATTTATAAGTTTTAAAATCATTAAAATAAACAGTAAAATCTCCGAAAAAATAAACTTAAATTAAAACATAAAAATGTTTTTCCTGTATTTCATTTAAAATTTATGTATATTTTTCAATATACAATAAGCAAAGTAATATTACAAGTACGAACTCGACATAGAGGACTTCGATTTGAATTGAACAGCGACCGTATTAACGAGCGCGACAAAGTAGAGATGTAATTAACTTCTTTTCATTAGTCTTTCAATAGGTGATACTTTACATAAAAGGATAGAAGAGAGGAAGAGGGAAATTCTCAAGTGTTAATTAAAACCTTCTGGCTGGCAAGAGATACAAAAATTGTGTAATGCATTACATGAAATATTCTTTAGTCATCTTCAATTTGTGAACCATTAGGTTTGATAACTTTGTTTAAACTACTGACTCTTTTCTATGTAAAATATTTCTCGTTATTTCATACAACCTTTACCAACTAAGAAACAAAATTCAGTGAATTTATTTATATACATAGGCCAAAATAGATTTTTTCTTTCAGTAGAATTTACATTTTAAAAATTATTTATTATACAATAATCGCATTAAATTCAAAATTAAACTAATTAACTGGATGCTTAAAAGTTCTTCAAACATTTTGCTTTTCAATCTAAAAGAAAACAAAAAAGGCTTTATTGAAACAATAGTATAATAGAAAATAATATTAATTAAATGAAAAATTCAAACTAATAAGAAATATTAATTTGATGACATTTACTTCTATGCAAAATTCATGTAATGAAGATTTAAAAAACAATAATGTTTTTCAATTATTAATTTATAAGTATAATAAAAATTGATAAAATTAATTTTACGTACTATTGAAAATTATAAACATCTTTATAATACACTATTATTGTTACAGGAATTCTTTTAAAAGATTAAAAAATAGGTTAAGAGAATCAAGTTGGTTACATAAATTAAAATATCTGGCGAAGATATATTCTGCGCTTAAATATTTTTTTTAAAATTAGTATATTAATGTACTAAATTTGAAAATAAAAATATTTAATATTAATCTTACAAATTGTGGGGTGTAAAGCTAGTTCGCCTTCACGTGGTGCATCCTGGGTAACGGTTAATGAGCTAGCAGATACTGACAGTCAGACAAACCTAGAAGATAGGTTCTCCTGACCACGCAGACACAAGCCTACAGTGTTAGGAACTGCAGGCCATGTCGCTAGATATACCCAACAGTCCTTTTCAGGACTTGTCAACAAGAAGTCTTGGATCTTCGGTCCGAATTTGCCAGATAAATATGGAAAGCATAAGTTATACTAAGAGCCAGTATCTATTGAAACTACTGAGGAACGACAATATTGATCTGGTTACAATCCAGGAAACGCATTATAACACTGAGGAACAATTGCGGAGAAGAGGCAAAATACCTGGATATGAATTACCTGGTGCCACATACCATGATGCGTACGGCGTCGCTACTTACGTTAGGCGCGATATAGAAAAAGCCACTCATCTCCACCTCCACGGACAATGAAATTCATAATCTTGTAGTTAAAATCGGAAGTATAACAGTGTCAAATATCTATAAACCACCAGCTGTATCATGGCCAACGTCAATAATCCAAATGCAGCCTCATCTTGCGGTCTACTTGGGTGATTTTAATAGCCACCATGAGCAATGGAATTATAAGGATTGTGATACGAACGGTGAGGCTCTGGTGAGAAGGGCTGAGGATGAGAATCTTAGTCTTGTCTTTGATGCTAAAGACCGATTTACTTTTAAATCAGCGGCTTGGAGGCGGGAGTATAACCCGGATCTATGTTTCACCTCAACTGACAGCAAAGGTCGGCCGCTGTTAGTCACCCGAAAAGTTCTCTGCGACTTTCCCCACAGCCAGCACCGTCCAGTTACTATAGAGGCAGGTAGCCGAATTTCTCTTGTGACCTCTGTACCACGCCCTAGATGGAACTCCAAAAAGGCTAATTGGGAAAATTTTTCTAGGAATCTGGTTAAATGCCTAGGCTGGATCAATCAGCAAAAACTATAGCAGATTTATTGGAGTAGTAACAAGTACCGCTAAGAAGTGCATCCCTAGAGGGTTTTGCAGAGAATATATCCAAGGGTGGTCCCAAAATAGCGAAGTTCTCTATCGAAGCTTCTTCGACAACAGAAATGGTCAGAAACGGTGGGAAGCCTGAACTTTCAGACCTCGAGTCGTCATGCATGGACTCTGCTAAGAAAATTAGGAAGCGGATCTCCTATTCAGAGACCAAAAGCAGGTGTCTTCCCAAACACCGTGACATCCCACATAGCGTCAACATTCAGAGCACCAAGAGACAGAGGGCACAAAATTGAGATAAAACGCGAACTAAGGAACTTGAGGAGGAAGGCGGGAGAGACTGAGTACGCTCACACTTTTACGCTTGAAGAGATTGGGTCGGCGCTCAAAGATGTTGCTCCAGGGAAAGCACCAGGGTTCGATAGTATCAATCCGGAATTTTTATTATACTGCGGAAAATACGCAAAGTTTTGGCTGGCCATATTCTTCACTGACATAATGTAGACCGGTAGCGTGCCTAAAGAGTTCAAGCAGTCGAAGGTAGTAGCCATTTTGAAACCGGGGAAACCAGCAAACTAACCTAAGGAGCTACAGGCCTATAACATTGCTATCAGCGACGAATAAATAGCTAGAAAGGCAAGATATCTACATCAATATCTAAAACAGAATCTGTCAGAGGATATATGATATTATACAAATTGAACAAGCAGGCTTTAGGCCAAAACGAAATTGCACCGGCCAGGTTCTCTCGCTCACGACGTACATTGAAGCGGGGTTCCAAAGAAATCTTAAAACCTCTACTGCGTTCGTTGATTTATAAGCCGCTTACGACACTGTCTGGAGAGAAGGCATGATTTGTAAGGTCCTCCATGTAATCCCATGCAAACTAATAGCTCACCTGCTTAACAACACGTTGAACGACAGAATGTTCCAAGTTATCATGGGATCCTATATAAGCTTACCGAGGAAACTCAAGAATAGCCTGCCACAAGGGTCGGTACTTGCGTCACTCCTTTTCAGCATCTATGTTGCGGACATGCCAGAGACAAGATCTAAAAAGCATGGCTACGCCGATGACTGGGGGCTAACAATAAAATGTAGATCATTTGAAGAAGAGTCGGAGGGAGTCCTGATGGCGACTTGGAGAAATTGGAGAGGTACTTCCAGAGTTGGCGCCTCCAACCGAATGTTAGTAAAACAGAAGTGTCATGCTTCCATCTGAGTAACAAGTTTGCTAATAGGGAGCTTAAAATTCTATTTGAGGATACATGACTCTTTTACAATAAGACACCGAAATACCTAGGCGTGACACTTGATAGAACGCTTTCATTTAAGGAGCACCTAATGAAAACTGCAGGGAAATTGAAAGCGAGAAACAACATCATACATAAGCTCTGTGGAACGACGTGAAGAGCATCGGCTTCCACTTTGCGCACATCGGCTCTGAGGCTGGTCTTCTCGGCTGCTGAATATTGTGCGCCAGTACAATATTCACAGCCCTTAACAGCCCTTATGTTGGTAGAGTTGATGCTCAAATTAATGACACAATGAGAATGACTGGCGCGGTTATCAGGTCTACTCCCGTGGAATGGCTCCCGGTATTGAGCCACATACCACCCCCGAACCTGCGCCGTATGAACGCTCTTGTAAGAGAATACAAGAAGATTATGGAAAATCGAGACCTGCCAATACATGAGGACATTAAAGATGCCAATCGTGGGTGCCTTCGATCTAGAAAGTCACCTATCAAAACAGCAATTGCTGCCCCAGAGGACGGATTTGACCTAATTGACGTCTGGCGTCGAGAATGGACCGCAAAGCAGACCACAAATCCCATGTATTACTCAATGCCCGTCGGGTTTTGACTTGCCACGTAAGACATGGTCAACGCTAAACAGAATACGGACTCAGCATGGTAGGTGCGCTTGCCAAACTAATTACACAGGACAGCGTTGAGACATTTCAATACTTGCGGACGTCACTTAACAGTGGTTAAAAAATGTTAGGCTGCAATATGCACCTATCTACGGTTCCTAATAGCTCTGTAAAATA
This sequence comes from Lycorma delicatula, assembly GCF_047948215.1. Lineage (NCBI taxonomy): Eukaryota > Metazoa > Arthropoda > Insecta > Hemiptera > Fulgoridae > Lycorma > Lycorma delicatula. Next base: position 68,637,871 of record NC_134456.1, on the reverse strand, counting down.
TCTTTCAATGTATAATTTACTAAGCATTACTTTTAATTACCACTACATAAAGAAGAATGAATACATTACATAATTGACCACCTAACAATCTCGAAACTACGATATAGAAAAGCTCGGATTCTTTCTCTCTTCCGTCACTGACTAACAGTAATAATATGAAGCCAAAACGTAAACGCGTATGTAGTGAAAGAATACAACTAACCAAGAAAAAAAAACAAAATGTTCAAAAGAAATTAAAAAAGAAAATGTTGAAATATAATTTTTCTAAAAATATCTTGAAATGTAACGTTATGAAACGCGAACGTAGTTACCTTAATATTCATTGTAGTCACATATTCAACATATTACATATAGTCAATGTCAGGACGCCATTAATATTAGACAATCCGAAGAAATTGTTTGAAAATTACTGTGGATAAATTAAAGTAAATTGTAAGAGTACAGACATTTACGCGAGTCAATATTTTTTATTATTTTTTTTTACCGAGTGTTTTGTATTACTAATCTTTTTAAAACCGACGAGAAAAAATACATTTGACAAACAAGAATCAAATTTTAGAATCAATTTAGAGAAAAAAATCTCTTCAGAATGTTCATAAAAATTAGGCCATGTTTAGTAGTAATATAATAACAATTAAGTATATATTATTATCTTGTTAACAGGTCTTACTGATATTCTTAAATAAATAAATATAATCAGAAAGAAATTTGAGTTTAATTTACAAAAATCTACACATTACTTTATCTCATAATTACTACAGTTATCATTCTTTATTCATTGGCTCAGTCAGTATTACAGTTACTTTTATAATAGAAGATGTTTACACTAATAAGGAACGGTATAACTGATATGTACAGTAAGTCATTAGCAAAATTATAGTAAATTCATTAACAAAAATTGTTGTTTTATGTTTTATGTTTTAATACACATACTTAAGAAAAATATACAAATATATAATTGTGTCTTTTACGTAAGAAAACAAGCGATTATAATCTAGTATTAGAGATATCGCTGTTAAATAACAGCTGATACACCTTATAAAAGAATAGGATAATTAATTGGGCATTCCACGAATTAGAGTTATAAATACGTAAAAATCTCTAAACATGTAGAGTTATCAATTTATACAAAAATAAATTACATTGATATTATATACCAAAACAATAACTAAAACGCTAACTGTGCGCGTTTATGTAGGGTAAAACTAAGTAGAACATTTAAGGTACTTGATTCTTTTAAATAGTCTAGTTATATTTTAACTTAAAGTTCACCTTTATATTCGTTCGTTGAAGTAGTAATAAACAGATTTTTTTAGTTACAGACATTTGCATTAGCATTCAAATATAATCTTTTATACTGGTAAATACTACATTAGAAATTTTTTTCGTCTACGCTAAACTAATTGTTTAGTTAGTGTTCCTAATGTTTACTCACTAGTTCTTTTTAAATTGTTCAGCATATTTAGTCAGCCACTCAAATGAGAAATGAGTGCTTATATACAATGCAGAACTACTATATGCGTTATACGAAAACAATACTTACAAATCCATTATGTAAAGATCGTTTTGGAGTCTTTGCCAAGAAGGAAAAGGTTCCTGGTATTCAGTTGCGGGTGGGAAATGTAGAGAGTTGAAGTGCTAAGCTTTCAGTGAAAAGAGGTCGAAAAATACTTGGAAAATGGATCACGCATCACAACTGGAGTAGAAAATGTAAAGAAATATAAACAACTAAAGAAACAAGCGGAGTGTCGTTGTGCTGAATGGCCCTTCTATATTATGGAACAACTTGCGTGGATTATTGTTAGCAATAAAACTGGAGACATTTGTAAACACAATAAGGGTGGTTTGTAAGCATTAAGCTAAGTTGACTGCTCCCCTTTAGAAATCTATTTTTACACCTCTAAAGGGTTTTTTAACGCTCTTTTTATAACAGAGGATGTGTAAAAAATTTCACAGTTCATGAAATTCTGACGTAATAAAAATTACAAGAGAATCTTTTACTGTAAAAGTATCACTGCAGTTTAAAATAACATAATTTTTTAATATATATTTTCTTTCTGAGATATTAAAAAAGAAAAACCAACCGACGATGAATTATAAAGTATTGTTTCAACTATCATATAAAAACGAAGAAAAAATAATTTATAGAAAACCTAATGCGTACAATAAACGTACGCGGAGATATTGTTACAATAATAGAAAATCCTTTTGTTGCGAAGGAAGATCCTATAAAGAACATCACCAGTTGGACTTTGTACGTTTGACAAAACTCAAAATGAAAATTTAAAACATATCTTTCTTGATTGGATCAGTATGCATGTTTGCACCACCTTCTATCACTCTTCAAGGTGCTATTAAAGGTTAGTGATCATTAAAATCACTTCTTTTTAAAAAAAAAGTATCTTATCATTAATATAAGTACGTATCATTAATATAACAATGCGATACATTACTTAATTAAATTTTATATTTTCACGGATGAATTGAAACACAGTTTTTGATTTATATAATCCATTTTTTGAACCAAGCTGTAACCTTATTAATTTTAAAAAAAATGACGTATATTACAATCAATATAATAACCTATATTTATCATTCAATTTTTGAATTTAAAACACGAGAAAGTAGACTATATGTATGTTTAGCATGCTTGTGTTCCTGTAACTAAGAATGGCTACTGTAATTTTTCATGGAATATATGTCAAGTAATTTATTCTAATTTTGAAAATAATTCAGGGTATATGGATTAACAGAGTATAAAATTTAAGAAAAAATAAAATTAAAAAAAGTGGAGTGTAATAAAAAACAATAATTGATAAAAAAAATTTAAAAACACATAAATAATCGGATCCGTAAAAACATTTTGTATTCGGTCATAAAATTTATGAAGTTACGTATAAAATAACAATAATCTTCTAAAAGGCTACGGAAAATCATTTTCCGTAATCAGGTATATTAAATTAATTATAACATTCTAGAAATTATTTAGAAGCTTTCCCGTAAGTCGAATTTGAGAAAAATGTTCCAGTTCACAAAACATCTCTTTTGCAAGGTTATTATATTTATTCGGAAATTTTCTTCGGAGTGTTTATCGCGTGTTCTAATATATGTATGTGATAGTCCGCATCGAATTAAGCATGCGATGCGATTTTACTGTCATAATCGAACTTGTTTCCGAGATTCCTTCTCAGAACATAGAACATCATTAAAATTTATATTTGGGTATAGTTTCCCTGATAAAAGGATTCCGAGAACTGTAATTTCTGTGGATATTACAGCACTTGTCAAATCAACCTTTTTTAATAAATTAAAATAAATAAAACCTTATTTAAATAAAAAATTTAGCAACTTTTGTTCACCTTATATCTTATCGTTATATCTTATATCTTTTGGCCTTATATCTTACCGTTCGAACATCCAAGCAAGCAAGCAAATTAAAAGTTACTGAAAATTAAAGACATATTTTTTAATAATTTAAATTAAAACGACCTTTACGATTGCGTATTAAAAAAAAAGAGTACGATATATAAAAACCACGTATATGCTAAGCGATTCCCAAGATGAACGAGGGTATGGCTTTAAAATGTCTAAATCTGTACTAGTGATTCTTTAGTTTTTCTAGAGAAAATTTCATTTGTGCAGTATGAATTTAAATTAATCAACAAAATTTCGTAGATCAGCAATTGGATGATTTCATCCCGTTTTAATACTTAAATTAGACAGAGCAAGCGTTCACTGATAGAGGGGAAAAAAGAGGATAATACTGAATGGGTTTGGATAAGGCTCCCTGAAAAACTCCAAAATTTTGTTTCTTAAAAGTCAATAACGTACCGTTTACCCTAGTAACAAAGAATCCACAAAAACTGCCAGGATCGTTACAGATTTATCCATAGAGTCCTTAATTTCCTAGCTGAACCGTAAAAGTTGTTGCGAGGTTGATTGATATTTCCTGAAACTTGCCTGCTCCTGACAAATAATATTCCTGATTTTCAGGGAATAGGTGAGCCAAGCATTCACAATTCTCTCCATACCTTTTAGTTAAAACGCTGGTCGGAGAAATTGGCTGGGAGCTGGAGAGAGTCAGGAGGTTTTTGAGTTTCAAAATTGATAAAATTATTGCCTTCTTCCAGGATTATGGGATATTTTATTGGTAAACGGCATGATAAAGACCTAATTTATGTGGAAATATTTCTATTCTTAAAATTCTTTTTTAGTGTTTTCTATCGGTGAAATACGTTTGGTTCATCAAGAGAAATATAACTAAAGTACAGACAATAAAGTAGAGTATGCATTATAAAATTAATAATAAAAAAATAAACTTTTAGGATACATCGTTACATCTAAGAAAGAGCATAATATTTTGTAAACATAATTATGATATAACTAACAATACGAGTAAAAGCATTTAAGTCTACGCATTTAAAGTGTTAGCATTGTTTTAAAAGTTTTATTCTCGTGTTCTATTCAACACATTTTAACAATCATTCGACAATAGAGGTGCATCAATGGAAAAGCTTAAAAAAATTTTATTAACGCCTTTTATTCTTTTAAAAAGAATTTATTTTGTTCACACACAAGATTATTATGAAAGAAAAACCTTATATTTATTTCAAGTTCTAATTGTCATAAAATATTATTAAATTGAAAAAAAAAAATTATGAATAAAATATCGAAACTAGCTTGAAAAACAATTTAAGGAAACCATTTCAAGTCAACTGAAATGGCACGAAATATAGTAATATTTTAAATAAAAAAGGTCATTACTTAATTCGTAATTTAGAAATTCATTACTGCATAAAAAAACAAGAAAATAAGGTACAATAATTATATTGCCATAATATTAATTTACGGTCGTAAACTTTAATGTATTATACAAAACCATAAAAGTATACGAGCAGGCATTTATTTAGAAGATAGCTATTCGAAGTCATTCCAAGGGTTGTGAGAAAATTACTAAAGATACCCCTTTTACTACATTTGATTTCCTTAACTCCATAAACGTAAAAAAGTAGCAAATATTCTTCTACTGCGTGGAAAAACTTTGAAGTATTCCCTTTCCCTTAGCATCAGAACAGAAGTAGCTCCATACTGATGGCAATAAAGTTTGGTCAAATATCTTGTGGACTGGTCCCGAGGGACGCCGGACGGCCAGGTACTCGTTCCATCTTATCGATCGCATTCCGATCGCTTCCACTCCTTCCCTGAATCAGACTTCAAAGCATCCTCCATTTTCCTTATTCTTTGAGAATTTTCTTATATATACAGAATAATACGATATGTTATGTAAACACTCAAAATATTTTAATCTTCCATCTTACAATATACGTAAAGGTAAACGTTATAAAAAACTGGTCATTATGGAAATATTTTTGTTTACCTTGAAACATCTTGAACGATTCTTTGAAAATAAAAAAAACTAAATTTTGTTTGTACAAGAAACCGAGGAAAAAATGAATTACATTAAATAAAAACCACTTAAAACAACCCTGCACTTAAATAGGAACTATAAAATATGTAATTAATTAAAATATTGAATAATACAGAATTTCAATCTTTACAGAAGTATTTATTTAAACTTCTGAACGGTACAAAATAAATTATGAATCATTAAGAAAATATATCGGTGTACAATCGAAATATATTCGTTATTTTAAAACTATTTTTCTAGGTTAATTTTTTGGGTTTAGTTTCGTGGGACAGGGCTGATTTTTAAAGCAGGAAGCCATTTCTGATGGCATCTTACTAATGGTCGGAAATGGGCTATGAAGTTTACAGAGCGTAAAAGCGTGTTTAATGATTAAGATTTGAACCCAAAACCTTCCGGAAGAGAGTAGAGGACATGTTACCGATTTTACGGAAAGTTCTCGGAGTAATGTATCAAATACATAAATCATATTAAATACGTCATTTGTATATATATATATATATATATATATATGTGTGTGTGTGTGTGTGTGTGTGTGTGTGTCTATATAAAATGACGAATTAAACTTATTGTTTAACATTTTTCTTTGTTAAACATTAACAAATTTGGATGGAGTCATGTCAATATCAAAGCGTCTAGCCTTCAAACAGATAACATTTTGTTGGAATAGTAAAATAGTGGCCTCCGTGGCGGTAGTGGTAGGGTCACAGACTTTCATCCAGAGGTCCTGTGTTCGAATCCCTGTCAGGCATGGCATTTTCACACACGCCACAAATCATTCATCTCCACCTCTGAAGCAGTACCTAACGGTGGTCCCAGAAGTAAAAAAAATTGTTTCAAATAACTCGTATTTAATTACATTACATTAAATAATATAAGTTTTAAAAGGTAAAGATTAACAAACTAATTTCATTATTTAAAAAATTTTTGTTGTAGAATATATTACATTATTTTTTCCCATTCTGAACATACATAATAATACAAATTAATAAAATTACAACAAAATGAGTAAAGATAAATCAATTCCTCAGTAAATTAATTAAATTATTAAAACAACTGCCCATATTGATAACAAAAAACTAAATAAAAAATAGGCCTACATATCCATGGTAAAATGACATAAGTTCTAAAATGTATAAAATGAATTACATGCCTAGATAACACGGTAAATTTTTGCATGAAATTAAATAATTTAGATAATATAATCATATATTTATGTTACATGTAAAAAATCTACATTTAAAATCAAAGAATAATTCTTTTCAAAACACTTATCTAAGATAATCGATGGATGATGCGTTTACCTGATGAGAAAACATAATCAAATATTGAAAAATGAAGAAAATATATGTTTTTTGACTTTAAATTGTGAAAATGAGAAACCACATATTATTTTCTTTTTCCAATTTTTTTTTTGTGTAGGAATGAAAAAATATTTTTTCTTTTCTCTATCAATAAAGTTTAAAAATTGAATATCTTAAGTTTAATAAATTAAAAAAAAAAGTCGTGGATTAAAACAATAACATAAGACAAAGAAGATGAATTAAAACATAAAACATCACGATTCAAAAAAAAAAATAGTTTATATTGGAAAAAGATGACCAGATTAGATAACGTCTGGCTCAAAAAATCTCTTTGCTAAAATCTAATCTTGCCATGAAAACGATATTGTTGCTGACACTGAAACCAATATAGTTGTCCATTTGGATTTTGATTTGTTACTTCAGGCCATTGACTTGTCAAAGACGGCCACTTCATAGAATCCTGTTAATTGTGTTCGTTCAACGCTGTCAATAACAGTGATATTACTTTACACTATTTCTAAATACTTACATCACTTATTTTCTTTCACATATCTTCTAGCATTATTCTATATTATTCTTTATATACACACACATATATATATATATATATATATATATATATATATATAAAATCTTCAATACTAACGAACGACTCAAGATTAGCACCGGTTAAACATAAATGGCTAGGTAGTACACGTACACACACACACACACACACACAACGCATAAATACATGCATTATACACTAATATTCTCAGAGAAACACAAGAATTAACAGGAGAAATATTTGCTCCTAGTAATATTTTTATCATTTTTGTAAATAATCTAATATACTTTTTATACATCTAATACATAGAAAACATAAATACTAACAGAAATATACTAGAAGCAAAATAGAAAAACTGTAATCAACGGTAAGTGATATTTGACCAGTATGGATTTTTATTTATGATAAATAACCTTTTTATTATATAAATCAATCCTGTTTGCTTAAAATTCATAAGTTATGTTTTTTATATAATTATACTAAATTAACAAAAAAATTAAAAAATAATTATGAGGATACAGATCAATAAAAGATGTACAGTTTTGATATTCTTGTGTAATTATTTCCCTTTCAAATTTGTCTTGTATTATAATGCAGTTTTATTATTGAAACACGAATAGAGAGAAATGGCAGTTACAAAATGAAATTGGTCACTATCAAAAGACTATTCCATTTCCCTTCAATTTTCATTTTGAATCGTTTACAGTCAAATACCTTACTGAGTAAATGATTTGTCAAGGGGAAATAGACCAGAACTCCATTATTTACTACGTATTACGAAACTGACTTTATAGATGTCACGTAAAAACAATAGCGGTTGGTAGCTCTTTGTAAATTAATAAACGCTTTGAAAAATGTATTATCTCATTAATAATGTTATTTAACATAAATTTCTACAAAAAAATGATTTCTAATATTTTATTGCATATTAATAATTTTTTATAATACGTTCCGAGTCAGATTTCAAGATTGAGTTGGACATTTTTATTATTTCCCAACTTCTTTTTACCTTCGAATGACAAAAATAGGAACTCAATAAAAAACAATTATTTTATAGTCAGTGTGAAATTAAAAATAAAGTAATTCTTTTTTAACCACATTAAAAAAAGACGTCGTCAATTCTATGTATACATTATTTATTTTCCTAATGTGCACTTTAAGATCTGTTCCAATCTTACAACCTGATCAATTAGTGAACAATAAACAACCTCAAGGCCCAATGAGATGAGGATGATGTGCATGATATATAAATGAGTCGTAGTCTTGTACAATTTCAGGCCGACCATTCCTGAGAATTGTGATTAATTATTACGACCACCAAAGAACACCGGCATCCATTGTCTATTATTCAAATCTGTTTAACAAAAACTAACGTTTACTACGATTTGAACTTCAGAACCTTCGACTTGAAAATCAACTGTTAAACAACTGATTTGAGTCAACGAGTTAATCACTAGACTAGCCCGGTAGAACATATACACAGATATTCACACGTAATATATATATATATATATATATATATATATATATATATATATATACTATTTTTTAAGTACAATAAAGTTTTACTCTTCATCAGTTGACCCAACCAATTGATAATCCTTTTTCTTATTTAGACAGAAAAAGAAGAAAACTTCCATGAAAGGCGGTTCCACGATGGTCCATTGAAAGCTTTCTAAATAACTAAAGATGAACATTATTTAAATTAAAAGATTTATTAAAACATTAATAAACATTAAAACATTAATTTATTAATTAAAACATTTTCAACAAATTATGTGAAATCATTTTCATTTTTTCGCCATGTAGGATTATCATAGCGTTGAGTATTTTCTACAATTATAGTGTTCACAGTTTTCTGTAAGAAAATTAATCGGAAAAATTAGGATTAATGTAATACAAGTCTTCGCACCTAGTTAGCATTATCTGGTCTTTGGATGCTCTATTTTATTTTTTTATTTTTATTAATACGTAGGTTCTCTCCTTTTTTCTTGCAAACGGCTTTTTTACATCCTTCGTTCTATTCAAATTTTAGATAAAAGTACGGCTTAAAAATATGTAATAAAATTTGAAAAATAATACCACCTAAAATATCCTAAAAAAGATTAAGAAAGGATAAGAAAGAAAAACAAAATTAAACTTCATTATAATTTAAGTTTTCTTTTGTTGACAGATTAAATTAATTAGTTTAATTGATTAATAATTATGTTTTATTTTACGCCAGTTCAAAAAGTTGAAAAATATTATTTTTGTTTTCTTTTTCGCTAAATTAAAGTTTTACAGTAGATTCAAAATTAGTAAATGTTGGTATTACATCCATAAGGAGGCATACGAAGAATGTGCAATCTTACCTGCAAAGAGTAGCTATTACCAACGGACATGCTAATTTTAAGCTCAATATGTTTTAAATATTGAAGAAATAAAACGAAATTATTATAAAACTGCATAGTTATCATCAGCATTACTGATCAGACTCCTGCATATGATTATTCAAAATCATTAATAATTCTGATGAAAGTCATATAAACAAATCTTAAAAAGTGATTCAGAAGAAAATGAAATTAATGTGGAAACTAATTCTAGAACTTGAGATACGGAAAAACGTTCATACAAACATATGTCAGAAAACGCTTAGTTATCGTGTAGCGGCTTGCGAAAAATTTTGCCCAGACTTCAGTTCCCCCGGTGAAATGAGGTAATACTTAAATTTTTATGGCGTTATATACGGAGCAAACTTATATAATTGAAAAATCGAATAAATCAGGTCCCAGAACTTTATCTCCCTAGTTTTCATCATGATATCCAACATAATAAAGATAAATTTCGGGATAAAAATACGTTTTATTTTATTCTGAAGTACAATAACTTTGTTAGATGTTTAATAAATCTGTACATTTTGTTATTAAAACTTACAGAAAATTTAATTCTGAGAAAATTAATGTAAAGTTTATGAAAAACAAAGTCAACTATTATTATTATTATTAGCCTAATAACATAACAGGCAAGAAAAGTAATTTTTTTTTGTTTTTCGTAGACTTTATTACATGAAATTTCTCAGAATTTAATTCTCTACAAGCTGTAACAATAAAATTTACCGCGTTATCAAAGTTCTTGAAATTCAAATTAAGGACATGTTTGCAAAAACATTTTTCCATATTTCAAATTTTAGAATTAGTTCCCAAATTATTTTCCTTTCTTCCTGAATCACTCTGTATATAACTATATATGTAAGCTAGAAAAACAATTGTATGAAAAACTTAATAACAACACAGACTTTAATTCCAATTTCCTAATGAAACCTTCCAAGATACGCATAATTCATTTAATTTATACTACTAACGGATCAATATCGATATTATTCAAGATAAAGAATAAAAACATTTTAAACAATTTCATGACAAAATAACATGCAACTCCATTGTTTTTAACTAAGTGGTAAACAAATCAATGGAGTTTTATAGACTATCGAACTGCGGTATTTTTCGTAGACATTCCCCAAAATGATACGTCAGTCAGATTTCAGTAGATGTTTTTCAATACCTAATAAACTGTTTATAAGTAAGATAATACAATTTCCATTCTATATATATATATACAAAGTTTATGTAATAGCAATAATTAAGATTCTTCTAGTAAATTCCATCATAGTTAATTTTCTACAAATAAAAAAAAAAAAAAAATTAACTTCATTTTGACATAGCTAACAGGAAATAGGATAAATATATTAATGAAAAAGAATAACAAATGTGTATTTTATAAATATATTAATACACATGCCTTAATTAACAAAAAAATATTTATGATTTAAACCTAGAAAGTTATTAATTTTAGCCGTACAATATTAGCAGTGTATAAATGTATAATAATAGGAGAGACAATCAAATGAAACGTGAATTAGTGTATGATTAATAGCAAAAATGAATAGGATTCGAACCTTAAACTTTCCCTATAAAAAGTTGAAATGTTACTACTCGTCACGATGTAGGAGGATAATATTCGTATTTACATTAATACATTTCTATGTATGTGTGTGTATACTAAGTCGTTAAACAATTAATTTCATTCATATACAGATAATAAAATCAATTCAATTTAATCCTACTAAGGAGTATTTATTCAGAAATTCTATCTAGGAATTAGTCTACTTCTTTGTTTCCATACCTATTTGTCTAGATTTCAAAACACTCTTTGATTACGTAGTTACTTGGTACAAAAGTTATTTAACGCTTTGGAGTTAATTTAGAATCTTTTGTTAACTTATATGCTTAGTTTTCAGTTCTTGAGTAACTATAAATGTCAATATTATAAAATTATTAACAGTAAAGTAGCTTGATGTTCCATTAAAAATAGAAACTGATTAAAAAAAAAGTTTGTTGTGAACACATTATTGTTTACCAACTTATATCAAAACATACATAATAAAATTAGATAGTAAATAAATGAAAATAAAAACAATTGATAAAATTATTTAAATTTACGCAAATTAATTGAAAATTTACTGCCGATGTCTTATTAAAACAATGTTTACTAAGTTAGTTTTAGTCTATTGTTGTAACGTCTGTAATAATTTTAGAATAATTTACCCGTTGATATTATGCTTCGTATGCACATATTGTTTAATTTTATACAATAAAACCTACAATTATTATAAGGTAAGTAGATAGGTTAATGTGCAATAAACTTTATAAAAATATCTAAAAAACATTATTTAAATCAAAATAAAAAGGAAATAAGTAGCAAAATAAAAACTACTTTTAACGAAAGAGATTAAAATTAATATAAAAAATTATTAGATATTTAGACCTTGCTTTTAACATTTCTTTTTGTTTTTATATTAGCATCAACAATTAAAGTCTTTAGCAACTTAAGAGTGTAATGTAACTGTACCAGTAAATTTGGGGACTTGAAACTCAGGTCGACTACTCCTGAGACGTGTGGTTAATTGAAACCCAACCATCAAAAAACACCGGTATCTACGATCTAGTATTCAGATCTGAATAAAAGTAAACGCTTTTATTAGGATTTGAACCTGAAAACTTCGACTTCGAAATCAGCTGATTTACCACTATACCAACCCGGTGCGTTAACATTCCTTTTTATTAAGGCGAAAATAAAACAAATGTTTGTGGAATACTATATTGAGTGACAATGTTATAATAATCATTTAGATGAATTCATCAACTTTAAAAAGGTTTATTTTCACACCTTATTAAAAAAAAAAATATATGAAAAATAAAAAAAATAAACTGACAATATTTTCCTCACTTATTTTCTAAAATATGTCACAAAAAAAAAGTAAATGAAATTATTTTGTACGAGATTAATGAAGTGTACTAGTAATCCAGAAATAATGCTAAAACCGGGAATTAAATAAAAATGTTCAACCACTTTAAAAAAACTAAACACGAATAAATTTCAATCAATCACTGATTTAGTTTACAATTATAGAAAAAGAAATAGAGTACAAATATAATGGTGAAAACTAATTAAAATTACCCACTATTAATTATAAAACACTATTACATAATTGTTTTTTATCTGCCCAAAAAATATCAAAATGACAATACCGAAAATGACAATATCCGAAAGAACAGGTAATTAATATTTAATTGATATATTTTCTCTATAGAAGAGAGATGGAGGAATCAAAAGAGAAATTTTAGTGTAGAATATCAAAATGGATAGTTTCTATAAGGTATTTTTTTGTTTTTTAATTTAAATAATAAAAGTTAAAAACATGGTACTGAGATTTTTTGGTACATTTAAAATTCAGTTCCTAAATGAAAATATAAATAAATATTTTCTTCAGTCGAACGACTGAAAATATATTTAAAAGGTTAATTGATTTGTTAAATCAATAAAAATTTACAAAAATTCTCACAATTTAATCCTGTGATTTGTATTTCTGCTCTGAAGTACAGTAACACAAACATTACTTTAAAATAAACTCAAATAGTTGATTAGATTTAATTTACTAAGCATTTGGCACCGTTGGTATTAATAAAGTTGTATAAAATAAAGTTCCGCTTACCAACAATTTTAAAAGTATATATCCGAGTACTTTTGGAGCCCTTACGCCATCATCAAGGATTTCCCAGAAGATGATAATTCAAATTCAAATGTATAATTATATTTAAATTAAAATTGGTACGTTCACAATAGTCGGCCATAAGATGTTTGCGACTATTATCTGATAATAATCGCTAACAACTTATGACGTTACGTTCTTATTGACGTACAATGTAATTTTATTTCTTGACGACCGACTATTATGAACGTAACAATTTTAATTATTTACGTATAACTTAGAGAAAATTAGCTAGAAAACCTGATGGGAAAAAGTAATATATATATATACTTCCACATTATAGATAGCTTACTTTCAGCTCCATTGTAGCTTAATAAAATTTAATTTTCTGCGCACTTTTTACTATTTTTATAAAACCGAAAATATTGTCTTTATGTATGAACAAAGCCATTCAAGAAAATAAACATAGAAAAAACCATAAAGAAAAATGAGAAAAGACTACTACTGAGCGTGAGTTAAATCTCTTTGAAATAAAGGAAAATGTATCAATATTTTATCTACACATTTTCATTTAGTTTTCTTAAACTTTACCAGTAATTTAAGAATGACTCCGTATGGATTGTTGTCATACATTAGACCAAATCAATAATAAGGAATAATCATGACAAAAACATCAAAAAAAATTTTTAAACGTGTATGTACACAATATTATTATCTGTTTAAAAATTTTTAGATTTCAGTTATCCGGAACTATGTATTAGGTAATCGTAGAGCCTTTGCTACGAATAAAAATCGCGATCCTTTTGTTGAAGAGGGAAGTTTGACCATATTTGTGTAAAATAATAATCAACCACGTTCAAAGTGAGATTTATTTACCTTTTTTGAAATAATAAAAATACAAAGAAATGTTTACTAAGAAATTCATACATAAAAAAAGCTGTAGATTAAGGTCCTTATTTAACCGCAATCAAGGCCAACCTCCAGAAGTTGTAAAATGGAAAAGAAATAATTTTTTGGCCAAAATCTTCCTTTTATATGTAATATAATAACATCAACAAGTTGTAACAATAGCATTTGGAGAATATTAATAAAATTTAAGAGAAGAGTTTTTAAATTATCCAAAATTTTCTTTAAGGTAAGCAGTCTCTTGAAAAATTTGTGTTATATAGAATTTTTCGTTAATAAACATTTGTACTTTTATTGTGTTTGTTAATATTGAACTTTTTTCACTGTTTATATATACCATACGATTTCAAAAAAGTGTTCATTCAAGTATATAAAAATATATATCGAGCTCATTTATTTAAATGATGACTTAATAAATTAACAATGATCATTCATAATAAATAACTGATTAAAATTTATAATTCAGATGCATGAAAAAAAGTTAAAAGTTTATCGATTCTCTAACTTCTGTGTTCACTAAGGGAACCCGTTGGAAAAAAATAAACGTAAACATGGGAAACGGGATCAGTACGACTGAAATAGTTTTCTTGAGATAAAATCCTAGTTTTGGTATTCAAATACGATACTAAATAAAAATATATTACACTAAACAGCAAAATTATAGTTTTATCCTTCTTAATAGGTTATGTTATCCCATTCCTTTAATATGGAAAAAAATTTATTGATCTTTCTTATGAATGAAAAGCAAGTGTAGCTGCAAATACTACCTACTGAATTGTACTTTCATACTCTTTTTTTTTAAATGGAGTTTATATGGTTTTAAACAATTGAAAGAAGGGAAAAATTATACAGCAATTAAAGGAGAGAAACAAGAGAAACTTACAGCGTCCCTTTCTGTATTTAGTTGGTGTAAAACACACCGTCAGGTCGTCGCAAAGTTCAATGGATAATCCCAACTTAGAAGGTATCAGCTTATCAAACTTTAGTTTCAAAACTCTGAAAGAGAATTTGTAATTTCTTAAGCCGTACTGAGTTCTATAAGGTTGATCTCACCACCCTATGTTTTTTTCTTTATTTGTTTGAGCCCGATGATAGGGTGGAGTTTATACAACAACGGTAGAACGAGGAACATGGAAGGGAGAAAAGTTAGGATCGTGCCGTGTGCAGCGCAGCTCTTCTCTGATTTATGTTATTCAACATATTGTGCTAATGTACACTATGTACTGGATGCATTGCTTATTTTGTACTCGAGTAATTGGAATAACATAACACACCACCTGCTTGCTAGGCTAGAGGCTTCCGACCTTAATGGCCTCTGTTTGAATTAACTTTGCTCCTTCATTGAACACTAAACGCAATTTATACATCTTGTTAAAGTAGAGCGGTACATAACAACTTTACCCTTTACAGCTAACCCTTCTATTCAAGACACAAACCGCTATCACTTTCTTGAGAACGAATTTCTATTAGCAAAATACACTGGCTGATGTGAACATAGACGATACTTTGCCCATCATACACACATATTGAACGCTTTGCATTAAAGCACCGATAATTATGTCTTACAAATAAAGTCAATTAAAATTCTATAGAGTATTAATTTAACTTAAATTGGGTTAACTGATATTATCAAACTAAACCTAAGTTTGGTAATTTATTGAAAATGATAGGAAAATTCATTCATATTAATGTTATTTCACGCCAACATTTTCAGTAATTTACTCAACATTCGAATCGATCCAATGTATGTTATATGTACGTGCGAGCTTGAAAATACTCGGTTTCATTTTTAAAGAAGGTGTGTAAAGGCAAAATAGTTAAAAATATTTACTTACAGACAAAAATTAGAATTACTTTAATTACAGTTTTTTTTAATATCGGATAGGGTAGTTTTAGTTTTAGTTAAACTGAAACGTAATATCCAAATGTTTTTGAAACAGATATCTCATTAGGGATAAGTTCTTTAATTTACGAAATTTTTATGAAGTAAGCGAACACTAATTTTGGACCTTCACATAATTTCTCAGACATCACTGCATCTATTTTTTTGTAAAATAATATACTCCTTTTTTTCAACTGAGAATATCTTTTTTATGTTGCTGTAGATGCATTTTATTTGGACAGTTAGAAATTAAAAAAATGCTGACAACAAAGTTATTTTACTTTCCTGGCACTGGTTATTTATTCTTATACATTGGAAAAATAATGATACATGAAAAAAACTTAAAAAATTATCTTTAAACTTAGATTTTTTTGGAGGGGATAAATTACGATGAAATTTTATTATAATATTATTATTAAAAGTTTAAATAAATTAAAAAAATCTTAAATGATCGGCTCCCCCCCCATCATTCCTCCAAAGAATTTTTTTTTGGGGGGGGGATACTTACACTACTGCTATGCTTAGGAAGTCATAAAAAAATTCGGTTAAAAATAAAATAAATAAAAATATAGACTTTTTCGGTATTTGCGGAAGAAGGGAAATTTGGGGGGCAATGTTTTTTTTAAATGATAAGATAAGCATGTTCACATATACTGAGATTAATATAATGTGGGGTTGTATTCGCAAAATTTTGAGAAAATTGGCTCCAAAGAAACTATCTAGTTCACCTTCTGGAGATATTGACCTCCAAACGTTTACCAACAAACTGCCTCAAACACGAGTTTCATCAAAATTCAATCGAATATTATTAAGCTTCAAACACACTAATATAGTTATGTATGTACCTACTTGCGAACATTACCTCCACTTTTTTTTTTGTTTTTTGAGGTCCCCGGGTCATGAAACGTTGAGAAATGTAAAACCCATAACTTTTTTTTTGACTGATTACTATATTTTCCTTCTGCAGCATACTTCTAGAGCTATAATGGCACGAAAATAAAAAATAAGGATTGTTAAAAAACTGAATAATGAACAAACTTAAAAAAAATAATAATAATAATTTAAAGTTATATTAATATAGTCTAATTTAAAAACTAGAAAATATGTATACCGACTTAATCCTTTATAACTAACTCTAACAGTGAATATACGTTACAATACAGAGATTCAAAGCGTTCAAGTAACTTTTGTATATGACAGAATTTAAAAAAAAATGTGGAAAGTAATCAGAAGACCATAAATGACCATAAGAAGTGTGCTGGTGTGTAAAAAAGTTTTTTAAAATTTTTTAAGATACTTTCTTATTATTGATATTATTATTTACAAAAGTAAGAGGAATAAAACATTTTCTACCATTACATATTATCGATAATACACGATAGATTATTTTAATAATACAAACAAGTAGTACCACTAACTGGAACATTGGCGAAGTTACCTAAAAGTGGAACAGTTTATTTGTTAAAAATAACAAACAAATTACAGTGATTTGTTTGTTGTAAATGAACTGAATTAAAGCCGTTGTATGTACAAGAAGGGTATGGAAATGGGAACTTCGTCTTTGTCTTTTAAGATGTAGCGGTGAAAATTAATTATGTAGATTCCACGATAGGGAACGCACAATCATCATGCACTAGTGTTAATTATCGTGACCTAGATTATCAGGTGAATGTTTAAAAATGTTAGACGCAAATGAATTCGAAGTAATAATGATATTGTATTTGAAATGCGTAAGTTAGTGGAGATACGATGTGAGTTAGTAAAATAAAAAAAAATATATATATATAGTTAAAGTTCGTATTAGTATATTTTAAAACATATCTAAGATTTATTCAAATGCGAATAGAAGTCGTGTAAAATAAAACCCCGTGTTCGTTTAATGCTTTACACATTGCAACAGACAGATTTGATGCTTATAACTGTACAATCAGCCAGTGAGGGTCGACCTGAACAGTACGAAAAAGATAATCACGGAAAAAACATGGTACCGAAATCTCAGTCTAGCAAAACTGTATGTGTGTGTGTGTTTGTGCGCGCGCGTGATAATTGGACCAAGTACATCAATATATAACTAATATAAGTGCCATTAATATAGAGATAATTAAAAATTGTAAAACATGATTTACTTTATTTTAAGTAATATTGAATTAAAAATACATTTTATATATATATATATATATATATATATATTTTTTTTTTTTTTAAATCAAGAATTTAATATCAATACTGAAAATTTTATTATACAAGACGAAGTTAATATTAATGAAATTCTTCATAAAATGGAGAAATCGAAGAAGGCTAGCGAAATCCACGTTTGTAATCTATATAAAAAAACATTTATGTAATCAGAAAAATTAAGATGCCATATTTTAATTTTTTTTTTCATTTTTTTTCATAAAACTAGTATACGCTTCATCTCAATTAAAATAAATGGATTCAGTATTAAAAAAAAAAAAGTGTACGTATAAATATATATGTTATATATTTGAACAACTAATACTGACTAGCGAAACATATAAATTTTCTGGAAATGATTAATCACCAAAGGTAGGCAAATAAAAGTAATACAGAATAAATAATGACCAATTATGTCACAGTTTTATATTTATTATTACGCAATTGTTAACAAAAGTGCAACCTGTAACAATACTAAATACAGAATATTATTTATTTGGAACGAATGACCTCTTGTTTTCTCTGTTAGACAACGTATGTGCAGTTCAATCATAAATATTTGGTTTCCACGTCTGCTGACAAGCAAACACACAAACGGTTAGACTAACAACCGAAACAGCGCCGGACAACCCGTTCACCACTTGCTTTGCATCGTGTGTTAGTGACCATCTGTACAGGCGCACGCGTGCACACGTTTGAAATTCTCATATTAGATATAACTCCGTGCACACACAATATCATCCGATATTACCATATCCAGAGATTATACTCATAATCACAATATGTCATCGTTTACCACAGACTGATTACTATAGAACTTTATTAGTTCTTAAGGATTATAATCTATATATTAAAACATAGTCAATCGACATTAATTATTATAAAATCTAGTCACTGAATAATTATCTAATAAAAGAATATGGACTGTCTGTCTGTTCAGGTATCATTTATAAACAGTTTAGAACTTTTTAATAAAATTAGGAGGTTCATCTTTTCGGTCTGGTTCATTTTTGATTTATATCTTATCGAAGTATATCGATCATTCCTCT
Organism: Lycorma delicatula; assembly: GCF_047948215.1. Classification (NCBI taxonomy): domain Eukaryota; kingdom Metazoa; phylum Arthropoda; class Insecta; order Hemiptera; family Fulgoridae; genus Lycorma; species Lycorma delicatula. The sequence goes on along the minus strand of NC_134456.1, from coordinate 68,618,555 downwards.
TGTTCAGAATGGCAAAGGATCAAAAGCATAGATTAGTCATAGCTGCGCCATAATCATTTCAGTACGTCAATATAAAAAAAAAATGTAATATTTACCATGAAACAAGACGAAATAAAAGGCCATATGACTTTTTACGGCTGGATTACCTTAATGAATAATAAGTAATATTATAATTCTCTTTGTAACAGTTCACAATGCTTGGCAAACAATTTATTTAGGGAGCAAAGGATTATTTTAAAGACAAAAAAATTTTTTTTTTATTCGAATCCAGATTTGTAATTCTATTTATATAATGAATTTTTTCGTTGGATTTTATTCTTAAGGAAAAAAAAGAGATTTTTAAAAACAATAATTTTGCACATAATATTAATTTTAGTATTTCATTTATCTTCTTACACATAAAGATTAGGTTATGCCTATTCCGAAATCACAATGAGCTATTGACATCTTTTATGTGGTCTTCCAATGTCTCTCCTTCCGCATGGCTGATAAATTTGTACTTATATGGAAATCCTATTATCAGACATTTACTCTAGGTGTTGCTTTCGTCGATTACGGTAATCTACCACTCTATTATTCAAGCCATAAATATCCAATTCGATACTTATTCCTTTATTGCGTGCCCGATCTAACAGCATGATGCCCTTCAGCCTCCTTAGAAATTTAATCTCCGCTGCCTGTATCTTATTTTCTTGTCTTTTTCTGGTAAAGATTCTTGCTTCCATAAAGAACTGCGGTGACCATAATCTTATAAAATTTCAATTGTGTCTCTTTTCTAGCTCTGTTATTCAACGTCCTGCTTATGATACCACACACGGCTTGGAATTAACTTACTTTTTTCTCTACATCAAAGTCTTAATTAAAGCTGATATCACATCCCAGATAACGTGACGAGACACTTGTTCAAGTATTACATTATCAAGTACTACCTTTGAACGAACTGGTCACTTACCCCTAAATGCCATAATGTTTGCTTTGATAATAAAAATTGTAAGATTATAAGTCTTGCATAATTCATTCAACCTATAAAATGATTTCTGCAGGTCATTTTCCGCTTCTTGTATTATCCATACATCATCTGGAAACAGCAAACCATTCAGGCAGTTGTCCTTACCCAGTACTATACCAGAACAATACCTTTTCATTTCTTGAAAATATATTCTACATATATATACATTACATAAAGCAGGTGATAAACTGCACACTTATCTTACTCCCTGATTAAGAGTTATACCATGTAATCGATTCCCGTAAATATTAATCACAATCTGCGTGCTATGATACTTTTAACTACTTTGATTAAATGAGGTGGGTATCCGCTGTCTTGAAAAATTTACCAGAGAGTGAACGAACTGACTTTAACAAAAGGCTTTTCAAAAATCAATCCTTTTCAAAATCAAATCCTGTGTGAGGAGCACACAGGACTGCTTTTCTGCAGAAGCCTTCACTCAATAGTTAATTATCTTCAAATATTTTATTTATTATTTGGCATTTTCTTCTGTTCTTTTCTTAATATTAATTCCAAACTATCTTTTAAAGAATTTTCAAGATGAAATTAAACTTTACTCATAATTTGGTTTTCGGATTAATTTTGTAATTTATTTAATTTTATTACTTAAAAATTATTGTTGATATATTTTTCAAATAAATCCAAAATAAATATTTTTACTTCAACGTAATCGTTAATTATAACTTTTTCAAATAATTATAGCTAGAAGTTTTTTTATATCATAATTTATGCACCCATAATAATTTTACAATTAACCTAATAATAGCAATTTTTTAACAGTCTTTAAACACTTTTAATTGACATTACCTCAGAGTTTCACCACAATGCAATTCTTCGGTCTGCCATCTGCCGTTTTAGGTTTATCTACTTTGAGTACAGAGCATCATTGTGAAATTAAAACTGTTTGAAATTTAAGTTAAATAGTTCGTCGTAAGAATATTTGATAATAATTCTAAAAGAAAATATTACGGGACAAGAAAGTAGTAAGAAAAACAAGCATGCCTACTTAACTGAAAACCACCTTATTAGTATTAAACTAATAAAATTAAATATTTTCAATTTAAATGCTGCAATTCTTTTCAACATATTTTTAAGGGATATGTAAAAGAGTTATTGAAAATAACTTTTCAAAAAGGAAACTTTCAGAAAGGCAATCTCTTAACTTCTAAGCGACCATGTCACGGTTCGGGTTAGTATTTGCCTTTACGGTAGTGATCAGAATCTTTAATACATTATAAAGGTGATACTTGATGTAGTTTTAGAAAATAGAACCTCTCTGAAACACATCAGACTGCAATCATATCTGTCTAGTAATCTTAGTTTACTGAAAACTACGTTCGAATCTACAGAAATAATGAAAAATATTTCAGTTAAATACTAAACAAATATTATCTAAATCTTTCTCCAGTTAAAATAAAAATATCTCACGGACTTTAACTACGATATGTACCAATTGATTGAATATTTTACAATTTATTGAGCTTTAATCAACCAAAAGTTTCTTATGTAAATAAGCAAATGGGAACTTACGATTTCTTTTTGATTTTACTATTTGATTTTACCAGGAAGTCTTTATGATAATTTTAAGATCACAAAAATTAGCTTACAAAATCTCATTACTTATTTACACAAATAAAATTTCACTACTAACAAATTTAAACATAACGAATAGTAAAAGATATGAAAATTATGCAAGAATAAAATGCAGTTAAATAAATTATTGTTTGTGTTTGGCTGAAATTTACTTCACAAAAAATCCGTAACGTAATACTTTCCACTGGTTGAAAACAAAGAGAAAAATAGTCCTACACTTAGAAAGATATATATTATGAATGAAATCGACTGGTGAATAATATAATTTTATAGTTTATATCTCTGTGATAGCTTTTAATATAGTTTAAAACACAAAAAAAGGTCCATTCGTACAATAGATAAATAAATACCAGCAATGAAGGTTCATGTCGATAAAATGTGAAGCTATATCAAAATGTTTTTTGAAAAAGTAATACGCAATGATTAAACGAAATTTATTTAGGTTTAAGCAGTCCAAGCGTATTGTATATTATGCATTCAATATATAAAATAAGAAAACTATTTCAGACTGATTGCGTTAAATACGGTGAAAATGGCAAAAGTTAGATTACCGAAGTTAATTAGTATTTCCAGACAAAATTACAAACGATTTAAAATAAAAATAAAATGGATTACGGCTTCCTATCGAAATGAATACAACTTCTTAAAAAAAATCTAAGAAATTGGAAATCAGCCTATAAAATGATATTAAAGGTAGCAATAAAAAGCGAATGAACCGAGTACGTACGTAGTATCTAGAATAAAGGTATGGTATATAAAAGCGTACCGTGGAAGGAGGGAAGTTATTAACAGACAAGTTTCTCGCATGCTAATCCTGCAATAAAAATGACGGGACGTAGTATGGAGGTGGAAAACAGCCAGACTGAACCACGAGTTTCTCAATATAAGGGTCTAAAGCGAAATTATCTACCGACTCGAGGATCTATCTCATTGTCTTTGACATCGTAAATTCAAGCAACAAAATCTTTTCGATTTAAAATCCTAATCAACTTTTACAGTGATGTTAACTTTTGACTATGATTTTATATTATTAAAAATAACTTGGGGAAAGTAAACAATTTTTTATTTAATTAAGTTTATTTTACTTTTGTTATATAAGACCAAAAATATTCTCAACTTTCATTTTAACCGAGAAAAGGTAAAGATAACAGGATTATATTATAAAATTTATTTATTTATCAATTTAGTCACAACAAACTGACGTAAAGATAGCTTTCATAAAACAGAGTCAAGTGGCAGGTGAACATTCGGTGTAAGTCTTGTAACAAGGGTAGAGATTGTTGTTATTAAGATAATAATAACTATTTTTTCTGCTAAGATCACTGTAGTTTTCAGTTGAGTACTGCTTACCTTTCTTAACTTCATTCTTTTATCTCTTGCCGACTCGTTTCGGAACAATGGTTCCGAAACGTTTTGACAATAGAATGCTATTGTCAAAACTTATTGCACTCAACAAGTTGAGTGGTTCCGAAACGCTTCAACAAGTGATAAAATAATGAAGCTAAGAAAGGTAAGTACTACTCAATATAGAAAAACGGTACAGATATTTAGACAAAAGTACAACACTGAATATTCTTTTCCTTATGTGATTTTTATTATTTTTAAGGTGAACGATCAAAGTAATCACATTGGTGATTTCGTCAAAAAACACGAGTAATAGAATTCTAGACTTTTCTAGACAACAAAAACCAGCTTTAAGATTTTGACTAGTCAAAGAACACGGAGTCAAAAGTCACGGACCAAATGTACACAAAAAAAGACACAGCGTATTTAAGCTTTTTATTTAAATGAAGTAAATACACTCATGTACCATCCTATTCCGTAATACACGGACTAAACAGCAAATTAACAACGAGGATTGTAAAAAAACTTCCAATAACATTTTTTTATAAACTAACAGGCATGAAAGCCTACCTCGTAAAAAATTCCTTCTTTTAAAATAAATTTGTCTAAATGAATAAAAATACAACGTGATTCACAATATATAAGAAGTGAACCTGATTCACAATATCAGGTTCCCCTCAAAAATTAAATAGAATACAAAACAGGTTAAAATTCAGATAATGTCTAAGGAACCTCAAAATTATAAAAGTTTTTAAATTTCCGCTACCACATCATCCAAAAAACGCCAACCCTGTCAGCTAGTTTAAATCGTCAACGTAATACCCCATATCGTCCACAATAAAGTTGAATGTGACGCACAGTTATGCGGCAAATTGAACATTCCTATTTGATTAATATCTCACAATTTTCGGAAAACTTTTAACACAAAGTGTCTATATCATCGCTCCCTGATACTTACGAGCTGTATAGGAAGAACATATGCAAACATATGGACTACATATGAATGTAGTTCAAAGGCAAGAAGCCAGCAAGAGAATATTTTTTTCTTCAATAAAAAATAATTCTATAACTGAAAAAAAAAAATGGAACTAAAGATTTACGCTTACACGTTTTAAAAATATTATAGCATAAAAATATAATGTGGTGTAACAACTAATGAATGATAATTTGCATTTAATTTACTCAAAACTTACCTTAGGGAATAATCAAAATGTTAGATTTTAACCTATTTTGTATAGGACCTACATATGCAGTAGATACAAAACAGTTCATTGATTTTCAGTTCATTGAATCGTTAGGTTTCATGTATATATATATATATACAAACCTAATAATATACACGCAGTAATAACGTAATCAAGAGGCCTTGGGGGGTCCTTTAAATCAATTCAGAATAATCAAAACCGTAACGCTAATAATGAAACACAAGTGTTTATGCAATTTATCTTGTATAATTTGTATCGCAGTATTTGTGTTAGGATCAACGAGTGGCTATGCAAATTGGATGGGCTCACTCTTGTTTGCAGCTGTAACAGCATCGAATCGATTCTGCAATTCGAATAAAGGATATGTGCAAATTATGAACCGAACGCGGTAGAAGAGTATACTTTGGTTGGCCTTATGAATATAACCTAACAGAACAGAACGTTGTGAATGAATGTAGTAGCAGAATAACCGCTGTCGAAACACTCTAACAAATCGCATTCATTACGGAAAGTGCTCCAGGGGTCTTCTGCTATATACAATCTACCTTAGAACAAGAATTACAGCCGGCATGTAAAATTAATTCAACTTGTTCTATTCCATGTTATACTTTATATAATATATTATTATACTACCATTCAATGAATATTACCGAATTAAGATCTTCTGCGAGTATATCGCTTAAATGGTTAGGTTCACCGCAGCTAACAAAAACATAGTTTACACCTGTTGTACTCGGAAGAATCCTCCAGCACTGAGGAGCAAAATGAATATAATAATTTTAAAATTTACATGATACTAGAATTACATATGCATTTACGCAAGTGTAGAAATTCATAAAATGGTCACAGAATAAAATAATAAATAGGTTTCCTAATAAATGGGAATTTGCTATAAAATTATAATAATAAAACTCATTTGTTATTGAATGCGAGCTCGGAGCACAATCTTAACAAAACTAGGCAGTCGTTAACTTTAAAAAAAAGTGAAAAAAAAATCCCGAACTAACAGTTAATCTTCATTAATGTTCTCATAACAGCTCATTTTTATGAAAAAAATTATACGTTGACACCTAGTCTGACTAGGTTAGTTAAACTAGAACGTAGCAAGATAATTATTCAAAAATTGGCTGCGTTTGGTAATCAAGTTAGGGCAAGACAAAAAGTTTACTAAATTTCTTCGTTACCATTTGCCATTAACTTACTTCGTTAAATTGCCATTAACTTACCTTTAAGAGCTAAATTATTATTTAGATAAAAGAAAAATTAATTAGTACAATGCCTATATACTAGTATATCTAAGGATTATATTCTTACCTTGAACAAGCTAAATTTGAAAAAGTGTGTGCTCTGTGAATCTTTTTTACTAGCATAAGTAATATATCAGTACTCAAAATACCTGAAACAGAAAAAAGCAATCAATTATTAGCCAACACACCCACAGAAACACACAAACACACATATATATATATATGGACATTGAGAGAAAAAAAGATAAAACTGTTTTCAGTGGTAACACCCGACAGATAATTTACGTTCAAATTTTTTTTATTAAATGTATTTTAGTCTAAAATAATTAATTTTTTAGGTAAATAAATTCTTCTAAGTAGGGTAATTAAAAGATAATACGAAAACAATAACCAATATTCTGTGTTGATAATTCAACTTTTGGTTAAATAATTAAGTAACCGTCAACGAATTAATTATACTATGATGTAATTATTTAAAATAATTTATTAAAAATAGACATTTAAAAAAATTATTAAAATTATCTTTATAATATTAATTTTACATACAATTTTCGGCTTAAAATTTTTCTGCCTAGGACATGGACTAAATTAATTGAAAACTAATAAAAGAGATTTCTTACAAAAACATCCAAATTAGATATATATTTTTTAATTACTTAAAATTTACATGTATACTTCCACTTAGCAACAAAATGGTATACTTAAAAAATAAGATCGATTTATTTTTAGCCGAAACATAATAAATTACTACTTAAATAAAAATAAAACCAAATTAACGAAAATTAATTACTGTATATATTAACCCACAACCAGAATTAAAAGTGAAGAAAAAATTCTAACGAAATAATTATTGAGGCCATAATTGCGTTCACCACTAAACCTGGATGTAAAGCAATTGGTAAGAAAGCACAATTACTGGATGTAAGAAAGCACAATTGGAATATTACATAAAGAACGGAGTGTGACACATTGTTTGACATTACATTCAGGACTACGTGAAACTCATCACTTAAAAATCCTACGCATTATAACGAAAAATTATTTTTAAATAACTCTGCTGTATTAAGGAGGCACTCTTTAATAGATCTAAACTATATGTTTTTTAAATAGCACATCAGATTTGTGTATTTGTTTAATTCATACTGTTCTAGTATGTAGGTTGTTCAATTTGGTATGTATCTTGATATGTATCTTATGGAGATACACCCTTATGGAAATATACCCTTGAATTTTTACAAATATTATGAAACTAGTTAACAAACATTAAACTGCAATTGTAAACAACTTACTCGTCTACTGCAGATAAATATATAAATAATTAAAAAGGGTGATAATAACAGTAATGAAATAGTAAATATAACAGCTTTTTTATTTATTATGAGAAAAAATCATATATTGTTAAGAAATCAATTACTTCTGTTTCACTCCCACTAAGACCGTGACGATGATTCGTCTTATAAATAACCCATCATCTAAAATGTCTAGTTAATATTTCCTAAATACTTCTATGAAGCGAAACTACAAACTGAGTTGCTAATCTCCAGAACATGCTCTGTTGTGATCTATACTCTATAATGTAATCGTGGAGGAATTAATCGGTTGGTTATTCATTTAACGAATCATGTTTAACTGCTGACATATTAAGTCCCTGGAATGAATACAAAAAACATCACTTAAAAAACGTAAATTTCCCAAGTAAAATGCTGTTTGTACTCGGTTGTAAATGGCAATCTAGGTTGGATATAATTTTCGAAACATAACAACGTAAAATCATATTTACTGTATAGTAATATTTCATTTAATCAGCTCAACTCTTATTATAGTGAGTAAATATTACGGCTTTTAGTGTAAAAAAGGATGCTGCTATTAGTCTCATAGCGGAAGAATACTGAACGTTCAATCTTGGAAGACGAATTGATTTAAGTAATATAATTCAATATGAACAAAATCATTTAATATTATACAACTAAATCAAATTTTTACGGTTTTTGATAAAATGAAATTAAATTAACTTTTCATAACTAAAATAAATGTTAATAAATCAAACAGAATTCTCATTCATTATTATGAATCGTTCGGATTTAATTTATTCAACAATTTTTGATTAGATCTGGTTGTCGAGTGAGTTCCAGTTAACTAAAAAAAAAGGGCGGGAATTTATTAATGGTAAGGGGAGAGTTTAAATAAATACGACCAAACAACAACCGACATCTGTGTAATAAGTGTATATACATGTGTACGTGTCTAGGGATATAAATGCGTTATTTTGTTTTTAATTAGCATCAGCACGATAAAACATCCAGTTTGAATTGGATTAAAATATTGTTTGCACACGTCTATTTTAAAACTTAATTGACAGTGTAACTGAACTTTCACACGCAATCCCGCGATGATCATAACGAAATTGGGGTACAAATAATGATAACTTCAAAATATTGTAGGCAATTACATTAAAGGGAAAATATTAAAAAAATAAATTTTTATTCTGTATGATACTTTTGAAGTGAACAACTTTAATAAGTAGTCAATAATTTAAAGTTTTTTTTATTTACACATTATAGACTACGAATGTTTTAACAAATAAAATACGAGAAATATCACGTAAAATTTATAACTCTGTTTAAAGTATCTTTTTTTTTAATATTAAATAATATTGCCGCCTATTTTAGGAAACAACTGTGGTCACAATTTTTTTTTCCCTGTAGAACTAAAATTTACAATCAATTTCTCCTGACGAAACCATAAATAAATATGTTAAAATATTACACGAGAGATGATGACCCTCCCATGAAAACGAACATTAAAGATTATAATAATATAAACGTCCATGTCAACAAACATAATTTAATAACCAGTAAGATCCAATAAACACTCATTATGTCAAAAGTACTATCATCACTGCATTCTATAACTTGTCAAATCTATGGACCACTTGTGTCCAACACATACCTTTCGCAAGATATTTATTTTATCAAAAAGAAGATAAACACCGACAGATAAACGAATGAAAACAGCGTTAAAGAGTAATAAACAACAGTGACAGCATTAAAACAATAAAAATAAAAATAAGCGTTATAACCATAATAAACAAAAATGGTAAAAAATATCTACAATAATAAAACCAAAAAAAAAAAAAAAATAGAGCATCTTCAACGATTAATACTAAGAATCCAGCAAATGAACCCTTTTCAATCGTCTAATGCCATCACATCACCGTTGTCTAGCAGGTTTAAAGCATTTATACTTAGCTTAACTGTGTTATTAAGAAATAAAACGGTCAATCTCATCTCGAACAAAAGGGATCCACACGTATTCATGTATTTCAGAGTTTCTGATGAACCAAGGTGGTTGGGTCACTTTCCTCAATGTCTTGTTCTATAACCTTTCGATCACTTTTAATACAGCAGTCATTCGTTAGTCGTCCCCCATAACTAAATCCCATACGTCTATATCGGTTTCAAGGAGATCCTATATAGAAGGATCATGTTACAGAGAGAGACATCTGAGAACCCTTACCCATTAGCCAGTACATCGATTGAATTTCTGGTCGATCTGTTTCTTCTTTACCAGTACATGACCTCTCCATGTTATATGTCGTCATATCTTGAACAAGGAAGGTCAGGAGTATACACAAGGGACAAAACCGGTCCCAATACCGAACCTGCGGCACTCTCGAGGCATTTTCAAAGAAGTTAAATATCTTGATTATACCTAACCTACGAGTAGTGATTATCTATGTAAATTCGCAGAATCAAATAGTAAGATTGGGGAAGACAAGATTTCAATTACTCAAAGTTGAGAAAAAAATTGTGAAACTTTTCTGGTCTTGTTTATTTATTTTTATACAATGGAAAATAATGATACAAGAAAAAATTACCCGATATTTACTTTTTGGGAATTGTACTATGAAAATCAGTGTGTCTCTGACTACGAAATAGTTATGGTATCGGAAACGAAAGTTGGTCTTTTTGTTATTTAGGGAAAAGAAATGAAATAAATTACTGTTATCAATTATAAAAAATGAAATCATATAATTGAGGAAAGTGACTGAGTTATTTGATTATTGTATTTTAGTTACTTGGTACATATTCTCATAATTACTGAAAGATGATTATAATAAATTTTGTAACATATAATATTTACTAATGAAGAATATAAAAATGAGACTGGAATGCAACTGCTAAATCTTAAAAATTAAACAAATCACGATAATAGAACATAGGTGATATTCTTATCAGCATTTCAATAAAAGAAAAATTATGTTTGTAGAATATGCATATATAATATGAATTTACCTTTGTGGGTACGCGTGAGCTAACCTACTGTAGGGGGTGGGGGAGTTTGTCTGAAGTGTTTACCATTTAAGTGGATATTTTCACAAGTCATACAAGAATGGACTATTTTATTACCTCAGTAGGTTCTACCTGATATCAGATGACTCTATAATTCATAAAGTTAAAGCAGTATTGAATATATGCTTTAAATAATATTATATATATATATTAATTTATTGTCGACGCAAAAGTCTAGATCTCCGATGTGATATTCAATCGACCCGGATAAAATTGTCCGATCTTTCGAGTTACTGTGATTGGGATTGACGCCCGCGCCGGAAGCTATTTGTTTTGTACAGTGATTCTTCTCTGATAATAGATAACTTTTTCTCATCAACCATTTTTTTTTCTTATTTTGATATCATCTTTCCGTTTTTGTGTTTTGTGTTCAAGTTGCATTCTACCAGACGCCCCATGTTAAGAATTAAAAACCTGTAGCGCAAACGCACCATGGTACCCAGAAAGAATTGATTTATTAACTTGGCTTCCGATCAAGTGGCTTCGCAACAAGCCTAATGACAGCCGTACTTACCGAGTAACGGTTTAAGGCCAATTCTAAAATACAAAAAAAAACATAGAGACAAAGTTTTGCTACAAATTTGCACGTGTCGTTCAATATTGAAAATTTACGTGACCTATTATCAACTGAAGTTTCAGTTTTAACTATATAAATTCCAACAAAATACATACAGTTTGTTTCCATTTGAGTTAACTTGCTGGAGAGAATACAACAATCAATAATGTCAATTCTATCGCTTTGAAAACTTACCCATTAACTAACGTATTCAGTCTTAGTTTTCCTTAAATTATCAATACTTACTAACAAATAATACAAATGTATGTATCATTTAATGGTAAATAGGAATTTATTCAAAAACAATTTTTCACTTATACTGTGTTTTTTATAACGTTTTATCTTATTTTTTCATATAGTAAACACAACATAGAAATTCTTGAAAATAAAAACAATAAGAAAAACAGAGCGGATACGCGCGTGCGCAACTCAAATAACTATAAAATGAAGAAGAGTTATTTAAATTAAACCGGGGAATGATGATGGGCATATAGCAAAGACAAGAGGAGTGCGGTTCGGACTGGAGGAGAGAATTAGACTTACATTCATTTAAATAATCTCATGTTCTGTTATTTTACATCCATCCAGTGTTATTAAGTCAGCGCGTCTGATATATTTAAATGTACGAGCTTTTGTAACTGGAGACCGAGAAGAGGGATTTATATCAATACTCTTATACTCCTTTCCCATATTTATTCTCCTCTCACAAAATAAAATAACAATCATAAAAAATTAGAAGGATAGTAATGGAAATATTTCAAGTAAATAACATTTTGAAAATAAATACAATATTATTCGTATTATGTACAGCAGAAAGAAGAAAAGTAATTATAAAATAAATACATCTGAATAACATAATTTTAGTTAAATAGAAAGTAGCTGCAACAAAAAATTAACAAGGAACACAATTATTTATTATGGCAAGAATATTAAAACTTCCAATAGCTTTATCTATCCTTAGGTCAAAATAGGAATGATTTATAAAGTTTCAATGGGCTAAGGGTCACAAAAAGCATTATCTTTTTCCTCGATATACTAATTTTACTGTTCGTTCACAGTTACTCATCATATCGTAAATAAGAAACAAGTATATAGTCTCTTTAAGGAACAGTAAAATTTGGAAGTAGCTTCTACAAAATGTAAATTTTAAAAACAATGTATCTTAAAATATCAGAAAATCATAACTAAAATACTGAAATACAAAGTAACCATATACAATACAACCAATCATATACACATATACAACCAGTCATATACAAAATATCATAAGTATATGAAATTCGGCATAAATTAGAACAAAAAGATTTTTATTAAAAATAATAATAAAGTTTAAAAACTGCGAATCCGATTTTTTATAGCACTGAGATCATAAAAAAATAAAAATTCACAAAAAATCCAACTTCTCGGAAGTCTTCCAAATCTTTACTTCTTTCATATAATACAATTTTTCTACAATTTCATAGTATAAAAAGTAACATTATTCTACTTAAAGCATAAAATGAAGTAAGGACGACCCTCGTGTCAGAGTGATAAAAACTCCGTCATTCATTTGAAAGATTTGGAAATTAAATCTCGGTCAGATTTGAAACTTTTTATATGCTACTAATTTCTATTCTCTGTAGTAGAAGTTGGTGAGAAGATAAGCGTTTGACTGTAAATTCTTGAAAAATACCTCAGGATAAATGCATTGTGTGCTTACAATCGATGTTCGAGTACCATCTTGAAGCCATTATGATTTTTGTATCTTTTTTTAAAGAACTTTGAAAATGGTTCCAAAGGTAAAATTTTAAGCAAATTCTGGTAAATATCAGTTGAGCAGTAAGGCTTGAAAAAGATAGCGTGTCGTAGTTTAAGCGTCATTTTTCTCATTATAATATTTTTAATTTTTGGTCACTGAACAAAAATAAATGAAATTGTCGTAAAGAGAAAACTGCAAGGTTCCCTCGTGATAAATTTCGTTAAAGGAAAAAAATTACCCGTTCAAGAAAGCCGCAAACGATAACACAAGCAGAACAAAATTTGACCTAATTCTTAGATATTTAATCATAAAATATTAGAATCGTTTAATTTTCCTGAATATTATTTTAATAAGAGAGAGATTAAAATTTTAATTGTGTACATAAATCGAATATTAACCTAACAGAGAATTAACTTCATTGCTTATTATAATTTACAGATTTTACCACTATAAATACATTTACGGTAGATATTAAAGTTAAGTACTCGCTACTTACAGCTTATTGTTTCGCCCATTGAAACTTCAGTCAATTTTATGAAAGTGTAAGAACAGATATTATTATTAAGGCTAATAATCCGATTATTTATGCATCACTTGCCGTTATCAGTTTGCAGATTGCACTTTAGACATCGTATTAAGATGATGGAAATTCCTATGTTAATGGTTCACAGGCGACTTGTGTGTGCGTAAGTATCTGTCAGTGGTCGTCAAAGGAAGTCCGCTACACCTGTCCTCAAAGCGAGGCGTCTAGTTTGATCCCTGATGTTGAATGTTGTAAGTAATTCATCACGGGAGCATTCAATTATTTACTCGTTCCTGTTCCATAATCCCCTTGATATCAACGTCGTTCCGGTGTAGTAACACTAGTTTCCTTATACCCCATGAGAACTGTATGCCCGCTTGTTTATTCGCTCGTGTTCATATCACTTCATTTGAGATTAAAGGAAAGCGCTAACTACCACTTTATATATAACATTTCATGCTGAAAATAATGTGGTTTCTATCTCGTAAATAAATTATTAAATATTAAGTAAAAAGAAACAAACATTTTTTTCGTGGCACCAGTAATAGGAATTTGCATTTGAATAATTTTTTAAAACTTGATACAACGCTAATAAAAAATATACAATTTAAACACAAAACAAATCCGAATTAAATAACAACTCAGAATCGTCTTCACTGGTATTACTTGCAAGTAATGCAGAAAACTGCATCAATTACAAGCTGAGGTTGTTACAACACCTGAATACCTCAGAAAATAGCGCATTCTGAAAATTGATGAGTGTGAAATAAAGGATAAAGTACCGACGGTCGACGGCCACATTTAATTAACTGATCGTAGCAAAAGTTATCCTACTGAAGTTAATCAACGTTAGCTGCAACTCCTTGCTTATATTAGTAGATAACGATCCGTAATAACACGCAATGACATTTAAATATTAAAATAAATAGAAAATATAAATCAGTAAACACTAGATAAAATAAAATAAAATGTAACAAAAATATTCGTACTTAAAAAATTACAACGCAAAACCAAAAAACTGGCGTTAAAAAGATGCAATACGAAATATAAATTAAAAATTAATCATGAAAAAATATTATATTTTTTGTATTTAATAATTTTTACCATTTACTTGAAATTTTAGAGTTAGTAATTTTATAAGATAATATAAAGTGAACTTATATATATTAAATCTCAATTACAACTAGTTACAATCGACAATGTCTCTCATTTTCGGTGTATATTAGGCAACCATTAATTTGCAAATCGGCTAATAACACTAGTGTGCTTGTAAATACAAGATCTAAATCAGTTAATTTAAGAAAAACATTTTTAATTTGTAATTAGTACAATGTCTAAAAGATTACGTGAAAACTTCCAAATCTAATGGATTTTCAACAAATTACATCAGTTCATCCGAATAGAGATAAATAAACGACCCAAAGTGAATTACGTAGAGATGTGTTCCTATGTCAGTCGACCGCACCCATCTTCCACGGTAATAAATAACATCGTACCTATTAGTTTCAATTTAATGATTCAAACGTTTGTTAATTTCGATAGTTATTCGACTTTTTTGATATCACATCTGTTTTTTGATAATAAATATTAACCTATTACTGTGCATATATAATAAAGTTTTAATTACATAACATTCCTCTGAGTACCGGAGTTCAGAATAAACCTGTTTGTATTGTTAAATAACAACAAAGTATAAAGTAAAACGCAATAAACTTTTAGTAATATTATTTTTTTAAAAATACAATTGTAACATGTATAAATAGCTGAATATGAATTAAAACTGAATTAACCACATTAAAGGATAAAGGTAAATGTACTTGTTAATAAAAAATGTAACAAATATAGGCTATTATCTAGCAAAATTACAAAAGGAACCTAATTTTACTATGCTAATACATGCTTTTAATATGAAGCTTTAAATAATTAACAAACTTTTCATTAGAGCTTAGAGTAGAGTAGATCCTTCGGGGAAAATCTGTCATTTTCTTTAGAAAACCTTACACTACCGAATAAGAAAATGGAATATTTTCCTCTCGGCTTTCATGATAAAATAATCAGAAAAAAGAAATGAAGCATGAGCAGTGAAAGCTTTTTCTTGTAAATTGGACATTTACATGAATAATTTACAATTAATTAGTTATCAGTTTTTATAAGTTCCGTTAAAAATAGAAATTATGATAAAAAGAAATATAAAAAAAAAAACAGAATTAAGCGTAAAGGAAAAGTAGCATACTTATAGCATACCATGTAGGGTGAACAAATTTATTTTTTATTTTTAATATTATACCGTATAACTTTTTCAACGTTATAATTAATTTCTTATCATTCGAGTTCTGCGCTGCGTAACTCGGAATTAATTACAAGCCACGAAGTAATATAAGTAAACATAGATTGAAATATTAATTATTTAAAATGGAAAGAATTGCAGTTTTTATTTTGTTTTCGAACAATAGGCCTATAAATAAAAGTAACAGTTGTTTTAAAACTCCAGAAACAAGTTTTTTTTTTTAATTATTTTCAAACTTCAATCAGTAAAAAAAAAAAAAAAAACACTATTCATCAGCAAGTTTAATAAAAATTAATTTAGCAGAGGGTTTTGTCTCTCTTTCTGCGTGTGTGCGTATGCGCGCGGGTGTGAACATATATATATATATATATATATATATATATATATATCGTATTGTCGCATCTTGTAAATGGTTATTCTAACACACTCTTACGTGTAAGTACCCGAACTGTATATTATGCAAATATACGAGCGTATATAAGGTCATAATCGATTAATCAGGTAATAATGAGAGTATCGATCGTGCAACAGAACTTTAATTAGCATTTTATAAATATAGGATATGAAAAGAGTATTTAAACATATTTAAACAGCTAAATGTTTAATATTTAACCAAATAAAGAGTTACGATTTTCACATAACATTTACTTCCTAAAAATTTAATATCATGAAAATAAATCAGCTTAATTATTTTGAGATTCTATTAAAAACCTCTTAAACTTATCTTTAAGTGCTAAATTAATTTGTATTTATAAAAAAATTATTTTTATACAGAGAACTGATCTTCAAAAATTAACTAGATTAGGAAGTCATTAACTACCCATAAAGTTAGCTTTAATCATACAGCGAAAATAGATCAAAATAATAATGATTATGACAGAATATCGATAAAATACAAGTTCATTCACATTTATTTTATAAATACTTACTTCTTGGTTTCGCGAACTGTAGACGGTTCATAACCTCATGTAACAGCTGCCTACATTTTTGTCTGTCAGCTGCCCTCTCCTCAGTAGCACCAGCAATTTCAGATCGTCAGTCCTAAAGTTCCTTCATCTCTTCATAGGTCTTCCCAATGGTCTTACACCCAATACCTGACCGATCAATACTGCTGGCATGTTTTATCATATTCTGTTCCGAGAACGCGTTCCAACCTTCCCAGTCTTCCTCCCTTTATTGTGGCTATTATGTCTGGTTCTTATTACAACCGCCTATTTTCCCTGCTTCTCATTTTTCCATTTTCCCAAACTGGACCAGAGATCTTCCTTAATACTCTATTTTTAATTTATTACAGTCCGGCTTGTATTTTCATTGCAAGAGTTCATGTCTGGGACCCATACATAGCAACCGGCTTAACTCTTTGTTTTGTAGGATCTAAAAAAATCGTTCCTGGATAACGACTGTTTTGTGCTCCTGGTTAACAATCGGGATCTTAAATGTTGTTAAGCGCACCGAGACATCGTGAGGCTGTTATTATTCTAGCTGTTATCTCTTCTTCCATATTGTTATTATTGTTGACTATTACACAAAGGTATTTCTATGACTTAACCTTTTGAAACATCATATCAATAATGGGCCTTTTCATTGTTTATTTTCAAGCAGCTTTGGCTGTTTATTTTATCAATGGAGTGGTCATTTCTCTTACTTCTACTCGCACCCACCAGGGCAATGACATCAGCAAAAGCTAGTGCCTAAATCTTTCTTCCGATTACTAGTCCCGAGTTCGTTTCCAATACTTTTTTTATTACTTATTTTATAATTACAATTGAGAAAACTTGAGAACACCATGACTACTTAAAGAACTTTTCTACTTTTTTATTGAAATAATTTTTTTTTTAATAATTAACTTTCAGTTATTTATTTCAAAATTATATTTTGCCATAACATCATGACAATGACAGTAAAATTATTACACCACCTGATAAAAGTCATTCGCTTTCTATACCACAAATCCCCCACAACTGAATAATGTTATATTACGCCGAATAATTTTGAAGTAATCAAATCGAATTAAACCCAGCCGTTTAACTTTTATTTCATCTAGCCTGTATCTCATAAAACCATCTAGAAGTACTAAACTTTGCTTAACGCTACACATTTCTAGTTTGTTACGCAAAAAGCTCTGAAATAAAACTGATATTTATTCTTTTTGAATGTAAATGAATTTATAAAAATATGACCAGATTTAACTGGTTTCTAACTAAACAACTTAATTAGATAAAGGCGATCAAAGCGGTATACTTAATTAGATCACAGTAATTAAAGGGCGATAGAGGATAACTACAAAGAATATATATTGAATTATGCATTCAAAATGAATTTGATGACAGGAATAGAGAAAATAATCAAAATATTTTACTGAAAAATTTCACTCAATCAAAATTTTTAAGAGGGTAGCCATAATCACTTCATAATAACAAAGCTGTGTTTTGAATAAATGACGTGGGGTTAAATAACGTAAGAAGATCCAAATAGTATGAAAAGTAAAGAACAAGAACATTAGAAGAAAGCAGACTTTAATCGGGAAAAAATTAAAAAAGTATTGAAAATAAGTCTGCCTATTTTCAACAATATTGAATCCTGTTAAATTATGTTGAATAATTACTTGCTGAAAAAATAAATTCTATATTTTAACTTCAAAGTACCTAAACATTAAAAATACAAATACTACATACACACGTGATTTAGTATTGTACAAGTAAGCTGCAACTATGCAACATCATCATGATCATGAAAAAGTGCTTATAATTTAACTTATGCTTGGGCTTGTGTTAAAATACATTTCTAAAATCTGGAAAACTTAAAAAAAAGATACCAAGAGAAAACATCAAATAACAAGTTTTTGTAATAATGATATTTGATTATATCGTATTTTAAAAAAAAGAAGGTAGCGGGTTTAAAAAAAAACTTATATGGACACTACAAGACTTCTTTGTACGCATATTAAATTACATATACACATTTAAAAGTACACAAAATTTTATTTCACTAATAACTTCTGATTTTTTTTAGTATTCTCTTTTTTATTGTTATTTTTGAATTATTATTTACTGTTAAATCTCTTTTACAATCAGAGGTTAATAATTATTAATAAATCAATATATTGAAATTAAAAAACAAAAAAAGGTTAAAAAAGGAATATGAAAAAAGGAAAAAAATAAAATGTTGCAAACAAAAAAAATAAACAGGAAGAAAATGTTAAAACCAAAGAATAAAAAAATTAAGAGAAGATGATAAATATAAAGAAGAAGAAAAGGTTTAGACCAAGGAAAGAATAAAAAGATTAACAGAGGATGATGAATATAAAGAGAGAAAATTAGAAAATTATAGAACGTGTACACAAATTAAGATCAGAAGAATTATATCAAACCAAAGAATGATTAAATGATTGGCAACAAAAACAAATAAACGAGAAGATGATCAACTCCGAATTAGGGAGAATATTCGACATATCAGAGAACTAATGAACTAAAAGATATGAATTTTTTGCAAATTATTAAAGATCGGGCGTGTATGCCTTAGTGTATAGGTTATTCTTGTGAGGGTGTATTTTTCAATTACTTTGTAGTTAACTTTAATGTAGATAAAATTAAACAGAAATTCCAAAATAATTAAATAAAATTGAGTAAAAGTTAAATTAGAAAATCCAAAAATAATACGATTCTGAATTATGATTTTCAATTAATATAAATAATCAGATGTTTCACCAAATCTATTACATATACACATATGTAATAATGCCTATTAAATTGAATACGAGTACATATAAACATTCTTAAAAGTAGATAAAATTTTATTTCACTAATAACTTATGATTATTTTTCATATTTTTTTTTATTGTTATTATTGAATAATTAGTTATTGTAGAACTTTTTTTAGAATCACAAATTAATAATTATTAAGAAACCAATATATTTAAATTAAAAAAATAAATCAAAAAAATTAAAAAAAAGGAAGAAAATGAAGTCTGATTCGAAACGATGTGCTTTCCCCTTCTAAGATCCAAATATTTTATTGATTAAAATTTCATTTGGCTATAAATCTGGGACCAATGAAAAAAGTACCACTTACATCGTTGAAAAGCTCTCAACGAGAACTTATTACTTCAGTTAAGAAAATATCCAAAATTCTTTTTTTGGATTTTGGGCTTTTTTGAATACTTTTGGTTCAGTCGAATGCAATCAAAAAGGAAGGTGCACAACTGACGTTACAACAGTCCTAAATCCAAAATTTCAACATGCTACGGCTAATCGTTTGAGTTATGCGAGATACATACGTACGTACACACATAACGCCGAAACTAGTCAAAATAGATATTTCCGAATCTAAAATCCAAAATTTTTCGCGATCTCAATACTTCCTTTTCTTTGTTAAAACGACGAATAGTAAAAACGATGAATAATGTGGTATGCGTGGTGTAATTCACTTGAAATTTAGTTTATCATTATTTAACTGTATTTCACATAAATTCGAGTTGGACATGTTAAAAACATTCCTACTGAGTAAAAGCTATATGAGTAATAGATTATGTTAGTAAGTAGAAAAGGTACAGCAACCTGTTGCGTTACATGTCTATCTTTTCTAGTCTATCTTATGACAGTAAAGTATGAAAAACAACGAAGGTATAAGAAGCACTAGGTAAAGGGTCAATATTACTTTCACTGAGAGTAGTAATATTCTTTAAATAGTCAGTTCTATAAAAGATAGAATACTGTAACAAACGTATTATTAGTAGGTCTTACAGCAAGTGGATTTCAGTGGATGGCGTGCTGATGTATAACACAGTATATACGACTTGGTGAAATGAAATTTACCCCTCAATTTCCACATCAAGTCTGGCATTTAGTACTTATTATTGTTGAAATAGTTAGAGAAACATTTGTAAGTGAACATTTTTTAGTATTAGGTCACTTACAATCGTTTGGTACTGAAACCTACCGAGAAATTTTTAATCGAATGGTTTCAAAGGTTTCTGTCTCATTAATGGTGTACAGCTAGACAATCAGTGATTAAATGTTCAAATAATACTAATAATAATTATAAAACACATATATATATTGGAATATTAAAAACTACTTCAATTTTCACTCCGGATAAAAAAACAAAAAAAAAAATGTAAGCGGTTTCCTTTACATAACACAATGATCACTGAAACATTACTCGAAAGTTTAACATTTACTTTTGAACAATGAAAGTACACGGCCAAAGTTGATAAGCTATTTACCTCTCCATACCTGTGCAACACCTCGCATTCGGTTCAATTATAGCAAATACGATGAGCAGGTAATAACTAATGCTTTTGCGAAAAAGAAACATAGAATGCTGTTCCTATATTAGATTAACCAAAAATATTGGAACGGTACGAAGAACAGGAACTCAATTTTTGATTTTTCATACATATATTCTTCTTACGTATTTGGAGAACTGGGTGAGACACTACACACTGAGGACGATTCGGTTCAATGCAGTTGCGAATAAAAGAGTAGCAGGTTCAATGATGGTGAAAGCCCGATCGTGGATAAGATTCTTGTAACAGAATTTTGGAACTATAAAGGATTTACGAGTATAAATCTCAATTTTATTCAGATCAACGCAACCTATCAGTTTACAAAATGTAAAATCCAAATCTAGTAATTTTGTATTAAATACTGCTACAGTAATCAAATAACAATTGATTCGAATGCCTTGGAATCGAGTTGAAACCCTTACAGTCACGACTTAGACAATACAATAATTCCTTGAATCTTGAGAAGGTGAAATACTGTTGTATGTAATTTTGGTTTAAAACATGCTGCACTAATTTAATAGATAATTCAAAACTGCTATTAATGATGTACATTCTGAAATATAAACTTGTATAAATAGCTCCTTATATCTGATTAAATGTAACACATCAGTAGGCTTAAATAAAGGAATATTAAACTATACCATCGAAATAATTGAACAATGTAACTGCATCAAGAGGAACTACTGTAAGCCCTTTTTGGTGATTACTCTTCAATTTAAATTTGAAAACTATCTATGTACGTGCTTAAATTAAATTTGGATTTCATTTTCCATAAAATAATTACAAATTAAATGATGAAATTATTTGTTTGTGTTTAAGCAGTTATTAAGTAATAGAATTTAAAGGAAAGAGAATTACAACATTGAATAATACATCATAAATTTATTTATTTGAAAATTAATTAATGGTAAGAAAACAGTACTGATTTTTCAAACAAAACTGATTAAAATTTTATCAAATTTTAACTCCATGCACAATCCATGCGTTCATACTACGTTTTATCTTACAGATTTATACGGATTAAACCTACAGTATGTTTACGTATGAATTACCATATCATTCGTATTAAAACAGTTCTAAAATCATAATGTTCACTAGTAATACTAATGCTAATTAATATTAATGCTCATAAATGGTAAAGCGTATTCTTTATTTTATCGCTGAATAAAATAAAGAATTGCGTATTTTTATACTGATTATGAAGAGAGTCACAGATACAGCCTATTGATACTGAGCTAGGAATTAAGTATACATTTTAGTGCATATAATTATATTAGTAAATGGTATAAACCACAGCATAGCGCTATCTGGAGTGTGCTGTCTAAGTTACGTGCGTTTATACTTGCTGTCTGTACGGATACAAAGAGTCTCCTGGTAAATGGAGGTAGATGTTTGAAGCAAGAAATTAGCAACATCTTTTATCCCCCTCCTCTGAATTTTGCAGTTCCAATATTCTTTAGCGGAAAATACTATAAGTAAACTAACGAATAAAACATAACACATATCTACATAAAAATTTTGAACTCCATTTAAAGGAATGGCCTGAAACTATAAAAACTTGTAATCGTTAAATAGATTTATGTCTATTGCGAGGCAGTATAGATTCCTTCAGAAATTCACAAACTTATTTTTTATATAATGGTCTATTTTAACTAAATAAATTTTCAAATTAGAAATTATTTTTTGTACAGCCCAGGATCAAATTTATTTTGAAAATTTAATCGTAAACCATGAAGGGTTATTACAGTGATGACCGAAGTAGAGTAAAAGGAAAACTCATCTCTATTAATACTCTAATTCTAAATTCAGAATGTTTACCATACTTAACAGTATTCGAGCCCTTATTGGATTGAAAAACAGTTTTCAGACTTCACTTAAAATTTTACAAATTGATTCAAACGAAAATTTTTATCCCATTATAAAAAACCTGTGAAAAATACTCGTTTGTATTTTTTTGTAATGTTTAATGACCTATTACATAATCACGGTTTTAATATATATATATATTAATTTATAAACAGTAGTAACTTGAAGATAAAGTTATTTAATAATAAAAAGGTTACAATTCATAATAATTTACGTAAAATACAATAAGTTTGATCATATAAAACAATAAAGTAAAATGTGGTTGTGATTTTGAAATTTATTATGGTTATAAGAAAAATTTGGAATTACATTCATAAAATATTTTTTGAAAAAAAGGTTATTTGTAAATGATAAAAAGATTAAATTTTTCAAAAATATTTTTTTTTTAGATTAAAAAAAAAATCATAACTATAAAATTTCATGAAGTGAAACAAATAGTGTAATTAACAACCGTCTGATACAGGTCAGTTGCCATAATTTTAGTAACATACGTGCAGATATTGCAATATGATTTTATTATTTCTTCTTATACACTTCAAAATTTTGAGAAAGCCTAAAACCTGGAGGGTAAACTTTTGATAGATAACCTCTCTTATGAACGAAAACAGCTGGTAAGTTAAAACATTTTCATAATCTATAAAAAATAAAATTAATATATACATATTTTTATATTCAAATTTACAATCACTAATAAAATATAACTCTATAAGTTTTCAAAAAAAAGAAAAACTAATTCAAATATTATATTGACTAATTATAGTATGAATTGTATTATTATCGTATGAATGCATTCTCAGCGTCCAACAATATAACGACGAACTCAATAATTTCTAGGAACCCATAATATTTTATTTTAAACGGATTAATATGAAAATACAGTATCTTTTTTTTTTGTTTTCTGTAGTGGGAGGGAAAAGCTCTACTAGCCGCCGTCAGACCCGCTCTGACGGCAGTAAGGGGCTCACACCCGCTAAAAAACCTCCCCCTTCCATAGGAACTGGATCTGGTCGCGAGGCATGAACATGGTGTCTATGTGACGGGTGCGGGATACACGTCCAACCGGCTTCTGAGCCGGCAGTACGTGTATCTAGCTGTATGATTAATAAATTAAGTCAATTTAATATTTAAATATTATGAATTTCTAAAGAAAATATTAATGGGAATGGCGAATATTAATCCGATCGACAGTTCTATTTTTCCAAGAATTAAAGATAACTTATAATATCATTTTCTGGCAACTGAAAAAGCAATGAAAGTTACATCAATTTTCTGATGACTAAAACAGTAAAAAAAGAAAATATCCAATTTTAAATAACAAAATATAGTTAAGCAACGATTATATTAAGCGAAAATAAAATTATATAAGTTGATGGCAAAGAAACTTTGACAAAAGAAAAATTAGAATGTTTATTCGTTACGAAAACCTGCTAACATTATTCACGTTAAAAAAACAAACTTGATCGATTGAAGTAAGCATTTAAACGATTCAAAATTGTCTATTTTCAAAATGCAGCAATATGTTTCGATTAATAGAGTAATATTGTAACGTTTACATCTTTTTCTTTATTTAATCTTGAAACTAACTGTTTCATAATAGTCTATATTTTTCGTAAGGAAATCCTTATTGGGAAAAAATAGAAATAGTTCAGCGAAAATTTCCACAAGATCCGTATACCACTAATTAATTTTTTAAAATTACTTTTGAATAAAAATAATCTTAAATTCTGTAATGAATTTTATAAAATTCTAATGAATTTTTACAATTTACAAGACAATTGGATATTAGAGAAACAAAAGATAGGAAAATATGCAGTATACTGTTATACTGATCTCTTTTCCTTTCTCTTTCATTCTTAGAGCAATAATAATGATGACTATGATAATTAAGTACCACTTATGATATATCGTTGAAAAGCTGATAATTTCTTAACATCTGCAGTTAAGAAAAAGTCAAAAATCCAATTTTTTTGGATTTGGGCTTTTTTAGGACACTTGTTTCAATCGATTGCAATCAAAAGTGGAGGTGCACAATTAGATGTTACAACAGTTCTAAATGCAAAATTTCAACATCCTACGGCTAATAGTTTTTGAATAATACATACGTACATACATACGCGAAATGTTTTGCGATCACAATACTTCCTTTACTTCGTACAAGTAAGCAATTATAAATTGGGCACAAGTTGAACAGGTTAAAAAATATAAGTGTAACAAAAAAGGTTTTAATAAAGTAAATATTTTTAACAAACTTTTTCTGAATAAAATTAAACGGTTAAAAAAATGTTTGCTGAAATTAATATTGAAAGAGTAGTATGATGACACAATTTTAAAATGAAATTAAAGGATTAAGTAATAATAATTATTAACAGAGTAATTTTATTGATTACTATAATAACAAATAAATTAGTTATAAAATAACAAAGCAATAAAGATAAATATTCATACATTATCTTTTATTATTTTATTTTGACAAGTGGTTTTTTATTAACAATCAATACTAGATTATGAGATAAGAAAAACCACACACTTAATGAAACTTTATTCGAAAAAACATTAAATAAAATTAATTAAAAATAAATGCAACACCAATTGATGAAAATATAAAAGAATTGCATTTTTCTGTTTTACATACACTTACACTTACTGCTAAACATACAAAATATACATGTATATGTGTAATAAACTTCTTGCTGATCCAAAATTATTTTAAGTGTTCAAACAACCGGATCTGAATGTTTTGTTTGAATTAAGTGGCGTGAAATGAGCATGAATTCCATCAGACACCCACTAATGCACGTGCGGTCGAGCGATGATTGGCTGTTTCGAAATACTTTCATGTAATTTGTCCTACCGGAATTCAAAAAAACATAGTAAAACTAAAATAGATTACAAGGCATAAGAATCTAATACGCTATGCAGAAAATATTGGGACGTTTATCGGTATAATTTACCTGTTTCTGTTTTTAAAGCAATTAAGTTCATGTTTTTTAAATCAGCAAATAATAATAATTTTTAAATTATTCTATTATTATCGGATCTAATTCTGTTGTTAATTTTTTTCAGAAGAAAGTAAGCTGAAAATTAATTAGAAATTAATTAAAGGCATCTTATAAAAACAATAAAACCACAGACTCACAAACGTTTATATTTTGGTGTTTTTTTCTTGATGATAACCCCTACTTAGAGTTTATTTAATTAATGTTCTTCACTCAGAGAAACTTAATTGTAACTAAATGAGTTTATAATGAATTAAATTTTATGTGGAAGAATGATATTAAAGTATGATAAATCTTTTATAAAACAGTACAAGTATTGTAATTTTGTGTATAAAATGAGACAGTAACTAATGGTTTCTATCAGGCTTGTTGTGTTACGTTATGAAGATTAATGCGAAAGGTGTTAGAGGGCATAATGTTGTATGGAGCTGAAACATAACATGACTCAGCATTTTTCAAGAGATATGTGTTTGTAAGCTAATTAATTATATACAAGTCAAGTGTAAGAAGTGTTTTCCTGTCTGAAGCAATTTTTAATATAGCGGGAAAGCAGTAATCCCGGGAGTAGTTGTATAAGGCCCACTTAGACTCCATTACATATTCACAAAGCTACGCCCTCGAGACTTGCGGAATTTCTTACGTATACTGCACCATATTTAATTATTATGCATCAAATCATAAGAAAATATGCTTAATATCAATTCTTTGTTAATACTATACAAGATATAATTTTATTCATTTAACAGTAAAGAAAAAATATTTTTTCAGTTATCACAACATGAAATTTTACGTTCATATAAAATGTTCATATTTCATTCATACAAGAATTTGACTTTATCATTCTGATTAAGATTCTTTATTTTATTTCAAACCTTCACTTACGGCTTAGGCCATACAATCGATCCACCGTCATTTCCTCGGACATACTTTGTCTCATCTTTTCTTACTATGGAAAACAACGTTTATTTAACTATCTTATCGGAAATTTTCTCAAATAAATGACGTTATGTTTTTTTCTTGCGTTTCACTATAAAGTAAATAATTTCATCAAAAAATATTTTAATAATTTAGTAAGCAACAAAAATAATTTTTTTTAAAACCCCTAACAAAATAAAATGATACATTCAAAAAAAGTAATATTTAACCACATAATAATATTTAAAAAAGAAATGTATTTATTATTGAAATAAATAACATTTTAAGTATTTGTGGTTCAGTGTAGTTAAATATTGTGGTTCTAATCAATTATTTAGCATGGTGAAATTCCGTTCTGGCTTGAATCGTTATGCAGAGATTTAAAAAACAAATGCTTTCAATGCAGTTTCGATTGTGAAGCGGTTTCATCGTAAGTTTTCATTCATTCCCAATTTATTATTACAAAATAACTTATAAATTATACTGATCCTGCAAACCAAATTTTTGAGACAACTTGCCATCACAAGTTCCGCAGTTTAATATATTTTCTCGTCAAAATACAGGATGTCCCATATAAAACGCAACCCAACCTTATATTGGTAGGTATTGAAATAATAAAAAGGCATGTGTAAATGTAAATGTAATTTTTATTATTACATTTACATGGATGGTAATAATAAAAATTATTACCATCTAAATTATAATTTTTATTATTACCATCCATTACCTTACATTTACAGTAAATGTTGGAAGTGGCCGCCATCTTCTTGAATACAAGCTTCAATTCTTTTTACAGCGTTTCTTGCAACTTTTGTTCAAAGTTTGTGGCTGGATATTTAATACAGCTTGTTCAATATTGACTTTCAATTGTTCAAGTGTTCGTGGTTTGTTGCTGTAGGCTTTTTCTTTGAGGTAACCCCATAGAAAAAAATCCGCCGCAGTCAAATCTGGAGAGGTTAGTGGCCACAAGCCTCAACCGATAACAAATGAAACCGTGCTTCATCTGTGAAAAAAAACGAATCAATAACATTAATTCCCTCACCCAGAAATCGACGGAACCGTTGACAATATTGTAGCCGTTTTTCTTTGTCGGGCTCAAGAAGTTGATGAACCATTTGAATGCGATAAGGTCGTAATTGTAATAGTTTGGTCGCCTGATGAACAGTTGATTTAGACAAATTAATTTCAGCAGACAAACGTCTGATCGATTTATTTGGCGAGGCGAATAATCGGTCTTTGATTTCAGTGACTGTATCTGTATTCAACACTGACGCAGATCTTTTGTGTTCCTTGTTATTAACAGAACCAGTCTCTCCAAATTTTGCAACTAACCTTAATACTGATGTTTTGTTACGAGCTGGTTTATCTGGGTACTTTGGCGAAACGAATCTTGCACTGCAACCACTTATTTCGTACTGAAGTACTACTCAACAATGAAAACACGTTCATCTAGCGAAAACACCATCTTTGTCTCTAGCAATACACTGAACGTTATGATTGCATTGTTGTTACTATCGGTAGTGTTCTACTGCGTCACCGCGATGTTCAGATGTTGGACGAGTCCAACATTTCAGTAACGAGTAGGGGAGTAAGCTTGACTTTTGAAATTTCATAAATGAGTGATTGATGGGTTGCGTTTTATATGGGACACGCTGTATATTGTTATTTCATTTAATTTATTTAATTTCTTCAAAGGTATTGTTTGAAACATGTGAACAAAATTCAACCTTTTTTATACTATTGTTATTTTTTAAAATAGATCCTTGAAAATATGAAGAATATAAGTTTATTTAAGGGAAGGAATGAAATTTACAAAGGAGTTTTTTAGTCATTAAGATCCAACATCTAATACGATTTTGAATACTGTCAAAACGTTATTTTTTGTTACTTTAAAATAAATATTTTTAGATAAATTTTAAAGAAATATATTTTTTCTCCGAAGTCTCATTTGTTTTCGAATTTTTAATCGTAGAAATCTTAAGAGGGTTTTAATTTTTAATTAACAATAATGTCAAATCTAGTATATTTTTATACCCGATTTTAATTATAGTGTATTATACATACTTATCATACATTTGTAATATCTATTCTATCTGCGTATTAATTTTATCTACTTGCTTTACAGACTTCCTCATTTATTTAATAGAGAAATATACATATTTAGTTACAATAATACAAAAAAATATCGTCATTTTTTAGACAACAGACGACAAACATCTTTTACTGAGGATTTTTCCCTGGTTAGCACTAGGTCACACGATTTGTTCTGAATTCGTACGAAATTTCAACATTGGCTGAAATTTTATCCTTAAGAATGCTGTTATTCACTATATCAATGAATTGCAGTTTTTACATTAAAAGATGACATGTAAATTTTACATACTCATACACACATACTAAGGTTTAGGTATAAAAAATAAATTAGGTGTGTGATATAAGCAGGATCTTTCTTTGAGATTCTTTTCTATGTTTCTTCTCAAGGAAACTTAAGTGAAAGAATTTTTAAATAAAAAACTGCTTTCTCTAGAGAGAAAATTACAAGCATTGAACAATTTTTCATTCTGTATAGTCGTGATACAAAATAAATCTTCATCAGTGAATGTAGTATATGTAAGGAAATAATTAGGTAAATTTTTCTGGAAAATGGCAATAAGTATTAATTTTACCCTTAAATTTTCCTACTAATTCTCTTACAATTTCAGGTGAAATTAATTTAAATATCAGAATAGTGACTCATTATTATTATTATTACTGTGTAAAAGTTCAATACTATTCAGTAAATATTTTGCTTCAGTTTACTCAAAAAAACATAGATCTGAATCTTCTAAGAAAATTTCAGCATAAAATAAAAAAGCTGTTTATCGAAATCGGTGCATTTAGAGATGATTAAAATTTTGAGTTACACAAAAAATACATACGAGTCGAATTGAGGAGGTATACTTTATTTTTAAGTTTGTTACATATAGTAATGATTATAATATATGACAAACACTTAAATAATGCGGAAAATCTCAAATATAATTCTAAGTTACAAAATGAAAGGAAATGATACCAGTAATAAATTTTTTATCATTATTTTTCAAAACTTATTGTTTTGTAGGGTAACTACAATAATATTAACTGTAAACGTAGAATGTAAAAAATTAGTGTAAATATAATTAATCATCTATTTACCATAAAAGAGAAAAAAACTATAATATTTCGGAATATAAGATAAATATTCTTAAGATTATGTAGAAAAGAAATGATATAGTACCAACAAATAAACTAATATAATGACAAATTTGTGTCCAATAACATTTATTTGAAATGTAATTATTTTCTAATTAAAATGTATGTACAACCATACATTACAAGATTAATAACATTTTACTTTTATCATTTATTGTTCTATAATTGATAAAATAGTGAATTTTCATAAAATATATAAAAGTTCTACAAAAACAATTTGGTCATAAAACACAAAAAGTCTATCAGGTATTATAAACATCGAATGAAAATTATTTAGACGAAAATCACGCAATAAATGAGTGTAATTTATTATTTTTTTCTTTATTCGTTCTCCCGTTTTTCATTAATCTAGAGATTTTTTACTGAATGCTATACATTTTCTACATAAAGGTTCTTTTTTTTATAATGGTGTGTAATTACAGTCGTTCACAAACGAAACAATTTTTGTTTTGAGTCGACTGGAAAGCGTACTTTATATTAGAATTTTGAATTAAATCCAGTAATGCTTCCCGCTGTTCGATGAAAAAAATCTTTGAATGACCGCAATAATAAGCCTGACCGTTGGTTTTTTGGCTGTTTCTTTATATACCAATGGAAATGTTACTGCTATTGTGAATAACAACCTTTTTAGGTAAAATTTTGAAATTAATCATTTGTGTAAAAATGAAAACCCTATTGATTTTTACGGTTTGAAATAAAATTAATTTGCAAGTTAATCAATTTACTTTCTTTTTATAAATTTTTGTTCTTCATATAAATAACTATACAAAGATTTTCTACATTTCATAACATCATTTTTTTATATTTATAGAATTATAC
This sequence comes from Lycorma delicatula, assembly GCF_047948215.1. Taxonomy (NCBI): domain Eukaryota; kingdom Metazoa; phylum Arthropoda; class Insecta; order Hemiptera; family Fulgoridae; genus Lycorma; species Lycorma delicatula. The sequence continues at coordinate 68,587,587 of NC_134456.1, read as the reverse complement.
AGACTGCAGTATCAGTTTCATATATACTGGCCAGAAGTTTCTAAGTTACTTGATATATCGAAAATGAATAAATATGCCTGATCCATGAATAAATTCTTGCAATGGTCTTATTTAAAACACAGAAACATTTATCCTTCTCTGCTGAATATGCATTGTTTGACACTTACTCGATCAGAAAATACTTTACAAAAAAAAAGAAAGAAATGAAATCAGGAAAATAAAAAACATTAAAAATATACTACAACCTACGTACCAGATCCTCAAAGAATGAAAAATTGCAGGAATGAAATTTGAAACAAATTTTATAAAAAAATAGCATTTTATAAAACGGATGGTCAATTCCCTTAATGAATCTATATTTCTTTATAAATTATATTTTTTATAATTTACATGTTCTGGATGTTCTTTAACAAACCATTCAACGTAAAGAATGATCTTATTCAACTTTCTTATGAAAAATTGTACGAAATTTCAAACCTTTTCTTAAGAAAACTTATTTTCTTTATTATCTGACGTGGATATATTTTTTTAAAAAAACTCTCGAACATTTAAAAATTAAAGGAAACAAAATTAAGTTTTACTTTTTTTTAAACGAATAGCATTTTTGGGGTTTCAATCACTGCTTTTTGCATTTGTTAAAAAACTGAAACTCATCAAATTTAAGTTGTTACGTACAATATCTAGACGATGTTGTACTTTTTAAAAAAATGTTATCTCCGCCCCCGTCCGTCAGACTGAAACAAATTTTTCACGACAATGAAGGATTCTACTTACATAGACTGATTAATAGGTGTTGATATGTTGTTAAAAAAAAGAAAGATGTCAGTAAAAGAATAAATTAATTTTAAACCATTGAATAAAGTGCATACAATATGTCCTAACAACGTATCTTATTCCCGTAATAGATACAGTCTCTAAATACTGATAAACGTATTAAGGATTAACTTTAAACTTCCACAAGCTTATTTTAAGAGGATTCTTAAACAGGATTTCTTATAGGGAAATTAGATCAACAAGAACATTTAGTAATGATATTTTTCATGTTCTTGAGTAACATGATTTCTGTTAAATGACCTTAAAACTTGTCATTTCTGTGAAAGAAATAATCTCGATACAACTGTAAATGAAAGAACCAGTAATTAAAAACAAAACATTATCACCAGAATAGTAACGAACAACACAACTTGACACGATGATAATGACAGTATTTTAACATATGAACTATAATTTTTTTGTAAGCATTTTATTATGAAAATTCATACAGAAACGAAAAGGTTAATTTCTTAGATGGATATTTTGCTTGTAAGCCTGCTCTTAGACGCATTGCTTGGACACGTTCATCGTATAAGAAAAAGCAAAGCGTGATAGGAATTCGATTTGGGACATTCCGAATAAATCTCTAAGACGCTACAACTATATCGGAAAAATTGGTCGATTGGAATATATGATCTTTTTTATCAGTATTTATTTATTCACTTTTTTTGTATAAATTTAATTGGTACACAAAACGTGATTTTTTATCAGTTCTAATTAAAAAAAAACATATCAACTCAAGGTTTTGATTGGCCATTTAAAATTTATATCTGATTTACAAATCATTAAGTTCACTTAACTTTTATTATTAAAATTTAATTTAATTTCAACTCACATATAGATAAAATAAATTTAAATAAAAAAAACAATTATTTTATAACTAAATAAAAAAATTAAAAATACTTTTTTATTAGGACAACAGACTTCTTCACAATCGTTAACATTATTATTGATATCGAAATTTATATTAAAATCTAAAAAAAATATATTTATATATAAAATTAATTAAAGAAATTAAAAATGCATACGAATTTACATGAAATAAAGAACAATTTTTCAACTAGCCGAAAAAATGAAAAAAAAGTCCCGGGGGATGATTTTGTCTTACGCAGACATTAATTGCCCACGCGAGCTATAAATAAAAATGCAACTCCATGACTTTCGAGATTCAATTAGGCAGGAGTTATTAGTTTAAGGGTGTTATTATTTTAATGAAGGGTGGATTAGAGGCGAGCGAATAAGGAGATTGCAACCAAATCCAATCTCTGCGGGGTCGTCTTCAACCCCCTTTGGACGCTGACTTATTCAACACGCAATCAACATTGTATTGATTCCATCGCCACTCCGCCCTTACACAATTTGCGTTAACCGTTCGGCAAACTCCTAAACTCGATTCTAAAACAGGCTGAAACTAAAATCGCCCGCAGACTCGGAGATGTCATTCCCTTTGAATTTAATCGTAGATAGCCAAACAAATTTATACATGCGTTACTTAACAATATTTTATTATAAGTTCTGATAACAAAGGGATGACAAACAATTTAATTATAAATGTATATGCAGACATATGATGGCAAACCATCCTGATTTCGTTATCAAAGGAACGACAACGGGCAAGATAAAATTTAAAGCTGGCACGTTTATTATTAGAATTAAAACATATGTATATACATATGAAATTAAATCTATATATTTTTTACATCCATATATATATATATATATTCTCAACCACCAAAAAAAAAAACTGATTTCATTGTGCAACACAAAAGTGTTACTGAATCTCCTTACGACAAAAAATTATGAAATATTAAAAATGGTGAATAATATAAACTCCAGAAAAACACTTGCAATGTGAAGGGTATCCCTCCAAAAAAATCGTTTTCTCCAAAACCGAATAAAATTTATGTCCAAAGAAATTTAATAAATAATATTAATTGCTTCTCTCAAATTTCTCTAAAACAGAATTTTTTGGTTCAAACGCAGAGAAAAATATTTTTCAAATTGTCATGAAAAAAATTGAAAAATATTACAAAATTTCACTCGCCAAAGGGCTGTTTAAATTATAAAATAATAAATGGCAAAATTAACTTACTCTAAATAGATGTTTCTTTTAAAGACCGAGTAGTTGATGTTTTTTCTTTGTTACGTGTTATAAATAAAAAGATGATAATTTCCTCTTTATTTATACTATTTGGAAAAATAGAAGTTAATTGATTTTGTATTCAGACTGTAATGGCAGTAACATAAAAAAAAGATAGAGTAGTTGTTGAAGTAAAGACCTATTTCATAACATTCTCATTTTGAACGTGGAAATATATGCAAAGTCATATCTAGTCTTAAAAACAAAAATAAAATAAAATAAATAAATAATATAAAATTGTAATTTTTTTTAATGAGAAGGCTGTCCAGGGAGCTATCAATAAATTTTAAGAATATGAAGGAATTTATGAAACATCTGAAAACTGGTTACAGGGAGCAAGAAGTCCGCATTCATCGTACGCGATTTAAAAAGGATAAATATAGTTTAAGAAAAAGGGTTAGATCTAAACTTAGGAGTAATGTAGTTGTGGCCATTATATTTATTAGAAATAAAACTTTTCACGAGAATGACCTCACGGTGGCTTGGTGAAGGATGGTCTAGATATAAGTATCAGAAGTTGAAAAAACAAAATGAGTATTCATAAATTACTTTTTATCTTTTTTTAACACCCAAAATGGTCCGAGTAAAAAATAAAATTTCTAATAAATATTATAATGAAATTTTACGAGTATTATTAAGGGAGTTTTACATGACTAAATGCTCAGAAAAACCCATTTAGGCGTGATTTTTTTAAATAATTGGTATATTCTAAGTTGATTTAACTTTTCAACCAACCATCATACACAAAAATGAAATAGAACATCTTTTTCACTCTGTTCTTTTGAATTTTGAATATCTATGTTTTTTGTAGATAAAAAACTCTACATTTTTAAATATCTTAATTTATATATTTCAAATCTCTTAAAAAGAAAATAGAAAAAGAAAATAATTTCCTCTAACCCTTTGATTAACGCAAGATTAAAACAATATGTTTTCTACTCTAATTTTTGTTCAATACTATTAATATAAACATTTTACGGAATAAAATTATTGAAACATATAAAAGATCCTACTTGAAAATTTTATAAGATTTAAAGAGATTATGACGACTAAAAAAATTGTCGTAGACAGCTGGAAATAAAATTTACAACGGAGAATAAAATTAACATAATTAACGACAGAGAAATTACGAGTTGAATTGAATTGAAGGAAATAGAGCATAGAAAACTTTAAAAACATATTCTGTCCTGGCATTCTAGAAAGTAACAGTATTGCTGGTCTATAAAAAAATGACGCGCCTAATCCTTAATGCAACATCAAACGATGATGCAATGGTTATCCGGAGATTCCAAATACCGTTCGAATCAGTCAATCAATCAGACTCAGTAGTTATTGATCAGAGTAATGACAAACAGGGTAGATTTATCTTTGCATAGGTTAGATTAATAACTTTGAGATTAAAATTCAGTTAAGGTGTAAATCTGAAAATATTCCTGATTTTTTAGTATCACCAGTAAAATATGACATTTCGCATTAACGTATGAATATCATCTTGATTTTCTGAATTAAAATTCTTACTTAATCTACAGCAAATCAATAAAGAAAAAAAAAGATAGGTGGTATGGTTGAAGAAATGCTTGTCAATATTAAATAAATGGAATTCTCAATATAAATGAAAATAATACATTTTTATGTTGGAAGAAATATATTACCTACTATATTTACGAGTCGATAAAACCAGTAATCAATTAAAATAAAACATTTTATTTAACTTCGTATCTCAGGAAAATTCAACAGATAAATGAGAAATATAATTTAAAAGAACGACTGCTATGTAAACTTTAGGAAAAATCAAGATCATTTTTATGAAGGGAGCCGATGTTGATTTTATCAAGGTACCTTCCTCATCAATTATATGAATAAAACATTAAAAAGCGTCGACTATATTAACTTACAAGAATTCTTTCAATATAAATATAATAATGTTACTGGATTAAGGAATTTATTTAGTAAAATCATAATTTAAAATTTATTTTCAGTAGTTTTTCCTTCGTCATAAAAAAAAATTAAATATTCAACGGATTTTAATTACATTTAAATATAACTGATTTGTTATTAATTAGTTAATTTTTGTTTAGGTTATACTTCATGTAATATTTTAATTATGGATAAAGTTTTCTTTTCCTAATTTGAAAGGAAAAGGCCGGCCTCTGTGGCGCGAGTGGTAGCGTCTCGGTCTTTCATCGGGAGGTCCCACGGGTTCGAATCCCGGTCATGTATGGCATTTTCAAACACGCTACAAATCATTCGTCTCATCCTCTGAAGTAATACCTAAAGGTGGTCCCGGAGATTAAACAAAAAAAGAAAAAAAAGTTAAAAGGATCAATAACTTACAACAGTGTATTTTAATTTAGAAAATCGTAATTTGTGAAAAAAAAATTTTTCGTTAAATTCTTCGTGTCATGTATAATAAAGTTCATTCTTTAATATAAGAAAAATGGAAATAATATTGAAATTTACAATTATCCAAGCTCTTAAAATCAAAATATTAAATGAAAGTGAATAACATTCTCTTGGGAAGAATTTGACGAAGAAAACATGAGTAGATGTAAAGGTTAATCATATATGTAAAATTTATAATGGAGTACAAAATTTTAATGGGGAAAAAACAAAATAACCTTGAGAATAATATAGTTTAAACTAGTAAGGCATGGGAAAGTGTTTGGTTTGGACGTCAATGGGAATAAAACTGAAGCAAGGTAAAGTAAAGGATTTGCGAGCAAGAGGCAAATTATACCCGGTGGATGAGTATGTATAAAATGGAATAGTGGAAAAATATGACTGGAGAAATGAAAAGATATAAATATGAGAATATTAATATCAAAAGAAGCATTCATGGAAGTGACAGAAAGATGGATATAGATCTGGTAAAAATGTTGGTTAAAGATCGGCTGAAGTGTGGTATTTTATGAAAAAAAAATTTGAGTTTACAAAAGAAAGATGAAAGATTGTGATAGAATGAAAGAGTTCTTGAAAGTTCGATCATAGAAAAGAATGTTGAAGATTAAGTGGATGCAAAAAGAACAAGAAAAAAGAATCAATGAAAAGCTGAGTTTAAGGAATACGGTTAGTTATATTTTAAATGGATGATGTTTTCTTATGAGTGATGTAAAGGTACTGTACGTACAATGAAGACAAAATAATGTTATCAAAATCAATAACGTTTTGAAGAAAAGTTCCTGTGAGAGCTTAATCTTTTTTTCTTTTATTCTTCGGTATACAACGAAGAGTGGCTATTAGTGCCCGGATAAAATATCATTATAATAGACAATTTAAGTTGACAATACACTAAACCTTAAAAATTAAATAAAAGTAATAATTAAAAGATTAACAATTAAAACACGCATTATCACAGTGAAAAATGTTCCTCTCTCAGTACAGCATAGATGTAAAGTGCCTCTGCCGCAGGCTAAAGGCGAAATAAAACCGACTGAAATAATAATAATAAAAATTTAAATTAGGACAACAAAATTACCATCTGATATACACCTAACGGCATAAATAAGCATGAAAACTTAGAGTACGGCATCAGAGGATTAAATGGAGATGACGTTTGCCCATTCAATACACAAAAATGAAAGAAAACAAGTAATATTAATTATTAAATAATTAGGAATGATTTTTTTTTAAATAGATAAACGTATGCTTACCTGAATAATAATTGTCTGTATTTTAAAAATATTTAATACATGGAATTAAAAATAAAATTTGGAATTAATCCTTGAATTCTACATAAAAATTCTTTTGGATGTAATCTTTGATGACAACTGATTATAAGGTACAATCAAAGTACAGGCTATAAAAAACTTATTATTATAAATATTATTATTTCGATAAAAAAGTAGTAAGTACTACATTTTTCTGATATATGTCGACCGATGAATTTGTTTATAAATGAAATATATTAAAAACCCATTTTTTCGGTAATAAAACATATTGGCATTTTCTTTTCATGTAATACCGGTTAAAAATTAAATTTTTTTTTAGCTAAATGAACAGATTATCTAAAGTGACTAAAATTTAATGTAACGCATTCAACATCGGAAACATTTTATCAGAAAATAGAAGAAAAAAGAATTGAAAGTATTTTCGTAAAAAACAAATTCACTCAGTCACAGAGAATTTTGTTGTAAATAATATATTCAGAAAAGTTCTATAATAAATGAAGATTACAGATGGGCTGTAATAAAATCAAATATAATGTAATAAATCTTAAATCTTATATCTAAATTACCTGAAAAATTTGGATTAGCAAAGTTTTAAAATGAGTGTTGTATTTATAAATAGATTACTAATATATTTTACAATTATTCAATTAACTGTGTCTTACAACAAACGATTATTGCCGAATTGACATGAGTTACAATCATACGTCAAAAAGGGTTAACTATTAAGTCAATCAAATATTCTATGTCTGGAAGTTTAAGGAATGTGAGGTGTGAAGTGGTTTCAAGTTGGCTTCTACTCAGATCAGAATTACTGTTAACACAAAACTGAAGGTAATATTAACCCAAAAATATAATGAAAATAATTACTAGAATAATTAACTTTGCCTGATTTTTTTTTATTAAACATGTATCGTAGCTATAAAACAAATTTAAGCAGATGGTAACAAATGAACAGAAGTATTGTATTTATGTTCCGAAACAATCTATCATACGAATGTAGGGATAAAAAATGTGACTGAAGGTTTAAATACCTTATTTTATTCAATCACAAATTTAAATTCTCTTTCTTTAAAATTTAAATTTAGGGTAAGATAATTTAGGATATTAAATTGTAATAAAATCTTGCTACGACCATTTTCTGTTCATCATTTTATCCTTAACTGTACCTTTTTGCTTTACATAGAAGTTTAGTGAAATTGAGTTTTTTTTTTTAATCAAAACACACTTCTTTGAATTGAGGCATAATAAATTAAAACACTATAAAAATAAATATTCTTCCTCTAAAAGCGTTAAAAAGTAGCTAAATACTTGTGTACTGAAACTGTAAATAATTTGTCTACGAAACGTCCGACAGTTCATCTAATTTAAACGTTATGTATTTAAAAAAAAAAAACACATTATATTATTATTTGATTTTTTTCCCGTTATTCATTAAGTAGAGCTCTAGAAAATTATTACGTCTATTTTAAAGATTAATACTGAGCAAAAATACAAAGTAATTTCTTTCAATATGCTTGCCTGACTTTAAACAAATTTGCCTCTAAATGTGGGAATTATATCAGTTAATGATAATCATACACAAAATGATGAACTCAAAATGGCCACTATTGGCATATCAGAAACTATAATTTTACTGAAAAAATTTTAATTGAAAACCTTTCCTAGATTTTACGTACTTAAAAATACAGTATTACAATCTTTGAAATCTTTACCGTTTTTACAATAAGGCGGCTAACTTCATTATTTCAATTTTTATCGCATTTTTGAATAGAAAATGTTATTCCCACACATTTTTATTCTTGGGTACTTTTCACTAAACGGCTACCGTTACGGAGATACAGGCTGACAATTGTAAAATCATATATGGCGGCAAAGTTCATTTTTTCAAGTGGAAAATTGTCAGCCCGCAGCTCCCTAACGGCTGCGTTTATAGAAAAATACCACAACTAAAATAGTCTTAAAATACTATTTTCTACCCAAAAATTCAATAAAAACACGCGATTTCAACTGAAATAATGAATTTAGCTGCCATATAGGCCCCAGTGGTGGGAATCTTGAGTTTGTATATATATATATATATATACACACAATCATTGTTCTACAAAAGATTTAAATTAATATACCACCATGAGTAAAAGAAGAGAGAAATATTTTAGTGTAAAAGCAAATGCTGAGATTTCTTCTAAACTGATGTTTTGTAACACGATTGCAAAAATAGTTACTATACAGCGGAAACGTGTTAGTCACGTTATGTGTGTGTGTGTGTGTGTGTGTGTTTGTGAGAGAGAGAGTGCTTGTGAGAGGGGTCATTTTTATTATTTGTGGAGTAATCAAGTCATAACATCTGTAAATAAGTGAAGCGATAAAATTCAAATTTAATCCACTTTTCAATCATATTCTAAGTGCGTCCTTTACTCGTAGAAGGATTACCTTCGGTAATATTATAAACCTTTAATACTTACTTTTAAGGGAAATTTAGATTAAACGTAGTGTGAACTAAAACGAAGAAATTTGTTATCAGTTATAGTAAATTATATTATGGTAAAAATTAAATTAACATTTTATTTTTAAGAAGATTGTGTAAATACGCATATTTATGATTTACGATTACTTGTTAATCAATAATAATATTCAGAGTAATGCATTACTTGTAATGCAATGTGTTACAACAAATATAATACTTGTAATACAACACATTACAACAGAGTGAACGATATTTAAATAAATAAACTTCAAAGATTAATGACAGCGCTAAACTTTGTATTGATGTGGTAGAAAATAACTCAAAAAATATTGGATATATGATATTTACATATTAACTGTCACATTTACAATTTATTTAAATATTTATACATTTCATACATATTTGTTTAAAAAATAAATAAATAAAAAAAAGTGAAGCATACGTCTTATTCCTTTAAGGTAAAAAGTACAAATGTCTGGAAAGTTGACGAGTAAAGTAACATGAAGTGTACGCCGAGGGACGACCGTACAATTCTTGAAATAACTTCGCTTAGACATCTTTCTGAAATGCAATTTTTGTCATTTGTCGTATTCACTGACACAATTTCCTAAAGAACCGACGTCTAGTGTGAATTCAAATATAGATGAGGCTACGCATATTTCCAACAAAAAGAGAAAAGTCTCGTAGAAAAATACATTTTCAAGAAGCTAAAAACAATATTTACTGCCTGTCTTAAAATTTCCATAATTCTGATAAATTTCATTTCTGTCCCTATATGATAAATATTTTACAATTTTAATTAAAATTTAGATATCATCAAAATGAATAATGTTCTATTTTAACTATAAACTACGACTTTAAAAGTTTTTTCAATTATGTTTTTAAATTATTTATTATTTTATTGAATTAATTTTTATCAAAAAAGTTTTTCAATGTTCCCAAATTTTATAAATAAACTTTAATTTTGGCTTTTGTTCATAAATAGTTTAAGAAAAGTTAAATTGATTTTTTTTTACCTTATCGCGTTAATAATAATAACTGGCTTAATTAGGGACTATCTTTCCTAAAAATTGTATACTACAGGTATATTTTTCCAGAATGAGTATTCTTTTCAATTGATTTTATTTTAATGTGAATGAGTAATGCCCATTTCGTAACGCTTGGAAATTTTACAGGTTCTCTATGGGGCTGTTTAAAATTATTTTACCAATAGGTAGAGTTATACTGAAGGCGAAAATACACAAAATATTTCATATCCATAAAATAAAGACAAAGAAAACAGAAAAAAAAACAGTTTAATTTTGTACTAATATTTAAATTTATGTTGAAACAATTAAAACGGCCAGACCTACCAATAAAAACTTAATTTTTATCAAGAAAAATATTCTACTCCTAATGCAGAAGCTACTAATTTCACAAATTACTGCTACAGCTCTATTTACTTTTTTGTTTTTTAATTTCTCAAGAACTGTTCATTTAGATTTGATCAAACTTCAATATTTTTAATTTTCTGTAGAATTATATGCTTTATGTATCTAATTATTTGCTTTATAATTGAAAATAATTTACAGAAAACTATATATGAAATCAATTTTTACTATTAAAATTATACGCTGCTATTTTAGAAATAATGATTGGGGAACATTGATAATCTGATTTTACTTTAATGTGATGTAGAGTTATTACTATAGGCATTAAAAAAGATTAAAATGTAAAAATTATTTTCTAAATGGTAGAATACATTTACTCACACATACAGAATGGCTATGTAAGATTATAAATAATTCAGAATTATCTTCTTTTTTTGTATAAATAAAGTAGATGTGAATGTAGATAATGAAACTTAGATAAATGAAGACGCAATTCAAAAAATATCTAAATAAGAAAATGAACTGTAAAAACTGGCAAAGAGTAAAAGAATTACCCTATAAGACACAATTCTTTTTTTTGATTATGGAGAATGAATATTAAAAAATTAATTTCTAGCAAATAAATTTATTTCTTTGTTTAGAAATAAAATTTATTTTTAAGCAAAGTATACTTAGGAACAACCAAACTGTGAAAAAAGAACAATAAAAACTTGTTTCTTATAGACAAAATTTTAAGATTTTTTTTTCAAAACTTATTAGAGAAAAATCCATTAAAGTTATAACTGAAAATAATTTGTATTATCGTCCCGTGTAATATTTTGTATTATTAATTAACAGATGTATGTGATTTGTGTGATATAAAACTCCTACTTCATTCAAACCATTTAAATTTATTAAAACTTTGTTAACTATACTACAAAAAAAAAAAAAAAAAAAAAAAAAAAAAAAACGGAAGGGAATTTAAAATTCCTGTATCCACTCCAACTTCACACAGTTTTTCATTAGTTGTGGAATGGGTAGAGCATCCTGTTCAGTGTTCAGGATGCAAAAGGATGACTCCTGATAAAATATTGACAGATGTGCGGTCGAACTGGTGAATGACAGTAGACATTAAAGTTTCAGTATTCATCAACCCTTTTTCTAGTGAAACTAGGGGATAGAAAGTTCTGACGAGAGGAATACACTGTCTAATCAACTGAGAGAACACAAAGGAGAAAATTAATCCAAACAGCATTTAATTACGGTAAAAAACTAATTTAAAAATAGATTATATAAAAAAACTTACGGACTAAAATTCAAAGATAAAAAAATGAAATTTGGGTAAAAAAAAGAGAAAAACTCATAATCTGAAAATAATTAAGCTGGCAAAAGTATTTATTAATTTGTACTGGTAAACATAACAGGCTAATAGCCGCCAATTATGGTCACTTTTTTTTTGGTGATGAAATGAACGTTTAATGTTTAGAAAATAACAAATCTGTCCTGGATTCAAATCCACTACCTAAAGTAATAAAAGTACAGATGCTACCATTTCACTAAGGAGGTCAACATAAAATCGATTAAGCTTTTTTTTTTACATCTTAACATAAAAATATTTTTTGTTTACTAAAATCTGACTCCAAATAGTCCCGGCATAATTCTGTTAATTCTCAAGTTTATATTATTTATTCGTGCCTAGTAAATAATCCCTTCAATATATACGTAAAACCTTACTATAAAAAAAACTTAAAATTAATATAACTGAAAAAATAAAAACAAAAATATATATCAAATTACATTCTTTAATTACGTACATTGTTTACTTATTCATAAAATAATTGTTTCCAATTTTTTAACACTCATCACGAATTGCCGCTAAAAAATATATTGTGAGAAGTATAATAGTATTTATTAAAAATAAATTTGTGAAAAGAAATCAAGGCGTCTGGTAGCACAGTTATTAGTAAATTCCGAGATAATTCGTATAAATTATATAATTTGAAGTATTGCTTGTGTACTAATTAATATATCAACAAATTTTAAGTCTTCTTCAATGACCTAACTTTTACGAATCTTCCACTAAATTTTTATGTAATTTCCTGTTATTATGAATATATAGCGACAAGAAAATTCTTAACAGTATTTCGGATACAGTAAAACTATTTCGATTAAGATTAATGATCATAAATCAACTTAAATAGATAATTCCGTTCAAAAAGTAATATTTTAAAATAAATCCCAACCACGGGGAGTAAAATAGGTAGAAAGTTTTCCCGATGAATTATTTCAATACTATTTTTCATATTCGTGGGAATATGAAAAATGGAAATTTTATACTTTTGAAACATACCATGTCTAACCGGAATTCGAACCCGGCGCCTTTGGGTGAAAAGCCGAGACGCTACCAATCGCCACCGAGTTCGGCAAATCTCCGTGGCTAGTTTTGATGAAAGGAGGAAACATGATGTTAATAGGTTACTGGAACATAAAGCTATTTCGAATTATCAACTAAAAAGACTACGGAATTTTTTTATCTTTCAGGGAGGTTCTGGCAACTACGAACATTTTTTTCCTATTTTAATAACATTTTAATTTTTTTTAATGAATTTATATAAGTGTTCAAAAATGTTTAACTTTACATCTTTAGTGCATAATTTTTTCGAAAAAAAATTATGCACTAAGGATCCCTTTTGTTGCATAACAATTTTAAACTGTTTTATTCGATTGCTTTGCATTTTATTTGTATCCCCACATGATCGAAATTGTCTTGACCACGATATTATAGTCAGTGAGTAAAGAAAGAAAACTTAAAAATATCTATCAAAATTTTCAAACCTGTAAAATATTATAGCACCGGACACAACTTCCGTCTGAGCTTTGATTTGTTATTTAGGTAGTCTTCCCTCACTAACATAGGATACAAATTTACATGACAATGAATTATCAAATTTTCATGGTTTCAAGTAGAACTGTTTCATAAGAAAAGTAAAAGATAAATAACCGAATTCTTTAGCTCTGTTACATAATTAAAGGAGTTTAGAAGTACATAAAAATACCGGGCTTTCTTGTCTTACTCATTTGTAAATATGTATTCTGTTACAAAAGAACAAAACAAAAGTTTTTTGAGTTTGAATTTTGAAGTGGATTAGCTCAGTAAAAGTATTATTGTTTTTTTATACCAAAAAGGCATACATAAAAAACTTTATTATAATTTTTAAATTATTTATTTTTCAAATAATTAAATATTTAACAACCTTAGGTAAAATTTGAACAGTTTGGAAATAGCTGAGAAATTAAAAGTAAATATTGTATTTTATATATATATATACATTTTAAATATATATCTGAAAATGATAAGAGAAAAGAAATGCCAAAAAACGCTTTTCAAATAATGGAGATAGATTAGATAGAAGTAAGAAAAGAGGATTAAATGACATAACGTAAAGGTAAAAAAAAGGAAACCGAGAACAGAAAAGTTTTTAGAATCTTTTTCACTTCGTGAACAATAGTAAAAGAGTGAAAAAATATCAAAACTAAGCGAAAGAGAGAAAGTATAGCTATCAAGAATAGAATACTGAAAACACATCATCAATCATTTGTTCCATTTTTATAGTATTATCTTTTAAAACTAATCAGGTACTATAAACAACCATTATTTTAATAATAAACCTATTTTACCAGTTCTAAGCAATCAATACTAAGCCAGATAATCATCAATTTATTGAACTAAAATCTAAGGTTTTTAATATGACTAACAAAAAAAAATTACAAAACCTTTCATCAATTCACTGCGGAATAAATAAAATAACAATTTAACTTAAAAAATGTGAAACTATTATTAAAAATATTAATTCACTTACAACGTAAATAAATAAAACTGAAAGAAAAATTAGATTCTTTCGTAAGCTTCTTGCTAAAAATCAACAATTTTTATTTGACAAGCTTTAGTTAGCGACAAAAATTATTATTCCAACTTAAACTAAAAAAAAAATTTTAATTATAATAATAAAATAAAAATAAAGATGAGAAAAGCAAGGCAGAGAATGAAAACATTTTCAAAAAGAAAAAGAAGAATAAATTGATTACGTAAATCGTGATCTTTAATTGGCCTAATATCAAAAAAATAGATCTTATACCAGCCATGGGGTCATCCGCGCCTACCTCTGAGGTAGGAGGAGGGCGGATGACCCCTACTGCCCTTACTGCGGCGACCCGGATATCCCAGAACACTAGGTGTTCTGGTTCCCTCAGAGGGATGGATACCGCCTAGCTTGCTCGGCAATTACCGGACCGCTCAGCGTGGAGAACATCATCGCCACCATCTTGCGGAGCCCCAAGATTTTTGATACCATCGCCGGGTCGTGACGAGGGTGGGTTCTTCAAGAGAAGGATCGGGAGGGCTCGGGGAAGAGGGAAAGCCTTCTGCGGAGCTGCCGTTTGCACGTGCATGCACGAGTGGGCGGTAGCGATGAGGCATGGGTCTCTCGCCCCCCCGAGCGAAAAAGTCAGAGTCCCGGCGGGGATGCCTCACTCGGGGTGTCCCTTTTAGAGGCATTGGCATAAAGACCGAGTCCCGGCTCCCGGAGTGGAGACCCAAGGACGGCATAGCCGGGCCTTGTGGATCTTACTCTGGGAGTTTCAGGCGGGTGCAAAGTAAGATCCGACCGGCGGGCCGAGACGTGGTGGCCCGTTAGAGTAAAGGACACTAGGCTGTGTAATACTTAACTGCAGGATCCGGTCCTGGAAGGTAAAAAACAAAAAATCCAAAAAATGGGGGATTCTTTTCAGGGTTCCCCATTCGAGTTAAGGCATATAGACTGAGTCGCGGTGGAGAACATTCTTTGGGGTCTCCTCATTAGAGGTATGGCGCCTAAAAGTCCGAACCCCGGCTATCTGTCGGGAACTTTGTTCTCTACGAGGTAGTTAGAGTCTATGGCACCCCTCGGAGCCGAGTTTATGTTTAGTTGCGGATTCAGCTCCGATGGCGGAGAAAAAATTTATAATTTTAGAGTATTAGAAAAAAATTCAGGTAATAATTTTACAATTAAAGTGATTTTATTATAGTTTCATCACTTTTTATTTCTATAAATACAAATTCGTTTTTTCTAATTAATATTTTTTAATTAAAAATTAAAATCTTAATCCGATACTGTTTACAAATGCTAGAATTTACAAAGTTCTGAAAAATATATACGCAAGAGTTGAATTGAGAATCTCCTTTATTTTACATCTGTTAAATTGGTTTGACTAATGTATTATTCTATATTCTAAAATACATCTAAGTAAATATTTTTGGTTTTCATTTCGTTATAAACAGTTTTCTAGATCTTATTAGATAGCATCATTGCTGATTACAGTCAGATGTAAATAAAACTGCCCTTAAAAAAGCTCAAAACAACTAATAGAGAAATATGTTTAACAAGAGGAAGATATATATATATATATATATATATATATATATATATATATATCTATATCTATATATATATATATATATATATATATATATATATATATACTGTTTCCATAAGAGTACTCAGTTACTCCAACTATGCTATACACATTCTAGGCAAAATAATGTTTTGGCTGGATGATATGTGTTGTGATAGCCTTTATATTATGCTAAAAGAGGCAGTTTAAAATCCATTAAACATATAGTGATTAGCAATCAGATTTTATTGCAATTTTACTAACTCTATGTGGTACCTGGGAATCAGTTAACAGCAAAATCTCATAAACGTTCGACACAAGACTATAAAAACTAACTTAAATGTTTAAACATTGTTATTAGAGTGCATATGGAAATAAAAAAAAAAGAATTTTATATTCTACTAGGTTTTTTATCTCAACCTTATATCAAATGGTTTTATTGTTTACAAATAAAATTTAAATTTAACATTTAAAAAAATAAAATTCGAAGCCTGTTGTTAATTTTTTTTTTTAAATCGTCAAATTGAAATAAATGAAAGGCATTTTTAGAATAAACAATATTAATTTGGTAAACAAAGTATGATAGTTGTTTCTAGCCCGTCAGACTGGCAGATGTCAGCAGCGATTTACTCTTCTGTGTTAACCCTCTTACAATATACCCTTCTATTTTAGCCCGCTCCCCTTTTCCATCAAACCGGCTTACATTTAACTGCAGTCACTTTCGATTCAATTAGACACTCATATGCTAATTTACAGTAACAAATATGTCCCTCAATCCATTTTCCCTCCCGCACCATCATTTTGCTAACACACCGTACACCGATTCAACTTTCCTTAACGTACTGCATTTGCTCGCTTTCCCTCACCCACCAATGTTTTACTTATTATACACGACTTAGTGATTCTTTGCTCATTCAATCACAAATCCATTTTCATTTCGAGAGGGTAAATCGATAATCATTTCAGTAAGCACATTCAGTCATGCGTTCAGATTGATTCTTTGGCTGCAGGAGGTCTGTTTGCAACTTAATTACGCATTCATTTCTGAAGTAAACTTCATATAAATACTCGCTAGATTTACAAATCGAATAGAAAAATAATCGATACAGAATTTTATATTAAAAAAATAAATAAATAAATACTGACAATAATAAAATAATGAATAATTAACAACAGTTAAAAGTTAAGGACTAATTTAATAATTTACAATTGTTTCTGAAAGTACAAAATATATAGACAAAAAGTTTACAAGAAAAATGTAGAACTTGAGAAAAAGATATTAATTGAATGAAAAATTATAAATCCATAAAGATTAAATTAAAAAAATAAACAAATATTTGAAGAATGCAAAAAAACAAAAAAAAAAAAAAATAACAAAAATAACAATTCATGGAAAAAATTGATATAGTTTTAGAAAAAATTCTTAAGTTATTTATTGTAGCTAAATAATGAGAAAAGGATTTAACGTTTTTACTACTAAAAGAATTAAAACTATTGTTATATTGTAAATAATATTATTATTGATAGTAAGTTAACGATTAGGTAGAACTAAAACACTCAATCTAATAGAGACATGTAATGTTCTTGTACATAAGACAATTACTGAGGTATAGACAACGGCTAGTGAAGAGAAAAACGTATCAGAAGTTGATAATAAGATGTTTTAGAACACTACAAGTGAAAAAGAAACTACTTGGTGAAAAAGAAAAAAAAAATTAAAATTTACAAAAAATGAATAAAGCAACTATATTACATTCTAGTTTTAAGTAAAAAATTATAAGTAAAAAAAAAAAAAAAATTATACATACAAGGTTGTTCGGGCATTAATTTACAAAAATCTAAAGCAAATTTAAAGAAAAAAAGGCGATTAAAAATATCACTAAATTGATGTAAATAAAAGATAGATTTCCAAGAACATTGTTTAATGATTTAACTAACAAAAAATTGGTAAATAGGAAATTAAAAAATAAGTAAAGAAATGCAGATGCTGAAAGTTTTTTTTAATAATAAGTTCTGAAAATTATTTTTACAAATTTCTGTAGCAGATTATAAAAACTACTGAAAACGTTTCAGACGAATCGGTTGAAGGTAAAACAATAAACATTAAAGAGACAATTGTCGAAAGTAAAAACTTGAGCGGATATGACGATAAGCATAGGGGGGCCGCCACGCCGACCTCCGTGGTGCAAGTGGTAGCGTCTCGGCCTATCATCCACAGGTCTCGGGTTCGAATCCCGATCAGGTATGTCTTTCCACACACGCTACAAATCATTCCATCTCATTCTCTGAAGCAATAAAACTAACTGTGGTTCCGGAGGTTAAAAAAATTATTAACTACAAAAAGCAAGTAAAAAAATTAAATTTTTACGAAAGTAAACGGCTAAAACCAAACTAACTGAAATATATTATCATGTGCAGATCTTTTTTTTTCATTTAAAATCTCCCGAAAAATATTTTGTACTACTTCATTTATGGTAAACACAAACAAATTTTTTATTAAAAAATGGACAGTTATACAATTACATTGTGGTGGATACTACATTGCATCACATTTTTTTGTGGTGTTCACATCATTATCTTATATTAGTTTATAATAATTTTGTTTCACGTCGCTCAAGTAGTTATGTGGTGTAAGAGAGAACTTGTCGGATCCGTATCCATGGAGACCTCGGTTCGAATTCGACTTCATATACATATATTCTTTTTTAACTTTTTAAAAAATTAAATATATTAATTTATTAATAATTATAATAATATTATAATAATTATTAAATATTTTTAATAACTCTGTAAACCGCTTTAAATAATTTATAAAAACTCCGTAAAAAGTTTTGAATTAAAAGTCCATAACATTTTATTTCACTAATGACGTATGATTTTTTTCAATTTTTTTTATTGTTATTATTGAATAATTATTTATTGTACTCTTTTTTTTTTATAATCAGGTTAATAAATTAAAGTATTTAAATAAAAAAAAAGTACATGTATATGAAGTCGGATTCGAACCCATGTGCCAAATTCGAACCCTTGTAAGATCCAAATATTTCATTAATTAAAATTTCATTTGGCTATAATTCTGGAACCAATGAAAATAAGTAATAATTATGATATATGGTTGAAAAGCTCTCAATGAGGGCTTATTACTGCAGTTAAGAAAACTCCCAAATACCAAATCTTATGGATTTTGGGTTTTTTGGACGCTTTTGGTCCAGTCTATTGCAATAAAAAGAGGAGGTGTACAAGTAGATGTTACAATAGTCCTAAATCCAAAATTTCAACATTTTACGGCTAATCGTTTTTAAATTATGCGAGCTACATAACTTGCACATATTGTACGTACAGACGGCACGCCGAAACTAGTCAAAATGAATTAAGGGATGGTCAAAATGGATAATTGCGTTGAAATCTGAAACCGAAATTTTTTTCCATCACAATACTTCTTTTACTTTGTACAAAGAAGTAAAAAAGAAATCAATATGAAAATAATAGTTTCTTTTTACGTCAGATTTTTCATTTATTATTTTGTAAATTTTTCCTATTTTGTACATATAAAAACTATTAATATATTTATAAATATTAACAATCTATTTCAATAAGAGAAACGTCTTGCTACGTTATTACACACTCAAGTTGCTATTAATCATTTAACAAATTAATAATAACTTTATTAGAAGAAAATTATTATTTAATTTATATATTTTTTTAAATAATTTTTGTATTATTAACTTTTTTGGAAGTTCTGAGGAAGTATTTGCTCAATTTTTCGGCAATTACTTGATCAACTTAAATTTTGTTTATACTTATAATAGTAGATATGCTTAGGAGACACAGGAAAACAGAGGATCAGATTAATCAGAAAGTAGATTTTGAACAGCTTGAAAGATCAAAGTCCACGTTATCGGCACTATCACATTATCAATTAGCTATAAGTTTTGTGAGTAACTGACACTTTTTAGATGCTCATCCGTTCTGTAGAGAGAGGTTGGATTAAGATTAGAGTTAAGATTATACTTTTGTGGAGAGAGGTTGGGGATAAATTACCAAGTTACTTATAACATTTCCTAGGATACTTGGTCGAATTTATGTTTAAACGGAAATACAGTCATGTTCCGTGCTATTAGTCACGTGCACGACGGATGATCACCTTAAGAAGAGCGCCGTGAGTCACCTTTAACGGCTGTTAAAGTCGTTAGACTCAGACTCTGACGATTATTAATGTTAGTTTACAGTTTATTCTTCTCTCTACGTAACTCTAACCTTAACCATAACCCTAATCTCTCTTTCTACATAACGGATTAACATCTACAAAGGTTGCCGTAGCTTAGAAAATTGTCGGCTAATTGACTAGCGAACTCATAATGTAGCGTGCACTTTACCCATTGTACGGGTCACCCGTTGTCCAAATCTTTTTCCAACATTTAAATCTAGCGTTTTCCTGATCCTAACCATATCTACTACGGTATATTAAAGTAAGAAAAACATTTAAGTTGGTTAAATAATGGCCCAGAATTACCATGATTTAATTACATTTAGAAGGATTTTTATTTTACGAATATTTTTACACATTTTATATGGCCTTACGGTTAGGTTTCCAGTAGTTTGTTTAATTGTTATTTAGCGTATTATTAATACTGTTCAGCAATTTTATATACTAAATGAACGTTTCATACTTAGATGTTAAAATATAAAAAAGTATTCTGATTAGTTTCAATTTTATTAAACTCGAATTGATATAAAGAGAAAGATTTTTAGAATGTAAAAATAAAATATAATGTTTAGTACATAAAATATAAAATTTTTTAGCACACTTTTTGAAATATAATGATACATGTGGTTTTCAGTATTTGAGATCAATCTAGAATGATTCATAAAAAAAAAGAAACAACATTTTCTTTCTATGTGTTGATAGTAAATACGTATGAGTGTAATAGTGAAAAAAGGAAGGAGTATGGACATTAGTGAAATGGTGCGTGTTTGCGGGCAGCAAGTGACCTGCGTTATGTCTACTACCTCTCACCACCAGATAAAATAAAACTAAATCTTCCACTCCAACGAAAACATCGGAATTCCATTCAATGTCGTTCAAAGTAATGCTGAATAGAAAAATTCTTATTTTCGAACTTTTATATATATATTTTATTTATGTAACCTACATAATATTACAAATCGTATTAGGTTGAATATTTTCCGATACTGGTAACTTCACCATAAAAAAATAATAAATAAATAAAACGATCGAGTACGATGAAAAATAAAATCGATATTTTAAACAAATAAAATATTAAGAGATCGCATTAAATGTATATAAAGATAAAATAAGAAATTATATATTACCTGAGGAGAGAGAAATTATATCAACCTGATTGATCTCATGTGGAAAAAATTAGACAGATTTTATATAAATATCTGTTTTGAAATTACAAATGTAATTTGCATATTGAACAGATCTATATAATCTACGGCAACTGGAAAATTAAATAATTCACTATTTGACTGCACAAAAAAAAATATCGCTATAAATTTCTCATTAAGTAAAATATCGAATTCGTTTAAAGTTCCTACTATTATTTGGATAAAGGTCTAAAACTTATCTAAATAAAGTTTTTTGATATCACCAACTATTGGCCTAGGGGATGGAAAAAATTGGGTTTCGAAGACAAAAAAAAATTATACCACCCTTAATAGTCACAGTATCGAATCGGTTTAAAGTGGTTGTTAGTCCTCGAAACATTACCTAAAACCTTTGTCTGAAAAACATCTTGATATGACCAACCCTTACGGCAAGGGATGACCAAATATTGCTAGAATTGTAAGAAAATGGGCTTTGTCGTATGCTGAACATGTGAAATCTTTTTTCACATGCAACCATTGACGAGTAAATTTGAAGTTTCTTAACTTGACGGTGGAAATCTTTTTTATCCCCTTCTAAGCACCGATGAAATCTACCTCCTCTGTCGGCGTACCGAAAGGAATTTTTTTCATTTATTTGCGTAAATTATCAAAATATACACCAAGATATAGACATATGTATTTATCTGGATGTACAGATTAATAAAACTTGTAAAAATCCGTTGTAACTGAAATTAAGAATTTTAAACTAAATTTTAAATAAACTAATCTTAATAATTTATATTTTATATAAAAATTTTATTTTTAATAAATATAAATTTATGTTTTATATTTGAATAAACTAATTTAAAATGTTTAAACAATAACAAAAATTTAAACTAAGGATAATCGCATTATTAAAAATATTAGAATATGTGTGTTAAGAATTTAAGATAACTATATCATCTAATCAAATTTTTAATTCTATGATGAAAACTATATTTTGCAGAAACACACACACACACACACACACACACACACACACACACACACACACACGCACGCACACACGCACGCACGCACACACACACACACACAGGAAGACTATCTACACTAAAACTAGTTAACGTAGCTTATATTCGAATTTAAAGAAATAAAAACGTAACTTTGTATATAATTTAACTAACCTTACACAAAAACTTCATTCATATTGCGTTTACTAATAAAAATATTAAACAAATTATTAAATCATCATATGATTAAAATGTAATGTTTTAAAATGTAACATTAAAATTTTGTTTTAATGTAGTACAAGGTTCGATAAACAATTTCATAAACTGACTCTACCGTAGCAAACCGCTAATATGAACAAGGAGCCTTCACTAAGCCAACTGCATGAAAATGAGGAGATCGTTATTTTCCGCGTATAATCGGTACTCCTCGGCTCCGAGCATGACTATCACCGCTATAGCCTCTACTGCTTCGTCTAACGAATGAAAACATATTAAGTCTAAGCTGTTGACATCATGCATCAAATTAAACACTTATTGTTTTCTGAATTATTTTATTAATAAATTCATAAATAAAAATAAAATGTAATTAATATTTTTATAAATACTCAAAAAACTGTTACTAGATAAAATTTAAAAGGAGCAGATAGTACCGTAGCATAAGGTAAACAACTCAGCCCGGAACAACTGAATCTATTTTTGAGTTTATCATACTTTTTATTTTAGTTTTATTTATGTTTTGTAATTTGTTTTCGTCATTCAAGTATTCCTGTTTTTAATTGGAGAATTAATCCTAAGGTTAAAAGTATTATTGTTTGTAGCTTCAACATTAGCTCTTGGCAACCCACAAATGAAATCCAAATAAAGAAAATTAATAAAAAGTAAAACAATTAATTAAATTAAAAAAAACATTGTTAAAAAAATAAATTACTACATTTAAAGCCATCTACAAATAATGGATGTCAATGTAGTTTAAAACAGTTTAATTATTCATCAGAAATTTTAACCGATATTCAAAAATGTTTGTTCAGCTACTATGAGTTGACTGGTTCAAACAAAGCAAAACCTGATTTTCCTTCTGACATCAGAGCCATTAATCAAGTACAAATTGTACGGTAAATATGTAGTAATTATACGTATGCATTTATGATCAGTAAATGCATACGTATAGTTTAAGGAACCAGTTTAAGGAACACTCTTCTTGCAATTATTACTTCCAATTATTGAGATCGCGAAACATTTCGGTTTTCAGATTTCAACGAAAATATTATTTTAAGCGTCCCTGAATCCATTTTGACTAGTTTCGGCGTGACGTCTCTATGTACGTACGTGCGTAAGTGCGTACGTATGTATCTCGCGTAACTCAAAAACGATTAGCCGTAGAATGTTGAAAGTTTGGATTTAGGAATGTTGTAACATGTAGTTGTGCATCTTCCCTTTTTATAGCAACCGTTTAGACCAAAAGTGTCCAAAAAAGCCCAAAATCCAATTTTTTTGGATTTTGGACTTTTGCTTAACTGCAGAGATTAGCCCTCATTGAGAGCTTTGCAACGATATTCAGACTTCATTTTCTTCTTTTTTAAAATCTAAATATATTGATTTATTAATAATTATTAACCTCTGATTGTAAAAAAAAGAAGTGTATATGTAATTCAATAAGCGTACAAGGAAGTAATGTGGTGTCCACATAAGATTTATTTTTTGACGTAGTGAAATATTCAAATGAACCGTAATCCGTCCAGCCATCAAGTGGAAGAAAAAGGAACTTAGTAACTATATGTATATATATACAGGGCATGTGTACATATATTGCCTAGATTGTTTATTTATAAAAATGCATTTTAGCAGCAATTGTTTACAATTACTTAAATAATATTTGTTATACTTTTAAGTTTTAACTCCGAGACCACCGTTAGGTATTGCTTCAGATGGTGAGATAAATGACAAGTAGCGTGTGAAAATACATGCCTGAGGGATTCGAACCCGGGACATCCGGATGGAAGGCCCAGACGCTACCAATCGCGCCACGGAGGCCGGCACTACTTTTAAGTATTTAAAAATAATTTTATTAATAATGTATTGCTCACTTTTCTGATGAAGGTGAAGTGCACCAACTCTTACAGTGAAAATTTATTTAAACTCAATTTAAATTAAAGTTTAATTTAAACTCCATTTTATAAATAGTAAACAATTTTGGTTAGTCCAATAAACGTATAAATGTATTTACTTACAATCAATGAAAACGGTCACTAATAATCAATCAAAGGCCACTAATCCCAGCGAACAATAATGTAATTAATAATCATCCGTTTACTAAGTGATCTGTTTGTTACTCTATCTTTCCTTGCATGTAACTCAAGTTTAATTGGTAATTATATCTTCACAAAACTTGGTAAAACGGCTTACTAAGACCTGATTTAAATAACGGTTTAATTTCATCTGAAAAATTTGACGAACAGCATACATCTTTGTAAGACTTGATATACTTAAATAAGTTAAAATTTATTAAGGAAATGTAAAGTAAGTGTATTTCGGATAGAGATTAGCTTTTATTTTTTAAATTTATTATCATGAATAAAAAAGAAATAGGTTAAAAAAAAATTGACCTACTCATCATTAGTTTGAAAAATTAGGGTTTTATCATAGTGTAGAAAAACATAGTAAACAATAAATTCATTGTATAAAACGAACAGTAAATTTTTGTACGGTAAAGTATGTACTATGCTTTGCTTTTGTATTATAAATTGAACGAGAAAAACTTCACACAATGTGTAAAAATGTGATGAATGTTCACATGTAGCAGCAGATTGGTAAAAGGTTTTTGTAGGAGATTATATTTGAAGAAGGCGTGCGGCAAGTTTGTGACCGTTATCTACAGATCCTATCAGGAAGTTTTTGTCAATTGAATCATGTAATCGGAAGTAGTACTGGGACGTGGTATGAATCTTGAATGAGTGCAAGAAAGAGGGATATAAGCGTTCACAGCACTGTGCTTGCTCTTCTTTTTCGTAGCGCAGTGAATTGTGGGATCTGGCACATGTCACATGAAGTCGAACCTCATAGACACCACTCTATCTCTCTCACTTTCTGTCTTCTTTATCACACTTTTTTCGTACAATTACAATAGAATATTATTTAATTAAATAATGCTTTAACGATTATTATTAGAGAATTTTCTTTTCTCTTTATGTAGGGCTGAATTATATGTAAATGAACCAAGAAAAGATTTATTTGTTAATTTGTTAAAATTAATATTCATAATACAAATAGATTTAAATTGATTTCAAATCTTAGTAAACATGATAAATGAAGTAATACTACAATATTACAACATTTAAGTGTTTTTATGGGCACATCATCCCTGTTATTCTACGTAATAGTCATCGAAACGAAACTATTATGAGTGCGTTATTTAGTAATGTTCATTCTATTATAATTTGCTTCTTGAATTACTATTAATAATTATCGATAAATTACCTTATCAATAAGTGTATGTTTTATATATAAATTTCTGAAAAGAAATAGGATTTCTGTAAGTACAACCTTGGTGACAATATCTTCAACATCTTTACTGATAATACCGAATCATTTGAAGAAAAAGTAAAACTAATAACGAAAGCAGTAATAAATTACATATACATGTATTCAAAAATTTACAATAAGAAATTATCAGTGGAAAAAAGGTATTTTGAAAAATCACGAAAATGGATTATTCAAAACAGAGCTAAACTTGTTCAAATATTACGTTTGATAAATATGTAAAATAAGAAATCTGTATCATCTATTTCAAGGAAAACCTATCAATAATCAACTCATCATTATAATTTGATAGCAGACCGTAATCTGGCATTAACTTGTTAAAAGTAACATGTACTCTAATTTCTGGTTAACGGAGAAATGTCGTTTAGATTTTAACTATATTTAAATGAATAGCAACTTCACTGATCCACTTTTTCTCTAGTATAGCTATCAAGAGATGCTTTTTATTCTATAGTTTAACTCTGTCGTTTAAAAAATTGAATAATATATATGTTAGCCTAGCTGTTATAGAGTTATTGACTGATATAGATAATAAATTTAAAACACAAAAATTAAATATGTTAAATTAAGAGAACACTATGAAACGAGCCTATAATGATAGCCATTAATGCACGAGTGCGAAGTAAGTTACGACACGAGCCTTGGTGAATGTCGTAAACTTCGCAAGAGTGTATTAATGGCCACTATAGAAAGTTGCATCCAGTATTTTTTCTACGGCTGAGAACATATTGGAATTATTGATTTAAATCAGTGATAGACGGAGTGCATTTAAAAATATGGAATTTAATTTTTAATTTTTCAAAAAATACATTTTTTTGGCAGTAGGTACTATTAATAATAGGTACTAATGGGTAAATAATAGATACTAAAGGTAATTAGCCACTGGAAATAGGTACTCAAAAGTTCTACTTTTTATTTAATATCGCTGTTTTTAAGACATTTCTTCCTTAGAATCCGACATAATTAACCAAAGAATAATATAGAAACTTAGTTACCTGTTGCAGTACTTCCATATTAACCTCTGCTTACCAACTATTAATTCGGATAAAAATTTAAGAAAAAAAACGGTTGATATATTAAACAACAGCCGCTTCTGATTGGTAAGTGATTGAAAGCAGTAGGCTTTTGATTGGTTGAACTACTGTATTTTTTTTTTTTTTTTTGAGGTTTTTAGGGGCATCGACTACTTTGGTCATTAGCCCCATCCCACTTCAAAAAAAAAGAAAAAAAAAAAGGTTCTTTAATTCATATTTCCATGAAGAAAATAAGTGAGCAAAATTTCAATCTTCTAATTTAAAATCCACAAATTACCGCCTAGGCTTTCCTTTCGGCCATCCTTTGTTACGTTTTTCCATTCTGCGAACGGCCTCAACTTCCGACGACAGAGTGTCTGAGGCTTCGGACATGGCATCGTCTTCTCTTTCTGACGCCAATGACGTTCGCCGGCTTACATCAGGTGATGAAAGCTTCAATGGTGCTGTGAGCATCGTTGCAATTGAGTCTAAACTTGCAACCGATGCACTTTCGGCGGCTGATGAACTCGATTCAATGTCTAAGGCTGTGCTTGGGCCGGCTGATACAGATGCTCTCGCCACAGTTGTTCTCTGAGCTTTTGGGGCCTCTGTAGGTACGGTTTTAATATCGTCTGTGTCTGGTGCTTTTTCGATAGTTACTTGCACCTCCATTTTGGTTGACGCAGATTTTTCCTGTACTCTTGTCACAGTATCCTTAGCTATATGACTCGTCGTCGGGGTGATCTTTAGATCTTTGTTGGATAAATCAAGATTTTTCTTCATTACGTCTATTGCTGGAGTTATAACCGAGGATTTTGCCGGTTTTTTAAACTGCGCTGGTACGGGTCTTCTGTCGGCGACGTCAGTCCGGGATTGAGCCTTCTCATGTTTACTTTGTTGTATCTGATGAGTCGACTCGATCTTGGAATCAATGATTCTTTCTATCATTGTCGCGAGACTTGGTGCCATCGTATTAAGCAACTGCTCCACGTTGATTTTAGGTGTGGGGGGAGCAGCAGCTGCTTCTGCGTATGAAGTCGATGGTCTAGGTGTACGTAGGTTTACAATCTTCTTCGCTTCAGGGTAGCTGACTTTTTGAAGCGTTTTAACCTCCTGAATGGCTGTTTCTGATTTGTATACTGGGCAGTTCCTGGATCGACAGTTATGGTGCCCTTTACAATTAATGCAGACTGGAGGGTCTTTACATGGATCACCCTCATGTATCTTCATTCCGCATATACAAATTTCCTGCGCTTCACACCTAGCTGCAGTGTGTCCGAAACGTTGACATCTAAAACATCTCATCGGCTGCGGAATAAATGCCCGTACATCAAGCCGATGGATGCCAGCTCGTACCTTTTCAGGAAGACTTGGCCTATTGAATGTCAAAACATGAGAGGCCGAAGGAAGAATCTCACCATTTCGTCTCATAGAAAGTCTGCGACAATGTGTTACTCCCTGACTAGACATTTCCTGCACTATTTCTTCTTCAGTACAGTTAAGAAGATCACGGCAAACAACAACTCCTCTAGATGAATTAAGTGTACTATGCGGTTGGACAGTAACCGCAAATTCACCGATCTTCTTCAACGCCTGGACTTTCTGGCTTTGCATGTCGTTTATAGTTTCGACATGTAATCCGTTAAACGTCTTACGGATTTCCTTGACAGGACCACCAGCACAATTTGTATCTCTCTGGCAATTAAGAATGGACTTACCTTTTGGAAGTTACCATTCTCTTTTGTAATGACCAAAAATCTTGGTTTGGGAACATTATTTCCAAACAAAGCTTTTCTCAAATCTTTACTGATTTTATCAGCATCTTTTCTAATCTTATCACTCTCCTTACTTTTTTCCGCTTCGCTTGTGGCGAATCGGCGGTTTCTAAACGAGGGTGTTTACGTGCACCCTCTGCCACGTTAGTTGGTTCAGGAAAATTCATGAACATTGATCCCTTCTGTAGCAAGGCTAGCCGCCGGGGTACACCCCCACTACAGGGCTACTAACCTTGGAGGTCCGATCCGGTGATCCGGTACTCCGGTGGAACCGGCATATGTCCTGGCAGAGAGCGGATGCGCAGTCTCTGCACTGACTCCAGGCTCCTACTCACCGAAGCTTTCAGAGCTCCCATGCACCGACATACATGGGCACCATTGCTACATGCTTGCCATCGCAGGGGGCATGTGGACAACGGAAGGGTCTCCGTTACACCTGCAATAACATTGACCCTGGCCGCCACATCGCCAGCTCTAAGAGTGGTATAAATCCATTTCCAAAATCGTTTGTTATTCCATTTTCTGCAGGTAGCCAAAAATCCAGTCCGTTTAGTGACCTGAAGTTGGAACCAGGTCAAACTTAACAAAGCATAACCGAGGAAATTACTCGGAACCCCGTTAGCCAGCTATATGTGATGTACAAAGGTACAGCTGTTGCCGCCCTGGACGTGGAACATAGATGTTGTGTTCCGGACGTGGGGATTATCTACCTCAGGGCACTACTGTATTATTAATGTACATCTGTTTCATAATGGCCCTCATTATGTTGCAGGTTCCAAACTCGTAATTCAGATGTTACAATATTTCAGAAAAAGTATATTTTTTACTTTAATCCTTTTCATAAAAATACTTTATGGAGTATTAGTGAGAGTCATTATTCATACAACATAATAAATAAATATGACAATAAGTATAACTCTCATTCTTTAAATTTATGTAAATGAAATGGTCGTACCCATTGTGTTATATAATTACAGGTTAAATTAATTTTATTTATTTTACAGATTAAATAAAATACATTTTTAATTTATTTTACAGGTTAAAGAAATTTTATTGCACCCGATTGATAACGTTATTCGTACTGTACATTTCATTTTTAAATACCAATAATTATGTTAAATAAACTGGAATTATACGATAAAAAAAAATAATAAAATAAAATAGCCGTAATATTTAAAAAAATACTTGCAACTTTTTTATTTAAGCTAATTAGTTTACTTTTTCCATCTTATTTAATGACAGAAAAAAATGGAGAGTTTTAATCTATTCTCCAGAAACATATAATGAAGTATTTATTTAAATGATTGAGACAATCAACCCAAGAGTAAAGAGAAATACATCTTACAGAACTTATGACAGATCAACGAGGTTCTTTATAACCTAAAATTTTGTTTTAGTATTTTGAAGCCTACTTTTATCCTATAATCATCGAGGATTTTTTTCTGCAGTCATTAGATAGGAAACAAAGCCCAGGCAAAATTAAACTACAAAAAAAATAAAGACTAAAAAAGAACTAAAGTAATTCAAAGAGTGCAAAGAGGGTCTCAGAAAAATTCATGATGCTAATGATTAGGAAGTGTTCAAGGATAAGCGAAAGAAGTAGTTGGTGATTAGAAAAAAAATGCTTTCAGAAAGGATCTATTAAAATGAACAATTAAGCCCACCCAACCAATCCAATCCCTAGAAGTGATTCAAGCAGTGAACATTCATTTTCTTTATCGATATATTTACCCGGAATGACAGCATTAATGTATCTCATTTATTACATTACTACTATTATTCATAATTAATGAATGTTAATTATTGTTTTCTTTTTTCTTTGTTTTTTATATAATTATAATTACTAAATTGTTGTATTCATCTACCTTATTAATGAGAATAGTTTATTGATTCATCTAAATTGCATACATAATTCATTAAAAAAAACTTGAGTGGAAGAGTAAGTATTTTAGTAGATGGTAAATTAAAAAAATCTGATGTGAACACCACATGACTTCCTTGTACGTCTGTTATATTACATATACATTTTTTATTACATTTTTTTTCATATTTTTTTGTTATTATTTATTGTATTTTTTTTTTTACAAACGGAAGTTAATAACTATTAATAAATCAATATATCTAAATTAAAAAAAAGTTAAAACATAAAGGAAATGAAGTCGCATTCGAACCAATGTGCCTTCCCCTTGTAAGTTTCAAATATTTCATTAATTAAATTTTTATTGGGTTATAACTCTGGAATCAATGAAAATAAGGACCACTTATGATATATTGTTGTAAAGCTCTCAATGAGGGCTTATTACTGCAGTTAAGAAAAAGTCCAAAATCATATTTTCTTTATGATTTTGGGCTTTTTGGACACTTTTGGTCCAGCCGATTGCAATCAAAAGGGGAAGTGTACAACTAGATGCTACAACAGTCCAAAATCCAAAATTTCAACATTCTACAACTAATCGTTTTTGAGTTATGCGAGATACAGACGTCACGTCGGAATAATCAAAATGGATTCAGGGTGGGTTAAAATGAATATTTCCGTTGAAATTTGAAAACCGAAATTTTTCGCCATCACAATACTTCTTTCACTTCGTACAAAGAAGTAAAAATCTTAATTATGACCTAATAAATTAAATTATTCAATCAAAAGAAAAACTAAAGGTAAAAAATATACCATCAAAAGACCAATTCTGACCATCATTTTTTCCTATCATCCTATCAGGAAAAATAATATGAACCATATTTATGCTATTCTTATTACAATAATAATTGTTATAAAAATTAAAACATTTTCAATAATATTTAAAAATTTAATTTTCCGGTATTAAAGTACAAATCACATTCATTTTTGGTCAGTTCAGGTATTTCTCCATATTCTAGTCAACTGAATGACATATTTTCACGCAACTATTAGAAGACTTCTTTGGTAATTGGATGAGAAAGAAGAAAACAGATTATTACTAATATTAAAATAAAATGAATAATACAGAAACAATAAAAATAAAAAACAAAAAAAATATATATAACTAAGGAAAGTAATCGAAGAAAAGATGAAAAGAAGAAAAAGTTTGGAAATGTTAAAATAACCTACCGTAGAATGAAAAGAAGGCTAAAGAATTAAACAAATATACAAAGAAGAAAAGAATAATGATGTAAGAAGTACGAAAACAATAGAAAAATTTCACGCTCTATGTTTAGTTGTAGAGCAAGATTTCTCTTAAGGAAAAATATTATTGATGATAACGATAAAATAAGGTTTAAAAACTTCTCTAATAAGAACTACACTTTTTTATTCCTGTGAACAGAATAATGTTAACTGTTAACGTTATTATATTTTATATGATTTTACAGTAATTAGTAAAATCATGTAATTGTGTAATCACGTAAAATCAAGTTTGAATGGTAACATAATACTGTTTTATAACAACTAATAAAACACATTTCAGCGATTGGTGATTTTTAGCTCAAGTTAACTAATTATAATTCATTAACAGATTATTACAGTACATAAAAAATTGAAAATCAATTGATTAATAAAGAAAAGGCATTCATGATCACTATTAAAGTAAAAATAAAATTATATTTTGCACTGCACTCTAATTAATAATTAACATAATTAGATTTTAATTCTGTAAGCAATGTCATTTCGTTTACAAGGCAGCAAATTTTAATTTTTAATCATATTCCAGTTACTAAATTTCATCTCTAACCAAGAAACCATTTAATTTTGTTGTTGTATTTTAAGTGTATCATTTTTTTATAAGAAAAAATAATTAAATTAACAAGACTGAAAAGCTGAATAACGTCGTGCGTGTTAGTTTTGCCTGTAGTGATAAATAAATTATTTTTTTGAACATTTTATTAGTTTATGTATTTTTTAGTTAAAAAACACGTTCATGAATCTACTTGAGTTATTAAACTAGCTTTTTAAATAGATATTATTTAATATCGGAAAAAAACTTTTCATCTATATTAAATAAATATATAGAAAAATTTTTTAAAGTCTTAACATGAGAACATCAAAAGATGATTTAAAGACAATATATAAATAGAATTATGTTGATATTATTCTAGATTGAAATAGAGAGAAAAGTAAGTTAATGAATTGCTTTATTAATATGGTAAATTAAAATAAGTTATATGCGTTTTTAAAACATAAACTTCCTTTTTTTATCGTACGATATAATTTTAAAAAATTCAACAAGAATACTGCTACTTCATAATGTATAGTAAATGACAACACTATATTCATTGCAGTAAAAGGGAAATTTGTCTTGAATAAATATTTTCGATAATAAAGTGAAATTAAATTACATCCCAGTATTTTATTTAACAATATTTTGTATGGAACAAAACAAAACTAACTCAACTCTAAATAATGAAATCAACAAGGCCTTAATGTAATTAAATCTACAATATACCAGTATATGCGACAATAGGATCATTTAATTTATTATAGTAACTATAGTTTGTATGAGAGAGAGAGTGAGAGAGAGAGAGAAAGAGAGTGATGCAGTGTCTTTTTATTTATTTTTTATGTTTTATGACTAATATTTGTCACAAATATCCTTAAACGATATTTTAATGATAACAGTGAAATAATAATTAAGAAAATATATATTCTAATTTAATCTATCTATTTTCACTGTAAACAGTTATTTTCTCTAAAAAAAACATTGTCAATTCCATAAATTGTGTACGTATACTAAAGAACAAAACGTGTTTTACGCTAGGTGAACTAAAGAAACTGAGGTGTTTTCCCGTTCACTTTTTCATCGTACTATATGTACTAGTAATGTACTACAACACATCTGCTTGCTGAAGTTCACCGAAAAGCAGATGAAATCTAGCCGCTTATCGAAATTTCTTTGGTTCGCCACGGAGAGAAAATATAGTATAAAATTACGGAAAAAATAGGTAAAATCATAAAAAAGTTTTCTCTTGATCATTTTTTCCCAGAAAAAATTTAATAGTGAAATGATATTTTCTTTAATTATCATCAACCTGATAAATCGATTATGCTTTCTTCGAAATAAAATATAAATTTGAAACTTGTAATTGGTTTTTATAAGGAAATATCTTAAACAAAAAGTGAATTTAAGGCTGCAATAGACCATTTATTTAAAAAATAAAAACCTAAATAGTTATAACAATACACAGTTATTTTTTTATCTTTTGTCTGTTAGCATTTACAATTGGTATCTCAGAGGGGACTGTAAGTAAATTTGAGTCACGGCAATCAAGTGAAGAGAGGTCCACGACGAAAACACTTACTAAAAGGTTCAACACCTCAAATATAAGAAAAGCACTTGCACAGGTGGTACAACTTAAGTTAAATATTCAAAATAGCACGAGAAATAAATCACAAATCACAGAAAGATGAGTCGTCAATCACGGAGTTCGTTAGAAGTTCGTCGGTAAGAGCAACGAAATCAACGAAATGCGTTTACAGTTCTAAAAATGACCTATCCTAACACTGAAATGAAAATGAGGGGAAAAAATAAGCGTGAAAACACTATATTTCAGTTCAATTAAATTATTAATAAAGAATAATTTCAAAAAATATCTCGAATTTTGTTAGACAACGTTTTTTTCCATTTGATGATCCGCGGGACTCGAATACGTCATTTTATTTATTTTTTTAATGTAACTTTATGAATCGCGCCACTAGATAGCAGTACTTGATAATGCTAGGTAGCGTACAAAAACTTGATAATGTACTAGTAATAATAAAATTTAAAAGAAAATATACTACAGCTTGTTTTAATAGTAAATGCTGTTATATAAATGAAAGTAATGAAGATGAAACAAC
Source organism: Lycorma delicatula (assembly GCF_047948215.1). Lineage (NCBI taxonomy): Eukaryota > Metazoa > Arthropoda > Insecta > Hemiptera > Fulgoridae > Lycorma > Lycorma delicatula. The sequence goes on along the minus strand of NC_134456.1, from coordinate 68,553,251 downwards.
TTTTGTAATTCCCATCACTTCTTTAAAAAAAATATAAATGTATTAGTTTACAAGAGATTATACTAGTTTTATTAAAAACGGAATAAATAAAACAGAAATAAATTCGATTGGTAAAATCGATAAAATGATAAAACGATAAAAATGGAGGGTTACACTGACAAAGTAATAAATGAAATATTGCATCATGGATTTTCGATTCGTCAAGGTCATTATACTAGTTTTATTAAAAAAGGGAAAATATGGTATGAAGTGAATGATATGACCATCAACAATATAAATTGACCGTGAAATTCAATTTGTTTGTTGTAAGGCAATAAATTTTAATAATAAATCCATTAGATAACAATCAATTAATAAAAAAATAAAATAAATGAATATCTAACAAAACGCAGTGACATCCAAAAAAATTAAAATGAAATTGTAAACCGTACGGTAAGAGTCTCGCAGATATCATTCTTTTGCTTAAAAAACAAAATTTTTTTATAATATGTATTTATTTTTTAAAGAAAATTCTAAATTAATAACAGATTTTGATAATAGAAATATAGTGTCTTACCTTTTTTGATATCAGCATCGTTTTGTTAAAAATAGTTTTATTGATATTACAGAAAGTTTTGTTTTTGACCGGAAGAAATGATATCAGCGAGACTCTTCCGTACGGTTTACATTTCATTGCAAATTTTTGGATATTAATACACATAAATAACAATATAAATAAAAAGTAAAAATAAATAATTATAATTTATATATTATCAAAGTAAAGTTCACTGCACACTGACAGGGTCATCTTGTGTTCCCACTCCTAGGTTCGTTTTCTAGATCACTCTTCTGGTTACATCTCCCAGATCCAGCACGTGGAAACGTTTCAGTCGCCTGATTTCATATTGTCAAAAATATTTACTGCCAAATAGTGTACATGTTAGTCTAACCTCTGTTCGAACCGCAAGCCAATTTTGTATATCTTTTCGGAAACAGAAGGTAAGCCTAGAAAATCATGAATTTCTCTATTCGTAACAAACCAAGGCGTCTCTGTTATGTTCTTCACAAATTCATTTTTGAATCTGTGAATTATATCAATATTGCTTTTGTTCGTTGAACCCACAGCTGGATCCGATATGTTCAGACTGTTTAAGGGTAACTCTGTAGATCAACTGTTTATCAGACAATGATAACTGGGAGTCTCTACCCAGCGAACAGTTTAGTTCCCTATACGTGATGTTAAGCTGTGTTCGTTTATTGAACCGTCCACATAAGGCGAAGTTCCACGGATAGGCCAAGGTACAAAACCGACGCATGTGAGGAATGTAGGCGCCAATCAGGTGGACTCTCACTCCTTCTCATTGTAAATGTCACATGTCTAGATTTGTTATGATTCACCCTCATTTTCAATTTTATCCACCATGCGCCGATTCTGTTTAACTCTGACTATAGTTTAGCCAAGGCGAGATTCGGATCTTAATCAACATCTAGAACTGCCGTATCGTCTGCAAACGATGTGACGGTGATGTAATTCGGAGCAAGAAGATCTAGAGTGAAAACTGCATACAGAACAGAGCCCAGAGCAACTCTTGACTTCGTATCGAAAAACCCCGACAGATTCCGACTGAACTTAACCTGGGAAAAGTGCCAATCCAGGTAACTCCGCTTGTCTAAGTAGAATGGCTGAGGGAATTTATAACTTATAAACCAGACTAAGCAAATAAGGTAGATCTTATCAAAGGTTTGCTGAACATTCAAAAACGCCGCTGAGCAGTACTTCTTCTCCAAGCATTTGCTTATGATGGTAACAGCTCTATGGGTCGGTTCAGTGGTAGCGTGCCCACTCCTGAAGTAAAATTGATGATCTGGCCTCATGCTCCGGAGAAACAATTTGGATAGTATCAGTAGAAGACTTACAGGTCTGTAGGAAGTAAAATCATGAGGAGGTTTACCTGACTTAAAGACTATTACTATACCAGAGCAATATGGTCACATACAGTTACTTTTGGTGTGACCATACTGCCGACAAAAAATATATTGTGCTAGACATGGAGGCTTTCTTGGAATTTCAAAAGCCACACTACAGTTAGCGACATGTTTCAGTTTCAATATCTCCTTTTTGTCATCCTTAGGTTCAAGATTGATAAAAAAACGTTATGTTGGTTCTTTCATCACCCTATGTAGGGCGTTAATAACAGTACGGTCTCTTTTACCGTATTTCTCATTCTCTTCCGTAATAGTATTCACTAGAACTGAGTGATGCATTTTTCTGAGCACTACTCAGAAAGCCTTTCGTCTTTCCGTGTGAACGTGTGTTCGAGGAGATTATGTTCGCGTACCAAACTAATTGTTTTCTTAATACTCCAATGTCCTTAGAAAGTACGGAGAGTTGTTTAGAACCTATTAAATGTATGCATTAATCATTCTTGCCTAGAGCTGTTTCAAGAAGCTCGTATAACCGCACTGATATACGAGATACTATAGAGCACTATCGGTCGAAGTTTAATAGCGTTTTTGTGGGTTATCTCAACTTTCATATCCTCCACTGGATGATTATCAAAACGATTTGATAACGGAAATTTATCAGAGATACTTTTGTTGGATTGTGTGCCCGTTGTTTCCGAATCACTGGGATTATCTGACACGGAAAGCGATCCGGCTGTGAGTTTGTGATATCAATTTCAGAGTCACTTTCTGAGGCCTCAGTATGACTGGAGATAGAATTACCTCTAATTAACTTTCTGAGAGATGATCTCCTGGGGTCCCTGTCTGAACACACCAGAAATCCGCGTTTCCTAGTTGTAGTGCAATGTCCAGAATATGCTGTCCCGTCGTCGCTCGGACCATCTAACAGCTGATCCATATTTACTATTCACTAGCCTATAGGGTAGTACGGTTAATCCCCAATTAATAAAATATACACACAATAGAAATATTACAAATAATATACTTTCCTTACAAAATCTGTCATACAAACTAAGAAAACTAGACAAGTTTCTAATTCATAGAAAAACCAAAAATCAAACGCACTATAAAAATACACTTCCATTTCAAAACTTATTTAGTAACAAACTTATTTATTTATTTGTTAACAAATTTATTAAAGAAAAATTTTGACAGTACACTCGCCTACACGTATACACTTACTATGCAACAGAAACATTTTCCTGAGAACTGTTGTTCTATTCGCTAAACAAAATGTAGTTTACAAACACAATAAAGTTTTATGCAAGGAAAATACGAGTAGTTTCTATCACCAATTCGTAGAAGGTTGAAACGAAGAATTTGAAAACAACAAATAATTGTGAAAATAGAATGTTACGGTTTTTGTAAACATAGATAATTTTATCGTTCGACATTAGAAATATGTTTTTTACAATCTTCGCGTTTAAACCAATGCCTTTATTAGGTTTATTTTTGTATTAACTCCCTAAAAAAAATTAAAAATAAATGATTAGATTTTCTTTACCCATTCATTTTATTTTCTTACACATAGTAGTTATAATTACGAATTCTACTTTTGCACAGCTAATAATATTATGTTCTGAATTTTTCTGCTTATAATACTGTCATTATGGGTCTTTTATAATTAAACCGATTAAAAAAATAGTTTTTTGTTTTATTAAAATTAAGGTAATGTTTGCGAAAATCTTCATTTATTGATGAAGATGTATGTTGATTTTGGAATCAAAATATCATCGATTTTCATGAATAACGTAAACTTTAACATCAAACTACCTAGTTCCTATGAGTGACAGATGAATGATTAGAACTTCAAAATAACTTATAGTAAATTATTCATTATTTTTTATCAATTATTTTTAAAAAAATGTAATTTTTCAATATTTCAACATTATATTCCAATATGTTCATAATATGGGTCTTGCGTTAACAGAAATGGCAAGCCGGAAAATTATTTTTTTTTAAATTTAAATAAATTTGAATGTAGGAAGTTGATTTGTAAAGAGAAAATTTAGCTTAAATGTGATAAAATCGTTAACCCAGAAATGTGATTTTCTCTTTTAATGCATATTAATAGTGTCCAGGTACCATATTATTCTTTTATGGAAATTAAGTTTCAATAATCGAATGAATTGACAAAAATAATACTGACAATGTTTTCGACTAAATTCATATCTTAATTTAAAATAAAAATTTTGTTCAGTTATTAACCGTAACTAAAACGTAATTAACGTTATATTGGAAATAAATTTTAATTTTGTTTTACCTGAAGCGCAATTAATTGCAGTTTGTTTATTTTCTATAATAAAAAAAAGAGTTAAAAATCGAATTTATTCACCACTACAAACATGGTTAAGATAATCACTTTACTTAATTAAGCAAATGTAAATCAGATAAAAATGGAAAATGGTTCTTTATATATATACTCGTATGTATACAACATAAATTAATTAGTGTAAATATTTATTACAAATGACTGAAAAAAAGTTTAAGTTAATTAAAAATTTCTCTGTTTTAATTAATCTTATTTCTCATGAAATATTATTAAAAAAACAAAACAAAAAATATTTACAAATTTTGAGTCGTTTTGAAATGAAATTCGTTTCTAAAATATGAAAAAATGCAGAAATATTTTAAAACTATCGCAGATTTAATTATTAATTTAATATACCAATTATGTATTATTTTTAGAAAAAGAACAATAAATTAATTATAAGAAAAAAAATTTAGTAAGTAATGGTGCATTCTTAAATACTTCAATTACATTTATTCAATTGATAATGAAGGAGAAGAGTTTCTAAACTAGCAATTTGTAAATAAAAGTTGCTTACAAATTTTTCCAGATTAGGAAATTATAAAATGACTAAAGATAAACGAAACAAAAGTAATCATATTTATTTTATACTTTACAAAAAACCCTATCTTTCTAGACCGATTTTAGTCATAACATTTTTTTTTTTAAACTTTTCATACTGGACAGAATAATATTTTCAAATGCATCTTAACTGGCGAAAGACGTGAAAAATTATCCTTTTACCTTCTAAACAGGAGCGACTAAACATAAGGCCATTGGATATTGCAAAAAACATAAAAATATAGCATTATGAAATTCTTATAAACATAAATGAGTCAAACCAAGCATCGGTCTACGTATTAATGGTGACGAAAACTAGGAATTTAAAAAATTTGATTCTACTATGGTTTAAATGATAACTGTTTTTCAAGATTAAAAAATTATAATGATACACTTCTAATTTATTTACCCAACTGAATACACCGACCATTTCAGAAGAAATATGCAAATTTTCCGCCATTTAAAAATAGAAAAATCGTCCAACACTTAGTAATTAAATTTTATAGAGATTATGTGAATTATTTTAAAGGATTCAACTAAAAAATTTCATATTATAAATTAAGAAACCAATTCTACCAGAAAGAACGTCTGATGGTAAAGCATAATATAAAAAAGGCCTCAAAACCAGAAATACATTATAAAACAGCACACCTATTTATTGGTTAGTAAATAAGAGCTGGTTATAAATGCACACATACCTTTTTCGATTTTTCCCTTTACCGATTTTCCCCTTTGTCCCTTTTTCCCCCGCATGTAAATCGGTCCAATAGTTTTTTAGTCTATAGCGGATACACACATCGGAAACATTAAAATGTAATCGTAAAAAAACTTAGTATAGCGTGTGTTGCTTTTACGTCCAATAGATAGCGCTGCTTTTAAAAAAAACATGTTTTTACCTGTCACAGGTGTGACATCTATGTAACAGTAGGTGTATAAAAACACGCGCATACTGGAATGCAATGTTGTGTCAAAATTTGAAAGCAATCTGTGAAGAACTTTCGGAAATTTAAGATTTTGAACAAACGAACATTTAATTTTTATTTATATAGATGTATATGTATATGTATTAAATGAAAATAATTCCACTGTCACCCAAAAAGTCGAAAATTCAACAAATTAACATTTAAAAAAAATTAATTAATTAATATAAACATCTGTTTTATTTTAAAATTAACAAAATGTAAAGCATTCGTAACATCATATTAAAAATTATAGACAAATAAAATTCTTAAAAAGTATACATAATAATTATATGTCTCTAAAATAAGTAACATAATTAACTGAACGTTAAAGCAAAATTTATTTCATCAGAGAGAATAACAATTATACAAGAACAATAAAATCAATATGTAAAATTAATTACATTATAGCCTAAATTTAATTATAATTTGTTTTTAAAAATAACAGGCGATTCTTTTTTTTAAGTAATTTGTTTTGGAACAATGAAAATCAACGCGTAGACGTGATTAATTTATTTCATTAACTGGTAAGTGAAGACTACGTTTTTTTATCCGACCAGAATTCATTCAGTTTTTCTAATTCCAGTTTGCCGGGTGGGCTTGGTGTAATCTGATTACAATCCCAATATGCTAATCCACCTGCATCAAATTACAATCACCGCTGGAAAATCGCCCACTCCTCACTTGTGGGAGAAAGTAAACAGATTTTCGGTATTAATTACTTTACTTGTAGAGAACAACTTTCGGTAACGATCGAACAATTGTGATGACTTCATCACTCTTAATGAGGGGGTCATCTTTACCTAAATTCGTCTGTTACTTTCTTGCCGTAAAAGTATACAATCTCTTTTTTAATGCATTTTTTTTTAATTTTCTGTCTTGCAGTTTTATTGAAATCATCTATTGATTGGCAATTACAAGGGTAGAAATCTAGCCGACTGGCTTGTACACCTCACTACGTTTACTTTCACGTACTAAAATTCTAAAAATGTAAGCGAAGACTTCGTTAAAAAGCTCTCAAAATACTTAAGTGACGGAATAAAAATTAATTTGTTGCAGAATTTATTTAAACTACGCAAAATCATTAATAAGTAATGAGTTATCCCATCACGGTTAAAGAAATTTGATCTCTCTAGCAATTGTCGATGGGATAGATGTCCACTCCCTGGACATCTAGGAGCCTGAGGTACTCCTTTAGTTTTCTTTCCTTGAATGATACCTCTGACCCTTATCCCTTCCTTTAATCCATTACTTTTTTATCTTTCATCGTTTCCTATTGGTGACTGTCTGTTGATTTTTGCTAGACGTCTATCAGACCACTCTTTAGGATAATGGTACCTGTTAATTTTCCGCTTGGTTTAGATATGCGTGTTGAAGGTTGGCCTTACACATCGTAGTGCAGGCAGAAATATCTACATCCTGACTCCCGTAGGGGAAGATACCTCCTATTTTGTGACGATCCCAGTCGTCGTACAACCTTGCCGTTTCAAGCCTGATGCGCTTCATCGGTGGTCGTCTTTTAGACTGTCCAAACTTCATTACACAACACGGTGGTCGTGGTTGGCTTTTTCTAACCACGACCACCTACCATAACTTACAACTCTCAACTATCAAATTAACTGATTCGTGGAAGCAAGATACCCGCGCCTTCCTCTAACACCGTTTCACACAAAACTCAGCAGACCTGTCTAAAAACTTTGTTTTTTTTTCCGATTGCCAAAAACACCGATTGCGAGGGTTAAAGCAGGCCTCTTAAACTTTCTTCTCACAATAATATATATAGTTAGGTATAATAACTCATACCTATTACCTTTTATAATAATGGAAACAAAAATAAAAATAAAAAATTGATTTAGAGTTTCCTACAAAGCATATAACAATAAATAATATTTGAGATTTATAAAAAAATAGATTTTTCTTATAAATGTTTGACTATTTATCACCTTTTTATCACAAATCTCATAAAGAAGAATTTAAAATTTTGTCATTTTTACTGCAAAAAGGTGAAATGTTCCATCATATCCTACAGATTAGTTTATATTGAAATTAATTCATTAGATTTATGTTGTGTCGCTGTTATTATGAGTATTTTCAGTCGTCTGACAGATTTGGTACTATTACGAATTCCTTTCTAAACTGAACTGTTTACTGTGGCTTACAAAACTTATTCGCCTGCTTTATTTATTTAAATCGTATTTTTCTCTATAGGTTTACCCTCTTTTACCAAATTACAATTGGATCGGCCAATCAAAACAGTAGGATTTATAAAATTATTATTTCTATATTGGCTCATACGTCTTTGATTAGAAAATTATTAATTTTCAATAACAGCATTTTAAAAAACCGTAAATTCTTGTTCTGTTTCTTTTCTTTTTGTCTTGTTTAATTACCACAAAGTGTTAAATTGATACAAATATATTTAAGAATTAACTTCTACGTCATAGATCAATATTTGAATGTTGACAGACGTTTTTGTTGTAGGAAACATCCCTTTTCTAACAGTAACCTGCTTTTGATATTTTGTTTCCTTCCTCGCTGGTTAATAATTTTACTGAGAAGAAGAAAATTTGTCTGCTTCATCACTTTACATCAGTCTACTTATATTTAATTTATTCATCCCCTTGTTCTGTTATCTTTTATTAATTCCATTTTGTTCGTACGAATTTTTTCATATCTTTCATAATTGGTTTCATATCTGTACATAATTTTCCTTGAAGAAAAATTATGTACAGACATGAAACCAATTGAACGAAATTTAATGGGTTATCCTTAGCATATACTTTGAAATATAACATTATAAAATGATTAAAAATGTAATATGAACTTTTATTTCAAATAAATTACGAACCAGATATATCATGTTTCAATAGTATGGCCCAAAACAGTGTCATACTTAAAGAATAGAAAGATAAATTTTTACTAATTGCATAGCCTAAAAATTGGAAAACAATATTAAAATAAGAAAAGCTTACGAGAAATATAAAATAATTTTACTTTTATAAACGCTTTAATATAATATTTTATATTTCTATGTTATTTCCCTACATCATTTCTACTTCTTGTATGTCTTTTTCTCTTCAACGCACTTCAGTTGCTGCTACTAATACTACTACTGCTTCTACAGAAAAGCAGCAAAACATCACGCATTCACAAGAAGATTAAAGTGGGGCTGGCTTGTTCTTCATTTTGTATGAAACAGAAGAAATTTCAAGAACGGGTGAAGTCGCACATCTACACATATTACACTTTCTACAACGGTTAAGCCTAAGTGGATTACTATAGCTCTCTTGCATATCTAACATGACGTCTTCCATTTCTTCTAATAAATTATACTCTATTTCCTGACAAAGTATTTTGTTTACTTTGAAATCACACTTATATACATACATACATAGGCTCACAATTATATGAAATGTAAGGAAATATAAAATTACTGTTAAAGCAAGGAATGTAATTGTGTTCAACAAATAAATTTTATATGATACAATGAAAAAAATAATTAAACTGAAATAAAAAGGTGTTATTAAACCGACTCATACGTACAATCTCTTGAGACTCTTGATTAAGATAGTTATAAAAAAAGTAATTTTCAACAACGTTTTTAGACAAGTACGTCTGAGAAAGTATGAAGAATAGTTTGTAGCTTAATGATTAAAGCTAAGAGAAATAATCTAGTCTGTTAAATAACACAACCGATCGGTTTTAAGAGGCCTAGTAATCATCAAATAGATTACCGCGATGTAGTGATAAATGTAACTATTTTTTATACTGTGTATATAATTTAAACTATATACATGCCGATTTCCGTGGCGGAGTGGTAGCGTCTCGGCCTTTCATACGGAGTTTCCGGGTTCGAATCCCGGTCAAGAATGCCATTTTTCATCCGCTACAAAATGCATTTCCATATCCCACGCACAAGCTTTAAGCTTACGTAGTGATATCAGTCAAAAACAAATTATAAAAAATAATTAAATTTTTAAAAACTAAGCAAAAATGATTTAATAATCTAACGATTATATATAATTTTATATATTTATTTTAAACTAGAAACAAAATTATTTTTTTCTTATTATCTTGCATTTATTCGTTATGTTTTCCAAACAGTTAAAAAAAATGTACGTTCAAATTCAAAAAGGCGATTTATAATTCAAAAGGAATCCTTGTTCAAATTAAAAACAAAGAAAATAATTTTCACATCCTTTTTGAGATGATGTAGTGGAAAGAAGATTTTTGAAAGATGTCACACAGTCAATTTACTTTAATAATATATTAATAATTTTACTTTCTCAAAATTTTTTGCTATAAATAATAAATGTTACAAGGTTTTTAAATCTTGAATGAGTAGCAGAGTTAACACTTAAATTATGACTCGCATTATTAAAGTATTTATGTACTCGTTTCTCAATCTCAAATACACATATTCTTCAGTTTATATTATTGTATTTATTCTTGTTACCAATCGATAAAATATATGTTACTAAGTCATCTTGACTACAAATTCACTGGAGTTATATATTCATGTGATATGACAGTTGTATTTATTCAATCATAACTTACAATAGAGGTATATTGTAAGGGCATGAGATGATGAAAAAAATTCCGCATATCAAGCACGGATTTGAACTCTGGCATAGTTGAATGGGAAGTCAGTATATTGAGTACTACACACTATACCACCTAGATGAAATATCTCTCCGTTTTCCAAATACTTTTTTTAGAAGTATATATAAAAATTACTCGTAAGGGAAATTTGTATCATTTAAAAATAAATTAGATTTTAAGAAATTTGTACTAAATAACTCCTTAATTTCAAGTTACTTTACTGAGCTTCTGGATTTTTTATTGCTACACTAATTTTTTTTAAATTATTCGTCAAATTTTAAATTCCCAAGACGTTGAGCTTTTCTTTTTATAACAGTACAAAACCGACAGATTTAGTCTTATTATCTATTTTGAAGTAATTCCCCATTCCGTTTAATTTAATTTCAAATTGTTTACTGCATCCAACCTCGATAACTTCCTTCCTTTGTATATAAGAATTTTTGTTCCCTGCTGCAGTATTTACCTTCAATTATTAAATTAATTAATCGTGAATGCTTGAATATATGGCCACAAACGAAGGTTATTGTTGTAGGCTAATTGTATTAATATTTCTAATTACGGATAATTTAACCTTGTTTTCTCATCATTAATTTTGTGTTGTATACTAATAATAACGTCATAAAATTTCATTCACGTAACCTTGTAAACAAATTTTACCAAGTTCTTACTGAATTATTTAATTACCCCGTTTTACAATAGAAAACGGAAAGATAATATGTTTATTTTAAAAGTAAATAACTAAATGCAGTATGAAACTTATGCTCTTCATTGAATGCTTCCTTTTTTAACTTCGTAAACACGTTTTAGTACTGCTGAAAGATAACTGAAATTTTAAAATTTGGATACAAATCGAATTAATCATTTTAATTATGAATTTTTCATTTTGCATTTATTACTATGCATATGAATTAGTAAGAATGAATTCTTTCGGTTTAAAAACGTTGTGTGACCATTATTGTAATTTCATTAAATAATATCAAATTTAATTGGTTTTATTTTTAATTAGTATCAAATAACATGAAAATGTATTCAGTAGAAATCGCTCAGAAACTGAACATTTAGTTTATGAACATTTGAATGTTCATAAACTAAATGCCTAAACTAAATGTTCATTTAGTTTAGGCAGTTTAAATAACATTATTTAAACTGCCTTAACCCTTTACCATGATAATTAAAAAAATATATTTAACCTTTAAGGAGTTTTGATAATTAAATCTTGGTAGTCTCATTTCATGAGTATTGATGTAAAAAAATTCATGCGAGAATTTTAAACATCATACTGAGTCCATATTTCTCTTAACGGAATCGTTTTTAGACTAAGAAATTTAAAAAGAAGAGTAATGAATTAATTTTTCTTTATTGAATACCATCATTAATTTTTCTTCTTGGCAACATTAATAATGATAACTAGTTTTTTTCATAACTAAAGGCAAAAGTTATAACTTTCAGTTAATTCGATGACAACAGGATGTGACGAGTAACCTTTAAAATATGAGCGGTCTTTGGTACAGAAATATCTAAAATTTTGTATTCGTATTTCTTTCTACGTAAGTTACCCCACTTGAAACAACTAAACAATCGCTGCACCAGTTTAAATGAAATTATTGGACCGATAAGTAGAGCTGAGTACCAACTGATGCACATTTATTAATACATGTACGCAGTTACACAAAATAATTATATATATATATTATATATAGAGCATTAAAGTATGATAAAAAGAACAAAAAAAAAAATATAGGTTACCATATTAAAATAATATAATAAATTCACCAGGAATCAATTAAAAAGGTTTTGTGTTTTTATACATTTCTCTGTAATTCAAAACACAATTGTTATTCCTTTTATGTTAACTACTGTATATATAAAGTCGTACTTTTATCATCACGCAGCTCTTTTGTATATCTATGATGAATTTACTGAAGTAGAAATAATCTAAACTTTTTACAAACACTTATCAAAGAAAACAACTCTGCTTTGTGTAGTTTAATGACGCCTGTATGTTATCATTTAGTAAAAATTATATACAATTATATGGAAAAATTTTTAATTTAGAGTTTTTCAATATTAATAATCAAATATAGTAATAAAATTACTAACATGCTGATAATAATTACTATTCATTAATAATTTTACGTACTTAATTATTTATCTGATTTACAGAGTTAAAAATAAATAATAACTCCTTCGTCGATTAAATTTTAATTAAAAAGAAGGATAAAATTTAAAAAAATAGAAATTTACTTCTTTTTTAAAAACGAAATCTAAAAATTAAGAAAAGATACATACACGAGTACATTTTAATATAAAAAATGTTATTTCACATTTTAAAATATTTGAATTTTTACGTAGTCTTAAAAAAAGAGTACTATTAAATTAACTGTGTTACATAGGTTAATTTAGAAATACAATTAGAAAAATATTTTGACAGGTACTTGTACTCAATAGAGAGATTGATAGCAACCTGGAACATAAAAAAACAAGAAAAGTGTGAGTAGTGGCTTGTTTGTAGTATAACTGTTGAATAAAGTCACTTTGACACATTGTTTTGTTAGCAGAAAATTGAAAAAAAATAGGCTGATTTTTTATGATGAACTTATCGTTCATCACCAATTTTCTTCTCTTAAATCTCGAACTTAGAGTTGGAGTTTTCGGATAAAACTCGAGTTTTATGAGTTTTTGAGAAAGAAGAAATTGGGGTAACGCTTACACGAAGATAAATCTTAATGAGAAGTAATCGAATTGGGGAGCAATTATCTAAAGATATTCAAGCCAGTAGGTGAAAAACAGAGGTTGTACAATGAGAAAAACAACGAATCAGAGAGAAAGATATAACAGAGATTATGTTTAGTTGATAACTGGATGTGTACAGATTTAATAACTACGTTATGATCATAAAATTATAGGAAAGCAGAAATCAACAAAGAAGATCATGGAAGTAATAAATAACACAAAATAAGTAACAGAATGGTCTTATAGCTAGGCATATAATATATACTTATAGATCGTCAACGCAAATCAGCTGATTTCGAAGTCGGGAATTGTAAGGTTCAAATCCTAGTAAAGGCAGTTACTTTAATACGGATTTGAATACTAAATCGTAGATACCGGTGTTCTTTGGTTATTGGGTTTCCATTAACTACACATCTCAGGAACGGTCGACCTAGGACTGTAGAAGACACACTTCATTTACTATCGTACACATCATCCTCATTCATCCTCTGAAGTAATATCTTATGTTGGTACCGGAGACCAAACAGAAAAAGAGAGCTAGTAGACGTAGCGGCTATTTAATGTGTTATTATACAAAAACGGATTTTAATAATCAAAAGAGAAGCTGTGGGAGTATAAAGATTCCTTTAATGTTTTGTCAAATTGCTAATCATGCAGATCTCAGATATTGTTATCCTGGGAATGACAAAATTATTTTATTTTCTTTTTAACAAGTTCTCAATTTCTGTCCAATTTTTCTCCGAGGTATTTTTTCTGTGATCTGAAGGGAGTGACAGCAGTTTAACCAACTTTCTAAGATAACGGTTTCCTCACTTCAGTAGAGGAAGAGGTCCAATGCAAACGTTGCCAACGCTTTGGATATCCTAAAATCAATGCAATCACCCACACCGTTGTGTAAAATGTGGAACACATCATGCGACTATAAAACTATTCTAAGGGACTACAGGTCCCAGCTTCCTGCGTTAACTGCGGCAAAAAAGACCCAGCGAGTTACAAAGGGTGTAAAATTTATCAACAATACAAAACTAAGGTCTATCCATCCAAACCCACCCTATCTTCCAGAGTTACCACGGCTAGCAATTCTAATGACAATAATATTAATGCTACTGTCAATAACACTGTGAGATGTGCGGGTAACTGGCTCGAGTATCAATGATTCTTATGTTTGTAATAGTAATAATATTAATGATAACAATAATACTGACTTTGTTTATAGGCTGGATATTTCTGGTCCTACCTACGCTGAGAAAGTTACAATGTGTGGACCCTCTGATAACAATAATAGTGAGTATAAAAATAGGCTGAATACTTCTGATACTACCTGCGCTGAACTAGTAAGGATGAGTGGTTTCTATGGTCAGCAAGCTATTGATAACCGGAATTTCATCATGGGCTCTTTCATGTTGTAGACCATATGTTTCAAAGCTTTGAGCCTCTAAAAAAAAATATGATGGACAGGATGTTCGGACTTTTCCTGAGTCATCTTGAGAAAAAATGAACAACTTTCAGACTAGTAATCTAGAATGCTAACGGGTTGTCTGATGAAAAACTAGATTTGGATCTTTTGTTTCGTTATTAAGTCATAACCATCAAGTCATAAACTATTATTATTAAGTCACAAACCACTGGGTCTGTGGCTACTTAATGTTGGTTCAAGTAGATCTTTACTTATTGTTGAATTATCTTACTGAACAGATTGTAAAGTTACTGTGACGTTATAATAAAAAAAAAAATTTAACAAGCCAAACTGATTTAGAAAAAAATTTCTCTGAAGCAATTTTAAGCTTGTGCTTTTGTATTAACAAACGAAATTTAAAACAGGAATTTTTATTTTCAAGGGCTCACATTCAGTACAAATAGGTAAACATACATATTCAGTACAAATAGGTAGGTGTATAATTCCGGAGAATTATACGTCTATTGCCAAATTTTATTACTTTAATATATGTTTATATTTATTTATACTTATTGAAAAAGGTATAGTAATAAATAAACAAAAATTATCTTGATTGGGTGACATACTGAGGGTGATATAACTTCTCCCTGATGACATTTATCGTTTTTAAAGCTGACATTTTTAAATGCCCAGAAACGCGAGGCATTGTTAATTTGTTAAAATTTATTAAAATTGAATGGTGCAACAAATATTCATTAATGGAGAAATAAAATTCAAAGTTCAGGCTAGAATTGAAAGTGATAACTATTCAAAATTTAAGGGAATTTATCTAACCAAATTAGTTTGTAGGAAACTTACAGTAAAGGAAGATAAAAAATATATTTTAATGTTTATTACCGTTACATTTTCATTGTTTATTTAATCTCTTATTTCTAAATTTGTATTTACAAACATTTTTGGCACTTGAATAAAAAATTAAGAAGAAAAATTTTTCAAAATTATGATTTACAATAAATTTTGTAACTCAGTAATTTTTGTAATGATAAGACATATTGAAAAATATATAACTAAGATTTTTAAATAATTTAAAAAAGTATACCTATATAAGGACGGAAATAGTAAAAGTTTTTAGATTATATACTATTTAATAACAGTTTAATAATAAAACCGATTCTTGTAACCTCTGTTTTGTAGTGGGAAAATTGGGTGTAACGAGGGTTGATTCGGGATGGAAATGAAGACTACTGGAATAACCCGAGGCAATGGAAATTTCATCTGCTATTTTGAAGCAAAAGTCGCGTTCGCTTTTCAAAGTAATTGTAATTTCCTCTGTTTTTCTATTATTTTTTTCTGTTATGAAATCAAATCACAATTTAGGGAGCGGTAACTTACTTAACTTGATAAATATTGATAAAAATATAAATAAATAAAAAATATATATTAATTAAAAACGAGTAAAATAAAAAAAATACATCATTATAGCGATTCATTATATATAAAAAAAAAAAAATTAATATTCGAAATTTTTTTAAATAAAGGAAAAGGTTATTCTTGCTTCTAAAACAATTTAACGTAATACGTGTAAGCCAACAGGAGCAACATAGGCAATTTTGTACACATCACTGTATTAAGAATTGAATAACAAGCCAGATTCTAGTTTAATAAAAATGCAAAGAAGAAACCTCACAATTTAATTAATTCCTGATTGTTTTAAGCAATTGAAAGCAAATTAATTGATTGTATTTTATATAATTAAGAAAAATATTATTTACTAAGTGTAACTATTACCATCTCTAGTGATTCAGCTGTAACATGAATTATGTTGTCATGTATTATTACAAAGAATATATTACTAAATTTACATGTACTTACGGAGTTCAATTAAGTATTCACAGAAGAATAAAGAAATTATTACATAATTTGACTTTTAATATAATATAAAATAAAAATAATTTCAAGAATAAAATATTGAACTCATAAATTAAAAGTACATAAAAATACTCAATTTAGGATTAGAATAATATAGAGATTACATTTACGATTCTTAATCAGAACTCTGATGATTACTTTTCACTAACTGTAATCGGTGATTACAAGTTCAAACTTTTTTATACCAAGTTTTATATTATACACGGCACACTTTTATTTAATCATAACTAGTAGTTAGAAGTGAAATAATTTCTCCATTATCATTGTTATATCTTAAATGAATTAAATAAGCAAGATTATTAATTAGAACGCTACGTTTAACTTAGAAGAATAAAAACGGGAACCAATAAGGTTAAAATTTAACTAATACTGACAGACCTCGTATTTTATTTGAGTTCCTCACTCATTCATAATAATTACAATTCTGTGAATAAATTTTTATAATTATTAAAGATATTAGTCGTTAAGTAAATTAATTTTTAAAGGGGATATTTGGAGAAAAAACTTTCTAGATTAATTAAATTATTAAACAAATATGTAGACTAATAATGGAGATCTAAACTAAATGGAAACAGCGATCTTAACATTAACAAAACCTAACTTAATCAAAACGTCTAATGCACAAAAGAGGATGGTTCAGAGGTTGAAATGCTTCATTTTTTAGAGTACGATACGAGAAAGTTAATAGGAAACTTTTAGCAATAACTTTTCTATTTATGAATATGAGTAACCGATACAACTTAGTTGGCAAAAGTATCATAACAAAGATAACATATAAAATAATGATAATAGTTAATTTTAAAATGGATCTGAACGTAAAATCTGAATCTCTATAAATTCAAATGCAATATTCTAACCTCTCTAGCGATCTCAGATGGTTAAAGTAATAACAAAAAAAAAAAAATCATTTGAAAATTTTATTAAGGGAACTATAACAGGTAGTTTATTATCATCACTGTGTAAATCTAAACGAAATTCACATAGAAACCTGCACATGATGTAATAAATACGTTTTTAATTATAAGTAATTAATTCTTTTATCGGCTTATTTCAAGTAAACTAATGCACAACGAATCAAATCTAATAATTAAATAACGATTATTTAAAAAATTATTTAAATAATTTTATTATAATATAATCTAGATAAAAATATTTAGGTGCGTAACTCGTACGTCTTACAGTTAAGAATGTATTACACTAAAAAAAAAGATAATTAGAAATCAATTTTATCAAAGTCGTAAAAAAAGTTAAGCTATTACCGTGCTTTGTAATTTTATTCAAAAAAAATATACATACGGTGGTTGTTTGTAACAGTAATTAACTAATACATTTCAAATAACCTGGCTATTCTTAAGCAGTTACAACAAATCTAGTGAGCTGAATTGAAACAGTGAGTAGAATAGTTTAATTAAAACAAATTTGGGGGGATTTCTAGCTGCTTTAACAATGAAATAATAAAATATTTCCAAGCTAAAGTATTTTGAGACAATATTCTATGGTTAACAACACCAAAATATTTATTTATAATTAAATTTAAAGAAAGAAAATGAAGAAATTAATGAATCAGTAAAAGTTAAACTACAAGTGGATATTTTATAACCTTCATAATTAATCAGTTGTAAATATTATCAATAATAGTAAACAATACTTTTAAAGTTTAAAAAACCTAATTTATTGATAGATTTTATGAATTTTAACCTATTTTATACCGAAAAAATCTATATCTTATCTAAATACATTTTTAAATATACCAGGTGATCTTTTAAAAAATTACCACATTTATTATTCAACAACTATAAGTCCCATCGCATGTTTGTTTGCAGGGACGTGCACCAATCTTGGGGGCAACGTTTATAAAACTATTTTCAAAGGTAATTTAAAAAATAATTTTCACAGTTTTAATCCACAAATTATATGATTATTTCAAATGTTTTAAGAAGGAATATCACGTAGTTTTATAATTACTCGTATTTTTATTGGACTGAAATTTAAAAAAAGTACTATCCCAAATGGTTTTTTGCAGCTAAGGAGTGGAGGGATTTTAACTTTTTTTTCACCAAAATTCATTATTTTTTTCGGGTTGTCAATTAATGTAATTAAATGTTGCCATTGCCATTTAACATTTTTGAGTTGTGGTAGGTGTAGCAGAGAAGGTGGGTGGTTGGGTTCCACCCCTTTGAAAATAGTTTTATAAACGTCGCCCTCGAGAATGGTGTACATGTCTGCAAACAGAAAACGATGTGACTCATAGCTGTTGAATAAGAAATGTGGTAACTTTTCAAATAATCACTGGCATATCTTTTTTACTCCTACTTTTAGACATCGCTATATCTATATTTGTTATTTTTTCTTTGGTATTGGCAGTATTTATTAGAAGCAATGCAGTGGTGGAGAGGGGCAGGCAGACTGGAAGACTACAGTTGACCTGAGGCGGAGAGACCGATGCCGGACGACTGTGAGCGGCCAGCCTTAGGGGATGGCGGCGGGGGCTCCTCGGAGTCGTCGATCGCCGATAATCCCCTGGGGACGTCGCTCTGGCTATTCTAATTCGGTTACAAGAGGGCCCGGGTGGTTGCGCAGGGGCTGTGTACATACCATGTGGATTAGGTCTGTCCCCTGCGTGACTAGAGGGGGAGGTTTTTTAGCGGTTGAGAACCCCGCACTTGCCGTCAGAGCGGGCCTGGCAGAGCTTTTCCTCCTCTTATTTCGAGGGGGGGAAGTGAATTTATGCGTTTTATTATTTTAAATTGTTGTGATAAGAACCAAATATTAGTTTTTTAAATATATTTATTTATATATATCATATTAACCCTTTTTTGTGATTTGGTTATTTTGAAAAATATTCTTATAAATAGGTTAAATTAATTGCTTTTTTTACTAAATAATTGTAATAAAATTGTTCATTAAAATGGGTAAACTGTAAAATATTCGAAATTAAAATTCCAGTATAAACATCTACTGCAATAAAAAGATATGGTTAATAATCTTATTAGCCATTTAATTATTCTTATCTACTTTAACGGAGAGAAATAATGAATAAAATTACATAAATTACGGGATATTGAAGGTAGTAAATTAATGTTTCATTAATTAAAAAACGTTTAATTTTATTCTCACATTATGTAGTTTTATTTTTTTTAAATAAGACAATTTTTTAACAATATAAACAAGAATGATTTATTTACTTTTATATCAAATTATTTTTATAGTTTTATAGTTTATCTACAATCGATTAGTTTATATTGAAGTTGAGTAAACTGGATCACACTTGCAAACACATGATAAAGAGTTTCCAGAGAAACTCCTCAAAGATTACATACAAGTATTACAGTGCAATTTTGTGGCAAGCAACACACACAATAAGTAATCATGAATACTTAACACCTAACAGTAGAAAAAGAGAAAGCAAAATAAAAGAAAGATAAAATAATAAAAGATCTTGTATCTAAAAACAAGATAAATATAACTGAGTGTTTATACCAGATGTAAAAATTTATTACTGGAGATTTAATTTTTTTTTTCGAGTAATATTAAACTTTTAGGTAATACGGCTTGCTACAAAAACTGAATCAGCTGTAGGCAAAATAAAATTTCAATCGCTGATATTTCTAAAACGGTTGGCTCTTATTTTGATTAACAGAAATAAAAGAAAGAAAAGTAATTTAGGTTATTTTTGAAAAATTTGACTCGCGTAAAATTAAATTTAAAACGGACTTAAAATATAAATTATTGGACTATTTACGCACTATATGTAAAATTCCATGCTAGAATACTACAACATGATCACGGTTTAAGTAACCATTAATGCCAAATTATGGAATTATCAAGATAAATTTATGCTTGAAACGTTTTCCCAAGTTCAATAAATAGAGTTTTAAATGTTCATTCACACATACAAACGGTTATTACATTTTGCATATAAAGATAATTGGTTCTGACTTACCAAACGGCAAAGAAACACAAACGTTAAGTAAGTAAAATATAGCAACGTACCTAGAACAAAAACAAAAAACCAATAGTTGTAATAAATTTTAAAATAAGAAAAGTTTTGAAATGCGGAGAAAAGTAATCTTTAAGTTTAAGTAAAAGAAGCTTACAAAATTTCACATTGTCTATCTGATGTAAAATAAAGTGCAATCAAGTTACACAGTAGTTGGGTAAAAGAATAGAAAAATGAAAAGTGTAGAGAGATAACTGATGGCCCATTAAAAGTTGCACGTGCAGTCATAGGCTTCGTCATTAATCAACACTTTTTGTTCTTTCCTTTTAAGAAATGTGTCAAGAGAACTTTGAATATGGCAGTCTAAGAATTAAAGAAGAATAATGAAAAGATATTATCCACTAGTAATTAATTATTTTTGCTGTAACAACTTCTTCCTGTATTAGTACAAAAGTATTACGATATTTTAAAGAAAAACTTAGGCCGCTGAAAAAAGTTCCGATGGATACTTTTTTTAATTTTCACAAGAAATGAAATTTCCTACAGTTGACAGGGAGTTTGTAGAAACAATATAAAAATATTTCAACAAAAAGATACTACATTTAAAATCTTGAAAAAATATATTATAAAGATCTTAAATATATTTAAGATCTTGAAAAAAAAAATTATTTATGGTTGAAGAATCTTTTTTTTTCAAAATTAAGCAGATATTAAGTAGTTCCATAAATATACAGTGTAGAGAATCACTCAGAATAACCGACAGGAAACATCCTATATATTACGAGCAAGAGTTTAAGCAAATACTAAGTATTTGTTTGTCTAGACTGCTGAGTTATTAAAAAAATAAATAAATAAAATTATCATATTTGATCTATCAGTTTCAACTAAATTATAACGTAAATCGTAACCCAGAGTACGTCTTTGATGCGTACATTCATCAGCCTCGAACATCAGAATCTTTTCAGAAATGTTTACTGGTTCTGAGGAATATTATAATTTAATTTTTTTATTAAATACAGATCTTTACATTTAATTTAAGGCCACACGGCAAAGAAAAATATGAATAAAATCTTAGTTCAATGTTATGTTGAAAAATAATATATTTCATATGGATAAATAAATTAAAGTTCATT
Source organism: Lycorma delicatula (assembly GCF_047948215.1). Lineage (NCBI taxonomy): Eukaryota > Metazoa > Arthropoda > Insecta > Hemiptera > Fulgoridae > Lycorma > Lycorma delicatula. Next base: position 68,531,764 of record NC_134456.1, on the reverse strand, counting down.
TTTTAAAAATTCTATTAATAAAAGTTCTTTCGAATGCGAGTAAATACACAAAAAATAAGTAAGTGTATACACGCGCGCGCGCGTGGACACGTTATGAGTTTTAAGAAAAATTGAATTTCAATACTAGCTTTTAATTTCTATGAATAACATTTGAAAGAAAGTATTGAACGGCCATCTCTTCAGTAAAAACGTATTTCTCTTTGTAAAATAGTTTTTAAAAAATTTAAATCCTTTCTTTTCAATACAGAAGAAAATTTAATTACGTTTCATGGACATTAAACTTTTACTAAACTTTTTATAAATGGATATTCTACTAATATCATGTAAAAAATGTTAAGGCAGTTGACTAAAACAAGCAACATTATCCATTGGTGGTGTAATTTAACATAACCCCTGGATTCTAGAGAATTATAGATCCTTAGGTTTAGAAGATAATTGCATGAAGTAATTAACAGCGTTTAAATACTAGGTTTTTGATTTGTTTATTTAATATTTCAATTTGGCAGTTTATTACCCAGTTTTCCTTTGAAACATAAAACTATTAAATTTGATTGTGTTGAGGCATGTATTGAAATTGTTACACATAATTTTTGGAATTTTAGTTGAAGATTTAGATAAATAGATTAAATATTTGAAATTAAAATATGTACCTTCTATTACTACAGTTTTATTTTTAACTTCTGCTGGATATCTAGAATTTTAGTTTTCTCTTTCAACGATTTTACGTTTTACACTGTCACTTAAATAACTTATATTTATATCAAATAAAAATAGTCCGTGTGTAGAGGTTTATTTCCGACATTCTATTTATTTTAAATAAGAATTTCAATATTATTTCTATATAATCACTCTAGTTCTAAGCCATTTTTTTTTTCATCTTTCTAGCCTAAGTAGTTTTTTTTTTTTTTTAATTTGTTTTGCAGAGAGTATTTATGTAGTATTTAAAGTTTAATTTCAAATAAGACTAATTTTAATACTAATAATTTTTATTGGAGTATAATAATTTCTTCTTTATTTAAATTTTTAGAAAGGTATCTACATTGATAGTAGAATGGTTAGTGTTCAATTCATAATGAACTACCTTTAACAATTATATAAATCTATATATATATATAATAACAATATTATAAATCTTCACCAATCAATAAGAAAAACACCTTTAAATAAGACTGATATTCTACATAAATATTCGTATTTTATTACAATAGTTAATTTAAGTTAAAGAATACACTTATAAGACAGTAAACCAGCTTATTTATTATAATGATTTTTTTAATTTAAAAAAATATATATATATATATATTATTATTATTATTATTATTAATTATATTATTATTAACTATTTATTATTATTATTTATTATTTTGTTATTTATTTTAATCCCTAAGTAATCGTGGACATTGTATTCATTGTGCTATTTCTGAAGACCTCCGTGGTGTTTCGAAGCGGACACTACAGTTCGCAATTTACTTTACGACATCTCCCTGTTTTTACACTGCAATTCTAGATTAGCAGAAAAGGTTGACAGAGGCTCTTTCGTCAATCGATGTTTGGCGTTAACAATATTTTGGATCCTGATGTCCTTATAACATCTATTGGGATTGAATAAGGTACCACGCAATAGGATTTGGGTACCACTTAGATCTCATCCTTCCTTGTGAAGGTGTGCCCTATTAGGAGCTGTCCTCGGAGCAAGTCAATAATTTTCTTATAGACATCTACGTCTATCAAAATCACCAGAAGCTGTTTACTAGTTATTATCCACTCAGGTAGTCAGATTTGTCTAAAATCGTTCGAAGTAAATCATACAGCTTTAATACGGTTTGAATTGCCACATACGGTTAGTATGTGGCAATTCATTAATGGTGGGAGCATGTAACACTTTCGGTTTGCGTAGAATTGTGATAGTCTGTCATGGAAATTCGTTCGCCAATCCGTAATATCCTCCCCACTTTTATTATAAAATCAATAAACATTTTTTAGATTTTCTAAATATATCTTTACGTTTAAAATATCTACGTTCAGTGGTCATATTTCCGGGTGATTTTAACGAACATGGCAGTTTAAAAAATATTAATAACAATTTACTTTAGGAGACGACACTGGATTCGATAGAAAGGGTTCATTAAGTTGTTCCTTAGATTGTCTATCTCAGTTTTTCTGATGGTTTTAACTCTAGTAAAGCCCCGCGATATGAGCTGCACCAATCAAAACTACTTTTTCTGGGAGTAATGATATTCATTTTGCAGCTTGTCTTCTAGTTAAATCAGTAAAATGTTTTAATTTGGGGGAAATATCGCTTTTTTTGCAGGGTTTGGCAATTTTATATAGTTCTATGTAAAAGGCAATGAGAACTTTTCATTTTTTCTATTTAATATGAGATAGGAAGCTTTTTATTCGTGTGAATGGGCGTGGCACTTTTAGAAGTTGTAAGTACTTTGTGTCGACTGTCTAATCCACCGCGGTTACAGCACCTAACATGTTAAAAGCAAAATATATAAGTTTGGTTAATAGTCTCAATAAATTAGCAACAATTTCTTAAAACTTACGACAGAACCATACTTTAACTAATATTATTAAAACATATAATTTTTTATTACCCGAGAGATAAAAAAAGAGATAATTATAATAAATTCAATTTTGACTTGAATAGATAAATTTGGTTAATAATGTGACTAATGTGACGTTTTATTAAAAAACAAAAAAATAAATAAATAAAAGTTAGGATTAAAATTATTTATGCATTTATCTAACGCTAGACGTCTGAAACTTCACGTAAAAATAACCCTTTCGTTTCAAATGCAATAACACTAAAGAAGTTCAAAAATATCCAGAAGTCTTTTTTTTGTCTAGGGACAGTTCGCATCTGCAACACACTCATTTCTTGTCTGTCTTTAGTGACAGACATATTTAGCTGTCTGGTAAAGTTAATTTTATATAAAAGAGGCATATCCGGAGTTATAAAAAGTGTGAAATGAATTAAAAAAAAGAATTAGCATGTCAGTTATTTTTACACGAAATTTTTTCTTCTATGCTAAATACTTGCATTTTCATATTAAACATTTAAAAAACTAACTTTTAAAATTTATTTCAAAGAAGAAAAATAATTTTATTTTATACACGAACATTTCTCCTTTGAAAAACAAATTTAAATAAAAGAATAAACTTGAAAATAAAAAAAGTAAGAGAACGAAGAAAATTTCTCGTAAATAAAAAGAATATTTAAATTTAAATAAACAATTTAAAAAGTTAGAAATATAAATTTAGAAAACTCTTCGGAAATTTGTAATTCTTGGTTTGTCCTGAAAACATCACTTAAATTCTGGGTTATATTTTATGTTACGTGGTATGTTTTTTAAATGTATTAGATCTAACTTGGATGCAAGGTCCGTTGATGAAGCGATCGGTAACAAATCGGTTGTCGTTAAAAAAAAAAATATATGGTTGGAATAAGGTGATAATCTCGTTCCTATTTATAGTTAACCATTAACTGATACGATACGGGTCAAAATGTCGTTCCATTTATTTTAAAGAGATAACTTTCCACTACAAACATCCAGTACTCAGTTCCTAGCTTTTCAAGGTCTCCCATTTCAAGTATAAGTTTGAATATTACCGGGATGTTCGTTTTCTTTTCGTATAAATAATTTAGATCGCTTAGATTTATACATTACCAGTTACATAACAAAAGTGAATTTAAACTTCTAGTTCAGAATTTATCGTAGTTTATTTCGGTTGTTATCTTTTCTGATTCAATATACATTAAATTTATCAAAAAATAGATAATAGAAAAAGGTTTTATTAAAACTTAAAATTCCATTTTTTACTTTAAAAAAAGTAGAGAATGTAACACGGTTTATATTTAAATATCTTATAGCTTTTAAGGAAAACTATTTCAGTGGCAAATGACAACTATGTTATGTTAGTGATTGTATTTTATTGTACATGAAACGAAGCAATATAATTTATCAATAATTTGATGTGTTTGTAATATATATAAAGAAATTTATATATATATATATATATATAAAATATACTTTTTACGAGTTAATTTATTACCATTTCTTCTTAAAATTTTGCTTTTTATTTGTAAAAAAATATACTTATGTAATATTATATTTAATTCTTACTAATCCTGACTATTCAAACCGTTATTACAGAATAACGCGAGGGTTTGAACCTCGTGGTACTATTTATGTAACATATATCTACCGAACAGGTAAACACTTAATATAATTAGTTAATTATAATATATTTTATTAAAACAGATACCTGAATTTGATTACAATAAAAATAAAATATAGTAATACGCCAAAAATTAAATCGGTCTAGTAATATATTTTAACGTGAATCATTTCGAAAGAAATAAATAATTTTTTGAATAAGAAGTGCGAAAAATATTTTTAAAAAAACGGAAAAGAACCCTTGTAAAATTTTTAGAATTATTCGGCGCCACAATAAATTGTATTAATAAGGCTAGGCAACATTAAAGAGGTTTCGTTAGTCGAGTTTTGAGGTAGAGACTCATCCGTAGAAACAATTGTTAATATTTATCGGCTTAAATCATGGCTGGAGAAAGTATATATATATAACAGTTTGTTACACACAACTTAAAAAATGGACTACAAAGACTACGTTTAAGAAGAAAAATTATGTATACTATAGGTACATTATATAATATTTCATAAAACAGGCATACAAACTACAGCACAATAGAATTTTCCACTTTATTAATCTTTGAAAAACGGTAAAACTGATTTTATAGTTACAACCTAACAAAATAATGAAAGATGAAGAAAAGGATGAGGTCGAGAGGTCTTCAATCATTCCAGGAAGTGAATCGAATCACTTCTGATCTATAGTAGTAATCATCAATTTAGAGGTCAGTGTATTTACCGTAAGGCATGTCGCATTCAGTCGTGAGTTCAAAGAAATAACTTAGAGAACCCAAATTCAATTAGCTAAGCTATATTTTCACAAATATATTTATGTATTACATAAACAAGATTTGTGTATATTTTACTACACGTAAATATGTACATAGACTAGTGTTCCCACGTCGCGGCTTTCCCCGCGATATCAATGCTGCTTCACACGTAATATATCTTGTAATAGCAAATTTATTTATTTCACATATGAGTGCTATCATCCTCCGTCGCAGTTTCGTACCCCACTATATGGTTACTTGCGTTTCCCTCGCGATCAGAGAATATTTAGCAGGTCAGAGCTTACTTGACTCGCCGTTCCTGTCTAATCAGAAGGCTGTACTCCCTGGATTATTCTGTGTTCATTAAACTCATACTTGTGAGAATAACAATGATAAATAAAAATTAAAAGCTGTTCAATTTATAAAATAGTACAAGTATGAATGTATTGTAATTTCTTCAGAGGATAAAATTTGGTTGGTATAGGACCCGAAACTTTGAGTGATTTGAAGAATGTAGGTTCAAACTACTCTGCCTCCATCTTAAAAACATTACTTATAGCTCCTAATTTCTTCATACGAATATGAAGAACTATCAGCTCCTCCGTTCTTCATATGAATGAACATGTATTTTTCCCGGCTCATAGCGTTATCCCACCAACTTGACTAAGACGAGAAACGTAACGTTTCTCATATTTTTAATTGTTTTTATTTTATGTTATTTGGTCAAGTAACTGGAGTTCAATTGCGATGCACTTATGTAACAGAGGAAGTGGCTGTTTTGGTTGAGCCACCGCACACCATCGCACCTCTTAAAAAATTGAAATTAAAGAACTCAAAAATGTTTTTAGATATTTATCTGAAGAGTATTTACAAATCACAATCTAGTGCAAATATTTTTAGTGTAGTCGGAAATGGAAAAAGTTTTCAATCATTGTTCAAATTCTTTTTTACCTTTCTTCACCGCTTTCAAGATCGAATTTCAAAAAATGTAGACACTGGTGTTTAGATATTTACATGAAAATTATACACACACCAAAAATCAAGCTGATATCTTCATTTTTTCCCCACGAAATTAAAAATATAGTAAAGTTCATTGTTACTCCATTTTAACCCTTTAAAATTGGAATTTAAAAAAATATTTTTTTAGCGTGCACTTATACCGTAAGAAGAAAATGCATTTTCATCGATTTGTCGTCAGTAGGTTTCGCTGGACGTTGATAAATCAATCAACATCAGGACAAGTTGCTTTATAGGTACAGATATGAGCTACAAAAATATAGTATTACGAAACTTTTATTGGAAAAGATTAATAATACATATTTATTTAAATAACATATTAATAAAATAAATTAGCATAATTAATATTTCCAGCGTAGACTGTAATGCTGCATTCGATTTACTTTACAAAACACACAACTTCCCTGTTGTATAAAATTGCCATTGTCTAATAAGCACCCATCATTTCTCATATGAGTCTATTTTATTAGTTCTATGGACTATAAATACAAGTAATAATTAGTAAACTATAAATTTACTACATCATATAATAAAATCTAATCAAATGCATAACCCTTTCGCAGACTATTTGTTGATTAATCTGTTTTCAGTACATGGATGAATAATTAAATGATTTTAACGATATTTATTTCACGAGAAGTGGTATTAATTTTCCTTATCTCATAACGATTTTATTTGACAAACGGAAAATAATGCAGTAGCTAGTTTAATTCAATCATTAGACATTTAATTAAATTTAAAATCCATAAACCATGGGCGATTTCGTAATTATTTGATTATGTATGACAAATTAATCCGTGCATTTGGGAAAATATTAGCAGAAAATTATAATTATTAACGACCTGGTATTAGTTAAATATAAGTGGACAAAATTATCAAATGTAAGCAAACAAAAAATGTTTGCTTAATTTTATATTTCCATAAAATTATTATTGACAAAGTGGGGTCTCTCAATAATTTGTACTGTATTTTTGCATTTTTGAACGTATCAAAATAAAATATTTTTAGACTTAGGCGACACACACTATAAACTTCTTGATTTTATAAAAAGTTTGAACTTAAAAATTTGAATGAAATAATTAGTCTGATTCCTGTAGTGAAGGAACTGGTTTTACTTTCATTATGAATATTAATACTAACAAATAAATACATTTAAGGTATTATTTTTATAGATATAAATCTCCATTAAAAGATATGTACGTAATAGACATTCTCTCACCACTTAAATATTTCTTAATTAAGCATAATCATGAATCAAAGGATCTTTAACTTCTTTATGGTCCACCTTACCGGTAAAGGCAGTAATTTTCAATACACTAGAATATGAAGGAAGGCTATGATGTTGCGGTGACCTCTAAGGATTTACCATAATGTTTGTCCTATTTCCTTTTTACTTCCTTTTACTAAGTAAAGGAACTATTGTATTCGCGAAAAATTTCGGTTTTTAGATTTCAACGGAAATATTCATTTTAACCATCCCTGAATCCATTTTGATTAGTTTTGGCGTGACGTCTGTACGTAAGTACGTATATCTCGCATAGCTCAAAAACGATTAGCCGTATAATGTTGAAATTTTGGATTTAGGACTGTTGTAACATCTAATTGTGCACTTCCTCTTTTGATTGCTCTCGATTTGACCAAAAATGTCAAAAAAATCCCAAAATCCAAATAATTTGGATTTTGAACTTTTTCTTAACTACAGTAATAAGCGCTCATTAACAGCTTATTAATTATATATCATAAATAGTACTTATTTTCATTGGTTCCAGAGTCATAAACAAATAAAATTTTAATTAATGAAATATTTTGTTCTTACAAGGAGAAGGCACATCGGTTCCAATCCGACTTCATTTCCTTTTTTTTAACATTTTTTTTATTTTTTATTTTTTATTTAAATATATTGATTTATTAATAATTATTAACATCTGATTGTAAAAAAAAAAAAATAAATCAATAAAAAAGAAAATATGAAAAGTATTATAAGTTATTAGTGAAATAAAATTTTATGTATTTTATTTACTTTTAAAAATGTGTGTATGTAATTTAATAGGCGTACAAAGAAGTCATGTGATATCCAAATCAAATATTTTATTTTATTCTATTTAATAGGAGGAAATCATTCTAATGCACATAAAAATTATTTCCAACGTTCTTCATTAAATTTTTAAATCACCAGAAAAAGTAAATCTTTGCTTGGAAATGTTGTAGGAAATATTTTTAGGGTAAGAAAACTTCCAAGTAGGAAATAAAAGAACTAAATTTGAAAACGTTACCGATCTGTTTCAGAGATTAGAAAAATTTAAATTTTATTTTCTCAATGAAAAATTCAGCCGATAACTTTAAAAAAAAAAAAAAAAAAAAAAAAATGAACTGTAGTGCTACCCTAAACTACTAATAAATAATGAATAAAATTTTTGTAAACTGATTTTCCTACAATAATATTAAAAAGTACATTAACAAAAGATATATATCATTTGATATTATATTATATTGTTTGTTTTTCACGAAATAAAAGCATGCGAAAAAATATATTTATTGAAAAAATGTAATAAATATAAAAAAATCCACTAGACTATCTTAAAAGCGCATCAATCAAATTGTCTTCATCATATATACTCTTTTTTCCTCTAGCTGCTCCAAGTTTCAGATCATCTAACATCTGAATCCCACTTTTCCCATTCTCTATTAATTTTCAGATATTTCAGAATATCTCGGTTTAGAATAAATATACAGAATAAAAAAATGAATATATTTTTAAAATTAAATCGAGGGCAGAAAAAAATCGTTTATTATAAGTTTATATTTAAATGCAATAGGACTGTAAAACCATAATAAGTCAAAAATATATATATATTTTTTTGAATTTAATAAAAATAAGATAAAAGAATTTTAAAGGCAATATAATTTTTTACCATTACTAACAATATATTACTAATATTATTAACCAATGTATTTTTAATTATCTAAATTTGTTATAAAATTTTAATATCGAATTTTTATTTATATATCTAACTTAATTTTTTTCAGATAACAAAAACTATGTTTAATTTTATTATGTTATTAAAATTAATTTTACGAATATAATCAATCATACAAACGTAGTTTATCGGTTACAAATGTAAAATGACACATCTATCTAGTTTATAATATTATTTCTAATAAAAGGTTTTCAAATTTATGGTAGATTTTAAACTCATTTCCGTCAGCTTGTACAAAAATAATACTATTACGGTAACACTAATAAAACGTAAAAATTAAAAAAGATGTTTCAGGACATATAACGTGAAAATTATGCGGAAATAATTCAGTTTGAAACAATCTCCGTAGAAAACCCGGGAGGAAATACGATGGATACCGGTAAACCGAATGTTCAATTTGCTAGTAATATGGAAACGAGTTGTAGCGTTGTAGCCCCGGGGCAGACGGCAAATGGGGCCCGAATAGTAACGAAGAGGACTCCCTTTCGATTATATTCTACTCTTCCTTCAGAAATGTATAATTAAACCACATATTGTGACAGAAAACAGTTTCCTCGTTCCGCTTTTCTGACGCTTCTAAACTTATTTGTAGATGCTCCTGTCTATATATTTCGTAACTTAACAATTATTAACACGAATAACTACACAAGTTAAGAAACTTTGATGATATCGACTGTGCCGTACTTACAACAAATATAAAATAATAAATTACTTGAAAATATGTAATACAACATGAAATATAAAGTACAAACCTGGATGTGATAATTAAATGAAATTAAGTGAGATTTCTTCTTAAGTAAAATTATTTTTAGCGTACATTTATTTATTATTTTGACATATAAGTAAAAAAAAATCCTTTATCCTCCCATACAAAGTTCTATGTACATAGTGAAAATAGTCTGGTGGTCATGTTCTTATAACGATAATTGTTATCAATGTTTGGTGTTGATTGCCTAATTACTTAAGAACACGTAATTTATTTAAGTCGATAATGACTCTTATCGTTAATGCGACTATAAACAAGCAATAAAAAAACCAAGAAATTGTGCATTATCACTTATCAAAATAAGTTAAAAATAGTTAATGACGACTGTCATATGTTTTATCTGCCCTGAGTTCCCTAGCTACATAGTAGTCTTTATTGTTTTTTTTTTTTTTTTTAGTACAATTTTCAGTTTGTGATAGCTATTAAAAATGAAATTGCAGTATTTTTACCTGACCAAAAATAAATATTTATATTACACCGGAGCAAAAATTAGGTAAACCTTCAGCATATGAAATTAAATTAAATTTGATATTCCAGAAAAACAAAAGAAAATAATTTTTACAAATTTGTCTCGGAAAAAAAGAAAGTTAAATGAAATTAATGTTTTACTAAGTTTTTGTTCTTTTGGTAGTGAGAATATATATAGTAGATAGAATGTCACAAGAAAGATAATACATAAAATATGAATCAAATGATTCAAAGTATAGACAATTTCACCAAAGAAGATGGAATTATCAAAATTATGTCGAACACAGACGGATAAAATCACGAATTGCTGTGAAAATAATGAGGATTATGATCGGCGTCCATGTTAACAATTGATGTTTGATCTAATACTATAGTTATGTTACAGAATTAATCAATTATTCTATCTAAAAAAAATCTATAAATCATTACTAATCATAAATTTAAACGACGTTCCTTATGTCTTAAGTTAAATAAAACAGAATTATAATTTTTTTTTCAAATAACCTTGAAAATTAATTTTTATTTTTAATACAATTATGATAATCTAATGAACAACGGCTATTTTTTTATTCCTTTGGGTATAGTGGAAACCAGAGCATCATTTTTTTTTCTGTTACCGGCTTAAAAATGGGCAGTTAATCCAACTTCATCATATTCACATCGCTTCACTTTGCATTTTCTTCATTAATATAATTATAGTTTAAAATATTTGATTACGAAACTAACTACTACACGAATTACACTACGAATTCCACCGGTTCTCTTGTCCTTCACCTTCCTGGACATGGAAGCCGTTATAAACCTGGTCACGACCGCCCAGGATTCCTTACTTCGGAGCATGATGTCAGCTATGTTATCCGGGGAGATATGACGTACAATCCGGACAACATCCCCCCTCTATTCAGCGTAGGCAGTCACAAGATAGTGTGCTCGCCGACCTTTAAACCAGCCTCCCAGACCTGGACTCCATACCGTACAGGATGGTTGAGTCACTACCGATCGGGAACACCTAGCAATCATTATTACTGAGTCCATGAGGCCGATGCTCCTCATTTAAGGTAAATTTTGATCTTTGCAATATTGTGTTAAAATGGACTGCCACATGTCTATGCCAAATATTTTAAGTAAGATTTATGTCTTGCAATCTAAAATCTTTTAACGCTTCGTATCTAGCTTACTTTTACAAGTAGTATCTGGTTTTGTGTATCAATTGTTCCTACATACGGTCAAATAGTTTACTTAAAAATGTTTATTAATATGTTCTTCTTATTTTATTCTTATTTAAAATTATTAGTTTAATTTTGAACTGAGCTTGATCGAGTAATTTTATCTATCGAAAATATTTATTTTAGATGTTTTGAATATGAAAATATATTACTCAAATACAAAACAAACAAAGAAACTATATTGGTAAACAAAAAAATAACATTATATTACTATCTTATAAATAAAGGATGGCAACCGAGTAGGTTAGCGAGAGAAAGAGAGAGAACCATTTTTAAACTATCAATGAAAATGGTATTTCGTTATATCAGTAAAAATTGGAAACCTCAAGTCTTTTAGATTCAGTCTCCCTTTGTTTCAGTTTGTTCTTGAAAAGGCATCATATAATCTATCAACACTACGTTTGTTGGTACGATACGCATCTCCTCATACAAACCATTTCTCAGAAAATATCTAATAACTGGATTACTATGGATCATTTGTTAACGTAAATATTGGTAGCCCATGGAAAATGTAATAATTTGTTAAAGAAAGCAGATATAAGATTCGTACAGGTGACTGAAGAAATACCTGTCATGTTATTTTTAATTAGTCCATAGCTGGAAAATTTACGGAAAAGATTGCGTTTGAATTTGCCGCAGGAAAATTAGCAGTAAAGATATTACTAATAGGAAAACGTACACAATTTGACGGAATTCTTGTAATCAGGTTTTGAAGTTGTGAATAGGACAATTATTATGGAAATACAATTGACTTCAATACTTCTTTTAGAAAAATTACTTTGTAAAAGAGAGAAAAATTATAGGTGGTAGAATAAAGTTACGTATTACGTAATTTTCGGCAAATCTCTTTTAGGAAAATTGATTTAACTTATTTTTTACAACTTGTAGAATTCTAGCTGAAAATAAAATATTTAATAAGTCAGGTAAAGTTTATAGGTCGAGAAACACAACCCATCGGGTTGATCTAGTGGTGAACGCGACTTCGAAAATCAGCTGATTTCGAAGTCGTAAGTTCTAAGGTGCAAATCCTAGTAAAGGCAGTAACTTTTATACGGATTTGAATACTAGATCGTGGATACCGGTGTTCTTTGGTGGCTGGGTTTAAATTAACCACACATCTCAGTAATAGTCGACCTAAACTGTACAAGACTACACTTCATTTACTCATACATATCATCCTCTGAAGTAATCCTGACGGTGGTTCCGGAGGCTAAACAGACAAAAAAATTAGTCGAGAAATCCTGTTCTAAGAGAACATTATTCTGGCTGTTAATTATTGTTATTTATTTGTCTTTTTCAGATTTATGCATATGATTATTATTTGGATAGGAGAACTTGACGTAATTATGATTTTAGGAAATAATACATCTATTATTTCTATTATATCTTTTACCTTTAAATCAATTAGAAAATTCTTGCGCAAAACGAAATAAAAAAATAAAACATTACTTTTAATCAAAGGTTAAAGAATTTCTTTAAGTCTCAAGTTATTATGTTTGTATGACAGCAAAAATAGATTTAAATACTAATGTTAACAATACGTGTTGAAAGAAAAATAAGAGAGTAAAAAATTTAAGTAGAAAAAACTAATTATAAAAAATCATAAGATGTTTTAAAAGATTTTGATAATGCGTTTATGTATGTGTATGGTATTGTGCGTGCCTATGACACGAAATTAATTGTGGTTTAGCATAAGGAAAATATTACATAGAAATTTTCTATTGCGACTGAGTTTGTTTCTCAAAGGGGAACCACATCAACTGACGATAATAAATTTTTGTCGAAGGGTGAACAAGACAAAGATCCCTAACTAAGCTAAAAGCAAAACGGAACGAAATAATGATAAGAGATAACAAATAAGGAATGAGTTGATGACGAGAAAGGGACAACAGAACAGAATACTTCGACAGTCGTAGAGGCGGCCGTGTTGTGGACGGACAACTGTGTTGATATTGATTCAAGCGACACCAGCGCTCCTGATGGGGGTTCTAGGACATTGATGTGTTGACGAGAAGAGTTTGTTTTCACCACTTAGGTACCCAATCAAATTCAAGTAATACTAATTTAGAAGCCTATTCAAACTCACGTTATGAAAAAGTTATAAAATTCATTTAGGCAGTAAAAAAAAAAAAAAAGATTTTTTTTTATAACAAGATAAAAAGTAGATTTACAAATCCTATTCACAGTACGAACGAGGGATGAAGCCAATTTATCAACGATCTCATTAACTCACAGTATAACAGAAAGTTGGTTTGAATTGACATCCTCATACCACTATAAAACTGTTAATATCAGATTTTCATATATAACAGAGGAACAAATAAATTAAAAAGGTAAATAAATGATAAATGAAGCTATCTGATGAAATATTTAACAAATTTTTTTTTTTCAGATTAATAAAGGGAAAATAGATACGATATTGCTTCATTAAGTGTGTTTTATAATTCGGATTTAATTAAAATACATAACACTATGTTATTATATCAATAAGAATTACTAATTATGTATGTAATTAATATTAACAAGACAATTTAAAATAAAAAGGTATATTAACATGAAACCCAATGAACTAAATTATAATGATACATAAAATAAAATAAAAAAACACTGCATTCTTTCAACTATATCATTAAAATTAAAAGTAACATTTAAATATTGAGATGAAATATTGATAATAGAGGTATATTATATTCATAAATACATTATGTATTAATAAAAACCTTGTTATTCATTTTTCCATTTTTAACTAACTCGTAGTAATGATATCTTATTATCTGTAATTTTTCTGGCACTAAAAATGTTGAAAGCACAATGTAACTAAACCAAACTTTTATTGCGTGCAATTTCAGTAGTAATGGTGATGTTGAAACCAGAGCTTAATAGCGATCTAAACTAATTTAAAATCATTTCTTTGATCAATCACTTTTTTATTAAATTTCAGTTCAAGTACCATAAATATTAAAAATTTATTTGTTCTTTACTTTTTTAAAAATTTGTTTGAATTTAGCTGCAAAAAATATTAATTATTAGATAGTAAAAGTGCTACATGGAGTTTATTTTTACATTTTATTAACATCTAAAATCTTACAATAATCATTTAATTTTACAACGCTACCAAAAGTATTTAGTTTGTAAATTATTTTTCTGGGAAAAAGTTTAATTATTACTTATCTGTTTTTTTTTAAAAATAAAATATAAATAAATAATTAAATATAAATAAATAATTTACTTTCTAAAATAAAAATATTTTTAAGTAATATCTAACATTGACTTTGAAAATAAGATCATGAAATAGATAAAATGGAAACGGTAATTATAGTATTTTATTTTACTACATAAAAATCACCGTTTCATTCATATAGAATGCAGGACATATTTAAAATTCATTAATTAAATTATAGTTTAATTTATACCCTACTACTCCAGGAGGCCTTCTTCCTAAATTATTATAAAATAAAATCTCATAAAGAAAATAATTTCACTTTTTATCTTGTTTTTGTCTTCTTGTCTTCCTGTACCTTTTGAGCGGTTGCACAGATTTTTATGAAGTTTAAGAATCAGCTGTGATAGTCATAATGACTAACACAGTGATGTGTTAATCATGACGACTTTTTTAAATAATAAATAAAATTCGTAGTCAACAGGCACAGTTTAAAAAAAATAAAAAATAAATAGGGAATAAATTAAATAATATTTTTAAAAATTATGTAAACGGTATACAAATAATGATGTAACGTGTAAATAAATATGTAATAATAATAAAATTATTATGGGGTTCAGTAAGTTTATAAATTTATAAAATTTAAAACGAATTACTTATTTTTTAATTTTTAATGCACTAAGATACAGATGCGTGATTTTTAAGAGTGTGTTTTTATAATTTATTACAGATTAACAATGTGAGGTTTATCTATAATAACGTCAATAGTCAATTTTAACACGTTTTTGTAATGCTGTAATAGATAATACAAATATTATTTCCCTCCAAATTAACATCGAGTAAAATAATTAATAGGTTTTATTATTCTGTTTTCTAATTTCGTCAATACAGGTGATTCATTGTGACTGATAAAATATCTTTCTAGATTACAACAAACCGTTTTCAAAATTATATAGTAACAAACCTATAAAAATATGTTTCATCATGTTATATGTAAGTTAAGTGAGCGATACACACCAACTAATTATATTTTTTCCAAAAAAAGGTACTGAAGGAAATAAGATTTACGTATTTTCAACAAAGTTTTAAATTTCTTTGTAGGAAACTTAAACTTTATTGAGGGTTCGTGAATATTATTTCCATCAGTACCTTTGAAAATCTATGTCTCACTCACTGAATTGATATACAACGTGATGAAACATATTTTTTACGTAATAAAAGATTTCATAAACCCGTTCAACAAATAGCCTTATGTTACTAAAATCAGTTTTTTTTTTTGTTCTGTTCCTTCACTGTTCAGTAACTGAATACATTTTATTTTACTAATGAAAACAGGGTGGTTCTGATGAGATTAAAAAGTGTAACCTTTTCTGCATATATAAAAAAATTTAAAGTTAGATAAAGTTTTCTTTTACTGATTATAATTTTGCGGCCTTCGTTCATTCCGTTTGCACTACCAATTACAGGTAAACGATTTTTCACGCGGTATCCGATTCTAAATTTACGGAGTTCACACTCCGTCAATTTAAACGGTGTTTTATAAAACCTAAGCAATACTGTTAATACTTATAGGTGAATATCATTTAAAAGATTCATTGTTAATTCCTTGTACAAAGTAAAGGAAGTACTGTGATCGCGAAAAATTTCGGTTTTCAGATTTCAACGGAAATATCCATTTTGACTAGTTTCAGCGTGACAGCTGTACGTACGTATGTATGTACCTCGCATAACTCAAAAACGATTAGCCATATTGCAATTTTGGATTTAGAACTGTTGTAACATCTAGTTGTTTCATTTCTTCTTTTGATTGCAATCGATTTGACCAAAAATGTCCAAAAACCAAAATATTTGGATTTTGGACTTCTTCTTAATTGCAGTAATCAGCCCTCGTTGACAGCTTTCCAACGATGTATTATAAGTAGTACTTATTTTCATTGGCCAGAGTTATAGCCAAATAAATTTTTAATTAATGAAATATTTTGAACTTATAAGGGGAAGGCACATCAGTTCGAATCCCTCTTCATATCCTTTTTTTTAACTTTAATTTAATTTACATATATTATTTATTAATAATTATTACCCTCCGATTGTAAAAAAAAATTACAATAAATAATAATTCAATAATAACAATAAAAAAAAAAGAAAAAGTATCAGAAGTTATTAATGAAATGAAATTGTATGTACTTTTCATTTTAAAAAAAAAAGTGTATATGTAGTTTAATAGGCATACAAGGAAGTCATGTGAAGTCCACATCAGATTTTTTTAAATTGAAAATTAAAGCAATACGAGTGGAGGCTAAAGCAAAATTTAAATCTTCGAAAAAATCAAATATTCATTTAAGTAAAAATAAGTAAAAAGTATAATTAGAAATACATAATATTAGTGGGAAGTCAATTACGAAAAAATGAACTGATCTCTATAAAAAAAAGTCGTATAATGTAGAGCATTATGCAATTTTAAACGTAACTAAAACGTAATTAGTTTTCCACTTTCAAATATGTTGATTGCCTTTAGTCATAGTTCAACTATCATGGTAATAATTACAGATGATATTGTCAAGTACCAATTATGAAGCTACGGAACTATGAATGCAAAGGAACGGCAGTTGTACACTGTGTGGTCATTAATTTACCATGTTGAAAAGGAAAACAAAATGAAATCCAACTCACGCATTCACCGTACGTGGCTACACTACCGGCAACGTTATGCGTACAGTATTTATTTTGAATTTAAGGCTTATTCATTACCTAATAATGCAAATATTACGATAACCGTTTCCAATAATGTTTATAGCGAATAAAATGCATGTCTCAGGCGCTACATCACATATTTATCATCGCTCACAGACCAATCGGTACAGGAGCATGCTTTCGTCTAAAAGAAAGAATAATTTTCCCCTATATTTTTATTTAACTTTTAAATCCCTGTTTAAAAAGTAATTTATTATTTATTATCAAATAGTCTGAATTTGTGAGTAAAACCGAATTTAAAGGTAAAAGAAAAGCTAATAATAATAATATTTCAAATTAAATAATCATAAAAGAATTAAAATAAGATAAAAAAATCTTATATTAATTTTTTAATAACATTTATTGTAGACAACATAATACTACAGATGAGACAGATGTTAAGAGAGAAGGATGAGTTCGTTTAATAAGGGATATAAGGATGAAACATTGCCAAAACATTTGCTAAGTAGCGGAAGATAAACAAATGTATAAAAGGAAATAAGGTCATTACCGCTGAAGCGTAATTAAACAGGGACCAACGTTCAACGACTTACTTATGATAAAATAGTATATGCTGTGGCACTCTTCTCCTTAGTTACCATGCACCATCACCACCGACTCTGAAGGGACAGAAAAAGCAGCCGATAAAAAAAGAGCTCCTAGTAAGCCGAGAAGAGTTGTAATCCACTTCTGAGTTGTTAATGCAGATCCCATGTGTTAAATCCTCACATCCTCTTTAATGTTTCTGCATGACAAAACATCTTTTTATTCAATCTACTGGTGGACATTTCCAGACCAACAATTGCATAAATCTCCTTTTTGACAAAAACACTTGAGAGAGAATTTCAATAAGTATATTACATTTTAAAATTGGAATATTCTGTAATCAATGACAAAAAACAGTTCAATAAAAGAAAATCTTAATAATATATTTACCTTAGATAATAACATGAAGAAATTAATTGTTTTTTTTATTTTTTTTTCAATGGTCTACAATTCCTACAAACATAAATCTCACTTTCTAAAGGTTAATGTATTTTTATTAAATTCTGAAAATTTTTTTTCATAGAATAATATACTTCATTTTTTAATTAATTAAATTTATACAAGCGATAAAGAAAATAAGGGTTGAAAAATGTTTTATCGGTATGTTTATATACTCTTTCCGAGCAAGAAAAGTACAATTAAGAAATAAAATATGCTTGAGTAAAGTAATTTTTAAGAAAGCCATATTAGAATTTTTATTAAAGGATAAAATGAAGTAAATAAAGCTGATAATTTTTTTAAAACTGAAACGCGTTTTAAACATATAACTTAAAATTAAAAACTAAAAATGAGTTACATGTACCCAATAGATTATTTAAATTAAACTCACTATTCACAAGTTAAATAAGATAACATATATCAAGACTGCCCATCAAAAGAGGAGCAAATTACTGTTTCTACCACTAATTTAACATATCAAAAATAAAAAATTCTAAAAACTTTGAAAATGCATCTTAATAGAAATAAGGATTTTATATCATTTTTACTCAGTGAAGTTTTTATGTAAATTTGTTGCGTAACTAGATAATTGAATGTTAATAAATTTCAGTTTTAATAGAAAGTATCATTATTTTTTGAATTAAAGTATTTTTTCAGCAACTAATCAGTGGATTAACGTAATTACGAAATGCATTTTTTTTAACTGTTTGCTTGTTTTTTTTTTTTTAAGTAAACACGATAGTTTTGGAATTAAATTGTAAATTAAAGGGGAATTTGACAATAAAAAATTGGTAAGTAAATAACAGTAGTTAGAGTAAACTGTAAATACCCTGCAAATAAATTGAAAATTTTTCTCGTCAAAACTCATTAAATTTTAACAGCCTGTTTTTGAGAGATTTTTATTGAAAAATTCATTTTGAAATAAGGGTCTACAAAACGTTTATTTTTGTACATACACTTAAGGAAGTTCCGAGTAAATTTACGGATGTGCTAGTGAGATTAGTCTGTTAGCCATACCATAAAGAAATAAAAGAAACATAAGTACTTGATAAGAGTCATAGATCAGTCTGGAAGAAAAAGAAAGAATAACAAAAATCCCATGTTTGGAAAAAAATACAAATAAAGAGTGAAGTGGTTTCCCGTTGTATTCTTCAGCGTCTTTAATATATTATTGTGTGTGTGTACACACACACACACACACACACACACAATATTGTCTAAACAACATAAAACACACATCAGTATTAAACTATTTAAATGATAAAAATGTATCCTTAGGAATTTTTTATTACATAATATTAAGACGTATTTATAAATGGGGAATAAGTACTATTGCGTATTACTTTGTTGTAATAGTTATTTATAAAAAAACCTCATTGAATTTATTATTATACATTTTAACGTTATTAAAATAATATTATATTCTCATGAGTAGTTAATTTATTTGGACCTCGATCTTAAAAACAGTACATGTTTAATGCTTATAGCTAACACAAATTTGTTTCATTTTATATTGAAAATTATATTTACTTATAATTTTAGTGAAATGACAAACTTTTTTTCTGTTAAAGTAGGATACAATATATAAAATTTTAATATTGCGATAAATTTCCTTGCTGAATAAAGTCAATGAGGAGAAGAAGCCCATACAAAAGGAGAACATTAATTTGTTACTTTTTACTTATGTCACAGTGTTTCTTAAATTTATGATAAATGAAATTCATTTTAGGCATTAATCAGAACTGATTTATCTGAGGGTTTGTTTTATTTTCTCCAATCAGTTTTCCAGTTACTGCCAGGTCTGCGCGCGCGCGCGCGTGTGTGTAGCCAAGTACAGTTACTGCTACCGGCTTGCCAGGCCTGATGTAGCTGCAATGTTAAGTGTAAATGCACCGGTGTACATGTAGTTTGGACATAGTCAGTTCGACCACTCCTGAGACGTGTGGTTAATTGAAAACCTAACAAAAAAACACACCGGTATCAACAGTCTAGCATACAGATCCATATAAACGCAACTGCCTTTATAAGGGTCGGATTTTTGAACTCTCGACTTCGAAAATCAGCTGATTTTGCAATGACGAGTTTAACCAGGGTAACCTGGTAATAATATTTATTATACAGTTATTAATTATACAGAACAGAGTAAAGGTGTCAGTTACAGAACTTACCATCACCTGTATTTATGAAAGCTGTGTATACTATATGCGAGAGTAGGATTCACTCAGTGATGAATAGAATATGAAAAATCTTCTTACCCAGTGAAAAGAATAAACAATTTAACTAATTGGAAACCAACAAACGCACTACGTTTCAATAAATCACAGTGCTCATTTAGTAACCAATCACAGCCCGGTAAGAAACTCACCAATCGGAACGCTCTTTTTTTTATTTTGACTTTCATCCTTATTTTTCAGTTTTTTTCTTGTTTGGCAACAGAAAAACTTTAGAACGTTAAATTAGGCAAAAATGTTCTTCACATAACAATTATTTTATTTATTCTTTATTTTATTCATTCAATTTATTTTATTCATTATTATAACATTTTAGATAAAATACAATCAACTATGTTTTACAATAAATAAAACACAAATTAACTACCTATGAGTTTCAAAAACTGATATTTCTAAATCTAGTTAACCAAATTTTACCCACCGGTTTGTTTAGCGGTAAACTCGTCATCGCAAATCGGCTGATTTCGAAGTCGAGAGTTCTAATGTTTAAATCCAAGTAAACATACTTTTACATGGATTTGAATACTAGATTGTGGATACCGGTGTTCTTTGGTGGCTGGGTTTCAATTAGCCACACATCTCAGAAACGGTCGATGTGAGACTATATAAGACTACATTTCATTTACAGTCATACATATCATCCTCATTCATCCTCTGAAGTAATACCTTGCGGTGGTTCCGGAGGCTAAACAGGAAAAGAAAGTTAATCAAACTTGGAAGATAAAACAATAATCATCTACTATTGTGAGAATAAAGGATTTATTTCCACAGATTGACATTACTTGCAAATGTAAGTAATATATTTTATAATAAGTTATTTATTTGATATATATATATATAATGAGCTAATGGTTATTTAAATAAATTTAAAAATATGGAAAACATTAAAAGCCGTTTAAAAACTTTTAGTAAATACCTAACACTAGGTGGTTTTGAACTTTTAAGCAATCATCATCAGAGTAGCCTACACACAAGTAAATCTGTAAGATTAAAAAAAAGATTAATGTAAATTAAAGGAAAATTTATGATAATAAAAAATTCATTTTATCTCTTAATAAAAATAAAAAAACTATTGTTGATAAAAATCATTTATGTAGCACTATTTTATATAATCCTTGTCAAAAGCTTACTAAGATAAAATCTATATCTTAAAACATTTAAAGTCAAAAATGTTTTTAAGTTAACATATTGCTTTCAACTTGATTTGTTTAAAATTATTCATCCTAAGGAGATTTCAGTGTGGAAAAATTTAGATTATAGGCAAGTGACATCACTGGGCCATTTTTTAGAACATCAGCAAGAAGATGTTACAGTAAATGGAGAACATTATCGAACTAATGAAAAAGAAAAAGGGGCCGTGATCTTATGTTTGCAAATTTGGGAAATTTTGACTTAAATAAGAAGATGGATTTTAAGAAGATGGTTCCACATGTTACACAGCTGTTGAAACAATTTAGTTATTGCGTCAAAACTGACGGAATGGTGATTCGATTATTTCACGAAATAGTACAACCTTAGACTTTTTTCTCTGGGACTATGAAAATCATAAGTCTATAGCAACAAATCACTAACGCTTGATGACTTGAAAACAAATATTTGACGCGTAATTAGTGAAATTCAATCTGATTGTTTCTTTTTAATTGTAATATTCTATGAGAGATTTTTCCTATTCAGTTATTTATATTAATTTCCATCAGAGTAATATATATCTTGTTGCTCTCTATATATGTAATAAAAAAATTAAATATTTTATTTTCAAATTTTGTACTTAATCATTATTTTAATTACGAATTTGTTTTTGAATGAGTTGTACGTATTTGTTATATGGTAGTAGGTGGTAAAATTTTACGTTATAAACACATTAGGCTTCTTTTTCTTTTACAAACATAAGATAGAAAACAGAATCTTCAAATAAGTCCCGTAGGCCTTGAATGACAACCAAGATTGAAGTGTTGCAAATTAGGAAAACATGGTTAGAGAGAAAGAAATTATCTATTTCTAACACAAATAAGAAGACAAACGAACCATCTAAAGAGTGCTTCGTTGTTTTATCCAAGTAGTAAATATTTGTCCAGGTCTCAATTCCTATGATGTTTATTCAAAATACAAGCAGAAGAGAACTAAATAATCACTTTGTGATAGATTCTAAAATATTTTATGCAAAAAACCTTTCTCCTAGATAATAAAGAGCCATCTGAAAACTGGCTCAGGCTCCATTAATGATGACTCTCAGTCATTCTTAGAATTATGTGCTGGGTGGAATTATCCAAATGAACTACTAAGTATCTCTCCAGGTACATACAGAGATTACAATTAATTGTAATATTTATTTGTAAATTTTCCAAGTCGAACTGACGTCACTTCTATACTAACAAACAACTGTCTTGTCCAAGCACGTACAAAAGTGAAAATATCGAAAATAGTCCCTATTGCCTAAGGCAATAAGGTCTATCCCGAGGAAACTTGAGTAAAAAAGTGGTCCGTTATCCATAAACTCGAAAAACTTAATGAACGTGTCCACAATAATTCAAACCACAGTCGCTAACGTCTGTATCCCAAAAAAATCACGAAAACACTGTCCAAAAACCACTAAATAGCGGAGTAACCGACAACACGTATTTCCTGTACGGAATCACTTATTCAACTCCAAACCCCAATTACCTACCGACTAGAACTCCGGTAGGAAAGGTAGGGTTCAGGCACACATAGGCTCTATAATTATATCTAACCGAACCCGTGCGAGTCCGACACTCTCCCACCTCGTGAGGGGTACGTAAATGGTATTTCTCCGCAACATGGATTAAAAAAAAAGTTATTTGTAAGAAAAAATTTATTTGTAAATATATCTCTAAATTGTTATTTAGACATCTACTCTATTCTGTGTATTACTCCTTGTTTATCTTTATATATAAGGGTTTTTTCAAATTAATCTCAAAAAAATTGACAGATGATGGCGATATCCACCGGGTTGGTCTAGTGGTGAATGCGTCTTCCCAAATCAGATGATTTGGAAGTCGAGAGTTCCAGCGTTCAAGTCCTAGTAAAGTCAGTATTTTTACACGTATTTGAATACTAGATCGTGGTGGTACCGGTGTTCTTTGGTGATTGGGTTTCAATTAACCACACATCTCAGGAAAGGTCGAATTATTATTGAAATATGGAATTGGTTACAGCTACGTGTCGTGCACTTCGTGATATTTATGGTGTGCATAATCGAACAAACAAAGCACAATTCATCGTTTGGTTAAAAAATCCGAAGAGAGTTTTGTCTACTTGATGTTGAAATACTAATTCTCAAGAGAAATGCAAGAAGTCAAGAAAATATTGCTGCCGCAAGTGCAAATGTTCGTGAAAATCGAAATTTATCGGTCTCACATCGTTCACAAGGAGTGAACCTTTTTTCAACAACAACATTAGGAATTTTGCGTCAGATCCTGGTTTATACCTGTATAAAGTTCAAATTACTCAAAATTTAAAGGCACGGGGCCATTCTTTGCGTAGAAAATTTTCTGATTGGATTCTAGTGCAGCGCGAAGTGGATCTAAATTTTCATAACTAAATCTTCTTTTCGGATATTTCATTTTGGTTTGATAGCTCTGTAAACGAGCATAATTTCCGTATTTAGGACTATTCAAATTCACATATGATTCAACAGCGACCATTAAATCGGAAAAATCACTGTTTTGTATGGATTATAGGCTGGTGACATCACTGGGTCATTTTTTAGAAAATGAGCAAGAAGATGTTACAGTAAATGAAGAACATAGACTATGATTCGTGATCTTTTGTTTGCAAATTTGGAAAATTTCGACTTAAATGAAATGTGGTTTTAAGAGGATGGTTCCACATACCACACAGCTGTTAAAATAATTTAGTTATTGCGTCAAAATCTTGGTCATTCGATTATTTCACGAAACAGTACAACCTTAGACTTTTTCCCTGGGGTTATGTAAAATCATAAGTCTATAGCAACAAATCACTAACGATTGATGACTTGAAAGGAAATATTTGACGCGTAATTAGTGGAATCCAACCTGATTGTGCGAAAGTCATGAAAAATATATAAAATAAATTTAAAGAAATAGCTATTTAATCAATAACACCATTAGAGAGGATAACACTTGGACTGATATATTTTATATGTCAGATGCTATATATATATTTTTCACTAGCGAACTAAATAATAAGATAGGTAATCAAGAGTATCAAATGGATTTATTTTGAACATTAAATGTACTTAGAAGGGAAGTGTGAGCAAACGCTTTTAGGAAAGGATACGAAATGATACTCATATTGGAATTCCTTCAGCAAATTTTTTTTTAAAAAAGAATGGAAGAATAATAAAATTATACTTACAATGTTATTTTTAAGATCAACTTTATTTTACTTTTACAAGTTTAATGCGGTTAAATAAAATTATTAGTAAAAAAACCACTTAAATTATCTTGTTCTTAAGTTATTTGTATAATTTTATTATGACAACTGTCTTTTAGAATAATGTAGAAAAGATATCATTATAACAATGTATACAGATTGTGTAACTAAAATCTTTCCGTTTGATGTAAGGATTATAACTTATTTTATATAATTTATAACATTGGAAAAAAAATGAATTAACTTTAAACGTTTTGTCTGGAAAACGTACCCTCAAGCGTGGGAGTAATATAATTCTATTATTATATATAATATCTTACAAGAGAAAAATAAAAGAAAACGTTTAAAATGTATTAATCTTCTTTTGAAATTGCATTTATGGCTCAAAAGTTCTGTTATGAATGTCAGCAATATTTTTTAAGTATAATCTTATTTAATGCTAAACATATTAGTTCTATAATTTAACTTGCTTTACACTGCTGTACTCTATCTATACTATAAAGATAATATATTTTAAAATTACATTGTTTTTATATACCATCATTGCAATGATCGTTATTAAGCATTGTAAAATTAAAAAAAATGTATTATTTTGTATAAAATCTTCATGATAAAAAATAATAATAATAATAGTAACATGCTGTAAATTTTTCTTTGGAAGCCCCTTTTAAATGTCAAAAGATACCAGTAAAATAGAGGATAACGTAAAAGTTATAATCCGGATTTTAGGATTATTTATAGTCGGACTATAGCCACCCAAAGCAGATTAAAATTTAAAAGGTAATGTACGTGTATGATTTCTTAAAACCAGTTGTGATGAATATGTTTTTACTAGTTAAAGAATTAAAACGTAATCAGGCTTACTGCTAACTACATACAGATGCAGATTACACTTTTCGAAGAAAATGTGTAATGTGATGGCACTATCCATCAAATAATTACAGCCTATAATAAGAATCAGGTAGGATCGGCGATAAAGAGAATAATATTTAAACAACAAAATTTTATTTCGTAAGGCTGTTAATCTTGTTGATATAATTTAAAAAAAAAAAAAAAAACGTTAATGATATATTAGTAATAATAATTATTATTATGATTTTGATAATGATTAATGATATACTAACCCATTAGTAATTCCGTGAATTTGTTACATGAATTCTTTTTAAAAATTTTAAGAAAATTTTATTACGCACTAGTCAATTACTAACTAGAATTTACATAAAATTTTTAATTCATTTCTACTAGGAAGTAGACTAAAAAAAATTTCTGCACTTTCCTTCGTTATATTATATTCAGGAAATTTAAACTTTTTCAGGGAATTTGTTCATTATGGTCGCCTTGGTCTAAATATCTACATAAAAATTTACTTATAATTTTTTTACAATGTATTTAAATATAAATATATTCCTAATTAATTTTGTATCTCCTGAAGACGTATCGAATACAAAACACTGGAAATTTTTATATTTTTGTCTTTTTTAGTGAGAAATTGAGTTTTATATTTATTAATATCTGTAAATTATATAGGAATCCTAGATAAATAATAATATTCGAAATTTCCTCAGAATAAAAAAATCGAGGTAATGTACTGAAGTGGTTTTATTAAAAACAGAGCATGTATTTTCTTCAAAGCTGCCAGAAACAAAAGTTTACATTTCGATGAAATAAAATCTCTACTGGTTTATTAATTAAACATTCAAAGAGATAAAATTATTGCCTACTGAAAGATTAATACGACGGAATAAAAAACAAAACGAGTAATAAACACATTTAAAATAAATTCTAGTGAGGTTATGGATGAATAATTTCAAATTGATTTAAACTTATTTTGAATTTTTAGGCTTTACTTAATTTGTAGTTGTTTTCAACTATAATAATGTCCTTTTTGACTTATGCTGTTAAAGAAATATAAATAAAAAAAACTCTACTCTGAACTCTATTAAAATCTGAATAATGAATAAATTATGTATACGTACATCTGTACTTAACACTTCTGTATGGTAAATTAATCCTTTGATACAGTTAAATAAACAATTTAAATTTCTAAAACACATTATTTTCTTTTAAACACTAAATTGTATATAATGGAATAACATTAATGAGAAATAATAATGGGCTGAAAAGGTAGATAATACAAAGGACCGAATAGATGGCTACCTTCTTGTTTAGTAATTAATCCAATTAAAAGCGGGTCCTTTAATGCGGCTGTATCGCACAATAAGATAGAGAACGCGTTCGTTACACTCCACGAAATACTCTGACAGTGATCACCTCATAGCCAGTAATTAACAAACATAGCCAACTACAATTCCCTTTCAAACAATTCTAATCATGTCACAGTAGGAATTTGATATATATATTGTTATACTATTAATATCAGTATCTATAAATAATAATAATGTTTTTTGTTGTTGTTGAAGTATATGGGCATCGACGTCTTAGCTTATTAACCCTCATCACATTCTTTGAAAATAAAATAAAATCACCAGTACGGTAATATTAATAATAATAATTCCCATTTTTTATTTTTTTTTCTCCCTACTCCCCCAGACTGGACATACAGTTAAGTCAACTCAGCCCAAGGGAGTGCCCTTTACTCTAAGGGGCCTCCTTCCCTACCGGCAGTAAGTCCGGCATGGCCGGTCAGCCCCCAGTTGGATCTTTTCATTCTTCATTGCTCACTCTAATGGGGTACTCCATTACTTGATTCCCCCACCGGTATCGAAACTTTTCGTTTGTATCCCTTAACTTAGTCTCCCTTGGAGTTCTCAATCGATCATCGGAACCGGCACACCTTGACATGCCGGCTCTCCCGATTGGGGCTGACCACCCAAAAGAATCCCCTTTTTCTTTTTTTTCCTCTGATTAGGGGAGTAATCCCAGTTACAGACAAAGTGTCGGGCTCGCTAACAGGTTCCGTAGATGTTACAGCGTATGTAGCTTGCGCTTTACCGACTAAACCTCCACCTAACCAGCTCCACTCCCGAGGTCGGAAACCGCATTTAAGCATTAGTCAGCCCCAGGAGGTGCCTTCGAGCTCAGTGTGTTTAGAGTCCCCGTGCATCATCCCTGTCGTCCAACCATGCAAGCACGAACGAACGCCAGCTCTGCAGAGGGCTGTCTGTTCTCCCTTCGTTCTCCAATCCGGTATCCTACACCTCACTTCCTGAGGTTTTCGCTGGTCTTCTGTGTTCTGCTGGACGGTCTGCATGTTATTATCGGGGAGCCTCGCCTCCTCATTTGAGCTGAGTTAGCTATGGCACACTAGACATGGTTGCATCCCGTTTCTTCTCTCTATCTGTTAATAATAATCCCTATCTGTTAATAACCCCCTGGACAAATCCATGCAATAACATCTAATCACATGTCCGGGCGGGCAACGATATAGTACTTCGGCACTATCTCTTATGTCGGCTAACGGGGCAGTTGTTTTGCTCAGTAGCTCCTGTGAAGTACGGTGATCCCGAGCTGGTTGCGGTTGTGCTTTTCGGTTCCGCAGTTTGCAGCGGGGGGTAGGAGGTGTGACCGCGATCTCTTTTGCCGACGCTGGACGGTGTCAACACGGGTCAGCGTCTGGGCTGAGCCGTGTGAGGACGTGGTGAGTTGCAGGGAACTTAGTTCTGCCGGAGTCTTGCGCCGCTCAGCGTGAGTCAATCGATTCGGCCGTTGGCAGGAATTATCCCTTGGGTTTGGGTATCGGAGCCGTTACTGCTACGTTCGAGCTCTAAGATGGCAGCATCGTGGGTCAGTAGTACATGAGTTCCCGGTCTGGGTTAAATCTGTGGGAGGCACAGATCTAGGCAGGATCTATGACCCGGGGCACGCCTAATTGTCTCTCCGCCCGGACCTTGCGACATATTGACAAGCGACACTATACGTTATGGGAACGTCCACTTCCACAACTTCCGTGGCAGAGGGTCTCGTATAAACTGTAGACTTGGAGACATCTGCCTCCGCAGGCGAAGAGGAGCAACAGTGTAGAATTCACGAATATTGAGAAGACCGATCGAACCACGTTTCGATCAAAAGGTAATGCAACTACAATAAAATATTTGGTTATCAAGAGGAGTGAAGGAGATTTTAGCAGACAAGTACATTGTGATAGTCCGAAACATCACGGATGCTGCTGGAGGACCGGTAAAGGATGTATGGAAGACTGCAGTAGGACTCTTTGTTGAAACTGTCAACGATATACAGTTGTTACGGCTGCTGAAGGCGAAGAAGATTGGATTGTTAGACATTGAATTTTCCCCACACGGAACTCCAAATACTTCGAAGGGGTATGTGTGTGAAGGGCATAAAACTGCACAGAGGAAGAGAATGAACTAAATCAACAAGGAGTTATCTTCCACCTCGCATGTATTGACATTCAACAAATCGAAGTATCAAGAAAAAATAAAGAGTACTTTCCCAGACTAGACGGCGTTCATTCCGACTCCTTTGCGGTGCTTTGGATGTCAGAGGTTCGGACACACGCAGTGGCTTGTTTCACAAGGAAATAGATGTATGTTTGTTGTGAATCGCTGTATCCTGATGACCCTTGTACAGATTCACCTACCTGCATCAACTGTCATGTGATCATTCAGCAAGATCGAGAAACTGTCCAATGTATAAAGAGGAGATAGCAATCTATGAGGTTAAGACAATTCAAAAGGTGAACTACTTCGAAGCAAAGAGAATTTTCAAAAATAGATCGCCGAAAGTAATGTCGCAGCAAAGACTGCGTATATTCTTGTAATTTCTTTTAAAGCAAATGATGCAAATAACGAGCATGGTTGAAGATATGTTAGCAAGACAGATTTGTAAATCGTCCAACCAGAGAAGGCAGCCCAAAACGGGAGAAGAAAACAGTAGCTGTTAAAAAAAGAGTTCTTCTCCTTTTGGAATGAACCTTCGACCAGTTCCAAGGCAAAGGACAGTAAATGCAGAATAAAGAAGTCTGAAGACAAAGTAGAAATTGGAAAAATTCCACATGCAGGGAACTAAGAAGATAGAGATAAAAATATTAGAAAAAGAATATTTAGGAAATACAAAAATAGATTCTCCAAAAGCACGGAGGCGTTAAGTTTTAGGGGGAAGGAACGTCAAGATTTGACGGGGAGTGCATCGAGTCTCAACTCTAATGCACTACTGACCGCAGCAACTGAACATCCGATGCCGGGAGCAGCCCGGCAGGCTGCGCCGGGAGCATCCGGCGTCGGATTAGGCCAAGGATGGCCTAAGGGTAAGACTAGGCGATAGTATTTAAGACGAGACTGTATTTTATGTGTTTTTGAAAAATTTTAATGTACGGATGTGGTTTTAATTTTTTTTTATGAAATGTTTACTAATAGTTTTGACGACCTTTTATCAGAATTGATTTGTATATTTTTAAGTGGCAAGTATCCTTTACACCCTTGTCATCTTGTGTTTCATTTTTGAGTTTTTAATACATGTGTTTTGTATTTTCGTATGAAAGTGAAGTGTTTTTGATTGTTTTGACAAGATTTCGTTAGAAATGGTTTGAGCGTTTTTCACGGGTAAGGACCCCCTTTAACAGCTTCTCATGTTGTATTTCTTTTTGGGGATTTTAATATCCTTTGACAAGTCTACTTCTGGAATTCCTTTCATGATAAGACTAGTCTCCTGAATACGTCGCTAGTGTTTTTATCAGGGAAGGAAAGAAATTTTTTTCTTTTTTTATGCAAAAGGGGTTAAAAATCATTATAAAAATAAATAAAATAAAAATAATTACTATTTTAATTATCATGGTAAATAAGAAACTTTACCACTAGGTTCGTATTTATTTTGAATGATTCCATCACTAATTCTGTCAGAAAAAATGACGTTTTTATACCCTTCCAAAGAAAAATAGAATTATAAATATCACTGAAGTACACTAACTGACAGCAAACAATATTACCTAGACAGGACATTGAACCGATTAAAAGTCTATAAAGTAAAAACTTACGTCCTTTAAATACCTAGTAATTTTCCTGTATGCTGTAACTGTTTTCATTTTAGTTGCTCTCCCTTAATAGAAGAAATTCATTTTTTTTATAGATTAAAAATGCTTTTATATCTTTTGATAACTGAAATTAACAAGCAACAATAAAATTTACAATACTTATATTTTTATTATTTAGTAAAAACAAAAATTAAAGTCAGTATTTTAAAACGAAAAGTTTTAAGTAATAGCTTAAAACCAAAAAGACCGAAAAGCTATTTAAGATGCCACTAAAATTTTAATTTTGTACGCATCTTAAAATTCAATCATTATATAACGTATATAAATAGACATATTAATAAATCTAAATAAAATATACAACCAGAAATATTTTTTAAAGTTAACAGTCAGAGTCAAGTAACCACTATTTATGGTATATGCAGTAGACTCGCAAAATATATCACTATTCTTTATTTCATTTAAAAGTAATTTAAAGAGACTGTAAATAAAAATAAAAAAATAAGAAATTCAAATCAATTTATTTCCCTATATACAACCAAAATCGATTTTCTTGACGATTTTAAGTTCAACTGTTCAAGAGGTATAATGATATTGGCTAACAGACACAAGATTTTTTTAAACTCTTGCATTTTTAGACCCAGTATTTTAAAATTTCGTTAAAACATAGTTAGCGACAGGCTTATTTCTTAAATAATTAACGAATATGTTGATGTGCTATATAATAACAATCGGGAAAGTAAAAATAAAGCACTAATATACACGCTACAAGTTTTTTCAATAGTACAAGAAAAGGAAATATAAAATGTCTTTCAAAATTTTACGATTAAATACAGAATACATTTTAAAACTGTTTTTATTATTTGAATTATTAGTAAAATGGTAAACAAATCAACATGCTAGCTTCTAAGAAAACACATGTTCTAGAATTTTATGTTCGCTAGGGTTTGGTATTTCTTTTTATCTCACCTAATAAAGTTAGACTACATAAAATGAAAAATGAATGTTCTCCGATTATATTTCAGGATATCAATTATATTATTTATAGATTTAAATATTTTTAGTACATATTTTATATTATTATTTGACAATTATATTATTATTGTCAATACACGATAACACTCAGATATTAGTTATGTTGTATTGACTATGATTTGGTATGACTATCAAGGTATCTTACTTTCATTATTGTATTCTCTACGAAAACTAAATAAATTTAACATAACATGAGTTATTTGGTTAGATTTTATATTAAAGTTCAAATCAAACTTTTGGCTGACAAAAGTACGTTACAAACTCGGTATTAAACATTATATCTTTTATACAACAAATATTAAATATTTGAAAAAAAAATTAAATTGTTAGTAATATTAAAATTATTACAAAAAAATGTAAATGTAGAAAAAAAATAAATCTGCTTTTCTTTCAATTAGTAGTCATTTGTTACTTCCTACATCACAATACAGTACTAGTCCTCAACATTACTGCTTAAGTATGTGTGTGGGTGTTTATATACATATTAGAATAAACTATTTTTGTTTATCCCAAAATAATTTGCTCAAAAATGTTTATGAAATTAAACAAAACTAATTAAAAACAAATACTGCACGACTTTTAATGTGGTATAGTAATAAATAATCAATGTTATTTCAAGGTTTATTATCACACAGCTTTATACATTTTAAATAAGTCGTTTTATATAATATTATAAATATTAATATTATTAATAAGAAACTATAACCAATACATAATAAACATTAAATTATTCTTAAAGTAAATAACTAAATTGGTATTTAAAAAAAATCATTTTTCATATCATATGATAGTCTGGAATAAAAGAATAATTAAACGGAATGATGATTATTAGGTTTGAGTCAAGTTACAAACTGTAGCGTATTTGTTTGGTACAAGATAGGTAATGATGTAAAAGCAGATAGAACCCCCTCGGGGATAAAGGACATCTCGACACCTCATGACCTAATTGTTGTCTGGTTTCTAATGAGGCCGCAATCACATTATTCAAACATAACATTGTTCCTGACACGAGCACACAAATGTGCGCGCAAGTAGGCTATTCATACATAAGTAAGGTTAATGTATACTGAACTCCGCGAACAATATGAATCAAACTGTAGCAGATACATCACAGTAAAGGTGAATGACATTTTTTTTAATAGATTATTTAAAAAAATAGATCTATTGATCTTCTTTAGTGCTTATTAGTTTCTTATGAAAATTAATTTAACTTTATTTTATTTATTACATTATTATTGAAATATAATTGATTACCTAATATTTTAGATATTTTACGAAAATCGTCCCTTGCTTTGTTCGTTCTAGCAAAGAAGATAAAGAATCTGTCAACAAGTATCCAATCTAAAACCGCCAATCAGTATTGCTTGTAAACACAGAGAACAGTGAGCTACTTTAATTTGTTACAGCAATTAAGGCAGCAACAAATCAATAACGAATTAATCGATTTAGAAAAATTAGTTAAAAGTGAAGTACTCTTTAATTAAAAGTCTTTATGTTTAACAAAGGAAGTAAAAGTGCAAAACACCAATTTTTGGTAAAATAATTAAAAGAGTTACAATTTGTAACGTCAGCTATAAGTTGATAATTTTTATTTTTATGAGTCAATAGACAGTATGCTTTATTCGTATTTGGGTCATTACGTAGCACTTAAGAAGAGTATTGTAAACTTTATTCTTTGTTTAGTCGGTAAGACTTTTTATTTTGTTTAGTTCATCGGATTAACCCATAACCTACAGTGGGAAGTATAAATATGGATCACCTGTCAGCTGTTCCAAATGACGCCAATGAAACTACAACTAGTGGACCTTGTTTGCTATCTAATAGAATCTAATAAAAGCATAAAATTTTTATCTCTTCAGACAAGGATTCTAGAAAATTATTTTGTAGAAAGCTAATTAGAAATAAAATTATATTGTCACCAATCTGGATGTATACAGATGGCGAGGCTACCGCTGATGACATGGATTCTCAATCAAATTTTCTCACATGGCAAATCATGCCAGTGCTGCGTATGCCGAGAAAGTCACGGACTGTTAATAATGTCACCAACGATTTGTTTTTGTCAAACAGAAATAAGGAGCCGCCGATGGAGGAGGCTAATGTTATGATATGTCATAATGTCGCCGTCAAACCATCGCCGGTTGTTCTCTATGGAATTACTGATGTATCGCGTCTCCACAAGCTTATAGAATCGGTCGCGACTAAAAACGACTGCTATTTAAAGGTGCTAACAACTGCGTGTAATTTCGAAAAACTTTGATATCAACAAGAGAATAATTGAATTGGTCCGTGAACACACCATTATTGGTCGCATGTTAACAAGGAAAGACGAGACAGATTTTCGGGTGGTAGGTAGAATTTGAATAACTTCGTTCAGACAAGAATTATTAAAAATGAAAATGTGAAGCACGGACAAAATATCCGGATCATAATTAATGCTTGTCATCGTGAGATGAAGGTTTCATGGTGTACATTCTTCGTCAACCTAGAGCTTCAGGATAACAACATGGAGATGTTAAAGGTACACCGCCAACTGTATGTTACTTTTGAGACACCCAGACGTCGTCCTGGACTAGTCCAATAAATACGATGTCAATAATATGGGCATACGAAGAATAAATAATACGAAATGTTTTATAATCATAGAATTACCATAAAATACTTTCTTGAAAATTATAGATTAAAAGGAATACAATTGGTTTCGGAAAATCCGAAACAATGTTTTCTGTACAAAAAAAAAAATATTCGTATTGACACGTAACATTTTTTATTAATCAATTTTGATAATTTTTATAACAGGTAATTTTTCTAAGAACTTGAGACAGTAACGTTAACAAATCTCCTGCGAAATAAAAAAAAAATATATATAGTATCCATCCACAAATAATATACTTAATTTTAAACGGAAAAAAGTTTATATTAATTTACCCTTTATTTTCAAAAATAAAGAGATTTTTTTTACAAATGAAAATAAATAATTGTTTTTCATTAATACATTTTCAAGAATAAAATAAAAATTTCACGTCAACTTCTTCTATAATTAACTTTCGTTTAATCAGTACAAAATTCGCTTCTAAAATGAAAAAATAAACTTCGTCATTTTACATAAAAAATAATTTTTAGAATAAACTATTTTTTCTTAAAGCATCTGTATTAATAAGTTAACATCACAGAAATTAAAAAGGAAAAAAGAAAAGTCGAATTCAAGTTCTTTTTTCAAATAGTTTTTTTTTTTTTAACAACGTAATAAGTCTCTGATCATGTTTATTGCATGAAGCGAAGAGTCATCTCAAATATCTTATATACTAATACTTCAGTAAATTTTCAGCGAACTTACATCTAACTACTTTGAAGTAATGATATGACAAATAGTTTTACAGTACTTACTATACACGAACTACAAAAAATCAGGCATCATTCCAAGCATTACCCGGTTTTTTCTGACACAACTGACAAGAAAAAGTTAATTTTTCATCGATTTAAAAAAAATATGTACTTAAAAAGGCAGACTTATACTATTTTCTTTCAATGAACTATTACAGTCTAATATTCTTCACAGAGGCGATTATTTTTACAGCGCAGGGACAGACTACAACGGTACTTTTCTGGTTCTAACATTTCTTTGTTAAGTACATGCGGATAGCATTTAATCTAGGTACAAAAAGATTACACGCTATAAAAATTTTACTTAAAACCTCTTATTAAGCGGTTATAATAACACTTACTAATTTCTGTACATTATACCGTATATATAAATATTAAACAAGAATTAACGCTTGTTTTTTTCATGTAAAAATAAAAAGGGAGAAATCCTTCCAAAATCAGGACGGTAAAGAATATTAAAGAACCTAACCCATCTATCTTACCTCCTGTCATACTGGTAATCCCGACATAGACTGCTAAATGATTTAAAGATGAAATATCTCAATGCCGTTACAGATAGATTGGATAGAGCCAAAATAAAAAAAAAGAATAATAAAACACATATTTAATGATAAAACACACATTTAAATGAATAAATAATTCCTCGATAAAGCAAGTTAAATGTAACACAGAATTTAAATTAATATTCATTTGTTATACGTTATGTACATCGCTAAAATAACAGTAAACATATACGACGGTTATTTAAGCATGCAAAAAGAAAAGAATAAAATATTAGACCCCATTACGAGGCAAAAATATAACACAGAAGAGCACAAACCTGCATCATTTATTTTCAGCACGTGTGCTGAATGTCACTACAATAGAGTTCTTTAACGTCTGTCATATGTACGTTTCACTTTTTGCATTACTAAGTCGTTGCAGTCCAATTGGAAAATATTTCCTCCACTACTCGAATCAGAACTTTATTACATATTACATTATACACATTCCTCTTTCTTTATCGTTATTAATAGAATTTATTAATATAATATGAAAAAATGCAGACAAATAATCCATTTTACTGTACACTTTTTTCAAAGGAAATACAAAGGTATTTATTTAAAATAAAAAAAGGTTTAAAATTAAATAACATTTTTAATATTATGATGGAGAAAATTCCATTACGCTTTGAAGAATTTTCAGTAAAATTAAAAAAAGATATCCAACTTCCCTTTTAAATATGGTCAATTCCATTATAATTTGAGATTTAAGAATAATTTAGAACAAGCAATTTCTTATCAATAAACGGTCAACTGGTAGATTTAATACTTTAAATTTTACAATATTTTATTACCAATAATTCTGTATATAATAATTTAATAATAAAAAAAAAGTACACTTGTGCACGTACATTTTTGTTTTATAATGTAAGATGATTTTTAATTTGTATTTTTTATAAATTATGTGAACTATTTTTAATAAATATTTTTACTTTTTTTTCTTTTATATTGATGTTTCTTTTGTTATGTCTTTTTTCTTTCTTTTATTACATAGTACGATAACACCTCCATTCTTTAAAATCTCACCATCTTTTCCTTAGCCTTTATGAACATAGTAATGGATTAAATTTTTTTTCAATTTTGTTAGGCTACCAAACAACGTTTTACATATGCTACTTTATAGCTACTGCTACAATAAATACATTGATCTTTATTCTTTCCTAGCTGTAATAAACAATGAGAAATTAAAAGTACAAAAGTAAATTGAATTGAAGTTACTATCGGCCATAAAGTAATGTGTCTTGGTCGTTTTTTTTACCTTTCGGGTGTCTTAGGAATGAAGCAATCAAAAATTATTTAAAAGTTAGCTAACTATTTGCTAAAAGTTACTTTGAGAGGACTACAGAATAAATTTTATTAAACTGAAATAAAATAAAAGGAATAGTGAAATACTGAGAGGTTTTAAACTTCAAAAATTGCTGATTTTTATAAAAATATACTTTTCTCAGGTTTTTTTTATTTAATGAAAAAATACAATCGGAAACGTGATTGGAAATAAGTATAAAGATATTAAATGCATTTCCTTTATCCAGTGAAATAGTTTTATAAATCTTTTCATTTTTGCTGTCTCAACATTTATAAAATTTTATTTTGTATTTTCTTTTTAATGAGAAATTATAATAATTATTTCCATTATTATAATTTCTCATTAAATTGAGATATTAAAAAAAAAATTTTTTTTCAGAAGATGTATATAATCACAGTTTTGTTTTTTCAAACACATTTGGTAAGAGTACCTTAACACAGGATTAAATTTTTGCATTATTTACAATAGGGCATTTTAATCATTTATATTTTTAGAAAATAAGTAACCAATTCTTAAAGGTAAAACAATATTAATTTTGATATTTAAATGGAAGGGTATATTTTAAACTTAATGGTAGTTATAAGAAAGCTAAAAATATAATAAATAACTTTTCAAATTATCAGATTAGTTTTTCATATAATGTTTAGTTTTAAATTAAACAATACACAACTTAGTTTTTAATTCTATAAAATTCTTCTGCGCATGATAAATCATACAGTTAACAGATTTTATAATTTTAAAAGCATATTTCTTCAGTTTTAATAATAACTATTTTATAGTATACACAGCGTGTTTTACATCCAAGCCCAAATATTTTTTCCCCTAAATACAGAATGACGTAATTATGTGATTCTATCTGTAATTGTGGTCTGATATTAGATAAGCTCTGTTCGTAATAAGTGATGTCGGTATAGAGAAAAACATTTTCCAGCTACCGAATTTTTAAGTGCTTACTGAACTTTTAAAAATGCAATTTCTGTACTTGTATACGTAAGTAACAGCTCTATTTTATTCATAGGTTTTTTCATAGATTTTATTTATTTTTCATAGATTTTCTTTCCAGTAGCTGATGTTAACATTTGTAGAGTAATTTTTAAAAAATGCCTTATTATCTTGTAATGTAAATGGTATAAACTACGAAAATTCAATACACAAATTTTGATTAATTCCATTTATTCCATCGAAAATAGGTAGCACGGAGTACAGGTGCAGTTAAAAGTTATGGAAAGTGCACTACAGCGTTATTCAGTGCGGTTTCATCGTATCGTTACAGTTTTTTATTTTTTTGGAATTGATGAAAATTGTTTATATAAGAAATAAAGTCAATTTATTTTAATTTTTTCACTGAAATTGATAGTTAATACAGTTTATATATATATATATATATATATATATATATATATACGAATAAAATATAAAATCGCCTGAAATCAAAATTTTTATTCAATCATTTTATGAATGTATGTACATGACAGATGAATTAATAGAATTAATATAAACAATTCTAATACATTAGGATGAAGTGCCCCACAAATTTTAAACTGAGATAAATATTATGTAAACAATGAGGCGTAAAATTTTGAGGAATTATATTTTGAGTAATAAGTATGCAATAAGATTTAGGTAAATTTGATAAGAAAGCTACCTATTGTATTGGGTACCATAATTCGATTTCAAGAAAATTTCGACATATCTTTGCGTTTCACATCCCTCAGACCCCAAAACTAAATTGTGTGTGTGTATATATATATTTCACTTTCTTGTGGACAAGATTACTGCCGTAATTTTGGGCCAATCACTTTCAAACTGTTCCTTAAAAATAATACTTCCCAAAATCTCGGTTGAGTTTGTTAACGGCCAAAATCGGACCATGAGGGACTCTTTTTTAAAAAAAAACATAATATCTCTATAACTTTCTTATTAAGTAAAATATCGAATTAGTTTAAAGTTCGTACTATTCTTTGACTAAGGCCTAAAACTTAAGTAGATTTTTTTACATCACATACCATTAGCCCAAGGGATGGAAAAAATGGGGTTTCGAAGACAAAAAAAAAATCATACCTCCCTTAATAGGCACAGTATTGAATCGGTTTAAAGTGGACGTTAGTCCAGTAAACATTACCTAAAAATTTTATCTGTAACAATTTTTGATGTGACCAACCCTTACGGCAAGAGATGACCAAAATATTGCTGAAATTGTAAGAAGATGGGGCGTGTCCTATGCTAAAACATGTGAAACTTTTTTTCACATGCAATTTCACTTTTTTTCGTATTTAGTTAATTTGAAGTTTTTCTTAACTTTGAGGTGGAAATGTTTTTAATTCTCCTACTTAGCACCGGTAAAAATCTACCTCCGCCTTCCGGAATGCCGAAAGGGATTTTTTTATTTATTTTTAATAATTGATTTTGTTTGTAGTTATTTTTCAAAATCGCAATGATTCTTGTTTTGGTTTAAAATTATAATAGGGTATTTTTCTTCCACGTCCGTTTTGTTTTTTATAGAAGTGAAATTTCTGAAATTCTTCTTCATGTTCAGCTGAATTTACTTACAAAGAGATTCTCAGAATAAAATTGTGTATGAATTTTGCTGTAATTTTTTTTTTTTAACTTACAAATTAACAAAATTAGTTTATAATTTTAATATTGTTTTAATTTGTTTTGCGACAGTAATATTTTGCCTTTTATAATATTTTTTTCTAAAAATGAATAGATAGATTTTCAGGTCACAAATCATATACAAACATAAAAAAACTCTAAATTAGTGTTCCAAGAATTTCAATATCCATTTTACCTTTGAAGCAGAAACCAGAATGAAAATAACTCAGAAACGACTTTTCCGAAAATGTGCTTGTTCCTTTATTTTCATCCGTAAAACATGTCCTAAGTTCTATAAGATTCATTGTAAGACCATTTGTGTGCACATATATATATAATTATTACAGATATATCTGCAATAATAATTTCCACTTCCGTCACCTTCCTATAAAAAAGATTTAGTAATTTTAAGAGGAAAAATATTATTTTCTTTTATTTCATTACAGCGATGATGAAAATTATTTTAAAATATCTACTTGTTACACAAAAAAACGGACTTATTTAATACAGCCATTTTAAAACTCACTTTTATTTAACAAGACAATAAATTTTGTTGTGGTTAAATTTGATAGTTTTTCATGGTTTTTTTTTTATTCTGTTTCACTAAAAATAAGATGGAAGTAAATTAATTATCTACAGAAATTCAAGATTTTCTACAAAATAGGTTGGCAGAAATGTTTATCCTATACATATATATATATATCAGTCAACTAAAAACTTTAACGGAACAAACAAAAATGTAAGGAAAAACAGTACAATTAAAGAGAAAAAGTAAAATAAATCTGCCTGCTTCAAAACTTATAATTTATATTAAAATTATTTCAATGACACAGATGTCTTATCATTTATTTTTTATAATTAAAAATGAATATTTTATGGAAGAAGTAGAAGACTATTCTAACTTACTTTAGAATGCGTTAATTTATTCTTCATATTTGGGATAAAAATTGTTTGATACTTACGGACGAGAATGCAATAACGAGTTAAAAATTACAGACCGATATATTAAGGATCAAAGTCATGACCCTCAATGTAGATGACACGAGACTTAATGCATCCGCTAAATCGGCTTATATTTTCATAATTTTTAATAAAACACTTCGTAATCATTTACGAGTATTAATGTGTTGATATATATATAATACGAATTAAGTACCATTTTATAGTTTTAGATTTATGTATGCTAGATCAATAATGGACTAATAAGATGTATTATGCACTTAGTTTCCATTTCAAGGAAAAATATATTTTTAACGTTCCTCTTAAGTTGAATTCAAAACCGTAATTTAAAAAGAGAGATTTATAAAAATACACATTCAAAGTGGAAAATTATGTATGAGATTACAAGTTAAGCTACGTATAGGTTATATATATAAATAAAAGTAAGGTTAGAAAGATATAATGTAATGTCCAATGTAATGTAAAGATATACTGTGGACATTTTTCAAAGCACGGTAAAATTGTGTTATATAGTAGTACAGAAACAGCGCCAGGCCAAGTTAATAAAGCGTAGGGTCGCAGATAATAGGAGGAAATGAATGGCGTCTTCTGCATCGGCCGCGACAACTGAGCTCGAAGTGATGAACGATCTAAAATTAATTTGGCGGATAATAAATTTGTGAACTTTTACAGCAATTTCAGCTGGTGTGTGTGACGGGCTTAATTCTAACTTGTGCCAATTTTTTTTTTTATAATTGACTGGTTACGAAAAAATTTGTACCTTTTATGTCGTAAACAGCTGTAATTACAGAGGTTTTATTAATAATCAGAAATTACAGGAAATTCATTATGATTTATTTCAACACATATTTACGTACAAAAATATACACATACACAAAAATTGATATAATTTTATATTTTTAATTTTATTTCCGTACTGATATAGCAACTAAAATTCAAAACCATCTACTGAAGCAAAGCAATAAGCATACAATAAACAAATTAATATGTACGAATTAGTTAAAGGTAAAACGTTTCGTTTTATACACTTCCAAAATACTCCTAAATCTTGATAAAAGATGTTATATTGAAAAATATTAGACAATATCATCGTAAGTTTGGATATAAAAGAGATATGAAGAAAAAAATAGAAATTTAGTAATTGATGACAAAATATGATGAACAGATATTGTAAGAAAAAATTTGGAAAGATTTTATGTCAAATTAAAACTTATAAAGTTAAAATATTCACCGTTAAAACAGAAATAACAAAAAATTATTTTTTTGTACTTTTTCAATTCTGTTACAAAGAGATAACATTGAAAAGTGATAAAATGATAATCGATAAATTGAAGAGAAATTGATTTTTATTAATAATTTTTATTAAGTTTTTTATTAATTAATTTTTATTAAGTTTTTTTTATTAATACAAAAAACAGTAATAAAAATCCCGTTGCTGAATAAAGATCTTAACTGTGAAAGTTGTTAGCTTATAGTAATGAACACTTATGGACAGTAAAGTTAAAAGCTAGAGTTAAATTACTATTCTTAAATAATATTGGTTTTACCTGAAATTTAGAATGATGTTCGTGTGAAACAACGTGAATAATAATAAGTGATTACTTTTGTGGAGGATTGCCCGATTTTGACTGAAGGCAGAAAACGTTTTTAAAGAACTATTTTTAAGTAGATATGACAGTATCTTAATGGTAAAAAAAAACCTGTGTATGAGCGTCTGGATACCGATAGAGTACTGTAATGTTATAAAGAGAATTTTTATATACGATTTAATCCAGGAATTCAACTGCTGATTATTTTGTATTCATCTTCTATTTAATTCTACTATAAGTTTCTTGAATTGCATTAGGGAAGTCTATACCATGTATCTTGACAATTCTAATTTTGTGACCCAGTCTTTTAGCTTTGTTTAAATTAAAGATTTTTATTTTTTACAGATTTTTTAGGGTGAATGTGGATATAGTAGGAATTAGTGAGGTTCGGTGGGAAGAGGAAGGCGACTTTTGTTCAGGTGATTTTAGAGTAATTAACTCAGCGTCAAATAATGGGCAGGCAGGAGTAGGTTTCGTGATGAACAAGAAGATAGGGAGGAGAGTGGAGTATTTCAAAACGCATAGCGATAGAATCATTGTAAT
Organism: Lycorma delicatula; assembly: GCF_047948215.1. NCBI lineage: Eukaryota > Metazoa > Arthropoda > Insecta > Hemiptera > Fulgoridae > Lycorma > Lycorma delicatula. Next base: position 68,489,005 of record NC_134456.1, on the reverse strand, counting down.
AAGGATAAAATCAAAACCTAAACCGACAACGATTGTTAACGTTTATATGCCTACAAGCGCCCATGATGATGATGAGGTAGAGTGTGTATACGAAGAGATTGATGAAGCAATTAAACACGTAAAAGGAGATGAAAATTTAATAATAGTTGGAGATTGGAATGCAAGCATTGGAAAAGGCAAGAAAGGAAATATAGTGGGTGAATACGGGCTGGGCAGAAGGAATGAAAGAGGGGACCGACTTATAGAGTTTTGCACGAAGTATAATTTAGTAATTGCCAACACCCAATTTAAAAATCATAATAGAAGAATATACACTTGGAAAAAGCCAGGCGATACTGCAAGGTATCAGATAGATTATATCATGGTTAAGCAAAGATTTAGAAATCAACTCGTTGACTGCAAAACTTACCCTGGAGCAGACATTGATAGCGACCATAATTTGGTGATAATGAAATGTAGAGTGGGGTTTAAAAACCTGAAGAAAAGTTGTCAGATGAATCTGTGGAATTTAGAGAAGCTTGAGGAAGAGGAGGTAAAGAAGATTTTTGAGGAGGACATCGCAAGAGGTCTGAGTAAAAAAGATAAGGTAGAAAATGTAGAAGAAGAATGGGAGAATGTTAAAAAGGAAATTCTTAAATCAGCAGAAGCAAACTTAGGCGGAATAAAGAGAACTGGTAGAAAACCTTGGGTTTCAGACGATATATTGCAGCTGATGGATGAACGTAGAAAATATAAGAATGCTAATGATGAAGAAAGTAAAAGGAACTATCGGCAATTAAGAAATGCTATAAATAGGAAGTGCAAACTGGTGAAAGAAGAGTGGATTAAAGAAAAGTGTTCAGAAGTGGAAAGAGAAATGAACATTGGTAAAATAGACGGAGCATACAGGAAAGTTAAGGAAAATTTTGGGGTACATAAATTAAAATCTAATAATGTGTTAAACAAAGATGGTACACCAATATATAATACGAAAGGTAAAGTCGATAGATGGGTGGAATATATTGAAGAGTTATACGGAGGAAATGAATTAGAAAATGGTTTTATAGAGGAAGAAGAGGAAGTTGAGGAAGATGAAATGGGAGAAACAATACTGAGATCTGAATTTAAGAGAGCATTAAAAGATTTAAATGGCAGAAAGGCTCCTGGAATAGACGGAATACCTGTAGAATTACTGCGCAGTGCAGGTGAGGAAGCGATTGATAGATTATACAAACTGGTGTGTAATATTTATGAAAAAGGGGAATTTCCGTCAGACTTCAAAAAAAGTGTTATAGTTATGATACCAAAGAAAGCAGGGGCAGATAAATGTGAAGAATATAGAACAATTAGTTTAACTAGTCATGCATCAAAAATCTTAACTAGAATTTTATACAGAAGAATTGAGAGGAGAGTGGAAGAAGTGTTAGGAGAAGACCAATTTGGTTTCAGGAAAAGTATAGGGACAAGGGAAGCAATTTTAGGCCTCAGATTAATAGTAGAAGGAAGATTAAAGAAAAACAAACCAACATACTTGGCGTTTATAGACCTAGAAAAGGCTTTCGATAACGTAGATTGGAATAAAATGTTCAGCATTTTAAAAAAATTAGGGTTCAAATACAGAGATAGAAGAACAATTGCTAACATGTACAGGAACCAAACAGCAACAATAACAATTGAAGAACATAAGAAAGAAGCCCTAATAAGAAAGGGAGTCCGACAAGGATGTTCCCTATCTCCGTTACTTTTTAATCTTTACATGGAACTAGCAGTTAATGATGTTAAAGAACAATTTAGATTCGGAGTAACAGTACAAGGTGAAAAGATAAAGATGCTACGATTTGCTGATGATATAGTAATTCTAGCCGAGAGTAAAAAGGATTTAGAAGAAACAATGAACGGCATAGATGAAGTCCTACGCAAGAACTATCGCATGAAAATAAACAAGAACAAAACAAAAGTAATGAAATGTAGTAGAAATAACAAAGATGGACCACTGAATGTGAAAATAGGAGGAGAAAAGATTATGGAGGTAGAAGAATTTTGTTATTTGGGAAGTAAAATTACTAAAGATGGACGAAGCAGGAGCGATATAAAATGCCGAATAGCACAAGCTAAACGAGCCTTCAGTAAGAAATATAATTTGTTTACATCAAAAATTAATTTAAATGTCAGGAAAAGATTTTTGAAAGTGTATGTTTGGAGTGTCGCTTTATATGGAAGTGAAACTTGGACAATCGGAGTATCTGAGAAGAAAAGATTAGAAGCTTTTGAAATGTGGTGCTATAGGAGAATGTTAAAAATCAGATGGGTGGATAAAGTGACAAATGAAGAGGTATTGCAGCAAATAGATGAAGAAAGAAGCATTTGGAAAAATATAGTTAAAAGAAGAGACAGACTTATAGGCCACATACTAAGGCATCCTGGAATAGTCGCTTTAATATTGGAAGGACAGGTAGAAGGGAAAAATTGTGTAGGCAGGCCACGTTTGGAGTATGTAAAACAAATTGTTGGGGATGTAGGATGTAGAGGGTATACTGAAATGAAACGACTAGCACCAGATAGGGAATCTTGGAGAGCTGCATCAAACCAGTCAAATGACTGAAGACAAAAAAAAAAAAACAGATTTTTTCTATATTTTTGAATATGTTGACATTTTTTAAAGTTATTTCACTGTTTTGTCATTATTAAAAAAAATACATTTTCTAAAAATATTACGCTTTTCAGTTACAAAAATGTTAAACAATAATTTTTAATTTTGATCCATGACAAAATGTCAATTAAGCTATGTAAGAATAATAAATTAGTAGGGAAATTTTCAAAAATCTAGGTTCCTGAGAAAATGGATCACATTGAAGAAAAATTCTAATTTTTGGTAAACGGCAATTAAAGATATTACTTACAATTAAACGCATTCCTGGACTACATGTAGGGTCTTCAGGATCTTCTCCTTAAAAAGGAGATCAATATTAATCTGTGGTTAATTAGCCCTGAATCAAAATCACTAAAACATGCGGTTTCATAAAAACTATTAGAACAGGAAAGCTACTGAAAAGATGATGATCTGGCAGCAAAGGTATCTAAAATATCATCATTGCTGTCTACTACGAGAATAGCTGTGCCACACACAAATTTTTAGGTTTCCTTCCCGGCCCTCCTTTTATTTTTTTAAAAACATTTCTAGCTTTTGCCATTCTTTAGAAATTTATTTACAAACATCAAAAGTTGCAATAGAACACAGATTAAAAAAACTGTGCAAAAAGTATTTCTAACATATCCAGTAATACAAAATATCCCTTTTAACAAATAACAATGTATAATTTGGTATCTCATAAAAATTAAATTTTTCATAATTCATGACGTAGCCCAGAAAAAACTGAATACCTCCGGTAATAATTATTTTTTGACCATAAAGTTAAGTTCTGAAAAAAAAGATTCTAACTTACAATAACCTTGCAAAATCAAATATTCGATTTTCCAACCCACGGTACAGACCCCTTTTAACATAGATTTAAGTGATTAAATTTATTTTTATTTTTAAGAATCGTTTTATAAACATTAATTTTGATTAGTATTGCTTTTATTATATGTATATTTTTATTGTTAATAATTCCTGTATTTAATGTTTTATTATTATTATTATTATTATTCATGATTACAACTACTTGTTTACATTTAATTTAGATTTTAAGTTTAAATAGGATTTTTTTAATGATAATTAAAAAAGAATCAGAGCCCAGCTTGTCGTTTTATGTTTTCTTTGCTTTTTTTATTCGAATTTTAATGTTCATAATAAGAATTTAAACTTGTTTTTTTGTCTGTTCATGTACAGTACTATAAGTACTGTAATCAATAAATATTTTTTATACTTGTAAAAATAACTATTTTTTGATATTTAAATCATCAGTTTGTTTTTTGTACTATTTTTTGTCTTATATTTTCTTGATTATTTCAAAGTATTCAGTTTTCTTATATCTTAGCTTTTTCTGTGTAGGGAAACCACTTAGTACGTGGTTGAATAAAACAGTAAAATTACCTGATATAAATTGGTCTAATAACTTGTTTCTGTCAAATTTAATGTACTTGTAAATTTCTTCTTGTTTTAGGATGTTGAGCTGGAAGCTTTTATGCAAAATTTGTAGAACTTGAATGCGGAACAGTCATTACTGCAATTATGAACTTTACATCTGTATACGTTCGTGTAGTCTGTGCGTACTGTACGGAGCTGCAGCAAGACATGACTTCTACTGAAGTGTGGGAGTTAAATGTGTGAGAGACGCGTGATCGAAAGTTGTGAAATTCTTAATTTTTTTTCTAACAGAAATAAAATCCATAATTTTATTCCATAAGAATCATTCTTATTCATAAAATCTATAAGAATTCATTCATTGCTAATAATTGGACTAAAAATACAAAATTATTATTATTTTTTTTACATTCTTCTTGTAGGAAAACCGACACATGACATGGTTACCTAATGAAAATAATAATATATAAGGGATGAAGAAAAAACAGTTTATCTACACTAAACAAAATTCAAAATCGTTTATTAATAAAAATGAGTACATACAAGAGGCTGGTACTATGAAAATTCATCAATTAAATTAAAAGTTTACAGTTTAAGACTGCTTCATGATAAAACTCTAGGATTAAAATTCAAGTCGACATGAGCTACATTCATGATCATTTTAATAATAATCTTTCTGAAATATGACAGTTAATTAAGTTACAGGAAAGCTTTAGTATAAATCGTCAAGTATCTGAAGGGTGTATATTATATTGAATAATATAAATTACCAGTTTGAGTGAATGAGCCATAATAAACATTTTAAAATTATAGTAAAACATAAAATAATCCACTAAAATTTTTCAATAAAATTAAGACTACCTCGCAAGCTGTAAAAAAATGTAAAATTAAATTGAGATATTTAAATATGTTTACTAAAATGGAAAATTTTTGCGTGAAATCAAATGAATAATGCGTTTAGTCAATAATAATGAAATAAACTAGTATTCTGTTACTCTTGGTTCGTTTAGTAGAGGTTTTATTCAGTACTATTCTTGCCAAAAATGACACTTCATTATCCACTTTAATTAATTAATAAGGATTTAACTGAAATAAATGAATCTTTCAAAGATTAAAATTAGTATGAAAAGTGAATGATCTTGTCAAAACTTAACAGATTTATCACACACTAATGAACGTTATTTTTTACAAAACTTACTGGAGGGTAGTAATATACATGTATATGTGTGTATATATATATATATATTTGCGCGCGTGTACATGGACATTCATTTTTATGTATATTGCTGTAATTTAAATTATTATTGATTTATACATATTTTATATTTCGATGAAACTTAAGAAAATAAAAATATATACGAAAAATGATATGACACATCATTTTCTAATATTTATGTTACTTTTTCTTTCAACAGAACACATTAATGTTGGAAATACACGGATAATGGCATGGAAGTACTTCATTCTTTCCAATTTAAACATAATAAAATTAGCATACATTTTCAGTTGTCACCCACAACATTGACCAAAATAATTATAATTTAATGATTACGGGTAAATTAAAAATACTCTCAGAGCTAGAATACATAAACTTGTCGAGAACAACCATCTAAAATAATTAACTTTAAACCATTTTGTAAAATACGTACCATCGTATCTGAACAAAGTAAAAAGGTTATTTACCATTGTAAATAAAATAAAAATTAAAAAATTCGTTGTAAATAAGCTGATTTCGAAGTCGATGTTCTCAGGTTCAAATTATATAAAGGTAGTTTATTATACTTTTATTACGTTTTATTACTACTTTTATTCGGAACTGAATACTAGATCGTGGCTACCGAGGTGTTCTTTGGTGGTTGGGTTTCAATTAACCACCGGCTCAGAAGTAGTCGACCTGAGTTTGTTCAAGACTACAAATTTACCAGTACAGTTATATTGGACTAATAAGTCGCTAATGACTTTAACCGTTGTTAAATAAATAAAAATAAAATGGTAAAAAATATAAATAAAAAAAAAGCTTCTACATTCTTTACTTCATTCCCGTTGAAAATGTAATTAAAATGAGGTATCATACATCGGACTTAATCAAGTGTATCAGATTATCTATTATATATATATATATATATATATATATATATATATATATATATATATATATATAAATATATATAGTAAAATTTATATGGATTATCTATCCTTCAGTAGAGAAAAATTCCTAATTTTAGTCACAAATTACTTCTGATGTTTATCTTATTGAATATTATCTATAAATTGTTTTCCTTTACCTTCTTTGATAATTATATTACCGTACAAATTATTTTGAACGATCATTTCGGTAGTTTTACTTTTCTAGTTATATATTTTAATTATTTTATCATTCTCCGGAAATTCGATTAGTGCGATCGATTGCAATATACACATTTTGGAAATATACAAAAACTCTACCAAAAATTAATTAAAAAAAAAAATATATATATATATATATATATATATATATATATACCACGCAAAATTCGACAATCTTTTCAAATAGTTTTCACAAACACTGATGGATAATTTTGTATAACTTTAATAACCAAGTAAATCAAAAGAAAATTTAAAAAAATATATTAATTTCTTATTAAAAAATGTATAAATTTGTAACATCTTTTATTAACAACACATTCATCAAGATGGAATTATGATCAGTCGCATAAAAAGGATTAAAAGAGAAAATATAAAATAATTAAACGATTTATAAAAGGAAAAATGTTCACCAAAAACATTACAAATACGATTTGTTATTAAAATGAGCAGAAAAGGCTTTGTTCGTGAGCGGTAAAAAAAATTAAATTTGATTGATGTAAAGAAATCAAATAAGGCGATTCAAATTAGTCGCAAAGCGTACGCTTTATATCTGTTTTTATAACGAATTTCACTTTGAAGATAAAGCACTGATGTGGATAGTGGATTGCCTTGATCAGTCTGTATTTCACCCGGGTAGGCAAGTAAATGCTCATCCAAGTATCAATGAACTTTCCAAATAAAAAAAGAAGAATTAAACGTCTCTAGATAATAATAAACTTACCATAAAAATATTTTCTTTTTTATGAACAAAGTATTACATTATTCAGAAAAAAATGTTTACTAATTCATTTTGATTAAATAATAAATCAATGATAAAAATAAGCTGCTTAGATAGGTTCATGCATTATTTCTCATTTTCTGCTAATGCAAAGAAACGTATCGCAGATCGTTTGTCTTATTTTCTCATGAAAAACTTGTTTTAATACTTTATAAGCTAACATTTACTAATATTAGCGTATTGAAATCCTTGGTATCCTGAAATGATAAGTTACAACAAAAACTGAAAATTTTAACAAAAGACTACGAAAGAAATAGTTTAGTTAAACTTTAAATAAAATTGGTACAAATACTTGAGTCATAATCTACAGAGTCAGCCAAGAAAAGGTAGCCCCGCCAGAATATTGAATACTGAATAGAATATTAACATCATAAGTTCGCACACAGAACTTGGCATGGAAATTCGAACAAAGGAAGGGGACACACGTTCCTGTGGAAGAACTCCCCTTTCATTAGTCACGTGACCATTTGCCGTTCGTCCCTTCCTCCACCCTTCCGTGCTTCGACCGTAAGTTGTCTGCTGAGCCGTGAATTTGAAGTTTTTTGTATTGTGGCTACGTTAGCGATGTATTCGATACCAGTGCAAGTGAGTGTTTTAGTCATACTTAAGAACCGATTATTTGAAGGAAACACAGTAAAGTGTTATTCCGTAAAGTGTTTGCTAATCGTCCCGTCACAGCTAAATGCAGCATTCAACAACTGGTGAAGAAATGGCTTCAAACGGAATCTGTTGTAAATGTAAAAAAGAACAGAGCACCATCTGTACACATTTGTGAACTTCGTGCACGCGTTTCGAGAAGTGATGCCTCATAGTCCTAGCAAGTCTACTAGAAAACTATTGCAACAGTGGGGGTGAGTAGAACAACCTGCAGACGTGTCCTGAAGAGTTTGAAGTTGAAACCGTACCGGATCACAGTTTTGCAACGATTGAAAAAACCGGACAAGGAAAAATGTGTAACCTTTTGTGTTGAATATGGCTGCAGATGGTCGATTGGACCCGTTTATGTTTATCGTATCAGACGAGGCATAATTTCATTTATCAGAAAATCTGTATCTAATACACGCGATACCCTCATGACCAGAAGATAAGTGTATGGTGGATGCACTATGATTGCTACACGTATCATATAACGTTATTGGTCCAATATTTTTCGACACCACAGTTAACACAGATGACTAACTGACTATTTTGGATGACTGTGCTAAACAGCTGACAGAAGAAGAACCTCAGTATTACTTTTTCCAGAAGGATGCGATCTGTCACACGTCTGAGATATTACTTGCTAGTGTTCATGAACTATTTACTGCGGAGTGAACAGTGTAGAGGCTTATGGCCGCCGCAGGCACCAGACTTGTCGACATGTGATAATTTATGGGGGATGTTGAAAGGAGGAGTGTATCAAAACAATTCACACACAGTCGATGAACTGAAGGATAATATGAGGACATGCAATAGGAGTATTACCCGACGGAATTGACGTAGGTATACCTGCACTTTTAAACTATACACAAAATTGTGTTTAGCTGTTGGTACAGATCATTTTCAACATTTATTCTGGAAATTAGTACAGGTAAGTTATTTCTTAATATCGATCTTATATAGGTTACTGTAGACGTTAGGGAGGTACTTTCTCGTGGCTCATTCTGTACCTAAGGTAATGAAAAATTTATCAAATCAAACGTTTCATTCTCAATTACATTAATAATTTTTACTTTCCCGGCTAATTTAGCTAGAATAGCTATATTGAAGGGGTGATCATGTCAAAAATAGGTTATCGGGTTTTTTGCAAATCTTTACGTTTCAGGGTTCAACTAGTTAATCTAATCCGATAAAACAGATGTATGTATGTATGTGATTACGGCACTGTATGAAAATATGAATCGAATACTTTTGAGCTTATATCCCATGATTGACCGAACCGACTTTCTTCAAATTTGGCTCAAATATTTTTACATATTGATCATACTAATTTTTTTTAATTTGTTAAGGGATAGAGGGATATTCGGAAAAAATATTTCAATCTTTTTCAGAGGGATTTTAGAGAAAACCCCGACTCTTAAAACTTAAATATATTTTTTGTTCTAAATTCCTTTGATTTAAATATTTTACGAAATGTTTTTGAATATTTGTACTTCGTGTTCGTTGTTATGAAGAAATATCTACAATTTTTTAAAAATACAAACCTTGGACCAAAAACTGCAGAACAGTTTTTTGAAAATTTCATTTTTCTTATTTTTGTCTTTATTGAAGGAGGTGTTAGATTCAGAGAAAGACTTTACTTAAGGAAATTTGTTAAGCTTAATCTATAAGAATATTTTTAAAAACGTTTTTCTTAAAATTTATTCACCATCTCTTGAGAATATATACATATTCTTTTTTTTTGGCTCTATCTCTTTAAATTTTTTCTTTTTACTTTTTTAACACTTACAGGGCAATTAAAATTTAAGTAGGTTTGGCACTCATATTACATTCCGAACCTAAAATGAGAAGCAATTTTTTTATAAAAGTTGTACTTTATTTTTTTAATTTTTAAAATAAATTTTCATTTAAATTAATTAGAAAAATAAAATAAAAGTCAGACCCTTAATGGTTGAATTACAGAATCGTTTTCCCAAAAAAATGTTACAACGAAAAAGCAGCAAGGTATTGCATGACTTGATCGGCGTAGTCGGGAAAGTCAAGGAATACTTTACCACTTTATCTATTGCTAATGTTAATCATTCTTTTCTTTTTCGAAACGAATAGAATGTTATAACCTGAAAAAGAAAATATTTCTTTAGCCAAAAAAAAAAGTTAGGAATATATATATATTTTTAAATATATCAAACCTTTTTGAAATCTTTGTATATATTTAGTATCTAATGTTCTTCATAGCATTCAGATAAAGAGTTTAATACTTCTTTCATGAAAATCTGCACAGCCGGTTTTGAGTAGCAACACTACTTAAGTTGGTATACATGATTATAGTAAAGGAGTCTAGTATACAACCTTCCTCTGCATTCGTATGTAAAAGTTATTGAATAATAATTGTAAAGAAAAAAGAAGAAGAAGAAGAAGAAAGAAGAAAAGAAAATCTACTTAAAAAAAGTTCTTATATGCAATATAATATTTTAAATAATTTACAGCTGTCAGATGTTACATACATTTAAAACTTGAGAATGATATCAAAAACTTTAAAAATTTCACATTTCAAAATATCAGATAGAAATTATTTCAGAATGAAAGTCATATTTAATTTTTGGATTGTGAAATTTAGTATATTTATAAGTATGGCTTTTGAAACTATTAAAATGAAACATTACTGACGCGATAAAAATTGAAAATTATCTCAAAATTTAACACAGGTACAATAACTTTATTTTTCAATCAACGGTACTCAAGGTTGTGATTCCGTAGAAATCAGGTACGATGGCATTCAACATTAAAATTAATTTATTTTAACGTTAATAAGAAAGCACAGCACAGTATTTTAACATAGTATAGTACTTGAGGGTTAGTACTCATCTATCCAACTTTTACAGAGGATCATGTGAAAATAAACATTATGGTTGTAATTGTTAGTGGACATCTTTATAATACTACTGAGTTGAAGCAGTTTTAATATGCACTGTTTCAAAACAGAAAGAGTTAAATTAGTATATTTCTTTTTACTATCTCTCCCAGACTTTTTTGTAGATGTCACTCATGTAAAAGAGTTAAGCTTCACGAGTCACCAGCACAGTTGTTTACCTGAGAGTTATAATTCTTACTACACTGTTATGACGAAAAAAGCTAAGGCGTTACTTGAAGCCTTGAATATCACCTGTATTTCGTTGGGCTAGGGGTACTTATTTATAAAATAATATTGGGCTTAGTAAAAAAGGCAAAGGGAAACCACTTTATTCCTCTTTCTTTCTTAGAAAAACTGCGATGAGATGCTTGTTATAGTTCAAGTTTCTGCGTTTCCAGAATTGACTTATGACATATCATGTAGGCAACAACTGATTAAATGTCTTCAAAGACATTTTTACAACACTATCTACCAGTATACAGTTTTATTTCATTTTCGAAAAGTACTGAGATACGTCTACCAAAAGTTTAAAGAAGGCACGCAAACTTATTTCTAAAATCCTCAATCACGATAACTGCAGCAGTAATTACCCTCTGATAGTTCGTGCCTGTTACTTCTATTATAATCAAAATTAGCGTTGTTGTAAAACAGAAAATAAGATAATTTCGAATTTGGAGATTTTTAATTATTTAAAAAATGTCCATACTTTAATTTCTGAATAAAATCTAGTTTAATTATCTGAATTTTTACGGGGTACAATTTCTTAATCTTTATTTTCTTCCACATGAAGAAATATTTTTCTAACCTGAATAAAGAACCCTTTTTCTGATCTGAAGTTTAGGTCAGGAAAAGGTTTTCTATGAAGTATGTTTCAATTTTTACTAGCATTTCGTATTGTTATCTAAGTTTTTTTATCTTAAACCCATTATCAGCATAAAATAAACTGTTTATGATAAAGAGGATCATCGTTTCCCGTTAAAAAAGATATTCCTATCACGTAAAAATTACTATAACAATCTTTCGATGAACCGTGGGTGTAAAGTGATAAAGAAAAACAGTATTTCACAATTTAGCAGAAAATTTTACTTTCAGGAACTCTTCTTTTCAAGAAATTAACTGTTCACAATGTAAAAAAGCACTTCAAAAATTTTAATAGAAAAGAATCCCTGTAAATATTTAAACAAAATTATTTGTAAATAAATAAATATCTTCATGTAAATAACAGGTCTTAAAAAACGTTCTTTTAAATACAGAGATTTAAAAAAACAAACCTAAGAGGGGACTTATTCTCCCTCATTACAACAGACTAGCCTATTTTACTTTTATTACAAGAGTTTCTGGTTATATGTTTTTATCTCTCAGTATTACGCTGAGAGAAAAAAGAATATACAACATTCAGGAATACAGTATTTTGTTATATTACGTTTTTTCATTCCAACACTAAATTCAACAAAGAATACGGCTTGCTTTACTATTTCTCATTTATAGAAAAAAAGAGAGAAAAGTAAATAAAACAAATCTGTTCTCATTGGTAAGTACTTTACTTATTTTCATTTTTTAATATCTAATCGGAAAAAAGATGAACAAAAATTTTAATTTTTTAAAAGGGATCTGTAACTTAATAAATTTAACAAAGAAAATTAAGATAAAAACTCTGATGTGGACACCACATTAGTTCCTTTTACGCCTATTAAATTACATACAAATATTTTTTTTAAATGAAAAGTACGTAGAATTTTATTTCATTAATAACTTCTGATATTTTTTTTGTATTTTTTTTTTATTTTTATTGTAATTATTGAATTTTTATATATAGTAAAAATTTGTTTACAATCAGAGGCTAATAATTATTAATAAATCAATATATCAAATTAAAAAAGAAAAGTTAAAGAAAAAAAGGAGATGGTCTGATTCGAACCGATGTGCCTTCCCCTTATTAGAGCCAAATATTTCATTAATTAAAATTTCATTTGCCTATAACTCTGGAACCAATGAAATTACGTACCATTTATGGTATATCCCTGAGAAGCTCACAATGAAGGCTTATTACTGCAGTTAAGAGAAAATCCAAAATCCAAATTTTTTTGGATTTTGGGTTTTTCCGGATTCTTTTGGTTCAATCGATTGCAATCAAAAGGGGAAATGCAGAACTAGGTGTTACAAAAGTTCTAAATTCAAAATTTTAACATTCTACGGCTAATCGTTTTTGAGTTATGCGAGTTACATACGTACGTCACGCCGAAACTAGTCAAAATGGATTCAGGGATGGTCAAAATGGATATTTCTGTTGAAATCTGTAAAACAAAATTGTTCGCGATCACAATACTTCCTTTCCTTTGTACAAGCAAGTAAAAAAAAAAAAAAAAAAACATTAATTCGTTGAATGCAAGTAAATTGTTGTTAAGTTTGTCAAAAACTTTCTAAAATAAAATTTCAGTAATATTATTAGATTATTCTATACTACTGAATTTCAAAAGAGAAGTATTTATTAAAATATTATATATATATGTAATACAGACAAAAAAGGAGTTTTATTTATTTATTTGCATTTAAACTTAAAGTGAATAAAATATAAATATAATAATGAATAAATAAATAAATGAATATATATGAAATATAAATATATAATAATGATAAAAATAGTCGTAATAACTCAGGATAATTATTTTTATCATAACAAGTAAACAGGACTTTACACTTTTATTTAGTTGGAAACATTTAGTTAACCCTTTTGAAAACTCACTTCCAGTGTATGAAAGAGAAATGTGAGTATAGCTTCAGAAAACGAAGTCATGCGTATAAGCCTTAAAATGAATTAGATTATACACGTTTGGTGAACTAAAGGAATCAGAAGTAGGTTAAATAGTAAAGAGATAGTGATGAAAACTTCAACATGTGGAATGTGCAGTAAAAGACGAATATGCATGTTTATTTGAATTAACAAGATTAATTATTGTAGTACCAAACATGACATACTTGGGCTGTCCAAGCTAAAACTACGCAGAACATAGGGCTACATATATATAATTTCAGTTAGTATGCATAGCAAATAATTATGGATGATGTTGATCAACTTTCTTGTGGATGATGCAAAAAAATACAAGGTGGACCAGTAAAACGGGAAATTTTGAATGCGAAGTGGCAGTCATGTAAAGGCGGCAGCGCTTCATGACTATGCTGTTAAGGTAGGAACAACCTTACTATTTGGTAACAATGGATCAGTGGACCGGTTCTCAACATACGTTTGCCGTGAAGGTGTATGAAAAAAATCGTTCAGTTTGAATGCTGCCTGCAGAAAATTTCTGCGTCACTACAATTTATGAATCCTATTCCGTTTTGTCATGGGATCAAAACATGGGTTGAGAATTTTGAGAAGAGTTCAGCTTTAAAAAAACAAATCCTTAAGGAGCTTAAAGAACTTAGCGAATCTATAGAATCTGAAGCTTTTCCGGCTTCGTTAACAAGAAGCCCTCGATGTTCTGCTTGTAAACACGCATTAGCTTTGAGCTCAGCCGAATAACCGTTCAACAAATACATCAACTGAAGTTACAATTCCATACGCACAAAATGAAAATTTTGCAGCAGTTAAAACCAGAATTCAAGATGAAATTCATTAGAATATTATAGAGGTGATGCAAAGTGCCAAGCAAAATCTTTGCATCTGTTCAAGGAATTCAAAAAACAGGACCGATACTACCTATTCAACATTCTTTTTAAAACTGAAAATTGGTATGTGATCCCTTAATCCCAGATAATATAGTTTCAATTTTTAACAATAAAACTTTAAAAAAGTATTTTTTTAATATTGATGATAGTTATTTCCAAATTTTCCGTCTTCCTAATCCATCTAATTAATCTTCTTGTTCACGGGATAAAAGATTTTATAAAAAGAACATTCACGCTGAAGGAACGGAGAATCAGAAAAGGTTAAAACTTGGAGGAAATTGACAATGACAAACATTTTTTTAAACAATGAAAACTCTATATTTTTCTCACTGAACACATTTATTTATGCGAACTATATAAAACACGTTTAATCCAAATTAAATCCAACTAAAACTTGTTACAACTATGAAAAAACTTCCTTTTAAGCATAAAAAAATATTGTAAACATGTTATCTGTCCTGCACCTTGTCTGTTGGTTAAGAAAAATTTTATTTGGGCCACATATGTTTTTAATTATTATAGGCAACCAATGAAAATCTTGCTGTAGTTAGCAAGTAAAATTTATTATCCAATATTTTGGATAGAATATCCCACAATTTCCATCGCTAATGTAAATAAATACCGAATCTCGATGCAGAATCCAGTCATTCCAACCATCAACCAGCTGAAGAACTCATTTTTACGTAAATTATAGTATAAGTAAAAAAGGAATACCGTAAATAATAAACTTATTTTATTCATTTGAACTCAATCTATATAAATAAAAATGTAAATGTTCATTTGTTCAAAATCTTAAATCTCCGAAAGTTCTTCACCGATTGTTTGAAATTTTGAAACAAGGTTGCATTCGAATAGGGGCGTGTTTTATATACCTAATATTTATATACCTAAGATGTCACACTTGTGACAGGTAAAAACATGCTTTTTTTGAAAACAGCGCTATCTGTTTTTCACCAACACACGCTACGATAAATATTTTACGATTCCATTTCAATGTTCACAATATGTGTGTCCGCTCAGACTAAAAAAACTACTGGACCGATTTACGCACGGGGAAAAAGGGAGAAAGGAAAAAACCGGAAAAGCGTAAAATCAAAAAAGGTAAAAGGAAAGAAGGGGAAAATGGAAAAAGGAGAAAAGGAAATGGAAGGGAAAAAAGAAAAGACGAAAGGAGTAAAGAGGAAGAGGAAAGAAAAATAAGGAAAAGAGAAGAGGGAGAATGAAAGGGAAAGGGAGAGGAAATGAGTAAATGTGGGAACGGGAAAGGGAATATGTAAACTTAAAACGGAAAAAAGGAAAATGGGAAAAGGAAATGGGGAAGGAAAGGGGAATGGGAACGGGGGAAAAGCAAGAAAGGGTAAAAGGGAAAGGCTCAATTTTGTGAAGTACCGTAATGATCATTTTGTTAATGTTTCATCAAACTTTCAATTATGTTCATTTAATATATATATATATATATATATATATACATTTGAGTATATATACATATATACATTTGAGTATATATATATATATACATTTGAGTATATATATATATATATATATATATATATATATATACTCAAATAAAGCAATAGCGAAGCATTGCCGAGTCTGCTAGCAGTATAATAAAAGTAAGTTTAAAAATATTTCCAAACAGAGTAAAAAAATGCAACAAAAATAATAATTACTATAACTTCCAGGAATCAGGAATTTATGGTACACAATAATAATAAACGTTATATAAAATATATTCATAGAATAAAATAATTTTCATGTACTTACAAACAAAACTTCGATAAATGACAGTAAAGTAATGCGGGGAATTTCGTACCTGAAATAAAAAGTAAAATTCTTAACATTCTTTTCCCCATTTCCATTACTTTTACATACATCAATATTTTCACTAAACAGTTTGTTTTCATCCTAACTCTTTGTTCTAAACTAAAAATAATATATGAAAAATGTATCATAATGCTTATCTTAATTTATTATATAACTTAACTATTTATTAGTACACCTTTAAGTTATTTTTAGGAAAATAATAATGACTTTGCACATTAAATTTAAGGCCAAGAATGGGGGAAAAAAGATTTATTTAAGTAATATAAACATTTTTTTTGATAATTCTTCTAATACTATTTGTAATATTCTGTATCATTTATTGATCACTAGCAAAGTAATTTTAGACCAAAAAATTTAAGCACAGAAACAAAGTAGAACGTATTTAATTATGCAGGAACGGGTAAAACCCAGACTGACACTTGGTTATCAACTTATTATTTGAAATTTACTATCTGTACTATATGTTTATATAACCTGTTATAATAAGACGTTAGATTATACACTTTGCTACTGATAACCATGTCAAATTAAATATAAACTTACTGGCAACTGGTAGACTATCTGATGAAAGACCCATCATACAGGTTTTTAAGACAACTTGCACTAGTTAAATTTCTAACCGATATCAGAAAATTTAAGATTTCCTTAAAAAAAATACTATTCTATATTTTATTAGAGCAGGCAAGCGAATAATATTTTTTATTTTAATTTTGTATAACAATATGATCAAAGAAAAAATAATTTATATATATATAATTTATATGTATACATAAAAGTAACTTCGTTGTAGATTAAATATTTTTTATTAAATAAATTATTTTTTTACTGGATTTTATTTTATTATTTTATTTTTAATAAAGATAAAATTAGTAGATTTAAAAATTTTTAATATGGATTAAGGAAAAAATATTTTCGCCTGAGCAGGTTTGACCTGCTCAATGTGTGTGTGTGTGTGTGTGTGTGTGTGTATATATATATATATATATAAAAAAAATTAAGCGTGTAATAATTTGTTTCGTTTGATAAACCATGATGATACAATATAAAAGTTTAAGTTCAACTACAAGTGAACAAGACAAAATGCTGACTAACTTAGAAATAGAAAGGAATTACAGTAATCAGAGAGAATGAATAAAGGATTTTACTACGCGATGGTAGAAATACGAAACAACTTATAACAAAAACAGTAAGCCTTTCAAATAGAGAGAGAGCAAGAGAGAGAACAAACGTGAAACATTAGAAGAAGGATGATTGAATTTTCACTTAACTTAGTAAAGTGAATTTAAGATAAGTCGTACCTTCAGGTAACATTGCTCCCACAACACATATAGAATATCCTTAATCTTTACTAAGCTGGATTTATTTAACGATTTTGATCACCATTTAAAATGATCACCGAGAATTGAATTAATCTTACCATTAAAATTTCCACGCTAAAACAAACCTATGTTTGTAATTACAAAATACATTGTGAATATATGAACTCCTATTTAATCGATATCTTTCTTTATTCGGGTAAATGAAATGCATTTACACACAAGCATACATGTGCTTCCCTAAAAAAATTATTTATTTAACTAACACGTAGTGATACAACAGGAGTGTGTATAAAAGAATCATTTTACTATTAATTTCCAAAATTAGTAGCATAATTTATTGCAAAGTAACTTGTATTTCAGTGTAATGAGAATTAAGTAAATAATATATTTTTTTTTTTTAAAACCATCTACAGCAGTTCAAAAACGCTTTTCATTGCTGTAGGCGTATTTATAAAATATTTTAAACGATTTTTATAAAGGTGTAATATATATATATATATATATACACGATCTCAAAATCACTATTTTCTTAACACATGTAACAATTTTTTTTTTAATTTTAAACCTCCGAGATCACCGTTAGTTATTGCTTCAGAGGATGAGATTAAATAGCAATTTTATAGCGTGTGAAAGAACATATGTAACTTAGCTGATTATAAACAGTAATAAACATAAATCTAAATTCCGTCCTTTATAACCTGAAGAAAAACAAGAAATAAATAATTATTTTTGGAATCTGATTTCCAACGGTACCCTACAAGTTACAGCATTAAGAGAAGAGAAGACTGGCTATGTACAATTACAGTGTTGATTAATAAGTTAGGCAACATGTTGCGAAGCCTAATGTGTAAATTATAAGATAAAGGAGTAAAATTCACATATAGTACAACTAGACTGGTTTATTTACATTTTTCATTAATCTCAATAACATTTTGTAACTTTACTTTCTAGAAAAATATTTTTCAAAGAATTAACCAACAGCTACTTTTGTTAGATGACGTTAATGAAAAGTGTAAGATCTTTGACGGGAATCCAATCAGGAACCATATTGTTAATAACTACATAAAATGTTTAATCGACATAATAATCTATTTAGTAATTGAAAAGAATTAGAGCGAAATCAATTGAAAATGACTTTTTTCAAGAAGCTAATTCAAAGAAATTATTATTAAAAATGTAATGTAAAACTATTAAGTATATAAATTTATTTATTTTCCTCGTGCATTCTATTACAATAAAATATGTATTTATTTTTTTGTCTTCATCAATCTGTAGAAAGAAATAATTTTAACTATTTGCTCCTAACACACACAAGATTTAAAAGGCAATCATGAAACTACTACTGAATAACACAAATCAATAACCTTAAATATGTAGTGGTTTATTACAAAAGATAAAAAACTCGGGTATTAAAAACAGTACTTCGACCATAGCAGATGAGGCCATTATACATTAACATAATGAAAATATAAATATTTGATTCATACATAAGGGAGCAGTCGTAAAATATATCACACTGTTTGCGTGAAGAGGCGTCGTTGGTTTTATAATAATTGTGATGTTTTTAAGGATATATGTTGATGAAAATGATATCATAATGAGTTATTTGAAAACGTTTTTTTCGTTCTTGTCATTATATCGTTGATTAAAGGATATGTACAACAATACTGAACGATTCCATTAACAAAATATGGTGTAGGTGTATAAAAAAATACCGGTTGGATTAGCAATAATCAGTACCAATCAGCTAACCCATCGGGTTGGTCTAGTAGTGAACTCAGCTGATTTTGAAGCCAGCAGTGCTAAGTTTCAAATCCTAGTAAAGGCAGAGTTCTAAGGTTCAAATCCTAGTATAGGCAGTTTCTTTTATACGGATTTGAATACTATATCGTGGATTCCGGTGTTCTTTGGTGGTTGGGTTTCAATTAACAACACATCTCAGGAATCTTTTCATCAGGTCAATCTTCAGACTGTACAAGACTACACTTCATTTACATTCATACATATCATCCTCATTCATCCTCTGTACTACCTTACCGTGGTTCCGAAGGTTAAACAGAAAAAGAAAAATTGTGAGAGAATACCAATCAGCTGTTAAGATTTTTTTCTTTAATTTCCGGGACTACCGTTAGATATTGCTTCAGAAGATGAGATGAATGATATGTAGCGTGTGAAATTGCCATGTCTGACCGGTATTCGAACCAGGGACCTCCAGATGAAAGGTCGAGACACTACCACTCGCGCCACGGAAGTCGGCAATATTAAGATATCTTTGTCGGTAAGAACTAGGTTCAGATTCATTGTGGAATTAAATATGAGTGATTGAATTCCCATGTCATCACTATATTGTTATTGTCGGGATACTGTGGTATAAGTACACTAACTCAGGACTGAGTCGTTCCATATTATGTTATTATCATATAAAATGTATAAAAGTGTGAAAATTATTATTTTAACACCTTACATTTGCAGAATTTAATAATTGAAAAAAATATTAATGGAAATAAAAAATCCTCTTTTAATAAATAAATTATATCTTCATAAAAACATCACAGACTGTAATTAAGGTAAATTGTTAAATTATTTCTTCTGCTTGAAAAACGAGCACATTTAAAAATTAATTAAATTTTTTTATCATTTTCAGTCGAATAAGGTAGCTTGAGATTGAGCAAACAAACAAACAAACAAACAATAACTACTTTCTCTATTCATCAACACTTTCATTCATATACGTAAAATAATTAAACTTCGACGTAGTTAATCCGGTAAAAACAATACTGAGATCAGATAATTACACTATGCGGTTTATCTACGTTTCTCGCTTGTGCAACTGCATGCTGAACCGACACAAAGGATCAGCTCTGTCAGGTATTCATTTGGCACGTGCCTTGAAACGTACCGTAATTGACTTTTTAGAGCTACTCTACGGTCTGAAAGAGGTCCGTAGTGAGCATTCTTAGCAAACGAAACAAGTAATTAGATTTAATGTAATTTCCTCTCGGTTAACACGTGAAACAATAAAATAAAGTCACTTTAATTGCATTCGGTTTTTATTTTACAGGTTTATAATTCTAAGATCAAATCTTTAAAACAAAATAATATACTATGATTGTTTAAATAATTTAAATATTACAGATGAATATTTTATAATCATTTGTGTCTATCTGTTTTAGAAGAAATTACCCAAGTACGCACATGCAAGAATTCATTAAATATCTATTTATTGGAAAATTAAAAGAATTTATTATTTTTTTCATCTGTAACGTAACTGTCATAATATTAGTGTATAAAAATAAGTATTTTAATACAGTTTTTAATTTAAACAGGAGAATTTAACATATACCTAAATAGAAATTTTAACTATTTGCAATCTACAGTAATTTCACTACCAGGAATTGTTAATTATTTGGTCCTAACACACATATTTAAAAGGCAATCATGAAACTACGATTGAATTACAAAATCAAAAATCTGTAAATACATACAAAACACTTAGTGGTTTATTAGAGAAGATAAAATACTCGTATATTAAAAAAAAAGTCACAAGAATTAAGAATAAACACAGAACCTAACAAAACAGATTGATATAAATGTCTAACGCTACGAAAAATATTTCATTGAGATAAAGTCAATTTTCTAGAATAAAATAAATGATAAAAAGTAATTTATTTTTTAATGCTTTAGATTTATAAAGTGAAGGGTATGTTTTGAAAATAGCAACATTAAGAAAGTTAAGCAGATTACCTGGGTCTTACTTTGAAAGCGGAAATTATTAATCGGTTAATTATCAGATAAGATAAATGTAAGCATAAAATTAATCTTATCTGTAATTATATTTAATCTGTGTTATCTTATATAACCACCGTACTAGTCGGTGAAATCAATGGATTCAATCGTGTACTGCGTGTGTTTGCTGTTCTCGTCACTTTTCATTATTTTCATCCGACATGGGTTTATTGAATTAATACATGAAGCGCCAGATAAATAACATGCTGCTTGTTTTTTTTTACAAGCCGATGGTATTTTACATAGTACTGTGTTTTGCGTACGGAGGAATTAAATTCCTTTTTTCGTTAAACGACACTGAAGATAAATGGTGCTGTGCAAAGGTTTTCGCAATTCTGCTTCTTTAAGGACAATACGAAGTTTTATTTTGCATTCCGGCAAAATAAAACTGGAAGTTGTTATTTATTTCTTGTAGATAGGGAAAAGAGAATGTACCAGTTTTAAATTTTGTACCGAAAAATTTGGTATGGGTAGTGCCACACTGCAACTGACTAGAAAACGTTTGCAGGGAATGTGTGCGAACATATTACATTGTAAGCTAGTAACAATAGCCGAAAATGATCTGAACGTGAAAATATATTGAATATATTTTTTAAGGGGAAAACAAAATAAGGGGATATTTACCTTCAGCAGGAGGTGTTTGCAAAAAATTTGCAGAGAAGCAAAATAATATTACGTATATGTGGTCCCTGATTGAATGAAAGACACGTTAGTTAGTATTATATAGGAGAGCATTAAATCTGGGACCAACATAATTCCTGATTGTTGGCGGAGTTATGATGATATACCCAATGTATAAGGTTAAATTTTACACATCAAACTGTTAAAGATTCGGTTAACTTTTAAAATCCAATTACCGGGGCTCATATAAACGCTGTGGAGAATTTATTGGACGGTAGCGAAAAGACAAAATCACAAGGAGTATGGCACATCGAGATCTACACTAAATTCCTATTATAAGAATTCATCGAGGCTAATGTAACATCGACAGAGGCCCGTTCGATAAAAGTTTGCAGAATATATCCTTGTTTTCACCTCCACAAAAGTGAATATAAATATATTAATACGACTTCTATTTTTACTATTAAAATAACAGTTTAGGAAATGTGTCCGCTTTCGAAATAAGATCTGATTATTTAAATTGTTGACTTCCGTGTGAGAATACCATATTAACTTATCAGTCGACAAATTCTGAGTTCATCCTGCTTACGGTTTATTTTACAAATTAGAAAATTTCTAAATCATAATTAAAACACGTATATTTAAAGTTTACAATATGTATATTTAATTTAAAGTTCATAAAATAATCATTTACAAAAGAAATGTAAAATAATATTACATTGTAGCCACATTATTATTTGAATTTATAATCATATTTCATAAAACTTTACTAAGATTAAGTACAGTCTAAACTATGGGAGAATGCTAAAAGAACATGTAGTAATAATTTGCATTTAGGCCATTCTTAACATACTTAAAATTTTACTTTTCTCAAAATGTTTATATAGAGATTTTATATTAAAAAGAATATTTACTATTAAAACGTAGAAAATAATCTAAGACTACGTGTATGTACAAAAAAGTAATAATGGTAATAATAAAAGTCATAAAAATGACACCCCTGAATAGAAAAGTTTAATAATAAAAGGAGTAATGTCTTTGAAAATATATAAGAAACCATAACACGAGATTTCGGTTGTGTCTACAATTCCTGCGGGATTGTCGGCATTTTATTAAGGTCAATATGATAGTTAGATCACGTTTTCAATTTTTCCATAGCAAGTGACTCGCTGTGAAACGAAGTACATATATAAACAATTGAATAAGAGATAGGTTAAGAAAGTACGCTTGAGTAACATTACCGAATTGGGAACAGTAAAAACTGCAAAAGGTATTATGACGCTTTCATTGTTATGTAGTATTCTCAGGTGAAGGTGTGCTAAAATATAGTGAGAGAATGAATGTAATACAATAATAACGTATATACTTGTCCTAACTTATAACTAGAGTAACTTACAAAATCGCCAACTTATACGAAAATGGTGCATAACATAGAATACCACTGTTACTTCTTTATAACTATATTTCAATGTACATGTCATAAAAAAATAAGTAAAAAACAACATGGGTGATATTGCTATAAACAATAATTTACACAAAAGGTCTGGTTAAAACAGAAAAACTTTCACACACGCGAATTTTATATAAGTCATAAAGTAGAAACGTATCAATAGAATTATAAATAAGCTAATTTATCGTTTACAAAGCAAGTTTAAACTTATCTGATACTAGCTAACTTATGAAACTGGCTCGCTTCGCTCTTCCCCTGGACCCTTGACGCATTATATCCTCTTGTTTGTGAGAATATTAAGTATTTTACAGATCTTCATTAAAGAATAAAAGAATAGTAATTTGAGTTAATTATACTTCTGTTGCCATGGTGACAAAAACATAATGAAGTAAAAGGATTAATATATATACGATGTATATATATATATATATATATATATATATATATATATATATATATATACATCGTTCGTATCAAGAAGCATGGTGCTTCTACACTTATTTATTTTTACAAAAAAATTCAAAAAACTTATCACTACAATAGTTTTTGAAGTGAAAACTTCTTTAGGTGCGTTGTGCGGAGATTTTGGGATAGACATTTGCATGGGGAAAAAAAGAGCGACTCGTAATCAAAAATCATCACGAGACGCTAGAGCTAAATATATTATAAATGGATTAATTCTCACAAAATTCATCAGATGGCGCTGATGTGTGACCGCGTACTTTAAAATAGTTTAATATAGGTAAATTGTTGGTTTTAGCTAATTTAGAGATGAAATAATTTTTAACAATTTAAAATTAGTTTGAATTGATAAAATATTTATTTTTAGCAGTAATAATTGATTATAATTAAATAAACACCTTCTTAATAATTTTTAACTCTATTCAAATAATCTCACATTAATCAACGTCATCTCTTGCACTTTAAGAGAACTAACCAAGACCAGCACTATGTATATTATACACGGAAAAATTCTAAATACATGCAATACAGTACATTAGTACATTCTAAAAAGAATGCAATTAATTATACTTCTATAAATATATGTAGACATAGTACACGCAACGCGGTAGATAACGCATACATTTTATACGCCATTCGGGATATTCAAATGAATAAAAATTATTTTTTTGTATTTACAATTCCTAATAATTTACTTTTAGTTAATTCACTAAATTTTATTATATATTTTTATTAGGATAATTTAATTATGGAGGATAATTAAGATAGTAGTCGAATTCAATTAACAGTAAGAAAAGAAATACAGATGAAGAAAGCAATGATGATACTTACAAAATTAATAAAAAACATGAACGTTCAAAAGAATTAGGAAGATTACGTAATCACCGATATAGGGAAAGTCAAAAGAGAAACTTTTCAGAAACAGACATGTCCGATGAAAAAGCAGACAAAAAGAATTATCGAAATTGCGTTCCAAAAGATATAGAGATAAAAAAAAACCTTTATCAAAAAAAAAATATTGACAGAATGAATCATTAAAAAAAAATTCTCAACGATTTTGAGATGAAACCAGAAATAAAAAATTACAAACTATTCATACTTCACAGATTGCTGGTCCATCAAGCGTTGATGTTCCAGTTATTTCAAAAAATACAAAATTGCAAACAATTCATACATCACAGATAGCATGTCCATCACACGTTAATGTTCCATTTATTTCAGAAAATACAAAATAAATTCAGCATTCACGCATTCCAGAATCTTCAACATTCAATTAGATAGTGATTCCAACGCGTTTACGCAAAATATTAACAATTTTGTTACAAAAAAATAATCAAAATTCCTATTCTAATCAAATAAGTGCACATCTTGAGTTCTATAATAAATTTCTTTAAAACAATTTTGGTCATGTTTGTTATATTTGTGATAGATTATGGTTTAAAAATGATTTAAAAATATTCAAAAATGAAGTTACATCAAATAATAATATTCAATTTATAAGAACGCTACTCACTAATGATACCACAGATTAAGATATGTTCAACTTGTCTACCTGCAATTAATAAATAACGAATATATTTTTAGAAGAACAGATAATATAAATAATGTAAATAATACAGAAATTTCTCCAGATAATAATAATACAAATAACATAAATTTTACATAAATAAAATAGAAATTAATAATGCAAAAGAATATATTGTAGAATAATAATATAATATAACATATTGTAAAATATAATTCATTATTAAAATTAAAATGTTTTCTAAGACTTATTTAATAAAGAAAATAAATTTAATTTTTATTGTCAAATTATTTAATTAACCATTACTTCATATTATAAATATATTTAATAAGTAGTCTATTATGTCATTTAAAATAAATAATCAAATACAATGAAATCAGTAATAGAATAAAATATCATTATTAACCAATGATCGGTAATGATTGTTTGAAGTTTTCACTTCTGTCGGCCAGTCTCGCGACTGCCACAATTTTTTTTTAACAAAATGTAAAAAAATAATAAGTATAATAAATGTTAATGTAAACAACGCGAACGTACTGTTTATAATACACAATAAAATTATTATACAGTAGTTAGTTCAATTTTTTCCGCAAGATGGTAGCGCTCAACAACGGCTGCACGCAGCCACCCGGCGCACCACAAGGTCCAATCTGCGCCAATAGCAGCTAAAAAAAAAGTGAGCACATACCTACAAAAAAACCAACGCACGAAATGATTTTAATTGGAGAGAAAAGTATCCTCATTTTAATTCAATTCATCTTTTTAAAAAAAAACCTATGGAAAATTACTAAATCATTCAAATATTGCTGATATAAAAAAATATTCACAAGTTCAATATAATTTGAAAATAATTAAGTAAAGTTCTGCCACATGTTTTTAGATTATCCGTTATAATATTCGCTGAATGTATAGTTTTTGTATGCCAATATACATTTTCTAAACAAAAGCACATTCAAATCATAAAATCTTATCGCTTTCAACACAAGTGATATTTCTTTAAACAATAATTCAATAAAAAATATTATTTATAAAAAGAATTCAGAATTTATTTTATTAATAACCTTTTTCGCTCTTTAAATACAAACAATCTGGGCAGACTGATTTGAACAATAAGAATTTTAAATTCTTCAATCGAAGAATCAATTGAACAAGGACTATTATTGTAAGTTTGTTTAAAGCAGTACAATGTTTATAATATTAAATGTAATTTCTTCATCTTAAAATTTACCAAACATAAATAAATAAAAAATATTTATGGAAAGATTCAAAATAAAAATTAATTCAATTATTGCAAAGGTTAAATTCCGGTGATGATTCCTTTAATAAATTTAATTAAATTAAAATTTTGGGATCGTCTGTGCGACTATACCGGTTGAATATGTTAAAAAGAATAAATAATGAACTTGCAAAAACCAACATCGAAAAAGAAATTTTAGCCGGAGGTAATACAAACTACATATACAAGAAAAAAAATTATTTTACAATGAACCGAGAGAAAGCATCTGAAGTAAAAACACAATAAAATGGATAATACTACTACTAAATAAGATCAAAGTGTTTTTATCATCAATTAAAAGTCGAAAAAGAAGAAGCTAAATAGATTTTGCCTTGGGCTACACTGCACAGCACTACTTCACATTTTTAGATCGAAAGTACAAAGTAACAGATGCAACGATCAGTCCATCAGACCAACAAACCTCTGCTCCAGAAGGGAAATGCTGTAATACTATACCTCAGGGAAGTTCCCTCTTGAGATTTTGTGAACAGATTAACATAGAGGGGTAACTGCTCCAAACAGGTTTTAGGAAACAGAAGCATTATATTTTAATTAGTCCTTTCGTAATATATTAAAACTACAGACGTTTAGTAATATTAACACGAATTGATTTTACTAAATTAATAACATTAAAATATTTCTACATTTTAACGTATTTTAAAAGTAACTTAAAATAAATTCTACAAAGTGAAACAGATTTATTTACATTAGTATTCATAATTTCGTTCCGGGTAAAATGAATACAATCTAAAATACGTATCGTAAAATTCTGCCATGCGACTCATAATATTGAGAATTTTTTTATACTTGTAGATTCATAAGGTATGATGTTTTAATTTCAACAATATTGATATTCATTCGGCTAGAATATTCATTGAATAAATGGTAAACAAATAAAACAATAAAGTAGGATAGAAATGTTAATTTAAACATTAATACACTATAAATATAAACTTAAACACAATTAAAGTCCATAAGTTTGAAAAAAAACTAAATTAGATATTTATATTTCAGGAAATGGCATAGGTATTAATTTTTGTACATACAACAGTGCGAAAAATATTTAAACACAGATGGTTGAAGCCCGTTCCAAATTAAAAAAAAGATGAAATACATTTTAAAAGAAGTTGAAGTTAAGGTTTAATGCCATATAAAATAAATCCGAACAAAGTCTTTTTTCAATCAGGTAGACATAAGAAATTGAGAACTTTAAGAAACTAAAATTAAAATGCATCACAACCGTTCAAAAACTTACATTTAGTCTTTTATCATTTCTAATAATCAAAATCACAACTATGAAGATTTAGCTGAACCCAGTCAGCGGTCCTTAAGTTAATAGGTAAAAATACACAGAGACAGAAAACAATTCAAGAAAAAATAACAATCTATCTATAGAACGAATATAAAAAAATTTTTACATTATAGCTACAAATTAAAACCAAATACAAAACTAATGGGGAAACCCAAAACGTTTTCTAAATATTAAAATGTGGCTCAACAGCTCTAGTGAACAAAAAAAAACATAAGTTCCAAAAAAAAAAGTGATTATATAATTTTGCATAATAATGTCAATTTGCATGCCGTAATAGCAGCGTGTTCGATTTTCAGATACAAAGTGCTAGTTCAAATCCGCCATCAGACTAAGACTTAAAAAAAAACCTAATAATAATGAAATTTAATTTCTTGTGAGAATAAAAATCAAAAAGTCATTTAATAAAACCAGAGATACGAAAAAATTGAAACATAAAATTAAATATTCATTGTCCGTGCGGTCATTATACACATACTCTTTCTTCGTGATCGAGACGTTGTAGAACAATGTCAGTTATAGTGGCTAAAGAGTACAACAGGGATTCTTGAAAAACAACACTTTTATTTTGATATAAACATGGTTTAATCACGCAGAAGATATTACATAGCATTTTATTTTGTTAATCATATTTTATACTTTTTTTTAAATGTAATAATATATTTATTCATCATTGATGGACGTGTTACACAGATGTAAGTTAGGAGATAACAATTTTCTGTTAAGGTAGTTCAAGGGATTTTTAATATTTTTCAAATATTTTTTTTTATTTCTGTAACCATATAACTAGTGGGAAGGAAAACTCTGGGCATGAATGCAATATATATAAAATTAGAAACCAATTAGTGATTAATTATCACGGAGTTTTTAGAACTTCGACGGTAAGAGGCGACGAAGTCAACGAACTACGTTTACATTTCTAAAAACATGACCTAATCTAACAGTGAAATAAAAACGGGGAAAAAATAAAATAAGTGTGAAAACATTATATTTCAATTCAATTGGATTTATAATAAAGAATACTTTCAGAAAATACCTCAAATTTTGGAAGACAAAGTTTCTTTTATTTCCATTGATGAACCGCCGGACTCGAATATGTTTTTTATTCATTTTTTTAATGTACCTTTACGAATCGCACCGCTAGGTAGCAGTACTTGGTAGTACTAAGTAGCGTACAGAAACTTGATAATGTACTTGAAATAATAAAATTTAAAAGAAAGTATACTACAGCTTGTTTTAATAGTAAATGCTCTTATGTAAATGAAAGTAATAAAGATGAAACATTTTTTTAATTCCCATCATTAAAAAAAAAAAATGTATTAGTTTACAAATTATAATAGTTTTATTAAAAAAAGGAATAAATAAAACAGAAATAAATTTGACTGGAAATATCGAATTTAACGATAAAAAATCAAGGGTTACATTTATAAAGTAATAAGTACAATATTACATCACGGATCTTTGATTCGTAAAGGTTATACTAGTTTTATTAAAAAAGAAAAAATTTGGTATGAAGTGAATGATGTGATTATCAGCAAAAGAAATTGGCCGTTAAATTCGATTTGTTTGTTCTAGAAAGGCAATAAATTTTAATAATAAATCTATAAGATAAAAATCAGTAATTCATAAAAAAAATTAAAAGAATAATCTAACAAAACGCAATGATATCAAAAAAAATTACAATGAAATTGTAAACCGTACGGTAAGTTTCGCAGATATCATTTGTTTCGCTCAAAAAACAAAAATTAGTGTAATATACATAAAACTGTTTTTAACAAAACGATACTCATATCAAAAAGAGTAAGGCACTACATTTCTATTATTAAAATCTGTTATTAATATAGAATTTTCTTTAAAACAAAATACATGTTAAATATACGTAATAGACAACAGTTATACAATAATAGATAAAAAATGTTTAGGCGTTCCATAAATAAGAAAAAAAGGAAAAAAATTGTTACAAACTCTTACCGGCCCGATTTCATTTATTAAACAACGAATAATAATAAAAATCACATATACAGAAATAATACAAATCTTATGATTATTCGTTGTTTAATAAATGAAATCGGGCCGGTAAGAGTTTGTAACAATTTTTTTCCTTTTTTTCTTATTTATGGAACGCCTAAACATTTTTTATCTATTATTGTATAACTGTTGTCTATTACGTATATTTAACATGTATTTTGTTTTAAAGAAAATTCTAAATTAATAATAGATTTTGATAACAGAAATGTAGTGCCACCTTTTTTGATATCAATTTTATTTATATTAAAAAAATTCTGTTTTTTGAGCGGAAGAAATTATATCTGCGAGACTGTACCATACAGTTTACAATTTCAGTGTAATTCTTTTGGATACTTAATTACCACAGCGAGCAAAGCGAGCTGAACCCAACTAAAATTTGATATACACCTTAAAAGGAGCACTTATCATGAACTTTTTTTTTGTATACGTGGCATATAAAATCCTGAAATGTACTACGTTAACAGTAAAACGAAATTTTATTTTGTTAATAAACGAAGTACATTCTTCAGACACGACAACGTGGCATCATAACGTGCGCGTTAGCTTCACTGTGCACTTCGACCAGTAGCCAAACAATCGGTGAAGGATTTAAAAAAAAGTAGACATGGATCTTTACATTTAAAAAGCTATACGTATAGAGCTTTTTAATCATATTAAAAGTCCCAAATCCTGAGAAATATTTAAATTATAAAACATTCAGAAATATAATATATGCTGCTGAATTATCTAAAACTATACAATCGCAATCGGTGATCTGTTGTATTCAGTGAAAATTCTAACAAAGTACTTAAAAATATTAATAAAATAATATTCGTCTTTCTGAAGACTAAAATTTCGAATTAAGCATCTAAAATTTAAATGCTTATTGGTTAGACGCAAAAATTATTATAAATTTCTGAGTATTACTTACAGCATTTATTCTGTACTATAAGAGGCTTATAGCTTTTTGTTGAATTACTTACACAAAAAGATAATGCAACTGGACCCAATTTATTTACAGCCTCATGTGAATAATGAAGTTACAATGAGCTAACATTTCTAAGTTTACACAATCTACAACATTTATCACGTTAAATGATAGAAAGAACGTAAGATTTAATGGTAATTAAAGGTGTATATAAAATCACATTATTGTGTAAGTTAAAAATCACTTAGAGCTCTCATTCTTCAATCTGCAGTAACAATACTAATTAATGATAAATTCCAAATTTAATTGTAATGTTTAAACCGTAAATTGTTATCTCACAATGAACATTTTATGGCTTACAACAACACCTCTGTCAAGTATAGTATTTATTATTGTAAATAGTTTAGGGGTAGGAATGCCGCATAGATTCCTCTGACATGAGGACAATAATTTTAGACCAATTAGTTTTAGAACAAACCACAAGGAGCGCTGACCGCATGCTACCTTTCAATCCAGATTAATATTGTTACGCTCACAAACTTACTAATTTAATTACATAGAATCAATAGAAAGAGCAACTCTCTCTCGCACTGCCCTTGTAGAGCACAAATTACCACTACACCGCGACCGCTGTTAGGTCTGAATCTCCTAGCTTGTTTCAAAATGCCGAACGGTGCGGTATCGTCTCTCCCGTACTTTCTATAATCCTCTTATTCCATACTAAACCTTCCCTATTTAAAAAAAATCCGTGTCTGTATATATTTGTAAATAAACAACAAAACAGCCTACAATAATTTAACTTACAATTTCTAATCTTACAAAAAAAAACAAAACTAAAAGCTAGTAAAGTTCATATTTATAAAAGAAGATTATCATCGTAGAATCCGGATATAATTGAGGCTAGGCGTAAATCAGATTTCGGTATCATTAAAATAAGACATTATTAAACAATTATTTTTGAATATTTATCTTGAATATATGCTGATTGCAAATATATCAATAAAGTTATGATTAGGTTAAAATATTTTATTTAATAACGTATATAATAATAGAGTAAATGCAAAAGTAATGTCCAAACGCATTCAATAAACAGTAGAATAACATAAATATGATATATTTCAAAAAATATTTTTAATCTTTGGTTGTTTGACAAACTTCATTTGTCTTTCTATTTTATGCCGATCTTTTAAGTTTCTTAAACTTTAAAATCATATTCTCTATTATCTTCAATTATTTGTTTCATTATTAAAGTTTTTGTCTTTAATTACTGTCTTAGCTCTTCACTTACTTCAAGGAATAAATTCGTCAACCCTAGATGCCTAAATAACATGTCCTTTTCATAAAACTATATATACCTTCTCTCATTTCCAAAAGTATTTTCACTTCGTAAGGCATCAACCCACCTAATTTAAAAAAAATTCCTGTAATACAAACCTCAGAATCTTCTATTCCTTGATTTTCTGTATTTCCTGCCCTAAAGCAATTCTCTATTTGTAAAAAAAATATTTTAATGAAATCTTTTATTCAATAACTCTAACATTTTTTCTTCATAAAAGCATTCCTGACTTTTCCAGTGTTTTTTCGATATTCTTAAAAATATATATATATAAGTAATATAAAGGTGTTTTTTGTTTTTTTTTTTTAATAAAAGCGTTTTTTTAGACTGAGTCGTAAGGAAAATCATATTTTCATATTATAAATCTTTTTTACGTGGATTATTACTTTTATAACTTATTAACTTATTATTACTTTTTTATAACTTTTCTACGTGGATTATTTATTCTCAAAATATGACTTTTCTCACAAAGATTTTTGTTTTTAAATTTACGTTAGAATTAGATTATTTTAAACTATATCATAGTTTAGATATATCTACAAAAGTTAAAAATTCTGTGATCAAGATGTAAAAATATTACGAGAACAATAAAAATATTTAGTTTCGTTCTTTAAAACTTTTGATTTCCAATTAAGGAATAACATGAAAACGCGTCCCTATTTTTCATTGCATGGGTCATAACAATGAATTAACGAGTGTGATCGATCTCATAAATCACTGTATTCATAGGGAGAAAAAAATGTAAATAATATAACAAATTTATATATAAACACCTTAAGAGATATGTTTTTAACTACCCGACAAATATACATATATCTTGAAATTTATATAATCATACGAAAAACGTAATTTGATTACTTGTTTGTTAGCTGCATTCATGCATTTTATTTATTTTTTTTAATGAACAGAATTGAAATGGTTAAAATATCCTTTCCTATTCACTGATAACAAACCGACTGAAAAATTTGAAATTACTTTTCCCTTTGATTGATTTACAAAGCGGGACGGTTCATAGTGAAAAACAAACGAATTAATCAAAATATGTTATATTAAAAAGCATTATATATCACGAGGGCTACTTTAAAAACGTGCATATCGCGTATCACTGGATAAACGAACAAACCGTTTGAGCAATCCATCATCGACTAAACTATCGCGGTGGTACGTAAGCCCCCCCATAAAAAAAAAAATGCCATCAATTTATAATTGGTCGGCACGAGAGAGGGTTCTTGACTGAGGCTGACCGAAGGGCTAGTGGTAGATGATGAATCTACGTAATGGGAAGGGTTTTAGGAAAGAGAGGACGGCAGAGAGAGAGAAATTGAAGGGATGAAGGGTTGATTGTTCTGTCATTGGGGATTAACGAGGGTCCAGATATCTCTTCAGTACAGGTTCAATACGGATAAATCTGGTTGTGCTTAGATTTATCCGAGTTATCATTAGTAACCTGTTATTAAGACCTGCAGGCACAACCTTCATTTTACACATCGTTATAAATTTCATTCTTATGTATAGACAAAAACTTTAATGTACTTAATAATATTCTGAATAAGAATATAAATTTCCAATAAACTTATATTACAAAAATTGTTACAATGACTTTCCGTAACAGAAAAATTACAGGCGATTGCAAAACACACACAAATAAATCATAGATATTATTAAATATTCCATTTAATTTTGGATTTGATTATTTTTTACTGAATACGAACACCAACTGAGATAAGTAAAGGATATGGAACGCGAGCCCTTGAGTGTCAGTGTCACAGAATGTGTGAACGGGCACAGAAAATATTCTATTCCAACATACAATTATGAATGATAGACAGAAGTATAATGCATCAATTGAAGCGAACACCGTGCCACAATCACAAACACATAGAAAGTCTCAAGTGTGTAACAAGAAACGTAAAGTATTTAGTGTTATCATCTGACTACATACTACCTACGACGAAAAACAAAGTGAATTAAATTTACCAGTACGGTAGAAATATTTTCTGGATTAAGATAAAAATTAGATATTAATTTCAGGTGCACATTCTTCCTGAAATTATAAAAAAAAAAAAAAAAAAAAATACGAACGGTGAATTATTTCTCAACTTAGACATATGAATTTAACTGTAGTTTAAATGAATACGATTAACAGTCCATGCAATACAGATTACTGACGTTACGCATCATTATAACGTTAGCTCTACTTTAAACAACAATTAAAATAGACTAAGTGGTAATAGACTAAAATATCTTTACCATACATTACTGCAATCTAACATAATTAATCATTTCTTATTAAATATATATTTACGTTAATCATTTTTTTAATAATTAATTTATTTTTTATGATTTGAGTTTTAAATAAATATAAAAATATATATATATATATATATATATTGTGTGTGTGTGCGCGTGTGGGTGTGCGCAGTTAGTATTTAAGCTTACACATAACATATACAATATATATATAGTGTGTGTATGTATTATATATATATATATAGAGAGAGAGAGAGATACAGAATCTTTAAGTATTTTGCAGTAATAATGCTTAGTGCAGCAGTCTAGAATGATCAATTTGTGTCATCAAGTATGAGACTACAAAATGACTTAGTACAATGCGTCAACAATAAGCAAACTTCAATGATTTCTGACCTCCTTAAGATACCAGTAACAATAATAAGCACTTCTTCATAATACATAAGTTATCTAGTTACTACAAAAAAAAAAGTAAATAAATACAAATTATAATAATTCGTATTTTAAAATAGCATACATGTGAATATTTTAAATGAAAATACTTCTATACATTTAAGCAATGTATAGTACGTATAGTATGCTATGTATAATATGTATAGTTTTTTCGTTTTTTAAAGTTTAAACTTTCTATTACTCGTATAAATAAATAGGAATTAATTGTGTTGTATTTTTTTTAAGTATCGTATATAATATTTAATTTTTGTATTAGCTTGATACTTAACAGAAGAAGAAACCAATTCCTTGGTCTTTCTAGAAAAAAATAAGTCAAATCAAACACAATGAACAGAAGATATAAAACAATGATGGATTAGAGCCGGCCTCTGTGTCACGAGTAGTAGCGTCTCGGCCTTTTATCCGGAGATTCCGGGTTCGAATTCCGGACAGGTATGGGATTTTCACACGCTACAAATCATTTCATCTCATCCTGTGAATCAATATCTAACAGTGGTCCCGGAGGTTAAAAAAAAAGGATTAGAATCTACCCCTCGTATTGTAGATATTCTTTGAAGATTAAAACAATGTTTCTTCAATAGTATACGTCTACGAGTCACCTAGGTATGTATAAAATTTATTAATATTTTTACTGTTTTAACTATGCTTTTATAGCTGGGATTTAAATATTTTAAACGTCTTTAAAGTAGATATTTTCTCTTCGTAAAATTAATGTAAATTCACAAGGAAATTAAAAATTTATTAATAATAATAAATTATTCAATACCAGATTTATTTTATTAAATCTAGTATAACTGAAATTTAGTTAAATAAAACTAATTTCCTCAAAAGTAGCTTAGAAAACCTTTATCAGTTGTTTGTATATATTCTAGTCAATTAAAAACAAATTAAGATAATGTTAGCAAGTTAATTTTTAGTATAAATTAGTAATAATTTGGAATGATTAATTTATGAATAACAAATATTTAATAAAATATCGATCTGTTATAGGGATAAATAAACAAAGTTATGTTTATGTATGTTAGATAAAATATATTTCACAGTCAACATACATAAAGTACTAAAGTATTAAAGTATATTAACTTTTTTAAATAATAAAATTGTTAGCGTCGATGATTAATTATTTTCCTTTTTTTATTATTCATTTAATTAAATTTTCAGTCCACGTATTCAGTACACGGAACGAAAAAAATTTCACAACTCCATTTTTCCATTATGTTACTTTATTTTCTATTTTCATGTAATTTGGAGTTTATTGATAATTTTACACGAACAAGTATCTAAAAAAAGTCAAATGAAGTTTATCTAAAGTGAGTGTTAATAATATATCATGGCAGCAGTATATTAATTAGCTGATACAATATTTTAATTTATTTATTATATTAATTAACCAATCAGTAGTTGTAGCGGGAAAAATATATACTTATCACTTTTAAATGACCACCTGTTTTATAGCGTTTAGACTTTGAGTAGCAGCTGATAATTTGTCAGGTTAGCTTTACGAGTGATAATTACATTTTCAATGTACCGCTAACTTATGAAAATTCCTCTTTCTGTTCAAGTCTGAATTCTGAATTGTCAAGTATGATTTAAAACAACGTATTGTTTAAAACAGGGGAGAAATAAAATAAAATTAAAAAATAGGGTAGAAAAATGTGATAAAAGTGTAATCTGTTTCCTTTGCGTTTTACCAAATGTATAGAAGAAGCTAAAGAATAAGTTACGCTGAATTAAGATATAATCACAAAATGGAAAATATAAAAAAATTATTACTAAGATAAATATCTAAAACTAAATACACGTTTCGATTTTTGAAGAATTCTTATCAGTCAGTCGATATATAAAAATTAATAAAAGCAAATATAAATGAACAAAAATTAGATTATAAAACATGTAAATTTAAATAAATTAATGAATAAAATAAAAAATAACGATTTATAAAACTAATTTTTAAAACTTGATAAACAAAATATTACTTATGAATCCCTACAAAAGATCTATTTTTTTGAAAGTTATTAAAAATAACTGTTAATTAAAAATGTATAATGTATTGCTTTAGAAAGTCCATGTCTAGGGTGTTTTAGATATTTAAAAAAAGTAATCTTTTAATTATAATACTATTATAGGATTTTATTATTATTAATAAAAGTTAAAAAAAAAAACATCTTTTTCTAGCGTTAGATATTTCATTTTTTTGCGAATGGTTAATAACATTTTTATCTTAATTTATCAAAAAGAGGCAACAAAAATAATGAATAACAATTTTATTACAGTGGTGTAAAGATTCGAAGAGAATAATGTTCATCTGCCAGAAAGTAAAAATGAGTTAGAAATATATTGAACGGTATGGATTAATTTTTAGAACAGAAATTTGATTTAAAATTTTTTTTTTTACATTTATCCCTTCAATAGAAAATGAGACAAGATAAAAAGGTTTATCATATTGTTACACGTTAAGAAATAGAGGAATATTTTACCATATACTGAAGAATTCTCTCATTTCGACAAAGAAATTTAAAAGAAAGTGCATTGTAATGAAGAGAGTATGCTCGCATTAACAGGAGCGATTATAAAAAGAAATTTATTAGTACCATAGATTTTTAATTTAGAAAATATTCAAATATATATATATATATATATATATATATAATTAAAACTGTTTTTTTTTTCTAGGAAAAAATAAATCAATCGAACACTATGGACAAAACATATAAAAAAGTAATAATGAAGAGGCTGCCCTCTTGTACTGTAGTTATTCTTTGAAGATTACACCAATGTTTCTTCAATAGTATACGTCTACATGTTGCCTGGGCAATATAAAATTAATTAATTTTTTTACAGGTTTTACATTTTTTTATTGCTGGGATGGAATATATATTATTTGATCCCAGCGTTTAGATATGGGGGGTTTTCCGTTTCTCCCCACAATGGTATTTAAAAAAAAAAAAAAAAAACTAAACTAAGAAAATAATATTTGTTATTTTTTAGGAACTTACCTACATGTTGACATTAAAAATTAGATGTAATAACATATCATGCCCGTTATTGCAGTGCTAAGGGTAATGAAGAATCCTTTTCAGTTGAAGAAAATACGAGTATATATATATATATATATATATATATATATATATAAATTATAAAAAAAGTTTCATACAAAAATTTTAAATGTAATCATTTTTTTTAACCTCCGGGACCACTGTGAGGTATTGCTTTAGAGGATGAAAGGATGTTCTTTGGTGGTTGGATTTCAATTAACCACACATCTCAAAAACAGTCGACCTGAGACTGTACAAGACTACACTTCACTTACACTCATAAATATCATCTTCATTCATCCTCTGAAGCAATACCTGACGGTGATTCCCGGAGGCTAAACAGGAAAAAAAAGAATAAAAGTGGGAAGGTATAAATATAATGTAACCAAACTTAATCTACGCACGCTTCGCTCGCTAACTTATTTTTACTTCATTGTATGAACTAAAGGAAGTCTTGTGATCGCAAAAAATTCGGTTTTCAGGTTTCAACGGAAATATCCATTTTGACCATCCCTGAATCCATTTTGACTAGTTCCGACGTAACGTCTATAAATACGTATGTATCTCGGATAACTAAAAAACATTAGTCGTAGAATGTTGAAATTTGGGATTTAGGACTACTGTAACATCTAGTTGTGAACCTCCCCTTTTGACTGCAATAGACTGGACCAAAAGTGTCCAATAAAGTCCGAAATCCAAAAAATCTGGATTTTGGATTTTTTTAAACTGCAATAATAAGCCCACATAGAGAGCTTTTCAACAATATTTCATAAGTGGTACTTATTTTCATTGGTGCCAGAGTTATAACGAAATAAAATTTTAATTAATGAAATATTTGGATCTTACAACGGGAAGGCACATCACGATGTGCCATCCAACCGGTGCAACGATTCGAATCAGACTTCATCTCCTTTTTTATCAACTTTTTTAATTTAAATATATTGATTTATTAACAATTATTAACCTCTGATTGTAAAAAATCTTTACGACAAATAATAATTCAATAAAAAATAAATTAAAAAATATCAGAAGATATTACTGAAATAAAATTTTATGTACTTTTCATTTAAAAAAAAATGTTTATATGTAATTTAATAGGCGTACAAGTAATTCATGTGGTGTCCATATCAGATTTTTTTATTTTTACTTGTCGATTTTATTCAAATATGGGTTTTCCAAATGTACCTAAGACAGGTCCACTATAAGCATTATGCTTATTATTATAAATATAAATTATTAATCTATACAAACTTAACTTATGCTCGCATCGGTTGCTAACCTTCATAAACGTGCGAAGCGATCGTAGATTAAGTTTGGTTAGATTATATTTATAATTTCTCTGCAAATACCT
Organism: Lycorma delicatula; assembly: GCF_047948215.1. Taxonomy (NCBI): domain Eukaryota; kingdom Metazoa; phylum Arthropoda; class Insecta; order Hemiptera; family Fulgoridae; genus Lycorma; species Lycorma delicatula. The sequence goes on along the minus strand of NC_134456.1, from coordinate 68,449,730 downwards.
CCAAATAACCACTGATTTGGAAGAAAAAATTGATAACGACATTGCAATAAAGGGCATAAGATGTTAAAAACTTACTACATTTAATTTATAATGTCAACATGTAGATAAGTTACTAAAAAATAATCAGTTTAAATAGTTATTCTTTAAAAGCCATTGTAGGGGAGAAACAGAAAAGATCCTATATATGTTTCAAATATATATTCAATTATATTTTCTATATGTATTCTTTAATACGTAAGAATAAAGAATAATACAGCATAAATTAAGCAGTAAATACGATAATAGTTATTCAGTCACCTCGGTTGTCATTTTGAATTGCAAAATAAACCGCAATACATTAGCATCATAAGGGAGTAGGACGAGGGTGCCTACCCGTTTACTCCTTCTGGTTCATGACTATGCAGCATAGCAATCCTGCTGTTTGTTAAGTGAACATCGGACCCGTTACAAAGTGTAATAGTAGACGTACTGTGTGTGTAATCAGCTTTTATTGTAACGTAACCTTTTCATATTTCATAGCCTGTTTCATTAGCACGGAACAGCGTCCAGGTCTATCGGTTCTGTGCAGTAGCAGTACATATGCACCATCAATAACACAAATGCTTCATAATGGAGCTGCCAGCGTTTCACGATAGAGAATGTTTTACGGTTGCTCCTGCTACTGCTGCTGCTGTTACCGCCCGGCTGCCGCAACTAATAGATAGGAATAGAACGTGACGTCGGGACGTCCAGTGATGAGCTTTAATAAGCATCAGCGTCTCGACTTGCCGGCGCTATTACATTTTCAACACTTATTTTTATCAATGACGGTAACCCGTACGGAAGTTAGTCATATATTATTGCATAACTATACATTAATCTAAATTTAGCCCGTTCAATTATCAAATGTTATTAAAAACTTAACGTATAAAACAGATTTAATTTAAAAAAATTAAACACAGATGTGATAATTCTTATATCTTTATGAATTAAATATCATATTACATGCTAGAAAATTATATTTTTCCTTGCTGATCTTCCTCTTGAGAAACAAACTGCATTCAGAAATTTAGGTAAATCGATAAAAATAGTTTACATATTTAAGGCTTTATAAATACTAAAAAAAAAAAAACACATTAAAAATACAATATTAATTTATCACTATCGGCGATATTTATCACAATAATTAACTAAGGCATGGGATTTCTAATTATTGTTAATAATTTACTATTATGTTAATAATTAAAATTGTCACATACAAAGTTGTTAAACTACAAGTGATATATTTCAGTTCAATACTAAACTTTTCTGGAAAAAAAATTGACATAAAACTTATCTAATTTACTAAATATTTTAACGAAATTTTATATTTGAGTTAATACAGAATTGAGAAAAAAACCGAAGAAAATAATTTATTTCATTAAAAATTAATACGATGGACTTACTAATAAATCATAAACAATTAAGGGAACCTATTTTATAAAATAACAACATATTATCTTCAAATAATAGACTAAGTGCATTGTTTAATAACTATTATCTGTATATATATCTACCATAGCAACAATAGTAACGGCATTAACTTTATTTCACGGTTCGTTGTACATTAGGTTAATTATAAACGGCCTTTTATTTGCTTTTCACATGCACCAGAGGTTGTGTTACTGTTGTTTAGTTTAATCACTTTTAGTGTTAAACGGTTAGTGGTTGCAACTCACATTTAAATAGTGCATTAATCCATTCATGTTTTCAACGATTATAAATATATATTCTCTCTCTCTCTCTCTCGAACGCGCCCGCACGCACACACACACTCCCCAATACACAGACACACACACACACACACACACACAAATAAAATTCAGTGATTAGCATTTACAATAATTGAACCAGAAATATAAAAAATAAACAAACTAAACTGAATAAGTATGTGTATATAAAATATCTATATACATCGGGGCCTACTAGTTTTAAAACTGATACTTCTAGCTCGTACGCCTTTCGACAATTCATTACAGCAGTAATAAATAACTTAAAGGTATTACAGACTGGTAACATTGTATTCGATTTATATATCTAACTTATGTTTAGAGTTTCATGAGCGTCTTATTCCTAAAGTTTTTCCTTGTTTTTGGAAATTTTTAAACAATTTAATTTCATTGTCTTGAGAGTTCTGTTAGGACGTGCTACTTTTAGTTGTATCACGCTTTTATGCAGTCACATATACTAGCGTGTCTTATCAAGTTAATGTAGAATTATTTAAAACGAGCAAACTGAAATAAAATATAAAGTAATGTAAAATATTTAAATTTAGAATTAAAGTAAAAATAATTTATAAAATATTTCTAAACGCTGAAAACAATAATGATGTGTTGGAAACTGCAGATTATGACACTGGGTAACGAAGTGGTAGCAATAAAAGAAATAAAGAAACTTTTACCGGGAAAAACAAATTTCTGCAAACAATTTACATTTTACTCAGGGCTTAAGAAGACCCGTTCAGAGGTTTGTTACACTTACTGATTATAGAGAAAATAAAGAAATAAGCAAAATGTTAAAATTTAAACAGAAATTTCTTATTTACCTCCCAAGTTAGTTGACCAATTTTGGCTGACCTTCTTTAATAGTTTCGTGGATGAATTATTAAAAATCCAGATTTGCAGGTGTCTGTTGTAGTATTGTTTTCAACACTGAGGCTGAAAAACATGGTCGAAGCATGGCAGAACAGGCTTAATACAAAGAGTATAAAAGGGGGCTAATAATTTTTAAATCATTAAAATTCTTAAAGAGGATATCAAGAAACATAAAAATAAATTTAAAAGTTTGCAGGTATATACACTGAAGGAGAAAAGAAAAACAAAGAATATAAAACTATACGAAAGAACATATTGCGAACTGTAATGAAGATAGTAATTTACGAACAAAACTTTGAATACGTTAAAGATTGTAATAAAAACCGTTAAAAATATTAAAATACAATTAAAATTTACTTTTCCGTCTAGATAGCACTGTGGCAGAGCTGTAGGTCTAGAAGTAAAAGTGTTGTAATCGGTCCAATTTGGGCATATGCAGTTTTAACCGGATCTTGACGTTTGACACCTAAGGAACCCAAAAAACAGGATGGAAATCTTCCGGATCTTAATGTTCGTATGTTCAGTGTTGGCCTCTAAATCATCTTATATCTCCAGAAATACTGGGTCAATTTTGACTAAACTTGGTCAGATTACTTCTATACACGGGGCATTGATGCCATTAAATTTACCAAAAATCAAGGGAATGACGCAGCAGAGGAAGGCCACCCTCAGTTTCTCGAGATTTCGTCTAATTGAGGTCATATTTTTCTTAGGCACATTTATTAACAATTAAAAATAACAATGCTTACAAAAAAGAGTTTTTGCAAAATCGCATCCCCACCCTAAAAAATGCTCTAAACTACTGCTATTTTGATACGCCACTGGTGAACGGTGTATTTAAATAATTGAATAATATTTAAACTGTAAAAACGTAGCTCGGTCTGGCTGGGTCTGGAAATCGATCTCCCAGTCGACTCGGTACCTGATGCGTTAGGTTTCGTGGCAACACCAACCTGCCGACCGTACAAACGAAATTTGTTTTATATAAATTGTGAATGTACATTAGTTTAGTTAGTGCCGTTAGTACCGCCACACCAACGCGAATTAAATACGTTATGCACACGCGCGCTTTAGGTGCAATCATCGAATTAAATAAAAGAAAAAATATTCTATTTAAATAAAATGATAAATATTATAAATTAAGTTGGGTATGTAAGACGTGTATCAGAAACAACCCACAGTAAGCCGCGTTCCTTTCCCGGAACGCGGTTTTTGAGCCGCATGACGGGAAAGTCCTACAACTTGTGTTTAGCTTTTTTAGAGAATGAAAAAAAAATAAGATCACAAAAAGGAAAAAGTAACAATGATTTATGTATAGCATGTTTTATAGAAAGTTTCAAAGAATTTAAACTATTTAACGGCTTGTCTGTTGCTTTTTAAATATAGTACGAGTATAATATTTTATTCACCAGTTTTATGTTTTATGCGGTCTTACAGCGAAGTGAAACTACTTCAGTTTATTTGAGCAGTACAAGTTGATTTAAATAGATAAAGAAATAATTCCATAAATCATAAAGATAAAAAATTGTTTTACATTTTATGAATGAATTTATTTATATTTGTTATATATCCGATTAATTATTTTAACTTGTGGTTAAAATTTTATAGTACTACCAAAATGTTTAATTTCATTGAAAACAATGATCACAAGTCATTAAATCGATCGAAATCACAAGTTAAATCATTTTGCCTGAAAATATCACGATTTTTGAAGCATCAAGTCACATCATCGGAATTACCACGGCTCTCCAAAAATGGTTTTTAAAATGAAATAAAGCAGTACAGATCAGGATATAATTCTGTAAAATGCCCAATTTCATTAAAATTAATTTAACGTTTTTCTGGTTATAAACGTATGTATTTATAGAAATAACCTAATGTAACAATCAGAAGTGTTACATCTATAGTTGATGATCTCAAACGATAGTAATGTCATTATTTAAGAAATCTCAGTTGTATAAAGTAATAATAAACTCCTGTATGAAGAATTTTAAATATCTAACCATTTTCACAACTCATAGCAGGTGAGTGAAAGACGATCTGTTATTGCGCAGACATAAAGGAAGAGCGGTAGTATAAATTAACAAATACACCTGTATCAGGGAATATATTTCAGGAAGCTATATACAGCATGCTGTAATTTTCTTTACAAAATATTTATGGTTAGTATTTGTTTGTGTTTTCGAAAAATGTTTAATTAGATATAATAAACAGTGAATCATTAGAATTCACTGTACTTCAATCTTAAATGAAAAATAGTTGAACTTGTACATGGTGTACCTTTAAAAGGACTTTAATAGAATAAACATATTTAATTCAAATTAGAAATTATTATTTTTTTTAAATATGGAACATATATTTTTTTATTTTTTTTAACTTAGTTGTCAACAGATCTGTGCTAAGTTGAAAAGAGATATAATATGATTCAATTAATTTGCATTAAATAATAAAACAATTAATATGCATTACGAGTAAGTGCTGCCCAAGGAGACCGAATTCAGAAAAATTTTGAATATCATTTAAGAGTTACCATTAGAATTCCCTATTACATCTTTTTTTATAATTAATAGATTATTTGTGAATTCCGACTTTAATAAAAATTTTCCATCGGTATTTGATAAATAAATTTCGTTAAACAAAGATTTCATGAATGGAAAAATAATTACTTCTACTATTATTAAGTACAAAACTTGCCGGACGATACAAATTTGATGGTTGTAAATTTTGAAATCTTTACTATTTATTGATAAACTACAGAAACCTTTTTCTTGTAATAGAGTAATAAAACTACAGGACATAATTCTTTGTAAAAGAAATAAAAATATAAACTTTTTTTGTATTAATGAAAGTTTGATGTAGACAATAAAAAAAATAAAAATATAAACATTTTTTCTGTATTAATGAAAGTTTGACATAGACAATAAGCTATCATTTATACCATTTAATAATGTAATCAAAAACCCTTAACATACGATTGTGTTCATTATACCACAGCTACAAACCAAGAGAATTTATCTTCGTCAACTTCATGAATGTATAATTTTGTACCATCATCATAATTATCATCAACGGTTAGCTCGTTTCTTGTTTGTATATGTCAATCTAAATGGCCATTTTACCCATCATATAAGCGATAAATGTCTGTGTGTGTGTGTGTGTCCGCGCGCGCGTATATATAAATGGTAGTCCTGTTAAATCTACGGTTGTCATTGCCTCCAGTTTATGATGGTTCCAGTCATTAACAAAACGACAGTCAGTTGCCAAAAACAAGTATCCATTACAACTCCACCACTTGCACTTTACGTATCCAACCCACATTTTATCCTGAAACGAATTTTATGGTTTTCAAATGATAACCACGCAGCAATTAATTCTATTTTATCATAATAAACGATGTGAATAAAGTTTACGGTTTTAACCAATTTAAAATGTATCATTTCGTTGTTAATACGACCTTCTTAGATAACCCGAACTGATGTCTTAAAATATTTTTTTTTCATAAATAACCATCTTAGACCAATAAGCTTTTATAAATTGTAATATTTCATCACCACAATATTTCAGGACTAGTACTGAAAATGCAGTACTAGATAATTTAATTTAAAAATAAAATTGGACTATTTTGTTATTAGATATGGATATTTCCATTTCATATAAATTCTTTACTTTAATTAATAAAAACTGCTTGGGTTTCATGCAGACGACTTTATCCCTTGTAATTTTTTCACGTTCAAAGACGTTAACTTTTGATATTTAAAAATAGGAAAAGAAATGGAAGGGGAAAGGAGAAAAAGGAAAAGGGGAAGGAGAAAGAGGAATGGGGGAAGAGTGAGAAAGGGGGAAATGTGAAAGGGAAAGATGGAAATTGGGAAATGGTATACGAAGAAATGAAAATAGGAAAAGGAAAATAGTAAAAGGGGAAAGGGAAAAGTGAAAAGGGAAGGGTAAAAGGGAAAGGTTAAATTTTGAGAAGTTCCGTAATGTTCATTTTGTTAATGTTTTATCAAACTTTCAATTATGTTCACTTAATCTACCTCTATATATATATATACTCAAATCTAGCAATAGCGAAGCATTACCGGGTCTGATAGTTACATATTAAAAATATAATACGATTATTGCGTTTTTACCTGTACATGATTCTCCGTATGAAGATGAATAAATGTAAAAAAAATAATAAAGAATAAATAAGTAAATAGCTGACGGTTGTGGAAACAAATTGGAATTCAAGAAAATATTTTTAAAAAATTCTTGATATTTAAAACAAAGTGGCATTTCGATTGTTAAACAATGATAGTCAATCAATAAATACTGAGAAAATAAATACAGCGTATAAAATAAATTAATAAGTGAAAAAACAACGACAAATTTTAGTTGAGAAATAAATGTATTAATTTACTCAGTTAAATATTTTATTCGTTAAAGATGCAGAGAAATAACATAAAAAATTGAAAATAGCTCAACATTGACTGAAAATGGTCACAAAATTACTTTATTAGAAACAAGAGTTTTAAAATTATTCATACACGTAATAAATAGGAATGAGTTTCGAAACATAGTGAATAAAAAAACTGTTTACATTATTGAAAACGTTATGAGACTAATAGAAATAATGTTTTAGAATTTTAAATTTGTTAAAAGTCATTTTTAAAACGGCTTTTATCACAAAAACATTAAGCGATTATCCCTCCTTAAAATTTTCTTCGTAGGAGGAGATTTTTTTTTGTTTTATATTATTTAGATTTCATAATATCTCTATGTTTCTTGAGATAAACTGTTTGTTACCTTTCCCAACTTATACAAATAAGGAGCGAGCAACAGGCTGTTATATGCAAACTGAGTTGGACTTTCAGGCTTTTTAAATGTTTTTAATGTAATATAATTTTTTGTTTTCGAATAGGATTGCCAAAACAACAACTTCTTTGTAATTTTATTCTAAAACTAATGTTAAAAATATTTGTTCAACAATGTTCCATAAGTATTATTAATTTGTCGATTAATATTTATTTATTCTAGACCTATTTTCTCATTATACACTGATTTTAACAATCGAAATGACCATTTAATTTATATCTTAAGCAAAATTTTGTTAATGGTTATTGTTAACGGTTGTTTTTGTCTTTCCCAGTTAAAAAATAGTAAAATAAAAATCAAAACTATTCTTTAAAGATAAAACTTTACACAATATATAAAGTACTGTAATTACACTAAATAAATGTAATTATCGAAAAATTTCATTTTGAATAATTGCAATAAAATCAAAATTTTCTGGAAATTAACAAATATGAAATGTTAAAAGTACTTAATTACTATTTTTTTATGATTATCTAGTAGTACGTGAAAAGCTAAAAGCAAAAACGTAAGTATCTTAATGAATCGATCTTTATACCGTTTTTTTATATTCTTCTTTGCTTTACAAAGAAGAATAAATTGACATCTGCTTCTATTTTAGGTAGATTTCATAAGAAACTACCTATTGTAACGGGTACCATGATTCGACTTCCAAAAATTTCGAAATATCTTCGCGTTTCACATCCCCCAGACCCCAAAACCAACCGTCAGCTCAAAATTTTTATAGGAAAGTATAAACTCAAAAGTTTATATATATATATATATATATATACTTCACTTTCTTGTGAACACGATAACTGCCGTAATTTTGTGCCAATCACTTTCAAAATGATAAATAAAATACAACAACCCAAAATCTCAGTCGAGTTCGTTAATGAGAAAAATCAGATCATGGTGGGGATGGGAGGGCTTTTTTGAAAAAAACAAAATATCGCTATAACTTTTTATTAAGTAAAATATCGAATTAGTTTAAAGTTCCAACTATTCTTTGAATAAGGGTCTAAAACTTATTTAAGTAAGTTTTTTTGATATCATATACCATTAGCCCAGGGGTGGAAAAAATGGAGTATCAAAGACAAAAAAATCATATCTCCCTTAATAGGCACAGTATCGAATCAGTTACCTAAACATTACCTAATACCTTTGAGCAACCTCATGAGCAGTCCTCTTGAGGAGGGGCACCCTTGCCTTCCAAAAGCGGAGGGTCAAGGGAGTTCTGATGAGCCAGAAGGAACCCCGCCGATGGGGGGAGGGACAGTAAGGACGCTAAGCTAGGGTGGGCTTATTCGCCGCCACGTTCACGGGTGCGACTGAGGTAACATCTATTAGGCGAATGCCGGTCGCCCCTTGTGAGTTTAAAGATGGTATAAAAAAAAATACCTTTGTCTGAAACAATTTTCGATAAGATCAAATCTTACGGCAAGGAATGACCAAAATTTTGCTGGAATTGTAAGATGGTCTTGTCGTATGCTAAACATGTGAAACTTTTTTTCACGTGCAACCATTGTCGAGTAAATTTGAAGTTTTTCTTAATTTTAAGATGGAAATCTTTTTCATCCACTACTCAGCACTCAGTACTCAGGTGAAATCTACCTCCGCTTTCCTCCGGTGCCCAAAAGGATTTTTTAGATTTAACTACTTTTTCAACTAAAAGATTTCTCATACAGTAAGATAATACCACTGTTATATAATATTTACATAAAAAAATATATTATAAAAATATAGATGATAGAATATCGATAATTATGTTTCTCTAATTACTGTATATAGGCCTTTGATCAGTAGATGTGTGATTACCTTATTAATCGGTAATTCACATTAAATATACTAATTCCTGGTTCCTTGCAAAAATAGAATGATCTATTAAAACACGCGGGTGCACGCGCGCTCACACACACACACACACACACACACACACACACACGCAGGCCCAGCAAAAACTACTCAGATAAATAGATAAAAAATTGTATACATGTTCTTACGGTGTAAGTGCACACCATGGAAGAAATTTTTTTGAAATTCCGAATTTAAAGGGGTAAAATGGAGTAACAATGGAATTTACTATTTTTTATTTTTTTTAGTTTTTCGGTAACAAATTTAAAAAGCAACTTGATTTTGTTGTGTGTAGTCTTCATTTAAATGTCTAAAAACCAATTTCTACATATTCCAAAGTTCAACCTTGAAAGGGGTGAAGAAAGGTAAAAGAAATTTGAACAATGCTTGAAAATTATCCTCTTTTCCGACTATAAGCCTACTAAACGAGATATTCACTAGATTGGGGCTTGCAAATACTCTTCAGGTTAATATCTAAAAACCATTTTCGGATTTTTTTTCATTTCGATTTTTAGGGGGTGTGACGGTATAAGGCGAGGCGGTTCAACCAATACAGCCATTTTTACTGTATTTACGACACGACTGCCTGCATCTGCTTTTGGTTACGTGACTAATATACGTAAAATAAAATTAATTAAAAAGAAACAAATGAGGAACGATGTACAGTCACTTCCTAGTGGTGTTTGTCGGATAACGATAAGAACCGGGAAAAATACATCTTTACCCGTACTTCGTACGGGTAACCAGTTATAAATAGTATTTTTAATGTGGCGGAGACTATTTTGATACCCATATTCTTACATAATTAAAAGTTAAGGCCATTTCTCTGTTTAGCCTCCAGAACCAACATAAGGTTCAGAGGATGATGAGGATATGAATGAATGTAAATGAGATGAATTGTACAGCCTCAGGTTGACCATTCCTGAGATGTGAGGTTAATTGAAATCCAACCATCAAAGAACACCGGTGTCCAAGATCCAGTATTAAAATCCGTATAAAATTAACTGCCTTTACTAGGATTTGAACCTTAGAACTCTCGATTTCGAAATCAGCTGATTTGCGATGACGAGTTCACCGCTAGATCAACCGTACTAACCAAACTATTGTTGTGAAGAAATTACAATACATTGATAGTTTTTATAAATTGAACAGGGTTTAATTTTTATTTATTATTATTATTATTTTCACGACCTTGAGCTTATTGAATACAGGTAGGTCCAGGGGGCAGAGCTCCCTGACTGACTAAACATCCCATGACCGCGACTGGAAGGCAAATAACCATGTAGCGTGGGCGAAGCTGCGACGGTGAACTAGAACATTATAACACTGTTAATAGAGCAAGTAGTATTACTACTTCCTTACGATTAATTTTTTATCATCAGTTAATATGATTAATGTCGTAAAAAAAAAAACTAAAAAGAAATTATTTTACTTAACAGTTTTCGAAAATTATTGTTAGGTGATAGAATAAACTCATTAATAATTATTTAGTTATCTGTTTAGGACTTATCCTTGTTTGATGCAGGCTCCTTGTTTTTTAAGTATAATTCAACAAAAATTACGAGTAATTAAAATTAATTTTAACCAACTATGCAATCGGATAAGGACGAGTCAATATTATTTTTTTATAAGTGCATGGGAATATAAAATTGATTTTTTTTAGCGTATGAAAAATGCCACGTTTGACCGGGATTCGAACCGGATCTCCAGATAAAAGGCCGAGACGCTAGCTAGCACACTGTCACAAAGATCTTTATAGAAATTATGTTTTGTAAAAGAAATTTAGACGTTGATAGATGAAACGCATACGAGATGAGTGGATACTCAGTGTGCATATAAGTAAATGTTTATTCTGCTTACTTTAAGCCAAATCATGATAGTTGCAGGAAGTGCAAATAACCTCCCAATCGTTTGTAAATATGTGTTTTGAACAGTGATACAAATATTATCGAATTGATACAGCATTTTTGTAAATTTAAGCTTCATTTTATAAATCTAGTTCGGAAGAAAAGTTTATGAACTCAGAAAATATGATTTATAATTTGTGCAGTTCTTTAACCATTAGCCGCCTAGTAAATCCTACTGGCAAAATCCATGGTTTCCATTTCCAATTACTTCTAAATCAATGGTTTTTATTACTCTTATTATAAATGTGTTGATCACACGCACAACTAACCAACACACACACACCCACGTGTGTGTGTGCGATATATATATCTATGCCGTAACCTGAAAAAAGTTAATGTTAGTATAAAAAAAAAATGTTATTTGTTGATTAAATTAAATGTTTTATTTTTTCTATTAAAATTCCATTGATACAAGAAAATGGCAAAAAGAAATAGTTTATAACAAGGAGTATTTGACACGTTTAAAATATTTTTAAAATGCTTTTTAAATGCTTTATTTTTTCAAATTTGTTTTGAACCTGAGCCAAGATCAAACCTGCGAGTTTTATTATTAAGATTTTAGAAGTAAGTCTTAATAGTCAGATAACACACTTTTACATAATTAGCAGAGATATATTTTTTAGCGAGATTTTATCCCTGAAATATGATTTTTAAAAATTGAGTTAATTGTAATTAAAAGGCGTTTTTAAATGTTGACTGTTAAACCTATACTTGATGACAAACCTTTATAGCTATTTAATTAAATTACCATAAGTCTGCAAAAGAAATATACACATACACTTGCATGAAAAATGTAAAAGCGCGAACTTGAACTCGTCCTTTGAGTAGTTAATTAAGTTAGTTGTAATTTAAATCTGAAAAGAGAATTAAATAAATGATCCTTCTAGAAAAATATATAAAGAAAATTATATAAAAGAGTAACAATAATTAACATGTTTGATGAATGTGTTTTTATGAACTCAAATGCTTTCAGTAAAAAAATTCAACACTTATTATTCATTAGCAAATAAATAAATAAATAAATAAGAATATTTAAAATGTAAACGAAATAAGAGTAGGAATTTCTGAACTTATTTGTTTGTGTGATAAATGAAAAGATTACAAAGAATTTATATTTTCAAACACTTTATATAAATGTTAATACTAAAAATATAAAAAGAGTAATTAATACTCTCAAAAAATTGGTGCAGCTATACGCTAAACCTTTTGTGTATTCATTGTACCCCACAAAGATTTTATCTAATGTCTAGATTTAAAATTAAACGTTACTCGTGTATAAAAAATAGTTAATTATAAAATTCATTGGGTATAATTTTAAAAACGGAGCAAACCAGAATTCATAATAACGATAAAAAAATGATATTAAAAAAAAGATAAAGGAAAAGTAAAAAAAATGTATAAATTTTATTAGTCAGTGGTACTTAATTGACAACGAAACAACGAGCTGAATTTCAACCCGCTGTCTAATTTAAATACCATATGTATTGCATTTAAAAGTTTCTTGTAATGACATTCAATTAAAAAATAAGAAAAATTTTGTTTTATAAAACTGAAAAATCTACTGTCTGGAATGAAAAATTTCTTTCTATTACAATAATTCTTGAAAGAAAAAATGCTTGTTTGGAAACAAGATTGGAAATTCATGTAACAAAATTCTACACGGGATTTAGCCTACCAGGTCCATTTGCTTTAACTTAAAAAAATACATTGAAAAAATTATCTCTGAATTAACAAATTTATAAAATTATTTAAAGTATATTACTGCATGACGGTAATAATTTGAACATGAGATTAATTTATTTCACAGTAATAAAGCTGCAACTTAAGTATTTTATTAAATAGCTATTTTTTAACGGTGATAAAAGTATTTTCTGCAATTCGAGAGAACTGACATAGAATTTCTCCCTTGTAATACGATTAATCATGGAATATTACTCTGTTTTGGTTAAAATGTGATTAAAAGACTGAATTAGATCTTTTGTTATGATACATTTAATTGTAGAAATGTAGAAAATAAATTTAATTATTATTAGACAGCGATGCAATATCCGCTGCAGGTGCAGCAGAGCCGGCGACTACGATGACATATCTAGTGATCATAAGCTTTTATTTTAAAATAAACTGGCGAAGGTCCAGTGGTTGGGGTTGGGAGACTCTGTCAAGGTTTTATACTAATTTTCCCATAAGAAATGTACAAAGACGTTGTGTTTTTGGGATATCTCTCAAAAAATGTCGGGTGGAGGGGGACAGGCGACCATTGATGACATACCTAAGGATCATAAGCTTAGGTTACACGCAATAAGCAAGAAATATATAGTTAGCCTACAAGGAAAAATATTTAGAATTACACGACGAATGAAACGTAAAAAATTTTAATTATCAATAATCTAATTCGGCAATTTATGGTATAAATTTTCGGTACGTACAAAGAAGATAAAAGAACTTGAAATTATTTATACTAGCTTTATTATACCTTTACTATGATGGAACAGTGGAATATCAATAAAAAATGATCAAATTATTACTTAAGATAGACTGTATAGATATCGGAGAAAAATAAACTCTTCAGTTTGAAATCTAAACTGAAACTCTTAATATAAACTCTTCAGTTATGGAATTCTAACTTCAAAAGATCTTTTCGGAATTATTTTTTCGGCTCCAGTAGTGAAAGTTGTTAACGTCTATGGACGATTATTTGTTCATCTTGACGTAATTAGAAAACCCATTAGTATGTAGTTGAGCAGCATTTTTTTTTTTTTTCATTGTGCTTGTTCGCAACGAATATTCTCTTAACGAATTTAGCGTGTTTGTAAATTCTTTAATGTTTAAATATGTTGAAATAAGGGTTTTTATCTTTTAATCTTACAAAATTTACAGGCTACAATAAATTACCTAAAAACTTAAGGAATATATAAATATATTAAACCTATTGCAAGATGAGAGAATTTTACACATGGACTATGAGTGGTATGATCTCAAACCGATTTATTATTACGAAATTACACATCATTCATTTGACAAAAACAATGCCTTATCATTTACATATCCATATACTTAATCAAAGAAAATAAAAAAAATCCAAAAATCAGGTACATACAAACGGACTTCCTTCAAAAAGGGAGCTCTTAGCAACAGCACTGCTAGAAGCGGTCCGCCTACTTCCTTGTTTAGCAAGGCATCAGTTAATAACCAGATAGAAAAATACTAGAAGTTTAAAAAATATGAAAAGAAGCACAATTAGAAAGGAACAGGTTTTAATTTTTATTTTTTATGAAACAAATCACGTTTAATCATATTTATTAATCAATAAACAGAAAAAAACTTCATGAATTTATACTTAAGAAATTACATTGTTAGTTTTAGTTAAAATTATTTATATATGTTATAAATTATTATATATATATATATATATATATATATATATATGCATTATCATATTAATTAATTCACTATTTTTGGATTATGTGGATGCTGATTCATGTTTTACATATTTTAGTCGAGTGTAAGTTTATTATTACTGAATACAATATTTAATGCCTAATTATATTAACGTTTCTCACGCACAGATATTCTCAACCAAACCCAGCGGGTTGGTCTAGTGGTGAACGCCTCATCCAAATCAGCTAATTTGGATTCGAAGTTCCAACGTTCAAATCCAACGTTCCAACATTCAATTTACGTCAAAAAATTTCAATTTTTATTTTTCGTTAAAAAATGTATATATTTGAATATTTTAACACCCTTTTATTAAATATTTTATTATTATTTAATTTATAAAATACCTCGACTAACAATTAATAAATAATTGCGCTCACGCGCGCGCGAGTACACACACACACACACACACACACACACACACACACACATATATATATAGCCCGAGACCTCCTAATGAAAAGCCGAGATGCTACCAATGGTAGAGCATATTTTCTGCAGTTAACTGTATGATCTGAATATTAGTTCGTGGATACCAGTGTTCTTTGGTGGTCTGTTTTCAATTAACCACAAGACTACAGTTCACTTACACTCAAGTATATCATCCTCATTCATCTTCTGAAGTTAATACCTGACGGTGATTCCCGGAGGAGGAACAGGTTAAAAAAAATATTGTCAAGCAGTGGTAGCGTCTCGGCTTTTCATCAGATCTCGGGCTCAAACCTCGGTCAGGCATGGCATTTTCACACGCTACACATCATTCATCTCATTCTCTGAAGCAATACCTGTCGGTAGACCCGGAGGTGAAACAACAAAAAAGAAATTCTCAACCAATATATATAATCATATCAAAGGATTTTCTTTAATAAATATTTCTTTAAATATTCTGCAATATTTAAACTGAAATTGAATGTTAAGGTAGCATAATTACTTATATATATATATATATATATATATATATATATATATAATTTTACATAAATAAATTATAACGTTTCATAGTGTGTGTGTGTGTGTGTGTGTGTGTGTGTGTGTGTGTGTGTGTGTGTGTGTGTGTGTGTGTGTGTGTGTGTGTGTGTGTGTACTCGCACGCGCGTGAGCGCAATTATTTATTAATTGTTAGTCGAGGTATTTTATAAATTAAATAATAATAAAAAATTAATAAAAGGGTGTTAAAATATACAAATTACATGATTTTATGTTAAAATATATACATTTTTTAACAAAAAATATAAATTGAAATTTTTTGACTTAAATTAATATAATTTAATAATTAAACTTAAACGAAAAATAAACAAGAATGTTAAAGCAAACAAACTGAAGACATTAAAATAGAAACTGTACAATTTCTGATACCCAATCCCCATCACCATACGTTTCTTAAAATATCTCGAGTGGTTCCGGCGTAGTTATTTTTAAAATAGACTCATCCAAAATGACATATGTTTAACCATTATAAAGAAAATTACTACATCATTTTCATTATGATTTCTACAATAAGTGTAGCTTCTATTTCAAGATATTATTTTTTATGAAAATGATAGATATTATTTTATGAAACGCAAATACTATGAATAAAATATTAATTATTATAGTAAACAAGTACATATATTCGTATTTATAATTTATAGTATTATTTAAATGAAGATTTATAAAAATATATATTCCTGTAATCGATTATAATACACTTTTTCATTCCATTAACTTGATTATATAGAGTCGAATATTTAACTGAATTAAAAACTGCTAGTTTGTAAAAGTGGGCTATCCAAGTTTTACTAGAGCCACTGGAAAATTTTTATTACGTTTATTTCCAAAAAAAAAAAAACTTTTAACAGGTCAATTTTTAACATAAATTAAAAAAAAAATTGTTAAAGAATAATGTGACATAACTATTACAAAATTATATTCGTCTTTTTTCTATATTAAGAAGTTTATTTAATAAAGAAAATGAAAAATTATTTGAATTATAATTAATAAAGTTTCCTTAATTTTAAACAGTCACGAATTTGTATGAACATTTTTTAACCATAATTGCTGTGACTCTTATAGTATCACAAATTTTAATATTACTATTCACAAATATTATTGATTCCTTTGCTATACAATTATTATTGTACCGCGTGAATTTTTTTCACACAGAACGTAATAAAAAAACAAATTTCTTAGAAAAAACTAAAAAAATTAGAAATCTAAGCTGTGGTACAACAAAAAATGATATATTTCGTTTGCAAAGATATTAGGGGATATTAAGCAAACAAAAACTAATACATATACACGATTTTTTTTTTTTTTTACTGTGTTACAACTAAACTGAAAAAAAGATAAGAGTTAATATAGAAGTTGAATTATGCTGGTTATATAAAACCTATTGGTTTTATGGCAACTTTTTAATTGATTAAACTAATCGATTTCTGATAATGATTTGTTTTTTCACCTAAATTTAATCTTAATTCTCCATAACATACTGCAGCTTTACTTACAGCCGATTTAAAAGGACCATCTTAAGTAAGAATTTTTTGGAAAACATTGTTTAGTATAATTTGACCCGTATGTATTTAACGGATGTAAAATTCGAATAAAACGTATTTCTTCCTTTACTAATGTCTAGGTTGCCATATGTTCAATTAATAACAACAAGCAGACCCCTACTACCAATCAGATGAGAATAATGTGTAAATGAGGTGTAGTCTTGTGCAGAGCCAGGCCGACCATTCCTGAGACCTGTGATTAATTGAACTCCAACTACAAAATTACACCGGTATCTACTGCCAAGTAGTCAATTTCGCATAAAATTAACTAAATTTTATGAGGATTTGAACACCAGAAAACTTTTGAATACAAAAATTAGCTGTTAAACAAATGATTTTCGACGAGTTAACCACTGGGCCAGCCCGGTGGGCTGAAAAACACATTTAGATTACTAATGTTTTACTAGCACCCAAACCCACCGGATTGGTCTCGTCATCGAAAATCATCTGATTTCGAGGTCGAGAGTTCTAAGGTTCAAATTCTAGTAAAGGCAGTTACTTTTATACGGATTTGAACACTAGATCACGGATTCCGGTGTTTTTCGGTGGTTGGGTTTCCACACATCTGAGGAACGTTCACCTGAGACTGTACAAGATTACACTTCATTTATATTCATATATATCATCCTCACGTACCCTCTGAAGTAATACCTTACGGTGGTTACGGAGGTAAAACAGTGAAAGAAAGAAGCTCAGTATTTTACTAATAACTGAAAAGCAGAGAAGCTTCAGGCTTTCTTTACAGATTAAAATTGTGTTTTTTTTAAATTTAATTATTGATAAATCATAGTATGATACAGACTGGAAATCTCATTAAATTCTGGCAGATGATTTAGCTAGTTTTAGGCCGACCATCCCTGAGATGATGAACAATGACTTTCATTAAATCCTAACGATTAAAATAAATAGATAACAACAAAACTCTAAACCAGTTAATAGTACCTGTAACCCTGAACCAGCGTTCTTCAACATCACAGAAAAGCTGTTAAAATATGTGTTCATCGACAAAACGAACCACTTCACATATCAACAGATCGGATATAATAATTTTAAAATAAACTACCCATCTAAAGATCGATCTACTTCTCGTTTAATTCTATTCTGATTAAATAAAGTAAATTATTCTTCTTTAAAATTAATTACACGTGCGTAAGCTAAAACTTATATGTTTTTGATGTTTTCTCTTTTTAAGTAGCTTTAATGCTCTTACTATTTCAGAGATCAAATATTCCATGGTAAATAATGTGTTTATCAATATTTTGGGATTTAGAAATCGTCAAACACTTTTTATTTACGCGATAAAAACAAACAGTTCGATAATCACCCAGCTGATGTAGCTGGGTTAAAAGAGGAACACACATACTACGTAACATGAATAGAATTTAAAGTATTTATAGATGTTAATCATGTAAAATCGATAAAAAAAAATTACGCGTGTACGTCCTGACATACATACACAATCTCTACATATAATCAAGTTTTAACGTAATAAAATCGTAACAAAACAATTAATAGCGATTCGTTTAATTGTTTTGTTAACTTTAATTTTGAAAGCGACAATCATTAGTGATAGTGTGTACCAGTCACAATGGAATAGATTAATTCAGTTAAACAATGTTCTATACAAACAGTAATACAACCTAACGTTTGTAACTTTTAACCATTAATCGTTCTCTCAAATCTCTCTCGATCAATTCTTATAATAAAAAGAAAAGTTATAAAGATCTAAATATCACCAACAGCCATGATTTTTTTTTCTGGAAAAAAGTGTTGAAAAAATATAATAATTATTAACAATTAAATTAATTTTTTATTTAATATTTTATAAAATTTATTCATATTTTCAATATCTTGGGCTCAAAAAATAGTAAAATGTATTCACCACAAGGAGATCGCTTGTACATCTATTAAATTACGTATACACATTTTTAAAAGTACATAAAATCTTATTTCACTAATAACGTTTAATTGTTTTTTTTTTTATTGTTTTAATTGAATTATTATTTATTGTAAACTTTTTTTAACAATCATAAGTTAATACTTGTTAATAAATCAACATATTTAAATAAAAAAAAAAAGTTAAAAAAAGGAATGAAGTCGCATTAGAAGAGATTTGCCTTTCCCTTGTACGATCCAAATATTATATTAATTAAAATTTTATTTGGCTATAACTCTGGAACCAATGAAAATAAGTACCACTTATGATATACCGTTGAAAAGTTCTCAATGAAGGCTCATTATTACAATTAAGAAAAACTTCAAAATTAAAACTTTTCGGATTTTGGGCTTTTTGGTCCAGTCGATTGCAATCAAAAAGGGAAGTGCACAACTAAATGTTACAAGTCATAAATTCAAAATTTCAACATTCTACGGCTAATCGTTTTTGAGTTATGCGAAAAAAGGAAGGAAAGACGTCACGCCGAAACTAGTCAAAATGGAAATTTCGTTTGAAATCTGAAAACCCAGATTTTTCGCGATCAGAATACTTCCTTTACTTCGTACAATCAAGTAAAATTATAGAAAAAAAAACAAGCTTTATTTTATATTGTTTTTTAACCTCAATTCCCTAAAATTCACCATTCAAAATAAATAATTATTTCACAAATATCGCGACATCACAGACACAACTAGAATAAAAAAGTTTATGGAATCATTTTGCAGCTGCTTATGATCGTAAAATAAAATTAATAATTTTCAGTTAAAATTTATCAAGTAGTATAATTTTGAGAGTGATAAAATAAATTAACAGAAAGAATAAATGAAATAAAAAATTCGAAAACAAAATTCTATGGAAGGTACAATTAATTAAAATCAGGGCATTATCAAGTGTAAATATATTTATTAATAGAGGTTAAAAATACTGTCACAACGCTCTTTAAAAACTGGCTGAAAAACCTTTTCTTTTTATTAATGTAGTCATCTCTTTATTTTAGAGCAAAAATAAAAACAAAAAATTTTCTATAAAAATTAATCTTAATTTTAAAAATCTAAAGAAATAGTCTACGTTTTATATGATTAATTTTTAATCAGTCAAACAATTAAAAAAAAAAATGAATGTATAACTTGTCATCGTTATCAGTTTTCTTTACTGAATTTCGTTGAGATTAGGAATATCATAAAAATAACTTCTTTTCATCTTTATACAATTTCCAGAAATTCTCCTAAATTTTAAATTATACACAGGACTAATAAGACACATAAATACAGAGCCTTTTGGCATCAAACATCGCTTGTTGAGTTATGCTACTAATCTCATGATTTTATAAGGTAGAATGAATTTCTTTAATATTCACGAAAAAAAACTAAAATAATTTTAATAAAAGTATTTTAGAGGAGTTTTTTCTATTAATGTTTAAAAAGATTATTCATTCAAAGGAACATTTCAACTAATATATATTATAACGTCACAACATGAATCAGTAATATCTGGTTTATAATCTATAATGAAGAATTAAGGCAGATAAAATTGAGGTAACCAAACTATTCTATAAATATTGTGATAACTTCAACGATTTGTATTTGATGACGAAAAGCTGTCTATATCTATGAAGTCATGTTGTATAATTTGTATTCCTAATTTCATGGAATTTTGTAAAAGAAATTAATAATTATTAAAAGTTATGCATTCATAAATTGTGTTTAATCGTTTAAATCATTAGTTCTCAAAGTGGGCGATAACGCCCCCTTATGGGCGCTGGAAGTCTTCAGGATGGCGGTAGAAGCCCTACAGAAAATTGGGAGTGTTCAGGCGGTCTAGGAAGGCGATGGCTGATTTAAAGAAAAGGCAAAAATAATGTTTTCCTGATATTTCAAACTAAAATAAATACCTACTACGCTAGTACAAAAAATTAAAAACAATAATTGCAATTACTATTTTTAAAAGCGCATCTTATAAACATCAATTAAAATTATTTTTAACAGACGTAAGCTTAAAAATTTTGTGGGGCGCTAAAAAGTTTTTGGTCCTTAAGCTGTGGGCGTAAAAGTCTGAGAATCAATGGTTTAAATCATATAAGTATTTTTCAGGTGGAAGTGATTTTCTTTACATTTTTTTTTAAGATGAGTTAATAGTAAAAATTCTGTTGATTTGATATCTATAAAAATTAAATTCTAAAAAAATAAGACCGACGCCAGTTTAAGAGGGAAATTCGGGTTTTCTGGTTCTTTCCCCAAGTTTTCAAGAATGTACTACGTAAAAGATTTACGAAAATGAATTATTGTTATTATAACAATAAATTCAGTGTAAGATCCAGTTCAGTTAAAAACCTAACCAAGAGTGAAGTATTTCGTGGTACTAATGCTCATCTGACGTAGCCTCATAACGGAGAGATTATTTACAAACAAAAAACAAAAAAACAAAATTAACGTGCTACAGGTACAGGTAAAAACATAAATGACTAACATAGGTTATAAAAGTGTGCTGTTGACAGTATATATTTTATAGTCCAGAAGTACATGTATATATAAAGCAGACATTAACAGAGAAAGTGAAATTTGATGTTCTACATTACTAAACAACTGCATGGTCCATACTGCACTTCGAAACGTACTAATACAAGTAGGTAATACGGAAACTCAGATTCTACGGGTCGTTTTATCTCTTGTAGTAGAAATCATAAATGTAGAAAAAATTATTCGATAGTGTATTCTAACATTCTAAAATCCAGAAAATAATAGAAAACTATCGGATTGAAAAAAGCATAAAGATTTATTTAAGATGCGATATGACACACTTTCAATCAATTACAGAAATGTTAAACTGTTAAAAAAAAATTAATAATAAACATGCATATGATTTTATCAAAACAAAAAGCAGTGCGGTAAAGAAAAATAAAAGATATTTAAGCGATTTGATATAACCAATTCAGAGGGATTAACTTTCTACTAATATCAACTATGGAAAGTGTAAATGCGAAAATCATTTAACAGATACAGAATAGATTAGAGACCAGGCTTTATGACCAAAGACGTTAACCGATGTTCGATCAGTATGAAAATAGTTGCCTGATTTATAACTACTAAAGGGATTTAACAAGATTAAAATAAAATAAAAAAATTACAGAATGAAATATGTACCAAGACAGTTTAGCAGAATGATAAAATCCATATATTATCTCATTTAAGAGTTGGTAGTACAACGGATATCATTATTCGTCTATTACAACATACACACCACTCACTAACTCAAAGAATCAACTTATTTAAACCTAACCTAAATAAAATAGAATAAAGAATAACAGGTTTTTTGTTTAAGCATTATTATTATTAGCTGATGAAAAAACCAGACGATAAAAAATTGGCGCTAAGAAAAAATATCAATAAAATTATGAACTACTAGTCGTTAAATTTAATAATAATGGGTATTTTTTTAAATATGATCCCGCAAATTTAACGACAGTAATTTCAAAGAGAATCAGGTATGTGATAAAATACTCGATCTATATCGAACTGTATTTCATAGCTCGTAGCCCATTAAATATAATTTATAAAAAACATATTTTCGGATGTAGAAAAATATTAATCTAGCCGATAAACAAGGTTTTAAAATTCCACAGTAATGCATTTAAATATAATAATAACAAAAAACACTAATTTAAATTAATGTGGTACCTCATTTAACATATATCAAGAAAACGAAATTGATAAAATGTTTTATTTGTACTCTTATTTAATTATAAAATAACTAACCTTGTAAAGAATAATAAAAACAATATATTTATATATAAAATGCATCATTAAAAGAAATCTGTGACAAAAAATTTAGAATAAAGTATTTCACCAAAAAAAAAAACACACCGGAATAATGAAAAAAAAATAAAAAACTATTAAATATGTTGTATCAAAGAATATAAAATATGAGTCATTTTTACAATAAACTATATGTTTAATCTCATTAAAAAATTAAAAAATAATTTTATATAAGGATAGTAGGATAAACTGGATTAAAATTTATAAAATATTACCATTAATTGGACATCAATGGCCAATGTTCATTAATAATAAACGAATTATAACCAATATAATACTTCACAATTAATTCGAATTTCATCGAATTAATACAATACGTATTAATTATACAATTTATTATTAATTTTATTAATTATTAATACAATACGTATTAATTCGATGAAAGTTATAGATTTTGAAGGAATGTTTTCTCAAACATCTCTCAAATATATTTTTATACTAAATTTGTGTTAAATTACCTTACAATAATTCATATAGTTCGATTTCTGAGTAGGCTACTCTATAGAAAACTTACAACAAACTTAATAAAACAGTGGATAGTTTTAACATAGTTTAAGGCAGACACAGAGACAAGAAATGTAATTTATTTTTAGAATATCTAACATTGTAATAATAAATTGATATTTGTGAAACATTTCTTTTTTTAAATTCAGAAACAGCTAAATCAAAAATAGATTTATCGCTTCATAAGTTCGTCTCTAACATTGAAGGTAAGTAAACATCCTCAGCATGAACCTAGCGAAATCCAGACACATGGATTAAACCCAGTTTAATCCAGACACATGGAATCAAAACCAAAGAAAAGCGAACGAGGGAAAGAAAAAAGGTGCATGGTGAGAAAGAATGAATCACACACGCAGGAATTGCAACAGGGAAATAACCCACCCACCAAAGGATAATTTTAACTCTATCGAACTGCAGGAAGAGGCTGCAATTCTTGGAATCATTGAGAGTTTTTCTGGAATAGAATATTACGGATAATGATTTGCGTTAACAGATTAAATAAACCGGAAAACAAAAAAATTTCCTTCAGAAACTATGAAACTACTGAAAACAAACTCAGAATTCCTAAAAAAACACGTCGGCCTTCCCCATAATTGTGTAACATGCGGAAATACAAAAAAAAGGAATTATAGTCGAATGTAAAAAGTACAAATAGCGACGTGCACGAGCGCTCACACACTAACACAAAATTATTTATTACCTCACTAAAATTTATTTACTAATTTTTAAAAAAAATTGCATAATTTTTATTTGTATTAATCGTTTATACATTTACTCTAAAATTTTAAACTTTCATTGACCTCGGCAATTTCTTATCATTAGAAAAATCATTCAGCAATAAAGCGAAAAGTTATCGAGAAGTTGTTACAAAGTTATAATATTTAAAAAATAATTAACTTGTCACCATTACACTCTTATAAAATTTGAAAAATATCTAAAAATAAATCCTTTTAACCCCATAATAACCAATGTTTTCTTACTAATCGTACCCTATTTTGGCTTTTGGACTAAAATATTTAAGTTTTCTAGGTTATTTCAATCTCAGTTACAAATGGTTATTTGTAACAATTATAACTATAAATGTGAAGTGAGTCTGAGAAAAAAAGGCTGATGTAGTTGCAAAATTAACTATTGCTAAGAAGGTAAAACAACGATCACATTATCATTGCACGTAGCTCATAAGAAAAACTCGCCTGCTAAACATTTTCTTAAGAGATTTAATATTCATTATTAATCATTATCACCATCCAGTTAGTTATCCCTAATCTTTAAACAGGGAAGTAAATCAAATTTCAAAGGACAGAAGAGTATCACATTCAAGGATTATAATTCGGATACATTTCGTTGCACCAATGTTAATTCCATAAACAAATGCTTAATACCTAGATCATTTTACTAGATCTCAGACCTGCTGAGTCTCAGGATCCAGCGTAAAAATATTTTGTCAAATTTTTTACAGCTTGCAATTATTTGAAGTCTAATAACGGTTTCGTGTTACTTTGCATAATTTCTTACTCAAGAGTACAAACGTACTAGTTTTTTCATTTTACGAAAAAATGAGAAAATTTTTAATAACAATGCAGTAGTCCTAAAAACATTTTCACGTTACAATATCGAGTTAAGTTTAAAGGTAATTAATATTTTTATAAATAAGTAACGAAATGAAGTTCTACAGTTTGACAGAAAATGGTTTTGGGAAATAAAAAAAATTTATCCAAATTTTTATTTCAAACCAAGTTATAATGCTTCATAACAATAGGAAATATATAACGCTATTAATACTTCTGTGCGCATATAATCTCATTACACCTTGTGAACAGGAAAAAGTTATAGAGTTTACACGCGGTAATTAACTCAACTTTAAGGCTTGTTTCACGCATGCACGGCGGCCGTAGCGCGGCGCCGTTTACACGATATGCCGTGTAAACGCGCTCTTCCACAGAAGGACGGTTCGTATTCGGGTTAGTCACGTTTTATTATGAACATATCGGTAACGTTATGTACATGGAGCGCGAACCCATTAAAACGATGAAGTTTTTATATCGGCGATTAAAAAACCATCATATATAAATAGACTTCAATGGGCTGACCCGATAATGTATGAAGATATTTTTAGAACTCCTTCCTGTGGAAGTCAATTAAAAATAAATAAATAGAATTTCTTGAAGAAAGATTTTTCAGGGAAGTTAAGTCCTAATATTCCTTATTTTTTGATTGGAGATGAGCATTTATTCGTCGTAAACACCTAATTCGACGGTTTGGAGGCCAGAGCTTAACTATAAAGAATTTTCAATTACCGTCTATATAGAGCTCGAGGATTTATTTAATGTTTAGTATACTCAGCAATAAATGGAGAATTTTTCATCAGCCTACAAATTTGGAACCCAATTTTGCTGTAAGTATTGTCTAAGCTTGTGTGGTCTTGTATGATTTTCTCCGGAAAAGAGAAGGTAATGAAGTAGAAGATTCTTATTATAACTGTTTTAAAGATAATAGTAAACAAAATGCACCGCGTGGAGAACTGCAACTAACGTGAAAAACGTCTAAGTGTTTACTTTGGAACTGCTATTGGGTCTGTAAAATGGCAATCGTCGTATACATATATACACCATTTTAACATATCTAAAGATTTATAGCTGGGTCTAAACCAATTCCACAGGAAAAAAATATTCATAATACATCATTCAGTTTTAAATATTTTTAAAAATAAAAAGAATACAACTTAACAAAATTGTTCTCATTATTTTCCAGTTCCTCAAATTCATTGTGGATTAGTAAAAATATTTATTTCCAAGTTTTCTTGGTTTCAATCCTATTCTTTATACAATGATAATGTCTTCTTCCACGTAACTGGCCCTTCTTCAACTAGCGTTATTAAATAATCTATGTCTAATCATTTTTTTTTCGTACACCAGTCATTATTTTATGATAATTAATTACTACCGAAAATAAAAACATTTACTTAACCGTATAAATTGTTAACAAACTCAATGTCATAGAAAAACCACAATATTTTACAACGCACGTTGAACAAATATACAAGGGATATGTGAAAGAAGCACGGCAAATATCATCCTTGGTGCCGTTTAAACGATCATGGTGACGTGTACGGTCCTCAGGATGGACGGCGACAACACGACTGTCGTCTCCCGTCTAATCGGTATCGTGAATGTATGAAAGGATGCGTCTGTTCTTTCATCCTTTTACCGTGAAAACGGCGCCATGTTGACACCGGTTGCCGTGAGTGTGTGAAACAAGCCTAAGAAAAGTAATTACTGAAAAAAACAAAAAAACACTCGGTAAAATATGTTATCAGTAAATAACTAGTTAAATTTTGAATTAGATATTAATTGAATACGCACACGCTTTTATGCCAATGTTATGGTATATATATATATATATATATATATATATATATATATATATATATATATATATATGTGGACTATGAATAATTTTAGAATACTTAACCCAAATGTAAAAATAACAATGCGGAAGTCAAACACACTTTATTACTAATCAAAACAAAAAAATATCTAATAAAATATTCAAATGTTATAAATACTAAATTCATTCTACGCATTGAAGGACATCAATTCGTATTTATGAACGATTTATCTGTTTCAATTATTTAAAAGTTGTACTATTTCTGTTCGTGAATAAAACTGAATTAATAAAGTATAGTTTGCATTTCAAAAAGAACAATAAAGAAATTATTTATGATCGATATCAAACAAGCAAATGTTATTAAATTATTTATCATACATTATATTTTAATTATTTTAAATAAAAACAAATATAAAAAAAAGAGAAAAGCAATAGCTTGGTTATTTTTATTTAGAAACAGGCAAAGGTTTTATTAATATTAAAGTATTGAGTCTATTTTCTGTAATACCATAATTACTTTAATATTAAAAAAAAAAATGATTTTTCAGTACTATATCAGTTTTTAGGAGAGAAAAAAACAACTTTCATTTATTTTCTTTAGTACGAAACAAAACTTTTACTAAACAAAAAAAGCTTATAGGTTTTTGATTTATAACATTAATCACATAGAAGGCCACTTCCTTTTAATTGCAAATAAAAAAGATTTTTTGGCAAAAATAAGCTAAAAAACTTAGTAGATCTTTTATCCTCTCTCTTTCACTCTGTGTTAATGTATGCACCGTTTATATGTATTTATATATATATAAAAATATAAAACTTGCATGATTTTCTCCGGTAAAGAGATGGTTATGAGGTAGAAGGTACTAATTATAACTGTTTTAAAGAAAATTGTAAATAAAATTCACCACGCAGGGAAACTGCAACCAATGTGAAAAACAACTTAGGTGATTAGTTTGAAACAGATTCTGGGTCTGTAAAATAGTAATTGTCAAAAATATATATTTTTTTATAGCAATATGTAAACTTTTATAACAGGGTCTAAACCCTTAGTATATCATTCTATTTTTAAAATGTTTAAAAATAAAAAGAATAACTTAAGAAAATTGTTCTCATTATTTTCTAGTTCCAATAGCTATTTTTCCTGTATACACATATATATGTATATATATATATATATATATATATATATATGTATATATATATATATATATATATATATATATATATATATATATATGTATATATATATATATATATATATATATACATATACATATGAATATATATATATATATATATATATATATATATATATATACATATACATATGAATATATATATATATATATATATATATATATATATCATATACATATGAATATATATATATATATATATATATATATATATATATATATACATATACATATGAATATATATATATATATATATATATATATATATATATGCATATAAATATATATAGAAGTTAAATTAAATCTCTTCGTGAGTGACATAATTTTTACAATATTTCTACCATTAAAATCTTACATTTTTAACAGTAAAAAATATATAAAAAATTTTTAAAACTCATTTATTAAATTATTAAAACTAAGAAAAATTCGCAATAATTCATTATATTCAGTTCAAAAATTAAATCGCATCTCAAAAAAAATTTTTTGGACTATTTAAAAAAAATCCACGACTCAAATATTATTGAATTTTTATATTTCATTTTACAGTAAGTTTTGAAAAATAATTTCCACAATAAATATTGATTTATTAAGAAAATATAAAAAAAGTTTAAGTCAATCTGTTGTAACAGCATAATTAGTTAAATTTAGTAGTCATTTTTTTACCCTTATGATAAAGTTTAATAATTATTCTCAAGCTGATAAATCTTCGAACTACTTTCAAAGCATCTTTATTCGTATTTCAGGCTATATTACTTTTTGATAAATTCTCATTAAGAATGTAAAAAAATAAAATTCACCTATTTAGCTGAGACAATTAATATAATGATGAAATTACTTCATCTTTTGTAGCGGGTAGGAATAATTTAATTTATTACTTTAAACTTTACATTACAGTCTTTCTTATTAGTGTAACGAAAATTAAGAAATTGGGATACAAGAAGCACCAGTATGAGATGCTCATCATGGAGTAAATGGTACGCATGGAGCCAGTCTAAACGATGACAAGTGAGAATATCAATTGTAGGACTTAATATTTAGGAAGGTAAATCCTCGCAGCCTACATAAAATGGTTTTTCTGCATATTTTTTTGTAATGATCATTAAACACATTAAAATGTGGTTTTTAACATAGCTGTTAAGAACCTATACATTTCTATTGTCATATGAATGACAATAGAAGCTGATTACTTAAACATACTAAAGCGGAAAAAACTAAATTATATTTTTCTATTTTCTGAATTAAAATATTTTTTTTGATAAAACCAAATTAAATGTAATACAGAAACATTTTTAATGTGCGTTAACAACAATACAAACACAATTTAAATCTTTGATTTTGTTTTGCTAAAAAAAAAAATGTAGTTGTTCTTCAAATCGTGTTACGTACAAGTAGAATGCTTGTACGTAAATATGGATTAGTTTGTCATTGTCTGTTATAGAAACAACCCTTTAAATTCTAATTTCTGTGTTTTTTAATTTTCATTTACCGTTATATTGGCGCACAGAAAAAAATAATTTATAATGTTTTAAATTTTCTCTTTCATGAAAATACATCAGTACAATATTTTCAATATTTTAATGTGTGTTATAATTAGTAAAAATGAGATGAAATTAAAAAAATTAACAATTAAATTTGGGGTAAATTAAAAAAAATTGTAACAACTTAATTTAAAAAAAGAAATTACGTTCAGCTTCAGAAAAAATTGATATCTAAACCATTTTTCACTAATTATATTTTTATTTTTGTTCAGGCCTTTTGACTCAGTCAATTTTTTTTTTCAATCCATATACCCTTGAAAACAGATTGATTTTATTTCCAGACATCCGTTTTTATGATCATTCCCTTTATATGATACGTACCGTAGCAATGAATACTTGCAGTTTATCATATGATTGGAAAGACAATGTAATCTACAATATAGAATTATATAGACGTACACAATACCTAATATTATTAGATATGGGAATATGTTGTCTAAGAAAATTCAGTAATTTGAGGTAAATTACAACAGAAACATTTTTCCGAAAAAATGAAATTCAGTTTTTCATTATAAGATTTCTAAACGTTAAGAAAATTAAAAAAATATTTTTCTTCTAGAAGTTTCAATTACAGTATTGATTAACGGAAGAGAATTGATTATTAAAATAAATAAAAATATATTCTCAAATGCAGATAAAAGCACAGAATCTTCATAGATTATTGAATAATAAAAATTATTATTATTTATTTAGCAATAAAAAATTGGAAAACAAGATTACGCTCAAAATACCGTTTAAACAGATTTTTACTTTAAATCTAAGCCTAAATAACCATTTCGATTATTAAATAATCACTGAAAGACTAAGAAGAAAGTATATTAAAAAAAATGCAAAAAAGTGAATAGAAAAAAAGAAACAATAAACAATATTATTTATAAAATTAGAAGTTCTTATTAACTGGGATTTTAAAATAACAAAAATTAAAATTAAAAAAAAAGAAAAACAATTAACTGTTGTCGTTCTTGGCAATTCCAATACAAAGCGTAAGTATAGTTTAAAAATATCTACCTAAATCATTTAAACCACCAATCCAGACTACCCACCAGTACTTTCTTGCGCATTTCTTTTATAAGTTGGGCAGATTAAACTTATTTCAAGAAAAATCAATGTAGCATAAAACCTTAAACTAATCAAAGCATTATCCCTCATGAACAACATTTTGCGGATTGGATAACAGTTTAATGTTCTCATGATTAACAATTTCGAAAACAAAGTTTGATTAACAAATTTTTAATTCAAACTGTCAATTGAAGTTGGTTCCCCTACCGATGTTCAACAATAAAAAATTAGTTTTACTATTGATAAAGTGAATTTCCCAACTAATTCCTATCTGTTACGTACTTGTTTTTAAAACCATAATTTCTTATAATCTAATTTTATGAATAGTTCCAGGCAATGATGGTATTACAGCCGATTTATTTTATATTAATTCTCTATATTTAAAGACAGATTCTCAATATTTAAAGTAGGTCAAAACACTTTATATATAACTCTCAAGACTGAAATTTTAACTGCAATTTTTCTTATAGTTTGCCCGACATACCCTAAATTGTAATTTTTATCTTTGCAAAGAAATTTATAAGTACCTGCTCTTTCGATGTGCTTAATTCTATCTTTAGTTTTTCCGAGGACCGATTTCCTGGACGGTAGCCACGGTAAAGTTAAAATTATGATTCTCTAAATATATTCTTTACCATGCTGCTATACGGAGAGCTATCTAAAATATTTATTCGTGTTTTCTCCAATTCATTTTCTTTATTGTTCTGTTATAAGATTGTTTTCTTGCAGTCGTTAAATTTTTTGCTAATTCTTTTTATATGTTGTCAAGGTTCATTTGAATCATGAGTCATAAAAATATTAGTGTAAATGTTTTTTTTTTTTATATACAAAATATAAGACAATATAATAATCTTGACTTTATAACTTAAGACATTAATTTTATTAAATGTGGACTAAAAAATTGCTCAGTTTCTCATAGTAAAACATTAAATTATGTCTCTCTTTTTTCAACAACACGTAAGTTCCCGGAATCCTCTTTTCTGTCATCAATATCAGATAAAACTACGACATATTCCGTTCATTTATTTCAGTATTTAAAAATACAAATAACATATATAATTAAAAAAAGAAGAAAAAACTATCAACTATAAAAGCAACGAATTGTTAATGACACCCGGGGATTGAAAATTCTCTTTAAAACGCTATTCACGGAATGCAGGTCAATTTTAATATCTCCCTTGCGGGTTACTTTTCACCATTTGCGGTTAACTTAATAGACGAATGTATCGTACGTCAATATTCACATTCTCTATGGATCGAGTGTGATTTAAACTTTGTATAAATAATTCTGTTTTTTTATCATGAAAAAAATTTAGTAATACTCTATGGTGCAATGCATTTTTGTAACCTAGCAATTAAAAATAGTTCGATTCTAGCAATTGACGGCAAAATTTTATTAATTATTTTATTTTTAATTTTTTTTAGGCAAGAATAAATAATGAGAAGGGTGTGTTACAAAGGAGGTCTTAAGTTCAGTCAGATCAGCTTGCTTCTCTTTTCCCTAATTAGGTGATGAGTTAAGGAAAAAAAGTGTCAAAAGCCTTCATCATTCTTCATACACCTTTCTGTATTATCCGGTGAAACTCTTTTACAACGCTACTTGGTTTAGAATGAGTAACTCCGCAAAAATTGTGCTACGGAATCTACTTTTCTCGTCTTTTGGTCTCAATGTGAAAGGTAAATCTACATTCGGGCGTTCGAGAATTAAACAGTAATACATACAATTTATACATACATACATATATATACATTTTTTTTGTGTTTATAAATATATATTTTTATTTATTTTAATGATAAAGAATATTTTAGCTCGTTAATTGCCCAATCTTTGGAACCATCCGACGAAACTTAGACTTGGGTTTGGATATGAAATTTCTATTAAACCAGAACGAAGCTATAAGACGTCTGTTGCGATTCCTCTCCTGCAGTGGAATGAAGAATACGATTTAGTGATTTTTGTCTGATTTATGTATTTTATTTTGTATTTATAGTTGTCACTTTCCTATGTTTGTTTGTTCATATTTCTTTATTATTTATTTTTGTTCTTTATGATTTTTGGTGTTTTATATAATACTACATGATAGTGTTACTTTAGTCGCTAATGAATATAGTGTTGATGCGACTATAAATAAAAGCATTAAAACATATATACATATTTTTTTTTATTGGATTAACTGCAAACAAAATTGAAATCAAATTTTCAACACACTTACGCGCGTGTGGGTGTATATGTGCGAAAATTTGCCTGTATTTACTAATAATATAAAAATTATGTTCTATGTTAGAACATGTGTTACCTTCAGTAATAGATTCGTCTGTACAACCAAATTCAGGTAATTCTTTATGAACAGTACAAATAGTGTGATATTTAAATAATAAACCTAGTGTGATTATAATAAACCTAAACAAACAACTATTTTTTTCTGTCTCGATAAAGAATAAAAATTTATAAATTCATTTTTTGGTGTAAATCCATTATTTTAAAAGAACACACATATACAGAGGAAGTAAAATGATTTATCTCGTTTTTTTAGTAATAAAATTAGATTTGGTTTAGGGACTTTTTTAAATGATTAAAAAACTGTCAGATTATACAAAACGATGACGTATAATAATATCTTTGTTATATGAACCATGTGCGGTAATATTTATATGAAAATTAATACGTATATGAACGAGTTAATATAAATTCCAACGAAGTATATTTTTATAATCTATATATACATAAATTAAAAAGATTTTCATATTATAGAGTTGAAATTCATTTGACAATAAATAATATAGAATTTCCAATGAATTATTTCAATTTATACTCGTATAACATATTACAAAAGAGACACAAAAATAATAGATATAAAACACTGGAGTGACAGACCGTTTTTAATTAACTTTTGACATAGCTGAGTCATAAAATACAATTTAATCCGGTTTGGCACCTACACTGTGGATAAGAGAATGAAGGAATAGCGGTAAATGTTTCATTTATATTTGGGTGTGCACGTATGTGTGGAGTAACGTTATTGTGATTGAATAGGTAAAAATGGCATTGATAGATTGTAATAAGTAGTGATTTCGTAGTTCTGGTTCGCAAATGTCACGGAAATTATGCTGTATAAATAGTAAGGTACACCACAACGATTAACCTTATATACCTTGCGCAACTGCGCTGTTGATGATGAACTTGCTTTTGTTGGTCGGTGTTAGCTGTACCTAGTTGTATGTACTGAATATTACGCTTACCACTAGTCCAGAACAGGCTTGGCAGTAGAAGTTTTTATTCCAATTCTCATTCCAAACTACCCCTTAATCTCACCCTCAAAGGTCATTAGTTTCTCTCTCACTCACTCTTATTCTCTTTCTACGCATCTATCTCTCTCTTTATCGCTCATTCCATACTTCTAACCCTCTTCTCTCTGTACCTTACAACCATAAATCATCAAAATTGTGCTTCAACATTTTTTAATATTAGAAAGAACGAAGAGAATTCTCCGAAATAACCTTCTTAAATGTATTTTAATATCTATGAGTTCAAAAATGAAAAAAGAGTAATCATGTAACATCCTGATATTAAAGATAAATATTAGGCTACATATAAGAAAATTAAATTATCAATTCGCCAGCGCATCCGACATGTAATTTTATAATATAAATTTCTGAATAAATTTCTATACTTCTGTTACGGCTATAGTTCTTAATAAATACGAAGTGAACTGTAATTATAATAATTTTCCTTCACAGTTTTTCAATTATGTTACTAAATTATTAAACAGATTTTAAAGAAATAAACATTACACTTGTAATTTTCACTTTTTTAATAAAATAATAAATCAATTAAGTAATTGAAAAAACAAAACATAATTTATACATCACAGAAAAACTGAATGATAGTGATTACATTATAATCGGAAATACACGAATAAATTTATTATAGATGCCGTGACACAACATTCTGACTGCTATTATATTGCATAAATCATATTATAAAGTTAATGAATATGGACAGCCAATTTTGTTAGCCAGTCAAAAATAAGTCTAATTGAGCAGAATGCTTGTAGAGATTTCCCTAATTCTAAAATGCAAGTATTTTTATCCAAAACTGCGTTAAACAGACGACAGTTTCATGATGATTAAAAAATGTTAATATATACAAATTTTAAACATTCCATACATTGCAGGAAATGTATAGTGTAGTTTATTCCACTAAAACTATTTCTTCCAAGAGATTTAAATTCAATTTTGATTTTTTTTTAATGATTAATATTCAGCACATAAGCTTGAATCGTGTGCATGAGATTATGGAATTGACATTTTGTATCGAACGAAGAATGCTTTATATAATCAGGATTCAAAACCGAGACCTCCTGGATATATGACTAAAAAAATACCACTTGCCTATTGAGGTCAAAGAATTTTTAAGAATTAGGTTTTATTATCAGATAATTCTTGATTAAATTTTTTATAAAAGCTTCTTTACGTTCATATAGAGTTATCTAATACCAAAAAGCTATCTAATTGTTCCTTCATGATTTTTATTAGAAATCTTCGTAATCATTTTAGTACAAATGTCAAAATTGTTGTTAGTAGTCATACAAAGTGCATCCTATCAGTCAAGTGACTTCTACCGTCTGCTTGAAGTACCTAATAACTGATTCACATTGACTTTTGTGGTTCTTTTTTCATCTTAAATCTTGGTGGTCATATTTATAAGAATAATAACATATTCAGAAATATAAGTGGCCTACATTGATCCCATATAAATTCAACTAAAATTTGAACGTTCCAAATGTTATATCACTTCATATACAGGTGATTCAAGAAAAAAGGGAAATAACTTGGGAACTGATTGATTTTTAAATAAGAAAAAAAATTCATACAACCATATGTCCGAAAAAGCTTTGTTATCGAGTTATGGCTAGCGAAACTTTCGTCCGAATTTCAGTTTCCCCAGTGAAATGAGATCTTTAAGGCGTTATATAATGGGTAAACTTGAATTTATTCACCAAAGTAATTTTTATCACAATATTAAAAATAATTGTGCCATAACAGAAAAAAAAAATCATTTTCGATATAAAATAAAATAAATCTGCGTTAACTATAACATAAAATATGTATTGTATAAAATGGAAGTACACAAGAATCAAGAACAAGTAGGAATATATATTATTAAAATAAAGTAAAAGCTAAAATAATAAATTCATTAAGTATTTTATGAATAAATATTGCAATATGATAATACACAATAAAATTCTCTATATATAAATATAATAATATTACGTAATATAAAAATGTTCTTTCGTAAGAATACAATTTTGGTTTCTTATGACTTTCTTAAGTTTTTTATTTGAAAATCCGAATAAAATAGGTCTCGGAATTGTATCTTCTGTCATTTTCACGAAGATCAACGTAAAACAAAAAAATTCTGTGACGAAAAACATATTCTTTGAGGTTTGAAATACAATAACTTTGTTAAATCATTAGTAAGTGCGTAAATTTAATTATTAAAACTTGTATAAAATTAAATTCAGAGAAAACATATGTGATAAAATCTAAAAAAAACAAAAAATCAGCTTTTACTATTAAAAAAGAAAACTCAAAAGAAAAATTTTATAAATTTATAAAAATTAAATAATAATAAAATTAAAAAAGCAGTACTGTAAATATAGATAATATACAG
The DNA here is from genome assembly GCF_047948215.1 of Lycorma delicatula. Taxonomy (NCBI): domain Eukaryota; kingdom Metazoa; phylum Arthropoda; class Insecta; order Hemiptera; family Fulgoridae; genus Lycorma; species Lycorma delicatula. The sequence goes on along the minus strand of NC_134456.1, from coordinate 68,413,455 downwards.
TTTTAAAACCCGGTGTCATATAATGCTATAAAAAACTGTATTCATTGTTTTATAAATTTAGATTACAAGATAAAGGCATATGTAATTTAACAGTAAGCTTTTATTAAGTAAAGAAAATTAATAACATGGACTATCTATCATAATTATCAAATGTAATTCATTTACGAGGGGACAAGCGAACAATTAACTGTGTATGGTCTTCATGCAATTAATTAAATCAACTGTCATCAATTTCAGTGGAATAATTCAGTTAAATTATCAGATAATTAATTCTGCACTTGTTAAGAACGTACTAGAACAAAAACAGGATTTGTCGGTTAAATGTGTATCATTAGTTTGTTAGTTTTGTCGTAGTAAAACTAACAGTTACATTCACTTTGTACTTAATGATTAATTTTATTGTTAGAATAATTTACTGTTTCTAAACAAAAATGCCGGATGAATTAGCCAAAAATAAAATTTTTAAGCAGCAAGTAAATATAGAAAAGAAGTAGCTGGAGAAAACCACTTAAAAAATAATAATTTAAACAGTCATGGGTAAAACGGTATACTGTACCCACTCACAACCATAGCTTCTGCCTGATCTGGAATGTCTCATGGAGCGACAACCTGGAATTTTAGGATGTGGAGTAAGGATTAAAAATCAACGGTCAAAGACAAGTTTAATAAACCATTTCCCATAGGGAAATGCATGTGAATAGAAAAAAATGCATGTTCAATCAATACATGTGAATTTCGGTACCCAATTTTGCAGTAGTTCTTTTGCACATACATGATAAATTAAATTAGTTATAATGCTAATAGCTACTTTTAAACGGATGACATTATCAGTTAATAAATAAATATGATACAACAATGAAATAATACGTTACCCATGAAAACTTAATGTATCTTTCAATATATGTATTTAAACCAGCAAATAATTTCATACCTAAAACAAAAAAAAAAACATGATAATTATTTACAGATAAAATATAAAGTACATAATTATGTATTTACTTCATTTACGATATATGTAGTTTATAGTGAATTATTTTAATATTATGACAGAGTATAATGAGTAAAGAATATTTTGGATACAATTAGTATTAAAATGTAGTTTATCAGCACAAAATAATGAATATAAATACAACAGTATTTATATTTACATGTAATAGTATAGACAAAATTAAAAAAAATATATATATATTTTTGTTATTTGTTATGAAAGAGTGAGCATCAACAACTATGGTCATTAGCCCGGTGAAAACTGGTGGTGTTGAAAAGATGCCAAGCCTGACCTGGATTCGAACCCGGGAACTCGCCAAGAAATTCCGAGACGCTAACATTTAACTATGTTAATTTAATAAAAAACCTGAGGTAACACAAAATTTAATCACATTATATTAAATCAAAAAAAATAAAAAAAATACTTCTATTGTTGAAAATTTTAAATTAAGTTTTTTTTTTTTGTAATCATATAATACAATATTGATACGTAAAGTAATATTTAGATTTAAAATTCCGTTTTTTATATTAATATTAAAGTTAATTTGTATTGAAATATCTAAATGGAAAAAATTAAATATTAACATGAATAAATATTGATATGCAATTAAAAATATGCAAATAATTAAACGAATTACAGGATAAAAATTTTCTAAATTCAAGACGCATAAATATGATAATATAAGGACAAACACATATTAACTCAATAAAGGAGCATACATGGTATCTGAGAATATGTTAGTGCAGCCTAGTATTCAGTTTCATAGCACAGAACAACTATTTTGGGGTTTGACGCAATCTTCAAGCTCAATTCTTGCCTTGTTATTTTCTACATCCACAGAGATGTGACCTTCTTTTCAGTTCTTTTATAATTTAAAAAAAATCCACTATTCTGCATATTCTACTTTTTTATAATTAAGTTTATATTATTTACATAATTTAATTTTATAGTGTTAAGAAAATAACAGAATCCGAAAAAACTATTTAATTGTTAAAATTCATAAAATAAACCTTAAATACTTAAGTTATTAGACTTAATGAGTCAGTAAAAAAAATAAAATAAAATGTATAAATTATATACCATATATACTAAATTTACCATTACGCAATAAAATATTCATCAGTTTTAAAACAAGGCATCAGATTTAAAATTGTTTTCAATGATAAAAACACACACATAATACCAATTTTTTTTCTAGTATTAAATGAGAGAACTTTATAAACATATATTAGATATAGGCATAGGCACTCCTTTTTATCACATTTTTCACAAGAGTATTTTTTCTTTAGGAATATCACCCATTTTTAAAGTATTGCTTTTTCATAATCTTATAATTAAGATTTATATAGATATTATTTTAATATAACGTATTCCAATTGGCAGTCATAAACATATTTCTAGGTTTTTGAAATGACCACAAAGGAATTTATTTTTTTTATCAAAAAAAAAAAAAAAATTAATTGAAATTAGTCAAAAAAAATCTAGGATAACGACATCACAAATTTTTCCCGACAAATCTATAAAAACCTTTTCGGCCACGTGCAGACACGGTATAGGGCACGGTATTTGTAGGTCCTGTGAGGCTAGACCAGAATCTTCGTTAACGGCCAGGATAGCAAAGTCAATGCGGCAACTGCGGCGACGACGCCATCCTCCAGGGCTGAAATGTCCGCAGCGAATATGGAATACAACATACGGCCCAGCATAGAGTCGATCTTAGAGAATCCAATCTTAAAGAATCTTAAAAATTCGTCATTAGATTTCACCTGAGCGAAACGTCCTTCAAGATAACCCCACAAGACTAGAAAGTAGGGTTGAGGGAGTTGTAGCTTTAAGTTGTAGAGCAAGCCAGGTATCCATACCTTTTCAAAGGCCTGTTGGATGTCTAAGAACGCCGCCCAGCAGAATTTCCTCTTCTCAAGACATCCACTGATGCCTCTATGAGATTATTCGATTGTGGAATGGCCACACCTGAACTCAAACTGGTGGTCCGGAATTATGCCCTTACTCTGCAACACTGCCGAAGTCTGTGCAGCAGTTGTCTGAGTAGCTTCACAAAAAATTTAGATAAGACCGGTAATAGACTAATTGGTCTGTAAGATAAAGCTTCCTGTGCAGGCTTTCTTTTTTCAAGATCATCATTACCTGCGACACCTTCCAGTTCACTGGGAAGTAAGATGTCCGCAGAACAGCGTTAAACAGATTTATAATGTACGGGATGCCTTTAAGAAGTAGGAAGACAAGAATTTTGTGCGTCACTAAGTCAAAGCCCGGGGTTTCCTTGGTTGACTAATTTCAGAATCTCCCTTGCAGAAATCGGTTTAATCGGAAAGCTGAGTGGCATTGAGCTCTCAAGGAGGTCGTCAATATCTCTTCATGTGGGGTCGGAACGTTACCACTAGGTGAGAAGCAAACAGATCGGCCTTCTCTTTGTCAGTCCCCGCCCACAATCGAGTACACGTCAGAAGGGCGTTGAGAGTTCCTGGGGATGGTTGCGGTCCCTTCGTGGCCTTCCGTAAGAAAGATTTCCTACATATTCCTTGAATGTCTCGTCTCTGACAATCCTCAACAACCTCCTAAGCCTTCGCGCCGTTCTATTAAGAAGTGTCCTGTCTTCTGGCTTTCTGAAACGCTGCCAATTTCGCCGAAGACGCTGCTTCGAGACAATTAGTTCTGTCACTTCCCTTGGATAGATGCTGTCTCTGGCTGAGTGCAAATCTTCAGGTGTAGACCATGGTGGTCTACATCTGACGTCGGTCAGTATTTTCTCAATCCAGTCCTGATAAGAAACCCAATCCGTTCATCTCGTATGAAGAACGGCCTTCCTTTCCTCAACACCGTCGTGCTCAATGTAAATACAGCGGGCAAGTGGTCCGACGACGATTCATACTAGAATCGTCTGTTTTCTACCAGAGTGTATTCAGATGATATACCTTAGGTGAAAAAAAAGTCAAGCGATCCGGGATCTTCGTCAGGTCCGTAGGCCAGTATGTCGGCTGGAATCCCGATACCAAGTCCAGGCGCGGATTCTAGATACACCTCCTCAGCATTCTACCCGTGCTGGTTGTCAACCGGGAACCCCACAATGGGTTCTTCGCGTCCAGTCTCTTCCAGCAATAAATCTAAGACCCAAAGTAATTGGAAAATAACTCGTCAGTTACAGTATCACGCGGAGGACAGTATAGCGCCAGCAGCCTAATAGGCCCCAACCAGTCTGAAATCTCGACTGCGGTTGCCTGAATCTGATCAGTGCAGAAACCTGGAAGTTGGTGATGCCTCAGCGAACTCCTAACCAGAATCGCGGTTCCTCCATGGGCCCTCCAATCTTGGTGATTCGTCATATACACAGAATAACCTTGAAGCCTCAGGTAAATTCCGGTCGGTGCGTTTCCGGTAATAATATCACGTCCAGGGAATTGGAAACTCCCTTAACCCCTAGTTCCTCACGCCTATAAAGTAAGCCGTTAATGTTCCATGTAGCAGTTCATAGAAATCCAGACATCGATATATTTTGGAGAGCACCTGGTTAAGCAAGGCTATAAGACTGCCAATCTGTTGAATCAGGAAATCTTGATGATAGGGTGTCCAACTTGTTAAAACTCCTCTCACTAGCACGCCAAGCTGCTGCCGCACCCCTTCCGTCATGCGGAGGGGTGACTGTCCTAGTGTGTACTTCGATGGTGTCTTATTCCCACAAACGGAAACTGGGCGGTACCTGGTACTTCACCTGGGTCGGCGTTTGTCCTGGAAGTGTCACGTGAGGATGAAAGGAAAAAAGCTGAGCGCAAGGTACAGGGAACTACATTGGCTACTACAGAGAAACTCAAGCCTTACGTTATCCAACAAGATCTTAATTTATAAGGCTATCCTCTGCCTAATCTGAAAGTACGGTGTAGAATTGTGGGGAAAGGCTAGTACTAGTAATATGGAAATTATACAACGACTCCAGAACAAAGTAGCGAGGGTGATTTCCGAAGCGACATGGTTCACGCGGAATGATGAGGTTCACAATTACCTGGAACTACTGTCGGTTCGTGGGATTGCACGGCAGCGGTGTCAAATACCTGCAGAGACTTGAGAATAATGTAAACCACTTAATATACTACTTGAATACTTAATATACTACTTGCAATTAATCTACTCGTTAATATCTTTATTTAATTAAGCAGGGACGTCTGACGGTTTTGAAGTGTCTATGTACTCGACTTAGGGTCTGCCTAACAGTTTGGAGTCTGACAAGTTTAGTAGTATCGAATTTAATTTCTTTGTTTTTACTCTTTCCCTTTATTCTCGTTTTTTTCTTTTTCTTTTGTTCTTTGTTATTAATATTTGCTTTTGTGGACTATGTGAAGCTGAAATTAATGCTTTGTGATTTGTGACTGAGGCTGAACTTTCATACTGGACTGTAAGTTTACTTACAACTAGTTATTATGTATTACTTATTTTGGGAATTCCTTAAGGGTCTCCTTATCACGTGCTTTTGTCAGGAGACTTACTTATGGCTCAGCAGGAGAGCCGCTTGTAATTATAATTGTTATTGAAAAAAAAAAGAAAAAATCTACGAGAACTAAGTTCGAATGATAAACGTATCTTGAGGTAGTTAAAATTTTATTTTTGAATTCATTTAGAATTCAAAACGGAGTCGTTTGAAGAAAAAGGTGTTCTAAAGCAAAATCTTCATCTCATAAAATTATTTCATCATTTGGAATGTATTATATAGAAATAACAAGGTTTGAAATTTCTGTTCCAGGTAATCACAAGTTATTAACCCAAATACACAAAACAGAAACACACGACTGAATGAACAGAATTTAGCCCCCTCTTTTTAAATTTCTTGACTTTTCCTGAATCCTTAAATACACAAAACCAAAAGAAGTAAAAAGAAAATGGTTGGGACTATTGCCACTCTTTCGCTTTGTTACATATATTACAAGTGTCATAAAAATTGTGAAAAGTAGTGTCATAGCAGTAAAAGTAAAATAAGTAATTGCAAGTAATTCAAAACATCCCCGTCAGTTACTCTAATGAAAGCCCTTCTTATGTGTGTCAATGATAGTCAACCGAGTATTCAATGTTCTAGTAATTTTTTTAATTCTTTTTCGAACTATTTTTTTCCAAAATTTGCAGCGAATAATATGATTCTAAAGAACCTGAAAAGTATTTATTTTTTCAATATTTTAAAAATTCCCTGAATAAACTAAAATGTACGCAAAAACTTAGCTTACAAACTATATGTAATATTAATATTTGTATCTTTGGGGGAAAAAAATGTATTAACAATCCGGCTTTTTAATTCATCGTAAACTTTTTTAAGTTAAATTTACTTATAAATTAATTGAAAAGTTTATAAATGTTGAATAGTTATTTATAAAATAGTTCAAAATCCATAATACAAAAAAGGAAAACAACAATAATCCTTCAAATAGCAGTTTTATTATTCATTTGTTAAAAGGAGCTTAAAACAATTGTCATTACTAAACGTTTGGTATTGGTAAGTAAACTATGGTACATCATAACAAGTCTATATGATAATAGTTATAATAATAATAACAATATTGTACTTTGTACACTTACGAGGTACTTTATTATTTACATTCCCATTACCTCTCCAAAATTACATGTTAATAACACACATACACCTTCATACATGTTTTACAGTAACTAATGATCGTAAACTGACGTCATTTGTACGTATATTACATCAAGCAATATTACCGATGAAATAGACTACGCTGTAACCGACAGAAAATAAATGCGTCTATTTTAGATCTGTATTATTTAAAATCTAAAACCGATATCAATTATAGTTAAAATAGTAAAACTGAAGTCAAGAAAATTCTAATCCTTTATGATATAATTAATTATAGTTACTAAAAAGTGATGCTTAAAAATGAGATTATTTATTTTCGGAAAAATGGTAATTTATTAGAAGATTGAGGACTACACCTTTTATTTATTAACCTTTCTTTACATCATCCCTTGTCTCTGCCTGGTTACAAACCCTATTTTTCAATAATTTTTTTAAAAAAATAAACATATTTATACATCCAAGCGATTCAATTATTGTTTTGTATTGCCTTTGTAACAATTTTTCTCTTCTGTGTTAAAGAAAGTCTATATAACGCATTGTTTCACCGTAGAAATTATTAATCTGCTGCTGTGCAGTATTTGTTTAGCATATATGTCTGTCTTTTATTCTGTTTTAGCCTCTGGAATCACCGTAAGGTATTATTTCAGAGGTTGAATGAAGATGATATGTATAAATGTAAATTGAAGTGCAGTCTTGTTCAGTCTCAGGTTGACCATTTCTGAGATGTGTGATTAATTGAAACCGAATCACCAAAGAACACCGGCATCCACGATATAGTATTCAAATCCGTAAAAAGTAACTGCCTTTATTAGAATTTGAATCTTAGAACTCTCGACTTTGAGATCAGACATCATATCTGACGTCTGTGGCGTATGAAAAGCATTTGACTAGTCAAGAGTTACTTTATATGAAAGTAATTATGTTAACTGTCGTGGATACCACCGGTGTTCTTTGTTGGTTGGGTTTCAGTTAACCACACATCTCAGGAATGGTCTAACTGAGACTGTACAAGACTACACCTCATTTACACTCATACATATCATACTCATTCATCCCCTCAAGTATTATCTGAAAGGTAATTACCGGAGGCTAAACAGGAAAAGAAAAACAAAATTATGTTAACTGTACATACAGTACCTGGTGCACAACAACTTCAGCCGCGGAGTATTTCGTTGTTGAGTGTACATTAAGTAATGCCGGATAACCAATTATTAATAATTACTTCCTTTCTTTACTTTCAAATTTACACTTCATTAATTAAAAATTGCAATAAGTTAAAATAATTTTTGTTTTTAGTTAAGTGCATATTTATTCTAATTTTAAATATATATTAAATATGTCTAGCTAGAACGATAAAAATTTAGTTATGTTGTTGCTAATACATCATAAAGAAAATTAAATTCATGTAATTAATTCTACCAATAATTAAGATCAGCTGGTTCTTTAACAAATAAAAAGAAAAAAAGATGACAGGAGATGTTTACATAAAGCAAGAGGTCAAAGAAAACAAACGAATCTGAACACCTGGAATAAAAAGAATTATTTCATTAGTAAGGCTGAAGAAGACTTAATGAAATCGTTGGGCTGGCATGCTAATATACATCTGTATATTTGACTCTGTGAAGAAAGCAACGGAAAAACATTTCTTCTTACACTTCACTGCTAAGCCTACAACGACACGCTTTTTAAGGATGATAACGTAATTTTTGGGATTACATATTGTAAACTTTTTTTCTTTAAACTTAGACATTTTAATCAATCTATAAAACATTTGATTTAAAATAATCTTAAAATAATAGCACCAAGTTTCTTGTAGCTTAGAAAAACTTCAAAATTATAGCTGAACAACTGCTTTCAGGTGAACTTTTTATACCTTTTTAGATTCCATGGAATAGTAGGAACAACATTTTCCATTGTATAAACAATACAATGTATAAAATGCACTTCACAATTAATTATAAATGACTGTTAGAAATCAATATGACCTCTGACATTTTATTCAGCATAATAAATGAATATTTTCGTTTTTTTTTTTCACCATACTATACCGTAGTAATTTATGAAACGTTAAAAGAAAAAATAGAAGCTATTGTCGATAAAAATTTTTTAAATAAATTTTTATTCGACAAAAGCCTTAAAATTTTAGGGTAATACAATAAATAAAGCCACAAAATACAGAGATATCACCGTAACATAAACGAAACGGGTACAATGATTCAGAATCCAAAACCACCATTTAAAAATACATATAAACAGAAATAGTGTTTCTTTACAGATATTGGAATCAGTCAATTAAAATTATATTATCCTTTAAAAAATTTATACTGGTTCAAAAAACATTTTAAAATAATAAACGAGATTTAAATAGTATACTGATGGATAAAGGATAAACTAAACCTTCTGAGATTTAAATAGTATACTAATGGATAAAGGAAAAACATAACATTCTTAATACACCAAAAAATCATGCTTTTTTAAAGCATAATTATGATAAATTTAAGGATATTGTACGAGTAAACTATTCGAATAAATGAAGCAAGGCAAGAAAGCAATATAATTTATTACTCCAAGTAAAAAATAATAAAATAAAGAAGTAATGTTTGAATGAAATATTCCATTATTTAGAAGAATATTTATATTTTATAATGTCAAGTTACATGAAATGGTAATGTTTACATTATGTTGTTTTATATAACAAAAAAAAACCAAAAAACATTGTTTACTGGACAGATCTACGTACACTACATAATGTAGAATTTCAGTACGAAACTCTAAATACGAGTACATTTTGCCCCTGGTACTTTTACTGTATTACACTGTGTTATATTGTAGTCCAAACAACGCATATATTAAAATAATAATTAAAATTAGATAACAATGTTTTGCAGTAACTCTTTTCTACCATATTCCTTATAAAAAACATGTAATATGTTGCATTTGAAAAACTTACAAATGTTTTCCAATAAGAGGTGATTTATAATTATGCATTTAAATTCTACTTCCAACCAAATATTTAAGGAATAAAAATTTCAAATCGGTTTTAAGAATTGTATATTCAACTTGAATACTTTTATGGATATATAATAATGAATCCGTTAATAGAATAATTATTTTAGATTTAATTACAAAAAATTAACTATTATAATAAAATGAACTTTATTATTGATGTAACTACTTAGAATTAAACACGTGGCGCGAAAAATACTTAGTCAAATTCATTCGTTAAAAGGAATTTGAAAGTAAAATAATATTACTATTAGGCCATTTCTTCAATAGCACTTAATATGAGAATTTTCTAATTAAACTGTAATAAATCCGATAAATAAATATTAGTTAAACATAAATATGAGTAATTCAGCGGCTCCAAAATTTTTTACTTGCATATCGTTAAGCAGTACATTTCCACAAATCTTCATGTTAGTTCTTCTCATACTAGTAAAATGTGTATAATTCAAATTTTGTGTTAGCAACACAGAAATTAATTAAAACTGGAAATGGATTGAAAAAAACAAACGCGAGGTAACTTACTAAAGAATATTTTTTCGTTCAAAATTCAAAATACAACATAATTGGCAAATTAAATGTTTATTAATAAATTTAAAAACAACACTGATATTAAGAAAACAATAAATGTATATTTAAATTTTACAACGTTTCGGATTTTTAATATGCAGAATTACAAATATAGCTAGAAATGTTTATTCCTAAAATATTTTGATAATAATTATTATCAATTCAGCCGTAATTATTAAGAGCAAATACCAGGGTATTAATCGCAATAAGTACTTCATTAAACATTTATAATTATAAATAGAAAATAAATGAATAATTTTTTTAATTTAATTCAAAAGTAGTGGACGCGTACGTGATTTTTAAAAGTTTTGTACATTTTAATATTCAGTAAACTTTTTTTTTCTTATTTACGCATGTATAATTATAAATATGTGGTTATACGTTTAAACGCTATTATTTAATTATAAGCTGAAAGAAATAAAAAAAAGAAGAGTTTAACATATATGATTTATAGTTTATAGGATGGAGAGGGGAAATCACTAAATAAAAGCGGAGGTTATCAGAAGGGAAAATGGATGGAGCCAAAATTCGGGTACATCGACCTTAACACGAAATTGCGACACTGCTACAAGAAATTTTATCTTAAGGAAAAGGTCGACTGAGCCTAATTCCCAGGCGTAAGCGCGCGCTATCTTGTCTCCTTCCTCTCCAAAACGAGAAGAGTGAGTATACGGCCTGGCAATTTCCATTCCATTTCAAGTCTTGCTCGTCTGAAAAACCTAGTTATATATGAAATTAAATCCAGAGCTAACTTAAAAAGTCCAAGCATCTCTAGTAATACATTTAACTCCGCTAATTCTCGGTTGCAAAATTATTTTAAATTTTCTTCTCCTAATTTCATATTAAAATGTGCTAAATTAATTAACAGATTTTGCAACACATGTTTAGGTATTTAACAAAACTTATATACACGGCATAATTATTTTTTAATCTTAGAACAATGTTTATATAATTTATAATTCTGTTTATATTATTTTAAAACCTACTAAAATACAATCCGTTTATCTACAAAATTTCAACGTTATAATAATTTTGTTATTAATTACATTTTAACTTCATTTCCACCGCATATCACTTAATAATTTAGAAACAACCTTATTTTGGAAAGTAACGCAATTTACTACGGCTCAAACTATTAAAGGAATTAAATTTATTTTTAATTTCCGTAATAAAAAAGTATACAACAATTTTAATTATTGCTTGTTTCTCTCACCTCTATTCACAACAAAAAGGATGTTTCCCTTTTTTGTGAAAGGCTGAAATTTAGCTGACACGTACTTTTGACACGAATGGGTGTAAGAATAAAGTCATTTTAAATTCAGCTAGAAATATTTTTAATGCAAAATAACTTCCGGAAAGAGTTAAAATCGAAATGTAACGATTATTTAAAAATAAAATTAACTATTTTATGAAAATAAAACACTGTTCTTTCCCTTCTATTTTATTTATTTATAATTTTTATTAACTTTCTATTAAAAAAAAAAGAAGATTTCTCTGGAACAGAATTAATTTGTTACATTTTAATAATGTTAAAATTTTAAAATTCACTTCAGTGTAATATATTTATTCACATTAGCTCGAATGTGATTCTTATTTTAATTTCTTTTGCATTTTTATTATTATTTCTTAGAATTTTTATCAATTAAAATAATTGGATTTAAGACCCAAAGAACTGTAAGCAGTTACGTAAATCCTCTACGTAAGCGAGCTGATAATTAAAATATACAAGTAGTAACACACATCGCCAAGTGAGCAAAATAATAAACACTTGAACATCCTTTCATACGTTATTAAAATTTATTTAATTCAAGTCAACGTGATTTATATAATTTAATATCTTAGATAAATATTTATTTGATTTTAGAAAATCTTAAAAGTCAATTTTTCAGCTTGTTGTAACATATATAAAAAGTTTTACTTATTTAAAATTTTGTCAACTGCCACTCAACTGGTTTTCTGAATTTATTTCTTTGTATTTTTCATTAACGGTTGACCATACATAATATTATTTCTCACATACTTTATTTATTTGTTTAATCTTTAATTATTCTAATCTTTATCTTTAAACAATTTCTTAATTCTACTTTCTTTTCCATTAGAAAATTAACTAATCCTGCGTTTAAACCATACCCCACAATCTAACCTTGGTAATATTTTTTATATCTTTCTTTTTCCTCTATAACATCTACATTTCCAACCTCAAGAACTCAAATAATTTTCATAATTTTTCTAAATCACCGTATTTAAAAAAGTTAAATATGGAAAAAAATAAATCTGTAACTTATATAAAAAACAAATTTCTCTAGTTCTGGCTTATCTAGTTTTTATGTTATATAATCAATTTACAGTATATAAATATTTTTAATATTCCTATAATTGTCCTTAATATATTTTGTTTATACCAGCACATTTCTTTTTTCCTTGCTTATGATAAAATGAATTTTCACGATTCTTAATTATGGAAATTATATTTTACATAGATAGGAGGAAATTAATAAAGAAATATCATTATATACACACACACACACACACACACAGAGAGAGAGAGAGAGACAGAGAGGGGGAGAGAGAGAGAGTGTGAGTGAGGGAGAATCTCTTTGAAACAATAAAAAGTATTAATCTATTTGTGACGGTATATAAGCTAAATATAGTCCCAGATTCAAAAATAAGCATATAAGAAAATCATATTTTCGTAAAAATCGATCTGTAGGCTTCGATGTTGATTTATTATAATGCCTGTATTCCGTATTATATTCTCATGACTAAATTATATTTGGTTTATTTTCAAAGTATTGTGTTTATGTAGTGCGTATGGTTTTCACATTGGATATCATTGGGAAAATAAACATTAACCGGTCGCTAACATTTTCCCATAACGAAACGAGTATGCATAGAGGAGACCTCATTCTCTTTAAGCGTCCAAATTCGTAACACAAAGAGACAAGTTATTGGAAAACTCCTGCTGTTATATTCTAATGTTATCCAATTTACTTTTGCAGTTGATCTGAAACTATACAAAGAAGCATTACGCGTTATAAATTGTGATTTTCATCTCAATTATTCTAAACTAGAAAACTAATTTGTTTTTCTCCCTCTCTCTGTTTGTTTACCTACCTGAATGGTGAAATATATGAACACACACACACAAATATTTCAAGTTAATGTGATACGAGTAGAAGTTAGAAAAAACATAACATAAAATATAAATCTTTGAGCATGGAAATCTTACGAGAGATGAGAATTAAAAAAAAAATATATATTTTCATGTACTTGACGAACATGAAAAATCAGTATCAGCAAGATGTTTTATATATATATGATAACATATATATATGATACCGAACTGAATACACAACCATACATTATCAGTTTAAACGTTAATTTGGGCCTCACTAGTGTTACTTGTTAGGTGTTATGTGCTGTTCATAGACAACATCCGTATAGATCTATAGTTAGATTTAAGATGGTTATTATTATTTGTCCCGCTTCAACTGATATGAAATCGAATATAAATTTATCTATTAAACATTAAGTGTGTAACTCTTTCAAATAAAGTCATTACATTTACATCCTCCATGTAACCAGTATCAACGAGATATGAACATGGTCCATGAAAATTATTCACTCATTAATGAATTTAAATTTCTCTGGTACTTTTTCAAACTGGACCTGTGCTAAGCAGCGTGAAATAAGTTTCTTAAAGAGATTACCGATTATTACTAACTACACACATAACTGAAATACGGTTTTTTATGCGATTTAATTTTAAATTAAATTTTTTTATTGTAGTTGTTAGTGAATGTAAAAAAATACAACTCAAGAATACTTGAAGTTACTTTTAACAGAAACCAGAAAAATCTGCGTTTTGTATTCCGTATAATTACATTGTAATAGAATTTACGTATTACACTGTTACGTTAATAATAGAAAAGAATTAAAATATCAAAACTATATAATTAGTATACCTTACTATTTTAAAAGAAATGATAAAATACATTCAAATTGATACAAAAGTGTAGATGAATAATTTTAAATTAGAGAAAATATCATTTTAGGGAAATAAACAACAAAAATACTTACTTCTAGAAACATGATAGAAAATTCAATTTCTGTGTTTTCATTCGGCTTTTCTTTCTTATATAGCAAGCTAACAACAATTTTAATCTGCTTTCTACAAACTTTTAAATGTCACGACAATTTACATTTCTGATGCCATTTTTTTAACTTGGCTTTCTTCTTCATATAAAAAGCAAAGAATAATATATTATATTATTCTTTGTTTTTGTTTTTTATAGTTTATAGCTTCTTAGGATTTATTTATCAAATGATAAGGTAAAAAGGGAATTCAAAGACAGAAATTGCTGCACTTCACATCAAGTTTATGCCAAAATAAAAAACAAAAATTCATAAGTAAGAATAAATAAAAGTTACGACCCCATTGTTTTAATTTTATTTATTTTTATCTCCAATTTTGAATGAAAAATTATATTTTTATTAAATCATAAAATTAAAATTTCTAATAAAACGTAAATACTAATAAGTTGATTACAAAACTAACTAATCTCCTGTTGCATATATAGTCACAGAATTCCCTTGTTTACAGATAATTTTTATATAATTTTACGTAATTATCTCAAAACAACATACATGTATATTTAAAAACTTAAAAAAATAATAATTAAATGAAAATTTAAAAAAGTTTTATCGTTTAAAAAGTCATGATGAAAATAATGTAGCAATATAAATTAAAACCAGTAAATAATTTTTCTTATAATAAAAAACCCACGTAAAATAATATATTTATAAAAAATAAATATTTAATTAAACCAGATTAAACCATTATCAATGAAAAGTCTATTAAGAATTTATCGAACGAACATTATTATTATTGCTGTTCCTTCAATTATTAATTCATTTCTAACAAAGTATTATCTCTTACTTTACTTTCACTACATACAGTAAGTTAATATAATTTATTTATTTCTCGAGGCGGTTTTATGGTATATATTTTTTCAATTATTAAAAAGTTAGTCTTTCTGCCATTTTGGGGTCTTACATTTGATTTAGAAAATTGGTATTTATATATTTTAGGCATTTTATTAACCTTACATTGGTGCATTTGAACTAACTTGATAGTTTACACCGTGTTTGCGTAATGATTACAAATTTTCATTTTGGCGACCAAAATGGTTTTGAGGTTAACACGGTGACCGATCGCGGCCATTTGTTTATTTTGAAATACAGTAACGATACTTAATCCGAATCAAAATAAAAATCCGAGACAAAAGGTGTCACACACATAATGAATTCCATAACGAACTGTTCGTTGAAAATAATGTATAAAAAATATGTAAATAATTATAAATACTTAATAAAAGCTAACAAACAGAACATTTTTGGAATAATACTCCCAAAATAGCTACTAAGGTAGAAACGTTTATCCAGAAAATACTTTTTATGAATCATGAATTATAAAGAATTTATGGAGTGGTAAATATCAATTGAATAGTAATCAAAAGAAACTTTTTTCACATATACAAAATTTGAATTAAGTGATATTATTTATTTAATAAATAATAATATAATGTTTTTATTTATTAGATAATATTACCTAATTAAAATTATTCGAATATTTTGTTAAAAATGATTGTCAAGAGATGAGAATCACTAGTTTTTATTATTTTCAATATTAAAAGAACCGAACGTTAAATAAAACGACAGTCAAAACATTTATAGATATTGGGTAGGTAGTTAACAGCATCAGTCATGCTGTTTACGATGCGAGGTGAAAAATATCTTTTAAACTTTAGTCTGGGTTAAAAATAACAATTTTATATATATATTTTTTTGTGTACAGTTTCAAACTAAAGGTATTAACATTCCAAATAAAAACAAAGAATAATATATTACGTAACACTACATTGCCTTTAAAATTTCACAGTTTGACTGCCTGTCCACAATAGACAATTTGATTTTGGTTAGGTAAAATGAGCACAAGTTCCTTGGCAACTGAAATCACCGAATTCTAGTGAAATCGTTTATCACAAGGAAATTAATCAAAAGGATGTCTGTGGGGGACATCATTGCTCGTACCTACAAGCCAAAAGCTGATAATGATTGTTGAACGTGTATAATAAATAGCTCTACAAACTAATCTAATCCAAACTAACTCAGCAATAAAAACAGTTTATATCGTTCTAACTTCTCAGAGTAGTAATATTATAATAAATCATGTAACTTTACGCAAAGAAACTAGGCATTATCAAGTTGCAAAAAAAAATAAACATTTTACATTCCACTCGTTTAATCCATTTAATTAAATACATTTTATAAATCAACGTTTAAAGCATTTTATGTATGAATGTAGTTGTTTGCAAGCGCGCGCGCGCGCGCACACACACACACACACACAGACGTTAGTGCGTGAGTCTGCATATATATATATATAAAATAATAAATGATAACTTCTCGGTTGGATTATAAAAATAATTGGAACACAAAATATTGACATCCCAAATAAGACACTACGCGAATAATATAAATTAATATAAATTCGCAGATAAAATATGTGTGATCTAAATATTTTATCTCCGTATGTTTATTTAGTTCTATTATTTGCTTAATGACTTATTTGGGATCTCAATATTTTGTGTTCCCGTTTTATATATAATAAAGTATTTAATTAATTTTAATTCAAGTTCGATTAATTTCCAAATTTGTCTAATTGTAGGCACTAGGAGTCACCCACCGGGTTGGTCTAGTGGTTAACGCGTCTTCCCAAATCAGCTGATTTGGAAGTCGAGAGTTACAGCGCTCAAGTTCTAGTAAAGCCAGTTATTTTTACACGGATTTGAATACTAGATCGTGGATACCGGTGTTCTTTGATGGTTGGGTTTCAATTAACCACACATCTCAGGAACGGTCGAACTGAAAATGTACAAGACTAATTCATTTACACATACATATCATCCTCATTCATCCTCTGAAGAATTATCTGAACGGTAGTTACCGGAGGCTAAACAGGAAAAAGAAAGAAAGGCACTAGGAGTCAGATTAGTAGTTCGGATTACACTAGAACTACTATCAGCAGTTATCAGCAGTTACTCGTACACAAGATCTACAAGACATTGATAAGTTTCTAAACGAAAATATATTTTATAAGTGGCTAGCTTCCTCCCATTTTAGAATCATATACAAATTGATAATTGATGGATTTTTTGACGGAAAACAGTGTAACAAAATTAACAAGCAATGACCATTATCTGTATAATTAAAAAATCAGGAAGCCGAGGTGACGGAAATACTATAAATAGAAAACATAATTCTTTTAAGAAATAAATAAAATGTTTATTTTATAAAAATATTCTAAAAAGAAAATCTGATTTAACGATAACCTTTTGTTTAGAGAATGTTAAATTTTGAAAATATATATTTCAAAGACGCTTTAAAAAAAAAATATGTATAATTAATTAGAATTATTTTTTAATTACGACATAAAATTACAACTACCATGTACACAGACTTTTTCAAATATGTCCTTCAGGTATAATTACGTGTTCAAGCGTATAAAATTACAGTTGTATAAAAACTGAATGACATCTTATTATCTATTTCAAAATTTCAATGTTACAGTGTTAAGATACTATTACAGAGCATACCGTACTTTCTTCAAAATAAATTAATTAACGAAAAAGCATGTACTATAATTCGATGTTAAATGTATTTCCGGATTTCGATTGTAATCTACTTTTTTTTTAAGAAACATGATTTTTTTAATAATCTCTTCTGTGTGTATTTAGTCTATTTTAAATTTACTAGTAAATACGCAAAATCTCTCTTTTTCATAATCATTTCTTACCACTCTGATATTTAATAGATGCTTTCCACCCATCCTTTTCTCATAAGAAGTTTATGCTTCCAAAATTGTCCGCTAAATATAAAGTTAAATGAAAACTGTCGAGCGATAATAAACTGGAAAATGTTTGCATGTAATTTGTACACTTAACAATAGTGCAAAATTGCAATATTTACAAAAAATTATATTCTGAGCAATGAAGAAATATAATTTTTTATGTTCAATGGAAATACATTAAAAAAAAATGTAATAATAGATTATTAAAAGAAAAATATGTCAAAGTTAAAATTTAAATATATTTAATACTTCACAAAATTAAAATTCTATTTCAGCTGAAAAGTAAAATTACTTTTGCTTTTTTTACGATGAGATGGTATGGTAGAATATTAATTTACTTTCGCCATACGGGAAAACTAATTAATTTACCTTAATTAATTAAAATAATTATTTAATTTTAAAAAAATATTTAAGATAAACGAATGAAATTGAGTAGAAATAATTTATCTGACATAACATAGTAGTAAAATATTTCATAAAGACAACGTGTTTTGGCATCGATCACAAAAACCATTGGCTTCTGTGATTTAACCCAGTTACAAAAGCTAGCCAAACACAAAATGCCAAACGAGTTAGTGTAATATCCTGAAGCTAGACATTGTGTTCACTAGTTTACACGTTGTCTTTGAAATTGTATACAATTTTAAATGTATATGATTTAAATTTTATTAACCTTTCCTAGACCTAACCTAATTTTATTAACATTTTCTAGATAAATCTTTAATAGATTTAGGTAGGAAATAAGTTAGCTTTTTCAAAATAAAAAGAAACGTTCTGATATATTTTACTTATTTTAAAAGTCATTAATGAACGAAATTTTTTTATAGAATCTTCCTAAGCCTGTTTACAACTATATCAGCGAAAGCAACATCCCAGGCTGAAATAACCTTGAGGTGTGAATGATAAAAATATATTAATATCTTTAATAAAGAATATATTTGATTAAAATTATATTTGAAAACCATACAACCACAGTTTGCACAGTGTGAATGAGTTTCGATAACTAAACTATTTGTACCCTTCTCGACTACATCAATATAGTCTATACGAAGCCTACTTTAGTTCTAAAGTTTACTAAAAAGTTTTTCGGTAAACTTTAAAAATCGACTAATAAAAAAAAAAAAAAATGTTTCTGTTGGGTTTCGTCAAGAGATTAATGTTTTCCAGTATATTTTCCTCTTGTCTTGTTCAGTGCAAATACTAGTGCATATACCTGAAGAGTTAAGAGTATGGCTGATCAGTAATTTGATACACCTACTTTAGAAAAGATATCCAGAAATTACGAGATACAGCTGCCACATCTGGAGTGCATCTCAAAGTGCTGCCCTTCGAAATACTGCGCTTTCATTCAGGCTTGCATTTTTTTGGGGGGGGGGAAGGTTAGATCGTCCTTTTCTTATTATTATCCTTTTTTAAATTTGCATCTTACTCATTATTATTCTTGGGCTTTAGATAAATAGTAAAATGAGGTGGAGACTTTTATGATTATTACTTCCTTAATATTCTGGTATAGTAGGGACGACTGATCCTTTGGACCTATCCCATATTATATTGTTTTCTATATCCTGGCTTACACTAGGTCTCATCAGGGAACAAGAGGCTTACTAGCAAACCTGAGTCTTCTAATATACTCCTACATTAGGCGCTTTTTTTGTGTGTAGTTTGAATACGTTTGACTAAGGAAGTTTTTTTTTTTTAATTTTAATTTCTTCAACTTTCATTCACCATCGTTCTATAGCATTTTACATATCAGAATGAATATTTTAAATCCCAATTTTATATAAAGTTAAATATTTGTGGGAAATTATTATGCTTACGTCATAATGACATTTTCCCTCCCGCTTATTTATGACGCTAGTATATCCTGTGCCAACTCACACTCTACTACAAATTAATGCAATTCTTTGAAAAATTAGGACATTCTTTTTTCCTAGCCAAAAGTATTGGAGGTCTTTTAATTTTTATTAACTCTACACAAACACGTGAATTACATTTCAGTGGCTACATCTTTTAATCACAGTATGTTAGTTTTTTAAATTTTAAACAGAATAATAAGTATATTCGCTTTCAAAACCAAAAGAGTCAGCTTTTTGTTGAAATAAAATTTTATAAATCCTCTGCGTACCTTAAAAGAACACCTCAGCCCTTAGTATGTGCTCATTTAATATTAACAAGTTAATTATTGAAGGTTGCTCAAAATATGGAAAGAATCTACTTTCACTTAAACTTTAATTAGATGTTATGACAAAAAGAATTAGTTTCATTTAATATGATACGTTCAGTGATATAAAACAATACATAAACAAATTTAAGAACAAACGCGTTTTGCGTTACGGAAGATTTACTGAAAATAATTATAATAATTACTTTATAAGAATGAAAACACAAAGGTAATTTTAAAGGCTAAGGATCTCAGTTATTCGTTTGATCATATAAGCTACTATTATTCTTAGAATAAATACTCTTTCCATTATTTTCAAGAAACGTTACTAATATGTTTGATTTAAGAAAATTAACGTAGGCTAAAATAATTTCTAAAGCAAATCTGATGAGTTGTCCAATCCCTTCATACAAAAGCTCTTTTCACTTTGATCATGTTTCGTAAATATCTTTTGATACGGTTAATTTTTGTTTTAATTAAATCTTCACTACATGAATACAAAGGAGAAAATTAATTAATTTTATTCAATAAAATAAACATTTCCCTAACTAAATTATCGTTGTAACAGAAAATAATTAATTGTATTATAATAAATTTAAAATTTTAATAAATATATAGTAAAAATTAAGTAATCTAAATCTTTTTTTTTTCTTTTAAAAATTACACTTTAATTACCGTTTTGGAAGTTAGGTATACTACGTTACAGATAAAATAAGTCTTAGACAACTATGTTAATAGAACCAGTAATATAATTAAATTACACGTCAAAACTGGTTAGGAATTACGAATTATTGAACCATATGTTGTACTACTCTCTACAAATAAATATTTCTTAAAAAATAGATCGAAGACTTAAGATAAGAAAAATATATCTACCTCGTTTATTAGAAAGTATCAAATAACTAAGTATAGTATTTTTATGTAAAACTTACAAATTTTGTTCAGAATATTTATATAAAATATCCTCACATTAAATTTAAAAAAAAATACCACCACATAATCAGAACATAAATTTATTTTTTTTATAATGCTGTAACGTAAATCTATGACTTAATGTAGAGCTTATATCAAATCGTCAAGCAAAGAATAAGAATATAAAAATCAACTAATGGGTAATATAATAATTTGTTTATTCTTACGTTATCTTTCATCACAGAATTTTTTTTCGTTTTATTTTATGCTAAATGCTACTTGGATGAATCTTTTATAATTCTATCGCTTGTTAAGCACCTCATTTGTCAGCTCTTATTGAATTTGTAAAGCAATTACATCACCAATTTTTGCAGTTAAAAGAGTGAAGGTGCCACTTCATCTGAAATCATTTAAATTTTGGAGGATCTGGTATAAACAAGAAATATTCCACCAAGTGAAAAAGGCGATCAAATCACTTTCTTTAGCGCAGTTAGCGTGCATCATTTTCATAACTGATTTTTGTCTTGCGACAGATCGGTTTGACCCGTTACAGTCCGGTCAACTATAAAGCTTAGGAATAAGTATCCTATTTAAATGTTCCTTTGTTTGAACGAGTATATTCTATTCTATGAGATGAGTGCCACTAAATATATTTCTAATCAAATTGTTTACTCATGGTTTCGATAGTTGTTGCTACTTCTAACTTTCTCTAAGTTCGAAAATGAATGGTTATTACAGCTTACTTGGCGCAGATATACGGAAGGAAAAGATTAAGCCGGAGTTGACAATAATCTTAATATGAATTAGGAAGCTACCATTTGTCAATTCAGATCACTAACGCGGAATATATTTTTAAAATTACTTACTAAAAGGTAAAAGACATAAATATTGAAACTGCAAAGATAAAAGTTGCAAATTCTATTTTAAAAAATGATGATAAATGTTATATATTAATATTTTAATGAAATAATGGATAAATTTCATGTGTTTCAAGATAGAAGCACTTTTATATAATTATATCCAGTAAAGAAAATATTTTTGATTGGTTTATTTTGTACTAAAATGAATATTTTTCAGTGCAATCTAAGAAAAGAAACACTTTACGCAGTGAAGTATTCAAACTCGAAAAAATATTGAAATGTATATTATATTACATTTTAAGTTGACAATACTTCTAGCAAATAAAAATTCTGAAACATCAAATTTCTATATTAAAAAAACTTATTAATTAGTACAGAATAAGAAAACTAAAAACGATTGAAAAAATTCATTATTTTTCTAATAAGTCGTTATTTCAGAAAGTAAAACTTGCCAAATGATATTATCAAAAAAATAATTCAATTATTTTTAACATTTTCATCATAATAATTAGTTTTTTATGTGGATATTATTTCTACCGACACTTTGAGAAAATAAACTTGCTTTAATTGAAGGAAATATTATCCTTAAACTAGAAAAAAATTAATACATCGGAAAATATTTAAGCCATGTTTAAAGACGTGAAAAAATTGTTAGCGTGCAACAATAATTGATCTATAAAGTTAAAGAACTTACGGTATGTAAAGACATACCGTATACAAATTATGTGTACGTACATGCGTGCGCATGAGAGAAAAGGTGAGGGAAAAAACCTGCACGAATAAATTCTTATATTTTTATCATTAAAAAACTATTCTCAACAATAATAAAAATCTTACAGTTCAAAGTGATTTATTAATTAAAAACCTTATCAGAATACAATTATTATTGTATTCAAAATACTGACACTACTAATTTTTACATTAGGTAATTAATTATTAGAGATACATGATTTTAGATTTTTAAAAGGTCGACCAAAGCTGTTACTAATACTAAAAGGAATTGATTTGTTACAAGGAAAAGTGACATTTTTTATTTTATTTTAAATACATTTTATTTGGACATAATTGTTTATATAGTCGTCAGTTTAAATTAAATAATTTTATTTAAATTAATCATTTTTAATTATTTGTACTCAATTAGATAATTCTTACTTAACGTATTTTAAGGAAATCTTAAATAAATATACTCGGATAATTTTATGTACTGTAAAAGGAAAAAAATAGGTATAAATCAGAAAAAATACAGTAGTGAATAGAACAAAGTAAGCAAATTGCCTACCACATACACTTATTGCAATAAATAATTAAGGATCGGTACTAAGTTTTAAACATTTCGTTTGGTAATATTTAAACTAAAATCTAATCCTGATTAAGGTTTTATTTAAAATTTAAATGAATATTAACGACAGTAGAACAATGATTAGAAGTTTATAATTTAATTACGGTCATATTTTGCATAATAAAACCAGGTGAAGGCACAACGAAACTCGCACGAATAAAGTTATTTATTGGAAGGAAAGCTGGAAGGGGTTTTAAAGTTGTGAAGTAGAAGAGCTATAAGGTATAAGTAAGAAAGAGTTGGAAGGGGTAATGGGGAAATAAAGCTATGGAATTAGTGATCTTGAGCAGTGTGTAGAAGAAGGGGTATACCGTGGGACTGGCGGGCGGAACCACGGTTCAGTTCCGCCTGTGTGACTCGGCAGCTGCCTGCCTGCCGCCGTTCAAGTGCTATAGGCCTAACCCGGTCTCTATTTAGCCAAGAATCTTCTTGGAAAACAACCGGCATTCTCACTTACACATAACTCCTTTTGTTAAGTTTTATTTCTTTCAGAATATTATTAATACAAATATTAACGCTTATTTATTTATAATAAACATAACTATATAATAATAATCGTAAATAGGCTTTGAATATAGTTTTCCCGTAAACATATTAGTGTTTACTATACACCAATATTATTGGGGGTTTAAAATTAATATTACCAGGTAGTAAACAATGCATTAGTTGCAGTAGAATATTATAAGAAAATATATTAATATGATTCTGGTTCATGAACACCTATACAGTTTCAAAACAATGACACTAACAAACTCAGTAAGATTTAAGTCATCCTCCACTAACAAAAAATTACGGTAATCAAATTAATTTGTTTAATTAAAAGACAATAATCGAAAGAACGTTAAAAAACTGAAAGAACGCTTGATAGTCTAATCATTAAAAGTAAACTCGTAGTAATAATAACAGTAAAAATGATCTATCTTAAAGTTTTGAAACGATTAAGTTCAAACATGTAAAGAAAAACCCAAACTCATTTCAATAGTATTAAAATGATAGCATTAAAAAGCCGATTACCAGAAAAAGTAATAAAATGTGGAACTAAATAAAGAATGTACAATTATATTCATAAGATGGTCAGATATTCAGAAAATACAAATTCAAAATAATATATATTTTATCTACCTCCTTCTACGACTCAATAATTTGAATAAAACTTAAAGAGTATATGTTTTATTATCTAATTATCTATTATTATTTACCTATTGAGAAAATTTTATCCTGTGTTTATTAAAAGAAAATAACAAATATCAGAAATTGCAATTTCAGTGTTATTATTAAGTGAAAGAGAAAAATTTAACATATGTAAAAAAGCTTTCATACCGTCAGAAACTAATTCCACACCAAGCTACTAAAAAATGAGGTTTATATTTTTTAAATATTTTAATAAAATCTGAAAATTTATTCTATTCTGCCTAATTCTATTGAATATAAAAACTATTTAATATTATATTTTCCCAAGAAGTTTAACGGCTACAGAATACAAATAAATCCATCTGTTATATGTCATAACGGTGTGATTGAAGATAGATAGATATCAGACGTCGAAAGAAAATGACGTAAGGATAAAAAGTATCTGATTTCGAGGTTACAAGGGAAACAAGATGGCGTAGTGTCCTGTTGCCTTTTTCAATGAACAGGTATTGTTACAAAACTGCACGTGGTAAAATCATCAAAACGGATGTGAGTTTCACTGGTATTTTGTTTACAGAGTCAGGCTAAATAATGAACATCTTGCATTCAGAGAAAGTAGCTCTAAGAAATCCTTTTTATGTTTCATATATTTTAAACGCATCATGGCCGTAATAGAGATAGTATAAAGTAACAAATTAATGTTTCGTTTTCTGCTTTAAGGACGTACATTATATATGACTGCCAATAAACTACTAATACGGAAAATCAGTAAGAACAAACAACAAAAATTATAGGTGACAAAATACTTACTTAATCTGTGATTAAGAGTATTCCACTTTTTCTTGATACAGTTTGTTAATAAGAAAATTACAATTTTAATAAACACTACATTCCACAGATGAAATGAACTCAAAGTACGGACTCCTACTTTCAAACACAATGTAAGTTATATATACTTGGCTTCTGAAAATAACATAGGCACTCACAAAAAACAAAAAAAAAAAACAGTTTTTTTAATAATATTATTAACTTACTACAATAAACGGGTGTTGAGAGAATTACTTATTACTTTATTTACAGGAATATTTTTTTTCTAACACCATTGTCCATGTTTCTCATGAATAAAATGAAATTTTTATCTTAATGTCAGGCATCTTCTGAAAGCTTGCTAATACCCATTGTTTATTATTTAGTTGATGACATAGGAGGGATAGCCAGGTAGCCAGACAGTTTCAAAAATAATTATAACAAATTAAAATCCCGCAGTTTCTCTTACTTTTGACTCCGACATAAAAAAATATTCATAGTTCTAAAATTCTAATGAAGAAATAATGAATTTACAGAAATCGGGGAATTTCTAAGGTTCGCCAATAGCTGGTAGAAGAAAAACAACTGTTTTAAACCATCTTATGAGTTTGTTTAATGTGTTTATACGATTCCAGAAAATATAAAGATTTAAAAAATGGAGTGATTTAAACCCATATTTTATTTTACTAGGATATCTGCAAGATGTCCATTAGGTGAACAATTATATTAATAATTTTTGAAATTTATTTCATTATCTTTTCCACAACCACGTGGAGGCAATGCACAAAATGCATTTTTTTTCTTCTGAAAGGAAATATTCTCTTCTTCTCAAAGGATTTGTTGATTTATACTATCTGCCCTATTCTTCTTTCTTATGGCTATATCCCAACAAAAACATTTGAATTGCAAGTGGCTCTAGTTAGAATTGCTTTCTCTGAGGTTGCTAAAGTGCATTATAGAGCTTTAATCTCTATAACAAGATAGAGGTGTCAGTTATAAGATTGAATACAATCTAAATTTCATGAGCTTACATTTAGTATTAAAAAAAAATACATTGGGCTCAATAAAGAAGGAACCTCACCTTCGGAAGGAAAACGCTTTTTTCAACACTCTCCTTCGTAGGCTAGGCATGACATTTCTGAAAAAGGTTATATCATTTCTGGTAGTGACTTGTTAACATTATCTAATTAACATTATCTTTTAACAAACAAAATTAAGTTTAATTATAATAATCAAGTAGCAAATATTTCACTTCCACTAATCAAAAAAAAAAAAAAAACCTAATGTAATTCTTTTTAAGCTTACAGGAAATTTTCAGTTGCATAACGGTTCTGAGAGGATCTGATGGTCTGGATTGGGTAGTGATTACGGAAGAGAGAAAAAAAAATAAAACAGCACATCAACATTATTTAAAGTTTGTTAAATTTATAATTATACCAGAAACGCAAGAAGAGTTTATGCATCAACTATAATAAAGGAAAACAATACGGTAAATAACATTTATGCTACAAGAACAGAAGACAACTGAGAATAATTGAATAAACATTACATTCACAAAATAAAAAAAAAACAGGGATTCAAACACATAATTAACTTACAGCACGAAAAAACATAGTACGACCAGTCTTACCGAGCACAACATTTTACTTAAAAAGCAATCTAATTTTAGTTTTTATATATATATCCCACAATACAGAAACAGCCGCGCGCAGTAAGTAAAACTTAAATAAAGTCTTTAGATAACTTAAAACTTGTAAAGAGCTAGACCTTGTGTCTGCGACCTTGACCAAAAACTGAACAATAACAATTAAATTTATACTCTACTAGTTTTTATATGTATTCATTTTACTTTTTATTTTACGACTAATTCATCAAATGAAGTTCAAAAGCTAATGATTTCATATAAAAATATGAAAATACAGTGTGGCAGAATTTACAAGTCAGCCGGAATACGAAATAAAACCTTATGAACTGAGACAGAAACTTTTCCACGATTAAAGATACTATTTAATTGTTTAACGGGAATAATAAAAGTAATATTCATTACTTAAAAACTACTAATCTAAGCTTACGCACGGGCAGTCTGGAACGGAATTACAATCAATCTTTGGGAGATGTACTCAGTAACATGACAGCAGACAACTCTATACCTTAGATTATATATCATTAAAAGATTAAAGCAGAAATCCATTTTACATAATAACCAAAATTGAAACTAATGACCTCAGAAATACAAGATAAACCGACGTTAACATTTCACTTTAGACTTAATTCTATTATTTTATGTAATTACAGTTTAAATATATTTATAATAAAAAAAACTTATACAGGTAACGTAATTTTTATTTTAAAATTACTCCCGTTCTTTTTATATTGCACCAAATAAAAGCAGTAATTTAAAGTGTTGACAGTAAATCACCATTATAATAGTACAGTAACTGCAAATACTGTAATGTTAAATTAATCTATTCAGTTATTCAATGTGGCACAGTAATTATCAGTGACAGGAAAATTTGCATCAAGTTAACTGCAGTTGCACAAGTTTGTCATTTAACAAACAACGTAATTTTCAGCAAAGTCGAACATATTAAAATACGACTTTACATCATATTATACAAAAAAAAGTTGACATTTTATTATACATTAGACAATTTAATTGAAATCAATAATAAAATATATAAAACATTATATTTTCCATACTTTAATCAGTAGATTAAAGTAAATAAAAAATTCTAACACTTTAATACTCTAAGATAATAAATTCAACATATAATCCATCATCAATTATTTAAGATATTAGCTAGGTAAAAAACTCCACACAATTAGAATTAATTCTGTATTTTTTTCTTCTGTTTTTAACATTTTAAATGCTCCATTACGACATTAACTAACCTCGCATGCTTTAATGTATAGTCTCCCAAGCTATATGTTCTTTAGAAAGATCTATTTCTAGTTTTTTTTTCTTCAAATCTTCTTAAAAACCTCTTTCTAAAGAAACTGATGAAACTATAATAAATAAAACACCCTTGTGTAATATACCAATAACCTTCAACAGAATACATAGTTTCCTACCGCCTTGTTGCTATAAAAATACTCATAAAAATATTTTTCAAAATATCTTTTTAAAATTTATGTTTAAAATATATGAGCAAACTCTCATATTTAAGTACTTATAATAGATTCAAATCGAACTTGCAATATATTATTGAAATAATAACACAAAATAAAAATTGTTTAATGCTTAATTAATACTACTGCAGTAATAATACTTACGTAATAAAAAATGTTCATGTTCACTTTTATTTAATACATATGTTTCAAAAAATACTTTAGAACGATAAACATGTAAAAAATCCATATATTTTATTATTTTCAAATATTTTATTTCTATTATACTCGTATATTCTATTTTACTGTTATATATTCTATTATATTATATATTTTATTTCTATTCTAATCAAATACATATTACATGAATCAGTAAAAATTTCTGTAATCTTTGTTAAGAAGGTATTGCATAGCCTGATACATAAATCTTAAAATAATGTTTTACTGTAATTTTCTTGGTAATTATTAAAATTAAAGGAAGTATTTAATTTTCCCTTGAAGAATTTTCACTAAAATGAATTTAAATAATCCTTAAAGCATAAGATTTTCATAATCAGCCTGTTACCTTTAAAATTATACTTTGATAGAACTGAACTTTTCCCGCTTTTTTCTCCAAAAAAAAGAAATTCTAAAAGATTTCAACGAAATACATTAATAAGTATTTTAAGAATTTATAATTCAGATTTTAAGATTATCATTTAAGTGACTTTGAATTTCCAAAACCTACTGCTTACAGAAAAAGAAGAAATAAGGGACTGAATGAAGAGAAAACTATTAAAAAGGGGCCAAGGCCTTACAAGGGTTTTATCTTCAAGGATAACGATTATCAATTCGATCTGCATTCAATCCACTATACAGAAACACACGCATTCTATTTCTCTCTTCACTACTGGTTAAAGTAAGTAGGCTTAAATTTAATTATACCACAATGAAAAAAATAGATAAAATATATGCTAATTAAGAAGTTTATCTGAAAAGAAGATTTCACTGTAACACACACACACACACACACACACACACACACACACACACACACACACACACACACACACACACACATACACACACACACACACACATATATATATATATATATATATAATTAAAACGTCGACAGAAAGGAGCCAGTCCAAGTTACGGCACTAACAGTACGAATTGTCATGCAAGTTACGTTTCCTGACACTAAATACCAATTACACGTTTAGTCGTGTGAACGGGAACAATCCAACAATGAAAACATTAAAACTCTGAAAACTCAATACATTTCTGATTCAACAGATCCCGCAATTCCTTTCTTCTTAAAAACTTAACTGTAATAAATATTCAAACAAAACAATACCGCCGGCCTCCATGGCGCGAGTCGTAGCCTCTCGGCCTTTCATCCGGAGGCCCCGGGTTCGAATCTCAGTCAGGCGTGGCATTTTCACACGGTACAAAAATTGTCATTCATCTCATCGTCTGAATTAATACCTAATGCAGGTCCCGGAAGTTAAAAAAAGAAAGCAATATTAATAATAATAATTAACTGATAACACGTATATTACATTTGCAATCAAGCCCTATAGTATTTTGTAATAAAACAATTATTAAGCTCTTTTATGTAGCATATTTATAAAGAACTTCAACCAGTTGTTGGTGAAACTACTGAAAATAAAAACACCGTTAATTATTAATTGTACAAATATCTCCAGCTGATCTTCCAATTAAACTGGCGCTAATGTTAACGATAAAAATCTAAGAGTAAAAATCTGAAAATAAAAAAAAAAATAACTTGAATTACAATAAAAATGTTTAGTCATGATTTATAATAAAAAATATCATCAGGATATAGCTTGTATGTATAAATACGTTGTATATGCGTTGAAGTAAGCTGTATATATAATAATGAAAGTAATATTTAAAATTATGTTATAATTATTCCAGAAATTATAAATAAGAATTTTCTTTTAAGAATTTTCAAATTTCATGTTTAAAAAAAATATATAATTTATCTGTAAATTTTAATAATGATTTCATCGGTACAATAAAATTACATTGATTAACTCTATTTTGATAAAATCACGTCGTCATAGCGTTGAATGGCAAGAAACCACTTCATGTTCAGAAACGAATGGTTCACATGACATTAAATGATAATTCATTTGTTCTTCGCCAAATGTCGTAATAAGTTCGAGACCGAGCAACAGCGTGTGGTCAAGCGTTATCTTGGAACAACAAAACAATGCGACTGAACATTTCTCGTCCTTTACTTTGGATTACAAGTTTCATTTTCTTTACGTTTAGGATTCATTAATTTTCTTTACGTTTATGATGTTGCCCCGTGGCAAGAAATTAGCAGGTAAACTCTCTCATTCTAACCCCAAAACAAGTAAATATATATCCTTCAATTATCTTAAATAATTTTAACGTATGAAACAAGCCGTAAGAAAAATTCCACAATTCAGAATTGAATTCCACAATTCAATTGCACGTACGTGCCGAGAAATGCCCAAAGCGCTCGAACGATTAGATATAAAATGGTATTACTGAAATTTAGAAAACGTAAATATGTAGATGCGAACTAATTCTACCATGAATGTCTGAAGTAGTGTTCAAACGCTTTTGTATACTGCACCATTTTCAAACTGTGCCTCGTATTCAAAGTAATTTATTACATAAATGAGCTTTATGAGCTGGGCTGTAGTAGTGAAGGAATGATTATTACATATCTACTTCAGTTACAAACCCGAATCACTGATGTCGTTTTTAAAATTTGAAAAATTGTATTACTCGACTACTTCGTTTTCAGTAAAATAACTAACACTTTTAAAGCTTGTTTTTAAAAGAAATTTTTAGTGAATTTAGTCTTTAGGCTAAAGGTAATTACACTTCTTTTACAAAAGTAAAAAATTATTCTGTCATAAAAAAACAAATTATTTTATTATTATAAATTAAAGTTATTGTGTATTTCTCTACTACATAAACAAAACAATAAGGGAAGAACACGCGACCAACTTTTTAATTATTGGATGATTTAATTAGCTGAAATATTATCACCAAATTTTACCAGGTTTAAAGTATAATCAAAATCATCACGATAACAGCAAACGGGAATATTCCAATGTTCGAAAAAATAAATAAAAAATGATAATAAATGAATGAGTGAAATTTATTTTTATACCCATTCTTTTACTATAATGATATTAAAATGTTATTTTCCATTATTAGAATATAAGTACCTAAAATTATAGAAATAATATTTCCATTTTTTAATTTTCTGTGTGTCGTTTATAAATGAAGGTGAATAAAAAACTAGATTTATGTCGTGTATACTGTATTGTTCATTTATGCATTACAGCATTACAGCCTGCATTATCCAGGAGTTGCTGTGAACGGTTTTTCACGCCATAACTGTGTTGCTTTGAGAGATTAGTTAAGTAGTAGTCCTGCGGAAAACCTGTGATGTAAAACCTGACCGATTTTACCTTTTAATATTTCAATAATGTTTATTTTTGTTTATGCCATAAAAGATGAAAATGTAATTAAAACATAATAAATTATTTGAAAATAAATGTAGCGAAAAAGAATAATGAAGAGAAACATATAGAAAATCAGCGGAAATATTTATTTTAATAACTTTTGATTTTAATAAGTTTTTAATAACTTTTGCTTTACTTAGATAATAGGAAATAACGATTATTTTTGGCTAACTGAAAAATAAACAAAATGAAAGCTGTGTTCTTAATCAAAATAAAAAATAAAAAACAAACATTCAGTTAGTTGATTTCATGAATTTTAGTGTTTAACATGATATTATTTTCTCTAAAAAAAATCCAAAGTAGAAAACAATGAAAATACATTTTTTCTACACAAACAAATATAAAGCCCTAAAAATAAATTTTAGCGTAAGTCGTAACTAAATGATAGTAAAATAAAATAATCCAAAAAACTTTATTAAAAATCGATAGCTGTCTTAAAAATACGAGCATAATTTATTTATCTCCTAATTATACGTTGCAATCTGTTCAACTAGTGAACAATGAGTAACCCTCCCCGTAAGATGAGATGTTATTGTATGAGATGTAATCTTGTACACACTCAGGGCGACCATTTCAATCTTCATTGAGATTTGTGGTTAATTGAACCCCCCAACCACGAAGTACACCGCTATCCACTGTCTAGTATTAAAATCCGTACAAATGTAACTAATTTTACTAAGATTTAAACTTCAGACAGAACCTTCGACTTCAATGATCAGCTGTTAAACAATTGATGTTTACGACGACCAGTTTATAACCAGACCAGCCCGGGTTGGTCTGTAATACAAGTATAAGAGGAGGCTGACAGAAAAAAAAACTATTTTCAACTACTTACCAACAAAAAAATTTGCTTTTTTGTAATAAATACTCATTACGGATACTAGAAACGTGCATAATATTTGCAAGTGAATTGTAAAAAAAGACATTTATGTAAAATTCAAAAATGATAAGATTTACCTCTATTATTGGAAGTACAAAAAATATTAAATTTGCAGAAAATATATTTTAGTAATCCTTCACTGAGTTAAGAGAGTGCGTAAAATGCAACAATTTTTACATTAATTTATTGCTTCACAATATCTGTCACATTGTTTTAATGGCTGTGACGCGTGTAAAGTACCTGAGATTGAAGTGGTACCAGTCAAAATTACTTTCTCAAAAAATAATAATATTCACTATAAAACCCACTCCTGAGGAGAGAAAATGAATGTGTCACTTTTAGAGCTTAATCAGAGTATTTAATCAGTGGGCTTAGCATGATCATGTGCCAAATTATCATCAGCTTGATGAAGGAAACAACTGGAAAACACTTTATTCCTAATTTTCACTAATACGATTACCCTTGGGATGCTTGTTGTTCTTTAAAATGATTGTCCCTTATTCAAAGGTAACAATTTTCTTGTCAGTTGTTCAGCAACTAAGACCACATCACAAAAATAAACAAAAAAAATATGTTAATGTATAATGAGATGTAATCCCATAAAAATATTCCATTGAACACTGTAAGCAATGGTTTTATTTAGAATGGTATTTATTTGGTAACTACTAATTAATTAGTAAAATAAAATAAATTAAATGTATATATAACATACTCTTTAAACTTGTTATAAACCGGTTTATTTGTAAATAATAAAAAATTGTTTTATAAACAATTTTTTAGTGGTTAACAATCACTATTTTGAAAATATTCACATAACATATAAAGAACATAAAATTAAAATTTTTTATTTTTTTATTTTTTTTTTGATTTTCCATAGATACGCAAAAACCTACTTCGGATTTAATGAAAATAAAAAACGTATTATGTACTTATACTTGCCTTATAAAATTGAAAATGTTTGCAAAATTTTGTTTCCTTAATGGAGGCTTACAAATTTGGCGGTTGGGGTTCTATTAACCACAAATCTCAGGAGTAGTCGGCCTGAGTCTTTCCAAGACCACAGCTCATTTACATGCATCTTCATCTCATTGGACCGTGGGAAAGTTGCTTACTGTTCACTAGTTGAACAAACTGCACATACACATTAGGAATGTAGGCGTAATATTTAGTTATTGAAAATTCTTGTAACTGTCTACTGTTGCTATTATTGTAACAATTTCCCCACATTTTAATACAACATTCTTCATTTTCAGATCTAGTATACCTAGACATTATTACGCAACTATAAACATAAAAATAACGTTTACAAAATAATGTAAATTATTTACAGATTTTGATCTATTTTCAAACAGTTGAGCTTGTAACAAAAAATAATTTTTAAAATTACTGTGTTGAAACCGAATAGTATTGTATAAATATTCTCGTATAATGTTAATTTAAAATAAAAAAAATATCAATTTACTCATAGAAAGAAACTTTTTAATTTTATTTGTAGTATATTTATTTTGACACCGTGGAAGAAGTCTTTAAAAATCGGTTACGTTTTCAACCGTAAACAGTTGGTTATTCCGGCCTCCGTGGCGTGAGTGGTAGCTTCTCGGCCTTTCATCCGGAGGTCTCGGGTTCGAATTCCGGTCAGGCATGGCATTTTCACACACGCTACAAATCACTCATCTCATCCTCTGAAGCAATACCTAACGGTCATCCCGAAGGTAAAACAAAAAACGGTTAATTCCTTGAAGAAAACACCGAAAATCTATAGGAAGTAAATTTTTGTCTGCTGTTACGGAACATCTACTACTGATTTTACCAGTAAAAGGTGAAATAATACTAAAAATATATTTATCAGAGATAAAAATCTTAATTGTGTAGAGTAAATTAATACTTTAAATCAAAACATAAATTAAAATTAAATAAATATATACCCAAAAATTGTCAGATTAACCGATTAAATTCAGTTTTAAATTTTCTAACTGTAATAATAAATTTTGTTTGTTATTTATAAAGTAAAATTGAAAAGATATTATAAATCAACTTAAATCTGTAAATCTATAAATCTATAAATCAACTTTAATTTTTATAAATCAACTTATCTGTATATACATAATAATGTGGGTGAAATTAAAGACACTAATTTAGAACTGATGTTCCCTCACACAAAGAAAACGCAATAAGGTCAAGTGGGGAGATATAAACCACCTTCCTGCCTACAGCTAGCTTGAATGCTAGCTGGTCACTCAGTGGAACGTCCTCAGGGGAATTGTAGCGTTCATTATATTTCCAACTTGTACGTGGGTATAAGAACGTGCCGTCTCCCAGGGAGCAAGAAGCAGTCAAACAAGTACTAACACTAGGAATACTCTTTTCCACAAAGGGAAGATTCACTTTATGTATATATAGGACGTAAAACTAAATTGTAATAAATACTAATACTAACTACAAATACGAAAACTAACTATACACTGAACTGGTTAACTACGAAGAATACTATTTTATATATATATATATATATATATATATATATATATTTATTTATTTGTAAATTAATATATTATTTATGTAATAAATAAATTTTTAAAAACTATTGTTTAGATTTGTACACCAATTGTTACTATTAAATGAAAGTGAAGACTGTCTTGATTAAGGACAATATTTATATAATATTTAAGTAAATATAAGGAAATATTTGTATATTTTAAGTAAAACGCATAAAAGTTTAACAAACATATTTTATGGCAATTATATGAAGAATATTATTGAGATTTTTTTAGCACTTTTTAAATAAAGTTCGATCCATGTCAGTAAGTTCACCATTTATTGTAAATGATAGATAAAGTACATAAAAATAAAAACAGCAACTCGTATAGTTTCTTTCATGCAGCATTGATGGATTACAGTATTTAGGTCTGCCCTCAATTCTAACTGTAAAATACATACGGTAACCAACCTAATATACATTTGAGTATGGTCAACCATAATCAAATGTACGTTCAGGTTAATGAAATATTAAAAGTGTGTGAACTTTTCTTAGTTTTTTTCTTTCTTTTCAGTACAAATATAAAACATATTTTCTAATTAACAATTTTTAATAAATAAACAACTTTATTAAAACAACTACTTGGAAGCAATGTACATAATATTACACTTTTAAACGTCACATATATTCAGAGTGCATCACAAAATTTTTCCCGGACCATCATTACCTAATCTACTTGAGAAATTAATGGAAAAAGCTCATATAAACATTTCTCCTAAAGTACTTCGTTTGCGAGTTACGGATAGTGAAAGATTTCGTTCGGATTTAAGCTAAAAATCAAAATTGGGTGAAATGAGGTCGTACTGAAATTTTTAGAACGTTAATTAAGGAAAACAATTAATGAATTCTTATGGTCTGTGACCTGAGAAATCGAATAAAAAAATCCCAGAACCGTATCTGCTGAAATTTTTTTTCTGGAGGGAAAAACAATAAATTGGGGTAAAATCCCTCTTTAAGTGTGACGTAAAATAACCTTGGTAAATGGATAATAAACACAAAACTTATAGGGATTTCATTCTGAAGAAAATAGTGTAAGATAAGTTGAATAAAACAAAGAAAAGTTAGAAAAATTCCAATTTTATTTAGAAAGAGCAAATTACTACATCTGTCAGAAAAGTATTATTTAATATAAACAAAAAACAAATCCTTTTTGGTAATATGAAAAGTTTGTAAACGCTAAATTTACTGTTAAAATTGCTGTTAAACAAATTTAAAAAAAACCTGGAAATTACACATTTGTAAAATGAAAATAGATAAATAATGATTACTTTGATAATAATTCTTTTGTTGTCGAGAAAAATACAATACATTATTTGAAAAATTATTTAAAAGTTGGCAATAACTTAATAATAACTGATCAACAATGCGCAATACTGCATTAGTGTTTAAATCATTTTGTAGGTGCATTAAGTATATCGGGTACTATGAACTGGGTTATCATTAGCGAAATTTTTCTGTGAATTTTAGTTTGAACCCTGATCGATAGGTTAGCCGTTGAAGTAATGCAGTACTTATTTATATCAGAAGACTACTATGATATGGTATTCATCTTGGATGTGTAATATTTTGCTACAGCTGCTGCAGTTGAATATAAAATATTTTCCGAGTCGCAAATATTCAGATCCTAAAACAATTCGCACGATTTTTTACAATCTTCGGGAAACAGGTTCACTACATAGTATTTGTATCAGTATGATGGCGCGACCCGTCCCCACCTACTACTCTTGCACCGTTTCAAGTTACTTAAATCATCATTTCCCTGAGAAATGGATCGGTCGTGGAGGTCCACATTCCTGGCCACAAACATTGCTAGATCTAAGAGCTTAAGGTTTTTGCATCTTGGGATTGCTGAAAAATATCGTGATGGATTGATTATCAGCATTATGGAATCGGCTGAACAACTTAAGAGCAGCCTTGAAGAACTAAAAAGAGCAACAAAATCAATACAGAAGCGTACCAAGAAAAGTGTTGAAAATGGCAGGCTGATTTTTAAACATTTATTATAAATTGGTATGTATAATGCACTTCGGTTCACTGTACTGTTTCTAAATAAAACACAATTTTTTCAAAATTTTCTTTTATTCATTTTTTTTTGCATAGTACATAGTAACTGGGACTAGTAAGGATTACCTACTCTTTTATTTTCATGTTCGTCGTATGTCACTAGTATAAATACACAAAAAAGTTATTAAAAATAACTTGACTCGGTCAGCAAGATTTTATTCATTAATTATTTTATTAATTTTTTCATAAACTGAAACGTTGAATTGAATTCCAGACCAAGAATCAATGAGGAGGAAAAAGGAACAATTGATAAATATTGCAAAAAATAATACGGAAATATCACGATTCCAAATGCTAAATACATAAACCGATAAGAAATTGAATAACGACGAAGTTATAATAATTTTACAAGGACAGTTTGCACAGATTTTTCTCTCTTTAGAAATTTTGATTTGAGAAGAAAAAAGATGATTCGGAATGTTTTATTTAAAAAAAAATATTAATGAAATAAAACGTAAAATAAAAAAAAAGCTTTTTTCTGTGAATTATAAATTTAGAACAAAGGAACGGTGAACAGACGATTATTTGCTACTGTTAACGGAAATATTTTTTAAATAAAGATAGGCTACTTCATCATATGAATGACGGTGGGAATTATTTAAGTTCTGATTTTTATTCTGTTGTACAACAGCAATTACGTGTACAATACAGTTATATCGAGAGCGACGAGCGGAGGACGAGCGAATAAAAGAAATTTATTCTGTATATATTTGATGTTGCTATGGGAATATAACCTAAGCAATTAGAACAATTTTACTTTGTTTTTTCTCAAACAGTCTATTGTTTTCATAAACAGAAGAAAGTCAGCTTTTTAAGAATTTCTGTTTAGTCCAAAGTGAACATTTAATTCACGACCTGAATTCTTAATAATTCAATTCGGTATTTTTTAAACCACTAGTATACGGTATTTGTTTATTAATTCCAGATAAATTACGAATTCTATTTGACAGAGTGCTAACAATTTTTTTTTTGTTGGTAAATTTGTGATAAATATAGACAACCCTGAAAAATAATAATATATATTAAAATTCATAATCTGATATTGTCACTGATCTTCGTGTTGCAAAGAAATTACATTATCAGGAGAGGATACAAAAAATAGAGTATTATTTTTATAAAATAATTCCAATTTATCATTATTTTTTCTCATCACATTCTACATACTGTATTTTATTCTCTTCAGCAACAACACACTGATCTTCAACATCTACAGAAGGTGCTGATAGAGATAAATTATAATAATAAAAATTGTCAAGCCTGGCCGGAATTCAAAGCCAAAACTTTCTGTATGAAAATAAAGACGCTACCACTCTGGCAAGATTAACTTAATATTCATCAGATTAAAAACGTAATAGGGATATTATTATTATTAATATTATTACGCTCACGAAGAACATTACTTAATTCATTATATCAAAATGCTTAAAGAATGAGAAATCACCTTCTTTTGCTCCCAATAACTTTTGTACAGTTTTTCATCCGTAGATGAAAAATAGGGATACATAATAATATTTTATTTTATTGTAATATTTTAAATATTATTAATTACTATAATTTATTACATGATAACATTAATAAAATTATTCCAGTTGAGATCGTATAGAGTTATTTAATCTTACTAGGGGAGAAATGAAATCTCGTTTCTTAATTTTAAAGTAACTCACTTGAAGAATTTTTGCCATAACATTTTTATTTATGAACGGATTTGAATAAATAAGGCTCATTTTCTTTGTCATAAAACGCTTAACATTTGTTGAATAGTAAATCATTTAAAAAAAACCAGCGGTTGCAAAGATATTATCAATTAAAAGGTTTACATGACCGCCATTTTGGAATTGATGTAGAGATCAGGTTCATTATTTTTACACTAGTAAATCTCTAGATACCCTAGCAGTATACGAAATTTCAGCTTGATACGATTAAACCGTTTCCCAAAAAAATCTTTATATTAAAAATACAAAATGAGGATGCACAAAATTATTGAAATTCTTGAATTCTTAAAACATTTCTTATAAAAATCCTGTATATAATATATAGTTATATATACACAATATATAATAATTGTATGTAGTGTACTTATTTCTTACATTTTAAACGTTTTTAATCATTACTTTTCAAAATAAAATGTTTTCTATACATTATTTAACCAAAATTTATCGATCTGATATTAGACATTTAAAAAAAAATTATTATTAGATATAAAAGATTATACACTCACTATCATAATTTTACATTACGGAAATATTCAAAATATTACAATACATAATTAATACAAATTATTTCATATTTATAATATTTTTATTTTAAATTTACAGAAATATTTTCCGTAAACATAACCTTGGAAGTTTAATATGATTTTAAATTACATTTTAATCAACGATAGCAAAAATATTTGCTTCTTATATTTTTTCTTTGTAGTATTTTTAGAATAAAACTAACATTTTATATTTTTTTTTATTTTTTTTTTTTTTAGAAATAAGAGCTATTTTTTATAATAATTAAAAAAGAAAAAGATTTGTTTCCTTATTAATAATTTAATATGATATTTTTTTATCCACATGTTTTATTTTTTCACCTTTATTTTAAACATGAAAGTCCATTTGGATTTATGAGAGAACATCCAAATGTAGAGCATATGGAGGTTATATATAATCTTATATTTATATATAAATAGATAACTTCTACCGAAGGTAACTTCTTTAAGCTTCTTCTAGTCCAATAAAATATATGAGCATCCTTTTCATGGTGTACATATCTCTTTAAAAAATATTAATTTTTAAAAAATTATAAACTTATTGGTGCAGGTAATATGATTCAACTCAATAATATTAACCATTAAAATCATTTTAACCAACCCTATTATACCACTTTAAAAAAAAGTTATTTTATACTCGTAAAAGTCACAATGTATGAGTCGCCCAGCAAGGTAACTAGACTAAGGTATCGGCGATCGGTGAAAGGTTGCACAGAAGACATGGCATATTAAGCAGTATGATATTAGGAAGAGTTAATAATACAACGGTTTGTTGAAATAGTAAACAAAAGAAAATACTTAGGACATCTAAAAATTCTGCCAAAAAGATACGACAAAACTAACCTAAAATAACTCCCTTGGTAGTAAGTTTTGCCGTATCTTTTTGGTAAAAATTACTACCAAGGGAGTTATTTTAGGTTAGTTTTGCCTTCTTTCCTATATGTGAAATTAAAAACCTGCTGAAAGAATGATTCACGATCAGAGAGCAATTGATATAAGAAAATGAGCCCAATCCTTGAAGGAGAAAACTGTTGCAAATATATAAATATGGTAAATTTATTTTTCAGTAAAGTTTACCATAAATATTTGTTTTCAACGGCATTCTATTAATTTAAAAAGCATTTTACAATGCTAATAAATGTGGCAACAATATTCAAAATTTTAATCAGATAAAATCTAATTAAATATTTTATAATAACATTATAATGATGAAACCAGTACTTTTAATGAAATTTGTGGAAGTTGCAGGACATTTACTTAATGAAAATAAGATATGAAAGAGCGAATAAAACCAATACAGAAGAGTAGAATATGTATTTAAACATACAGACCACAACACAAACCTATTTATGAAATTGGTTTTCATATAAATATTGTTAATTCTACTTCAAGTAAATTCGGTATTTATAAAATAAAGGAAAATTACGAAAACAGATACTTAAATTTATAGCGTAAAATATAAAATTATATTTCAGTAAAATTTTAATTATAGTAATAACATTAACAGCAGGTTTACATTTTTCAATTTTATATTATTAGTTTAACGATATAACTTATCATTTATTTAATGAATACAATATAATGAATACAGCGAGTGAGAATCTATACGACTCAAGCAAAATGCAATATTAAAGAGCTAGTAAGAATATTTAAATGGATAAATTTTTAAACACGATTTATTGATTAAAGATAAGCGTCTTAAAAATAATAGTAATAAATACAACGTATAGAGATTTTAAATTTTACTATTAAACCTTATTCAAAACATTACGTAGTATCAAAAAAAAAAAAAAAATAAGTGATATGTCGTAGCAAAATTTTGCAAAATACTAGAAATGATTTTTTTTTAAATGTATTTTTTTCTCAATTCTCATATTATTTGAATTAAGAGTTATTAAACCGTTGAATAAATTAAAAAAAAAAACATAAGGAACAAAAATTTTCTCCACAACAATAATCTAGATATATTAAAAAATACTTCAGTTTATTGAAAGATATATTAACGTTTCTTTCAATAACATTTAATAAAACTTAGAAGCAATTTATTACAAACAAGATTAAATTACACGTGTAATTCGTACGTAATAATATTTTCTTGTTTTAAAAGATTTATAGTAAAAACTATATAAAAATAATAAATCTTTGAATCGAATAAAAATCATCAATAACTTTATAACATTTTGTTGTGACTTGTGCTAAATGTATCGGAAAATATTTTGAGAGAAAAATTGAACTCTTGCTGTACAATATTCTCTACAGCTTACTCTAAAAGAGGAAAGGAGGGTGACTCCCGAACTGTGGTTCCTTCCTGTTAAAAAGACTAACTGGAAGGTTCCCAGTTTTACTATGTAGACCTAAATGTATATGGTAAGGAAAAATGTATAAAGAAATATGGAAATTTCAAGCAAAAAGGAAAACATATTATAAGAATGTAGAAAAAATACGTAAATTATTTCTGTAATATTATTGATGCAATTCAATTAAAAGTATACCTCAAATAGGTGGATGAAAAAAAAATATATAAATTTCAGCTAGATGCTATACCAAAACCATTATTTAATATATAAGTAAACAAGAATTTACCTGTCTCCCCAGAATTAAATAAATTCACAGAATATGAAAGAGTTCGGTCATCAGACTTACCTTTATTTTTTGCGCATTATTACTTTTTTTCACACAACGGTAAATGAAACAATTTTAACACTCTTACGCATGCTGAATATTGAATTAAACACGCTGTTAATAAGACATTTAAGGGGACACCTGCAGCTGAAGATAATTTTTAGAAGAAAAACCAATTATGAGTGTATATAAGACAATTATAAATATTATTATTCATTATTTTAATAATTTTATTATAGCCTAATGAACACAGGAAGTTGTATTTATGAAGGAAATTTTCTATTTTTAAAATTAAAGCATATTTAAAGCAGGCAAAATTTGATCTTAAAGAAGAGGGCCAAAAGAAAATAAATAATTTAATAATAGTAAATTAAAGAAAAGTTAAGCTCGCATTACAGTAACAAAAAAATATGTTGCGTTAAATTCCTAAACAGTAAAAAGAAAAATAAACAGTAAAGACAGCACAAAAGAATTCTATTAAGAAGTACCCCTATTTTTTAAATTCTATTCGTTTACCAGTGACTAAATTAAAAAAATAAAATATTACTTTTTAACTCACAAGTAGGATTTTTATGAATATTATAAATAATAATAACAACACTTATTACTCGTATTATTATTATTATTATTATTATTATTTTTTCGAAAATATTTTAAAAAGGTAATAACGAGGTTTTAATAGATATTTAATGATTTGTAATAAAATTATAGAATTAATTTAAAATTAAACAAAGCGGCCGAAAATTAGTTGAACCTAAATTTCAACACAATAAATTTAAAAAAAAACCCGTTTTTTTAATTAGATAAAATGATAAATAGGTACTTATTTGTAAATGAATATTAGATAGTTATAAATATATTTAAAGGACTGTAAAGATTATAAGTACATAAAACAGACAATTGAGAATGTTAGAAAATGGTTGTTATATTTAAGTTAAAGATTAGAATCGATAGTAATGAATGAAGAAATACATCTAACTAGTAAAATAACTGATAAAAGAAATTACTTATTAAAATTCTAATCAAGTATATTTTTTCGTTTTTTGTTTAAAAAAAAAATTACGATCGGTCATGAAATAAAAAACCATAAGTAAATATGATAACGTAAAAAATCATTTGTTGAGAGGTTTCCATTGAAGCTCCGCAAATTACATACTAATATTCCTATATAGAACATTTAATATAAGTACACACATAAAGTTACGACAGAGAATAATACCATTGGTGGCTCAAAACAAAAAGAATCAAAGGATTAATAAACAAAAGAAACGATGAAACACTTAGAGAAAAATAAAACTAAAATTAACAACAAAAGAATAATAACTAAAATTGAATGATGTAAAATAATGACTTGATAGGTAACAGTAAGTTGATGCAGCTGAAACTCAAATCACAAAAGTCACTAAGGTCCAATACGCTTTCTAACGTCATCAATATTGTCTAGAAGGTTAACAGTTAAATAATTCACGGAGTTGTTTAGCTGCAATTTATACTTTGTACAGAATCACAGTATTTCTTCTCGAACATACGGTAAACCCAGATATTCGTGTATCTTATTGTTTCTTACGAGCCAAGGCGCTTCTGTTATGTTCCTCACTAATTTGGAATCGCTGTATTATCTCAACGCTGCTGCAAATTGTAGTACCCCAAATCAAGTATTGCGAATTTTAAAAAGTAATCATATTATTTTTAAAATAAAATTAAAGAAAAATTGGTAAATGAAAAAAAACGTCTGAGTCAAATAAAAGGAAATCATCAAAATAAATCATTCGTAAAAACCAATTATTTTAGAAAATTATACTAATTCCTATTTTAGGAGCAAAGCAATTTTCATATAATGAGAACTTTCTTTCATTTCCGTAACTGATTAGATTTGAATTATCGTGGATAATTTATTATTATTTTTTTTAACATAAGATTTTATTGAAAAGATATCACATTCTTTAATTATCTTGACACTAAGAGGAAGACCACTTAAAGG
This sequence comes from Lycorma delicatula, assembly GCF_047948215.1. Taxonomy (NCBI): domain Eukaryota; kingdom Metazoa; phylum Arthropoda; class Insecta; order Hemiptera; family Fulgoridae; genus Lycorma; species Lycorma delicatula. The sequence goes on along the minus strand of NC_134456.1, from coordinate 68,369,219 downwards.
TGGATTTATTGACTAAGTTACTTAAGTATGAAATGATGGAATCTACTATCATTCTGCAGCAATCTACAATCACTTTAAATATTCAACGAAGAATACTGTGATTGACTTGTATAATGACTCTTTGTTGAAATAGAATTAAAAATCTAAATAATGCAGTTTATCATAATATGTAAAAAAAAACTTTTCTTGTAGTTGTGTAGTAGCTTATTTACTACAGATATTAAATACTTTCTTGAAATATAAATTTATTATGTGACAAAGATAGCAAACAACAAAAAACCAATGTATGTGCACACACACACACACACACACACACACACACACACACATATATATATATAGAGAGAGAGAGAGAGAGAGAGTGAGAGAGAGAGAGAGAGAGAGAGAGAGAGAGAGAGAGACCGGAATTAGTTAATTAATAAATAAATAGTAACAATTATTACCAAAAACATATTTTGAAATACTTTTATCTGTTTCATCAGTTTTTCGTCACTTACCCGACTGACAAATACATACTGGTAGATCTTTCTTTCTTTATTTTTCTGTTTAGCCTCCGGAACTACAGTAAGGTATTACTTCAGAGACGATGATATGCATGAATGAATGTGAAGTGTAATCTGATACTAGTAGATCTGCTATGAATGATAGCGTCTCAGCCATTCATCCGGAGGTTCTGGGTTCAAATCCTGGTCAGGCATGGCATTTTCACACAAGTTATAAATCATTCATATCATCCTCTGAAGCAATACCTAACGGTGGTCCCAGAGATTAAAAAAGTTAGTATTTACAATTGCAGCGATTAGATTTCCATGATTTTCTGTTAGATACAAAATTGTTTTGTTAACTGCATCTTTATTTTCAGATTTATAAAAAAATTTAAAATTCAAAAAGATCCAAAGAAATATATTGAAATAAAAAGAAACAAAGTGATGGAGACATATTCTTCAATGATATGCTCCACGTCCATATTTCATATGATACATTTACTTGTGTAAACCTTTTAGTTTTACAAAGTAATGGAGATACTCACTAAGATCTTAAGAGAAATAACGTGTGCATCAAACAGCTCTCAAAGTCAACTTACTTCAAAAAATCCTATTGAAAACAAATCAGAATTGTGAAATAGTAAAAATTTTGGTGAAATTAAAATGTATTTTATAAATCTTAAACGAATGTTTAATTGATAATTAATTCAGTTGAAGTAGTTAATTTCGTTTCCTTAGAGAACAACTTGTATAGTAACCGTTAATATTAAATTTGGGCATCAAAGTACAAATTGGCATGATTATGTTGTATTTTAAATTACTTTATCTTAGTGATTTTTTATTCAAATATAAAATATAATTTTTTATTCATGGGTTTTTCACAAATGTTTCAACAAAACATTTGTATTTATAAAATAAAGAAAAACCAAGTAACGGTATTACGGCCAGGTTAAAATTAATAAAATGATAACATTCCTGTTTTTAGATTTACGTTAAACAATGAAAATTACTTCAAAAACAGAGTGTAACCTACTGTCAAAAGTTACAAAATACTTATTTTTTTAAGAGAAATGTTTTTTCTTTCTTTTTTTTTAAAAAAAAAAGAGAAACATTTCTCGTTGTTGGGAGTACTTGAAATTCTCTCAAAGAGAGGCACTTATAATTTATTCACTATTCGTTTGCGTACACGTTTCCCTTTGAATCTATCCTTTATGAGGGTTTACCGCTGAATTTCTGCCTTTAAGATTATTTTCGGTCTATCTTTAATAAGAAACGATCCCTGTAGCGATCCTAATTTTTTAGCTCTTACAATTAATCTATAATGTATCAACCTATAATGTTAGATTTATTTGTTGTTATTTGAAAAGTCGGTTACAATCAATAGTATAAATATAAAATACGAATCACATAAATTATATAAATCATTAATGAAATATGTATTTATTAATTATTACTTAAATACTTGATGAAGAAAAGGTGGTATTGCAGTGGTGTGATTATATTTTAAAGACATATCTTATATAAAAGAATAATGACTAAAAAGTAAATTCATTTCCTAAAATTTTTTACACATCTAATAAAATTTAAACAAAAATTAAAATCCTTAGAGGAGCTACAATTCACTGAAGTCTATAGCTACACAGTAATGAAAACTTTAGAATATATCTGGTATTATCTTTATCAGATCGCATTACGGGTTAGAGATTAAATTAAAGGGATCATTTAAACCGTATGGTCTGATGGTAGATTGCCAACGGAATGCTATAAATAGCTAACATGTCACAATGTTCCTACTTTCAGACGCTGAAAGAAAAAGGGATAATTTTAAAATAAATTTGACGAAAGTTGAAAGCAATATTTTAAGTGCAATATCTATTTAAAATTTTACAGAAGTATATTTTTCATAGTAATCTTCTGTTATACAATTTTTTTAATTATTCGTAATTTTTTTTGTAATAGCCATGATTATATATATATGTGTGTGGATATACAAACACATTAAGCTAATCTTTTTTTTTCAAGTCAAGTCAATCGACTGGTTTGATGCTATCTCCATCTATTTCTCTTTTTTATTAATTGTTTAACCTCGATATATTTACTAAATCCTACATTCTCAATTATCTGTTTTATATACACGAAAGGATTTTATATTTCTGTACAGATTTTCTTCTAGTCATCATCCTGCTATCAATTAAATAACTAAATTTTATTTTATGATGTAATTAAAAATATACTTTAATACATAAATTTAGTAAAACTTTTTTTAATGCTGTTAACGTTGAATCTCCTTTAAAATGAAATAAAAAAAAAAATTAGGGTATAATTTAGATAAAAGATGCTTTCATAAAATTACTAATTTAAAAGCTTAACAAAATTACTCAAAATTTAATTTTAGTTCAGTTACTACTATTTTTATATTATTTTGGAACATAAGGAATTGATAATTATCAACTTACTTCATTATGGTAAGAAGAACTTTAATATCCTTTTTAAGAGCGGAATACAATAGAAGTAAATGAAAATACAGCTATAAAGAGAAAAAAAGATATTCAAAAAACATAAAAGACCCACAAAAATATTGAAGGAAAAAGTAGACATAACCAAATCTTTTAAATCTTGAACGTGTAAAGAAGTTTTTTCTCTAAATAGTAAACAGTTACAAAATATAGAAAAGAAAATTTTATTAACACTTCCTTGACACTAATTTTTGAACCACTTAATGATAAACGAAATTTTTTTTAACACAAAGGTCATATTACATTTATTAATAGCTAAAGTGCAACTACCCGTACTTTCATGAAATCATATTAATCCAACTATTACTGTAATTATTTAATTTTTTTAATCAGTCATGAGTGATTTGATAATTTCCTTTCCTTTCTATTCCTGGGTTTCTCTTAACCACAGAACAGCTGTAAAATTCCGTATAACATGTTATTTATACGTATATAATTTCTCAGTTGTATAAGTTCTGTATGTAATACACTAATTAAAACATTACTTTGTTACTTTAAAATAACTGTTCCAGTTTTTATTATGTCTGTGATAAGTGCTAAGCATCTGAGAATTAAGACATAACTGTTGGAATTACTTTTTCTGAAAGTAACAATATTCATTATCATTATTTTCAAACAGTTAGTCAATGTACTGAAAAAGATTTTTTTTTGCAGGATGGAAAATTATATATGTTTTCACTAGAATGATAATGTGGAGAATTATTATGGATGAAAAGTCAACAGGAAACCACTTTAACGCTCACTTATCTTAATAAGTCTGGTACGGATCGGTTGTTTTTAAAGAAAAAGGATTTTACAAAATAGAAACTATCTAATATCAACATACTAGTGATACTGATGTATATTTTAATGAAAACGTAAGAAAAATTAAACAAGAAATGAATAGAAATCCAAATAACGGAAACTCAAACGATAAATTTTGCAAAAAGTACGCTGAACAAAAATAAGAACCGAAAACTTGGAGCAGTAATATAAATATTAAAATAATATAGTTTGGGGATTCGAAGAAACAAATTGTGTGTTTTATAAATGTAAAGTAATTAAACCACGAACTACGAAGAAAAGTCCTAACCAGAGATAGAGAAATAACTTGTACGAGATAAATGTTACAGAAGACTGATGAAAAAAAAATTAAGAAAGGAAACAGTTATGAAAGTGAATGTCGGTGATTCTTGTCTTTAATGAAATTTTCGTAACCGACGCTAAAAACATCCTTCAGAAGAAGGTAAAAGATAAGCAAATAAAAAATGAAAAAAAATGACTGATTTGAATATGTAGAGCTTGCATAATAAAATATCTTATGTTCACTGTTAAATCGGTTAAAAAATTTATATGTAATAACTGGAATGAAGTAGATAAAATTAATAATCATATATTACACAATTTTGAACAATTTATAGCAATTATTAATAAAAAATTTATATCTTAAAATATCAGTATTTTTAAATAGCTTTGCTCAGAATCGGTATCTACAAATCAATATTTATAGAACTACACTAAGCTACTAGCCTTGAAATTAACAACAAAATATACTTTGAAATTTTTACTCGAGCTTGCAACAAGAACTATAAAAATATAAATATTTCTGACACTATCTGTACAAATGAATAACTGAAACAATATTCTACATAATTTGTTGTAAAACAACATTAAAATTTATTATACAAAGCAGATAAAATGTCGGCATATTTTAGTTCTTTTGAGTTTAAAATACCAATTTTAATGCATTAGGTAAAGCTTCTTTTATTGTTTTTTATTTTGTAATTTTAATACATAAAAAGTAGACTTCATTTTCCAAAAAAAAAAACATTTAAAATAAATAAAGTATACGATTCACACTGGCAACCGGTTATATTTATCTAAAACTTTTAATTAAGCTTTAATCTATTCACGAGTGAGATTTTAATTTTTATCAATAATAAAAATTAATATTATTTTTGCACACAATTACTGATATAATTTTTACTTATCCATCTTATAAAATAATATGTAATATTTAGATTTATTTATTTAATCACTTAAAAGTTATAAGAAATCACGCTGCAAACAAAGCTTTGTTAAGCTACTCTGTTCAACAAATTTATAAAACGTTGTTGGAAGATCTGAAATAACAATATTTTTAATTACTTGAACAGAACAATCTGATGTGGACACCCCATAACTTCCTTGTACGCCTATTAAATTACATATACACATTTTTTTACAATCGGAGGTTAATAATTATTAATAAACCAATATGTTTAAATTAAAAAAAGTAGATTAAAAAAAAAAGGAAGTGAAGTCGCATTCGAACCGATGTGCTGATTTATAATAATTTTTAAATAATGTTACTGACTTCCTGAAGCTTCTACTGCTAAGTAAAAATTTAAAAAGCAATAAGTATAAAATTTTCATAAAACCGACCTATTGTTATAAGTACTAGTGAGGTATAACAATGATTGAGACTTTCCCTAATCATATTTGAAATATCCCCAAAATTTTGACTTCATAGCTCTTCTTAATGTACATGCTAAAAAACTTAATCATTTTAGATTGAGCCATATTTTGGAATGTTTTAATCATAAAATCAAATAGATGCCAACACAGACACATACACACTGATTTTTTTTATACGTTTTTTATACGTCGTATTTTAAACGTCAGGTACCTTATCATAAAATTTTTAAAATATATAAACATGTACGAGTATACATATGATTACACTACTAAGACATATATATAAATAAATATCTGACGAATATTAAATAAGTCATGTCAATTACAAAGAATAATGTCTCTTAATTTTGATTTAATTTAATTTTTTTTTATATAAGCTAATTTGTCAGTGTAAAATGTAAAAATCGTTTGTAATGATAAAAAGAATTATATATATGTAAGATATAAAATATCTTACAGTTGTAAGAATGTAAGATATATCGAGTGTCCGAAAACACCCGTCCACCATTTTTAAAATGTAAAAAACTGGAGGTCACTAAAGATCATTTTTGATCTCTAACTGACCATTGAAGTTGACCTTTTTCCAAGTCACTATGAAAGTTCTTTCAACTTTGAAAAACGAATTTTTAAGATAACAATAATGATATCTAACCTTAAACCAAATTCTGAATAACGATATTTTCAACTTCCGGTTCCTACCGGTAGTGGGTTGTGCAGACCGAAACATCAATTTCAAAATGAATCCTTTAGCAATAATAAAAGTTTGCACCTTACTGTTCATTTTTTATGATACTAACTGCCAGAAAACAGAAAAACAAAGTCTAAAATAATTTCCTAAAACTGAAGAGATACACACGGAAAATTGCGTTAAAATCATCTTTTATCAACTTGAAAATTGAAAGCAACATAGAAATCGAAAAAATAATATATTGGAATACAATAGTTTTTTTTTAAATTCTTACTGAAGAATACACTTTTGGTCTGGAAAATATCGTTATTCGATTTAAGATTAGACAATATAAAAAATTATTGTTATGCCAAAAATTCGTTTTTCAAAGTTGAAAGAACTTTCATAATGACTTGGCACGAGGTCTACTTCCAGTCATTTAGAGGTCAAAAATCGCAATTTGAAAAAAGTTTCAAACAAAACTTACGTATTTTCAACGTTGAACCCAGATCCTCATTCGGAATATGCTTATTCTATTTAAAAAAAAGGACTTCTAATCTGGATAACTCATTTCCGGTAGGAATCGGAAGTTGATATTTCAACAGCATCAGCAATTGATAGAGCATACCCAATTTAGTTAAAATGCTTTACTTTAAATATATATTTACTGACAAGTGACCTCTATATATTGAGATTTACAAAAATCCGACATGAGGTAATTCTTTGCTTGTAAAATTTGTTTTCTTATAATATAGGAAATTTCCGGCTATTAATATCGGGAAATATAATCGTGAAACATTTTATACCTTTGATTTTAATTTAATTTAAAAACATTTCTTTGTTAAAAAAAAAAAATAAACAAAAAAGTGTTCTCATATACATGTAACATCTACGTACAAAAGATGTATTAAAAATTTCTTATTAATTCTTTTTTATTTATTTTGTCTAGTCCCAATTTCTTTTTTTATTATTAAATTTAATTTTAATAATGAGAAACGCTAAACCTGAACGGGATTCAAATCTAGTACAATTCAGCTAAAAATACAGGTAATAAATTCCATCATGTTATGTAAGTACCATTCTGATTCTTTACCTTTTTAAATATAAACTCTAAGATACTGAGAAATTTATGATTACACTACTAAGAACTGTATAAATAGATAACTATTTGATCAGTGTTAAATAATTCATTTCAATTGCCATCAAAATAGATTCTTAATTTTTATTTAATTCTTTAGAAAAGTTAATCTGCCATTGTAAAAATCGACTATAATGATAAAAGTATTACTTGTTTATTATTATGTTATTAATAAATTTATATGAAGTATGTAACATTGATATTTTATATATATTATTTTAGATGAATAAAATTGTTTTACCAACACCAGAAGTCAATATTAAATAAACCGCCAATGCTATTTTTTATTCTATCAGATTCTATCACTTTGTCGTCCCAACTAATACAATCCAAACTATTTTTGAACAGAAAATTAAACTTCTAAAAATGTATTCTATTTATGAACAGCCTTCTCTAAGAGTTCCATAGTCTCGAATATTTTAACACTAAGGCTTCAACTCGGTTGAAAGAAATATGCACTCGGGAAAAAGTTACTTAATTTAATGATGTTAAGATATTTAAATTAAATATCTACTGTTGAAATTAATTAAATAGAAGTAAAGTTCCTACTAAATCAATTATGAGAAAGTTTTAGATTAGATTTCACTTAAGTGGAAAAAGATGATAAAAAATTATATCGTAAGAAACAAAACTACATTTTACAAAAAAAAAAAAAATCGTTTTTTTATCATATATTACTTAAATCAAAAAACGATTAAAGACTAAACTGAATTATTTATACAGAAAAGCCATATGGTTTATTTAATAAAAGTAAATCGGATGTAAAAACTAGAAGTCGGTGTTAAATAAACCGCCAATGCTATTCTTTATTCTATCAGATTCACTTAGACCGGTAAAAAATGTCAGATTTGTAAACAATTTTCAATAATATTGATAAGTATTTATAACTACAGTACATCTAACATTGAATATAATTAAATTGGAATAATTTCAACCATAGAACACCACTATTCATTGACAAAAATGGTTTGATATTTGTCTTACTCTTTTATAATAAACAAAGTTTCAAATTGATAACAAATTTATGTTGATGAATAAAAAAAAGTAACATAGCTTTAAACATTAGATTTTACACATGACATTCATGTTTGTACATGAATATACAAGGAAAACACATTAAAAGTTTTATTTTGAAAAAAAAATTATTAAAAATGGAACGATTTAAAATACATTACAATAAGATGTTTAATATTTAAATAAAAAATTACAGCTAGGGTGTTTATTATATTTTCTAGCTGCTGTAAAATAAAATGTCACCATTCATCTATCTTCAACGTTTATTTCACTGGCGTTATAAATTTCAGTCTTTACTTAAATTAAATTCTTATGGAATCATAATTTTACATCAAAATGCACCTCTGCATTAAATTTGCTCAAAATATAAATAAATGAGATACATTTTTACGTAAAAGTATTGCACAGCCACAGCTATCCGTATATTTTCTTCCAGTTAAGAAATGCATGATATAAATATTAGGGTAATTTATTACGATATAATAATATTTTTATTATTGCTAAACATTTTAGACAAAATGTAAGAAATGTAGTACAAATATATAAGTGTATATATAAGTGTAGTACAAATATAAATTAATTTTAATAAATTATATGGTAATTTATATGATTAAAGCTTATTAAAAACACGTAAATATAAATATTCAAAGATATTATTAATCTTTCAATATAGGACACTATAATTATAGAATATGGAGATGTTACAGCGTAACATAAAAATACTTCGAAAAATAATTTAATAAAAATTTTAAGTAATTAATTTAATTTCATAAAGACATAAATATTAATAAAATCGAACTGGTGAGCAAGTAAGGAAAATTTATGTGTCCTAGTTAGTAATATACAGTCGGAATCCGATGGTAGCTGAGCCGCTTATTATTAAAGTTCAGAAACCATAATAATTTATATTTTAAGTTCGCGAAGTCATAATGTACCCTAAATTAACATTCGTGAAAAAATAGTGAGCTGGGTTACAATTAAGAAATCATAGAATTATATTAAGTTACTGCGGCTAAAAGTTAATTTCAGAACCTTCAACACGAAAAAAAATTCTTTACGTATATGCCAAATCATGTTGGCGTAACACTATTTCCTAGTTTTTGCTCTCATTAAAAAAATATACAGATTTCAGTCATATTTAAAAATAAGGAAAAAATTCTTTATTTAGAAATGAATCATACTTCGTTTGGTAAAAAATTAACTATTACATTTTTTTTTACTGATACAGATAAAACTCTAAGGACAGGTCTCGAAAGAATAAAAAAAATGCTGACAATCGTAGTTTGTATCTGACGCACAGCTTACACACACAACCTAATTAAAAATATTTATCATTTTATTTATTACTAATATAAATATAATATAATATTTATTATTAAAAATATTTAATATAATATTTTTTCTTTTTAAATTCAATAATTCCAATTAAAACGCGCACGCATACCATATTTAATTCACGCGGGTATGACGGTACTAGAAAGACGGTTGGTACTAACTAAACTAATGTAAGTTCACAACCGACTTAGATAAAATATCTCTTATACGGTCGCCATACTGGTGTAGCCGCGAGGCATAAAGCATCAGGTACCAAGTCAACCGGGTGATCGAATTCGAGACCCAGCCAGTCAGACCGATTTACTTTTCTAGACTATTTTTAGACAAAATATCGAGATATTGAGGGTGACCTTGCTCTACAGCCTCATCCCCTTGACCATTTAAGTTGAAATTAAATGAAATCAACCCTCCATATATAGAAATACGAGTAATCTGACCAAGTTTGGGCAAACTCGAGCTAGTAGTTATGTGATTTAGATTAGTTAAGATGGTTTAGATGCCAACACCGAACAAACACATGTACATACAATATTAAATCCGGAAAATTTCCGGTTTTTTGGGTTTCTAAGGTGTCCAAACGTTAAGATCCGGTTAAAACCGTATATGCCAAAATTGGAACGATTACAGCACTTTTCCTTTTAGAACTAACTATAGCTCTGCTACATCGCTAACTAGACGGGAAAGTAAAAACCTAATAACATTTTCATACGATAATATTATTTTAATATACGAGAGGTATATCAAAAGTAAAGACCGTTTTATTGTATAAAAAATGTATTCTGAAAACTTTATAAATATTTTTTATTTCTCTTGTATGACTACTTTATATAATCACCACATGAAGTAAGAGATTTATCGTAGTGATACACCAGCTTCCATATACCTCGTCGTATTCTTCTGCCGTCAGTCCATTTAGTCACTGAATAACATTTTTAAGTTCATCGTCAACCGCGAATTGCTTACCGCTCAAAAATTCTTTTAATTTCCCAAACAAATTGTAACAAGAAGAAGCTAAGTCCGGATTATATGGTGGGTGATCGTAAATCTCCCACCTACATGTTCTAAGTAAATCTCATGTCGGACCCGCAACATGTAGACGTGCATTATCGTGCAGCAGGACGACACCGTTTTTCAGCCGGCCACGTCGCCGATTTTGAATGGCGCGCCGTAACTTACGTACAGTTTTTCTGTAGGTTTCTGTATTTATAGTCATGAAATCAATCAGCTGTATGCCAAATTGATTCCAAAAGACTGTCGCCATCAGTATGCGTCCAAATGGCTGTGGCTTGATCTTTGTTGGTGATTAAGGATGACGCCATTCACTTGACTGCCGTTTTTTCTCTGGCGTGTAATATGAAATCCATGTTTCATCGCCGATAACAACTGAATTAAAGATCTTCTTGGTTTTTTTCAGTGTAGCGTATCAAAAATTCCAAAGCAGATCACACTCGGATTTTTTATGACGTTCCGTTAAGATGTGCGGCACCCAACGTGCAAAACCTTTTTTGAAACCTAAATGGTCATGAACAATGTGATCAATAACAGCTCTTGAAACATCAGGAAAAAAGAAGGGCTAGGTTGGAAATACTTGAGCGACTATCATTTCTGATTTCATGTCGACGCGTTTTAACAAGTCCTCGGTGATTATCGATGGCCTCCCCAAACATTCTTCATCATGCACATTAATTCTGGACGTTTCTTTCAATATTTCATTATTACAGAAAACAGAAACTACATACGAATTTCAGCCGGCTTAACGTTTTGATGGATTAAAAAACGTACGACTCCACGTAATCAAAGATACTACAACGCGACAACTTACAGACAATAATGCAGTGTGTACATTACTAGTGTGCCCATGAACGACACAGGTTCGACAACCTTAAGGAGAGAAACTTCTCAGCGGTTTTTACTTAAGAGACATCCCTCGTAGATATGTTTATAAAATCACAAACTAGCAAGTAAACGAAGTTTAAATTTACTCTTATAGAGAACCGATTTCTTTTTCTTAGTTTCTCTACAAATTATGTTTGTTACTGTATCCTGAAATTCGCAATAATTAATGAAAAATTTATAAAACAGAACACGTACACTAATGTAAGTTGTCATAATAAGAGTAGGGAGTTTGCATACAAGTGGAAAAATGTTTTCCAAATGATTGTTTTTAAGAAAACTTATAACTTCCGGAACTAATAATTTACCGATTCAATTTAGCATTACATAGCACCAAACAGTTTTTTATGATCTATCACTTTTAATAAAAATGATAAAAAAATAAAAATAAAAAGTTTTTAGGTAGATTTTATATTGTTTATGAAGTTATTTTGGTGACTCATGTGTTTATTCCAGTTAGATAAAGTTAAGACATATTGTACGAAAGATATATGACCAAATATACAATTCGAAGATACGTTTTATTTGTCATTATTCTTATCAGTGAATATTATTAACGTAAAGACTAGTTGTTAAGCTTAATGATACTGTGAGCCGGATTCTGAGATTCAAAGTATTTTCATGCAATTGCTTACAAAATTATTAAGATTAGATTAATATAAAACATTTATTCCTGTCTTCTATATAATTCTATCTCATGTTTGAAAGTAGTTTTTTATGTCATTTCTCAGTATTTCCTTTCTTAATTTTAAGATACAGGTTTCTCTCTTTTGCGTTTCTTACAAAACAACTTTAATAATACTTTTCTTTAAAATTTTATTTTATACACCCTATATCTGAATTCAAATAGAATTCTCATAATATTAAACTTTTTTAAACGATTAAGTATAATTTAAATAATATTTAATGTTGAATATGTATATGTTAAATAAATTACTTTTATTTAGCGCAGTGAAAAATAATTTTCAGTCATTCTTAATTTATTCTCAAGAAAAAGCAACGTAAATTAAAAAAAAAAAATTACAACTTTTTGATAACTATTACATAAACAACTACTGAATTTGGTAAGATACTATTGGGTAAATATTACATCTTTAACTACTACTGGAACGAAGGAAAACATCTTGCAAAGAAAATAAGTGTCTTTCTGGACTCGTTGCTTATGTGTTCAGTAGGATTATTATTTATTACGAATCAAGAGTATTACATTTAGCTTGGAATTAGTTACTTGTAATACATTATTAATAATACCGTTAGTCTTAAGTTCATTTTAAAGATAAATATAAACCAAAGTAGAACGGGAGACACAATACCTGTTTAAAGCTCTTATCAAATGAGGCTCTTGACAGGAAAGGTAATGCACAGATAGGAGTGAATGTTATTAGCGATAGGGGTGGGACATAGCATGTCTAGGCCCCATTAAGCCCGATTTCTCCCTCACCATCCTATTGTACTCTAGTACTCAAGAACATGGCCGAATTTACCGCATATTGAGTTATGCATAATAACGGTATCGGGATGGAACTGGGTGATTGAAGGCTTTGTGCAGGAAATATCGACAAGACTCGATTACCTTTCCTTTGTCGCATTAGACAATCAGACTTATATACGTATTTGAGAACACTAGTACAACGACTGTCTAAAAGTCGTATTTCATAGTTTCTCAATGGATTCCGACAGACTGCAAACATAACTGCCGCAAGTTGTTTTTGGTGAACGAGAAGTTCAATAAGAACATTTCATGTTACATCAAGTTAACCCTTTCGGATCGTATTAAACAATTATTTGGTCTAATAACATTACTAAAACAAAGATAAAGCTCTCTTTACAACTCATTTTTATTTCAGTCCATTTTAAACCACACTCCAAGAAAATCATAAACTCTTGCCGTGTTGAAACAATTTCTTTGTTGTAAAAATAATATTCTAATGTGATAATTAGTAAATCGTATTAATTCATAAAAAATTACTGGACATGAAATTCAGTAATTCGTTTTAAATTTAATTATTTAGTTTTATAAGTTACTACAAAAATTGCATATAAAAAAGTTAAATAAAAATAATTTTTTTTATGGCAAGGGATGCTTTTTTGAATTTTTTTTAGATAGAATTTCTGATTGTACTAAAAAAGTTATAGTAATGCACAGATAACAGAAGTGAGATATGTTTGTTGGATCTTACCTAAAACAAAGTAAAACGTGATTTTGAATTTTACAATTTATTTTCTCAAAAACGTTGCAAAGGTTTAATTATTTTAAAAAAAAATATCATACAGAAATAAACGATACGAGCTGTTTCGTTTAATTTAAGTGACAAAATTTCACTTAAATTAAATTCTTTCAAAAAATAAAATAAAATTGCCAAAACTCTGGACAATATAAAAGTAAATATTAATCATGGCCCGTTTGTATTGATATATAGTTTATTTATATAATAGTTTGCACTTACCAACAATCTTTAATAGTATGTTCGAGCGCTTTCGGAATAGTAATTCATCCTCAGGAACATTGATGTTGATAATTATTTACTTCACATATAATTAATTTACTAACCTGAATTTTAAAAATAAAAATTATAAATATAACGATTGATCGTCAAAAGGTAAAATAGTGTAAACCTTATCGGTATGAAGGTCTCAAATTTTATGTTAATAGAGAACATACAGAACGTAATAATCGAGACCTTCATACTGACATGACGATTACATTATTTTACCTTTTGACGATCAATTGTTCTATTTATAATTTTGGTTTTAAAATTCAAGTTAGTGTAATTAATGATATGCGAAGTAAATTATAATTATAACACATAAACGTTCCTGAGGATGTATTACTAATCCGAAAGCGCTCAAACATACTATTAAAGATTGTTAGTAAGTGGAAACTATTATATAAATAAAATTATATAGAAGTGTTTTAATGTTTCTTAAACTAATCAGTATATTATAAATTTTATTATAAACTATAAACTCACAATACGATTTATCATAGTCAATACTGTAAAGACGACTGACCTGTAACATTACACCAAATAAAATATTAAGAGACATATTTTAAAAAAAAATACTAATAAAATATGTTATTTTAGAAAATTAAGTTACTAGGTCGTAAGTAATAACTAGCCGAATGGATTATAAATATATATCTAGTAGAAATCAGGACAAAAGGGGCAGGCAAGACACGTACGACAGACTAACCAAAGCCATCAAATAAATAGAGTGAAATTTGCTGCAGTGGCGGTTAAATTGAAGGGAAGAGAAGGCAAGAACGTGCAAGTGCAACCTGATCAACAAGGCAAACTTTTCTGTATACACTCTTTTAATACAGATGTTTTGACAATCTCTACATAAAGTAATAAAGCAACTACAAATAAAAGCCTGAGCTAAATTTCTAAAACCGATTTTGATGACATTTAACAAAATCATGATACTAGTACACTTTTATTTTGATAAAAACACCTTCAATAATATATAACTAATTTGGTGTAACACAAGCTGTTAGAAATGATATAAAATAAAATAATTAATCTTTCACACCATATTCTAACAAACCAATTCGTTAATACACAACGAAGTCAAATTATACACCGTGTTTTATAACGTTACAGCATACAAGTATATTTAAATAACAAAACCCATTATTCGCTCACATTTATTAACTAGAGGGACAGTAAACGTGTAAAAGCGTTATTCTGCCTGTATTCACCCCGCGGACCGTACCATATAGAGGATTACGTTACTATTACTCGTGCAGTAGGTATCTCCTTGGTGAAAACTACTGCCCTTGCTAAGTAATTCATTGTTCTAGCGACTCCGTGGGGACAACCACGGGCCGGCTAACCAATGGGCCGGCAGGTTCCCTCATTCCAAGTGCACGGGTTGTTGTACCACTGGCAGAATAACAAGGTAATTTATTCAACGGAGGATTTATGCTACAACCGTGGTGAGGCACTGCCCCGCCGACATGAACCTAGACTAATTATAAATTAATTAACCACAGCAACGCTAACTGTAAGCTACAGGTAGAAAAGGAAGGGAAAAAAATTAAAACTTACAGTGTACTACGTATGTTAATATTATTAAAATACATTCTATTAGTACTACATTTTATGTTTATATTCCACACAGCTAAAATCACCAGAATAAATTACTACTTATTTTATTAAAATACTCGTATGTCTACGAAGTAAACAAATAATTAAAAATGCTTTCAGGATTCTTGTATATGTGATATATACGCGTATACATCAACCGTAACGAATTCTACATTAATCATTACTTGGACGTTTCCTCTTAGCTTTCTCAAAAAATAATTTTGTTTTTATTTTAATTAATTGAAAGAAATGTACGATTACTAAGAATATCTATTTAAAAAAAAAAAAAAAAAATGACTATATAAATGATGAATGAGACAAATATAAATGGAATCCTAACGATGATTCATTTATATTTGTCACAAAAATACTTAGTAAAAAATGTAAAGCATCTTATTGATCATTTATCGGGAGGTAAACGAAAATACATTATCGTTTTATAATTGATTTAAGATACCAGTTATTGGTTTTTTTTTTAATGCACAGTATTCATTTTAACATGAGATTTTAAATTATGTGAAAGTGTACTATTAAATTATCTTTAAAGATTTGTACCAATTAATTTATCAAAAATAATATCCACGAATTAAAATACTTCGAATGAATTTGTAGTCATGAAATAAAATGAGTTTATTATTCAGACGTAAACTAAAATAACTAAATTAAATTAAAAAAAATAATTGTGTACTCTACGCTTGAACTACATTAGCGTAAATTATTAATGATTTTGTACTGGTTTTAACATTATAAATCAATAAAATTGTTATTGTAAAAAAGTTTTACAAAATGAAATTTCCATTGAAAAAAATTAATAGGAAAGTAAAATTTCACAATCATTTTTTTATTTCTAACGATCGATCACACATGGAAAATGTATTTTTCTGAAAATATGTTTTAAAATTAATCTATAGCAATAAAATAGCTATCATTTAACAAATTATTATATTTTACATAGTAACAAAAGAATAATGAGTATAAATGTATCAATTTCAAAATTATTGCAAAAATAAATAAAAAATAATTAAAAAATTGTTTAATTTAGTTATAAATAGTCTCTACAGACGATAAACTAATTATTTGATCTTATAATTCACAAGAAAATACACCTACGTCAAAGAAATTATTTGAAAGCTGGTTTAAATAGCGTACTAATATGGTTGAAATACAAAATAAGAAATATTATTAAAACCCTGTCAAGTACCCAGGCCTAAAAGTGGGTTTCGTAGTCTATTTACATCATACCAGAAAAATCTACGTAGTTAAAGCGGTGCAGAAATATGTTCTGTTGTTTGTTATTACTAAAAAAAAAAAAAAAAAAAAAAAAAAAAAAAAACACCAGATCGGAGTTGAACTCCCGATAAGGTATCTAAATTTTTAAAAATCAAAATGCCCGTATCAACAAATTTAGTAAACTGAAATAAATTAGAGGATATCATAATTAGTTGGGTTTACCCATAATTTTAGGAAATTTCAACCAACGAGCTCTTACAGGAAAATAGTTGTATGAACCGTAAAATAATGTTGTATTACCGCCCAAATAATCAACCATGCGTATTTCCTGCAGTATTAGGGGTTAACGTTATATATTACACACTCTTAGTTACCCGACTAAAATGTTTGATGTCTATTCCTTACTTATACAGGGTGTTCCATATAAAACGCAACCCAACCTTATATTGGTAGGCATTGAAATAATAAAAAGGCATGTGTAAATGTAAATGTAATTTTTATTATTACCATCCATTACCTTAAATTTAGAGTAAATGTTGGCCGCCATCTTCTTGAATACAAGCTTCAATTCTTTTTACAGCGTTTCTTGCAACTTTTTTCAAAGTTTGTGGCTGGATATTTAATACAGCTTGTTCAATATTGACTTTCAATTGTTCACGTGTTCGTGGTTTGTTGCTGTAGGCTTTTTCTTTGAGGTAACCCCATAGAAAAAAATCCGCCGCAGTCAAATCTGGAGAGCTTGGTGGCCACAAGCCTCGACCGATAACACGAATACCAAAGAATTCCTCAACGAAATCAGAAGTTGAACCTGCGTAGTGCGATGTCGCACCGTCATGTTGTAGCCAGCAGTGTCTGTCTTCCTCTTCCAAGAGTGCAATGAACTGAAATAAAATATCCTGATATCGTTCTGGATTAAGAGTATACTCGAAAAAAATAGGACCTTTTATTTTCTTCCGCGATATCGCGCACCACATGCCCAACGTCTGCGGGTGTAATTGTTTTTCGTGATAAACGTGGGGATTTTCAGCACTCCAAATTCTACTGTTTTGGCTGTATACGTAGCCATCCAAATGAAACCGTGCTTCATCCGTGAAAAATAACGAATCCATAACATTAATTCCCTCACGCAGAAATCGGCGGAACCGTTGACAATATTGTATCCGTTTTTCTTTGTCGGGCTCAAGAAGTCGATGAACCGTTTGAATGCGATAAGGTCGTAATTGTAATCGTTTGGTCGCCCGATAACAGTTGATTTAGACAAACTAATTTCAGCAGACAAACGTCTGATCGATTTATTTGGCGAGGCGAGTAATCGGTCTTTGATTTCAGTGACTATATCTGTATTCAACACTGACGCAGATCTTTTGTGTTCCTTGATATTAACAGAACCGGTCTCTCTAAATTTTGCAACTAACCTTAATACTGATGTTTTGTTAGGAGCTGGTTTATCTGGGTACTTATGGCGAAACAAATCTTGCACTGCAACCACTGATTTCGTACTGAAGTACGACTCAACAATGAAAACACGTTCATCTAGCGAAAACACCATCTTGTCTCTAGCAATACACTAAACGTTATGATTGCATTGTTATCGTTATGATTGTATCGGTAGTGTTCTACTGCGTCGCCGCGATGTTCAGATGTTGGACGAGTCTATTTCAGTAACGAGTAGGGGAGTAAGCTTGACTTTTGAAATTTCATGGATGAGTGATTGATGGGTTGCGTTTTATATGGGACACCCTTGTAAAATTAATTTACTGATAAGATAGCATAATTAATTAAATAACTGGAGAAGATTTTTCAGATAAAAATATTTTCTTAAGACTCGAAATTATTTTTAGCAGTATTAGATTCATTTCATTAAAGTAATTTCATTTATAAATCTGATTGTGGAACTTAATCTTAACTTAAGATATTCGTATTTCTTAGAAAGTTCGCTTAGGATGTGTTTTAATAAAGAAAAGGATAATATGAATGTTTAGATAGGACAAATGTGACGAGTAAATAAATAAACTTGTTGGAAAGTACATGAACTTTTCTTATTCTATCGTTTCCATAGTCTTTTCCATATTTCTCACTGAAATATGGATTAATACATGTTTGAGACATAGAAAAAAAACCGTAAAGGCAAAACTGAAATTTATCTTTTGTTTTCAACACATCTACAGAAAAAGTTAATGAATATATTTTACATATATATATATATATATATATATATATATATATAAAGAAAAATCGAGTAAATCATATAATTTCTGAAGAGTGGAATTCTCCAGACTGGAAACAGCTAAGTGGAAATCACGAATTATGCAGTATTATCATAGATATTTTGAATAATGCTTTTGAAAACGCGAAGTACTGTGTACTCGTACATAGTGAATGGAGGAGATTCGTCTCCATTCCAAAGCTTCGTCTACCAAAGGCTTCGGCCTTTGGTAGTTAAACCAGTTAAGTTCAAAACTGTATATAGACTTATATCCTTTGAAATCTTATGTATTTTTAAACTTATTACTCTAAGTTTTTGCTTTTTCTCAATATAAAAAAAAAAAGTTAAAAAGTTATTAAGAGTGATTCATTTTAAATTACAAGATCATACTTATATCTAAATGATATTTAAATTACATTTAACATTGTTTAGATTGAATAATAATCTGCAGCTGATTTAGTAAGTTATAATCATATTCTAAATGAATAAAAGTTTTTTTAACATAATAAATTATTTTTTTTAAATCCTGTTTTCAATCATATCTAATGTTAAAAACTTGTATATGTAACCTATATAAAAATTAAAAAATACGTTAAGCAGGCATCTATCTGCGACAAGTAAAGAAATTTAAATGACAAAACTAAGAAAAAAAAATGTATAACTTTTATACTAACGTTTTAGCAGTTTTAAATGGGACCTCCTTTTAATTAATAAAAATTTTTTTTTTACGTTCAAGATGAATATTTTCATACGTAAGAAGAAAACTTAATGAAACAACCAGGTAAAATTAAAAGCGTGTTTTGTATATACAATTTCGGCCCATTACTTTATCAAACAATTTTTATCCGCTTTAAACCGCATTTTTTAGAAATAAAATTAGAAATTAAATTTAGCTATTAAGTGTAAATTACTTGATGTAATATATGAAAACTATTGGAACTTCAATCAGGATCCTGTCTGATTTTACCTGAATAATGAGTTACACAATTTTAATAATACGACTGATTGAAACGGAAAAATCTGATGTGGACACCACATGACTTCCTTGTACGCCTATTAAATTGCATATATTTTAAAGTACATAATATTACAATATACATTTATATTTTTGTTACGTATATAATTTTTTTCAAATTTTTTTTGTTATTATTGAATTATTATATATTCTAAAAATCTTTTTACAATCACAGGTTTACTAATTATTAATACATTTAAATTTAAAAAAAGAAAGGAATGAAGTCGGATTCTCGTCGATGTGCTTTTCCCTTGTAAGATCCAAATATTTCATTAATTAAAATTCTATTGGGCTATAAGTCTGGAAACAATGAAAATAGTACTACTTATGATATATCGTTGAAAAGCTCTTATTGAGGGCTTACTACAGCCGTTACAAAAAAAGTCAATCATCCAAATTTTATGCATTTGGTTTTTTTTTAGATACTTTTGGTATCATTGCAATTAAAAAGAGGAGCTGCACAACTAGATGATTCAACAGTCGTAAATCCAAAATATCAGCATTCTACGTCTAATCATTTTTGAATTATGCGAGATACATACGTACCTACGTACAGACGTCACGCCGAAATGAGTGAAAATGGATTCAGGGATGGTCAAATTGGATATTTTCGTTGAAATCTGAAAACTGACATTTTTCGCGATTACAATACTTCCTTGTACGAATAAAAAGTGAAATAAGAAAAAAAAAGTTAAACTATTCTACAGAAACACTGGCTACAGAAACACTGGCATGGTAATTTTCTATTCACTTTTAACACACGAAAAAATCCATTAGTTAAGAAATTTAATTCTTAAATTATTTTATACATTTTTTTTACGTAAAAAGAAAATATTTTTATAATAGTTTTCTGAACGTATTGTCAGTATTAAGAAAGACTACTTTTCACATCGTTGATGAGACACGCAAAGTTACCGGATGTACAAATTCTGTTTTCATGAAGAATGTTCTACCATCATTAGTTTTTGTTTTATACAGACAATACAATGCAACAACGGTACCCAAAATGTCATATAATTATCTTCTTCAATGTAATTTTTCTAATCATAATTGTTGAACGGTGTCTCTCTAGAAATAAAAAGAATTCGTAAGAAAAAAAGAAAATGTGATATAAAGTTAGTTTGTATATTTTTATTACGTAATTATATATCTTTGAATTATTGTTATTATTATTATTAGCATACTAAGAAGAAGACAGGTGTCGTCCGTATGTTTATAGTCGAATCACAATAAAAAAAATTCTGTCTTGAGAAAATAATTATGCTACAAGAAATTGATCATTATGATTTAACTGTTTAAGTGTACAATATAAACAATATTCTACAAACCTGCAATTCAAACGGTATAATTACGTTGATATACGTAGGTGTGTTCTTCACGTAGATAAAAATAAAAAGCTAGCCTGTCCCAAAACAAAAGTGTTTATTATACACAGGAAGCATTAATGAGGTGTTTAGTATCTATAGTCCTAAATAAAAGCATTCGGCAAAAAAAAATTCCTTTTTATCCCTCAGAAGCATGGTTTTTAATAATTGAGGGAATACCTCACAATTGTATATGCAACAAATACACAAAAACTAATCAATTATAACCTAAAGTCAATACAATCTGAATTATGAAAACATCTAAAAGACAAGTTCATTATATTTTGGTGCGAGTATTTTTTTTTTTTTTTAAGTTTACTTGCTTGCACAAAATTCAATGTTATATGTAAATCAAGTTTATAAAATATTTATTTTTTTACATTAAATTAAATTATTAAATTTAATATTATTAAATAAAATAATTATTATTTAGTTAAATCCAAACGAAGATTACAATAATTTTTAAATCAAAATTACATTTCCTGAAAAGTAAACAGTTTCAATCAGCTACAATTTCAAAAAAATTAAAAAATTCAGAAAAGTGCTATTAAAATAAACATCAAGATTCTTCAAATTTGCAACGTGAAAACATTACAATGAATTAAGAGCAATATCTTATTGAAGGTGATAAAACTTAATAGAATTAAACAAAAATAGAATTTTTATAGAATTATTGATACCTTCATTTTACAAATAACAAAAAAGAGATTTGAAAAAGTAAATGAATAAATAAATTTGTCTTATTGCTAGAAATGGAAATTTACTGACAAGGAAAGATATTTTCCTTATATATAAATATGCGCATGTTTGCGTATGTGTGTGTATTATTTTGATGGCTGGAGGTATAATTTTCATGCAGTTTAAATATTAATCACCCTATTTCAAATAATTTCTGATTCTATGTTTATCGTAAATTAATAACAATCATGTACAAAATTTTATAAACATAATTAACTAAATAATCTGGAAAGATTATATGAGAAACATCATATATCTACATTTTTAACGCTTAATATTTAATCTGACAATTAATTTGTTTGAATATCTTTAATCTTATATGTACACCTCATATAATCCTAAAAGTCTGAACCAGTTGTTTTAAACAAAGGATAAAACTCTTTCTTTAATCCTGCAATGTCGTTGAGAACATCATCGCCACCATGTTGCGGAGCCCCAAGATATTTGATATCATTGTAGGATTTGTGGTGAGGGTTCTTCAGGAGAAGGATCGGGAGGCTCAGGGATGAGGGACAGCCCTCTGCGGAGCTGCCGTTCGCACGTGCTTGCACGAGTGGGCGGTAGCGATGAGGCAAGGGGACTTTCGCACCCCCGAACGAAAAATACCGAGTCCCGGCGGGGATGTCCCGCTCGGGGTGTCCCCGTTAGAGGCATTGGCATAAAGACCGAGTCCAGCCTCCCGGAGTGAGAACCTAGGGACGACATAGCCGGGGCTGGTGGATCCTACTCTGGGGTTTTGACGCAGGCGCAAAGTGAGATCCAACCGGCAGGCCGAGACGTGGAGGCCCGTTAGTGTAAAGGACATTCCTCTGGGCTATATAATACTTAACTGCAGGATCCGGCCCGGGGGAGAAGAATAAAAAAAAAATTCTGCAATGACAATAGATATTAAATATCCCGTAATGAGAGATTATACGATTTCCTAATTTCTTTTCTCTTATCAGAATATTATACTTAATCAATCGATACTTGTATTAATGTAATTGATGGCACACAACTACAAATTTAGTTTATATTGTAGAAAAGTTTATTTGTAACAAATAAAAATATAATAATCAGTACAAATAAACTATTGTAAGCGTTCATAAAAGTATAATAATAATAATAACATAACGTACAACCTATTGTTTAAGACCAGTTTTGTAAACAGAAATTTAGATAAAAATAAATTACAAATATTTAAAATATATTCATTTTTTATACTTGTTATAATTTCGACAAAGAACTGGCACTCTTTCATCACTGCCGACTCCAATCCCATCCCGGATAAAACTCCATCCCTTCTGTAGGCTACGTCTCAGTTAACTATTAGGATTCATAAAATTATCTGATATCAGAGGAAAAATTAACCTAATAATTTAGATGATATGGCATTGGAAATAAATTATTACTTATGGAAATATATATACCTTCACGTTGAAATTTTGCATACAATTGATTTGCATACGTCTGATACAAATATGTGCTTATTTTTTAACTTTATTTTACATATTTATTTCTTCTTTAAACTCTATCGTCTTAGAAGATGTGGTTGGTAAACGTGGAGGATAGAAAATTAAATTTACTGATAGAAAATTACTGCAGTAGTTCATAGAAAATATTACAGACTCCAAAATTAAAGTGATTAAAAATGTACAAAAAACTGAACTACTTGTAAAAAAGGCTTTTTAATAAACAAAAATGACTAGAACTATTAATTTGCTTAATAAAAATATTATTTTACTCGATAGAAAAACAAAATTTCAGTAATAAACCAGCCTTGACAACCGTTTATATTTTTCCTCTCATTAACTGTAACAGAGTATGTTAAAGTTCTTTCAATTAACTGAAACAATGCGAATAACAAAGGGAATGTAGCACTTGTAGGAATGTAGGAATCTGTATCCACTTCACCACATTACCTTAATAAAGTTTTATTAATTCGAACCGATTAATTTACGTGGTCAGAAAAAACTATAAACCTCAACCACCTAAATGTAAGGGGTGTAGCACATACATTAGAAAACAAGAGAATGCAGTTTAAAAATCTACCACCTACCACCCCAAAGGCTCTTTTATTATAATGTTATAATGCATTAAAATGGGGTTCTTTATTCAACTACAGACTAAACTTTTATGGTGCCTATTATCTAAGCTAAATTAAAGACAAAATACAATCCGGAATAGTTATCGTACCCAATAAATACCAAATACACTATTGATAAAAGTTAATAAAAAAAAAAAATATATATATATATATATATTCTCTGTCACATTCCTTGATCCTAATTGGCGGCGATGGACTGCATCCGCAAGTTAGGTTTGGCAAAAGAGCATAAGTACAACGTAGCTGTGAATAAACAAGATGCGGATAGGCACCAGCAGTATTATACGTATAGTGAGGTACAATACATCTAAAAAAATGCCGAGAAGCAGATAATGACTAAGGTACAGAGTAACAGCTGCTAACAGAGTAAAACAACCGACAAATTCCTTACGAAGAAGAATTTTTGCTTTGTTGAAACAGATGATCGCACCGTAGGTGCTAAAAGATATGTAAGTAAATGCTAGATAAATTGTTTCTAAAAGGGGAAGCAATCCTTTAATAGCAGCCAGGAACGACAATTAATACATAACAAATTCGGCCTAAACAAAATAAAAATTAAACTAACATATTTTAAGATTTAAGTAATGTGCAGCTGAAAGCTCTGGAAAACTAACGCTTTATTTTCAGAGGAAATATTTTTGCACATAACTCTTCTTCTGTCTATTAAATACACAGAAAAGAAATGAGTGAGACTTATTATCAAACCAATCCACATGATTGGAAAAAAAATATATTCGGTACACTCAGTTTGTAACTATAAGTTACTTTTACTAAAATTAAATTCATGTGTTACTATTCTTTAATGTTATTTTTTAAAAAGAAAAAATAATTTAACAGGAATAAATAATAAGAAAAGCGGAATTAAAATTTCTGCTTAAACCCTAATCCGCACATTCCATAAAATACCAAATGAACAAAAAATCAGAAATGCCAAATAATCTTAAGCATGATGTCATGTTATTTTTCTAGAAAAATAACCTATGTGTTATTTTTCTAGAAAAATAACGTCATAGGTGGTTACTTTGAAATTAGCTTTAAAACCATGAAAACGTAAAATTACACTCCGGAATACAATACAGAAGTCGTCCTAGCATAATATGGTTAGTTTAATCGGCGATCATATAAGTTTGAATGAAACAGATAGAAACTGCCAGAATATTTTAATTGAATAGTTTGTATAAACCGTACAAAGTATCGTTATCGAAAGCGTATGCGAGTTAACAGCAATATATATTCTGATAAGTTTCTCGTTCTATGAATTTAATACAGAATAATAATAAACGATTAACACAAGATACTAAGTTGTTCCCAATATCTGGGATTGCCAAACGTTCAAGAAGAGATACGGCGATTCGGTACAACATACAAAATAAGAACGAAGAAACATGTGAACTGGCTTGCGGTTAACCTTGTTGATAATAACCAGACGCATAAGGCGACTGTATTTTTTAGATCTGTAAGCTCTCCGAGATTTGAGGTGGATCAGCTACCCTAAGATTTTGTGCATCGACAAGGTTCTTCATTTCGTTTCGCCAAATACTTTTGTTGGTTATTTGATAATTTCACTGTTTCTTTGTTTCATTAATTATTGATGATTCTTTGTGTGACTGATAAGATTACCTTTTGGTGTTTTCTTTGCCTTTTATGTTTTGAACTTCATCAATGTTCTTTGGACACATTACATGTACTTATTTATGTTTATTATATATATTTATATATCCTGTTTAAGACATGTACAGATATTATTACATATACAGTTCTTTTAAAAATTCAATGGAATCTGCATGTAATTTTTTTTATACAAATTTACTCGTACTTGTGGTTCCGGTTAATTGGAATCGATAATAAATTAAACACTGCGGAAAAAATGACTAGTTTAAAACTCTTCTTTTATAAATTTACCAGTGAACGTTAAACATGAAAAGAAATTACTTGGGAAAGTAACAATTATTCTTATTAAAAAGTAATCGATTTTTAATTTACTTTACACGCACAGTAAATTTGAAACCCAAAATACATTCAACTTCAAAAATAAATATTTCTCTCTAAATGGAAATATTCTTGTATACATTTTCATATATCAGCAAAGCACTTTTAGACTTCTAGAGAAAAAGTTAAAAGTTATGGCAATCTGAAAAGAACAAAGTTATTTGCAATCCAGATGTAGGGAATTATTTAAAATGTTGTAACTGTTACATTTATGATGAAAATCCGAGTTTAGAAATTTTACCATAATAATGTGTGGATACTGAGAAATATGATACAGTTATGTCAATTACCTGTTATTATTACATTAATTAGTTGTTATTCTAACGTAAATTCTGTTTAACTTTTTTCCTAATTTTTGGTGTTTTTCGTGTTTAAAAAAGTGTTTTGTGGGTGCGGATTAGTATGTAGCCCAATTCAACAGGGTATTGTATCACATAACTGGTTTTTATTTATTTTTGTAACTTTCTATTTTTTTTTCTAAATATGTCTTGAGTTAACCTATATCTTAAGGAGGAGGTTAAGCATGGAACACCTTTCAACTGTTCCAATTGACAAGGACGAGGCGACAACTAGTAGTCACTGTCAAATGTTGTCTAGAAAGTGTGGACCCTTAGTGCTCTCGAAAAGGGATCTTAGAAAGCAGTCCCGCCGCAAACTTCTTTGAGACAATTTTGTGTTTGATGTGGGTAATGTCTCCGACAGTGAGACTGATGCTATTAAGGATTCGCAATATTTTCTGTACCATGGCAGACGGCGCCAGTTTTGCATCCCCCAAAGGTATCACATTCTCCCGTTGCTGCCACCAATTTGCCATAATTAAATCTTTTTCAGGACCTATAGATGAAGGATGGTAACGTCCATGCCTGTCAAAAGAACGCAGTTAAGCCCCCGTCAATTGTCTTGTACGGTATCACTGATATTATTCGAAGATCAGATAACCAGTTCGGTTTCCGTAGTGGGCACTCCACTATTGAACAAACGCACAGATTTGTTAACGTCATCAGCAGGAGCTTAGAGAAGATAAAATATTATTAAGCAGCGTTTTTATTTGTCCAAAGAAATTTGACAAGGTCTGGCTGCCTGGGGTTCTATACAAGTTGAAAAAGGATCTTTCTCGAAGTTATTACCTTCTTCGTAGCAACTGGATGGGTGTTTCTCCCAGGTAAAATATAATCAAGAATTATCTGCGTTCTTCGATACTAAGTCAGGGGTTCCACAGCTCAGTTTTGGGACCTGTCTTATACTGTGTCTTCTCTGCCGACCTTCCGGTTGAGAATGGAGACACTGTCGCTTCTTTTGCCGATGAAAAAACTATTCTGGCTGTTGTTGACAACCCAATTGTGACTTCAATTAATCTAAACCCGAATTAACCAACCGGTGGCTGGGTGCACGGAAGATGAGGGTTCATGAGAGAGAGAGTGAGAGAGAGAGAGCGAGAAAAGAAAGTAATTGAACATGAAGCTCAAGGAAACTACTGGTCGCTGGGAAGAAGATCTGACTTATTTTTGTCTAATTAGCTACTTTTACACTCAGAAATTCTGAAACCAATAAGAACATATGCCGTTCAACTATAGGACACGGAAAGCAAGACAAATGTTGAAATCATATAGCTGTTTCAAAAGAAGCTAGCCAGGTGTTTAAATGAGGTGCCCCATGATTTACTAAAAACGTTGAAATCCACAAATATTTGGAACTATCCTGGACCTTAGTAACGCTATAGTGTAAGTACACCTGCTGAGTGTTATGCACTAATCAATCCTTCATTCCCTTCCTCTCTTTTTCTGTTTTCACTTTCACTTTTAATCTTTTTTTCTTTTTTTGCTTTATTTTTTCTTTTCCAAGTTTTTATCAGTCTGCTATTTTTAAGTTTTTTTTATTTTTATTGTTTTCTACTATACTTCTGACAATACAAATCTTCAAAAAACCTTGTGTAGGTTCTACGTTTTCCCTTAGAAGTTCTATTTAGTACTAGTATATAATTTTTGAGGAATTTTAATATGGATTCTTTAATAATATGAATAAATATGATATACTAAAAGATTTTGACTATAAATAGGTTCCTACAAAAATGATACCGATTGTAACTAAACAATTGAAACAAAAAAAAAGAAGCAAGAAGTTACTGTCTTAAATTTTTAGAAGAACAAAGCTGAAACATAATCTGCTAGCGACTGAGTACAACTTGAATAATATATATAACTATATATATATGTAACATTAAAAGAACTGACTTTTCAAATTTTTACGAAAAATAAATTAAGAAATAAAAATTCCTCAACATCTTTTTCCTTCCCAAATTTATCTGTGCTTTGCACACGAAAAGTGTATAATGTTTTTCTGACTTAAATTTGTAGTACATGACGAAAATAAGAGCTAACGATAAGTCCTCCCGAATCAAATGGAATTATTCCGTTTAAATCATAAAATAGTTATCATAATAGAAAGGAACTGAGACGAGACATTCTAATTAGAAAAAAACAAACATTGGTAAAACCTAAGAATATTTCACGTAGATTAAATTAAATCATTCGTTATATACTAGCATAAATCGAATAAAAAAATAACCCGTTTTCAACTTTTTAATATCTCCATTTCAATTTGACTGAGTGATCTTAAATCCTTTAAATTTATGAACCTAAAAATACAATATTGTGCTCCAAACTAATAACCCAATTTTAAATCATCTGATGACGGTTCTATAACAATTTTCTGATGTTAAACTAATTTTACTGATGACTTTATTATAAATTATAAATCAATTACTTCGGTAGTCTCAGAATAAGATTAAATCTTTTATCTTACATGCATATTATTTAAATACTACATATATTAGGTATATTTTAGGCTGATTGATTTTAAAAAAAAACATTTATTTCAATTAAAACAAAACTTAAAAAATAGACATTTTTCCTTCTTTACATTTATAGCACGATGTTGTAAAATTACTATAGCAAACACGACGAAAACTAACACAAATTTACAACTAAATATATATATATGCATAAGACAACGAGAAAATAATGGATACGTAGTAATGATTACAGTTAGACCATTAGGTTTACAGGCAATCTATAAAACAGGAACAGATTTTCTGTAATTTCCTTTTTCATTAAGATAAATGTCGCAATAATACCTTCAGGCTGAAATTAATCAATGTTGAACTAACGATTTTCAATCTGATTCCATAGGACGGAGCCAATTCAAATTAATAAAAAAAAAAATATATATATATATATATATATATATATATATATTTAAATATATTATGCAAGAACAACATTTAATTAAGTTATTCAAATAAATCATATATTACACTGACATTTAACACTATAAAAAATTATATCTTGCTAGAAACGTAAGAAGTAATACACCAGTAAATGGCACTGCATCAGTCATTCCTATTTTATATTTGGATTTAAAATTAAATGTTTTTTTGTAGTATGAAAAATTTATGCGTATAAAATTCATAATTCTGTAACACAGATATTTAAGGTGAAACGCCATAAATTCTGTAATGCTGCTATACGATGAATCGTTGCAGTTAAAATTATACTTATCTTTAATTGGAAGGATTCAATATGGGGCAGTGTTACAGAAAAAAACATAAAATTCTATTGACCGCTCCGTAGGCCAATATAATCTCAAAACAGAAAAAATACTAGGTAATATTATTAAAATAAACTTAATCGATGTATATATCTTTCGAATCGAGTGGTATAAGTCTCTAGTCACCACACGAAAGGATCGTTGATCTATTTTAGTGAAGATTTGACCAACGATATCCAATTTTTGTTCAAGAAATGGATTTATGATCTTCTTCTTCCCTTCTATATCATTAGAAATTATTCTAAATTGTTTCCCTCCTACGAAGTGTATATTGTAATCTTTCTTACCGACGGCCATTTCCATCTCACACAACTAAAGCACATTATTTATCCCATAAGAAGACTTGAGGGTTCCGATTGGTTCGTAACATTGGTTTCATCTAACGGAAGGCTATTAAAATTATATAAGATCACTCCATTGAATTGTTATACTCTCCACTGAATTATTTGATACGTTTATATATCTTGGCATAAATGGTTCGCCATGGACAGAAGCTAGGTTTTTTTCCATCTCCCGGAGCCGGATCTGCAACTAAGCATAAACTCGGCTTCGAGGGGTGCCATAGCCTATAACTACCTCGTCGGGAACTAAGTCACCGCTAGATAGCTGGGACTCGGTCTTTTAGGCGCTTTACCTCAATTTAGAGGACCCCAAAGGATCTCCCACCGGGACTCGCTCTTACTTTCCCTCCAAAGGTACTGCAAAGGTACCACTCAATCATTGTAAGCGGGAGACTGACGCCTTCCACCCCCTCCGGATGGGGCTGGCCCTCAGAGGCACCATGATTTGCCTACGAAGAAGCAGTTTCAGATGCCTATGGGGCTATCTTACATCCCCGACTCCCAGGCGCATGACCATGTGACAGAAACTTGCATCAAAATTTTCTATGCAAGTATAATGTACGTTTTGAACAGTGATAAAAATATTTGGATATTTTATAGATGATTAATAAACAACATTAGCTGAAGAATGAACAAGTGAACTTTCTTAACGATTGAAACATGCCATCTCTGTCGAAATTTGACACGGGATCTCCTGGATGATAGGTTGATACGTTACCCCCCTTCACCAGGAATGTCGGTGGAGCAGTATTTAATTTACCTAAAACAAATTAAATTGTTGTTTGTTTGTCAAACAATCAATGTCTGAAATGCACTGCCTGGGAGAAATATTTACTAATTTTATAACAAGTATCAGTTCAGATTTGTTTTTTATTCCATTTTACTACGGCACTGCCCGTGTACCTTAACTTTGCAATACGGACAGAAAAATAAGAAATGTACGGTAATTGATAATGATCCACTTTTTGTCATTTTGAGAATTCTCCACTAACAAACTATATTACAAAGAAGTAGTTTTTTTATCACTATTTCTTTTTTTTCTTTTTTACTTTCTTACGTATTATTCTATATCGTATGATGATAAGTTATAACTATAAAAGTAGTAACCTATAAAATGTTCAAACCTGTACTTAGTTATTCTTTTTAAAGCACGAAAGAATGAAAAGTTATCAACATTATACAAGAAATATACTTTATAATAACGTAATTTATGCCGAAGATTCGTAAAAATTTTCAAAAAAGCATTATTATAAGTAATACTTCACAAATATAATTTACCCGTTTATAAAATTCAGGTCAAAAACTTAATTAATCGATATTTCGTGTATCTGATTACTTTTTAGTTGTTAGTCTCTTAAAAAAAACTATTGAAAATGGTTCCTGTAAAATTTACATAATTTTTAATCATTTTTTTAACAGAAATATTAAAAAAAATAATATTTCATTTAACATTCAAATAAAATAGGTTTATTTTACTTTTCTTAAAAAATTAACCAATTTATTTTAGTTTTTAACATTTCTAACTATAAACCAACATTACCATAATATTAAAAAGTTAAAATAAAACTATTTATTAAATCTTCTATTTTATTATATAATTTCTAACCACTAAACAGTGCCGTAGCTAGAGATTAATAGTTTACCACTAAATTCTCTAACAGTTGGTAATGTTTAAAACTATTTACAAAGCAAGAATTTTATATGAACTAAACGGAACTAAAATTCTGTTACGGTTACATATTAAATTTACCATACCAGTGATCAATTAATCAACTCTAATTAAAGAATTAAAGAATTGTTTATTTAGAAATACTAAATGTCATGAAATTGTTTACAGACGTACGACTGATACACGACTAAATGTAAAGAAATTGATGTACTCTAAATGTATTAAAATTTTTCTGTAGATACCAATTATCACTATTATCTTCAGATTTAATCGTTTCTGTAATGTTCATGTTAACGCAGAATAATTACATACTTATGAACTAAATAACTTCTTGAACTGAATGAACCTTTTCCCATTCTTTTCTGAACAGTTATTAACGATTACGAATGAAATAATACAGCTTCTGAGTTTCATATCGCTATGATAAAGGCATAAGTATTTTATTTACAAAGTAACAGATCCGAGTAGAAAAAAATAATACCGTATGTTAAAATTCACTGATGACATTTTTTTCTTTTGACAGAAAATAGAAATTAATTAATGTCTTTCTGAATGGTATGATTTATTTGCTAAGAAAAACCTAACCAGACATGAAACAAGAATAAACATTAGTAACAACTGTGAAAAAGGACAGTAAAAAGAAACAACATTAGAAGAAAACATAACTTTGCAAAAAATACACCAACTTTGTTATTTAGATAATAATCTTTTAAAACATGGATGTAGTAATGAAAACTTGATCAAGAAGAAGTTTATCACAAATAGTTTTGTAAATTAGAAATAATCCTTAAAAATAATATATTTTTTACATAACAATTTATGGCTAAGGAATATGACAACCAAAAATCAGAAACACAAATAAAAGAGGCTTTTAAATGTGGGTTTACCGACAAATATTGAAAATTAGCCAGTTTGATATATTAATAATTAAGATACTTTTAAGATAAATATTAAGTAAAAACAAAGCTTGAGGCAGATTTTATAAAATACACTGGTGAGCAACAATATAAAGATGTCATGTCATCGTCTAAGGAATGGTTACGAAAACGGAATACCTATAAAAATATTCTAAAATATAAACGAAATTGAAGACTAGCATGAAACTAGTAAAATATGTGATAGAATTAAATAAAAATAAAAGGTCATTCTTTCTTCGACAGTGGTAGATAAAGAAAGATTTTTATAAACGACAGTGACTTTATAAAGCAGTTTTGAGGAGATACTTTTATTTAAATAGGTTTTTTTTTTAAATTCGTCACATTTAATTTGCAATTATAGTTCTAAACACTGACAGAAAATTCTATCTAATCAAACGAAAAATTCTTTTAATTATTAAAAACCACAAATGTATACTTGAAATAAACTGATAAAACAAATCATACAATTTTTCGTATAATTAGTAATATTTGAAATAGAAAGTAAATTAGCTTATAATACAACTAAACATTTAAGACTACACAGAGAAAAAATAAATCATATAAATCCCTAATAAAAATTAAAAAAAAATATATTAGAAACAAAAAAAAAATCTTTGTAACACATGTTTCAGTACTTATTCATACGCATATATTTACTTATAAATTACTATCTTTAGAGAACACCGATTTAAAACAGTTCGTAAAGTTGTAAATTGAATTATGATATAAAAAAAAATCGAGTGATAAAGAAAAATTTTTGTTGAAATAGAAATGGAAAAGCGGTAATAAAAAAAGAGATAGAACCGAGTTAACCGGATTACATTTCATTTTGGCGCGAGAGTAAGAATGAACGAAAAATGAAGGGTGCATATGTAAATGTTCCACTGCGAGAGGCATTTTCCAATGTAAAACGAATACATCATACAAAAATATGATATCAAAAAATATGCGTTCAAAAAAAAAAAAAAGGAAAAAATTACGGTAGCTATATTTTTATGTAATTGTTGGAATTTAAATTACACCGGCATTATTATAAAAAATGCGTACTATTATAATGACTATACAGAATTATGTAGTGCGTAACATTTTTAAAAGAGAATATAAAGCTTTAATATGTTTCCGACTTCGTATATTTTCCTTTTTATTTATGTAGTAATTTTCATAGATTAATTTTTTTTAGGGTGACTTTTTACATTTTGTTTCATCTCTTACATTTTTATTTCTATGCCGTTCTCCGGATTTCTAAAATATCATTCCTCAAATTTCACAATTCGATTGATTGTACGCTTAGTTCTTTATAGCTTTGGTTTTCAACCGGAATCAATATGAACCACCTTAATTCTAATTGGTACTCCTATAGCTTTGAAGGAATTGCTTATATCTTTGTAAAACTTCTTTATAATTTGATAGTGGTTCTATCAACATAAGCTGTGTAAACGAATTTTTATTTAATACAGATATGTAATATTTACATGTTTATTAAAAACATGCAAATATATATATATATATATAAATTTAATAAAAATATTTACGTAGTAAAAAATAATAAGTGATTAAATTAATTAATGAATAAATTTATAAAATAAAAATTGCTTCCTAATGGCACAACTCCCAGATAAAAATACAGATTTTAGAAGAAGATGTCAGATGTATGTAGGATTGCAGAAATTGATTTTATATTTTTCCTCTTTTTTATTGTTATTTACATTATTTTTTTCTTTTTTTGTTATATTATCCAAACAATTTTCCATCAAGAAAAATTACATTCCGTTTATTTTTTCTTTAAAGATTTTTAGATCAAATGAAAACAGAAATCTCTTCATAGTTTCTACCATATACATCTAATACAAAGTTTGATTAAAATAAAACAAAAAAAGGTCACGTAACATTTTTTCAATCAATCTTCTCACACCTTCAGACTATAAAAATGCATAAAAAAACAAATAATAATATACTATACTGTGTATGAAGATTAAAAACAAATTCGCAGATCTTTCACCCATCAACAGGAATTAAAATAATATGAAATTCTGAATTTGTATATAAAGCTGTTATTTTTATATACAGAGAAAGAAAAATACATGTCTTATTCGTAAGAAAATAGATTGTTAAAAGGTTATATGTGTCTACATATACTCTTGTAAACTTTGAATTATCGGAACTTCAAAACCCTACTGACTGTGTCGTAAAATAATTCTGCATTTCTGTTGTTTATCTTTTAGGTTAGGCCTACATATCTATGAATTGGATTCCATTTTCGGAAAAAAATAAAGTCAATAAAGATTTATGTGTAAATTAAAGCGCTATTATTTGCCGTTTATATATGTATAATTCCTTCTCAACAAATTTCCTGATTTACATGAATCTTTATTACAGTTAAATTTTCAATGGTTAGTTCTTATCACCTTTTTTTATACTGTAACAATATAATTTCTTAACTGACACTAAACAATAATTAATTACGATTAAAATTTAGAAGTATCAATGAAACTAGACTCGCACTGATGAATTGTTAAAGATAAACGATCAATTAATAAAAAGAATATTATTACCACTCACAGTAGTAGTATTATAAAAATTATAATACAACCAGAATAGTTCAGTAATTTAAAAAGCAAAAAAGTTTTTTCAGTTTTCTTTTGCGTCTAAATCACACTAATAAGAGGAATATCTGTATTGAAAAAATCACAGGATGAGGTAAAAAATTGACGAGTCAATGAACAGACGTGGATGAGGATTACGTTAATACCAATAAACTTCAAGAAACTAAACTAATAATGGGATCAGTCAATGAAAGGAAGTTGGACTAAGACTGATCCCAAACAGCCAGAAATGCCTGGACCGCAAGCATGGGAACTGGGGTATGAGTTGGCCCAGTTCCTAACCGGTCCTGTTGCTTTAAAAATATACCGGTGCGTGCGGGCATTCACACCCACTGCCGATTGTGATTATTGCGGAATGGAAGAGCTGCAGAACAATGATGTTCGAGTCCGACCGGTTCATGAAGCACAGGGAAACATCAAGGGGACTTCGCTGCAGACCAAACGGACGGGCACGCGGTATCAAACTTATCGATTAGAATATCCGCAAAAAAATGACGAAAGAAGTACAGTGGTGAATTTCCCCTAATTTTCTCTTGGAGGTATATATTCGTACTCAAAGCAGGTCAGGCCCAAAGGAATTAAAAATAAAAAAAACATAATCTGTTACAGAATTGTAATTTATGAATTTCGATGATAAGTAATCTAAATTTTATCACTCAAATAAATACATTAAACTCCTAAACTTGGGAATATCCCCCAAAAAAACTGTCCTAATAAAATTACCGTAACAGTAACGGATAAAAAATTATAATATTATTTAAGACTTTGCATGTAACTTGAAATAAATTTGATTATTCAGACTTCATTAACAATATTTATTCTTGAAAGTTAATAAATCTATTGTTAGGTATATACCATAGTATATAAACATTTTTCAAAGTTTTTACTTGGAAGCGACCTATTATTTCAATGTTGCAGTTTGCAAATGGACCTCAAAATTTGATGACATACGTCTAGATTGATTTAAAAATCGACTTTAATTCTTATCAATTAACTTGATATGACAGTTTAGATTTATTTTTAAGTAGCCAATACATTTCTCGAGAGCATAGATTTAAATATGTTTTGTTTTGAGATACTGTGTTCTTTGCACGGTAGATGAGCAATTAGCAAGAAATGCTATGTCACGTACAAATGTTGATGCCACTTTAGCAGTTCGAGCTAAGTCTGTGGTATAAAATTGGTATGATATTAGGCCGAGGTTACTTTTGTATCATATAAAAAGTATTTTATCAACTATTTAAATTTTTACAAGAGAGTTATGACCCTAAATTAGTGAGAATTCGTGTGGACATTTTCCTTCTTACGAAATTACAAAGGGTATGGTATTATAAGTTTCAAAGCTACTTGAAACTGCAACTCATTAATCCCTTTCTTTCTTTCTTTTCCTGTTTAGCCTCCGTTAATTACCGTGCAGATAATACTTCAGAGGATGATATGTATGAGTGTAAATGAAGTGTCCACTCTCTTGTACAGTATCAGTTCGACCATTCTTGAGATGTGTGGTGAATTGAAATTCAACCACCAAAGAACACCGGTATCCACGATCTAGTATTCTGCAACTCATTGATCCCAAACAATGTTTATTTAACGCTACTGATTTCATATTCTCTACAATAAAATAAAGTAATTGTAAGTTCTTTAGGAGCATGACAAAATACTGTTATTTGGACCCCTATCTAGTGGTAAAAAAAAATCAGTTATAAAAAAAAAATTTAAATATTTGTCACTTTATAATTTTTTTACAAATTTATCCAAGAATAAATAATGTATGGAATATTTTACTAGGGGAAAAATTCAAAACAATAACATTATTTTCCTTTACTGGTGAAATTATTTTACATTTAGCCTATTTAATTAAGGGTTAAACAAGAATTTTCAAATGTATATTCGTGTGGGTTGATATAACCAATGACGTCAAGAGTTGAAACTAAACAAAGCAACGTACGTCTCCAATTAGCATTCGACACAGAGAGGCGCCAGTCCAAAGGCAAAAATAAAAATCCTGTATAATTTTTTTTCATTTTATTTTTTAATGGTCATTTCTCCATTTATTATTATTACTTTTTTTTTTAAAAATGTTTTTACTGTTTAATGTAGAAAACTTTACTTTCCCCTTACTTTGCCGTTTTTAACCTTGTTCAGTTTACAAACCTGTGCACACATAAAACAGCTTTTGTTGCAAACGGAACATTTAAAAAAAAAAGTAACATTCCACCAGTGGTTAACCAGCTAGAAATATAATAATTTTCAAATTATATTAGTGAAAACTTTACATATTTATTTTTCAAGTTTAATAAAAATTATAAAGGTATATTTGTAAAAATGTTCTAAACTCTTTTCAACTAGTACTGTACCACTCAACATAACGGGAAGTCTGAATTTCTATTTAAATAAACATTGACGTTAGCATCTTTATTTTTATCAAAAAATACTAAAAATGCAATTTAACTGCAAATCTAAAACTGACTACAGAAACCTTTTAATTTATAAAAATAACATTAAATATAAACGCATAATATTTTTTAAATATAGTCTTTTTTTAACATTGAGCATAAGATTTATGTAATTTTCTATTACCAATCAATTTATAAATAAAAAAAATTAATGCGTTTATAAAAATATATTTACTAAAGAAAATAAACTAGTAATTGTAAAATAGTATAAATTGTAAATAATATAAAATTGTAAACATTAAATATTTTCATAATATGAAATCATAAATGGCTATGAAATCGTTTTGGTTGTATTAATTTTAAACTAATTTTTGAAATTAAATCCGAATACTTATACATATAATCTCTTTTTTCATTCAAAAACCTGTTATATTTATTTATATTACTAATTGACACTACATAAATAATGTTAGGTTTGCAATATTGTAAAATTATAGGTAAAATATAAGTAAATTTCATGAATTTTAAAGTTTTTTAATAATAAAAACTTATTAAAGCTTTGTAATGTTACGGACTGTAATGCTAAGTTTTAAAAAAACATTTTTTCCTTAAGTGATCGGCAGAAATTTATTCAAATTTTTAATTTTCATTTCTTATTTTTAAGAAAAAATGGTTTTAAAACCAGGTTTACCTTTATAATAGTATTCAACGTTAAAAATCGAATTAATTATAAATAATTCGTACTTTAATTCTTACCTTCTAGTTGTTTTCATGCAAATCAATATTCGAGTTATGGGTGTAAAAACATTGTGCAAATAATTATACAATACAAATGCACGTAACCTAGAAAACTACTCACACAACTAATACATTTATTATTAAATAATAAATGATTTTAAAAAGATAGTATTATTGCAATTATTTATTAATCAAGATTAAATTAACTTTTAAAAAGATAAAAATTACAGATTAATTTACCGGTAATTACAATCGTTTTAAAAAAATAATAAACATTGAACACACAAAAAAATAAGTTGAATAAAAAAAAGGTATCCAGTACGCTTAAAATTACTACCCATATATAAACAACAAAGAAAAAAAATTATGTATTACAATATATAAGATTTTTTTCTTTTAGATAAAAATGATCCCTTTTTAATCATATTACAAGCAATACAATGAAAAAAGTTAACTGTTATTTTAGTAATAAACGTTTTATGTAATAAATTTTTCTACACCTTTGGTTTAAGTAACTAAAACACTCTTATAACAGAAAACTCCTTTAAATTAAAATCATAAATTTTATTTTAAGTCAAGGCAATAAATTGCAATTTAAAAAATAAAACTAAATCTTAATTAACTTTTATACTAACTAATAAATTTTCAATATAAATTGACCGAAGTACTCATATCTTAAAAATACTAATTTCTCTCCTTAAAGTTTGTTTAAAAAGTTATGGAAAGTTTAGATTAAAAAAATAATTAGAGCTTATATTCACCACAATTTTCTTCAGTTGTCGCAATTTTTTCGAAATTTAATAAAAAAAAGAATCAAGAAATAAGAACTTTTAGATTTTCCTACGTAACAAATAAATATTTTTATTTATATTTTTCTTGTTTAAAGATTTTCTGTATTGCTGGAACATAAATGTTTTAGAAAAGGTCGTATGCTTTATACAACATTCGCAGTATCGCTTATAAACACGACTTCACACTTAGAAGGATACTAAAAACGAAAGAGCACATCTGGAAAAGAACCATACATAGATTTTATAATGTTCCCAGATGTTATAACTTATTTTAAATCAGATTTAATAACTTTTTTTTAAATTGCAGCGAAATAAAATAATTAACGAGGAAAAATAGTAAAGCAGCAACCCCTAGCCAATTAAAGAGCAGCATACATATTTTGCTCTTAAGCAAAATAATTAGCATACTCTAAACAAGCATATTTTAAACAGTACATTATTCTAAAACAAATAAATTTAACGTTTAAAATTCAACAAAAAAATAAATAAAATTGAGCAGTAATTTGCAGTGGATGGAGTAAATCTTATTTGTACAATTTTTTTGCCTAAATAAAACACCTAATTCGGTAAACATTTCCGAAAATTGCTGAATACTGAAGGGTTTCAAAAAATTCTTTTGGATTGGGCTTATTTGTTTCAAGTTACAATCATTCGTTGTATAAATTATACATTATTAACCGTTTACACCTTTCTATTATCTCTTATACCTTCGTTCCCAGGGTATTCTATGTACTTTGGGTTAAGAAGCTCCTACATCTATGCTATGAATCCTTGAATCTGTGCTAAGGTTTTGGGAATCTACACTCGTACTGTTGCTGTGTTTTTACTTTATTGTTTGTGTGATTTGAAAGTAGTAGCTTTGCCAATAGAAATTTTATTAAGGGATTCTTGTTTTCTACCCGGTGGTTATATAATAAACTCGATCAGGTGTTGAGGCATTCTTGAAAACAAAACTACGTTACTTAATATTTTTTAATACGTACAGATATAAAAATAAAATGACCAATTGCAATTTTTAAAGGATTTAATAATTCAGAACTTTCTTAATTTTCATTAATTCGAAGATAAATTTGCATCAATTGTTTCCTACTACTTTTTTTTCTTCTAAACAATTTTTTATTTATTTATAACAAGCATTGTTTCCTCGAATTACGTTTATTTCTTTTAATTTCATACGTTTTACTCTAGTACATTATTTAAGAAATGTATCAATACAATTGTCCAATAATTCATGGTACCGTCAAATTGTTATTATATATTTGTATAACAGTCACTAACTCATAGCCTCTTATTGGGTATGTTGTTACAAATAATAGGAACAAGTTCTACAGAAATTAGAACGAGTGTGTATTCGTTCATATCATGTACGATAAATGTGTATACAGTATGTTTACGTAAAGCCGAATCAACTGATAGTAGAAGTGGCTGTAGTGTTTCTTCAGCTAGCCAGTATTTTTCATATAATTATTTGTTTTTATGAGGATAGATATTTTAGTGAAAAAGATTTCGTATTTTTCCACAGTAAGATTTTTACCGTTTTCACAAAATTAGAAATTTACGTCAGGTAAGAATTTTAACTACAAAGATTTCATTCAAATAATTAATTTTTCTTCACTTATTTAAAAAACTAATTTTTTTGTAAGAAAATAATTACTAGAATTCATGTTTTTAAAACAAAAAAAAAGATTGCCTGACACTGTCTACAGCACCACTGTTCCATCAATTCGACTAAACATTTTAATTACAATAATGTGTAGTCTAATTTTTTTCCAATAGTAAAAGTAGTTGTAAAACCTAATTATTAGAATCCAAACATTTAATTAGTATTATTATAATCTTAATTATTACAGTTAATCCTAGTTGATATATATATATATATATATATATATATATATAATATCTGTAAAGCAGATTTACTTCTAGAGTTTTTTTATAAGTTGAACAGTTACACAGTTACTTGTTTTCAGTTTATAGAAAAAAACAATATGGATAGAGATAAATTTTACTTGAAAATAATTCCATAACTATGACTTATCAATAGTATATTGTCAGT
The DNA here is from genome assembly GCF_047948215.1 of Lycorma delicatula. Classification (NCBI taxonomy): domain Eukaryota; kingdom Metazoa; phylum Arthropoda; class Insecta; order Hemiptera; family Fulgoridae; genus Lycorma; species Lycorma delicatula. Next base: position 68,327,902 of record NC_134456.1, on the reverse strand, counting down.
CATAGATACTGAAACGTCAAAATTAAACTGGATATGCTTGTCGCTCAGTTCAATCTATCATTCACTTTAACGATTACATAATAAAGGACACATCACTACAACACTGACAGAATGTTAATTATTAATAGTCACAGACTGGGACTAAGCTCAAAAGTCTGAGATTTATGTTCTACGACTACCAGCATCTGAAAACGCAATCTGAGTAAGACTACGATAATATTTAATTACTGAATAGGTTAACTTGCACACTTAAATTTAAAAAATAAATGTAAATTATTTGTTTTTAAATCATACGAACATGCAAGGTTCAATATTTTAAAAAGTACTGAAATAAAAGTTGTACATTTTTACATATATACACACACATATATAAACAATTACATAAAAAAACATTTATGAATACGCACACATTCATATACACATAACAACACGCATTTTATAGAAGAATTAATAATAATTGTTATTTTGCTTTATGGAATTTTTAATATTGACAAAAAATGTAGGCTTATACTACAATAACTAAACTTTTTTATTCATTTACGTGCTTAAATGTTGAGAGAATTACTTCTAATAATTATAACAAGAAATGAATTTTTCAGCGTATAAAAACCAACAAATTCGATATTCACATATAAACTTGGTTGACCAAGCAAGTGGATTACAGAAAACTTCCGGATTACAGAAAACTAACATCTTACGAAAAAAATCTCTCATCTAATAGCGAAGATAAATTCTGATACTACTTTACATTAACCAAAGATTATTTTTACTAAAAATTTATTGAAACGTTTACATAGATATTTAAATTGAAAATGCAACCTTGATTCGTATATATTATAAACGAAGTAATCGTAAAACTAAATCCAAATTTTAATATTTATGCAAATAAAAATATGCAGCTTCTAAATACCAGTTAATTTTTTTTTGAAAGATACATTATTGCCTGAATATAATTCAGGTAAAATAAAAAAGAAAAGAGACCGTACACAAAACAACATGTCGTTTCAATTGAATGTCATACGCATAGCGTAACAGTGTGACTTCAGCGGGAAGCCTTGTAGTTCAGACAGAACAGATTCTATTTATAGTTTAACAGGTCAACTGTAGGTATCAAAACAATATTAATTTGGCGCATAGTGTATTATAAGATGTAACTGTGTGTTGTACTATGGCATAATATTCCAGACTATAAGAAAAATTAATTATACTCAAAAATTATTCATATATTCAAGAAATTAGAAAAAAAGCGTTCAAAAACGATTTACTAAAACCGTATGTAAAATTTAGAACCCGGTCATCGTTTCGATTGTTAAAAACACTCCACTAAGAAATTAGTATATAAAAAAATACAATGGAAACATAATAATTATTAATTAACAGTCCGATTAAAAGCGTAAAGAATGATTTAAAATAATCTAAACTAGTGAAATTTCCAACTCAGATTGTCCATTTTTTGACTATTTAAAAAGCAATAACTTTCTTTTAAGTCAACATATTTATTTCTATTGAATAAAAATTGTTCTGGATATTTGTTCTTCAGTGACTGGTAATTATTATTTATATATTATATTTAATTATTACGCATAGCGATAGAATCATTGTAATAAGGATTAAATCAAAACCTAAACCGACAACGATTGTTAACGTCTATATGCCTACAAGCGCCCATGATGATGATGAGGTAGAGTGTGTATACGAAGAGATTGATGAAGCAATTAAACAAATAAAAGGAGATGAAAATTTAATAATAGTTGGAGATTGGAATGCAAGCATTGGAAAAGGCAAGGAAGGAAATATAGTGGGTGAATACGGGCTGGGCAAAAGGAATGAAAGAGGGGACCGACTTATAGAATTTTGCACGAAGTATAATTTAGTAATTGCCAACACCCAATTTAAAAATCATAATAGAAGAATATACACTTGAAAAAGCCAGGCGATACTGGAAGGTATCAGATAGATTATATCATGGTTAAGCAAAGATTTAGAAATCAACTCGTTGACTGCAAAACTTACCCTGGAGCAGACATTGATAGCGACCATAATTTGGTGATAATGAAATGTAGATTGGGGTTTAAAAACCTGAAGAAAAGGTGTCAGATGAATCGGTGGAATTTAGAGAAGCTTGAGGAAGAGGAGGTAAAGAAGATTTTTGAGGAGGACATCGCAAGAGGTCTGAGTAAAAAAGATAAGGTAGAAAATGTAGAAGAAGAATGGGAGAATGTTAAAAAGGAAATTCTTAAATCAGCAGAAGCAAACTTAGGCGGAATAAAGAGAACCGATAGAAAACCTTGGGTTTCAGACGATATATTCCAGCTGATGGATGAACGTAGAAAATATAAGAATGCTAGTGATGAAGAAAGTAAAAGGAACTATCGGAAATTAAGAAATGCTATAAACAGGAAGTGCAAACTGGCGAAAAAAGAGTGGATTAAAGAAAAGTGTTCAAAAGTGGAAAGAGAAATGAACATTGGTAAAATAGACGGAGCATACAGGAAAGTTAAGGAAAATTTTGGGGTACATAAATTAAAATCTAATAATGTGTTAAACAAAGATGGTACACCAATATATAATACGAAAGGTAAAGTCGATAGATGGGTGGAATATATTGAAGAGTTATACGGAGGAAATGAATTAGAAAATGGTGTTATAGAGGAAGAAGAGGAAGTTGAGGAGGATGAAATGGGAGAAACAATACTGAGATCTAAATTTAAGAGAGCATTAAAAGATTTAAATGGCAGAAAGGCTCCTGGAATAGACGGAATACCTGTAGAATTACTGCGCAGTGCAGGTGAGGAAGCGATTGATAGATTATGCAAACTGGTGTGTAATATTTATGAAAATGGGGAATTTCCATCAGACTTCAAAAAAAGTGTTATAGTTATGATACCAAAGAAAGCAGGGGCAGAAAAATGTGAAGAATACAGAACAATTAGTTTAACTAGTCATGCATCAAAAATCTTAACTAGAATTTTATACAGAAGAATTGAGAGGAGAGTGGAAGAAGTGTTAGGAGAAGACCAATTTGGTTTCAGGAAAAGTATAGGGACAAGGGAAGCAATTTTAGGCCTCAGATTAATAGTAGAAGGAAGATTAAAGAAAAACAAACCAACATACTTGGCGTTTATAGACCTAGAAAAGGCTTTCGATAACGTAGACTGGAATAAAATGTTTAGCATTTTTAAAAAATTAGGGTTCAAATACAGAGATAGAAGAACAATTGCTAACATGTACAGAAACCAAACAGCAACAATAACAATTGAAGAACATAAGAAAGAAGCCCTAATAAGAAAGGGAGTCCGACAAGGATGTTCCCTATCTCCGTTACTTTTTAATCTTTACATGGAACTAGCAGTTAATGATGTTAAAGAACAATTTAGATTCGGAGTAACAGTACAAGGTGAAAAGATAAAGGTGCTACGATTTGCTGATGATATGGTAATTTTAGCCGAGAGTAAAAAGGATTTAGAAGAAACAATGAACGGCATAGATGAAGTCCTACGCAAGAACTATCGCATGAAAATAAACAAGAACAAAACAAACGTAATGAAATGTAGTAGAAATAACAAAGATGGACCGCTGAATGTGAAAATAGGAGGAGAAAAGATTATGGAGGTAGAAGAATTTTGTTATTTGGGAAGTAAAATTACTAAAGATGGACGAAGCAGGAGCGATATAAAATGCCGAATAGCACAAGCTAAACGAGCCTTCAGTAAGAAATATAATTTCTTTACATCAAAAATTAATTTAAATGTCAGGAAAAGATTTTTGAAAGTGTATGTTTGGAGTGTCGCTTTATATGGAAGTGAAACTTGGACAATCGGAGTATCTGAGAAGAAAAGATTAGAAGCTTTTGAAATGTGGTGCTATAGGAGAATGTTAAAAATCAGATGGGTGGATAAAGTGACAAATGAAGAGGTATTGCGGAAAATAGATGAAGAAAGAGGCATTTGGAAAAATATAGTTAAAAGAAGAGACAGACTTATAGGCCACATACTAAGGCATCCTGGAATAGTCGCTTTAATATTGGAAGGACAGGTAGAAGGGAAAAATTGTGTAGGCAGGCCACGTTTGGAGTATGTAAAACAAATTGTTGGGGATGTAGGATGTAGAGGGTATACTGAAATGAAACGACTAGCACTAGATAGGGAATCTTGGAGAGCTGCATCAAACCAGTCAAATGACTGAAGACAAAAAAAAAAAAAAAAAAAAAATTCAATTATTACCCTTATTTTTTCTTAAGTATCTTTTTTTATTTATTTTATTTTATGTTTATTACATGAGCATCTAACGATAATGATTATATAACAACCAACCGCCTAATTATAAAATTTATAAAATGGTATTGCAAACGGTTTCTGAGTGCTTTCTCAATTCACAAAATATTTTAATGACAATTTAGCGTAGCTTTTCCTCGGTTTTCATTTATTTCTAGATAACTTGTTATACCCTAATTTAGTAAAAATTATTTTTAGGCTTGATGATGTAAGTACAAAAAGTAAAGAAATAATTGTTTGCTGAATAGTCACAAAAAACAAATTGATTCTACACTATATGAACGATAAAAATGTACGGAAAATCAAACATGTTCATCATTTGTCGTGCCTAATATATAAATTCCATTTTCTATTTTCAATCTTCTATAAAAAAACAGAATGATTTTTATTAAAAATATTTAGGCCTCCTATGTAGAAATCAGTGGAATGCACAATTTAAAAAGGTAGATTTCACCGGTGCTAAGAAGGGGATAAAAAATATTTCTACCTTAAAGTTAAGAAAAACTTTAAATTCACTCAGTATGACGATGGTTGCATGTGAAAAAAGTTTCACATGTTTAGCATCCCATCTTCTTACAATTCCAGCAAAATTTTGGTCATCTGTTGCCGTAAGGGTTGGTCATATCAAAAATTGTTCAAGCCAAAATTTTGGTAATGTTTAGAGGACTAACGACCACTTTAAACCGATTCGATACTGTGCCTATTAATGGAGAGGAGATATGGTTATTTTGTCTTCCAAACACCATTTTTTCCACCCCCTGGGCCAATGGTTGGTGATATAAAAAAAAATTACTTTAATAAGTTTTAGGCCCTTATCCAAAGAATAATAGGAAGTTTAAAAAATTCGATATTTTACTTAATAAGAAAGTTATAGCAATATTTTGTTTTTTTTATTTAAAAAAAGACCCCCATTTCCACTCCTACTGGCCGATTTTGGCCGTCAACAAACTCGACCGAGATTTTGGGACGAGTTATTTTTAAGGAACAGTTTAAAACTGATTGGCGCAAAATTAAGGCAGTTATCGTGTCCGCAAGAAAGTGAAATACGCCTATATATAGATATATATTCGTGTGTGTGTGTGTTGTGTGTGTGTGTGTGCGTGCGAGTGTGCACATATATATATATATATATATATATATACTTTTGAGCTGACGGTGGTTTTCGGGTCTGGGGGCTGTGAAACGCCAAGATATGTCGAAATCATTGTACCAATTACAACAGGTAGCTTTCTTATGAAATCTACCCAAAAAAAAAAAATATTTTAAATTTTAGGAATATGGAAAAGGCAGATGACATATAAGATTTAGTATAATCCTAATTATATTATTTATTTGTATTTTGTACGTGTATTAATTTCCATCACAGACAACGTTACAAAATACAGTAATACGAGTAATTAAATTTCTATCTTTCTGTAGGAAAAAATCATAGTCTTTATTACAAACACTTCTTTTTTATAAAATGTAAAACATTTAAATCTACAGAAGATGTGTTTTTTTTTTTTGAACTTGCATGTGGCAATATTTAGTTAAGATTACATGAAGCGCACTGGAGAACTTTCTTGAATGGTTACAGACCGCGGATATGATGGATGCCGAAATAGAATTCCGGCATATGATATTCTTATTCTGGTCATAATATTACGTCACGCTTTAACATAAAAAATGCATTTTATTTTAAGTTCAAGAATTAAATTATTTTAATTACAGTTGAAAAATTTTAATTATTTATTCACACTCAGATAACTGTAGGCTAACATCCAATTATAGCTACCTACTTTTTACAATAGAGCTTACCTTTTTTTTCTATAATGAAAAAATGCATCTGGTAGCAAGTGAAAAATGCCAAGCATAACCGGAATTTGAAGCTAGAACCTTCTAGATGTAATGCAAAGACGCTACCACTCATTACCGAGATTGATGACTTGATAGCGCCAACTTTAGCCAGTAATAGGGAAATATTTAGTTGTAGCAATTTTATTTGAAAAAACATTACATTGCATTATCACTTCCTATTATAGTCCTAAAATTACTATTAGAAGTAAAGTTGACATGACAGCTGCTTTATCATTTGGATAAAACCTCATAATCTGCGGTTAGAGGGTTTATAAGTTTAAGTAAGGATTTAGAATTCAATTATATCAAATTTCAACAAAAAAAATGTGTAGTATAATATGCAACCATTTTTATATCATTGCAAATATAAATTTTTTTATTTAATGATTGATCAATTATTAAATAAAAAAATCTACTCTTAACGAAAAAGACCTGAAATTTTTATTAGTTTACGTAATAAATGTTACCTACAAAAATTTGAAGTTGAATTTGTTTCCCTTACTGACACATCAAGCATAACATTTAGTATTATTCATCTTTAGGTTATAAAATTTGAATATAAAATGAAAAAGAGTCAGAGGTAAACAACCAGTTTACCAATCTCAAATCGAATTGTGTTTAAAAAGCTAACGAAAAATATGTAGTAGGAAAGTCAATATATAACCGGGCAAGTGAGAAAAATTCGGTTTCTAACTGAAAGGAATAATAAACCGTAGAATCCAGGCAAAAGAACGAACTCAAAATTTATTGGTGACCCCCGACAGTAAAAAGCAGACTGCAAAGTAACCGCATAGATCGGTACAAGAGCGGAGGAGCGTGCTGCTGAAATACGAAATCAATACGCTAATACTGTAGGAGGAATGGGCGCTGCAAGGAATAGGAAATGACATCATAACTCAGAATACTTCCTCAACTTCTTGCACTGCCCCAGGATATGTCACAGATTAGGTAACCTGAACCAAATTCAAACCATACGAATCAAAACCCAACAATAAATAAATAAATAAATATATATATATATATATATATATATATATATATATATATATATATATATATATATATATATATAATTCCAGGAATGAAATAAATTATTTGATAACACATGTTACTATCAGCAATTGAAAGTACTTATAAGAACTGATCACACTATAAAGTTTTATTGAATATTACTATAAAAATCAAAAGTTTATTCATAAGTAGATATGTGTATTCGTAAAACTGTATAAACAAGTTTCACGCGTATTTTTATTTAAGCAGCGAATATATTTTGTGTACAAAATTTTATTGATAGAAGTGCTTAATGAGCACATACATACCAACATACATTTTTGATTGTGAAATATCCGCAAACATCCTATGGCTAATCGTTTTTGAATTATGGAAGATAAATAGGTAAGTACAAACGTCAGGACGAAACTCGTCAAAATGGATTCAGGGAAGTTCAGAATGGATATTTCCGTTGAAATCTGAAAATGATCGCGATCACAATATTTCCTTTACTTCGTATAAGGAAGTAAAAAGATTTATATTTTTAGAAATAGGTAATATATTTTAGGATAATATTTAGCTTAATGAAGATATCCGCAATTCTATGAATCTCAATTAAATTACAGGCTAATAAATAAATTACTGCTACTTAATTATTTTGTATTGCAATTTACTAGGTTGTACGTTGAACTTGAAATTATTCTTTCAGTTATTTAACGATAACTTAGCTATACATAACTAATTTGATAAATAACAATTTTCTGATATTCGACAGTAAATGATATTCGCTGGAATGTAATACACAGTGGCTCATAAGTGGCAAATGAAAAAAAAGATAGTCAAATTAAAAAAAAATATGGCATAAAAGTACACTTTATTTACTACAAAAGCTTGCTATTTTTCTATTTAGTCACAATTTACAACTGAAAGTGTATCCCAACGGTGAACCAGTTTTCTCATCCCGTCAATGAAAAATGGTGGCGGTCTTTCATTGATCTTCGAACTCATTTCGTCCATCAGTTCGTTTATGGAGGAAATGAATACCCTTAATATCCCTCTTTAATTTAGGAAAGAAGTGAAAATCACAGGATACCAAATATGGTGAGTAGGAGAGTGTGAAATGGGTTAAAGTTTAAAGTTCACAAGAGCCTGTTGCATGCGATGTGGCCAAATATTATCGTGTTAGAGAATTGTCGGTTCTTTGAATTATCATATACGACATACAGTCTACTAAGCTGTTCTAACGTCTCTACGTATTGCGTAGAATTCACAATCATCACTCCTTTCATTGATTCTCATCAGTGACAGAAACCACTGCAAGGTTCTCCTCAATATTCGTTTTACTAGCACAAAAGTTGATACACAAAATGTTATAGTCCATCGACCGTTTCATCATAATAAACGGGTTTTAGCCACAATGAATGTCACTAGCGATCAGTTTTATCGCTGTTAAAAATTCAATCACTACAGGATGTTTTCAACATGTGAACATACCAGATCAATTTACTCAAATCCATAATAGTGGCAGCTGGCAAAATATGATATGGCGTGAATCAACGAGTTTTGGAATTTTTGTAGAGGAGGAATGAACCTAGGTATCTTTTTATGTGACATTCTTTTCTTCACTTACTTTCCAATGTACATTATATTTCAGCGGATCCTCCTACTTTCAAATTTGTATAGGAGACCTGACATATTCGTATGAACGTATACGGCGTATTCCAGAGCTGACATATTCAATTACAAGAATAAAATTCATCGCCATCCTTGGCTGACATCAGTGTTGCCTGATGTCAGAAAATCTACGAAAAGTGAGGAAATTATTTCTCATTGCTTTTCCTGAACCAGATATGCTCTTGTGTGCCAGTATAACAAACTGAAGTTCAGTAGTTGGATATCTTTTCGAATATGATTTATTCTGTAGTCTGAAGGGAGTAGCTGTTTTGTGAACAGTGTTTAAAAACAGAATCTCTAAATGATAAATTACATAAATGAATATCTTATACAATTATTATGCAAGTATTGGTCATATAAATTATAATTAATGATATTTTACGATGTATGATATTAATAATAATGCTGCATCACAGGATAAAAAGTTCGCTATAATAAATATTAACCAATCAACTAGATTTTTCTACCATTAGAGCTTAGTGAAATAACTATTACAATAGTTAAAACTGTATAATAACTGTTTCAAGATATTATTTGAATTACGATTTATTGGAAGATTTAAATAGAAGTTGCAATCCAACTGAATGCTGGCTTTCACAACCACAACCTTACCAACTGATAACTACTGGTAAACAATTTATTTTAAAAAGATGAAAAACATTTTAAAACGATTACGATCTTATACCAAACAAGATTAATTTATTTCGTAATACAGATACTACGCTAAGATATATAATTTTAATTTTAAGATAATTGAACGTAAAATTCAGTTCCAAAGCAGAAATATTCTACTGGACATAGTTTTAATTCGATCGAAATAATACGACGACCCGAAAAACAAACACTTGACAGTTCAAAAAAGTTTAATCTTTCTACATTTGTTTGTATTATTAATAGCCGCGTAATCAGCTTCACCCAAGTCAAAAAAATCTTCCTCAAATTTTAATTTCACAATTTTAATGATGTCAAAGTTAAAGAAATAATAAATGTAGTAAAATTCTTTATTACATTATCTAAAACAAAACTGATGTAGAATTACCATACAACCTGTATGGTTGCAAAATATAGAATATAAACTTAGGCTCGAAAGGCCAGAATATTGAATTTTTTTCCTTACGGGCATTTTCAGGTACTTAGCAAGATCAGTTCATTTTCTTTTAAACTGATTGCTTGTGTGGTGCTTCAAGATCCAAGGTAAAGATTGAATTTATGATAAAAAAGAACAATCGCACGCCAAACGTTATTTAGTAAATTTCATAACAATAGGAAATATTTATTAATGTATCCTCTACAACAACCAGAATAATAATAATTAAGAAACCTTTTAGAAAAAATGTTTTTTAAGCATTTTTGATAAGAAACATATAGGAGGGTTCATCCAATTTTAATGTCCAGTCTAATGAAAAAAACTTAATAGTTTAAATAAAATAAGCTGAATCTAAGCCAAAAAGAAAATTCAAATGTTTTAATTAAAAATAAAATAAACAGTTTAGGAATTACGTAAATGAAATAAAACTTTTCATTCTCATAATAGAAAACAAATTCATATAATTTTTACTACAATATCATGGAAAAAGAATTTCTATTATTTAAACTTACTTCAAACAGTGACGATTCTTTATTTATTCATACTAAAATTTCACAATTTTACATTTTTTATTGCTGCTGGTACACTTTCTGTATTTAATTACAGTTAGAGAATTATTTGATATATTTAAATCAAATATAAAAGTTTGTTTGATGAAGCAATTAACAAGTAGTCATGAATCACTTTAAAAAAAAATAATATATCAAATATAATAGGATTTTACGAGAACTCTGATATATAGTATTATGAGATTTTGCTTTTAGTTATTTACACCTAACAATGTAACGGATAGTGGTTTGTTATGTTTTATGCCAATATAACCGAATATGTGAATAGAATTGGTTTATATAATAATATAATATACGTAATAATATACATTAAACTGGCGTCATATTGAACACATTCAGCATATATCTATTAGTTCAATTGTCTATCTTAATCAAACAGAGTGGTACATCCACCGTTTTTGATTTGAAAATGAAAGCAGGAAGCATTTCGCGTATATTAACAGTAATAGGACAGCTGTGAAATGCGATCCGAACATATCGAATTGAAATTCAACCAAAGGAAATTTCATGTTCTTAACTTACACCTACCCCTTTCCAGCCGAGTTTTCATATTTCCCTTTATTATAGGCCTTCCTTGTGGAAAGATATATGAAAAAGTTATACAAAATTCCCTGTACCATTTTTCAATTTAAACTAATATAGAATTTAATTTCCGATTAAAGGGGAAAACATCATGTAAGCCAAATAATATCTCTTTTGTGTAATTTTCTATTAACTCCAAAATTTTTAGCTGTAATGTAACTTCATTAATTACAAGAATGGAAATAGAAGATTGTTTCTATGTAATCCCTTTAATCTTCCTATACAACAAAAATCAAGTTGATTTTGTTAAGTTGTAAGTGTGCTTCGTATGATTACAAATAAAAATAAAAATCTCATTAATTTTATGTAATAAAACGAAATGTGCAAAATCCCTGATAACAGTCGTATATTAATTTAAATATTAAAAAAATTAACAAAATTCTTTCTTTTATTTAAAAAAATCTATTTAAGTATGTTTAAATAAGTCATGTTATAAAATTAAAAATAACAAAAGATAAAACTAAAATAATACACTCCGGCGACTACAGACAGCAAAAAAAGGTTTTGCAAAGGTAAAAATGCGTATGTACTTCTTTGAACATGACTATTTTGAAATAAGTCCCGTGTTCTATTTTTAAATTAATTAAGAAAATTATTCTCTCCTTATTTTTCATACGTGCATTTTCGTATCGCAAATTCGAGAATATAATTTCATATTCATTACTGTTCTCTATACGATTAATCAACATTGCTGAAACACAAATCTTGAAGAATTTAAGGTTTTATTTTTATTAAGGGTTTACTTTAAGTTCAAACTAGGTAAATAAAACCATCTTCTAAGAGTTATGAAATGGATGAATTTAATAAGAATTTAAATGTACATCTTTAAAAAAATGTATAGTCCGTAAATCCATTGACGTTTAAAATATAATACCTGATTTTTATATATATATATATATATATATATATATATATATATGTATATATATATATATATATATATATATATATATATATATATAAATATATATATATAATAAATTATCACCTAGACAAATTTAAAGCGGGATCGAAATGATACTAATTATATAAGCATAAACCTTATAAGAAAATTTATTAATATGAGATTTTAAAATAAATAAAAGTAAAAAAAAAATCTAATGTGGACACCACATGATGTCCTTCCTTGTACGCCTATTAAATTACATATACACATTTTTTTCTGTGTTTCATTTAAACTTATTTCGTTTGAAAGTGAGACACGATCCTCCAATTCTTTAGTAAAGTGAACAGTTACAAAATTGCTGAAATATTAATTTTTATTAAAATCAAGTATGAATACAATTATTAATTCAATAATCTTAAATGAAATATTAGGATAGAGTAAATAAGTCTCTATGTTACTCTTTAAATAAATGTTAAGTCCAAAATGTTAAGTATCTTAGAATTTTTAGAAGATTTTGCTAAGAAAATCCAATAATAATAAAATTCAAAATTATAATTTCCAATTAATATTAGATAATAATCAGATATAATATACGTAGCTATTACCAACATAACATTCAATTATTCTAAATGTTGATTGCTCAGTCGATTGCAATCAAAAAGGGAGGTGTACTGTTGTACACCTATTTAGTATTGTTATACTAAATACAAAATTTCAATATTTTACGGCTAATCGTTTTTGTGAATGTGTAAAAAGTAAAATAAGATAGGCTTTGGAAATAAAATTATTCTAATATTCTAAGAACATGATTAACGTTTTTAAAAAAATGTGTTTTTCGTATGAATATTATTTGTAATTTAAAGAAAATAACTATAGTGATCTTTCTCTATAAAAATTTAAATCAATATAAGGTACCTAAGATTCATATAACTGTAGCTAGCAAGTGGAAGGCACGGATTTGGGACACCGATCTGAAGCACAATGCGTGTGTGAATAGTACAACGTTACGTGTCATCATAAAATACTAACATGCAATATTCAATTATACTCAAGAAAAATGGCCCTAAATATTTGGCCCTAAGCATTTTATATAAGTTTATATATTAATTTTGTTTCAGTCGTTTAAGTACATATGTGGTGTAAATGAGAACGTGTCGAATCTAAATTATAATTTAGATTTAGTTAACCAAATAATTATAATTTAGTTTACCATGCAGATATCGGTTCGAATCCGACTTCATATAAATATATATATTATTTTTTTTTTTAATTTTAATATATAGATTTATTAATAAATTATTAACCTCTGATTGTAAAAATTTTTGAATTAAAATGTAAAGTACATAAAATTTTATTCACTAATAACTTCTGATTTTTTTCATATTATTTTTGAATAGCTATTATTGAAATATTATCTATTATCAATTTTTTTTAAATCGGAGGTTATTTATTAATAAATTAGCTTTTTTTATCTTAATATATTAATAAATTAATATATTAAGATAAAAAAAAAACAATATATATATATATATATGAAGTTGGATTCGAACCGATGTGCCTTCCCTTTGTAAAATCCAAATATTTCATTCATTAAAGTTTATTTGGTTATAACTTTGGAACCAATAAAAATAAGGACCACTTTTGACAAATCATTGAAAAGCTCTCAACGAGGGCTTAAAAATACTTCAAAATTGAAAACCCGCTTTATTTAGAGGTCCGACTGTATAAACATTTTTGACCCATCGACTGCAATCAAACGCGGAGGTGCAGAAACTAGATGTTACAACAGTCCTAAATATAAATTTCAACATTTTACGGCTAATCGTCTTTCAGTTATGCGAGATACATACGGACATATAGACGTCACGCCGAAACTAGTCAAAATGGATTCAGGGATGTCCAAATGGATTTCCGTTGAAATCTGAAAACCGAAATTTTCGCGATTACAATACTTCCTTTATATCGTACAAGAAAGTAAAAACAACAAAATTAACGTGCTTAGTTTTTCAGAAAATAAAATAAATCGCAGTCAGTAAAAATAGAAAATAAAAATGAAAAATAAAAAAACAGGTAATATTTTTAATTTTGTATTTCCTGTTTATATTTGAATTTTAAAATTATTTTAAATTGAAGCAGTAAAGGATATTAAAAAAATAATTAATTCATCTACCAACAAAAAATAACAAAACGTGTAATGTTCGATGAAAATATAGAAAAACTTTCCAATCCTAACTCATTTTTATTTGAAAACAGAAAAAATAATAAAACCGCTGAATAAAAAGTGATTATTTTTTAAATAGTTATACTAACAAATATAGAGTATACTAGACCTAAAACACCGACCTTGAAGGTCGGTGTTTTTCCAGATTTTGATGTTTCATCACCTCTAATCCAATAATCAATAAACATAATTTTATCATTGAAAAATTCCCTAAGGATGAATGTAGGATACGTACGAATTTTTCTATGTTGGCCTAACTTCTTGCTTTATGCTGCTGCACCCTTTTTTATCAAAATACGTCAGTCAAATTTCAGTTAGCATTTAAAGGCGCGCGCGTTTAAATGCTAATACATAATACATAACTAATACATCACAAATTCCAACATACGTTGTAAGCCGTAAGTTTATGTAATGAATTAATTTTTTAAAAATAAATTATATTAAAATAATTTAAACTTAATAACTATTGGTCAAAATAAAATATTTTGAATGGTGATGTGTTTGGCTTCTCTACACAGTTGAAAATACTAATGACTGACAACACTAATACATATCATACGACTACATACTGAGATAAAAATACTCCTACTAAATACTGTTACCCCATTGGATAGATTCAATTATTATTTTTTTTTTTTGGCACAGTAATTTTTTATCAAGAATAAAAAACTTAAACACTGTTAATTACCTATTTTTTTTTTTTTTTTTTTAAGCTTTTGAAGTTGAAGATTTCAGTAAGCGTTTATATAAGTTGGCAACAAGAAGATTTAAAATTTATGCCAAAAGAATTTTACCCGGTGAAGAAATAAAGTAAGATTTTTACAGATCTTGTTATTCGAAAGCACAAAAATCTTCACATAAAATTCTTAACTCATGAACTGAAGAAACTCAATCATTTTTATAAAATAAAAATTCTCCATAAAATTTAAAGAAGTAAAATTGTAAATGAAATAATAAGTAAAATGCAAAAATAAAACATGATTATCTACAGAATAGCGATCAATAATTTTAAAATGATGTAACAAAATACACAAACTGAAATTTTTGTAGAAATTTAAATTTTAAAGTTAAAATGTTAAACTTTTAAATGTACGTGAAGTATTTATTAATACCATTTAAAATAAATTAATCGTTGAAAAATTAAGCTTAGAATGACAATTTTAGTTGTGGATCATTAATTGCACTATGAAATTTAATAGAACTAAAAAACAAAGTTTTCTTCTTGTTATCTTTTCTTCATGCATAAATTAAAAACAATGCTAAAATAAATATGCATGAATATAAAGAATGAGTTTGAATAATTCTTAAAATAAAAGAAGAAATTACATTGTTTCCAATAACATTTCTTGAATGGGTTCATTTTCTTGGCAAGAATAAAAGATTACATCTGTTTCATACGATATTGACTATTACTAAAAAATGTGTTTTTGTGTTGGCATGAATGTACTGCAGACTGTTATGACTCAATCGTAAGGAATTTAACGGTCATTACAACCTAACTTGATTTTTTCCCTTTATTTCTAACATATTTCTTAACTGTTCTTAATAGAATAATATAATTTATATTCTGATTTACCTTTGTTCGTAACAGTTTAAGAAAAACTATATAAGCCGGTATCAATTTTTATCGAAAAATTATTTTTAATAAATATTTAAAATTTATAATTTGTTTAAATCCTTTTTAATAAAAAAAATCACCTATTTTCTTTTTGCAAAGAATTTTAAAGTCATTAGTTCCAAGAAAGTATAAATATAATCCAAGTTATTCTTTACAATAATTTTCATGATTTAAAGTTTAAATTACAAGTTAAACAATAAGAAAGATACATTTAAGTCAAATATAATAAATCCCTCATACCCTCTTCATGCAAAATTAATTTCTTTTTTTTTAAATTAACAGTTAATAATTTATTTTGTAGATTATATGTAGAGGTTAAAATGACCTGTACCTTTTGTAAAACGTAACTTGTTAGATATTTTACCTTTAATTCATATTGTTATAGTTAGAAATACGCAGTCTGCTCTTCATTTAAAAGATGTACCTACTCCAAAATTCCGCTATTTCTTTTGCAGAGTTTTAGATTAGAATAAATTTGTAAACTAAATTCAGTACGCAAAACTGCATGTGTACATTTATTTTATTCATTTACTGTTATGATGATTACATTATTATACCTATTAATGCAATACAAAGTAATTACTTACTGTTAATAGATTGTTAACATTCGTGTTAAATGATTTAAGCGGAGGAAAAACAAAAAAAAATTAATTTTGTATCTTAATAAATAACTCGATAAGCAAAGACTGTAAAATATTTTATGATATAAAGATCTGCTTGTATATTATATTATAAAAGTAATTAAATAGCCTTATCTAGCCTGCAATCATTTGTACTACCATTACCAATACTTTATTTTAAACATACTATACAATCACACAAAGCCGGAATTTTGAGTTAAAAGAATTAAATATATATGTTTCCTTTTTATTTTTGAGAAACATCATATAGCAAAAATAAAAGTTGGAGCGCGTAGCATCGATCACTAGATAATCAAGCACAAGCAATCAAAGTTTTACTAAAATCTTAATCTATTTAAATACTCACACATTTATTAATACTCAATCATACAAGGCCACTGGCTCAAACAAGTATGAATATAATTATACTGAGTAATACTTTACAGTTTCAGAATTATGGTTAATAATTCAAACCAAAATAAAACTTATCGTTGATTTATTCTTCAGTACGATTAATAGTAGTACGTACTTGTAAGAGAAGTTTAGATAAATTTATTTGGTACCAGATTTATTAATTAATACTTCAATATGTTGTTAATCTTCTTAGAATCTTTAGATTAATAAAAGGACATAACAAAATTTTCCTATGGTCGAATGTAGTCCGTAAACAATTTGTTAATTTGAGATTTATTTTAATTTTTAATTGTGTAAAACATGAAGGATTTGAGGTGTAGTTTTCTAATAGTCTAAATTTAAAAAAAAAATTAAAAAGACATTTACTAGCGTACACTTGCGGGTTTCTACTACAGACCACTTCTAAAACAATTCTTTGAATTATATGTAAACATATTGAATATATCTGTTTAATTACTGAAAGTGGATTAAGATGATAAATACTGTTGAAGTACACATCAAAAACCCTCAAGCGAAATTTTTTCATTAATACTAAATTTATGTTTATGCTAGGAAATAAATGGATCCAAGACAAAGTGGAATAACAAACTTAAGAATGAAAATAAGAAAACTGCATATATATAAATTATCATAAATTTTAATTATTATTGAAAGAGAATGTTATATTTTCTATTGTAAACTTCAGATTTCAGTTATTGTTACAAAAATTTTAAGAGAGTCAACGTCGTTTACCTGACTTTTTAGTGCGTTATTCCATACCTAGAGGGACAAAATATTCATGTAGGGCTAAGTATAAATACAATTTGCTAAAATATAAGTTACTTTAGGTATAAATTGTGCCAGAATATCTAAATCTAAAAAGAAAAGAAGTTTAGAATTAATTATAAATTCATGAGTGTTTTTATTAAATATTTTTAGTTCATCTATAAAATACAAAATAAAAAATATTTATTTGTTGATAAAAACTACAATACTATTCCATTATTTTCAGCTAAATATTAATCAAAAATAATGATAATAATCATAATAGCAGTGAACAGATTCAGGGCATGTTTACAAAGTGTAATTAGTGTACACTATAATACTATAGCGCATGACGGTATCCAGCTGTTTTTAATTAAAATCACCCCCTCTCAAAAGCAAGCAGTGAATTAAGGTTATTAAATACAAAATATTAACAAAGAACGATAAAAATGAAGAAATTAATTTTTTTTTTTTTTGACAGATTTCACTTTTAAAACTAATTAGTAATATACGTATACTTTTTCCAAGGCATTATTTCCTTAGAAAGGGATTCAAAATCTCATACGGAACAGTAATTCTACAGCAATTAATGAATAAACTTGTAATTAATATAAAATCAATAATTATGCGATTAATAAATTATCAGTAAGAAATACTATTTATGTTTCTTTCTGGCAACTACAGGCTTACTCCCAGTAAAAATTATTTTACAACTTTTTTTACGTTAAGCAATGAATATTATAGAGATGGAAAAATTTCAAACTTGACAAGGATTTAAACTCAAAACCTTCCAAAATAACGCACCGTTATTACTGTCACGAGTTTGGTAAAGTGATAAACAAAACTTATTCCATAAAATATAAAATTTTGATGTATATTGATAAAATAAGATGACTCATTCATATACAATTTCATTAAATTTTCCAGTAAAAAAAAAGGAATGATCAGGTTTAAAGTAAATAAAAAATTCTGATGGAAACGTTACAAATATAATTCAGATTTGATATTTATTATTTACTTGATGTGATGGAAATGAGATAAAGCTTGAGATACAATATTTAAAAGATATCAGCATGCAAATTGGCACGCCCTTCTAGTTTATGTATAAACAAGTTAGTAAAAATTCATGAGTGTGCACTAAATGTCAATTAAAAGGACATGTTTTATCTCTAATTAGCACATTTCACCAAATGCGGTCGATAGACTGCCAGGCTCATGTTATCTCTAGCATATCTACAAACAGAAAGATAAATAAATAAAAATTGTTCTTTATGTATATAAAAGCTTATCGGATAGAAAAACATAATATTTCATTGCTAAAACCACAGACTAAAACAATTTCCTAAAATCAACTTCCGCGACTTGTCGGCTAATAAAAAATTAGCATAATATTAGATAGTCAATAATGCATTACTGTTTTAAAATCTACAACTTACAAATATAATTAAAAATTACAGAATTGCTATTGGAATATTATGAGAATTTTCCAAATAACGTTATTTTTCATAAAAAACTACATTGCAACATCATTTTTATGTTATGCATAAAATACTTAAATTTTGGAACAAAATGATAGAAGCACAGAAATCAATTGGTCATAACTCACCTTAGAACAACTCGACGAACTTATTTTTATTCAGAAAAAGTAAAAGAAGTAAACTGTCTTTTTTATTAAGCTGTCACTTTGTAAATTTACGATTAAAAATAAATAAGCCACTAAATTCACGAGAAACGTTACTACTTAAAATCTGTGAGCTGTTTCTTTCAACCGGTATTATGTATTAAGTACATCTAAGAACGATGTTTTTTCTCCGCTTTAAATATTAAAAAACATTTTCCGATAGTTTGTTTGAGTAAAACTAATGTTTTAACTTTCAAGTAAAATGAGACTTTTTTTTATATTGAACTATATATTCTAACAATGTTACAATCAGTATACAAATCACCATTTTAATTAAAAAACGGAACAGATAAAGGGTTATGGGAGGTTACAATTACATATAGTGGGAATCTCAACTGTCTGTTAGGTCGTTTCATATAAAAGTGCATCATACAAGGTCTGAACGTTTTGGAAGAAACGATAGAAAATTTTAATTTCTTTATAGTCCGTATTTTTTTTCGAAAAAGCAGTTATTTTGTGGACATCATATTAGAAGTGATTATCAAAAATTGTTTAAAAACTGTGTATTTAAATATAAACACCCTATTTATTTATTATTAAATTTATATATATATATATATATATATAATCTCTTAAAGAAATAAAAAATTTGAAACTGCACTAACAGAAAAACACATCATAAACGAAGTATATATTTTTTTCATAATTTACCGTAATTTCCTCAATTTTTCTTAAAAAAAAATGATGCTATAAGAATAACCAAAAAAAGCAAAAAGTTTAATTATGGTACAAAACTCAATGTTTTCATTACAAAATTCGTAAGACAGAACTATTCGAAGGCTAGAATCCAATGTGAATGAAATTTTTATTGTGATTAATAATAATAATTAAATATAACTACAGAACGTCCCAAAAGTTTTCTTATATAGAAAAATAAACCTTTTTTTTTGAAAAGTTTTATTTATATGTTCTACATAAGTACCATTGTTTTGTAAATAGATTTCAATGCCTTTCCTCCACCATTGAAGAATACTGAAAAACAGCTGGAATTATGCTTGTAATAAAAATAAATAAAAGTGACTTTTTTAGAAGTATGTTTATTTTTCCTGTGTATGGAGACTTATGGGACATTCTGTATATTAATAGTTATATACTATGCAAGGTATTTATGTTTTCAGTATTGTAGAATGAATAAATGCTACTAACAATTTGTTCAATTGAAATGCTGTTTTTATTTTGTAGCACTCATCTGAGGTCAATACAATTTTTAATGTATCTCCATTTACGGTAATAAACAATATTCCATTTTATTACTGCTATGGAGGTAATTCATTGAAAATTGTTACATAAAAACGATTAAGTCATGAAAAAAAAAAAATAAATTTTCCTTATCAGTACAGTTCACTCCTTTGTTGAAACTACAGACCACTTACAATGTCAAGCTAAACAGTACCATCACACGTTGCAGTTAACGTTACACAAAGAATAGCAAACTAGTGGTAGGCAACGAATGTTACACATTATATCTTTAAGTAAAGCTTGACACGTATCATTAAAATACTGAGAATGGGGGAATCTTATTATAAAATTATATGTAATAATTATATACATCATGATCAGAAAACTCAAATAAGAAAACCTGGCCTCCATGTCGCCCTTTTGTAAAAAGATTTGTGAAATCTTGAACTAAAAAAAGTTAACTCAAATCTGACCCCAAAATAATCATTTATCTGACTGCTAAAAACTTATTTGGTACGTATTTGAGGCAAAGGTATTAAAATATAAATGTTAACTCAAGTAAGGTAACAGTTATTTTATGCCTGTAACTTACTCTGGTAAAAACAAATATACCTGGATAAATAAGTATACATGTCCATATAATTAATTTTACATAATAAAGCAGAATATTTGGGATAAAGCAAATTTTTTACCGCGCCCCTACATGCGTGTGTGTGTGTGTATGTGCGTGTGCACACACACACACACACACACACATATATATATATTCATGTAGAAAGGTATGTTCAGTTTATCTTATTATAAATAGGTATTACAGAGCAAGGAATAAAAAATAAAAGGAAAATTGCTCTATAAATATATATATGTATAAATGTTAGTTTATTTTGACAGTTTTTAAGAGGTAAAAATTTTGAAGTTTTTATTAAATTCTGCCGCAGATAAAAACTGGTTTGGGATGTAATTAAACAAAACTAGTCAATTAAACGATTTAATACAAACAGGATAACCGTATTTGTACAAAAAAAAAAAAAAAAAAAATAGGGATTATTATATATTTTAAACTATTCAATGATCAAATGATACAAGTTGATACAGCACACACACATACACACACACACACACACACACACACACACACACACACACACACACACACACACACACAAATTTGATGAGTCAAATAGTACTATTAATTCAAGCGAAGAAACCTAATTAGCAAACTTGAAGACTTCATTTTAACAAGGTTTAATTACAAGCATTCAAGTTATAGGCCTTCTCTATAATTCTTTCCACTTCATCAATTAATTTCTGTTTGAAAATAAGTTCTTAATCGGATACGGAATAGAAAATAAACGACAGAAGCAAAATAAAAAAGTTTATATGAGCACCACATAAAGGTGAACCAATGCATCTATATGTACGTATATATTTATGTTGGGAATACACACCTGTATTTTGTGATGTATGAGGAAATTATTTAACCAAAATATAAAGTTTGAAATTAGGTTACATAAAAGAAGTTAGGAAAATGTAAATAAAATGTTTAAATTAATTTAGATTATAATATGAGAAAAAAAACAGGGAATGAGTAAGATTTTTAAAAATAATTCTCAGTGCTACTTCTGATAGTTTTTAATAAAATTAAAACCAGCCGAGTCATTTATTAAAAAAAAAAACTGTCTGTCGTCCACTCAATGTGAAATCTTTAACGAGTATGGTCTAAAAAATTCCTTTATGTCATTAAAATATGTATTTGTTCTCTCCAAACAGTTTTCAAGCCACTGTCGAGTCTATGTGCCTGTGTATGTGTGAGTATAGGCAAATGCAATTACTGCTACCGACTTGCCAAGCCTGATTAGCTGCGATGTAAGTGTAAATGGACCTGTAAACATGTAGTCTGAAAAAGATTCAGGTCGACCCCACTCCTCGGACGTGTAGTTAATTGAAACCCAACCACCAAAGAACACCGGTATGCATAATCTAGAATTAAAATCCATATAAAAGCAACTACTTTTACAAGGACTCGAACCTTATTTTTAACTTTTGACTTGGAAAAACAACTGATTTTGCGATGATACGTTTAACCAGCAGAATAACCCAGCGGGTTATGTATTTTTTAATTGCATTTATTCTTTTAAAATAAAATTTACTTAAAGTTTTACAATTAAAACTTCATCCATAGTAATAATAAACTTCATCCAAGTATTCCATCCATATCCATACGTTAATTAAAGTAACTGGTTTTATATTCATTTAAAATATTTTACATAAAAAATACGAAAATACACAGACTACTAGAAATCAATTAGTTTAATTAGTAATAGAGTTAATAAATTTATTAGTGAAAGAAATTGGAACCATTATACGTTTGTAATAAAAATTAATCAAAAGATTTCTTCATAAATAAAACAGTATTAAAAATATTATTTACTATGAGTATTTTAAAATAATCTCTTTCAACAAATATTAGTTCTTGGTATTTGAATATTAATAACTGCTGATAAATTAGTTTCGTAACAGTCCTAGCTATCCTGCACTAAAATCTTTGCCAGCATATATAAATAAGTAAAACGCTTTAGGAAAAAATAAAAAAAAGTACAAGAGACCAACTGTCACACAAAAAAGCATAAAACATATCATTTATCCATATCATAAGAATTTATAATGATAAATAAATCTATAAATATAAATATACTATAAGCGGCTGAGTATGTATTTAGTATTAATAACTGTTGTACATTTAAAATAATTTATTATAAATTTATAATATGATCACATACAATTCTAAATTAGACGATCATTAAATAAAGGAAGCTATAGGTAGATTACAATTTGATTCCAAAGATATATTAAAAGCATTCTATACATAAATCAATAGGAGTTTAACTACTAAAATTACGGCTACAGCTGTTAAAATTTTGATTAAAATTAGATTTCATATTAATCGTTTCAGAATACAGTAGTATCAAAATCGTACTGACTGTGCGGTTTAATGTTGTCACTGCCAACAAACTTCTGCTAGATCAGATTTCATCTCACGTTTATGAACGTAGTAAAGAAAATTAAGGGTTTAAAACTCATAAAGTCAAAATAGATCGAATTTGCTCCACTTTGCGGTTTTAATTGTTAACTTTATTACTTCGTTTATTAGAAATAAATAAATAAAACTGGTTAAATAACACTGTAATAAACTGTTTGGCAACATTGTTCGTTTAGCATATAAGCTTTTACAGAGATAGCCAAGCTCTACACTTTTTACATCACGTTTGGCACGGGCTGCGATGTCAACAAACTGAGCCAGTTTTAACTTCACATCGGTTTTCATACTATAACCTATTGTAAATAGATGTTATATTTCAGTCACTTACTTCAATTTTTATTAGTAATTTGACAGTTTATTACGTTTCTAATGGTCTACAATTGTATTTTAATCGCAACACACTTATTACATTTAACAATCTTATAATCTCTGAGTTGTAACATCATGTACTTGAATTTTATTTTATTTAGACATCCCAGTTGAAAAAACAAATAATCCTAATTTGGTTTTATGAACGAGGAGAATATTTATTATAATATCGTTAGATATTATTATTCAGTAATTCTTCTGCAATCTCGTTAATATAATCTTTATTAATTCCACTAAAACAATCTATTCTGATAGTTGATTATATTATTCCACAATATACAGAAATAGATTTTTTTTTTTTTTAAATAAATCTAATCACCAAGAGATGCTTTTTTCTTTTTTCATCGTCTGTAGTTTGTTACCCTACTAATGATTCCGTATTGAGAAGGTTTATCTTCGGTAAACTTTTTATTAGAAGGAAAAACGTCTTATACACTAATTTTTAGTATAAAATTTATTTATATTTTAATGAAAAATAACTGCCATTAACCGACATAACATTATTTCACGTCATTTACAAATTTTAAATGATAATAATTTTGAACACTGTAAGATATAAAATACAAATTATAAATAGGAGTTTATTTCACATACAGTAAAGGAAATGCAGCAACAAATTAAACGAAATTAAAACATTTAATCTGGAACATGCTCGTAAATTATTTTGTAGTTACTATTTGCGAACATTTTACTTATGTTTTGTTGAAATTATAAATAAACAGTCAATTTGAACTATTTTCAAGTATACAGGTGTAGTTTTAGTTAAGAGAATTAGCGAAAATTTATCAGTAGATACGAACAAAACCAAATTTGTACAGGTAGACACATGTAGGAACAAAATAACATTGAAGAGGAATAGCTACAAGGTAATATATAGACTATACACGCGCACGCGCACACACACACGTGTATATATATATATATATATATATATATAAATGTAGTGCATCCCAGTGAATGTATGTATGCTATGTACATGTCATCATTCGTATTCCAGTGTGAACGTTGTTGGAACTGAAAGGTAGGTCACGAGATCAATGTGAGGCTAATTGTATAGAACATAACGTACTTCCCCACTCATCAGTTCACCCCCTTTTCAAATAATCTCATCCAAAACAGTGTTCGCTATTTATTCTCTACTCTTCACCGACACCGACATCAACCATGAAATCATTTCATTTCTCCCATAGTACAATGTACTAATAATACCAAATATAGTTTAACAAACAGAAAATATATACGGGTAAACTGAAGCATTCATCTAATAACACTGTACTTGCAGCACATTAAACAGCTTATTCGTAAGTCACCTCAAATATCTATTAATCAAGTTCAATTCGATTTAAAATTTTTATTAAAATAAAAATAAAATAAGTGATTGGAAATAAATTACTTTGAACTTATAAAACAAATTTTAACTACAAATAAAATTTAGTTAGTTTATTAGTTAATTAGTAAAAAATTAGTTTTATTAGTTATTAGTTAATAAAAACACGAATTTGTAAATAACAAACTACATTTTATCCACACCCATAATTTCTTCTTATTTTATATCTTTAGTTTCCCCACCCACCCAGAGCCGGACACGCAATTAAGCATAAACTCAGCTCCGAGGAATACCTTCAACTCAAACTACCTCGGAAGGACGTAAGACCCCGCCGAGGCAGCCGGGACTCAGCCTCTTTGCATCCCATGCCTCAAATGAGGAGTTCCCAAAAGGGAACTCCGATCTTGATGCCTCGACTCTAGTGGGGAACCTCCAAAGGGATCCCCCACCAGGACTACGGTCTTACATTCCCCCCAATAGCATCACAAAAGAGTCCCCATCTGATCATTGAAGGTGGAAGACCGAAGCCTACCCCCACCCCTCGCGGATGGAGCTGTTCCTCAAAGACACCATGACGTTACTGTGAAGACTCAACTCCTGACGCAGTTAAACCTGTCTTACATTCTCGACCTCCGGGTGCATGATCGTACAACTTGCAGGATGTACATCGAGGCTCTTGCTTACAATTTTTTCGTATATGGCCGGCCTTACCACACGTAAAACAATGACCATTTCTATCTGCGCTATTACAGAAGCTGGCCTGTGGTCTAGACTCTAGCACGTAAAGCAGAGTTCGTCGGAGACACGCCGCGTCACCCGACAAGCCACCCAGGCAATGCAAACACGCCCATCAGACAGCAGTTTTTCCGCAAGGAGGGACGGCAAAGCTAATGTTACTACTTGCGTCGAGCCGTAAGCCGGCCGCATTGAAAAAACAACTATAGTGACCGACTCACCAGTTATTTTACGAATTTCCCTGAGAAACTCATCCTGCGTCGAAAGAGCATGTCCTTGTTAAGGATGTGGATCTTCCTACCACCTCTTCCAACCAGAGCCGTAGTAGCACCCTTTTTTTCGCCGACATCTCTGCTAAACTGTTTGGCTACAAAACAATCGGCTCGCACCCGGAGGTGAAGGTCCTTCCTTTGTCCTTCCGTAGGGAGAGGAGCCCGGTTTCACCCGGCAACATTGCATTCTTCACGGAGCGGAAAAGATCAGCGTAGCACAAATTTAGGAATCAGCTATTTTACCTTTCTTTTATTTTATTCTAACGTAGTCAAAACATTATTTTATTAGTACACATTTACGTCATTTTAACATTTTACTTTCATAAATTTATAGAATTACTGTTACAGGTTGTTCATACATATTAAAATAGTATTTGTAATAACATTAGTGAACTATAATTCATATCTAGGTAGTTAACACAGATCCTTGAAATGCTATATTTAAAAAATTCTAGCTAAAACAGATATATATTTTTTTTTATCTAATCAGGAATACAAAATTCTACTTAAAAAAAACCTGTACGAATTACGAAATATTACTAATAACAAGTGGAATATTAAAAATAAAAAAGTATACAGAATATAAAAAACGGCTCTTGTGACAATAAAAGTTTTTATTAAACGGATCAAATTTAAAACAGAAAGTAAAGATAACATTTTTGTCTATCGAAAGAAAAGAAAAAGGAAACCGCACGATTTTACCTTCCCGTCTAGATAGCGTTATAGCAGAGCTATAGCTCTAGAAGGGAATGTATTGTAATCGGTCAAATTTGGGCACATGTGATTTCCACCGGATCTTGACACCTAAGGAACCGAAAAACCGGATGGAAATTTTCCTGATGTTAATATTCGTATGTACGTGTATTTCGGTGTTGACCTCTAAATCATCTTATATCTCCAGAACTACTGGAACGAGTTGATCAAACTTGGTCAGATTACTTCTATACATGGGGCAGCGATGGCATTAAATTTTTAACTTAAAGGTAAAGGGGGTGAGGCTGTAGAGCAAGGTCACCTTCAGTATCTCATGATTTCGCCTAATTGAAGTCATATTCTTCTTAGGCAGATTTGTTAACAATTAAAAAATAATATTTGCAAAAATAATTTTTTGCAAAATCGCATCCCCACCCCGAAAAATGCTGTTGTAATCGTCTGCTATGTTTTGAAATTACAGGTGAGCGGTAGAATTAAATAAATGAATAATATTTAAAGGGTAAAAAGGTAAACTCGCTGTAGCTGGGTCTCGAACTCAATTGCCCAGTTAACTTGGTACCTGGGGCGTTAAACCTCGCGGCTACACCAACTACCGACCGTACGAGCGAATCTTGTTTATGTAAGTGGTGAAATTACATTAGTTTAGTTCCGACCACCACCGCTAGTACCACCACATACGCACGAATTACATCCGTATGAGCGCGCGCTTTAATTAGAATCATTGAATTAAATAAACAAAAAAATATTATGTTTAAATAAAATGATAAATATTTTTAATTAAGTTGTAACTGTAAGCCATGCATCATAAACAACCCACGGTTGTCAGCTTTTTTTATGTTGTTCTTCACTAAACAGAAAGTAGCTCTAAAGGCTTCAGGAATAGTAAAACTATTTTCAAAATTTTCTTAAATGTTCTTTAAATTCATTGTGAATCTACTCTTTTAAATAACGCAAATAACAGGAGTCGTTATGATGAAAAATGATCACAGTCAAATGTACGTAATAAATATACTATTAATGATTTGTCCACTAAGACAACTGACAATTTTTCTTTACTAACTTCTCACGCGACATAAAGAAATTCAATTTTGTATTTGATTATCTAAAATTAATTCTGCCAATCAAGAGATAATTATGAAAATCACACTTGTACAAGAAAACAAAAAATTAATTTCCTTTGGACTGCGCAGACGAATAAAAATATATTTCAGTTTATTAACTTTGCGATATAATTTGACGATCCATAATAATTATTTTTTTTAACGTATATAAACATTTCAGAACTTAAAAATATTTTTTTTTATAAGAGCTGTTAGCTTGTTATTAGAGAGTTTTTAGAAGACACTGATTTTTATAATCTAACCTTTAAACAAAGATGATTATTTCCATTTTCACAAAAGATTGACATATTTTTTATATGTAGTTTTCTTTTACAAAAATTAAATCTTTTTTACGAATCCCATTAGTTTTATTAGTTTGTTCATATTTGTATTTTTTTTCAATAATTTTAGACAATGGAGATCATATAAAATTTATAATGTATATGATACAATACAAATGTAGTGTAGAAAAGTAATATCGTGTATAATCATTTTATATTTCAGGAAATTAAAACAAAAATCTCGGGAAAGATAAAAACAAAGTAAATAAAATTGTTTATAATGAAAGAAGAAGATATGAATGGGTACGTCTCTTATTTTTTTAATCTAGCAATTAAGAAAGATAATAAAGATATTATTAAGCATGTACAAAATTTTTAAGATTAATATCGTGGTTTATACAACGGTTATCAAGTGAAAAGTAGATTATACGGCGTTTAAGTTTCATCTTTCGTCATAAATATATTATGCGCATGAATTCGTCGACAGAAGAGTGGATAAAAGAAAAAGGCTGAAGCATAACCATTGTAAAATAAAAAGAATGTTTGAATAAGTGTACAGAGTCAAAGGTACAACTAATTAATGATGCCGGGAATTCTCCTCTTTTTTCTTTTCCTTTCTTCTTTTCTTTTTGAACAGCATTCAAAGTTGTCTCAAAGAGTACACGGTTAATAGCCTCTAAGTACATACAAGTGGATTTTTGTGTGGTGTTCCATTATACAATTCCACAAGTTTGGATTACTTGAAACTTTGATTAGGGAAAGTTAGAGAAGATCTCCCTTGTTATTTGGATCTTGGAATCCAGCGTTAACGTTACAAATTCAACTGTATTTTGTTTTATATATATACATACAAAACACACACACACACTTTTCAAACCAGATGTTGACTTATTGTTCCTTAATATATTATAAATAGATGGGTTCATATACGAATAAGAATATTTTATCGTTTCAGGAACTTAACTTTTTACCAGAATATTATTTCAACAACATAGTTTACTTTGTAATCACAAGAGTAGCTTGATTATATAAAAATTAACAACAGATATTTAATTTTGGTACCAACCAATTTTTTTCTTTTTATAAAAAAAGTTTAATAAAGTTTATACAAGGAATTATGTATAAGAATTTTACTTATTCAGTTTTCTTTATTGGGTTTTCTCGCTTTCTAAATTCAACTGGAATCCATGTTTAAGACCTTATATAATAATCCTTCCTACAAACATTCTCGGTGGTGGCCATTCTATGATAGCTCTTCAATGTGGTGCAGTACTGTTTTTATCATACTGAAATTATTCCGAATAATCTTGTTTCGAATACGACTTAAAATTCTCTGAGAACTGACATGCTGTTCTCGAAAAATTTACCGCCATTGACTAGATTTTTGCCTCATTTTCGGTGTTGATGTCCAAATTTTGATGCCATAAGTGGCACTGTTTTCAATAACAGATGGTGTAATATTGGCTACGAAGAAGAGGGAGTATTTTTCAAGAGAAAAATACTATAGTATTTAATGTTATAACACACAGTAAAATACCAATTAATTTAATGTAAATAAGTAATATTTCTGATAAGTTGGATACAGTTTGAAGATGATATGGTAACTCTAGCCGTAGGAATATAAAGTTTGTAATCTGCCTTGAAGAAAGGAATGAAAGAATATGGAATGAAAATAAATATTGATAAAACTCACGTTATTAAAATTAAAAAAACAAAGAGAATTATGTGATAAGAACAAATGAAGGAAGAATAGCAAAAAAAAATGAAGTAGAAATAATAAGGTATTTTGGGACTAAGTTAATAGAAGATTGGAAGTTTGCAATGGACGTAGAAGAAAGAATAATTAAGGAAGAAGTTGGCCTAGTTATATATAGAGTATGGTATGGTTGTAAGGAAGTAATGCATAGGGAGAAACATTGGATTGAGGCTTTTGAGATTTAGATATAGAGAAGCCTGAAGAAAGTAAAATACACTCATAAAGTGAGGAATGAGGAAGTAATTTATTTATTTATATTTATAGGAACAACAGGCTTATACTCCTTACCGTTACCGATGAATGATAATGAATTTTGTAGCGTGTGAAAAATGCCAAGCCTGATCGTGATTCGAACCCGGAACCTCCGATTGTTAGGCCGAGATGCTAATGATGAAGATTAAAGAAGAACGAACACTTAATACGGAAAACACACAAAAGAAAATGAAATTGGATAAGACATGTGGCTAAAGGAATTGGAATCTTGACAACTACATCAGAAGGGTGAATAGAAGAGGAAAGGAAGCGAGGAAGAAAAAAAGTTAATAGATGAGGAGAAGATTACAAACTATAATGAGACGAAGGCGAAGAGTTGAGATATAAATAAATGGAGATATGGTAGCGTAGCGTAAGGCACCTGCCGCCAGGCAGAAACCAGATAATGATGATGATGTCTGATAATCATGTTTCTTCGGTCGTAATTGTAATACTTTGAAAAAAAAATTAACATCTAATCTACTGAAGAATATGAATAATCAGATATCGTTGATAATATCGACAAAAATCTTCTAGTAGATTCAACTCTAACCAGCCCTTAATACACATAAATTTTTTAATAAAAGAAAATCATAATATCATTATTAATTCTTAAAAAATACATAAAATTTATTATAATAAATTTTACGTATTTTGATACAAAATGATAATAGATATAGTTTTTCGAGATATAAAAATATAAATACTAATCTTTCATTTAATTTTAATCTCATTAAAAGTAATGTAATATAAGTTTCATACGGAGTCTTTCGTATTAAAACGTTCCCGTAATCAGTTAGTTACAGCTACAAAATTTACACATAAAAGGAAAATGTAATCCGTGTATTTTAATACAAAATTTCTTCTACAACGAGCAAAACGTTTAGTAATTTTATTATATATGTAATATTGCAACATCTGCGGCTGCATTTCTGTAGCAGTTAAATACTGAAAACTATGTTGCAAATAACTGTTTTATTTCTTGGATAAAATTCATTTTAATATTTTAATTGTTAACAAATATTAAAAATACAGCTGCTCGGAACATTTTACATAAACATTCTATTATGAGTTGCAGTTAAAACAACAAGCACAATTATTCTTATGTATTTAGATGTTCAAATAACATAATATATTTGTTTAAAATATGTTAAAAAGATAAAGTTGACAACTAACAATTTAATGTTACATTCTAATATAAGCAAGTGTTCTTATTTCAAAAGATATAGGAATCATCAAAAAAGGTTTATAAATTGATAGAAGTATGCATAAAATAATTATAAATAAAAAAATAACAAAGTTTTTATTAGTTAAATAAGAAAGGGTAATCTAGATTCATATGCAACTGTAAGTCAAGTCATTTATCTTGAACGAAATATTTTATCCTAAATATGTATAAGATAGCATACATAATAAACATAGACAGATATTGAAATTTAGTTAAAAATAACCTCACATGCCTTCAATATTTCTTTAAGTAGGTATCCAGCAATATATGAGTAAAATTATATAATAAAAATTTAATTAACAAGATTTTTAAATTTAAACGCTAATTTACTGAAAAGATATATTTACAGAAAATGGTTTCTTTTTTCGGCTTACAGAGAGTGGCATATCAAGTAAAAACACATCAGGAAAAACTGTAAACGTAGCTAAACTTTAATTATCTAATACACTTCAGCAATTGGTGAAAAAATATCCGAAATTTTAGTATCCGTAAAAACGTTTAAAGCAGTGCTTTGATGTTAGTCAACTTGGGTAAAAAAATCTGATGTGGAAACCACATGACTTCCTTGTACGCTTATTAAATTATATATACACATGTTTTTTAAAATGAAAAGTACCACAAATTTTATTTCATTAATAACTTCTGATATTTTTTCATAATTTTTTTTAAATTGTTATTATTGAATTATTATTTCTTGTATTTTTACAAATCAGAGGTTAATAAATCAATATATTTAAAAAAAAGGAGATAAAGTCAGATTTGAACCGATGTGCCTTCCCCTTGTAAGGTCCAAATATTTCATTAATTAAAGTTTATTTGGATATAACTATGGAACCAATGAAAATAAGTACCAGCTATGATATATCGTTGAAAATCTCTTTAAGGGTTTATTATTGCAGTTAAGAAAAAGTCCAAAATCCAAATTTTTTTGGATTTCGGACACTTTTGGTTCCGTCGATTGCAATCGAAAGGGGAGGTGCAAAACTGGAAGTTAAAACAGTCCTAAATTCAAAATTTCAACATCCTACGGGTAGTCGTTTTTGAGTTATGCCAGATCCATACTTACGTACAGACGTCACGCCGAAACTACTCAAAATGGATTCAGGGATGGTCAAAATGAATGGATATCCGTTGAAATCTGAAAAACGAAATCTTTCGCGATCACAATACTTCCTTTACTTCGTACAAGGAATTAAAAAACTAATGGAAGCAAACG
The DNA here is from genome assembly GCF_047948215.1 of Lycorma delicatula. Taxonomy (NCBI): domain Eukaryota; kingdom Metazoa; phylum Arthropoda; class Insecta; order Hemiptera; family Fulgoridae; genus Lycorma; species Lycorma delicatula. Next base: position 68,295,237 of record NC_134456.1, on the reverse strand, counting down.
TTCCGTATGTAGCTGATATGATTACTTGGTTAAAATATTATTCTACGTAGATTATATAAACAAGGCAACAATAAGTAAGAAAAGTGCAATTAAAAATATAATTTTTTTCCTTCTAAATTAAAAATAATATATATATATATATAATGTCAAGGCTATGTAATATTTATCAAATTCACGGACATTGATTAATTTATACACGAAATGAAAGAGGAACAGTTTTAGGTGTGCGCAAGGATTTTGAAGTCTACTGATTATGGTTCGGTTGCTAGCTTTGCAAAAGAAATGATTCACCGTTATGACGAAGACTTTCTTTATCGTGTTATATTAAGTGACGAATCAACATTTCATGTTAATGGAAAAGTAATCACTCAAAGGCTGCGTTTATGGGAATCAGTAAATCCTCACAAAATATTGCGGTGCGAAAGAGACTCGTGAAAACTGAATGTTTTTGTGCCGTATCGCGACGGCAAGTTTACGAGCCGTCTTTTTTCGCGAAAGTGTCTGGAATGAACTACCTTGATATGCTACAACTATAGCTCTTTTCTCAACTGGAATACAAACTAGAGAATTTTATTTGGCAACAAGATCGCCTCTTCACTGGTATAAAGTTGTACGTGATTGGTTGAATGAAATTCTCCACGACTGCTTGATCAGACGCCGGGGATCAGATGACAGGGCTTATTTTCCGTGTCCTCCAAGTTTGCCCGTGTTGACCCCGAGCGATTTTTTCCTTTGCGGGTTTATAAAGGATCAAAAGTATGTGCCACCATTACCAGCTGACCTAGTTGACTTGAGACGTAGAATTAAAGCAGCTGTCGCATCAATTACTCCAGACTTGCTGATTAAAGTATGGGATGAACTCTCCTATCAGTTAGATGTGTGGCGTGTGGCACACTGCGCTCGCATTGAACACTAATAGAAAAATTTCTTTTTCGTTTCATTAATAAGCTTACATTATCAATGTAAGCAAAACTTAATAATTATTACACGGTGGAGAGGATATGAGTGTACATACATCTACCATCGGATTTAATTTATGAGGAAAAGCCTATTAAAATTTGAATATAATATTGGTGGAGGAAGTTCCTAAACAAACAACCGATGATTTAAACTTGCGATTTTATAAAACAATAAATAAATAAAATTAAAATCCGTAACAGAATTTAACTCAAATACGTTTTACAATCAATATTTTGAACATTCACAATCTAGCTCAACAGATATTTTTAGATCTACATTTAATCTGCTTTATTTCTTGGACGGTTCAGACTGTGGAAATATTAATATTTAATATTTAAATATTAATTTAATAAAATTTATGGTACAAAGTGAATCATTAGTTATTTTAAACAAATCACAGTTATTTACCATTGGAATTTAATAAATATTCATTTTTTATTAGACACAGAATCTAATCCGGAATGTGATACTTCTGATCTTGATTTATTATTAAATTCAAGTGAAATTATTTGCAAGCTGTACTGGCGTCCTTTTAGTTATATGATAAACTAGGATTTTCTTCAAAATAATAGAAAGTACGATAACAAAGTATGATAAGAAAGTACAAAGATATGGACAATAAAAACTTAGCGAAGAATCTGGGTGAAAGAAATTTGAAATGATATAACTCAATTAGCTTCTATTTTCAATAAATTTTTATTAAAAGAATAACATACTCGTATATCCTGTTAAAATATATATATATATATTTGTTTTCTATTTTATAATAACTTAAGATAGTTTAAACTAAAATTAATTATTATACTTAAACCATAAAAATAATTTCACAAGGTGTGAATTTACAGACTAAGGTTTAATTTTTAAATTATTATCTTATAAAAGAATATAATAAATTTTAGTTTGAAAGAATTCGACTGCCAGAGCTCAAGCTTCGTTTCCACGGGTAGTCAATAATTTTTTAAGTTGTATAAAATAAATAAATAGATATTTCTGATGATAAAATTCTGTAGTAAATATTTGGTACATAATTAACTATTTAAATATTTATTTTAAATGTTACTTTTTTAATTACTACTACTAAAAGGACATAATTAAATCTTACTACATTGAGTTGTTAAGAAAACTTTATTATGTGTTTTCCAGAGTTGATCTACTCTGTTTTCCCATGTCCTTCCTTATTGAAGTAGAAGTATAAAAAAGGATTTATTCTCTTTAATAATTAAAGAGACGTGCATAAAAATATTCTATTACTGGAGCATAAGTATTTCTTCTCTTTACACTAGAATTTTATTTTTGATTTTAACACTTAGATTAACTGTTATATTTTACTGTATAATTGTCTTACACGTCCGTTTTTGTAAGGTGCTTGGCGACTTCGAATTTTATGGCTACTTTCCGCTTCCTAAAGTATTAATAATGTGGAAGTAAAATTTAATTTTATCGAAATTTAGTCATTTTTAAAAAAATATAAGTTTGTTGATGAAACAGGCAAAAGCAATAACTCCTAGATGCGTACATTTTGTTTAATATTCTAGTATTCAAAGTCATTTACTTTTTCACGACATATAATTTATTAAATGAATAAGCATCTTTAAAGATTAGGAGTATAAAAATAAAGAAATCATTATACATAACATGGTACAACCCTACAAATCGAGATTTTATACACGTGAAAAATTTATTGTAATTTAACGATATGACCGAGCGTACATTCATTGTATTGCCCCTAAAAGATTGTTTTATCGCTAATAGGTTAACATGTGGCACAGGCATATGTGAACTGATTGACGTAAAATATTTTTAGAAAACTATTACCTATAACAACAGGTACATGGTCTGTTGTTAATTATTATTGTTATGTATTGTTTTTAAGCTAAATTCACTTTGAATTACTTTAATATACTCACTAATCTATTGAAAATATTAAAAATAATTATTATGAAAAATAAAACGCGGTTCTTTACTGATAGTACAAAGATTAACAACATTTTTTTAAAAAGGAAAATAAAAAAAATTTTATCCTTCATGAAATTGATATAAAATCAGTCTAATGTATTAAAAAATAACAATAAACGGAATATAAATTAAAAAAAAAAATAATTTAAAAAAACACAATTTGTTCAATTTAAGAATACATCATGTCGGTGAGTTTTTTAAAGATTTAAAAAATTCACAAACATGATGCATTTTTTAAATTATGCTGAAATGTTCTTACATTCATAAAATTTACTTCCAATATTTTCTATCATCGGCAAAAATTTCTTTAGAGGAAGTTTTATTTAAAAATAATAAAAAAAGATGAATTTTGATTTAGCCGCTTAACTCAGAAATTAAAAAAAAATAATGACGATCCAGCCACCTTTCTCATCGAATTTCTGAAATCTTAACGAGAATTAATACTAGGTTGGAACGGAACGAAACGCAAGGATAGCGGGAAATTTATGTTCCCTACCAATCACAGAACCTGGACAAAAGTCCCTTATTGCTGTATCTTTCTTTTATCGGGCGAGTAATTATTTAATTAATGGCAGTTATATTTATTTTGTTTTATTTATGGCCGGAATTATTTGCTGCGTTCCAATCCTTTAAACCGGGAAGAAATTGTTTGACCGGGACTGACCTAAGAAGACTAGTCACGTAAGAGCTTCGTTCTCTCGCATGATTCCTCTTCAGTCCATCCCCTGAAGTCCTTTCGGTGCTAGAGCCTTCTGGTGTAGCACGAATACGCCTTTCGGGAGCCCTAGTGTTTGGAGGATGCAATGCGCTCCCGTTTCCGGAGAAGTTACAACACCAGATTGTTTTAAGAGGCTAAATATTTTCACCTACTTTTTCTTTCATCCTCTATTGTTAAGCTATAATTTCTCTGATTAATGGTGTACAATGTTAAGTTTCCAAGATTTTTATATATGTAAATAACAAATGATGATTGAGTTTGATAGTATTAATAATTCCTAGAAGAGTCCCATTTATCCCTAATTATTTAGTTCTTAAATTGGAAAATTAATCAAATTTACAATATTGTTTGTTATATGAAAGTAAAGGGGATATTAAAATTAAACTAGTTAAACAACTGTATACTGCAGACCTACAATGAAATATTCAAATACATATAACAGAAGGTTATTCTTTGTTGAATATATAAAACGAGTGTTATAAGGTAGAGTAACGTAAGGTAACGATATAATATATTAAGATTAATGGGATGACAGCCATTACGATGCTGGAAAAGAAAATAAGCTTCTGTAAGATGTAAAAAAATGTTTAGGTAGAAGGGAAAAATACTCATGGCAGTTTGAATTTTTAATATAGTTAAGGTTTGTGATTTTTAGGCCTTTATAAGGTTCTCATGCAAGTATATTGGCCCGATTATACAATTATATTCGTAGAAAAACAATTTATTGATCGGCAGTTTTCTATTAATTACCTTTTTTAACTAACTATAATGTTACTAAAAGAAAAACAGAAAGTAAAGGATGAAACCAACTAAGGAATGGTAATTTAAACGTTTTTCGAACCGTAAAGGTTTCATAGAAACGAAAATAAATTGGATTCTATCGAGATGAAAAATTTTAAAATAAAATATTTATTATAAATGATGGTGTTAGAATAAGGTTATAGAGTTCACCCCCACTTGATGGAGGTCGGAAAATGTAAACGGAAAGGCGCAGGTGGGGTCGGTTGAGATTTATAGCATGGATACAACCCTATTCTCTCCCGCTCCCCCATATGGGGTTCCTTCCTGTATTACCCCCGTAGGAGAGTGAGTAATCGAGAAAACGATTGTATTTTGCGAACTGATATTTAGTTGTATCATTTCAGCTTTGTGCCCAAGAAATGAAGTTTATAAGTATGAAATTATTCATGCTTCATCGTTTTAGATAACGAAATGACTTAATTTTACGATGTCATAAAAATAATCATCAAAAAATTAGAAATTGTTTAAAAATTAAATGGTAGCGTAGTAATTTTTTTTTTTTACACACCCAAAGATTGAGTAACAGTAAAAATTATAAAGTAATACGTCTCTATTCTTTTACGTAATGTTAAACTGAAGCAGTTCAATAGTGGGACCTACCGGGCTGGTCTAGTAGTTAACTCGACATCGCAAATCAGCTGATCTCCAAGTTGAGAGTTCTAAGGATCAAATCCTAGTAAAGGTAGTTATTTACTTTTATACAGATTTCAATACTAGGTCGTGGATACCGGTGTTCTTTGGTGGTTGGGTTTCAATCAACCACACACCTTAGGAATGGTTGCCTGTAACTGTACAAGACTACACTACATTTACATTCATACAAGTCATCCCCACACATCCTCTGAAGTACTAACTTACGGTGGTTCCGGAGGCTAAACAGAAAAAAGAAAGAGAGTTCAATAGTGGGAAAAACTGCATGTAAACCGAAATACATCTCATACATATGCATTCATTCGCTTTGAATAAAAGCACTTATATAATAAAATATTCTGTTTATTAAAAATTAGGCTTAGACCTAAAAAACTGAAATGTATAATTTTCCTTCGTAGATAGAGGTAAAAAAATGTATAAAAGTATTATCTGATTCTCATTCTTATTTCTGGTTTATAATTAAATGATATGTAAACAAAAAAAAACTTTAAAATAACTACTTGAAAGCTTAAAAACGTTTTAACTAATTCCTGAAGTATTTTTCTAAATGGTGAACGAGTCTAAAAAAATTCTTAACGACAAACATCCGTGATAAAGACCGATTTTTCGTGAAATATGAAACTAATTTATAGTTGTTTGTCGATTCATTTATATGTTTAAGTATATATTTTAGTCTGTTTTTTAAGAATGCAAATTAATTTTAATAATTTTACGGAATTTTATAACAAGAATGCTATTTAACAAAAAAAAACTTTAAAATAACTACTTGAAAGCTTAAAAACGTTTTAACTAATTCCTGAAGTATTTTTCTAAATGGTGAACGAGTCTAAAAAAATTCTTAACGACAAACATCCGTGATAAAGACCGATTTTTCGTGAAATATGAAACTAATTTATAGTTGTTTGTCGATTCATTTATATGTTTAAGTATATATTTTAGTCTGTTTTTTAAGAATGCAAATTAATTTTAATAATTTTACGGAATTTTATAACAAGAATGCTATTTAACAAAAATAATTTTTGTTACATAATTTGATTACATAATTTTTTCCTTTTTTTTATAGGTTATCACGGAGAGTATTTGGATGCATATACCCATGCTATGTGTGGTAATTTTGAATTATATAACCATTGCTTTTTAGCTTTATTTGTAAAAAAGAAAAGTTAAAGATTTTATACAGTTAGTTTATACTAATTAAATTTTTCATACATTTATCCACCTACAATTTTTTTAAATTCCACCTACCCTCCCATAACCCCTTTATTATGTTATAACACTTCCGGGTGTAATGAAATAATTTTATAATAGGATTTATTTAAATATTTACTAAATATTATTCATATTTATTTTTGAATAATCATTAATTCATAAAATAAATATATTTTTAAACATTCAATATGTACGTCATCGTTACGTAATTACTAAAATGAAATATTTACAATCACATAGGAATATTTTTCCATCGACGACGGTATTTTTTATGGACTCCAGTTATTTAAAAGATGAATTTGTCATAGTTTTCTTGGCAGATGCCGAATAATACTATTACTAACTAATACTACTACGAAAATAAGACAATTTTATTTTACTTTATAATATCTTTGATACAAACGATGAAGTAATTCTTGCAACTGAAGATGACGATTATTGGACTAAAGTTAGAAATTAAATATCAGAACTTAAATGTAATCTACGTAAAACTAAACGATGGTCTACTTTATTTGATGTTACCAATGAAGGCGATGTTGCTATTTAAATTTATGCAAAGTTAAATTTTCGAGTTACAAAGATTTTTCTTTCTCAGTTCTACCCAAGAAGACCGATGATTTTTACCACACCTTCACTAATTCGCTGTCAGAAATGCACCAATTTTCGGAGTACGACGCACTACATATGTTTGATTAACCAGCAAACCCTAAAAACAAGCATCAAGTTTCAACTCACTCACCACTGTGACTCACTGCGTAAGCGCGTTTGAAAAATACACCTCTAAATAGTCAATATAACCTCAAACGTTTTTCAAATTTAAGTCGAGCGCCACTACACAAGGACTCTATAAATCTTCATCAAATTTTCACATACAAAACTACAGATCAACAAATACAGCACATCTAAATTTCAGTGAAAGTGATTTTGTAGTTTTGGAAATTTCGATCCACAGAATTTTATACATAGGCCGATAAATATAAGGAAACCCCAATTAAAGTGAATGATATTTTCGGACTCCTCGTACCTCACAACGTAAATTCATTTTCACTCCCTACTCCCTATATGCGACCGAGAGTAATACCGTATTTTTCTTTGAAAAGTCTGTAAAAAATACTAACACTGTCTTTAAAAAATTCATTATTGTACTTATTCACTTCGAATCCTGCCTAATTTATTTATTATAAATATAATATCTCTATAGTCTTGAACGAGTAAGCGCCTAATCTGATTAAGCACTTTACATGATTAGGCATATTTTAACAACTTACGCACTGAGATGACAACGAGCGTAGGCACTACCTCTGGACAAAAACCTATAACACTAAATTCCGCCTATCTACCCAGTCTTTACGTATAAAAAGGCTTGATTTCAATGAAACAAAATAATTCTTCTAATTAAATAGATTACCTTATTTTATTATCTGTTGTTGATCAATAACATTTTATTTCACTTTCATTTAAATAAGACTAAACCTGAGTTAAGTGCTACTGCTGTTGAAATTATCGAAGTAAATTTATCACGTATAATTAGTAATCTGTACCGTATGTAATTGTTCAGTAATCTTACATTTTAAAAATATTATTTTTATTTTATTCAACAATGTAATGCAAGTGTAGTAAGTAGCATAGCGGTGCATATATGTTATATTTTTTCATACATTTACTTTGGAACAATGATACAATAAATACGCTTAAAACCTTACATACCTTACATTGTTAAAATTACATATTAAACCTCCTTCTTTCAGGTCATTATACTGAATATTAAATGCATTTCATTATTCAACCATTTCTAAAATATTATCTCCATTAATTTAACTAAATAGTTTCCTGAAACTATCACATTTAAAAATAAATTATTGTTGCCCTTAGCCCTTAATGTTGGTGCAATATGTTGTCCAACAATGAATTTTCGCTATTCTAGATGAAACTCAATCTATCAAAGGAGTTAATTTGATCCATCCAGTAATCTAAGGCTAAGTTATTATCCCTCTTCACATTTATTTAGAATTTATACGTTGAATCGACCTTAAAATCACAAAATCTTCATACAAATTTCTACAAATACTGGATAAATTGTTAATTTATTGTTAGGACTGTCAATATATATTGTTATCTTGTATTTAATTTATGCATAAGAATAATAATCGGTTTGTTTAAAATATTAGCCAAATTTGATTGTATTTAATTTTACGGATTTAAAAAAAGTCAAAAAAAAAAATGAAGAACACTAGATCAGGAATAAAGTGTGCAGAATAAGATAATCAAATTGTCTTTACGGGTTATACTTTTATTCTTTCACGTCATAATATTAAATAAAATCCCAGATGATTATAAAATATTCTTTGTGTGCTTATATACTAAAGAAAAAACTGTATTTTTGTATCACAAATATTTTATACAAAAAGAAATTGGTATATAAAGATTATTTGTAATATCATAGTTCAATTTTCGGAAGGTAGACATCAGGAAATGTATTAATTTAAATAAAAATCTGAATAAAAATCCTTATTTTAATAATAATATAAAACTGAGCATTGTCCTGGCTATTCTGTTTATTTATTTAAGTCTGAGATTCAATACATTTTTATTTCTAAAAGATTTAGATTACAGTCAAGAAGCATTTATTATAAGATAATAATAAGTAACGCAATTAACAAACAAAAATATGTCAAAATTACATCCCTTAATTAACATATTTATGAAACACTGTATTAAAAAATAATCATTATGGATTATTTCAACAAAGAAATTATAAAATTGCCTTTTTATAAAAAGTAATAATAAATTATAAACATGTAATAGCATACATAATCTTCAGAATTAATAGAATTAAAAATCCAATTAATACTGAATAATGAAAATACACATGGCATTATTTTAATTTAAAAAAAAATTGATTATCAGTTTTTCAACAGGAATTACAAAAACTGGAATTTTGTAGTAATTAGCATAATTTCCTTAACAGTTCATGATACACTGAACAATTAACAAATAATAATTTATCCAGAAAACAATATTAATCAAACTTCAAGAAAGATAAACCATTATTAAAACAAAAAACGAATAATCAATGTATACCCAAAAATGTTGAGAGAAAATTTCTGAACATAAAACATGGTTAAGGTTTTGGTACACCTCAAGAAACTTAGGTTAGTGAATAATGTACACAATATACTGTCGACCCTACAGTAACAAGTAGGTAACTTTCTCATGGAAGGTTGAAACATAATATATCTAGTAAATGATCAGAAATTAGCTATCATAAAATATTATGTAAACTCAACAACTGTTCCGAGCAAAGATTTTAAATAAACAAACTCGTAACTTTATACTGAATAGTATAAATAATATTAAAGTGTAATTATGTCTTCCGTTACCACGTTTTATTTCATAGGTTTGTTTATAAAATAGGAGAAAAAGCACCTAACAAGAAATAAATATAAAGGCGTATAAAAAAAACTAAAGTAGGGCATGCTTTAACTACCTGCCGGCAGTATTTCAACGATCGATTAAAAAGTTCACAAGATAGTTATATATAATTAAAAAATAAATTTGGAGAAAATTAAGTATAAATAACTTCAACATCCGTATATTAAATTGAAAAAGAAATTATTTAAAAAGTAAAAGGGATTATTTGAATTAAATATTTTATATTATAAAGAAATTTAAGAAGACGTAAGAAAAATGCTGTTGTATCCAATATACATTCGTAATGATTTCACTCTAAATTTCACTAAATATAATTTAACCTCAAAAATATATTATTGACCGTGCATATTTATCAGTTACTATATCTCGCCGTTCGAGGTAAAAGTTTACTGTTTTTTACTTAGTAACATACATTCATGTCTATAAAGAACTTTACTCTTCCATTAATAATTTTTAGCAGTGCAGTATTAATTCAAAGCAAGAAATTTCCTTTTATGTGGCTGTAAACTTGAAAAAAGATGTTATAACATTATTAAAGAAGGTTACTTACTGTAGTGTTATGTAGTACAGCAATTTAATAATGCATGAAATTTCTTACCTGAAAGAAAAAAAAACCTTGTAAATAAATAATCAAAATAATACAACGAATATATTCCTAGAATGAATATTTAAATTGTAATTCTCTAATTTTTTAAACACTCGTTTACACACATGTAAGAACATATATATATATATATATATATATATATATATGCATGTATGTGTGCGTGTATTTACATGGGATGTGCAATAAAACAAAGAGAAAAGTTAAAACACTACATTTGAATTAAAGAGAGGAAATATACATTTACAAAAGTTATATGTGTTTACGTCGACAAATAGGGGGATCATTGATGATAACAAGGCTGACTGTTTCCTGAACGAATGACTGACTATTGAGTGGAACAAAACACTCATAAGTGACGTAAACTCCAACAGCACCAATTTCCTGTACAGTTCCTATTTAACATTCAATCTCATATATGTTTACAACTTTATGAAAAACGCTGATATTTTTACGGCTTCCATCTAGCTAGCTAGTATATACACCACTATAACAGTAACGATTGATATGAAATAGAGGCAAACCCATTAGACTAAAATCCAATAGCATAGTGTACCGATCGGTCGGATGTTAACAGTTCACTTCAGTTAGAAAAACAGTTTCCCTCTTTCCTTCATATATCTAACTTTAAACATACACCTTCATTGGTTTATTAAAATAATTCCGTGCTTCATTCACAAATACAAATAGACTGCAACGATGCATTTCGATTCGCCTATAACTGCATTCTACATCATTCGCTCATAAATTTACTATTATTTTTCCAAATCGTAAATTTATAATTATATTTCTCGCTCAAAATCCATTCATTTCTGAAAAAAAAGAAACAATAGCCGAAATATTTTAAATCATAAAATTTAATTTCCATTCCGTAAATTCAAATAGAAAATATTGTAATTGTTTGAGTCATCAAACATGGTTTGATCCCGTTCTCCATTTGTTACTGTTCTGTGCTTACCGGAATTTAAACACATCCTACACTTTCATTTATCTGCTTTACACGGTACAATTCAATCTTTGTATTACCGAACAGTTACATCTTTTAGAAATCTAGTTCCTATTTTTAGAAGATTTAGCATAAAATCTTTTCATTTTAAATTTTTGTTCAGAAGCGTTCGTTTCGAATTTCTTGACCCATCTAATTTTCAGTAGCCTTTGCAACATTCTTTAAAGGTCTATATACTCCACATGATTCCCTTTCCATTCGTATTTTTTAATTATGTTTGTTTCAAAATTGTAATACATTCTACTCCAAACATAAAGTGTTATTTCTAATTTCTATGCATATTAATTCTCTATAATAATGTTTACTACCATACTATATCCTTAATAATATTTATTAATTTTGCTTTACTGTTATTTATTTTTACAGTGAGAGTTTTACTATGTAATCAAAACATATTCATTCAGTATTTTTTCTAAAAAATAGTCAGAAAATTCGTAATGATAAATTTTTACTTAATTTAATTACATTTTTAATGAGTATTATTAGTTGAAATTTTAAAATTCTTGCTTGTTTTAGAAAAATGTTAAGCAATACAGAAACTGTTAATGCTACTTTGAAGATCATACAATATTCTACAACTGAAAATTATGAGGGTCGTTCGGAAAGTTTCCTGGCCCGACAAGAAAACTCAAGATTTTTTAAAAATATGTTTTTTAAATCTGCCACTTTGCAATTCAACACATTTAGAGCAACAGCTTTGTATTTTGATCGTTCACTGAAATGCAATTTGTCCAACTCTATAAAATAAGCGGTTGTCTCAGCTTTGACCTCATCAACTGAATTTTCGTCAGGCGAGGCATTCTTCAGGTTCGGAAAGAGGAATTAATCGTTCGGAGCCAAATTCGGCGCACGAGGAAGCACTTCGAAGCGTAGATCATGGAGTTTTATAGCAAAAACCAGAGATATTGTCCAAGTAAATTATCGCTGAGGAAGAGCAATATCTTTTTGGTCAGATGTGGATGGTTAGCCTGAACAGCACCCTCCAATCGGTAAAGTAGTGAAGCATAATACTCCCCTGTGAAGAATCTGTCTTTTGCCAGGTAGGCTATGAACATCGCAACACCAAAATCCCCCCCCCCAAAAAAAACAGTAGCCACGACGTATTCTCCTGGTTGAGCCATTTTTGGTTTGTTTGGCACAATTTCACCTGTTCCCACCCACTGTTTGAGGTATAATGATGAATCAATTTATCATCTACTGTTTTAAAACGTGGGAGAAAATCTTATCGAAATAGTATAAACACCCTTGAGAGTTTTTCAGTAGAATGAAATTTTAATCAATTGTTAACAACCATCGAGCGGGTAGCTTTTTCATACCCAAAACATGGAATAAATTGCAATGGACACGATTTATCGGAATTTTTTCAATGTCAGCAATCTCACCTACCTTAACTCCGTGATCATTTAATACAAAATTCTAAATTTATGTGACGATTTCGTCTGTCGTAGCGGTTCTGGAAACGAATATTCATCATCTTAATTGAATGTAAACTGAGCAGCTCACTTTTTTACCGTCCAAAACGAAAGAGAAGAAGAATCCTTATACATGGAATCTAACTGTTTTTGTATGTCCGCTGGCATTAAATGTTTTAACAGAGAATACTTTACAGCTCGAACGTCAACTTATTTAATTTTCAGAATATGTTAAAACTTGTTTGTTTTATTTCATTGCTACAAATAAGCAAATCAGTACACACTTCTGAACCTTAGCGGCACGCCATCTAATAGAACATACTTAACAAATATCACAGTCATTTGGTCATACTTGCACCACCACTGTTTAGGCCGAGACCCTAGTTTGAGAGTGTTAAACAAAATTAAAAACGCCAGGTACATCAACATTAATAAAATTTAGAGAATAGTGTTTTTCCCCTTTTCAGTATTTTATAGAATAGACTCATAGTTGTAGCGATACTTCTTGGACTTTAGTCTTAACATCCTAATGTACGTAAAAGTTGGTTATGATAGAAAATAATTTTATACCTGTTTAAAACATTAAAAAACAAGCAATTATGCAATGAATGTTAACGTTATCAATTTTGATACTCTAAGAAATTGATTGAAATGGATATGATGCGGTAAAATGGTATGACTTAATAATAATATGATTTTATAAAATATATTTATTCTTTCACTCCATTATACTCATCAAAAAAATTGATCGGCTGAACTAAATGATCATGATGACGAAGTAGAAATGTTAGCTACCTTTTAAAGATAAAATTGCATAACATCGACGAATCCGAATTCAGAACATTTAATCACACAAAAGGAAATGACACCAACGCTTGTGTCAACAAGTAAATTGTTATTTTCTATCGTCGAGCAGACATAGGCAGCACTTCTGTTATAAAATTATCCAATCACAAACACTGAAAGAACATACTGTACTTTGTTCGATTTCTTTTTGTCATTATACCGGAATAATTTTAGAGCTGTTTAATTAATCTTAAAGCTTTCGCAATCTTAGTCTATTTTAATTAATTAGCAGTAAGAAACAGATACTGCAAAAAATCTTTTTATTAATTCTACCCAACGTTCAGAATTTTACTTAAAATACAAACTGTTTTAGCCATATTACCTATATTTCTATTATCTCGATATAAAGATTTTACGTAAAAACTGAGATAAGATGAACTTCTACAGCAGGTAATTTCCAATAAAATTGTCAAAAAGGATTATTGAGACAAAATTAAGGAATTTAAAATTTTGCAACTCAAAAAATATTGAATATTTAAATTTGGTTCAAGTACTAAAATCTAAAGATGTATGTAAGTTTTCCTACTAACGGACTATAGACACAATTTGACCTTGAAATGGTAAATTCCAAGAACGGAAATCTTGTAATGCGGCGAGTTAGTCCATGGTTGTCGGTTTATCTGGAGTCAGTATGATGTACCTGTACAAGGAGAGGACAGTTCATTCTATGATATGCAAAACTGAATATGATTGTCTCTTTTGTACGTGATTTTTGAAGAACATATCCTGACCAAGATATGTCTGATCATAAAAATTATTCAACGGTAGTCAAAATATCTTTGTGAAATAGGACATGTAAATTATCAGAAACATCCCGGCTAATATAAATTATTTTATAAAAATTTATTTTACATTAGATTATTATGAAAATTAAGAGGTACAAAAAAATTCATAACACGTCTGAGTTTATAATACAAGTTACAAAAACATAAATTCAAAATTCCCTTTATAATCGTATTCGAGTTGGGGATTCTCAAAAACTGAATATCTAGTCTATATTTCTATATGATCAGTTTTAGGCTTTTCCTCATTTGCACAAAAAACGATAATGACAAATTGTTATAGATAAATTGTGACGTGAAGCTCATTGTGGTGTATAAATAACCACGTTTAACGGTTTTTAGGCTTTGATTCATCTCATTTTGTTCAACATATTTTGAACTACAAATAGCCGAAATTCCGACACTATTCGAATGAATCTATGATTGCTATCATTTTATTCCTTTATTCATAAGAATATCATATCATTTTACTTAATAAATTGGCTCCATAGATACGATTGTCCGACATGAAGTAAATTTCAGCAATTGAACAGGATATAAAATTTGGCTGAAATAAGATTTAATATACAAAAAAAAAGTAACAGTATAATATTTATAATAGTTAAAAGTATCTCACATATTTTAGCCTGAATTTTCAATTTAATCGATAATTATCATTACACCTATACGAAAAGTTTCAGTAATAGTAACAATAAAATAAGTGAATAGAAAGATAGTTTACTTATGAATGGGTATAAATGGGATTAAATTAGAGTCTGTATGATTTAAACATTATTATTATTTAAGGGTAATTATTTTTTTTTAATTTTCGTTAAACTTAACCTAAATGGTGAGGAGTTTTAGAAATTATGCAAACTCGTTTGTCAAAATTGTTCTGCCTTAATGAAAACTTATAACAATAATGTAATCACTGGTAGTTTTAATGAAATAAATAACTTTAACAAATGTCTTAATTATATTAGCAAGTGTTATATTAATTTTAAAACTAGTTTATTTTAATTATCGTATTTTGAAAATTATTATTATTATTATTCAAAATAAAATAATTAAATTGTAGTTCCTCTTTGTTTAGAAGATGCATGTAGATAATGACAAGAAAAGGAATGAATAAAACAAAAATAATAAATTAATTGCGCTAAATTTTGATGAATAGAATGGTAAAAACAAGCCTTAAATAAGTGGTGTAAATGTAAAAAATAAAAGAATATTAGTACAAAAAAAGGAGGGTTTATCGTCGATATTTTCTACAGACTTTAATTCGTGTTAAAAACAACGGCAGCACTCTTCATCACTGACGTCATTCTGTCTATGACGAGGCAATTAGCGTCGACTGAATGATGTTGGTAAAATTCCATCGATTGAAAAAGTTAATTTCAATGCACGAAATGATTTTAATTACCGTCCGTATTGTTGGACGGTACAATTCCAACAAACCTACGAGTGCTCTCAATCGACCTTCAGGCTCTAGGGTGCATAAAATATATTGAAACAAAGAGATTAAGATAAAAAGTTGAGAAAGGTGCTGTACCAATTGTTTAGAAAATTCTTTGTGTGCCTGGTTACGAACTACCTACGTTCGCTAGGGAATGAATGAGGTATCAGCCGCACTAATGGCTGTTGCAGATAATTAAAACTTTCACTCTTCCGAGGTTTGTAACAATAAGGTTAAATAAATTTAAAAAAAAGCATTTTCTTCCTGATATAATTATGGTAACTAAAACATTTTCATTAAACCCTGCTCGTCGTCAGCCACCTAACGAAATATTCATTACTAAAATAAAAGAAGTATCTGCTATGTACTCATTAATTTTACTGGAAAAAAAACTTATTATTCTTAACAAAATCAAGGCGTTGGTAACAAACAAGTAATTGGTAATAATTTTTATGATAGTAACTGAAATAAAAATTGATGATAAAGAATTGGTGCATTCAAGCACGCTCAGCGTGTTTTATAGATTATCTTCAAAAGTTCGACAGTATTAATTTAATACTTTTTGTTTTTTCGTATTCAACATAACACATTCATTCAGCTTACTAAAAATAAAATATAAAATGATGTTGGTTTTTTTTTTAAAGAATTTTCTAATTAAATTGGATTATTATGTTGTCTATTTGCAACAGAACCAATTCATTATCTTCACACAGTTTTGTGCTTAAAATACGGACTTTATGAATAATCTACGGAAAAATAAAATAATCTAAATCTCGGTTATAAACAAAACACTTATTATTAAACAAGAAATTACAGAAAAAAGAAATGCTTAAAACATATATTTATATAAATACTAGTACTGTTTATCTTACACAGGTTTTGTAAAAAAGAAACACATTATGTAATGCAAAGTGTGGTTTCTTTATTATAAAATACATAACATGAAACGATTCGTAATAAATCATTCAGTTTTTAACATTATATTTTCTAAAACCATTATTATGCTACCTCTAACACAAAAATTTTCTAAATCAAAATCAGAAAAAATTATATATATTTGTGTACAAAATTTAAAATTTATTGGTTCATTTTAATCACTAACAGCCTCCAAGTTGCGTAAATAGCTTCTAGAATTTTTATAAATACCTTGTTTGAAATCCTTTATTCCAACTTCTTTATTAATGTACATTGCTATTTTCGGGAACAAGTTTCCATCATCAGGGGCGAATATGTATAAGTCTATATTTGAAGAATACATTGATGAAAGTAGAATATTAATTTATTTTTATGTAATATGTATGTATTATTCTTATGTATGTATTTATTTTTATTCAATTTGTATGTATTAATATTCTGCCTTCATTATCAGTAGCTACAATAATAAACTACTACATTTCTTAAGAAAATGTCGTGAAATGTTTCTTTGGATATTAATAAATGTTGCAAGAGGGATTTAAATCAAAATATTTATAATAATCCTTGAATTTCTATCTATATTAAAATATCAAATTATCCATTTAAAAATATTTGAAGCAATTATACTGCTAAAATGATAATTAAAAACTTATAAATAATTACTAACCACTAACCATAATATGTAATATTATCAATAATAATAAATACTTAATATTTTAGGGTATTTTTTGTAAAACTGGAAGATTTTTTACAGTTTTTCTTATTAGAATAGTGCAAAAATATGGATATAATACAGAAAACTTCTACAGTTTATGTTTATGGATTGAATAAATAATTGGCCGGTTTTATGTGAATCAGTAAAATGAGACTTGACTACATCGCTGTTGTAGACAAGTCTAAAGTAGTAATCGAATCTTTAATGCAAATAAAGCGACATTTAAGTATAATAGTATAATAATAATCAATACTGTGTGATTAAAAAGCATCTATAATTTTTATAACATAAAATGTACCTATGGATCATAGAAAGAAAAAATTGAGATAATGTATTAAGAAAAAAAAAAGGTCTGTCTTTCCAATGAAGGTACGTTAGTAGGACAGCAGACTGTCAAGGATATTATTCTCCCATAAATCTGTGTTACAGACGTTCAGGATTAATGGGTGAATTCATAGAAGAAATAAGTGTCGTAAAGAAGGCATATTAATCTGATAATAACAAAACGAAATCTGAGATGTAATCAAATGTTATCTTTACCTTAACTATATTATGTCATTTTTTTTAAATTTAGTGTTTAAAATACATAGATTGGTTTCAATGGTGGACTCAAGAACTACTGATTGGACTAGTACATCTTTCCAGGAACATTCCTACAGGATGGTAGTTAATATATATAAATAACCATACCACACCATACACTCCGCAATGCAAAATATCATTCATCACGTTACCATCTGATTTTTAAACACAGAATATGTCATATAAAAAATAGTTGCATAAATAACAATCGAAGGAAAATGTTTTTTTTTCTAAACGCTATTTATTTTAACTTATATTAGAAGAAAAATCATAAATGAAAGTTACGCATATCCATTGTAGAATAATCAGTTCATGATAAAATTTTACAAAAAATAATTGACAGGATTATACATGACAGGATTTTTCATTTATCTAATAAGACCCACTTTTTTTTTCTAAAATTTAACGACAAAATGACCTTTTGTAAAAGAGTTACTAAATAAGAAAGGAGATACAATACGGTGAAATTGTAAAGGGATGAAAATACAAAAACCAGAGATAAAAATTTAATCTAAATTGAGCTGAATAACTCATGTATTTCATTGTGTTATTTGATTTATGTGCAGCGGCAAAAAAAGAAACTTAGTAATTACCTACGTACGAAATACATATTTGCTACAGAATATTCTGATTTCAAGTATAAAAGAAATTAAACTTTAGCCACTCCTTTTGGATTTCTTATCCACTTCAAACGAAAACAATAATAAAAAGTGCAAAAAATAAAACTGAAATTATGCATCATAAAATCTAAGTCCATCATAAAACTTATATTTTCTCATTATTTTAAGTTAGTTTCTATAAAAGGAAATAATCTACTAATTCTGACGTAATTGTTTCAGAATTCTTAACGATTTGGATTGTGTATTGTAAAATAATAGCAACTAAATTAGTTGTAATGTTAAAAATAAATAATATTTTGAAATATTTTTGTACTATAAACAATTATTCGAATGATGCAGTTCGTTTTATTAGCATGAACTTACCGAACTAATATCTTAGAATTTTTTCAGTATCATTGAAATTATAAACTGAATAATATAACCTGTCAAAGCTTCCTTCTCTGGTAGTAATGATGTTTACGATTCAGTCAGCCTCTTTGGTGAACAGATTACTCTTGTATGGGTATATAACATATGCATTAAGAAGGAATGTTCTATAAATGAGACTTCGTAGAAGAAAGAAAGAAAGTTATGGTATTGATAAGTTTAATTTTAATTTTAATTTCATGGTCTTTTGAGAACCTATCCCAAATTTTAATATTGGGGCCCTTTACACCCCGTAAGTGTTTGTGATTGTCCTTGTCTTTTATGTTTTAATGTTTATTGTGAAGTTTGTGTTTTAAATAAAATGTAAGGGCCCTTTACACCCTTACATATGACAATCCTGATGGAGATAATAATTTCTTTTAAAGAATGTGACGAGGGCTAATGACCTTAGCAGTCGATGCCCGTAAAAATTCTGTTAAAAAAAAAAAAAAAAGAAGGAATGTTGGTATACCATATAAATGGTATAGTTTGGTGAATACAAAAAACGGGGAACCGATTCATTCTTCCTAGTAAGTTTATTGGTATTCTAGTTATTTTTGCAAATAACTATGTTATATTAGTAAGTAACATTTTCCCAGCAACGTCAAATATAGTTGTTAAATTGTATCACCGAAATATGTATTTAGGTAGGTAAAAGCAGAGAGTTAGAAAAAAATTTGTTTTATTTACTCTTTTTTTACATATAACACTACCACAACAAAAAATATCCAAAATTTGTCCTAGAAATGTTCATCAGATCAAGAATCAGGCTTCTTTTCTCATGAAAATAAAAAAAATTCCTTTGATGAATATTGATTTGTGATTAAGAGGAGAAAATATTTTTTATTAAACCAAGAAAACTATTTCCTACGCAAATTAGTCTAATTTTTCTGGTTATTTAGTTATACAGAATAACTTTATAGAATTAAACAGGAGTGAACAATAGATAATGAAAACTTTTATGAGTGTAACATAACTAGGAATTTGAAAATTATTTTAAATAACGTTATTGCATATAAATCTCTAGTTTTGAATACAGAAAAATAAATTTCGTGTCATTTATTTTTCAGTGAAGTTATTTTTCAATGATACAAAGTATAAATATCTGAAATGCATGAATTTAAATCTTGTTAATTTAGTGATGGATATAAGTACATATTCTGGTAAAAAGTTTTGTTTAAATTTAAATAAGACTTATAATTAAACTTAATGTGGGTAAATAAATAACCTTGAATCATTCATAATGAAAAGTTCTATAGTCGTTTCATAATCGTAATTTTGAATTTATTTGTGTAATATGCTGTCGTAGAAAATGCAACATTAAAAGCCTATATACAAATATTTACAAGCCTATATGCAAATATTGCAAGAGTTCCATGGAATTCCGAAAAACGATCTTTGTACTAGGTATTGTTTATTCAATAATATCTGGGAAGACTTTGGAAGATTTATTATTCTGACATTTTTACGTTTTTAAAAAAAACATCAAGAATAATATGCACAAGAATTTGTGTAATAAATACATTTAGTTATGTATTAAATTACCATAATTGCAGAATAATAATTGTGAGACTTAATTCAAAAACATAAAAAATAAAACATTAAGGCATAATAAAAGAAATGCATTGAAATAAAAATGATTCTTCAATGAAAAAATAAAAAATAGAATCTAACAGCATTCGAATTGTGATTATATCTAATAATGGTGATTCAAACCATTTCAATACAATATTGTAAACTCTGTACGAGTCGAGATTTGCATGACGCACACCATAGTGACAAATATATTGATGTTAAGTCTGGCGAAGGTAACGCGGATCTAAACTGAATAGAATTCTGTAGACGCTTCGACAAACTTGCAATTCTTCCTAAACGCAGTCCCTACTTGCACAGTATTTATACCATGTATTTGAAATCTTTGTAGATAATTTTCATATAGATGAATTTTTACGATATTTTTCTAAACGATAAGAATGTCACCAAAAACTGCAGTAGTCCTTTAATCCATGAAAACAATTAATCTGCAAAGTAAAGTAATATCTTTTACGAAAAAGTAAGCACACTTTTAGTTAGATAATTAAAACGGCTTTTTCGTGCATTTTCATTTATGTTTTATATTTTTTAACACTGACATTGCCGTATTGTTTTGCTTCAATTATAAAATCTAAAATATTTGTGAACGTGCGAAAATAATCCGAAGGGAGTTATTTTATTTTATTAAATTTAGTCAGTAAATCCTTTATCACCTAGTTTATCATATTTATACTTATTCCCTATTTTGTAAAATTATGTTTTATTAGGCTATTGCTGCATTTAAGAAACACACATAAAATTAGGAATAAAAATAATAATTAATTAACAATGAAAATACGTAATACCGAGTTGTGAGATATTACACAAAATGCATATTAACTCTTATGCGCTTTAGGAAATAACTAATGTAATAAATAATTATTATCAAGATAAAACCAACGCATTCTGTGTGAACTAACAATAAAGTTATACCAGTAATTAAAAAGAAACGTACATTGTCTGTGAAAACTGAATACCTAGGAAAAAACTCGGCCAACTAGAAAGACATTACAAGGAAACTATAATGTGTACGTTGAAAAATGTTCAACTAGTGAACAATTGGCAACTCTTCCACGGCCCAATGAGATGAGTATGACATATATGACTTGTAAATGAGTTGTATACAAACTCAGGCCGACCATTCCTGAGAAGTGCAGTTAATTAAACCCCAACCACCACAGTACACCAGTATCCACTTTCTAATATTCAAATCCATATAAAAGCAACTAACGTTTAATAGGATTTGAACCTTCGAATTCAAAAATCAGCCGTTAAGCAACTGATTTGTGACAAGCTAACCACTGAACCAGCTCAACGTCTATAAAAAATCATAAATGAAGTAAAAAAAAATAATCATTTCGATAGTTATAAATTAATTACTAAGAAAACATTATTTTTTAGGCAAACTTTTATTTGTGATTGAAATTTAATCTTCCTAACTTCATTAAATTATTTTTTTTATCTGTTGAAGTGTGTTCTTTTATAACATAGAAATTCACTTCGCTTGGAACGTTATTTTAGTGGTGCTAAATCTTCTAAAAACGATATATTTCCATCCATAGCTATCTAATGAAACGGTGTTTTAAAGATACATTCATTTTGATAAACAGTTTTACAACTGTTACTATTTTAAATGAACAAAAAAATGAAACCATTTATAAATTTGGACTGCTGGTTGTAGACATTCATGAAAAAAAAAAATTCATCGCAAAAAGCTTATTCTATGACCAACTGATACCAACAATTTCAAAACTCTATAGACACTGTTCAATCATAAAAATATTACCGACTGCTTTAAAACCTTTAGTGATCGTTTTTAGGAGAATTTTATCACAATGTTTACACTTTTACAATGTCGTGCGTTTACTTGATTCTCTCCTCCGTGTAAATAAACAGTGTCAATAGGAAAATTTGTAAAATTATATTTTTCGCTTTCTTGATAAATATTATTTTAATATTTTTGATAACGAATCATTTCAGTTCTTTTTTTATTATAAAACTACTTTGTAAAATATTCTGTATGATACATTTGGGAAAAGCAATAAAATATTGATATATGAATGTTTTTTAAACTAACTTTCACTCAAAATAATCAATAAAATGAAATTGTTCTATATTTTAAAACACTATATTATTAAAAATTAACCTTCCGCAATTTTAATTACTGTAGGATTGTAAAAGTTTTATATTTTATTTGTTAATTTCATATGTATCAGATTGCATTATCAAAATTATGGTTGTTGGACAAAACGATACACCAAAAACTATAAGTAAAATGATATTTTCTGTATTATTCCTAAAAAAGAGATTAACCTTGAAAATAACGTTGATAGGTTTTATGACTAATGATATCAAACAACACCCAATAATATATTTTTAGGGCTAATATTATAACCAATGTACAAAGAATGTTTGTAAGAAATTAAGTGTTGTCATTTCGGAATTTTAAATTTCTTTAATATAAAAAAAGATTGCATATGCCTTTTTTCAACAGTATCATTCAAGAAAATAATTACATTTGAATAAAACTATTCAGAACTGATTAACGAACACTAGAAGCAGCAGGATTCTGTAGACCGTAAATTACCGAAAAATAGTGGGGGTTTAAAATTAATGGTTTAACCTGAAACCAAGATTGTAAAATCATTATATTATCTTAATTCTTATTTTTCTTTTCTTTAATTTTAGAATAAGAATATTTTATACGTAGTATAAATGAAAGGTAATTACTGCATTATCTTAAAAATGGTCTGCATAAGACTGAACAACATCTACGTCCGAAATGTAATTTTGCCTAGTAGAGGTAGAACACTCTTACAAAATAGCTTTTTCCACAAAAAACATAAAAGAAAATAAATCTTTATGAGAAGAGTAAAACATTTTTATGTAAAGAAGAAGTAGTAATTCAGTTGCCAGCAGCTGAAATTGTTTTTCATTTTAAGGAAGCCTCCTATTAAAAATGAAACACGTTAACTGTAAAGGTTAAAAGTAAGTGCACTAACTCATCCATTAATTTTACAAAAAATAATTAAACTCTGCAGTATGGCCTACACTTGATAGCACTTATATTTAATTATGGCGATTTTCTTTGCAAAATAACAGAAGATAAACTTTTGTACAAAATTATTAATAATAATACTGAAAGTAGTACTAATATTAGCAGTAACTACGTGTACAAATATGGTTTGTCCTTAATTAACTAATGAATGAAATACAACAGTGAGACCAGCATGGAGAAAACGAAGATACTGTTAATTATGAAAACGGTATGGATCGATGAACATTTACACGAGCAATTTCAAGCCGCTACACCTTCACCTTCCTCTTGTTTTCCTGCCTTCGGGTGTCAGCCAAACTTGTAACATAAGTTGACTATTGAAAATTAGCCGTAGAATTAACTGAATATTAAACACAAATAAATTTATTTACATTTAATTTATATTAAAATCTAAAAATAAATAATATATATATACATGAAAAATGTTTATAAGGCAACAGATAATCAGTGGAATTTGAAGGAATTAATTCACACAATAGTTCTTCAAAAGAAATTAATTTACTTTACGGAACGTAGTGAGGACTTGTATTTATAAGGAGAGTAGTTAATTTATTACCCTTATCACCTTTTTAGAGATCAGATAGATAGGTTTTGTTGTAGAAAAACGAAACTGTTGAATGAAATGAAATCTTCATTAATTTTTTATATCTAATAATCGTAAGCAAAAATTATAAATTTAAACGATAGAAAAAAATGTTTAATAAAATTTATGCAGTGTCCAGTAGCGACTGATAAAAATTGTACTGCTTTAAATTATTATATCAACTTTAATCAATTGATAAGGATAATACTCATTCGTAATATTGTAATCAGAGATAAATGTACATAATTGAGAACCATTCAATACTCGCTACGTGACAATATTTTACTAGGGGTCTGAACTAAAAATATTGTTTGTTTTATGACTTACCAAATCGAATAGTCTTTTTTTAAGTAAATATGTATTTTAGTTTTGCACTTGTACTTGTTTGCCAACTTATTTTACACTATTATGCATATAGTTTATTTATTTTATTTTGCTTATATTAAAGGAATAAAGGTTAAAATCCATTTAAAAACAAATCAAATTAGTCAATGACTTGTTTATAAATGCGATGTTAGTGGTCGTTAATCCACTAATATTTAAGTTTATCAAAAATTCAGTTATAATAACCTCATCAGAGAAAGACCGAGTTAGTTATCAATTCGTAGAATTAGATCAAAGATTTAATGTAAGCAGGTATCATATAATTTATGTAAACCTATCAGTTACAAAAAAAGATTCTCTTAAAAAACTACAAAATTTAAAAAAAAAAAATCATTGGAATGAACAATATTCATCATTGAAATTATAATTAATAAATAGGCTATAAATATTTCTCTCTACTCGAACTTTCTATCTCTCCTTTTGTTCATGTCTACATGCGCCAATTTGTGAAAAAGATGGATGAAAAAAGATGAAAACAGACCATATGTAGGGTACAATCATGGTAGACCTTAAAAAAACCCACCGGGTTGGTCTAGTGGTTAACGCGTGTTCCCAAATCAGCTGATTTGGAAGTCGAGAGTTACATCCTTCAAGTCCTAGAAAAGCCAGTTATATTTACATGGATTTGATTACTAGATCGTGGGTACCGGTGTTCTTTGGTGGTTGGGTTTCAATTAACCACACATCTCAGGAATGGTCGAACTGAGAATGTACAAGAGTACACTTCATTTACACTCATACATATCATCCTCATTCATCCTCTGAAGAATTATCTAAACGGTAGTTACCGGAGGCTAAACAGGAAAAAGAAAGAAAAGACCTTAAAAAGGCTGTAAGATGCTATTAAAAAAGTTTATTAAAAAATCTGAAATAAGCCAAAATAAAAAAGTACAAAATAAAAAATTAATGTTTCTGGAGGAAGCTATCACAGAAACCTATGGTTAACAAGCTGAAGAAATTATAAACACATAAACACATAACTCATTAATACATTAATTCTTATATCCTAGAAATACTTAGTAGGAAATGTTGAATCAAGTAAACGAATAGAGTTCATTTTACTTCAGAAACAAAAGAAACAGTTATATACTCAAATTTCAGTATTTATAAAAGTTAAATGAACAAGGAAAAGTTTTCATTAAAATTTCCCACCATTCTGTACGTCGTTGTAAATAATCAATTGCCTTTCTTTGTTCTATAGGCATAACGTTTTCTTTATTATATAAAGATCATTTTCGTTACTGAACACAAAATAGTAACATTTCTATTGTTGAAAACTTCAATATTTTAAAACAGAAAATTAGTGATTTAATAAGACCGTTATAAATAATTTTTATGGAAGTAATAAAACCGGATTTCAATCAAATTATAATTAATAATTTATAAAGTTTCAATAAGATTAATGTTATCACAGAAAATTAAAAAAAAAAAAACTTATTTTTTTCTATACAACTAGACCTAAATTAATTTCTTAATCATTTTTATGATTTTAATCTGAATGTAATATACATGAACTCATAGATATTTTTATTAAAATTCAAGTGGCTAAAACATTTTCAATATTTAACTGTGGCAAACTGTAATTTTTTAATTTTCTATTTCTATTTTTAACTATTTTAGCAGATTATACTTTTACTAATTTTCATATTTTCCAAAATGTTTTTAGATTTTTTTTTTTTTTTTAATCATGAAATCCATTGGAAGTCACTTAACATTTATTTATAGCCATTTCATTCACTTCGTCATCTATGCTATAAAAATTTTCTAAAGTTCCAAATCTTCGTATTATTTAAAATATAAAAAACTTCAAATACAAAATAAGGTAAATTTCAAACAATTTTGCCTTTTATTTTTAAAGAGGTCCAATAATATTTAATCTCCAAATTGTTGTGGTAAAAATTAGCTTCAGTATTCCCTTAGTTTACATTTTCAAGTAGTTTGGACATACATATTCAATATGCGGGAAAAGTTTCCTGATAAGCGGAATTAAGGATATAATGAAATTTTTTTTTCATAAGCAGAAAAATAATTACTTTTATAATTGTTCCGATAATTTATATTTATGTCAGTTTAATTTATTTTAGGGTAAAGAAAATTATTAAAAATTAATATTGTATAAGTGTTGGAAGAATTTTTCAACTGCTGATAGAAGAGTGATCGTAAAACAATCTCTAAACACATAGAGGAATAAAACATTAACTGTCTGTTGGGAAAAAAGTTGTAGCCTGAAGAAGTAAAAACAAATAAAACTTCCTGTACATTGAAATCTCACTTTTCAGAAGTAATTGCAATAGAAAAAAAGTTACTGGAGAAAAATTTTATGAATTCCAAGCAAAATGAAAAACGAACCTACTGATACTGAATTTAATGATGAAGTTTTATAGATGGAAAATATGACAATCAAAAATCGAATCAAATTAAAAAAACTGTGTTTTATATAAATAATAGTCTTAAAAGTTATTAAATAATGGGTTTTTTTTAATGAAATTATTGTAACAGATTCAAATAAAGAACCAAGAAGTGACCGCTGTCAATAATTTAGAAGAGGAATGGAGATAAACACTCTGAATCTGTATTTTATGTGTTTTCATTAATCATTTCTTCTCGACGGAAATTTCTTGCGTTAAACTATTTTTTCACGCACAGTGGTTATATAGTTTATAGTTATAACTCCTGTAAAGTATAAGCGCCACCAGTCAAATGCTTTGTCTAACAGTACTGCTGTTTTAAATACAAAACAATCAGTTCCTGTTGAGGACAGTATAAAAATAAAATATTAAGGACGAATATCACTTAAAATCGTATTTCTATGGATTTTGCTTGTTGATCTGAATTAGTATATTAACTCAGGCGAAATATATTTTGCAGGCAATGAGAAACCACTTTAAACCTCATTATCTCTAATATGCCTAGTACGGAATGTAGATTGTTCATGATAATAGCTGTACCATTTTCATAACTCAACCATAACAGTTTTTTGTTTTTTTCTTTTATTAATACATACGTTTATCAGAAATTGAAAAATCGTTATTTGCTCTAGATTACATAAAAAAAATATATATATAAATAAATAAAAATAAAAATGCTGATTCAAAAGGTTTCTTAACGTGTAAATGAAGTAATAATATTTTCAATATTTTAAAAGAATGAATAAATTAGTTATTTAATAAACTAGCTTTATCTTTTGTATATGGGGAGAAATTTTACTGAGAGATTATAGTATCTTCTTAAAACTGGATTAAATTCAATCTGACATAAATTCACATTAAATATATAAATATTCAGAAAATACTATCTAATAATCTTTTATTTCT
This sequence comes from Lycorma delicatula, assembly GCF_047948215.1. Classification (NCBI taxonomy): domain Eukaryota; kingdom Metazoa; phylum Arthropoda; class Insecta; order Hemiptera; family Fulgoridae; genus Lycorma; species Lycorma delicatula. Next base: position 68,267,280 of record NC_134456.1, on the reverse strand, counting down.
GAAATATTATTATTCTGTATTCTATATTCAATTTCAGTAATGAAATTTTTACGACAAAATAAAATTTATTTTAAAATAAATTAAAATAAGAAAAAAAAAATTATAATTTAAAATACAGTATAAAAAGAAGTTATCGTTAGATTATTTTATATTAAAACATTGTTTTCTATAAAGATTACTAATGTTATCACATATATTGAAATCCATTATGCGTACAATAAAAAAACCTTATAGACTTTTCATTTACATACATTTATCAGTTATTAGTCATTTGATTTGATACAACGCACATTTTCATTACTATTTTGTTTTGAAATAATCTTTTATTTCAATTTATTTGCAAAACTCTTAATCATTTACTTCAGAGAAATTTTATTCACTGTTTTTTTTTTCTTCTATAACTATTATTCTCAACGATTATACATAAATTGTACGCTCTGTTCTTTCTTTACAACGTTATTTTTTAACAATACTGTCTCGTATCATACCGTTATATTAATAAACAGAATAACAATTATTACTTCATGTTGGTCTCATGATATAATGATAAACTATAAAAAATAATTTTATAAATTAGTTTCAACTATATTAGTATTTTTTTTTTCTAAGTGAAACATCTATTAAATTTTGTCAGCTTTCTTTTGAAATTATATTTACTTCGTTAAACTTTTAAAATTTTACTTATAAAAACAAGTTGTTTATTTAATTCTGTATAACGTATCATCTTAATACAATACATTATATAAAATCGTTTCGGGAGAAAATTTTTTCTCACACTTCACTATATTATTCTTTTTTGTTCATATATATTTTCAATTTGAGATTTTCCTCTGGTTAATCCTATACCATTCATTACCTTCATCATTTAATAAAAAGATTGGTTTAAATATTACTTTTCATAGATTTTTTCTGAATCGTTAATAAATACATATTTCTCAATCTAAAATACAAGCTAGAATGCTCACTTTAATTAATAGTTTACAACAAGACTACTATGCGGGTTTAATTTTAGAAGAAAGTTATTTTATGACTATCCTGTTGGGCTATTGTAAGGTATTGTGTGTGTGTGTGTGTGTGTGTGTGTGTGTGTGTGTGTGTATATATATATATATATATATTACATAATGAAAACATAATAAAACAGTAGAATATTCCTACTTTTTATTTGTAAATAGATAAATCGAAACCTTTTATAAAATATTTCATGCAAGGATGGTAATTTTCCAAAAAAGTTTTTTTTAATTATTATAAATTAAGTAGATAACGATTGACAAAAAGAATAATATTAGTAAAAGAAATTTGTTGAAAAAGAAAAATGTATAACAATACACAAAAAAAAAAGATTCATTTAAATGCAATATAAAAGGAGTTTCACAGGTAGGTTGCTTATCGCAATAGGCTACTCAGTGAAGGCCAGAAGGCCACAGTAAAGTAATTTGGATATGCTCACAGATATGAATACGTTCGTATAAAGAAGATGAGCAGCAGATCCAATTAGTGAGGAAACAAGCAGCATTGCATACCCGATGAGATCCCACGGCGGCTGTTGTTCACGGCCTTGGTGGAAGGGAGTTTGTACCCACGGGGTCCGCTAATCATCTCAGACGGAACCTTCTAAGGGAGCTTCCGGCCTATACTACAACACCTGTCGTACAATCGTGGCAACGCACCGTGTCCTCGAACGACCTCATCAAAACCAACTATATTATAAAGTAGTCAATGCTTTAAAATAACATTTACATATTCTACAAAAACAATTATTTTCTTTAAAAATCTTTCAAATGCAAAAAACCAATTCATTTTTTTATTTTATTTAAAATAAAAATTATTTGATAATAATTCATTTAAAACTGAATTAACGTCATGCTGAAATATTTTATTCCGCCGGGTAAAATACATTATTACGTAACTTATATTCATGTACAAAATTAAATTAAAACATTAAGTACTGTTGTTTTGTATAAATATATTCCACTATAGGTTATTATATCATTTATTTCATCATCAAATACCACTTTATACATCATTAAAAGAAAACAAACCATCATATTTCTTACGTACTTCATTGTTAATTTTACCCACGTTCTTCTTTTCTTTTATTTCTGTTCATCGGTTATTTTATTATACATTTAATAATATTTAAATCAAGAATAACAATTTTTTAAGTTTTTAATCTGTAAAATTGATTTTTTAAGCATTAAATTAAACACATAATGAGAAATTATGATCAAACTTTAAAGAATTTTTTTCCATTTTTTTATTATTATTATAATAGAAAATATATTAAAATATTCAACAGCTTTATGAAAAACTTTTCTGCCCACCCAGATACTATCAAATCTTACTGAATATTAATGGGGGAAAATAATAATTATAGTTGGACATTGCAGTCTTCATATATCATAGTACAGAGTCTGTAAAAAAAGGAATGGGTATTACATATTTTACTTTCCAAACATTTTATGTGTTAAAGTTAACGTTTCAAAAGAGTTTATTCTGTTTTAAAAAAACAATAAAATTTATTTAATCGTCAAAACTTTTCTAATAAATTAAAAATATTTAAATATTACGCAAGAAATATAAATCACGCTTTGCAATTACCCCTTTCTTTGAAAAATTATATTTTCATTTTAATAAAAAAAAAAAATTGGAAAGATTTAATTAGGCACAATAATCCGAGAAAAAAAGATAACTGTGATCAGAAATTATGTTTGTTTTTTCAAATTGTCTTCATAGAGTTACTTTAATTCAATTCAGCATATTATACAGATAATTTTTACGATTATAAAAATAAAATTCAAAATTATATGGATGTTAAATTTTATCTTATAATAAAGGACAAAATTCAACAGAAATTAGAGTACCACTTAAAATATCAGCAAAAATTTATGCTGATTTCTGATTGTAACTTCTTAATTTCTTAATTATTAAAAGAAAAACATTAATGAAATGGAATTAATGTAGTAACCTAGATTTAACGGTAAAAAAAAATTATGAAGCACAATTATAAGAAACTGATACAGATATAAATTGTAATTAACAGACTGCATTTTTAGAAAATAAATCATGTTTAAAAAATGTAATAACCCAGAATTACTGATAAAACTGAAGAAACTCTGTAATATAATGTAGGATCGTTAAAAAAATTAATAATTAAATGTAAAAACTTGAAATAGTTTTGATGAAAAAATGTTATACTAAGAGTAAAAAGGTATTACTGTATTTTAAGAAGCAATATTACATACTATTAATGGGTTTTTTTTTTCAACTTCTAAGAACAAGTTCATTAACTCTGCCTCCATGTGGTGGGAACTAGCTAGCATGACCGAGTAACAGCTGTTTACAAGGTCCAACAAATCGCGCGCATTCAACTGACAAACGCAGGTTCGTAGTGAAATAAAATATTATATAAGCTATCTCAAAAGCTTTTATAATAAAAAATTAAAATTCAAATGAAATGCGTTTCTAAATAGTCTTGAAATGCGTTTCTTGTCTTGTTTTGAAGCTAACGTACCTGCAATTAAGCTTACATTAATTCATAAATGCTTTCCAAAATAGAGAACAAAAAAAAGAATAATATATATATATATATATATATATATATATATATATATATAAAATCGCTGACCTAAAATTTACATCCATAGTTAATAATAATATTATGCCATGATTGAAGATTCTAAAACATAAATTAAAAAAAAAATAATAACTCTAAATCATTTACTTTTAAAGCAAAATTAATTCAGAAAAATTGCCAAATTAAATTATCTGTTTGTTCAAGTTAAAAAAAAAAATAACTTTTAAATAAATTCATTTTTCTTTGTGACGGCTTTACAAAAGAGATGAACTTTGAGCTGGTAAAAGCGCTTTACGGCTGTTTTGAGTGTAAGCCGTAAAGAGGGTTGTTTGGGTAGGTTTGAGCGCTCTTGTGCGTGAGCGAAAATTTACCTTTACACGCGCATTCCGCCGCAGGAAAATCACTCATTTTATCACTGCACCCTTCTACAAAGACGGGTGGCTATACAAATACTTTAGTTGTTCTTTGGTAACTCCATTACACACATATGAGCATACAAAAATATAAATATATATATGTATAGTAAACTTACGAAATATCAACATAAAGACGTATCTAAACGTGTACGCAAAGATAGGCCAAAAACTGTATTTATGTACAGGCCTGTTGCGAAAATATTTACTTCAACAAAATTCAGAATATAAAAAAAGTATATGTATGTTCAACTTACATTTTACTGAGTGTATACATTCATGAATTAATCATCTGATAAATTACATTTAGATTTTGTTTCAGATATAATTGCATATAACACAGTTCTAATTTAAACTTTAATAAAAATTGAATTTACTGAATGAGGGAAATTGTCATCAATGTTAAAGAATAAATTTTGAAGAGTACATATATTCTGAAACAAAACTGAGTGTTGCTGTTACATTGAAAACGGAACTATTACAACAGAAAAAGTTTATAATCAGAATTATAATTAATAATACAAATAATGATATTCAAAAAGTAACCTACATTACAAAAACTAATAAAGTTAATAACAAGTTAACAAATTAATAAGTATGGTAGTCAACCAATTATAAAACATTTTTACTTTTTTTTTAAATATGTTATTTAACGCTTAGTCTACATTCTATGAGTAATATTTAACTCAGTTTGACAAAGTAAAATATATTGTTTATTAGAAATCATGAAACCGCAATAACTATTCCTGTGATAAAAAGTTATTCGATTTTCTTCATTCTTTCATGATAAAAATAGTTTCATTTTCTTTTACTTTCCCGTCTAGCATTAGAGTAGAAGTCTAGTATTAGCATTAGAGCAGAAGGGAAAGTAGAAGGGTAATCGGTCCAATTTGGGCATATGCGGTTTTCACAGGATCTTGACGTTTTGACACCTTAGGAACCGAAAAAACCGGATGGAAATTTTCTGGATGTTCGTTTGTACATGTGTGTGTTCGGTGTCGCACTCTTAATCACCTTATATCTCTGAGCTACTTGACCGATTTTGACCAAACTTGATCAGATTACTTCTATATGTGGGGCATTAATGCCATTAGATTGTTAACTTGAAAGTTCAAGGGGGTAAGGCTGTAGAGCAAGGTCACCCTCAATATCTCGAGATTTCGCCTAATTAAGGCCTTATTTTTCTAAGGCACATTTGTTAATTAAAAAATAATAATTGCCAAAGAAACTTTTTGCGAAATCGCATCCCTTCCCAAAAAAGAAGTTCTAAATAAAGTAGTGGCTAAGTAGTATACTGCGTCATTAGTACACCCTTTCACCATAAGGAGTGCTAGTATGTAGCACTGACGTACAGCTGCTGTATCGCCTTTCTTTCTTTTCTTTTGTCTGTTTAGCTCCGTATTCACCGTAAGGTATTACTTCAGAGAATGAATGAGGATATGTATAATCCAAATGACGTGTATGTATTCTTGTACAGCCTCAAGTCGACCATTCCTAAGATGTGTGTGTGGTTAATTAAAACCCAATCACCAAAGAACACCGGTATCCACGATGTAGTATTCAAATCCGTATAAAAGTAACTGCCTTTAGCAGGAATTAAACCTTAAAACTCTCGACTTCTAAATCAGCTGATTTGCGATGACGAGTTCACCACTAGACTAACCCGGTGGGTTGGTCGTCTGCTAAGACCCTGGAAGAAGTGGAAGACGGATGAGGGGTGTTATCGTTAGGGCAGGGAGGACAGCCCATTCAGGAGAAAGGTGAGATGCTCCGGTGTCCCACCTTCAATGACTAAACGAGGACTCCTGGGGTCCTTAGGTGGGGAAAAGAAAGACCGAGATCCGGTCTCAGGGCCCTGGATTAGTGGCAGGCGCTTATTGAAAGACCGAGACCCAACCACTGGGAGGGGGGAGGTGCTGTCAGGAACGGCATAACCGGGTCTGGCATGGCCTCCCAGGAAAGTAGAGGCAACTGACATCCTCAAGGCCGTGTTATACGAGATCGTGGGTCGGGCCTTGAGGGAGAGTTAACAAGAAAAAAAAACAGTAACTGTTGGTTTTCTATAGTCATCTCATCTGCTATGTGGTAATGCCACAGGTGAGCGAAAATTTAAATAAATGAATTATATTTAAAGTATAAAAAAGTATATAAAGCTAGTGTCGCCATACCGCAGCGCAAATGAAATACGGTATGCGAGCGCTATTCAATTAGAATCATTGAATTAAATAACAGAAAATATATTTAAATAAAATAATAAATATTTTTAATTAAGTTGTGCGCGTAAGCCGTGCATCCATCAAAGTCCTACAACTATGTTCCCAGCTTTTTTTAATTGATGGGATTTACGTATTGTTACTCTCTATTACCTTTATATAAATTTCAAGAATAACAGAAAATAAGTGTTTTTAATTGGTAGGCTATCCTAACCAAAATTGTTAATTTAATTTATCATGAGTAGCCTTTGTTCTTTTTTTTCAATATTTTAAAGATCCTCGAATTTATTTACTTTCTCAAAATAATCATCAATTTAATAAATTCTTAATAATGTATTCATGTTTATTTCAATCTAATCATATAATCTAAACTGTTGTAACTAATTTCTATACACAATATTATGAAACATGAAGTGTACATTTGACATTCAATTTTTTGTAAATCCACTATGATATTAAAAAAATTGTAATTTTTTTAGTAGGAGCAAACGATATCTATTGCCAATCATCTTGCGTCTTTTGAGCAAGTCTAATATTTATTGTGAAGTTGAGAGAAATAGTTTTATGTAGATTTCTTTATAGGTGGTGTAATTTCACTACAGTAGCATTAGTTTATGATGGGTTTATACAGTATTTTATTACTTTAAATTTGGATAATTTAATGGCAGAAGACGTTATTATATAAGGGAAAGAAATTGTTACGTGAGAGAATAATTTTTATTTACTGTTTCTATATGATTTTCATTCTCGTGAAATATAACATAACATGAAGTGAATTGTAAATTACTGACAAATTCAACGTAAGATCTGTAAGAAATACAATTAAAACATTATTACTTTACTTATCTAGAATAAAATTATTAACAACAATTATTCTCAGATACTAAATTTAGATATAAGAAAAAAAAATTATTTTCTTATGTAAAATATTTTGAGATTAAATTATGTTTTATTAAATAAGTAGACACATACTAAAATAATTATTTATGTTTCCTTGAATTTTTATGAGTTCAGATGTTTAAAGTTTACTACCAGAATAATGATCGTTAAAAATATAAAAAAGAAATAACTCTGCAACGGATCATATGTCTTACTCTTCCAAATGTTTATTTTTTTATAAAAAAAAGTAGTATTCTAGAAGAAAGCGAGCGATCTGATACATTTCGTGGTCCCCGGAGTCGTCCTTCGGGAAGCACTCACCACGAATTCTCATCGCCTTTCATAAAATAAATGTTGACACGGAACGAGATACTCTCACAACCAACATTTTACTTTAGCTGATGCTACACAAAAGACTTCAACCTAAACTTCTCTACCTTTACACAGCTTTCAATATACTATTCAAAACTACAACACACTGTAGTAAAGTATCAGGAAGAATATATATGCTTACATGTATAGGCTACACAAATAAATCGTTTTAAACAACGTAACATATAAAGATCTACAAGTAAATAAGTTGTTATTTATTTTGCTTTAGTTTTTATTTTTATTTTTTTAAAGAACTTATCAAGAAACAGATAATCGTTTGCAACAGAGTTAAAAAGTGGAAAACTAATTATTCCAGGAAAGCTTACTTTTTAATTTGATCTTTATTTTTTTCACCATGCTATCGTAAGTGTATTTCAGTATAAGTAATCTAAGGTACTACGCCAACCAAACACATTCGGTTACTATCAACGGACATTTTAAATTCGTTCGAAGAAGCAAGAGTTCTAACCAATAAGAATTATTTAAAAATTAATTTAAATATTCCCGTTTTAAAATAAAAGGCAATTTACTTTGAACGCTGATTTCATCTGCTCTATATTTTATTTATTACGACAGCAAACACGCATTACATTAACTAGGAAAATGAAACTGATAAAATTATCAGTGAAAAATGACAGAACCTTGACAGGAATTTAACTCGATACCAGATCTAAACTCATTGTCTGACCAGTATACCAACGGGTTGTTAATAACCGGTATTTTGTACAACAGTCATTCATATTCTTACTATTATACTTCTCCACAATTAAAGGCTAAATAATTTCCGAAACATGTTCCCACCTGAAAACCTTTTTTCCCATCCAAATGAGATTATCAATAATATAAAAGACGCTTGACTTTAATTTATTCATATCCTTTGAAGAAGTAATAGTATTTTTAAGTAATCAAGAAGCTGGAATTTAGTGGAGAAACTGATAACTGAAAATGAGGAAATATGATCCCGAAACATGTATTTTATATAAGAAAAAAAACAAAAAAATTGCAACTGATAAGTAGAATTAAGTAACTTGATTCTTATGACTTTAAATAATAATACTTATAAAAAAACCTACCCCTTTCAAAGTTTAAAACATACGTACTTTCTAATATGAATATTCTAGTATTAATCTTATATAAATGCGAAAATCTGTTTGCAACAGCATCACGCGAGAAACAACAGACCGATTGCTTTCAAATTTCCGGAAACATTCCGATTATCCCAGGGAAGATTTTAAGGCATAGATCGAGGCTTTAGCCTCCTTCGGGAAGAAGTTGTGAATTAAAGTTATTTATTAAAGAAAGAAAAATTAATCATTTTATTTAATTGTATTTCTGTCACCAAAGCAATAGAGATGTAATGAAGTAAAATTAAAAAAAATATTTATCTTTAATGAATATTTGTAAAATATTTAGTATTCATACTACTATAGTACTACTATAATATAATAGCACTAACTATAACCTAAAACTACATACCTATTATATAGACGAATAGTCTGTCTCTTGTAATAAGTTTTTTCTATTTTTAGTTTTATTTAAAGAATATTTGTAAAATATCTATTATTTTCATAACCATGACGATAAAAAACGCGTCGGGAGCCCAAAAAGTGGAACTCCTTGGCTAATAAATTATAAGGTAATGTAATATTATAATTCAAACAGTATAATTTTGTTAAAAAAAAATTCTTTAACGTCTTTTGTACGGAAGAGTTTATGATTATTACAGAAAAGTTTAGAACCGATTACAATATGAATAAAAAAAAATTACAAAAAGGTTTGCAGAAATTTTTTATTTTCTTTAATTTTGAGTATTAAATAACAAACAAATAAATATAAACCTTCAACAACTATTTATAAGTTACTAAGTGAAACCTTTTTTGATGCATTAGGAAATTATCACCTTTAAAATTTTATCTAGACCACATAATTTAAAAAAAGACGTTTTACTTAACACCCTACACACTACTACATACAACATTTTGTTTAAGAACAATTTGAAGAAGCCCTGTTTCCAATTTGCCAATTTCCAAAGTGCTAATATTAGTCTAGTTAAAAGTAGGCAAAATCTAAGTTTTAAAAAAAAATAATCTGTTTTTATAAAAAAGAATTGATTTATTTTTACCATGAAATAAAATGAGCGCAATTATTCATGTAGATATCAAGTATTATTTTGTAACAAAAATTTTGGAACCGGCAGTCCAAGCTGCTTTATTTTATGATAAATCGTTATCATATACAAGTTTGTGTAAATAAAAATACTTGAATATAATTAGCCAAAACGCTGCAGGAATATTAATAAATAGATTATTTTTAATAAATTACAACGAAACTATTTAGTAATGTACATGTACGCTGTTACTGCCATTATAAATAATCAACCACATTTCTAGTTAACCTTCGTACAGCTGGTGCGCGTGTTTGTACGTATATACAATACAGCTGTAAATATAACGTAGTCGCTTGTTTTCCATTGAATTATGTTTTCATACCGCACCGTATTTCTTCTCCCTCATATGCGTACGTATATTTTGTTTGAGGTTGTAAGCCACTAAGCAGGAGGTCCTGTAACAACCCGCAGAATTTCTGTCTCCATTCCACAAACTTTATTCAGTTTTAAGTTGAAATCCTCCCCTCTAATGCGGTAATCCCAATCCTACAAAACAACTAACTTTACAACAAAAATCTCTGCACGTGGATGAGTACAAGATTATATATGAGGTTATGACTCCTTCAAAATGGTTTTATTTACGATTATTTCACGTTTATAATTTTAAATAACATATATCTATTTAAGAACTAATTAGTGAGTTTTGCATAGATTAATCAGTAATATCAATATCACAAAGAATTGGAACATTTTTATGGTGTAATAAATTATACTAAGTTAAATCTGAATAAATAAAAAAAATAAACACATTAAAAATAATTATGTAAAGCATATATAATAATTAATTCTTACCAACCACTTGAAGAAAATGATTTCATTAGATTTAATGAATTGTAGACTTTTCGGTCAGAAATGAAAAAAATTATATCAGTTATACATAAATTGTGGATTTAAAAAGAAAGATTTAGAACAAATTTTCTTCTTAATACAAACTTATTGATGAGACGAGAACATTATTCTTTAATCAATTTTATTCAATATGAACATATGATTATGTGCAGTAATAATAATTGATGTTTGATATGACTTATATTACTCATTAAATTTCTGAAAAGAATAAAATACTGGAGATAAGATGATTTTAGGCAGTAAGAAGAGGAAAAAAGTTAATATACTTTTAAAAATAGAAGCTGTGTAAAAATTTTAATCAATAAATTAAAATTACATTGAATATGGCAAAAATACGTAAGTAATTTTTTTTTTTAAATTCTTTTATACTATTACAAAGATAAAATAAATGAAAGAGCTGATTAAAAATTAAAACTTTTATTCGGTTAAATTTATTTAAGTTCAAAGAAAACCTTTGCAAATAGTAAAATGTAGTAAATTTAAAATGTGCATCCAGAAAGTCAGAGATAGAAAAGGTAGATATAAAATGAAAGTACCTAGAATGTTTATTTAGCTAACATGTGTTACCATTTTATTGAAGCTTGAATCATAAAAGAGAAAGAAGATTTCAATTGAAAGAAGAGATTCCTATGTGGTAAGCTAAACAAAGAAAATTGATTTGCCAATGTTTTTTTGTATTAAATGTATTGTGTAGATACAAGGCGGAAACGTTTGTTATTAAAATAAATAAGAAACGTTTGAATTAGGAATCTAGAAAATATTAAAAAATTAAACTGAGTGCGCAAAGCAGATAAATGATATGGAAAGATAAGTAATGAAAGAAGGATTTTGGAATAAAACTAGACTAAACAATCGTTTTGAAGAATTTTTTCATTATATGATAAAATTATTATTTAGCACATAATCTTTGATGTGGTAATGGAAGGAAGGTAATAAGGTAGAAAAATCTGCATGTAGAGGATATCAATGTTCCTAGGATGCTACGTGACGATGAAGAGGGTGATTAAGAAACACGGAAATAGGAACTGTTTACATGAATAAACCTGTTGTAGGGCAGATTACTGTTACTACTACTCCTACTACTAATATTCAGAATACATAAATATTAAAAAAAAGTTGACAACAGTTGTAAAACTTTCCCGTCACGTGACTTTTTCCTAAGACACGGCTTACACGAACGTACACACCCAACTTAATTTAAAATATTTATAATTTCATTTAAGTATAATATGTTTTGTTTATTAAATTCAATGATTCTAACTAAAGCGGGCCCGCATTCCGTATATCATTCGCGCTAGAAGCGTTACACTAGCGCTTCTTGTGGTGACAGGGGAGTAATATTGACAGAGTATTCCCACTTAGCCTCATAGTTTAGAGCATTTTTTGAGCGGGGGTTTGATTTTGAAAAAAATGTTTTTGCAAATATTACTATTTTTTTAATTGTTAACAAATGTGTCTAAGAAAAATAATACGTACCTTAATTAGGCCAAATCTCGAGGTACTGAAAATGGTCTTACACTACAGCCTCATCCACAAGAACTTAAAAAATTTAATGATATCAATGCCCCATATACAGAATTAATCTAATCAAGTTTGGTAAAAATCGGTCCAATAGTTCTGAAGATATAAGGTGTGAGATATCGAACACACACACACACACACACACACGCGCGTACATACAAATATCCGGAAAATTTCCATCCGTTTTTTTTGGGTTCCTTAGGTGTTAAAACGTCAGATCCGATGAAAACTGCATATGCCTAAATTGGACTGATTACAATAATTTTCCTTCTACAAATATAGCTCTGCTATAGCACTAGACGGAAAAGTAATAAATAATATATATAAATTTATTATAATAGATTAAAAACTTCATATAAAATAATTAATGACAAAAATTAAAATCAAGGAGACGTCAAAAAAAAAAAAAAAATTAAACACCCTTCCATAAACACAAAACATTGTTTTACGTAATTACATATATTGTCAACAACATGATTAAGATTTAAATTTAAGGATGTCGTTTAGAAGTGACAAACAAAGTAGTTTTTTCATCATTCGTTCTATTACCCTCAAATATATGTTGATTATAATGCTGTAAGATAAATAGTAAAAAGGAAAATGTCAAAAATTATTAATCGTAAATTTTCGAAAAAGATAAAAAAACAAATTTTTCATTTAACCTATTTGCAAAGATAGAATGATTGTTTATCCGCATTGTTATAGTAAACACAATATTCTGTATAAACTAATAAATGTACAAGTTCCATTGACCCAATTTGTGAGTAAAAATACATTATCATTTATTTTTTAAAAACAAAGTAAAATCAGATTTTCGTTTGTTATTTTGCTTTATTTTTATACAGATTATGAACCGGCTAAGAGCGTAGCATTATCTCATAGCTTCATCGGTTTGTTTATTTAGTAAAAAATATAAATAAAATTCGTAAATTTGTCAAATTTAGTAAAATTATATCTCAACATTACCAAATTATATTTCGTCTCGGTTACATACAATTTTTCTAGTTAAATACTTTTTTAACATATATTTCTTTTTAATTAAATAATTTAGTTTATACAAATTATTTTAAAAACTATTTTTTGGTGTTTTTAAAAAAATAATAACCAGCAATTAAATTAAAGTTTTGATATATCAATTTATTCTAAGTGCAAAAATATTGATATTTAATGGTTTTTGAGTGGCACACTAAATTAGAAATCATAATAAAATACAAAGAATTCATCTTCAATAAATTAGAAAAATGTAACACCTTATTATGTAAAATACACCGATACATTTTATTAAATGTGATAAATTAACGGTTATTTCATGTAGAATAACGCTGTAACTTTGTGAATATGTTATTACATACTTCAATTACAACTGCATCGATTTATAAATATCATAATAATAGCTTTAACCTTCTGATAATCTTAGCGATACACCGATCCAATTTAAGGTTTAATGATAATACTCTATTGGCACCCTTTACTGTTCTCCTACTCTCTGACCTAACATAATATTAGACATTGAATCTATTCTGAGGGACATTTAATTTTAATAGTAAACAAAATATCGTCAAACATCTAAGTTATAATTAATTAAATTTATAACTGAAGCCATTAAAAGAGATTATTGGGCAAATTGTATTTTCTCTGTATAGATTACTTTCGTATATATTTTTATTATATTACAACATTCATTTCATTTTTATTTCTTTTACTGGAATATTTTTTGAAACTGTAAAAAAATGTGCAGTACACATCATTTGATATCGGCCAGCTGCAGTATGTTTTAAAAAACCTCTTGGTTTTCATCCTCCCACACCATTCTCAACTTAACATTAAACAATGTTAGAACATCTGGTACTTTTTCCACTACAAGTACTAATATATATATATATATATATATATATATATATATATGTGTATAAAAGTAATAGTAAAGAAATCATTGAAATATGAAGAAATGTAAAAAAATACTGGATTGTATCGTATTATATCGGGTTAAAGGATTTCACCAATCATTTTGTTCAGGTTTTCTATCCTATGTGTTTTTTAGTATATAAAATACATTATTATAATATACACAATACAAAAATACCAAACATTATCACGTAAACAAGTAGTATATACTACTTGTTTAGTAGTAGTATAAACAAGTAGTAAGAACCTATATTAAACAACGGTCATTACAGTTTACGTGGGCTAAACGATTCGATTTAACAGCTCAAGCGAATTATTAGGAAATATTATCAGTAATAAAGGTGAAAACGTGAAATTGTCTATAATACGTACAACAGAGATTGGGTTTACAGTAGGTTAGAATGGCGCAATGGGGCTTACCGCCATCAAGTAAGCGAGCATGCTGTTTATACATACCACATACCCAGCAGGGTTCGTACAACGAGGATGAAGGGAAATTAACCATCCGTTCTCATACTGGTCACTCACACCATTATTGGAAAGGGAACAACCAGTGAGGTAATAGCCACTGGATAACTCCCTCATATGGTCAGTTCTCTTATATGAGAGACATTTTACTACTGTAGGTAATAGACATAAAAGTTTAGGTCTAATTAATTTAGTTACATACCTTCTAGTATTTGAGTATTGCATTTTCTTACTTTTCCACAATACTTTCAAAAATAAAATAACGTATGTATCATCCAGACGAAACTAAGTATATGTATTTTATTTTAGTAGCAGGGAATGAAATCCAGATGGCAAAATTTTTAAATATGTACCATTATGGGCATACATCATCATCACATTAACTATTTTGCCCTTGTTTAAACTTCTGACACTATTAGTATATTTATTTCATACAATTTTTTGTTATTATTTAACGTGATTGATAATTTACCTTTTTATCGAAAAATCTGGCATGAGATTCTCAGAAATATTTTTTTTAACTGTGTCTGTGCATCATAACCAGAATTTTTGTAGGAAAAAAGAAGAGACATAAATGTGGAGAAGATATTTGGGTAAAACAGAATACAGCAAAATGTATAACGTATTAAAAAGAATACACTGAAATATAAGTAAAGAACTATTATATATACAAATTGAAAAAAATCTGGTAGAAGTTTTAAGAGTAGATGAAGATAGGCAAGCTCTGGTAAAAGCTGTCAAAAAATTTGCAATACTTTCCTGACACTGGTTATATTTATTATTATATAGTAGAAAAATAATGATACGTGACAATTAACTAAAAAAAACCTTTAAGAAATTAAAAATATCGATATTTTTAAACTTTACCGGTTTCCTACCCCTACTTTTGCCCCCAAGTATATTTTGAGACCAATCGCATTACTAATATGCCATGGAAGACAAAAGAAAAATCGGTTAAAAATATGCTATAGATAAAAAGATAAGTTTTCAATCTTAGAGGAAGGGGGAATTTTGGGGAAACATTAATTTAAAATGGTAAGATAAGCATACACGCATGTACTGAGTTTAATAGAAAGTGGGGTTATATTTACAAAATTTTGAGAAAGTTGAGTGCATAAAACTATCTACCCCCACCTCCTGGTGATATGGGGCTCACATGTTTACCAACAAATTGCTTCATATACACGAGTGAGTCTGTAAAACATTTCATAAAAAATAGTTCATCCAATCAAAGAAGTTAAGCGTCAAACACGCCAACAACTTGAGGGAAGCATGTAGGTACATTACCCACCACTTTTTCTGGTTTTTGGGATCCTTGGGTAATGAAACATCGAGAAATTTTAATAAAACATATACACAATTTTTTTAACTGGTCACCATACTTCTCGCAGCGTATGTCTATAGCTAAGGTACTAGAAAAGTAAAAGTGAAAATGTTGTCTTGTGTCCTCCTGTTGGTTTTTAGCTTCAACATTGAAGAAGCAATATAGGAATTGAAAGGAAATTTTTTTTTGAGAGTAGAGATAATACAAAAGCGAAAAAGAATTTAATTTTAAAGATTTACCGATGGTAAATCTTTAAGTTCTGTTAGCAGAAACTAACGGTGAGTTAAAAGAAATTGAATAGCATTGATTTGCTACTTAGAAAAGACATTCAATTTGGAAATTATCTAGAGAAAAACAAAGATAATAGAATAAAGGAGAAAAGAAGGAATTAAATATAAAAATAGTAACATATTAATTACATCAGTTGCTTGCAATTTTATTAAAATTATAAATATAGGCAAAATAACAGTAAAAAGGAACAAAAGCAGATTGGCGCAAGCTAGATAACTTTTATGTAGGCAAGAGTTCTACTAGTATTTAAGCAAATCTGCCCTATTTTAGTATTATAGTAGATCGAATAAAAAAGTTTTTAAACTATATTTGTGTGTATTGTAGCACTACAAACTAAAAATGTAAGGCAAAATGTAGGTAACAGGACAAGTAGAGTGCAAAATAATAAATAAACCTCTGAAATTTGAATGTTTAAAATTGAGAAGGGTTGATATAAATATGAAATAAACAGGTCTAAGTCCAATAGGCGGAGATATTCTATGTTAGAAGCTTGCTAAGAGGCCAACTAGGTAAGTTAGTAATATGCTAGGACATCCAAATTTAGTTAATTTTATGATAAACACATATGTAAAGAGTACAACCTGTAGGGAAATAGAAAACTTGGGCTACATAAAACAAATAGCTGTAAACGTAGACGTAATCACTCTGATAACTAACGTAGAAGGACAGAACAAAAAGTAACGAAAAAGAGCGTTAAACCAACCGACTAATGACTCAAAAACGAAAAAACCCAAAAATGTACATCCATTTTAATAAAATTTAGCATACTACAAAAAGCGGTTTCCCATCTTTTTTTATATACAATGAGTCCTATATAATAACCAATATAATAAAAAAATTAAAAAAAAACCAGTAAACCTCACCATAATAATATACAACTTAATCCTTAAAGTGAAATTCATGCGATTAATACTAAAAAATTAAATCAGGTTACATCAACTCAGGGTGTAAATAATTAAATTAGGAAAAATTGAGAGATTGCTGATATACTTCAGATAATTTTATTTAAGCTTAACTAGTTGCAGAATTACCTTTTATCTTAATCATTTACATAGAGCGTAAACTTAACTCTATTAAAAAATTCCCTTACAGTTCTTAATTTTAAAAGTTTCCAAATATGTTTTCTCATAATTTTTGACTATTTTATGTAGCTTCATCGTTCAAATCAGATATTTTTATAACACCATTTTGATACAATGAGCAGAAATCAAGATAAAAAATTATTCCTTTTTATACGATAAGGAATTTCACACTTAATGAAATTTTGTTAAGAAAAATAAAAATTTGAAGGGATTTCTATTTATCAATCACAAGCCATTAACTATTATTATTCTTTTTTTTTGTGTTTGTTCTCCTACTTCGCTGGGCCGCCTAAACGTCAAGTATTACTCAGCCCAGGGGAGTGTCCTTGCAACTGTAATGAACCACCCCGCCTACCAATAGTACGTCCGGCATGGCAGATCGGCTCACCGGTTCCGGATCTTTTCCTTATTTTCATCTTGCCTATGCCTCCAACCACTAAGGCCAGGAACATTATTCATGATCTAAAAACCACAAACTGGTTTATAAAATTGAAATATAAGCGTGTTTTGGTAGGTTATAATATTTTGGTAAGTAGTTAAAGAATCGATTATGATAGTCAAGCAATTTAGATTCCTGATAGAGCTACAAATCTTACCCGTTGATATTGTTTGATTTATATTAACAATAGTATTAAGAAAATACATACCTTCTTTTATATAGATAGTAATAATAATGATATATAATTCTGAGAAAAAACGATCGCGTTTTTAATTAATTAAACTAAGACACACAAAACCCTTCGATGTATAAAAATAATTAATACAATGTTTACGAAATAAAAACGACAAGTTATCTAAAATTAAATTAGTAATTAAAATAATATGAAAATTTTAACATTAAAAGGACATCATTTTGGAATTTAATAAATGATTGCAAATTACACTGTAATTAATTATTAGTATGGAATAAAAAAATAAATAAACACAACTGATCATTCGGAATAATAATTTATATTCAGAATAACGTCCTTTTAGAATCATAATTTAAACATAATTTGACAAATTTTAATAACATTCACAATGATGTAAAAGTAGGTCACTGTCAATATTCAATGAAAATTTTAATTTAGGTTAAAATTTACAGATACAGAACAAAATAAAGCTTTTACAAACATCATCACATCATTGTCATTATTTTTCACAATGAAGTTTTTTAACATCATATTTACAATAAAATGAATAGGTTATGATTAATATTATGCAGTTTTACTTACTGGTTGCAAGATATATGGATATTAATAGTAATATACCACAAAGGACGCGCGCACACACAATCACAATTCAAACTGTATACGGGTATTTTGTGAGCCAACCTGCGCGAGCCGCAAAGGAGCGCATTTGTATTTGTGTAAATTACATTTTGAATCACACTAATTTTATGAATATGAAAAGAAAGTATGAAACGATTTTAATGAAGTACAAATAGCGAGATCAATGCCTGATTAAAAAAAAAAATTAAATTAAATTATGTTTAATTTAATTTTAATCTAATTAATTATACTACATTTAACATAAATACAAAATTACAGATTAATAAAAAACAACACGAATACTAATTCTAACTAAAATAATTTAATTAAAAACTTCGGATTAAATTGAAACTTACTTTTTTTTATATTTTAAAATTTTTGTAAGATATTTTGAATTAGCTTAATGACTTATCTGGTATTTAATTTATATTAATGTAAGATAATCATTTTATTAGTTTTTACAATTTTGAAATAGTAGATAGAAATAGAAAGTCATCCATTTTCCATCCTTAATGTATGAAGTATTAAATTACCAAGTATGAAATCAAATTTCATACTTTAAGGATGGAAAATGATGACTTTTCATTTCTATCTCCTATTTCAAGGTTGCAAAAACGAACAAAAAAACTTTTTAACATTTTAAACTGTAATTAGTCGCTTTAGATTTATCTGATTTCCAACCTTAAGGGTTTTTTTTTGTAGTTTTTAAACTATTAACCTATTTTCTTTAGTTAAATTTAATTAATATAATTTTTATAGTTAAATTTCTTAGAAAACTGTAACTGCATAAATAAAATTCACGCTAATTGGGGAAAATTTTTTTTTAACATTTATTAAATACACAAATATGAACTCGCATGAGAAATTTTAGAATAATCTTACTTTGTGGGTCTTTGAAATATAAAGTATACATATTTAAATATTTTCAGGATTCTAGGTAGAGGAATTGTTCATAACGTTGAAAAATTAGGAGCCATAATTACAAACGAATTTTTGTTCGTAAATCATTTTCTTATTTTAATTAAATGGACCCGTATTTTAATTAAATGAGACTCAATAATTACTAAAGGAAGAGATAACCTGAAAAACGTTTACTAAAAAGTGTAACTAAATTTATACCGTTAATCACCAACAGAATCTGAAGAAGAGGAAAACATAAACAGATTTCAGTGGAAAGAATATGATTACACAAAAAAATAAATAGTATTTAAAAAAATAACAAGACGTGAAGATAGAAGCTAATTTTTGATAGTGTAGATAACGGAATGAT
Source organism: Lycorma delicatula (assembly GCF_047948215.1). Lineage (NCBI taxonomy): Eukaryota > Metazoa > Arthropoda > Insecta > Hemiptera > Fulgoridae > Lycorma > Lycorma delicatula. Next base: position 68,247,699 of record NC_134456.1, on the reverse strand, counting down.
TACTCAAGCCTAACTGAGATACCTAGGCACCAAAAACGCTCTTTGATCCATCAAATTTTGAAAAAAAAACAAACTCATAGATAACAGCCTTAACTATTTACACTCTTTTGCTGAATACACTTCCACATTATAATTTACTGGTACCGCTCCTTTGTCGAGTATATCTCGACAATGAAATTTACACGAAGCACTCCTTTGTCGAGTATGGCTCAACTTTTTAAAATAACCGCGGCTATACACAGAAATTTAAAAACAAACTGACATGTGTTTGTAAGACCGTAAATCCATGTAATATCGATATTCAATATTGATATAATCGAAAATAGAAAATGAGTTTAATGATAATAGTGATGAAGATCCTGATTATAATTTTGAGGAACGTGATCAAGAAAAGGCTATTTTGGACAATTATAGTGAAAGTGAAAATAGTGATTATGAAATAGTTGAATCCCAAGGTATTCCTAACGTTCCAGAAATCCGGGTTTACACCCAGAAAATTGTTTCAAGAAATATCACACTGACAAAATTATCGTAATTGGCATGTAAGACCTATTTTTTAATTAAATGAATGTCTTTGTAAAAAAAATTATTTTTTTTAATATAAGCAATTTTACCATATTCATACGGTAATCAACATAAATTTAATTAATACCTTGTAGGGAACTCGGTGATGATAATTAATTATTGATTAATTTTTTCATGTAACCGCTATCACATTACATATATATATTTATAGTAAAAATTGGAAACCCACTACTTGATTTCATAACTGGAGGGTAAAGGATTAATATTGATAAAGAAAATTTGTAATAAAGGTTATATTCTTATATAAAAACTAAAGTTTTTGGTAAACAAGTCAATGATACGTATTCTTACATTCAAATTTAATGCAATTTTAATTCTTAGAATCACATTATACATATTACTGTTGGTTAAGACCGGTTATTTATTTGTAATTAAAAAGGTTATTGGTAATTAAAAGGGACTGACAAATAGTCACATAGCTTTCATGAAAGGTGTTCTATATGTTGTCTTTGAATGTCATTTAAATCACAATTTGAAAATGAACCTTTCGACATCCTGATCCCGTAGGGAAAAACACACTCCATGTGTCGGTATTGGACGCCACGCCATCCATTCCGAACCTAGCTCTTAAGGGCTTTACCGGAGGTCATCTTCAATACCTCGGCATTGACATCTTTCAGTTTAGTTTCAGCCAGAATGTCACCGATGCAAATGTCACAAGTTACATTCCCATCGGTGTATTATTAACTATCATGAAATCATAAACAAAACACATCATGCCAATTCTTAAATAAGACTGAATGGGCTACACAGTAACGAAGGAACTGAACTATCTACCAGAAATAGGCAAAACTGAGTTCAGTACACAAGAAACATAAAACATAAGGCAAAAAACAATAACTAACAAGTGCACTAAAACACGATAATAGTAACAACACTAACACTAAACACAAAACAGAATCAACAGCAAAACATAAATAATATAACACAACAACAAAAAAACATAAGCGGGAAACCCCAAGCAGAACCCTAAACCCTCTCAACAATCCTTTCCTTTGCAAGGTAAGTTATAAAATTGTCTACAATCACCCATTCGGTTCGGTTCCTTCAATTAGCACGGAGATCTAATGCCGACACGATGATATCGAACCGGTAAATAGTCTTATGTGCATCAGCTCGTACTTCGCACATTCATATAACACATGGTAAGCGTCATCTAACTGTCCACATTGCGGATACATTCCGAAGTCTGCATTCGGGTCAGGCCGAATTTCTGCAGTCTGTCCCGAAAAGCGCTACGGCCAGAAAAAAATTGCGCCACGTACTTATAAGGGTGTATCCAAGAGTCGTTCCACAAACAAACAACTTTTGGTAAGAGGCTTGGTAGGAGAATATGCTCCTATTTACCTCCAATACAATTGCCAAAGTTGTTGAGCGACTTTAAAAACCCACTGCTGTAATCTTCTGGAAAATTGTTGAATAAATTACATCCTCAGGTAAGAATTCGTCTAAATAAAACTATCAAGAGCATCAAAACACAATAAATTATTACTACCTTACAATATCTCTGAACTTTAACAATTTGAAAAATAAATAAAACTAAGATTAATAAATTACTGAAAGCGGTTTTCAGTCTTTGTATTAAAACGATAAAAAAAGTTTGTTTCCATGATTCCATTTAAGCGGCTACAATAACCCAAGAATACCCAAATTTGGAGCAATTTAAATCCGTACACATTTTAATTATCGCCTTTACAGGGTAAAACGTTTGGTAAATTTGGTTTGGCCATATCGAGACGTGGAAAATATCCACTGGACTAATTTTATTTAACAATAAAATACATGTTTAACAAGCCATTTGTAATTACAATAGACTTATTATTCTTTTCATTGGTAAAATTAGGTATCGTTATATATAAGACAATGTCACAACACATTCTGCAGTGAAAGCATGATTTTTTTATACAATTTTTTATTGATCTGATTTCGAAAGTATTATGGATACCAGATAACTTGTCATCAGTTATTTACTTTAAAAGCTTCTGAAAAATATTGTGTACAATAAAATCTTAATATCACTGAAAAACTGAAAACTAACTATAAAAAAAATAAATTGAGAAACTGATGTAAGCTGCACTGCAAAATGCATCCAAAAAATAAATAAATCCATATGTTATTTAACATGATTAAAAGGGGAAGGTGGCGGAAAATTTTAAGTTATAAATATTTTTCCTTAAATTAATAATGTTATTTTAAAATTAAATAAATAAATAAATATATATATATATATATATATATATAATTTATTGATCTGTTTAGTATGTTTTGAATTGCGTGACTTGAGTCACCTGATATAATTTGCCTTGAATTTTGTATTTATTAAAAAGAATTGATTCTGAATTTATGTGAATAATAGTTAGATTATCCTATGTGGAATATTAACGTAGATATTAAATAATTATGCTAGCGTGTTACATAGATGAAATGAACTAAACGTTAATTAAAAAAAAAAAAAAAAAACAACTTTTTAATACCTGAAACGCAATTCACACAAAAATTCACTATACAATGCTTCTTTGTTAAAAAAAAAATATGTGAAATCGATTCGAATATTATTTATAAAAGGAATGAAATTGGAGTGTGGAAAGGTTATAGGAAAAAAGGTAGGTGAGAAAAGAGATAAATGTGACGCATAAGGGTCAGAACTTTCGTCTGGAACAGTTGGAGGAAATGGTGTAGAGGAGAAATAAATCATGTTTCTTTAGTTCCTTGCATTTCACGATCCTAGAGACACAATCAGGGCTTCCCATTTTTATACTAACGGCCCGAATCTGGAGGCGTTACAACGGTTAATCCCGGTGTACTATGCTATAATGTCTTTTGGAAGTGCCATACTACGACTCCATGTCGCACATTTTACATTCCCTTTTGCTACCGTAAAACGTAAGCTACCTTTTTTTCCTCGTCTAAGTATCGCAAAGAATATCGCTGGCGTTAAAAATTTTATGATATTACCTAAGCTATGAACGTAAATTTTATTTAGCCTATTGGTCAACTTTTAATAGCCCTTAGAATATTAACGTGTACTTTGTAGGTAGTGTAATTTAAATTATATTACAGCGGTAGTAAAATTACCTCTTAATTCCAAAAATAATAAAAAATATTAACTTTAATCGTAACAAAAACTCCTGAATTTATGCATTGATTAGATAAATTAATGACGTATAATTTAAAATACATATATTTCGGAAAATAACTATAATGTTCTGATATATAATTTAAAAAATACAAAAATTATATATTTGAAAAAACTGATAGTTGCCTACAAAAATAGTTGCAGCAATATATTAATTTCATTTTTAATATTTAGACTGAAATCTTTACAGTAACATATTTGTATTAGAATTTACTTGAAGATATTAATAATAGTTTGGATTGATACATAACTAAAAATCACAAAATACATTCAGCGATAATTATTAATTGGCCATAACGATGCCAATTTCAGTAAATAATGTTAATATATACTTATTATACAGTACTTGAAACTTAGTTGATACTATAAGCAAATAAAGTGTACAGAACTGGGAAATGGATACACTACAACATAATTACGTCACCTGTAACTGAAGTCTCATCCGTTTGCCAAAGCATCAAAATACTTTTTAAAAAAGTATCAAAAATCTACCTGTCAGCTAAGGAATAAGGGAATACTTGTTATCAAATTTGGTTTTAGAGTTTGTATTTAGTTGTAAGAGTATTGGTGTTTGAAATTTTAATTTTTAATGTAAATAATTTTTATACTGTGTAATTTTAGTTAGATTTAAATTGTAATTATAAATACGTATATGTTCTATAAGTGTATAAATTCAGAACTTTAACGTACACTAACAGATATAAAAACGTTTATTAATTGAAAATTTATGGAGGTGAGATATAAATACGGAAACGTTTACACACACACACACACTTTATTCGGGGTTCATGTTCAAAAATCAGCTTGCCTGATCTTGTTCAGAAGGAAAGAGAATTGAAGTGGCATTAGTAAAGTGCAGTGAACTATTGAATTATTATAGAATACTTTTGTGAAGATTTATTATAAAAAAATAAACCTTTTTAGTGTGCTATTTTATGTTATTTTTAACTACTATCCGACTTTCAAACGTAATTCTCTCGGTTCATACTAACAATGGAAATAAAAAAATTGTATAATGCAAAGAAATTTGTTTATAGTAATTAAATATGAATGTCGAGATATTATTTTAGTAATTTGATACTGACGATAAAGAAATTAAAAATTTCTCGAGTTTTTCTTCCAGGTAATATTTAATCACAGATACATCTAGAATTAAATGCATAAGTTGATAGGTCATTCAAAGAAATTACTACTAATACTGCATCCAATGACATTTCTGTGTTAAATATATAAATATTTCTTTCATAAAATATTTTTTCAGTAAATTAATGAATTTAATGTAAAACCCACAGAAAACATTAATTAGGCGGCATTTATTGTGTTATTAAGTATTTTTCTAATATGATGTACAATGATACCACCATCTCATTATAATTTTAGATTTATTAATTTCTGTCAAATGACTTCAATACTGATTACAAGAAAAGGCTACCTGTCTTAGTAATAAAAGATTAAAGTATCTTTAATATATATTTTACTATTACTATAATAACTGAGATTAAAAAACCATCAACTTTGGTAATTTGTCGTATTGTGTGCAAGCACGCATGTAACTTACTTTTTTAATCAAAGATTTAAAAAAAAAAAATCATTTTCCGTAAAATTCATCATAACAAACCAAAAAAAGGAGAAAAAATTGAAAACAGTAATGCAGCGATGAATCGGATACTTTATAATTCGATAATTGAAGCGTATAGAAGCGTGTGAATTCTACGACATGCTCTTGCGGTAACCGCTAAAGTGGACGTTATAAGTGTTAATTCGCAACGGATACCGGCTTCCATGATTCATTTCCAATTAGTAATAATAAAAGAAAAGATCAATTTACCGGTCCCATACTTTTTTTTACTATATAGCTAAATTCAAGACAAGTATACGTGTGTAAATATTTTGGCTATTTTTTGTAAATAAATAATTGTGTAATAATCGAAAAAAATTAATTATGAGTTTAAGTAAGCCGTTTTTAGATATTTTATTTTCAATGATTTCACAGAAGGAAATGTATGAAATAAATAGGTGAATAAGGTATAATTTTATCAGTAATATAATTTTTTATCAATAACACTGGTAGTAACTACGATATCGTAATTATCTAATTCTGTTACACCGAATAAACGGAATAAAGTTTAACTGATATAAACAAACACTGATGGGCATCAGTAATTATGTATATTTTATCAGTATTTACTTTACTTAACTATAAGTAAATACTGATAATGACTTAGATCAGGCGTTAGCTGTAAAACTTTGTTTTCATTTCTCATAATCAACGATGGGAGTAAATGGTAACAACAGTAGAATAACCCCATAGACACTATTTCTCCGAAGGCAAGCAGTGCCATTAAACTTTTTCATTATATTAAAAACACTTCTTAAAGCAACAAAAAAAATGAGGTTACAATTTTCTAAAACAATGAAAAATGTTTCTGATTTTTTATTTTATATCACTTGGTTTCCAATTTTGATTATAATCAGGGCTACTGGGCTATGAGATGTTCTAGATGTTTATTTATCTATATTTAATGTATTTAAATTGAAAAGATGGTTACACATCTAAAATTATGAAATATTTTAATTCAAGGTGAACGGAAATTTTTTTATTAATATAATTATTAACCTTACTACTTCTATACAGAATACAACAGAATATTAAAAAAAAACTATCATGCTGTCTTCAAGAATTTTACTAACAGCCCTTTGAAACATGGATCAACGTGTAACGTAAAGATAGTTTCATTTTTGGTTGAGATGTCCAAGAATTTTCTTCGTTTAATAATATTACACATTATTTTACCGAATAGATCATTTTACTAAAATCTTCTACGAAAATAAATTCCCGTTTATAAGAATCTTTTGAAACAAATTTTATATTAAAAGAATTATTATTTATATTTTAGTAGCTTACATAATACATTTTAAGGTTACCTTCAGTGTATAGCTATTTTTAACAGGCTGTAGCTTGCTGCTACAAATAAAGAATCTCTACGAATTATTCTACGCAAAAGTATAACAATTTAACAGTTTATTTATTTTTCTGGATACAGAAAGTTTTATAGATTATAGGGTTCTTAGTTTTTAACTGAATACCAAAGTGAAAAATGGTTTTATTAGTACACGTTTTGGCTTATAAAAACTAGGAATCACCCCAAAAAATCAATTACAAACTAAAAAAAAAAATCTTCCTTTTATTATTTCTTGTTAAAATGATTTATTATCCAATATTTTAATAAAATTACAGATAATTACATACAGCGAAAGAAAAACAAAATAATATTTAGGAAGTTATTTAGAAATAATTTTTAAATCGTAAATTTTGTTAAGATAGTTAATAAAATAAACAAATAACTTTATTTATTTAGAAACATTTTTGTCAATAAGAAAAACTGACAGATTATTAACGTAAAATCTTTTGAATACTGTGTCATCTGACAAATTTTAAATAAAATATTAAAGCAGAGATAAAATTATTGTATTTTTAATTGGTACTGTGTTTTTTTTCTCTTAAAGCATTGTAAGTTAATTGGAATATTAATTCTATCAAATCCACCAAAATTTTCTTTTCAAATGTTTTCAAGATAAACTAGATATCAAAATATAATTTCATAATTTGGCAATAAGACAAAGAGAAATATCATTTAACAAAACTGAGCCAATATATACGTCCGTCAATAATATTGATTATTCTTTGAAATTTTCGACTGGATACTATTAAACTGCCTTTAGAAGGATCTACTAAGAAGAATTTAATATTAAATGGATCAATGGCTTATTTTAACGGAATTCATTCATAAGTAGCGTAATAGACAGAAATATAAGGACTTAAAACGTCTTATGGAAAAAAAATAGCAATTAAAACGTGATAACGTTTCGTAAAGATCTAGAAATTTACGGAATATGTGATTTCTACAACAGGTTACGACAGCTTAGGTTTATCAAGCTGTATTGTTAATAAGAGCAGAAAGGAAGCATCCATGCACCAACTAATTTAGTAATCATTTAGTGATTTACGCCACTTGAATTTGATTATGTTCACTTTAGAAACTGAAAATCGGAGATTCTGTTCATCTAACTATCTAGAAGCAGCTAAATGAAGTCTAATTAATTCACACATTATTCTATATTCACGTATCTCTCACGATATATTTTAACAAAACTTGATTCAAATTTAAAATTGCAAAGGCTTATAAGGTGGATTAATTTAAAAATAAAGAAAATAATAAACTCTAGCTTTGATAAAAGATAACGTGGGATTTCTTATAGCTGAACAAATTTATAATAATTAATAGGCTTCAACTAACATAGAATATAACAAATTCATTGAATTTATTCGTTTAAAAAAATAAATTGATCGCTTTAAATACGTATTTTTTTCCTTAAGTACGTATAATCCAAAATATCGTACCTAATATTTCAATTTAATGCTCTGATATTAGACATCCTTGATATTTCCCTCAACATTTAGCGTGATTATCGAGAAACGTGATGGTAGGTAATTTAAATAAGTACGAAAAATATATCAAAATCATTACTACCTTTTTAGCTCGCTTCTAGGACTGTTGAAGCTGATATAAAAAACCTATTACCCAATGGTCTTAGCAGAATATAGGATAAAAAGCTAAAACTTCTGTTTAATCTAGTATGACTTTCTTTGACTTTTATTTCATATACTAAATTATGCGAGTATATCAAAGTCTTTATTTGTTAATTTTAAATTTAAAAAAACAAGTTTATACATTATAAAAAAAGAAAAAAAAGATATTTGTTGTGAGTAATTAATTACGTTTATTTTAAAGTATTAATAAAATATCATGTACAGGATAAGATTATTACCGTATAACGTTATTACGATAGATAGTAAAGAACAGAGTGTAAAATTTTTAAGGGCTTTTTTAGCTGTAGTGAAAAGATATGGTCAAACTTCTTAACCTGTATTTATGAAAGTAATTATTTGTAAAAACACAAAGAAAGAATATCGATCAGTTCATTTTGGAGTTACGTGGTAACACACACGATACATAGGTTGATCGAACAAGTACATTAATTTTCAAGTTAGATAACAATCAGAGAAAATAACTGTTTAACGTTTAACTATTTTAGAAAATCATACATTACGAACACAGGTAGATTCTAGCAATAAACTTACAAAGGTAAAGGAAAACTTATGAAAAATTTAATTTCATTTACAACATTTTATAAATATTTTAATATCAAAATCTTACTTAGTCTTGAAAGAAGAAACTTTAAACAGAAAGTTAAAGCCTTTATGAAATGTTAACGGAAATGTGTTTTTTGGAGGGCAAAAGTTTTCTTGTCAAGTAGAAAAGTTGACAAAAAGATTTTCTACGCTTGGAAGAAGAAATATCACGTCAGTACATGAATAGAATTTATAAATAAACGTTAAGATAATTAATTTATTTTGAAACAGCGATGAAATATATTTTATATACCATAATTAATTAAAAAAAACTTTAATGAATATATATATTAAATTAATATATAGTGAAGACACATAAAATAACTTTATAATAAAATAATTTATATAATGTTATTATACAATCCTTCGAAACAGGAAAGAAGAAACCCAATTCGCATCCCACGAATGCAGAGAGATTTAGTATGCCTGTACTTCACACGATACATCAATTTATAATTTGTAACGCAGGTAGTGGGGCTGGGAAGAGCAGCGAGAAGTCAATTTAAATTGAAAGTGAAACCGATGTAAACAATAATAATAGCCTATTAAACCATAATAGTAAATTAATATTATTATTGATGTACATTTAAATACACCAATTTTGCAAACTAAATAGTTTCTTTTTAAGTTAGTTACATGTAAGAATCTTATGTAAAAAAAACGTTTGTTAATATGTATGTAGGTAATTATTATTAAGAAAGAGATGATTGCAAGCTAAATGTATAAATTAAACTGTTCTGCTAACATTACTTACGAATTAACCCGTATATGATAAAATACTAACAAAAGTTTATGCTAATACAGATTGAAATTCATAACTAAAATTCAAACAACAACGAACTAATTCAATTGTACCAGCTACACTGATATAGCAATTGTGTTATGTTATGTTCACTTCTTAAACTGGTTTAAAAATATTAATTTTCATACATATTAAACAATGATAAATTTGATTTTAAGTTGATATTATTCAATACCTAATTATAAAGACAATAAATAATAAAAGCATGTAATAATTTAAATACTCTAAATGAACAGACAGTTTAAATTATAACTAAACTTCACATACCATTTGATGATTTCAAAGATTATCAATTTATACTTCCAAAAGTAGATGTAAAATTTAAAATAAATTTTAATAAAAAAAAAGTTTATAATTGATATTAACGTTATTAAATTTATGTAAATAATAATTAAAATGTAAAAAATGTTAAAGAGTTATCATTATCTACGTAGCATAGAGTACACTTCAATTTGAGATGTTATTCATATATTAAATAAAAATTAGTTAAATAAAAAACAACTCACTATTATAATAGTATTGCTTTTAATAATAGTATATTAGTATTGCTATTTATAACATATACCATTCTTTTAGTCATATGTGAATATTAAAAACATATATTAATACCAAAAAATATACGGTACGCATGTTTATTGCTATATGAATGTAGCAAATCGACTATAAAAATTGTTATTTATAATATTTAAATATTTTACTGAGGGTTAAATATGAAATTTCAAAATCCATAATAATTTTCTTGTTCAGATGGTTATAATAACAACTGACATTACTTCATCAAATTACATTAGAAAATTCGTTAAATTACGAAGTTTAATAATAATATTACTCGTATTATAAAAATAATAACGTCAATGTGTATTAATGGCTATTAATGGGGCTAAAAGTCAATATATCAAATTTCAGTTGGCATAATTAACAGATACGTACATGGTAGAAGGCTTAAAACACCACAGAAGATGGCGAGTTGGTTTTCGACATGATTGGTGGGGTTCCACAGGGATCGGTTCTCGGCCCACTCCTGCGGGTCCTCGCTTTTAATGGGCTTTTGAGACTTGAGTTTGATGGTGACGTTGAACTTGTTGCATATGCAGATGATTTGGCCCTGCTCGTGGCCGGATATACTGAAGCAGAACTTGAGGAGGTTGCCAATAATGCGGTTTGGCGAAGAAGCTGCTGGCTTGAGACAATTAATTGGCTTGAGGTCTACAATTAGCGCCTAATAAAGCCTCCATAGTAGCGTTAGTCGGGAGAAGACTACAAGAAATGCAAATTAATGTGCGGGAACCAGTATTCCCACGTCCGGATGCGTTAACTATCTCGACGTGTGGTTGGAAAGGAGCTGAAACTACAACGTCTACCTTCAGTAGAAGGTGGACTTTGTCCTGCACATAAGCTTCTCGGTAAGCTTATGCGTAACCACAGAGGTCCTCGTGCTTCTAGATAACGTATAATACTGACGGTGACTTATTCAATTATGTTTTATGCCGTCCCTCCATGGGTAGAGGCTTTTGAAAAGAAAAGTAATGTAGATAAAATATCCTTGCTTTAAAGACGTGCTGCGTTGAACATTGTAGCACGATTTCGCGAAACGTTGTTGAGGTCATCTCCGGGATTCTACCAGTGCGGCTGCGTGCATTGATGCTCGGCGGGTTTATCTGGGTGTGACTAAGACCGAGGCTAAGGACTTCTGGCCGAATGGCAGAATGCCTGAACATCTCACCTAATGGTGGGGGGACAAGTAAATTAATTCTGTGAATTGATATTTGGGTGCAGAGAAGACTGGTTGATGTAGGTTTATATATCAGGCAGCTCCTTTCTGGACATACGAGTTTGAAGCCTACCTGCATCGATTTGGCAGGAGAGCTTCTCCACTATGCAGGTACTGCGATCTTGAAGATACTGTTAAGCACACCATCTACCAATGCCAATCAGCGGTGGGACGTGGTCAGACAAGACCTCGGATTAAGCTGGCTTCCTCCAGAAGAAACAGTTTCATACATGTTGGCTGGAAGAGCGGAATGGGACAAGGTAGAACAGCTAGCAACAAGAATCCTTAAAACTGAAGCGAGAGAACCAAGAGAATGGGATGGAGCCTGATTTAGAACCAAATCAGCAAGAGAATTGAAGATCACTCAGCAAGGAATCAGAGTTGCGTATAAAAGAACTGAGACTCAGGCGAAGAAAGTGGCCTGAGGGGTAGGTAAAGGACAGCCTCCTGTGGAGCCGTCATGGGTCTGCACTTGTGCGGATGGGCGATGGTGATGAAGCACGGGGACTCTGGACCTCTGGACGCTAAGGGCATCTCCTGGGGCAATGCTTAACTGCATGACCAGCCCCGGAGGGGGAAAAACGGTAAGATATGAGTTTTAGTCGGTAGGGTGCTGGTACACATAGGCTCTTAATAACATCTAGTCAAACCCGTGCGAGTCCGACACTCCACTATTTATATAGGCGTAAATGGCGTTTCTCCGACTCATCGATAACAAAAATAAAATAAAATTTTAAAAGTACTTACCAAAATGAGTAAATCTGAACGCTGGGATTAAAACATTAAAAAAAAAATAGAAAAATATACGAAATAAACAAGAAAATAATTAAATTTTATTCAACATTAAACAGAAAATAATAAAAAAATCTTCTAATTTTTTCCACTGAATTATTATGAAGAAGATAATTGACTCGTGTAACACATATTAGAAATTAATGTCACACCGATAAAATAAATCAGAGAATAATACTAAAATAAAAATTTAAACTATATATTTTTACTACAACTTAGAATATTCAAAAATTGGTTGTTCTTTCTCACGTGTAAGCAACCTACCTTTGCTGACCTTTATTCCTGTATAAAACTTAATACAAGATTTATTATACAGCTGACTTTCTAAGTTCAAATTATGATGTAGGCAAATCTCCTTAATTTTTACGGTAGTGGAAGAAAAAGTAAACAACTATATCGAATTAATACTACTCTTAATTAAATCTACATTCCATGAAAAAATAAAATAAACTATATATAGTGATAAAAACTTCTCAATATATTTCAATTTCTGTATTTTTCACTAGGAACTTTTGTAATAGTGTCAGTATTGAAGTACAAAGGAAAGTTTTGTTGGGAATATTAGGTTATTATTGTAGACATTAAGAAAATCAAATATTAAGAAATATTGGGTAGTAACGTAAATTTTGCAAGTACTCACACACACACACACACACACACACACACACACACACACACACACACACACACATATATATATATATATATATATATGTAGTAACATTAATATAAATAACAATATTAATATAAAATACATAGAAACTAAGAAATATTTATATTTTCTAAATTTCTATTCCTCAGAAAAAAAAATTGAAAAATATAAATGGCATCCTATTAAAAAAGTATTGAAAGTACTGTATAATTGTATTATATAATTCTACTTTCACGTATTTTCAAAGGAATAAAACTGAATAAAGTGGAAGGAACGCTTCTGAATAATAATTAAATAGATACTAACTTAACTCCTTTCAAAAAGTTCTTACTTTTTTTTTGCCAAATCTCCAGGTGATTATTTGATCACATAAGTTTTAAGGTAGAAGACATTAATGAGGGAATTGGAACGGGTTGCCGAGTGATCACGTGAACAGGCAATAGTCGCAGACACGCAATTCTGTGTAGGTGAACTCCAAACAGATGGAATAAGACGAAAACACAGTGAATCGGTATGCATGCAAACTTCGTGACTGCCAATGCCTTCTACAATAGACAATAACATAATGCGTGTTATTACAAAAAGTAAAGCTCACAAAGTTATAGAAAATTACACGTAATATACATTACTACTAACTTGTTCTCATGGAAAATTTACCTAGCCAATTACTTAATTTTTAGGGAGAAAACATATATATATATATACATCAATAACTGAATATTTGAGGAATTAATAATTTATATTAAAAGCATTTTTTTAATAGAAGTTTTGAAAGTGATCTTGCACACAACTACAAAAGTATAACCAAATGTAAGCTGGAAAATATTTTAAATAAATTAAATAATATGAAAACACAAGTAAAAGTATGGTACCTCAACATTAAGTAATATTTAAAAATCGATTACCGGTATTTATTTTTTATATAAAAATAAATGTTAATTTGGTAAAAAATGACACGCTAATACTTTTTAATACAAAAATCACTTTATGATGTCATAAACTTCATTCGGTTTAATGTGTATTTTATGAACCTATTTCATTTGTTAACGCTGCTTAATGAAATAATCAAAACATAAAACCGCTAATTAAATTCTTTATTGAGACCAAAACTTTATTTAATACCAACAAACTCACGTACATTATATGATGACAAATTAATATTCTTTCCTCCATAATACATTTTTACGGAAAAAAGTAGTATTTTATAAAATTAATGAACCCATGAAATACAATATGGGTCAACATAAACAAATATATAAATAAAATTGATTTCATCATACAAAAATTCCAGAAATTTAATTTGTATTTTTTAAAGAATTATATTTTTTTAGTTTCTCATGATTTTCGAAAATAATATCGCTGCGTCATTAGGTAGAAAAATTTGATTTTGAATGAATTTTTCATCTGATAGCATTTATCAGCACCTATTTTTAGTGATTTATTGCACAGTCTGGAATAAAGAATAAATCTGCGAGTAGAGAAAAATAATCATTATCGATATTCCTTTTTGATTCAAAATTGATCAAAAGTTTAACAGACAATACTGATAGACTACACGTAATATGCAGTTTTCGGTTATTGGTTTACACCACATTGAAAAATGTTACATAAAGATATTTTTTTAAACCAGTGGTACATCAGATTTTATTTTTTAATGATTTATTTATAACTATAGACCTAAATTATAGTTGAATTTATTGTGATATGATCAGTATCTGCTACAGAATATATTAATATACAAACGTTTTTTTTTTTTTTTAATTATTATAAAGCCGCTGAAATAAATTGTGTAACTGTGAAATGTATTTGGACTTCACCGGCATTTATTAAAAAAAATCGATTTATTAAACTTTTTCACTGTATAACATTATTGTGTAGCTCTGTCTTTAGTTTTAATAGTACCTTTTACTGTACAGTATATCATGTATTTTATTAATTAACTTAGAAATTCATTAATAAGTTTGTAAATAGTGCTATATAAATGTTATCTATAAATGAATAACTATCTTATAATATTGTTGTGCATACAAAATAAAAGAAAAAGCTATATTCGTAATCCTATAAAAGCATTAGAATAACAATAAAACATCACTAATTAGTTATAAAGAAATCTGGGTTGCAATACTCAGTTGTTAAATATGGAACGAATAGTACAAGAGGTGACAGGATGAAATCAAGGATAGTACTAAATTATACATGAATCAGAGAATAGACTGTTCACAGATTGTTGACAGTAAAACAACGCATAGCGGAATGATAGGTACGAGAAAATTTAAAAATAACAACTCGATAGTTCAAATATTAATGTTTTAATCTTTTAAGTGCTGCTACAATCTATAACAATAATAGCGATGCTGAGACGAATTTTTTTAGTTTCAATAATGTTTTTAACAATGCACTACTTTATATTATCAGGGTAAGTAGTATTTTTAAAAACATTTTTGCATAGATGATAAGAGCAAAATCGTATTTCTACCGTAGTAGCATGATCTGCCTTAAAAACAAGTACATTTTTAAAATTATTTTTATTTTATTAAGGAGAACTTTTAAACGTGAATTACTTTAGGAGAAACTACAACAAAATTAATTACAAATTTTTATAAAATTATTCTTTTAAGAAATCACTACTTAATTATCACTTATAAAATGTAGTTTTCAACATTCTCTCTCTCAGAAGAAGCTAAATTTTAAGTTCTAAACAAATGTTGGAAATGTTTTCATGTTGACAGCATTCCAGAATTTTTACGTATTTTAATTTATCGACTAGAAAGTACATAGGAATACCTTGTTTTCCTTTTTTTCAACTTCTTTCATTAGAATGGTTAAAATTTCCTAAAAAAAATCTAGGGGAAAGACTGATATAAATTTCTTTAAAAATTCGAACTTGAAGAATCCTAGGATTTATATTAAGATATAATTTTCACAAACTAAAAAATAGTTAATAATTGGAGGAATTAAATCAATAATAAATATGCAGAGAAACAAAAAAATAATTGTTTCAACGTAAATAATAGTATGTCTTATTGTACTAGTATGTCTTTGTGGGTCCCTTCATTGGATAAATTCAAACCCAATCACTGGAAAATAAACCAGTTATTCAGAAAAAAAAGTATTAAAATAACTAAAAAGAAATAACAATAATTAATTAAAAATTTAAATAATATTGTACTTGAACATGAGCAAAAGTAATGTTAATGGATATTTACTGATAGTTCTTTCATAGTGTTTGAGATACCCTTAATAACACTAGAACTACACATTCACACTTTCCCTACACGTTCATAAATATTTGCATGGATGTGTACATACAAACGTAGCTTATACATTTACGATATATTTGTCAGTAGCACATAAATGGGAATAGTAAAATGTTTTACGACATACTGTTTTTAATAAATAAATATGGTTTCTCATTTTTATAGCATCATAAATATAATTTATAAGAACGTAAGACTGATGAGTTAACGCTGTATATTTTAAGAGGTGAAAATTGAGGTCATAAAGCTCATTTTAATATTTCCATTCAAGATAGAATGGTTAGAAGCACATGGAAATATTTAAACGTAGTGTTTTGAAGAAGGTTGTGGATTAAGGCTAAATTACATAGTAACATCGCATTTAATTCAAATTTCATCTCCATAAAATAAGGTAGGAAATAACGTACCTATAAAAAATAAATTTTGTAAGATTAAAATTTAAAACCAAGACTAAGCAAATTATATAAGAACTATCTAATAAAAAACGTAACATCAAATTGAATATTTTTACTCAACAATTTAAATTTAATGTTATCAACGACTTTAATTTACTAACGTAAATTAGATATTAATTTTAATTAACAAAATTATGATTGGCAAAAAACAAATACGATTAATCGATCTCTTACACAGCCTTATTTAATACATACCAGCCCGTACGATTAAGAGGGAATTCTGCCAACATTTGTGTCTTATCTTCTGTAATTCATTGGCAGAACAGCATTGACAATACAAGTCTATTAAAAGACAATTAGTCTTTTAATTAAAATAAAAAATCAACATTAAACAGAACCATTAACAGATCACCATTAACAGGTTGGGGTTATTTGAGTTCAATCATTCAAGATGACCGATATATTTTTTTTAAAGGCGAATTTTATATAACTTTAGTTATTAAAAAACATATATCAGGCTGAAGGATATGTACAAGTATTAATAATATTACACAAAAAGCAAGGGTAAAAAGAAGAAAGCCCTATAGGAATAATTATTTTTATATTTATTGTAAAGAGTTGGCTTCTACACAATAATTTCTTTAAAAAAATCTAACAAAATTAAGTTAGTGAAGTATAGGCATTAAATAACTCACGAATAGAAATTAAAATACGCAGAGCAGGTAAAACCGTTCATATAGACGAATCGTATTTTACGCATTCTACAGTAAATATTATTATTCAATGAGGATTTTGGCGGTATTTGCAAAGCAGCTAATTCTTTTATATCATGTGGCTAACTGCTCTACCGGTACTTTGTTACATAAACTATATACATTTACGCGTCAGAATAAGAGTATTGTCAAGTAAATTCGAAGGAAGTTACTACTCCTCATGATAAATTTCACGTGACTCGATTTGACAGGACTGACGTTTACCCTTCCTCTACGCAGCCATTCGTTGATAAGGTCGAGTGCAGCTTGCAGTTTGTCACAGGCAAGTCGGGATCAACAACTACCGCTAAAATCGCTGTATCATCTGCAAAGGATGCAACTGTAACATCTGTAGTGGGAAGTTCTGCAGTGTATATTACGTAAGAATAAGACCTAAAACTTTACCCTGTGGAATTCCTGATAGATTGTCTATGCAGTCAAACGAATTCCTGATTATATCTTTTCTGGGCTATCTAGGAACTCAAATATCTCTTCATCAATATCTTCCGAATCGTGTGCCTTGAACACTAGCGTAGTGGTGCAGCAAATAGTTCCGCCATTTGGCTGTCGCTGTAAGCCCATCGACTAGGCAACTTATAGGTGGGGATGACACCGGCGGCCTTTTGAAACTCCTCGTAGCCCTCTACAATGAATGTTCTCCTTCACACAGGGCTGGTAATCCTTCGACACAGTCTTTAAATATTTCATTTCTGAGTTTCTGACTCTCCTCAATAACCTTTTAAGTTTAGGTGCAGACCTGTTAAGTGACCGACCTATCAAATAAATTCAAAAGGTCAGAAACGTTGGTTACATCCGTGGGCCAGTTGGTCGGTTTCAAGCTACAGAAAAGGTTGAGCCGTAACCTTGTAACACACTCCTTTAGTATTCTACCATGGGTAACTATTAGTCTGGAATCCCAATAGATGTGCTTTATATTTAACTTACTCCTAAAATGAAGCGGTAATGCAAAGAACGGAAATAGTCATTGAATATCTCTTCTCTGATCAAGTGGCGAAGAGGGTAGTATATCACAGAGTCTCAGTGATCCAAGCCAATCTGTCAACAAAATTCGCTTGGATATGGTTTGTCCCAAATGGTGGGAGTAGAACCCCATTTCTGATTAATTAATTAATTTTCTCTTTGCGCCCTGCCGTTTGGGTGGTTGGTCAAGCATACGGAATAGCCGTGAATATTAAAATAATTACATCGGTGAGATGCGTCTTAGAGATAAGAATAACATCCAGCCGTTTAGTCAGCACAAACGTCTCTATTTTTCTTTTCTGTTCCATGTGCCATTTATAATCCACGTTGCAAATCGCAGACCCATTGCCATCAGCCGGTTTTTGTGATAACTTCGTTAGCAGACCACAAGGTTCCTAATATGCTGCATTAAAAAGTCGATATTGTTACCAACTTATGAAGTTTATCCAAAGTAGGTTAATTCTGAAGTTTTCCACTGACCACCGCTTCAACCTTGAATGATAATGAGAACAGGGATCATTAGCTAGATGGTTACCCAGCTATGATTCTGGATCGCAGAAATGGCTAATTGTGCGATCACTCACATCTCTAGTTGATTTAGGTCTCAGTCAGGGAAGATGCGTATCTATAGAAATCTCAGGAGGCTTACTGGATTAAAGCGTGCCCTCCTCTTTTCTTTCTAAAATCGCTTTATAAGTATGCAACCCTTGTAATTTGGAGGGTGATCTGAGTAGCATAATGCACAGTTGCAGGAGTACTCCTGTCGCCTTTCTCGCAGTCGCTGGTCCTATGCCCGCCCGCACATTTAACACAGCGGTATGGCCTCATGCAGTTCTTTTTGCTGTGCGCATATTGTTGGCACCACGTGCATTGAACAATCTCATATGTTCTTCTTTCTTCCTTTTTCTGTTTAGCCTTGGGAACCACCGTAACATATTACTTCAAAGGATGAATGAGGTTAATATGTGTGAATGTAAATGAAGTGTAGTCTTGTACAGTCCCAGGTTGACGATTACTGAACTGTGTGTTTAATTGGAATACCAACCACCAAAATACACCGGTATCCACAGTCTAGTATTCAAATCCGTATTAAAGTAACTTTTTTTACTAGGATTTGATCCTTAAAACTCTCGATTTCGAAATCAGCTAATTTGCGATGACGAGTTTACCACTAGTCCAACGCTCTTTAGTTGTTTGGTGAAGAACATTCTCTCAATCCGGTCTTGGCAATATAGAGAAGAACCGAGTATTGAAAATTACGTAAAGACTCTAAATGCTCTCAAATCCGCTCTAGTGAGTCTATGTCCTATCAGATTCAATTCTCTAACTAGCTGAATAATTCCTTTATAGGAGTCAATGTCCTAGGGGTTATTTTGCTATTATTTATACGTACTCCAATGTCGGTCCTAGTTACAAATATCTCCAATAGCTCATAATTACGGATTACGGAATAATGATATCCATGATACCATATAAGACTATGAAGATGCCTTCACAATCTCTCACTGTTGAGCTGGCTCAGCAGTCTCATTCAAGGGGAGCTGTTCAAATGGTTGGAATGTGGCAACCCATCATCAGCAGACTGAAAACCAGCATATGACGCCTTAGGCGTACGCAAAGTCGACACAGTTTGTCATGGTACGCTGTGCGGTTGGGAATTATCACTTCCCCTTGCCCTTGCCTTAGATGTCGCTACCATCAACAAGTCTCTGATTAACTTGCGTAGCATTCTCGGGTTCCTATTCGAAGTACTTATCGGACCTCAATTGCTGTTTTTGTTTTGAGAGAAGTTGTTTACAAGCGCGTTACAATCGTCGTCATGAATAGCAACCAGCTGTTGCAAAACAGTTCTAGAAGAGAGATCATCCGGCAACCCTCTTTGCTTGTCAATAAAACTCTCTATAATTACAGCAAAATATAAAGAAGGAGCTAATCATGCAAAAACACTGAAGATAGCTTCAAACCCTCAAATTTATATGACATACCATACCAAATTACACACAACAAAAGAAAACCAAGAGAAAGGCACTAAAAAAATAACTGTAACTTGTCCTCTCACAAACAGCTGACTAAAAATATTGACTTTTTACACAGAATATGGGAAAACTAAAACCATTTATGAGCATGTCACTGACAACATAAAATTAAATAATTTTCCCGTAATTTACTTTTTCTTGTAAAAAAATTAAAACTGGAAGACAAGAAAGTGCCAAAATATTATAGAATGGTGTTAAATAAGAATTTGGCTTATTTCTGTGTTTTTTTTTTTTTTTAATTTTTATATGAAAACGTTATACAAAATTGAAAAAAAAAAGTTATTTTTCTATATGTTAGTGTTAATTTTATAAGTGAACATAAAATTTTTTAATTTGCTATTAAACCTTTATAAAGGTTATATATTTACTCTTAAATATTAACTTTGTGATATTTGCAAATTTTCCAAAAAGCTGAAGAATATTCTGAACAGAAAGAAAATCGCAAAATATTATTCAATAGTGGGTGATAGAAACGTGGTAACGGAAAAATAATATAAAAAGTAAAAAATCATTGACGATTTATTAATGTAAACTTTTTTCTTATGTAAATAAAATTAAGTCGAGATTATGATGTAAAAAATACAGTAGAAAGGTCTCACTAAAAGCCAACCTCTCTGTTTAAGATGAATGTATTAAAAAACAAAACCCTAATATTTATTTATTACATTTTTCTTTCATATACAATTATTTTCAGATTCTGTTTTCACGAAGGTAAAAGAATTATTTCAAGCTCTAGTAATATTTATCAATTGTTTATTTGTTTGTATAAATGCGTTTGTATTTATATATTCATATTATATATTTGTATATATATTTTATTGTACTTATATTTGTACATTTTATTTGTATTTATATATTTATTTGTCTTATTTGGCATTTGAAATCGGCACAAGAAATAATTTATCAACTTATAAAATTATACGTATTAAAAGAAAATATTAATAAATGAAGAATTACTTAAAACATTTAAGAGATAATTTTTAATCTTTTAGCGCGTGGACGAGTAGAAAATATGCTTAACTAAGGTCTTGTTTAGGGCAAATAAAATTAAGAAGAAGGTAAAACGGGGGTAATTCCTTAATCAATAGAGACAAGGGCTGCTGCCTATGAAGAACCTCGAAGCGGTAAGCGACCCCATCCTAAACTCTCTACCGTTCCTCCCCATAACCCGACCGTGTTTCTATAACCACTTCTCTCCATTCTACCTCTTCACTTACGAGCCGGTGTTATCATTTAGGAAATACCCCTATTTGTGTTTCACTAGCTACATAAACGCTATCCTGCACGCTGAAGATTATATGTAACCATTAAGAGGCTGCCGCAGTCCCAGGCACTTTGCCTACCTACACCGCGCCTGCTGGGCGTTTCGGTACACAAAATAGACTAACAAATAAAATGCGAAACTAGCTGCCGTTTATACGGCATCGTGTAAACTGTTCCCTTCCCTTATTATTATCCTCCAAGGCTATTTGTATTGCATGTACCACTACAAACCAACATTATTTTGAAGAAATTATTAACAAACAAAGCAAATGTACAAACGTTTTATAATTTAAGATAAACAAGTCGGAGTTTAAGTACCAGATTTACAATTACAATCAGTTTTTAAATCTCTTTCTGATATTAAAATAACAGTTATAATGCTACACGAATTACAAATGTGTAATATTTTACTCAAAATACTAAAACAAAAACCAGAAATGGTGTCAAAAACCTAAATATAATTTTAAAATATTAATTTTCACATTATTTAATAAAATTAGAAGTTCAACACATAAATGTGGGAGTTTATACGTATAACTAAGAAATACCAATCATTCAATCAGAGATCTGAGAAAATACCAGTCTCTGATCCCAAAAATTGATCTTATATTCGACTTCAGAGCGCGCTCAAAAAAAGTTTCAGTCAGAGATAACGCGTTAGGTAATGGCCCTTATGAAATAACTAATCCATTGAAATAAATGAGAAAGTAAAATTTCACATCAATTTTAAATAAAAATCAACTTGTAGATTGTTTTTCTTTATGGCCAGAGGCTAAGGATGAACACTGTAATTGCAAACAAAGATCAATTAATCTTATTTTCAACAGAGGTGAAAATTTTACAGTCACCGATTTAAAATAACTTGGAAATAAATAAAATCATATATATTCTTCACAAAATTTTATTGTTCAGCGTGGGTGATGATTTTGCGTAGGTGTTTCGAAATAACAATGTTAAAAACCTTTTTTTAATTAACATGTATATATTTGCGTTTTATATTTTCAAAAAAAAAAAAAGAAACTATAATAAAATGTATTTCATTATTTTAGTCGAAATGTTGTGTTTATTATATGCAAAAACTGACAAAATAAAAATCATCTATAAACGAAAGATACGTACAATAAAAAAACCTGTTAACATATTTTATTAAAAAATGACCCGATATTTTATAAATTACCTTCAACAGCTACCTAATAACAAATTCCTGGTTGTTTTCATGTAGATATTAAATAAAGAAAATTAAATTTTAAAAGATGAACTTTACATTTACTACAGGTTACTTGACTCCGTAACTGATAATGGAAGCTTTTGTATTTCATATTTTACATAAATATGATAATAAAATATTCAACTTTTTATATTTAAAAAAAAGTCTAGTAAGCTAATAAAATAAATTCTTAAAACATTCTTATAAACTGTAATAAATATACTACTTCTTGCAGTAATGAATAAATTATAAATGAAAAATATTTGTGCCCTAACCGTATTTTATAATATTAGAAATCTTACCTTCAATTTGACAGTAAAATGTTTTATTTATTTGGACAGGGATTCCTGTAACGAAACCTAACGTAACAGATTTTTATTATTAATTTAATTTTCAAAAATAACAATTTATGTGGGCAATGACAAGAAAGCATAGAACTATAAGTCTGAAATTTGTGTATCCTTGTTGGGCTAGAACTTTGAGCATCGAGAATGTGCATCGGGTAAAACAGTAATTAGTTAATACAAAACACTTTTACAATTATTTCTGAGAATTTACGTGAGAGTAAAACAGATATATTTAAGTGAATCTGTAATCTTTATATAATTCTTGATGTGATAATTTGTATTTATGTTATAGTTTTATTTATCGTCACATCAACCGAGGCATATATCGATTTTTATATTACCATTATAAAACGAGTAAGATTCAAATTATTTTGCTAATTCTTAATTTCCAGAAGGAAGCATTATTTGAAATTATTCATAAAGTTTTGGAACTTATATAATTCAATTAACACCTGTTTTGAGGTTGGTAATAAAAAATACGTAAAATAAACCTCAAAGTTTCACTAGCTCGTAAATCTATTTAAAATTACTATGAGAGAGACTACCTAACTTGCTCTTTCTCTAGCCGTGGAGCTCTTTATTTCTCTCTTTCTATTTATTGCCTTTGTTCATTCACAGCACTCAAGCTCACAACTGGTTGATAAAAGCTTTCCTTCTAAATTTCTTTTCGCTCCAAATATTTTCACTTCAAAAATCCAGAACAATCACTATCGTTTTTATACTTAACCCAAAAAATAAAAATTAACATAGTAAAAATGAAAATCTTTAGGCGATTTATGTATTTTTAGATTAATCATTATTCAATAGGAAGCTTTTAAATCATTACAGAAGAACAATTAAAATGCTACATAAATATTAAAAAGTGGTCCCTATTTAAAATAATAATTACGCACAGGAGATATTTTAATTATAAAAAAAAGAAGTAGTGAGAAAATAAAACGTTTGTGTCTTTTTTACTTGTATGTCATTTACACTTCGGATCTAAAGAAATGCAATAATTTTTAACATAATAATATAATGAAATTGATAAAATCTCCTCTAGAAAAAATATTACTATGATTAAATATTGATTAAGTTATGATCATCTAATTTTATAAATTTTATAAAATTCACACATTGGAGTGAATTTGTATCCAATATGTAACATTATAAGTACGAATTAAAAATTTATTGCATATAATGCTATAAGAATACACATCTTTGATATGCTCCGTATTTGTACACAATACATTAAGATCCCCCGTTTGGGAGTCGAATGAATCTTTACCAAAAACTCAAACACACGAATTAAAAAAAAAAAACACAAAAAAACGATAAACGGGAGTTATTAACAGTAATGGTTAAGCTTTTTATGAAAGTTCACGACTTTTCGTTCACAAAAAAACATGAACTAACTTGAAAACTGGTAATATCGCTTTGTATGGATTTTTCTTTATGTAAAAGCTATTTTCACGTTAAATATTCACTAACTGATACCTTTACATGTTGCTATTCTTTTCTCATCAAGAAAAATTAAACTACCATTTATTCATTCTATATTTTGTCAGATGGCGCAATCTTTCAGAGTTCAGAAAATACCAGAATATGTATTGACTTGTTAGGATACGACTTTCCCCGGGGCTGTTCCAATTACAAAATAACAAATAGCAAAATAATGTTATTCAAAATAAATGTTGCTCTTAACGATTACTAACTTGGTCATTTTATTACATGTTTTTTTCTAAACCAGTTGTACGTTATATTTTGAAACAGTGGTGCGTGAAATTTTGTAATTTTTTTCAAATTTTTGCACGACTTAATTTATTAAATATTTTTTCTCCGCGTTTGAAGCAAAGAGTTGTGTATTAGATACGTTTTATAGTAGAAAGTAGTACTGGGTTTCTTTTTATATCAATTTTTTTTCAGATTCAGGGCAAAGAATTGTTTATTGTGGGATACGTTTGCACTGCTAGTGTTTTTTGGGGGTTTGTATTATTCACCATTTCTATCATTTTGTTTTTGTGCTATGGAAATTTACGACCATTATTACAATGAAATTTTTTTTAATGGTTGTGGTTCCAAAATGTTACATAATCTACTCCCCATTAGTTCTATCTCGTGTACAAGTAGTCGTAGTTTTTTGGTCGATCAAATAAAAATAAAAAGTTCTAATAAAGTAAAATATATTTATAATCGATTTAAAATATGGATATGATTAAATTTTACGTTTAACAATTATTTATTTTAAGTTAAAAACATAACATTACTAAGTAGTTTTATAAAGCGTAATTTACCGAAATAATATATGCTTGAATTACAGTATGTTAAAATACTATAATTATAGCATTATTTAAATGAATTTAATACATTTAAGGGAAATTGAAATTTAGAAGAATTATTGTTACTTTTTTTTTTACACTTTCAGCCGTTCAACGAACTATTATAACTCACTTTTAGTAAAGGAAGTATTCATTTAGCTTTTAGAGGTCGGAAAGAAGGGAAAACTCACGCAACGTTTTATTCACTAATATAATAACAGTGTTTTTTGATAGAAAAGAAATAATGTGTCCTTATACATTTACTAAATGTAGCTAGATATAGAAAAATTAAAATGAAATATAATTTTAATGTTAAATTCAGGAATATACTCTTGAATATAAATTAATAATGTCAGTGTTAAATATAACATATATTCACATATTTAATTTTATTTTCTAACTAGCATCAAATAATTTTTTTAAGGTTGTGAAACATAAATTATGTTTATGTTTTTTGTTGTGACAGTGATTCATTAGGTATTAAATAATACATAATATAAACATATGTCGTATATTATACATATTAAATATCATGTTATGCTTAATAAAGATAACAACCCATAACAATAGTGTTGGGCCAAAAAAAAAAATCACGAACACAAAAAATATAATATTAAATATAAAACTACAAAATTTGTCCCGGTGAATCATTTAAGTAAATAAGTATATATATCTTTATTTAAGAAGTAAATAACATTTTTTGTACCGTAATAGATAAAATATTTTACGAAATGTTACTATTAATATGTTACGAAAGGTAATTAGCACACCTAAACGGATTTACTGATGTTTACTTTTTGTTTAAGAAAGGGCTTATTTACAAACTTTTTAGGCTTCTTTCTTTCCTGTTTAGCCTCCAGTAACTACCGTTTAGATAATTCTTCAGAGGATGATATGTATGAGTGTAAATGAAGTGTCTAGTACATTCTCAGTTCGACCATTCCTGAGATGTGTGGTTAATTGAAGCCCAACACCACCAAAGAACACCGGTATCCACGATCTAGTATTCAAATCCGTGTAAAAATAACTGGCTTTACTAGGACTTGAACGCTGGAACTCTCGACTTCCAAATCAGCTGATTTGGGAAGACGCGTTCACCACTAGACCAACCCGGTGGGTTTAAAAAAAAAACTTTTTAGGCTAAATGTGATCATTCTAACTAAGGTATGATCAGATTAAACGAGATAACATTAACTCAAACAGAAAAAATAAATATACCGTCAAGACAAAACTCAAAAACTTACAAGGAAATATTAGACAAGGGAGAAACTAGATCGTGGATACCGGTGTTCTTTGGTGGTTGGGTTTCAATTAACCACACATCTCAGGAATGGTCGAACTGAGAATGTACAAGACTACACTTCATTTACACTCATACATATCATCCTCATTCATCCTCTGAAGAATTATCTAAACGGTAGTTACCGGAGGCTAAACAGGAAAAGAAAGACAAGGGAGAAAAGATTTCGATTCTAAAGAAGATATGTAATTTCTGCTAATAGGATTTTTACAATAATCTTGAAGAAGAGGAAACGTGCAGATATGATAGAGAAATCACAATTAAGCATAATATTATCTTAATAATTTTATAAAAATCTATATCTTATACCTCACAACTGCTTAATAAGTTATCATTATAATAATTATTTCTTCATAAAAAAACTTGTCTTTTTTGGTCATATACAGAATGCCCAAACATTCTGTATAAAAAACTAATAAGTATGAAAAACTAACTTACGTGTTTCTAAGGATTTCTTATTCTTTCAGTAACATTTTTTCCTACCTGTAAAAAAAAAAAATGCTTACTTTTACAATAAACTTTATAATAAATTAACTTTCCATACTAATTCTGTTGAAAATTATGCAAAATTTTCTGTATGAAAATTGGATTCCTAACGCTTTATGCCATAATTATAATATTTAACATCCTCACAGCAATCTGACTTCGTTTTTTTTTCAAAATTTCATAACATCTAACTGAAAAACAACAAAAAATTAAAATTAACTTTTTATTTAAATGACCAGTATAATGGAGGAAGATAAATTATCAACAAAAATCAACAGTTACTATACTTATAAAGGTTAACGATCATTGTAATTGAAAAGTTAAATAATTTTATTTCGTATTATTTTTATATTTAACTGCAGGCAATTTCTCATTTTAATGGTAGAGTTGTAATAACTGTGTCTACCATACGATGGTTATATTTATACAATTTGGAGTATGTAACTGTGTAAATATTTATGGAAAAATGTAGAATATTTAAAGTATAACATTTTTGTATTTAATGTAGAGTTACATTTTTCGAAGGGTAGGATAAAAAAGTGTTATCAGAACAATACAATACGCTATATAAATTACATATATATTCTAGATATATTAATGTCAAAGTACGAATATCGGAAACTTGATGTAAATTAATAAGTATCAATTTCATAAAACGAAGGGAAAATTCCAATACACATAAATTTCAAGGGCAATTCGTCTGCCTACGTATACCTAGTAATCCTGAAATCAGTAGGAAGATTTGTTATACAGAGAAAAAGAAATTACATGTACATATATGGTTTCACCAGAGAAAGACTAATCCCACGGCTTCGCCTTCAAATATTTTTACTTACTAAAGAAAAAACATTGCCCTATAAATAATTCTAAATATTTCCTACAGAATATAAATTTAAAAAAATACTATATATCAATTTTTAATATTTATTACAAGTAGAAATAAGCAAGGTGAATAATATTAATTTATATGAAAAAACACGAGTATTTTATTTTCACTGCAAAAAGCTTTGTTTAAGTACTTTTCATTATAGTAATTGAAAAAAATTATATTCTTAAATTTTTAACGTTCCCAAAACAATACCAATGATAAATCCATAAAGGATTGTTTTAGGGATTATTTCTTTCTATACAGTGCATATATATACATATGTGTGGGTGTGTGTACTGTATGTATATATATATATATATATATATGTACAGTACACACACACACACACACACAAACACAAACAGTTTTCCGAAGAATTCTGTAATGAGCTTAAGATACTTATGAGTTTTAAGATGAGGAATCATTTATCTTGATCACTGATATAAATAAATATTTATATCTCATTTCACATGCCAGATCAGTGATTACAATATTACAAAAGCTTTGACATTGCCTTCATAAAATTAAAGTTATTATAATAAAATAAACATTACTCACAATCATTGTTAACAATATCAGTCGTTTAAAAGCGGTTAATACTGTTTATAGTTATTAGCCTTGAGTGATGCATTAAGAAAAATAAATACCAGGCCACTGACATTAGAATTTCAAAACATTAAATTTTATGTGTTTAAGATAAAATAATATATATATATATATATAAAAAGGAACAAATTATTCTCAAAATTAACGAAAAAAATAATTACATTTATTTTCTACAACATATCAAACATAACTTAAGAGTATGGAATTAGTTAAAAAATATTTTACATTGATCTCACTCAGTAGAAAATCATAAATATTTATAACAGAAAATTCGCTAAACATTTATGTGTTTCTTGATCTATAGCCACATTAACTGTGGTGCAATTTCTCAATGAAACACAATCAGGCACATCTGTTTCAGGGAAGGGGGAATTTCTACAGTTTCCTTGATACTTTATCACTCATCAACGCTAATCAAGGTTTTTTATTTTTTGTATTAACCCTTTATTCAAAGGGGTGATTACATATTGAATAGCTTATAACTAGTGCATTTTGTTCAGTAACATTAAGGTCGGTTCACAATGATAGATGAGCTAAGATTTGTTCGGCTAAATATTTAGATAAAAGTGAACTGTATATGTCAATATTGGTTCTCACAGTAATTCAACCTAAGTCATTCCTCCTTGAACCGCACTATATTTTAAAATTTTAAACCTGTAGTTTTCCCATCTTCATTTTGTGCACCACCTTAGCAGTTTTTTCCACCTTATTTTGTGCATCACGCAACGTTTTTTAGATCTCACGTTGTATTGCAATCTTCAGTTGCAATAATA
This sequence comes from Lycorma delicatula, assembly GCF_047948215.1. Taxonomy (NCBI): domain Eukaryota; kingdom Metazoa; phylum Arthropoda; class Insecta; order Hemiptera; family Fulgoridae; genus Lycorma; species Lycorma delicatula. The sequence continues at coordinate 68,218,199 of NC_134456.1, read as the reverse complement.
AATTTCTTAACATAACCAACATATATTGAATATTTTTTTCATTTTTTCTTATGTACATTAAAATAACACTCCATTTCAATTCTACATTTAAATCAACATTTTTATATTACAGTGAACCTTTATTATAGAAAAAACACTACCCGTATTTATGGAACTTAAAATCAGCGGTTAAATGGCTGAAATCGGGATGTTACTTCCTTTCTATGAATAACACTTTATGAAGAATGGAATAATTACATCTTAGAACAGAACAGAAAAAATCACACTGTAGAAAAGATAAGCACTATAGCTTATACTAGAAGCGTGTCAAACAATGTGACAAGATTCTACAAAACCTACCATAGAATATCTTAACTTGGTGTTCTACAAAACAGACTAAGTCACAGTAAGTTTTGTTTGAATATTTTAATGACATTTTTTATGTTTTATACTTGTTTTTTGTTTTATTCCTTCATTTGCTGTTAATTACTGGGGTAAAGGAGATATTTTGTAAATAAATAATATTAATTAGCTAATATAAAGTACAAGAAAAGGGAAGATTTTTAATTTTGAAGGCAATAAATTAAGAAACTGACTAAAATAAGAAAATGAAAATTAAGTAATTGTCAATATCTTAATATGCTGACTCAGTTAATGTAACGTAGAAATAAAAAAAAAGCAAATGTTAACTCGATGATAGGAGAACAGAAAAACTCTTAAGTATAAGAAAAATCATATCAAGACCGTTAATAAAAGAAAAAAAACTATTTACCAAGTAGTAAAATTTAATGTAATTTGATGAATCATCTCCTGAAACAATTGGACCGTAGAAAGCTTCTTTTTTTTAAAATTAACTGAACAAGAAAAATAAAAACAAGATGGGTTAGAAACTTTGAAATGAGGGTGAAGTGACGAATGTTGAAAATAATAAGGGGAGATAAAGTGAGAAATGAAACAGTTCTTATAAGAATGAATGGAAAGATAAGACCTTACAGTTCAGAAGAATGAAAGTAATCGGTTAGGTTACGTGCTAAGAAAAGAGATTGTTTAATCAAGGTAGTAGCTTAGTAGAGGAATCAGTGGAAGTTGAAAGAGATATCAAAGTGTAAAAATGATAAATGAGAATAATCAAGAAATGAATAAAGTAGTAAGAATCGAGATAATACCTAACTATTGTACAATCGTTTTTCTTTGCTGATGTCAAGGACCTAACTAATGACAGAAAATTTTCAATCGATAATTGACCATGGTAAAAAAAATTTACTCATTAAAAATGGTAACGGTTTGAAAAGTTTCTATATACAAAGCTAAAGTAATAATAATAATAATAATAATAATGCATGGAGATTATTGTAAAATAGATCCAAGTGTTGCCTTCGCGGTTTCCTAAATTTAACAAGGAAGTATAAAAAGATGGATGAAAGTCATATGAAATGTTACACAAATAAAATTATCATTTGTATAGATGAAATGTATAGATTTAAATTAGAATAAGATTGTATAAAACAATCACATATGTCATCCCTAATATTAATACATAAAGAGAATTATACAAAATTACAATAAAAACTATCCAATAGTCTTTACACAACTAATAAATTAACATCACATTATAACTAAAATTTGCTACGTGTAAAAATGATTATATATGAAATGTAATTTTTCAGGAAATGGTGGGAAAATAGAACACCTGAGTGTTATATTTCGCCTGCTCTATTCTTCTATGATTTATGACCCAATTCAAAAGAAACTTCATTGTCAAGTGTAGATTGATAACAAACAATCAGAATGAGTCATCCTTTCTTTGCGCCCTCATGTAATCCCTCTTTGTATGTGTAATATAATTCTCTTCAAACAACCCTTTAAATTTGAAATATGACTCTAATTTTAAACTGTGATATTGCGTACAATGTATCAACAATTTTTTTAACTATGGTAAATGCCATCCGTATTATTTGCGTTTAACTCACCATACTTACTCATTTTTTTAATGACAGAATTGGGATTAAATTCCTTGACAAACGTCATTTTTTCCTTAAAAAGCGATTACCAATATATATTTTTAACGAATTTATGACCATATAACAGCATTCAAAAATAAAACGTATCTATTTTCATCAATACTAAAGGAGACGCTTACCATCTGAAAATTTTGTGACTTGTTTTTTAATAATTAACGGTAAATATATGTACAGTATATACTTATATTTCTTTTAAAATACAATCAGTTTGAAACAATTAAAAGAATTTTATACTTATAAAGCTGCATAATTGACAACTTTTCTATTTTATATTTAAATAGGCGCCGAAAAATTTATTATGTTTGAATATGTGAAAAATGATTTTAAAAAAAATCGAAATTCTTTGATATCGATATCATTTTGTGTTTCAAAGGTCCAAATTTCACTTACCAATGCACTTTTTGAGTGCATGCATATATATATATATATATATATATATATATATATATTAAGATCAAACGAACATTTTTAAAAAACATCTATGAAAATAAATTGAATTAAAAAATAATTAGTTATGAATTTATAAAGAGTTTTTAATTTATTTAATAAGTCAGAGGAGAGAAAAAAGTAGTTTTTGTAATTAGTTAACAGTTATTCATTACAGATTATATTAATAGTTTTAACATAAGATTTTACGAAGAAGATGTTTTTGGTTAAGTATACAAAATTTTAAATTGTTTCTTAACTATATCTTAATATTTCATCTGCGTAAATCGTTACGGTTCGTTTTTTGGCCATGAGTCTTATTTTTCATACATTCAGATTTTATGACGGTCTTATCTTTTAGATTTCATCTGTACTGAGTTATTTTATAAAAGTTTTCTTCTTTTTTCTGTTTAATTTAGAGTTCGAATAAAATTAATGAGATAGTCACAAACCTAAATATAAGATGACGACGAATTTCATGATTAATTGAAGACCACGAATTTTAAGGAATTTTTACTAAATTAACTTCTTCCAATCTACAAGTCCATATGTACATACAATATTTGAGGTACTACTTTATGTAATGTAAAAAATCTATCATCTTCTTGAAGTTTTTTAAAAATATTCTACTGATAAAGACAGAAATTTAATGATATTTTTAAAAATCTCTTCCGGTTTTTTTGGTCGTTAAGTTTCATTCCACAAAAGTGTAAAAACAGAACAGTATTAGAAGCGGTTGTATTTGTAACAGTAACGTTTTTTCAGCTTATTTAAAAAATTGAACCAAAATAGAAAAATACATTGATACAATTTCCAAACTTGATAGTTATCAATAAATCCAAAATTAATATAAAGGTACATAAACACCAATTAACAACATAAATGAAAGTTAGCTACTTAAGATTACATAAAATTTTAAGGATTCGTAATTAAAAAATGTTATTGAAAAATTGATAAAAAATATATATATTTTTTTTAATAGTAAAATAAATTAAATCTATACAACCTACATCATAAAAAAGAACAACTGTAATTGGAATTTTAAATTACCCATATTATTACCAGTCATATTCAAAACGGTTTACTAAATGTAATAACTCCATATTCTTAAAAGTTGTAGCAGCTATAAAATTTATCAACATTTTAACTCAAATATTTTAGTTCAAGAATACGTAGAATATAGTACAAAAGTTATTTTAGAACGAATGTTGGAATGTATATTTGTTGGTATTTTTTCAACACCGCTGTCAATATGAGTAACGAAATATGATAGGAATTCAACTAAATCCATAATCCAGATTAAAAATAACAATTTAAAAATATTTTTCATTTAATAAATAACATTGTAATTCAAATAATGGCGTGAATTTGAAACCGGGAAAGTGTTGGTTTTGCAGTTAATTTCGAATAATATTTACACAGTTTCTATTATATTGTAGGTTACAGAATTATCCTATACTATTTGAATATTAGCTACGATTTAACGTTATTCATATAAATTGGATGTCGATACTGTATAATTGTGGTTTTATTTGCTCTAAATTAAAATATTAATTAAAAAAGTAATTAATAATGTGATATCTGAATATATAATAGATCCATGTCCCGAGCAATTCATAACACAAGCCTGTAAAATTTGGGTTGTGGAACTTTTAACTTTTGATAATTGATTCCTATGTATATTTTAGCGCTGTACCAGAAAATAACGATAATTTCCACCATATCAGGAGTTTTCGAAAATTGAAAATTTCCAAAATCTGTAAAAAGTTGAAAAATTTGGAAAATGAGATATTATAAAATAGATATAATTTTTTTTTTTAATAAATTAATACATTCACTTTTTTGGCTTATACTATGCATTATTATAGCAAAAGAGTAGAGTGGTCTGAAGCGGTTTAGGGGGGGGGGGTAGGTTGAAGACCAAGAGACCATAAAGCAAACTTTCCATTTTCATAATGGCAGCAAGAGGCACAAAAATTCTGAAGATCCATTTTCCTACATTTGTGCTTAGTTAATGGTAAAAAGGCAAAAAATAAATATGACAAGTTTCGTTCGAAAAGTATACCTCACGTATTTCAGATTAAAAATATGAGATCAAGACAAAACTTAGGAACCCCACTACGTTTGCTACACATGTATTGAAGAACTTAAGACAGTGGTCAAAGGGTGAACTAGAAACGTTCAGATTTGAAGTTCCAATGGTGTGGTAAGAGCCACGAAATCAGACCAGAGATTGTTACTTTTGTTCGACTGGTGTTCACCGTTTCGATTTTAAGAATAAAAAAGGAATCGTCTATCCAAATACGCCATCTACTTTACGCCCGGTTTCTCATGCTTCAGACATACCAATGCCAATTTCAGCAGAAAATTTACTAGAAATAGACGGTCCCACAAGTGATTTAAATGAAGATAATATCGAGGAGTAAGAACCCATAGATAACTGTGAACCAAGCTTGATTCACAGTCTGAACTAAACGATTTGGTTCGAGACTTATATATGACCAAAGATAATTCAGAATTGCTTGCTTCGAAGCTTAAATAAAAGAACCTGGTATCAGCTGGCACCTCATTTTCCTAGTTCAGGTACACAGAAAAGGATTTTCTTCCATACTTTTCGGAAAAAAGAGAATTAGTCTTCTGCATTATGCATTCTGAATTAGGCTTTTGACTCGATTTAACATTCCGTACGAAAGTACGGATTTGAGACTGTTCACGGATTCTTCCAAAAGAAGCCTCAAATTTGGTCTTCTTTACAATGGAAATACGTGCCCGTCAATACCCGTCGGACATTCTCTTCATTTAAAAGAGGGTTACGATCATTTGGAATTCGTTCTCTATAAAATTAAATACGACAATCGTAAGTGGATTGCGTGCAGCGATCTCAAAATAATATCGATGCTCTTAGGACAGCAAGGAGCATACACAGAGTTTCCTGGTTTTTTTGTGTGAATGGAATAGCAGACAGAGAAAATCAATGGATAAGGAAAGATTGGCCAAAAAGAACTTCATTAGAACCTGGAACAAAAAATGTACTCCGAAAGTTAGCTCTCATAGATCGGAATAAAGTTCTCCTTCACCTCTGCGTATCACGTTAGGCTTGATGAAGCAATTTGTCAAAGACTTACCAAAATAAGGTAAATGTTTTAAATTCTTAGTAACAAATTTCCTGTCTTATCAACAGCCAAAATAAAAGAGGGTGTCTTTATTAGTCCTGACATTAGACAACTTCTCAAAGACTGTAATTTTGAGAAACAAACAGAAGTTGCAGAAAAAGAAGGCTGGGGAGCCTTTAAAGACGTAGTAACCATGTTTCTGGGCAATAAAGAGAATTGGAACTTCAAATCAATCGTTGTGAAAATGCTGCAGAAGTACAAAAATTTAGGCTGTTACATGAGCTTGAAGGTTCATTTCCTAAATTCACATGTGGACTATTTTCCTGAAGATCCGGTTGCCGTTGCGAAGAAGTGGGTGAGAGATTTCATCACGACATGAAAGAAATGGAAAGGAGGCATCAAGGCTAATGGACTACTACGATGATGTCATACTATTGCTGGATGTTATACAGAGATGGACCCTATAGAGAACATAGAAGGAAAAGTGCAAAACAACTGTTTAGCTGTAAGAATGCATAGTGTAAGCCAAAAAGTGAATATATTATATTAATTTATTGCAAAAGAAAGTTTTATATCTATTTTACTGTATCACATTTTCATAATATTTCAACTATATACAAATTTTAAATTTACGATCTGCGAAGAACCTGACGTGATATCTTCCCAACTGACGTTTTTAAAGGTTTTAAAATTGACGGTTTAAACTGACGGTTTAAAGGTTTTTAAATTGTAACCTTCGAAATAATGAACGAAATTACCTAATATTTGAATTGAGAAAATATAAATATTTGTTAACTTATATTAACTATGTAGTTTAAATTTAAATTTTCCACGTTATGAAACTACATTCCAACGTTAAGAACTATTTTCTTTAAGATTCATCTGTATACTAGTATATATATATATATATATATATATTTAAGCGTACTTTATAATCATTTATTTTTATGCATCGCAGTTGGAATTCTTTATCAATAATTATACACATCATTCCAATTATTAAAAGAAGAAAAAAAATCATACGATCTCTCTGCCTTCAATAATTAAAATCATCAAAATACTAACGTTGTGCAAAGAAATTCTCTCCAATTCAATAATAGTAACAGCCAAAACCAGAAAAAGCTGAGAACAATAAAGCTGATATTTCCCTATATTTGCTTAAACCTTTAAATTTTTACTTATCCACATTATATAAAAAATTACTTTTATCATTAAAGTTCTATTTTTTCATGTATTGTTTTCCTTTACTTATAAATAAGTACTCATAAATAAACTATTACTTATAAGTAAATACTCATAAATAAGTAATTTATTTAAATAAAAATATTCTATAATATTTTCATCTTCTAATAAGTATTGTGCATACTGATACAGTTCCAATAGTCGATATAATTCTTGGACTCAAGTGATTAAAAGTCTGGTTGAAAAACTTCAGAAAAGCACAATTTGAACTGCTTGAAACAAATCTTTAAAAAAAATATTTATCCTCTAATATTATTTAAGGTTGAAAATTATTCCATCCTGATAATATCACATTTTGAATAAAAGTGATTAAACTCAAAAAAGTTAAAATTTTGTAAACTTTATGAAACACCATAATTAATGGGTTTTTTAAAAATTATTTTAAAAAAACGTTTTGTCGTATTGTAATATTTTTCATAAACTAAAATGTACGTCAACTGTAAAATTTTCGTTTTCATCATTCAAATACTTAAATCAGACGAATTTTTTTTTATACAATTATCAGAATCCACCTTCAAACTACCACACAAAATGTCAGGTTTTTATTTTAAAGAAGGTTTATAAGAAAGCCTTAAAAAAATATTATATTGATATTTGATTAAATTTCGTACGTAATTTTCTTTAACTGCAAGAAAATATTTAAGGGTTTTATTTTTTTAATAAACGATGACAGATCTATTAAAAAAATACATCCACACAAAGAGCTAACCAAACTAATACATACACAAAATCGTCTACACGTACAACTCCATGATTGTTTAAAATTATATGTATCTGTCATCATCATGGTGTTGATATTAGTAATAATGATCATCACCTGCTTGTTAAGGAGTAGAAGTATGGTGAATAGTATGCGTATCAGGATCGTACACATCATTTTGATCAGCTTCGCCTACACTGAAACTGATTGCTTTGGTGTCAGTAGCGCGGGGGCTAATTAAATGAACGTTGTTTGTTAGAAATGCTAGAGGCAATGCAGTTATACACCTCATGCAATACACTATGAGGTACAGTATTTAATTGAAGGAATTGCTATACATAACTCAACCTTCTCTATCACCAGCAGCAAACAGGGATGGCATTCGTAGACACCTACTCTATTTAACGAGTAGATAGACGTAATTCGTATTCGCTAGTTCCTTATCATTCCTTAAACAACGCTTCACTTGTCCTTCATTCCAATCAAAAGGTACATTATTCATAATAAAACTAAATTCAATGACTTGTTAATACAAATATAGTATTAACTATCTGTTTCACAGTAAATTATTAATTACGTCAAATTAATTTGATCATGAATAAATCAAATACATATTCAGTTCATATTGATTTCATGATAACTGCGTTCATAATATATTACATACATTAATACATTGAAATAGCTCATCAGATTGGTTACATCAGTCGATATATTTTCATTTATAAATAAACCGTATTAAAAAAAGAAGCTGTCATATAATAATAAATTAATAACTGATTAAATAGAAAAATAAATTAACAACATAATGAAAATTTTATAATTTTAACGTTAGGGTTCAAATAGCAATCATTAAATTAAAATTTAGTACATTTAAACTAATAAATAAAATAAAAATTTAAGAAGAGTATTTGATATAAGGTAAGAAAATTAATTATTTAATAGACCAAGGGAGTAATAAAAGTAAAGTTTAAAAAAAATACATCACCGATATATTCAATTAATAAAAAAAATTATTACATTCCTTAAAACCACAATTTAAAATTCAATGAAAAAAAAACAGGTGAAAAATCAATAACGTCCTCCTCCTCCCCCCAAAAAGCAGCCAAATAATCCGTTGTAGAGCAGAAAAAATAATCAACCTGAAGAAAAAAAAACTTAATGTAAACTTCTTACGTGCTAGGAAAAGACAGCTTATATACTTATTTCAACTACACGACATCTATCAACATTATCAAAAATATCACATTTATATTCTAATGGGTAAAAATTAACATCTTCAGATTAATAGTTAAGACATCTTCAGATTAATAGTTATGTCCTCAGTATCATAAGCAGATCTGTTTGATGGGAGAAACGTCTTTAATATCTCATCTCTTTTTACATAGTTCAAATATTTTTATCTTATGAAAGCAACCAGAGGATTGAATCCCTATAAGTCTTAATACCCCTATAATTTTCCAGCATTTCCGTAGTAATTATACTAATAAACTTATATATGCCTACAGACTTTAACTGACATGAACGTAAACGAATTGTTTGGAATATATAAAATATTACCTATAACAAACCAAAATTCTAAATTTAAATTGTAATGAATGTAGTAGGCCGATTAAGAAACGCAGTCGTCTGTTAACGAATTACATGTGAATTTAATTATATGATATTAACTCAGTTTGAAAGTAAATATACACAGAATGTTCCACGAAGAGAGAAAGAACCTTTCAGGATATGTTGTACATATCCTTATGTTTATTAGGTGCAGAAAGAATAATACGATCTTCTCTCTATTTTCGTCTGTTTTGCTCAATAAATAACCGATTTTTAAAAGTCTTTATTTACTTTTTATGGGTTGTATTTACAAACAATTCTTCAGAATAAGTTCTGTACAAGTTTTTTGACTAAATATTTTGACTTTATTAGTCATTTAATAAAGCTATTGTAATACAAATCTAAAAAAAAAAAATCTTTTTTAACACTGATTATTGTATTTTACGTTGGATATCTTAAAAACTACTAGAGTTACAGTTCTGGGGTCTATTTTACTACTACTAGTAGTAATTGCAATAAAAAGTGCTTCCAGACGTATGTTTACATGATATTTTTTCATTATTTTCACCAGTAAAACATGTCCTGAAAATTTCATTTCCTTATGGAACACCCAGTACAACATTAAATTAAGAAACAGATATCATAACCACAACTAAACCACCCGATAAAAAAAAAATACAATACTAATAATGAGCAAATTTAACAAAAATAGATAAATACAAGAATAACAATAGTAATAGAATAATTAAAGTAAAACCCTACAAATAAATACAATAACTATATCATAAAATCCATAAATATAAAAACAAACAAAAACTAAATTTTATTAGTGTTATAAAATAACTTTAATTACACCAGTAAGAATGACTTTCGTCGAAGAAACAATAATATTAATAATAGTAATACAATTTTTCATTTTTCGACAAAAAAGAATAAATAATAATATTTTAAAGATAAAAATATATTTAAAAAAATTGTTTGTGGAAATATCATTTATAAAATATCGTTCTTTAACAAAAGACTTTTTGTAAAAGAAAATTTATATTATAAATTATCACAGTAAAGATACTTAAATAAAATCAAAGATATAGGAAATAAAATATTTTTCCGTTTTAACTGATTTTAAGTAAAATTAGAGGATTTTTTCTCGTATAATTATTTAACAAAAAGATAAAAAAATGTATGATTCAATATTCTTTTATTAAAACGTACTGTAACATTCAAAGTTGTCTGAAATATTGGGAGTTTCGGGCTTATTAAGAATAAATCAAAATTGAAAATTAATAAGAAATTAAAAAAAAATCACTATTATAAAAAAATAGACTAGTGATCAATGAAATATCAGAGTAGAAAAAGCATAACATATCGTACACTGAAGATTAGAGTATTTAGCTTAAAAAAAAATTATAAATGATGAGTGAAGTAAGAAATATACAATATGTTTACTGACACTAGCCAAACAAAATTTATGAATATATAGTTTTAATGTATTTCCATGGAGTGTATCATCTTAGCAGTGAGTATAGAAATGCTGGGAGACAAGGATGTAGCCCGCCTCTATTACTACTAGTATTAATTTCTATGTAAAAGAGATAAAGGAAATATCTGACAGCGAAGTATTATTCAACACTCCTGGGACAAAAAATACATGTGTTAAGATTTTTTTTGATAACACTGTAATTTGAATGATACTAGGAACGTGATACAAGGTCATTCACGGAAACTGGATGTTTTTGAAGTGGGTTGTACTCTGGCGTTCGTGGTGGGAGGTGCACGTGGCTGACGTTTCCTTTGTTCATAGCATTTACATTTTAGTCGTTGAGATGGAGCCGTGGACGCTAGACCAACGCCTGTACAGTTTTGTGTGAAATGACGAATCCGTAACTGCTGTTCAGCGAGATTTCCGCCGTCAGTTTAATATCCATCGTAATGCAAGTGTCCCTTCTCGTAACACAATATTGCGATGGGTAAACAACCTTCGAACAAGCGGTTCAATATTGAAGAAAAAACCACTGGGTCCCCGACGAACTGCTAGCATTCCGGAGAACATCGAACGAGTAAAGGAAGCCATTGTCAGAAGACCACGCCGCGCTATTCAGAGGCATTCAGCAGCGCTTCAAATGAACACAAGTACGGTAAGACGAATTCTGCATACAAACTTGCATTTCCATCCTTACAAGATAGCCGTCGTGCAGCAGTTAAACGAGCAAGATTTCACGCAGCGCTTACAATTTTGTCGACAAATGCTTACCATTTTTAAAGAAAATGAAAATTTGTTATTGTTAATGAGTGACGAAGCCCATTTTCATCTGAATGGCTTCGTCAACAAACAGAATTGCCGGTATTGGGCAGAAAGAAACCCACATCAGCTTCACGAGAGACCACTTCATAGCCCAAAGGTGACTGTCTGGTGTGCAATAGGAAAGGTCGGTGTTATTGGACCATATTTTTTTGATGAAAATGACGCTGCCATAACTGTAACAGCTGATCGTTACATTGCGATGTTGAATACGTTTTTCATCCCTGAGTTACGAAACCGGGGAATCCATTTTCAAAATGTGTTATTCCAGCAGGATGGAGCTACAGCGCACACAGCGAGGGCAACGATGGCTTTCTCCATAACTTGTTTCCGGGACGGATCGTTTCCAGATGCGGCGACATTCCTTGGCCCCCTCGGTCCCCCGACTTGAGTAGTTGTGATTTTTTTCTCTAGGGGTTTCTGAAATCGCGTGTGTAAGGCAATAAACCGCGTACATTGGAGGACCTAAAGATCGCAATTCGTCATCACGTCACCCAGATTGATGTAGACATGCTGCAAAGAATTGAGGCCAGTTACCGTGAAAGGCTACAACAATGTATTGCCCAAAATGGACATCACTTGCCGGACATAATTTTTCGTTCATGAGTAACAAATTCTTTGATTTAACAAGTGTTTCAGTACCAATACAACTTTTTTAAAGTAAATATTTAATTTTTTATGATTATTTTAAAAACATCCGGTTCCCGTGAATGACCCTCTTCTAAGTTAAAGTGGATGGTGTGTATTAAATCTTAAGGTAGTAATTACATCGAGACAGTAAAGAAGAGTAAATCATAGATAATCAAATGCTACAGAACGGAGAAGATAATAGGAAGTAAAGTATTAAAAAACAACATAGCAAAAGTTTTATAGATATTAAATAATAAATGTTGGTAGAAAACCTTAAAAAACCTAAAAAAAAGATTGGCACAAGCCAGAAAAGCTTTTTATCCAGAAAATTAAACCGGTAGAATTAAAAATAAATTAAAGAATTAGTAACTTATTAAAAATATTTCAAAGAATTTTTTTAATTTACGATCCAAAAAAACCGATTATAAAGAAAGTTGATAAAAAAAAGTAAACATATTTTCAAAATTCTGGTTAATAAGAAAATAATGAAAATTAATTACTGATAAGAATATAAAAGGAAGAGGTTTTTAAGACAGACTGGAAAAGAGAGAATTTTGAGAATGATATTGTTAATACAAGTTACAAGTTGTTTGGTGGATACATTACGGCACCTAGGGTTAATATGTTTGATTTGCAAAGGAATGTGAAAAATAAAAACTTAATGGAAGACGATTAAAATACATGAAACAAATAACCGACTTAAGGTAGGATTTAAGATGTAAATTTTAACAAAGAGGACACCACAATATAGAAAAAAAAAAGATAAAACTGCATTTGATCAATCAAATCTCCTGCACTGTGCATACACAAAAAATAGTGTGGAGAAATTGTCTTTCTGATAAGCAGAAGAAAAAGCAGACAGACAACGAGTAGGGTTGTTCAAATATGTTGTAGAAGAGAAGCAGATCAAATGATAAAGAGGTTTCTAGGCCAGTTGAAAACAGAAACTTTAGGCAGAATCTTGAGTAAAACGATCAAAGTTTTCATTCCAATGTATTTAAATAGCTAGCTTATATTTTTATGTAAAGAAATTGATGAGGTTAAAAACTGTAAAAAGTTTACTGTAGAAAACACATAAAAGTTTGTGTTATAAATATTTTTGTTTTGCATTAGCATTATCTAAATCTAGAACAAAACTGAAAAAGATTGTGATAAAGATTAAAGATCTTCCACTTTTTCTTTTCTTTTAAAATTCATAATTAAAAACCAGTTTAAATAAATAAATAGCTAAATTATATAATTTAATAATGAATGTAAATCATTAAAAATAATAATCTTTACAAAAAACGATGATACACACTCTCGTTTAACTTTTTAATATTTAGAAATTATTTATTTTTATTTTTAACTGGATAGAATTTAATTATCTTTACCGTTTTATTTATTCTTAAAAAAAAATGGAAATTAAAAGTTTAATAATGTAGAAAAACTTTTCGTCCGTCTTATTAATCAACATAATAAACAAACTGTCAACCGACAACTATATATGGTATGGTGTTCCGGGTAATAGAGGATAATACAGTAGAAATGGAAGCAAGCAGTAGCAGTAGTCGTCAGTGTTTAACACTATTCAATTATGTTATGATTAAACTGGGGAATATCCTGTGGCATCTTAATGAGAATAGCACCGTACTAGCAGGAGTTAATACACTGCGTTACTCTGAGCGAGTGAGATGGATTGATATTATTATAACTATTTAGCCTTGTAGTTATACCATCGCTAGTCGTTATGTCCAAAATAGACAACAAGCTTTCCTGTCTATAATCACTATAATCAAACAAACCCATATGCAACTAATAATTTTATTATACAACTGCCGTACAAGTTAAATACATATGTATACTTAAATCAGATTAAAACTTAATGTATTTTAAATTTATCTAATTTTATATGTTCACAAATATCTTAATTTATATTTTAATTAACCAAATAATCACTACAAAAGATTGTACGACTAATATAAAACCGGGTTTTAAGCCCTGAGCTGGTTTTTGAGGATAAACCAGTAATTAAAACCAAACCAGAATAGGTGAAAATTTCATCATACATTTCGTGATTAGAATGTCCACTATAACTCTATTTTTAAAAGAATTAGAATTTTTCATTAACCAATGTATGATTATCAACGCAAGTAAATTGATTTTACACTCGCTCGGTAATTTGGAATGATCCGTTTATAGTCAGCATATAAAAGCATATTTAAGTACAATAATTCAGAAAGACTGCATGCATATACAATACTACCACATACATATACAATATTTTATATATGTATATATATATTTATATAGTTATAGTTATATAGTTATATATATATGTATATGTATATATATAGTTTTCATGTACTTGCATACACAAAGAGTTATATTCACAGACGCTCGTATAAATAACCAGAACTTGAAAAAAGAAATCATGCCACTTATACTTTGTACAGGAATATAAATTGAACAAATAATAATTTACTAAAATCTGTAGTTATAACATGCATAACAATATTCTAATTTTAAGACAATGACGTATAAAAACAAAGATAGCCAATATAATCTAATTTGTAATTATGAGGCTGTGTGTGCTTGTGGGGCTTGAAAGACGGACATTACTGGTCGCTTAGCCAATAGAGGGGAACGCCCTTCTACTAGTATTGTAGGCCTGCCCGACTATAATGCTCTTGTTACACTTGATCTGACCTGGTGCCAACTATTCTACTAATCAATGCTTTGCGGTTGATCCGACATAAAACAGTCTACCTCAACTTGTTTCTGTTTTAATTAGACAGATAACGATTATTAACTTATATAAATTAAAGGTATTAATATATTTCACGGTTCAATGAAACTGATATTTTATTTTTAAATTCAGGTTGTATATGTATCTATTATTTATTGTACAGTTCATGTTAATTTTTTTTTAATAATGTAAATTTCCCTATGTATCAATAAAACATAAATAAAAAGTAAATTTAAAAGATTAATGAATATTACATTTTAAATTGTAAATCAAATTTATAATTAAAATTAGTAAAATTATAGTAAAATTAAATAATAAGTTAAAGTTTCTGTTTAATCATACCCATCTGATTTTATCCATCTCAGACCTGAAATTCTAAAAATGTTCAACAATTTTGATAAATTTTAAAAAATGACTAAAAGTTTCTAAAGAAGTATAGACTAAAGAACATAAGTAGGTCTAACAATCAGCTTGCCTTGAAGAAAATATTTTTAAATTCACTACTTTTATCGATGTCATATTACTGCGTAAAAGTATCACTTATTTAAAATTCTTTAATAAAAATGATATTATTTTATCACTTTATTAAACATCATAAAGTTAAAATAAAATTACAGTCAACAATCTAGTTATTTTTATTCAAAGATTCTGAAATTGATGAACCGTGAATTTTATAAAAAGAATATTTAGTTAAAAAAGGACGATACTGTTAACTGCTACATGAATACCGTGAAATAACCAGATCTGAATACCTTACTAGAGCAGATTTTTACTGGACATAACGGAATTCGTGTTTGTTACAAAATTTATCCGGGAGAAAATTACTGGTAGGTAGATATCTTGTTCAGAAAAATCTGTCACCGTTTCTAAGTCTCTTATTTAGGTGTTATTTCGGTAATAGTTTAAATGAAATAAACGAAATAACTGTTAGATAAAAATAAATATAAAATTCATTGTAGTTTGAATCGTAGCTAAACTAATACGTAGAAAAATATATTCTTCTATTATTATCATTTGTTTTTTTGTCAAAAGCAATCATAAATTTTCTATAATTTTTCTTCTTTTTTTAATTTACTATATAAATACATAACTAACGCTTTATAAATAATCAGTCTGAAAACTGATTTAAATATGTTGGTAGTACATGGGCTGTTAATTAAATTCCAGGTAGTTATATGATTTAAACAAAATCACGAGAAAAATTTATTATTTTAGTTTTCAGTCCGGAATAAACTCACCTAAAAATGACTAACCTTTTGTATTATTATCTAACCAAAGATACGAAACAAAAAATTAATATAATTCAATTATTTTCTGAATAAAACATATTTCACTTAACCAATTATCAAGTATATCAGGATATGAAAATTTTACTTTGAGAATTGAATAATTTTTCTTTATTTTCGAATAAATTTTATTCATATATTTTAGGAAAAGATTGAATTAAAATAAATTGTAAAATTTTCTTCTTAAACAAAAATTATGTTTCATTCTGTTAATGTTTTTATAGAAATAGAATATACAATTACAATATTACCGTCTTAAACCTGTTTGGTTTACGTGAAAAGGAAAACGTATCGCCATCAGTTAGAACATTGATGTTATTCGCTCAATAACTACTAATGTATTTTAACATTAGTTTCATAAACATTTATTCGGCAATAAATCGAATATTTTGTAATTATATAGAAAATAATAAAAAAGAAATAATAATATTTTTACAGATTATATAGTTGATTTTTAAAATTGATTTTTTTCTTTATTAATGTAGAAACAAATCCTGTAGGAATATACGATCAATAAAACGTCTCTAAATTTCTAAAAGAAAATGTGTTATGGACACCACATGACTTCCTTATACGCCTATTAAATTACATATACACATTTTTTTAAAATGAAAAGTATATAAAATTTTATTTCATTCATAATTTCTGATATTTCTTCATTTTTTTTTTTAATTGTTATTATTGAATTATTATTTATGGAAAAACAATATTTTTTTTCAATCAGGGGTTAATAATTATTAATAAATTAATATATTTAAATTATAAAAAAGTTTAAAAAAAGGAGATGAAGTCGGATTCAAACCGATGTGCCTTCCCCTTGTAAGATCCAAATATTCCATTAATTAAAATTTTATTTGGCTATAACTCTGAAAACCAACTTGGAGCCAATGAAAATAAGTACCTTTTATGATACGTCGTTGAAAATCTCTTAAGGAGGGCTTATAACTGCACGTAAAAAAGTCAAAAATCTTTTTTTTTTGGAATTTGGGCTTTTTGGACCCTTTTGGTCCAGTTGATTGCAATCAAAAGGGGAGCTGAACAACTAGATGCTACAACAGTCCTAAATAAAAACCCCAACATCCTACAACTAGTCGTTTTTGAGTTATGCGAGATACATATGTATTTACGTAAGGACGTCATTCCGTTACTAGTCAGAAAGGATTTAGGGATGGTCAAAATGGATATTTTCATTGATATCTGAAAACCGAAATCTTTCGCGGTCACTAAACTTTCTTTACGAAAATTATTACCTTAAATGAAATAAAATACTATTAATAATCTGTATCACAGTTTTCAGTGGTGGTAGAGGTAAATGAATTCTTATTGAATTCTTTATTTCTTAGTGAATGATACGAAAATAACAAGAACAGCTATTAAAAGAAAAAATATTAATAAATTTTTATCATGCTTCGTTTCTTCATGATAATCTCTAGATTTAATAAAAAGAAAAAAGTTATTTCATCTTATTACCAATATCAATGATAAAATAGAAAATTCTGACTTGAAAAGAAAAAAATGTAGACATATTTATTACAGACTTTTCTTCGAAAAGTCTGTAATAAATATGTCTACAGGTAATGTAATAAATATGTCTGAGGTATTACTTTCGGTCGCATGGTGTTATTTGGGATGAAATTGATTTTTTTTACGTTTTGAGGTGTGAGAAGTATAAAAATACCATTAACTTAAAATGTAATTATATATATATATATTTATAAGCCTTACAGGTTTATGTATCGAAAATCATCAAAACTACGTAATCAATTTCAATGAAATTCAGATATGCTGTAGTGGTGAATCTGAAGTTGCGTGTGTAAAATTTTTATGAAGATTGGTTGCGTCGTTCCTACGTTACGCTCATTTTAAGGTTGATTCAGGCAACATAACCTCAATTTGAGGTATTTTTTCGTTCGCTTGTTGGGATTGGAGGGCGAAAATGAGTTGTTATTTACGTCATGAGGTATGAGGATCACGAAAATATTATTCATGTATAAAATATTGTGACTCGAAAATCTCAAAAATAACATTCATGTATAAAATTCTGTAGCAGGGAAATCTCAACAAAAAAAAACTACTCAATTTAATTGAAATTTAGATACGCTGTAACAGTGTATCTGAAGTTGTGCATGTGAAAATTTGATGAAGATTGATGGAGTCGTTCTGCAATTACGCTCAATTTAAGGACGACAACAGGCAACATAACCTCAAATTTAGGTTAACGTACTGACTTATGTTGACTTTGTATTGGTGTAATTTTCAAACGTGCTTATGCGATGAAAATTACATCGTATAAGTGGTGGTAAGTGGGTTTGATGCCTGTGTGTAGGGTCTATCGTTATTTTTAATATTTCATAAAATTACGGTTGTAATAATTTAATTTTCTTATAAACCGAAAATATAATTTAATGTTAATTAAAAAATAATAATTTATATATATATAATTAATTAATTTATCTTTGAATTAAAATGTTAATATGCAATATTAAAAGTTAAAATATGAAACTCTGCCCAAGAGTTTTTTTTACTTACTCGTATTTTGACTACAGTTACTATAAAATTCAATGTACTTTGAAAAGCAATGTACTCGTACCATAAAGAGAAAAATAAAACTCTAGTAATTGTAACCATAAAATATGATTTTATTAATTTATGTTTCTGGAAAATGCAAAAAATCATTTAACGAATAAACAACCAGAAGTGTTTCCAACTTCTTATGTTGAAGGAAGATGCTTGATAATAATAATTCTAATGCTTGATAATAATAATGGGTTTTAAAAAATTATAATAGTAAGTAAATATTAATAAGAATAAGCTACACAAAAGTACAGTAATTTTACTAAAATTGTAATTTACAACAAAACTAATCTTGTGGGATATTATTTTCACCTGAAACAACTAATGGATTTTTAATTAAATTGATTTGTTGCTTTAAAAAACATAAATATAGATAGAAGTGAGTTTGTTTTTTTTATACCAGTGCTATTGATATCTTAGTAATGTATCACCCAAAGGTTATACGAATCAGTTTTCATAAAAACAGATAAAAAATTATTTATTATTCATTAAAAGTATTATAGAAAGAGTGAATTCATTTCGATGTCTACATTCATTGATCTGATATTTCACATCTTAAGATACGAATAAATCTTCTGCTTTCAATGGATACTTGAATACCAGTTAAATTGATTTTAAAATAGCTTCCTATGGAAACACAATCAAAATTATTACCGTTGTATAAAAGTATATCAAACAATAAAAAAAAAACCTATTCACATTTTTATTAGGGGTGGTTTCTAAAGAGAACGGCATGTCGACGTGCCCCTGGGGAAACCTCCTGAGAGATAAACTACTGTTAACATAAGTACAAGACCATGTGTACTGGAATTAAAACCCCAGTGTTTCGTAAACGGCTTTATAGATTTTAGAGAATTGCATAAAAACGAATTCTAGACAATTCTATAAGGTGTGGAATCATTAAAAAAAAAATTAAATCATTATTTTACAATTAAAACGTTTTTGTATGTGAAGAGGAGAAAACTAAAAATAAATTTAAAATAAAGTACAATAATGTCCTGTTCTACTTTTTTCTGTGCTTTCTTTGTTTTAAAGCCGCACTGTAACGTGTTTAAACGTCCGGTAAATTTGAATAAACAAATTATATTAATAACAACTCTTTTGAAGCTTAATTTTATTTTACGTCACGAAACAAAGAACAACCTTAAATTTGGGGGTCTTTATTTACCCAAAAGGAATGCCGAGAATAATTCTTCTTTCAAAAATTTAACCAACTTGGTTTAGGTAACAACCACAGCTATGCCGCTAAAACAGCTCTATTATGCACTCAATAAAGGCATTGAGTGCATTTTCGAGAGGATATGTGAGCTTTCTTTCACTGGTTCAGTTAGTTATACATTAATTCTGGAAATAATTTCCAGTTTGGACACCAATTCACGACATAATGAAATAATATGATTATCAATAAAAATTAAAGTTTTCTTTTAAATATCAAAATTAATTTTAATATTTGGTGCGGGTAGTATGTTTATCATTCACTATTCATAAAAGTTTTTTTTTTATTATAAATTTTTAACAAACAATTTAAAAAATGATTATAACCTAATGAAAATTTCTACTGGTGATCAAGAAACGAAAAAGAAAACAATTCACAGCATCTCACTCCCCACACAGAAATGTAACAAGATTTTTGAGTTTATACTATAAACTAAAAATAAAAAACCTATGCTTTGACAATAAGGAAATTTAGAACGAAGTATATCAGATACAAAAAGATCTATTTCTTTGAAGACAAACAGTGCCTATCAAATTTTCAAGAGTTTTTAATTTTTCTACAAAATTCAGATAGTAAATACAACAAATTTTTTGTAATTGGATTCGCACCAAATTTTTATTTATGCAAACTGGCCAGAAAGATTAAATTTTACCTCAAAAAAATAATTTACATCATCATAAACACCCAGACTCTACGTTGTATACAATAAATTTTATTCTTTATAAATAACCTAGTTTAATGTATAATTTCTTTACGTTTATATCAAATATCCTAAAAACCTTTATCAACCTTTTACTTTAATCTTTTACGACTAAAAATTTAAAAAGAAGAAAGAATTTTTTTTTAATCAATAAACAATACTACTTTCATATGAAAACTACGTATACATTCAATTTTAATTAAAACAATTAATAATACATATAGATACAACAAACAAAAAAGGAATATTTAATTCATTAATGAAACGCAAAAAAAAATACCTACAAAAAATGTACGATTATATTTATTACTTCCGAAAAAATTAGAAATAAAAATTTATAAGGTACAGTAACTGTTTTTATTTATTAATTGAAGAATAATGGATTTCTCCAGATAACTAATGTAGGTTCCTTGATTTGGGTTCAACCAGCATCACTTGTTCGTGTAATGACTGTATTTATAGTTTGCTACATCCATGAACTGCCAAGGTCAGATTGTTGTTAATTAGACTTAGACAACAGAATGAAGAGTATCGAAGAGTCGTAAGCGTTAACAAATAAACGAATGTTTGAGCCTCGATCTATTAACTTCCCGAATGAGAAGCCTGCAATAACCACCAGCGCCATTTCAATATATTATTTTTATTGCCCTGTAAACTTACATAGCAATTTGAGAATTTTCTTTCTTTTTTAAATAAACTATTAACATTTATCATTACATGAAATTTTTTTCATAATATGCAAATTAAATACGACTAATGAATGAGTATACAAATATTTTACGACTAATGAGTTTACAAATATTACTCTTCACTTACCTTCGGATTGTCTTTTACGGAAAATTTTTTACAATATTAAAACTATATTCCACAACTACTGAAAATTGAAATTAAAATTCCATACTCTTCATTAAAACTTTATTAAAGATTTAAATATATTTCTAATGTATTGGTGTTCTTTATTTCTTCTTTTTTTTTTAATTTTATAAAAGATTTAATCATTTTTATTTAATTTTAAAATGTTATACATAAGGCTTAGTATTTGACTATAGTTTCATATATATATAATGCTATACATGTGTATATATATATATATATACATATGCACGAGTGTCTGTGAGAGTTTGATATGAATGTGACCTAATTTACGTAGGTATTTGTTTAAAATTTTAATTTAAAAAACTGTAATAGATTAAAAAATAAAGGTAAAAACAACAAAAACGCTGAGGTTGAAATTAAAAATTTTTCATCAAAACATGTACCTGTACTCATAAATAACTGATGTTTTATTTTGTACGAATGTGTTAGCGTGTGTGTTTAATATATATATATATATATATATATATACACATACATATATGATTTACGTGTTTTTTTATATTCACAGGAATGAAAATAATTGCAATATTTATACAGCGATGCACAAATAAAATTAAAAAAAATTGTAATGAATTGGACATGCGTATGTGTACTTATGTATTTGTATAAATATATATTGTATTCCAGAAATTGCATAGATATAGCAGTACCATCATTCGCTAGTTGATTAATTTTAATTAATTTTCATCACTACATGTAAAGTATTCTAAAAAAAAGCGCACATTTGTTATTTTATGTAAATATTACATAAATACAAATCCAGAGTATGGTAATTGAACTCAAATTTATAAATCTAAAGTAAAATAAAATACTAAATTTTATTAAGTTTTAGAAACCGACCAATAATAATAAATTAAAAATACATAACGTTTGAGTAATACGAAAAGAAAAAATTAATTAATTAAATGTTACGTATGTTAACAAAAGAAAAATTAAGTTTAAGAATACCTGTTAAATTTTAAAAAGAACTACACATACTCTAAAGATGGAAGAATAATGATAAAAAACTCATGATTACCTGTCGATAAAATTTATTTCGTTACTAATAAATTTTATTGATTACGAAGTTGTCAAACAACGATATTAGTTAAAATTCCTCATTTATTAAAATATTAACTTTTTTAAAATATCTCTTATTTAAAAGTAATATTTCTATTATTTTATATTAGGGGATGTACTATAAAGAATGAAAGATAGGTAGGCACAAGGAAAGAATGATTGACAGAACTGAATTTCACTAAATTAAACTATTTCTTTTGATTTCGATTGACCTTGAGACACAACCAGTGGTCATTTTATTTCGAAATGATGGAAAGAAACTGTAATAATTTTTTATTGTGTAGTTGAAAAAACATGAAGTTTAATGAAATCCTTTACTAAAAAATATCAATAGGTTATAAAATTATTAATAAAAAATCTTCTTGTCATTAATTACATTAAAAATAATTTTATGACTAGCTTATAAATAAGTAAATTTAATTACATTATTAAAATTTTTTTTTTGGCAAAATTCATCAGCTGCATATCACATCGCAATAAAATTGTACAATAAAACAGATTATAAAAGTTTTGAGCAGAATCATTCAGCGAGGGGAGTTTTTTAGTTATATTTGTAATCCATTTTAGAAATTTTAAGTAGCAAATTTTCAGTACCGAATAAAAAGATAAAAAAAGGTATAGCACGAATCATTTAAATCGATTAACCGATGAAAGAATTTTGCGTGCAAGCAGTTATAAAATTTTCATGTATATATTAAATAAAAATGAACAATTAACGGTGGAATGAAAGTTATATATGAAATAAATTTCATTCGGAAACGAAATTTATAGAGTGAATATTATTCATCACGTTAAGTACCGAAGTTATTTTTTCTTTCATTACATATCATATATATATTCTGCAGGCCTCATATTCCTTACTAATAATAGACTTCCAGTAATCAAGTGCGAGAATTTATATTGGAACACCATTTACGAAATGATGCAATATGAAGTCGCAAACCTGATATACTCGTACAACATCCATAGGCACGCGCTTTACTGCACGTACAAAAAAAAACATACTCGCACAATCTACTATAATAGTTCATTTATAAAAAAACTGACATAGATTATTTAACGATTTTGGAGAATTTGAACTGAGCTCCCTTACTGAATTTTAATCTTAATTTGTCTCTACTCCCGGTGATATTTGTTAAAAATTTACTTTTAACATTTCTAATAAAAAAAAAAAAATCATCACTGACTTGGGAGTAATAAAAACTCGCATAAATTCAAACAGTATAATGTTAAGGTGCTCTCAGACAAACTAACTGAAAATGTAGTAAAATATATATTAAGTAACAATATTCTGAGCATTTAAAAACAAAATTATAAATTATTACCACTTTGATATCTCAAAACTAAAATATTTTTACTTTTTAATGGTAACAATATATTTTCCCGAAATTTCTTTTTTTAAAAAGATATTGTGTATAAAAAATTAAACCAATATTTATTCATCCTGTTATCTGTATTTTTTTCTTTTTTTAATAAAATCAATATTTATAATAGAAAACTAAATGATATCCCATGAGTTGATGATTTAAGTTATATATATTTTTTTTTTATTATGGGACCTCAGAAAATCATAGAAAAACATAGAACGTAGAAAATTTCAATTTTTTTTTTATCGACATATGTTCCCTGTGTTGTCAATCGTCAATTGTATTAAACCGGAATAATCAAAAGCACAAAATATATAAAGAGAATTATTTTTCTGAAAAAGAAACTTAAGTTTCTTCTTCTAAAATTTCAAACTACTGAAGATTATTTAATGCATTACACCTGCAATTAAGACTAATACTTTTATAGTGTTTTCATCTTAGTTTATCTAACAACATTTTCAATAACATTAATATATTTAAACAGATTAAATGTGAAAAGGGTCACTTAACAATTAAAATAATATATATATATATATATATATATATATGTGTGTGTGTGTGTGTATATATATATATATAAACAATATATTAAAATAATAAAAGTTACTTCCACATCGCTCACCGTCGTCATGGTAAAAAGCCTGGACAAAGATAATATTGATGAGAAGCTTAAAAGTAAATTATTTGGGATTTAGGTCTCGCCTTTCTTCACATAGATGTAGTTCGGTTATGGACCAAAATAGGAAGAAATTTTATAAAAAAATTAAGCATATGGTAGTGGAATGCAGAAGATATCTTAATAAAAAACAACTTAAATTTAAATTTAATATAGAATGTTCTTCGTGAAGTTTCGTTTTATTGAAATCATTATAATCAAGATTAAAAAAAAGAATAAATATTAATAAGAACGTTGTTGTGAGTAGTTAATCTACAAATACCCTTAGATACTAATCTTATTAAAAAAAAAATGTGTATTTATATTTATTTTATTTTAGTCTGATAGTTTCATAATAATGCAGTATAGAGTTCTAAAAAACGAACGGTAACTACACCTACATTGACTTTGAGATAAATTCAGTATATCATTTAAAGATTAAAAAAAATTGGAAAACGACCGTCTCAGTAGGACAGAAGGTAACACGCTAGACTGAGAAGATCCTGAGTACGATTCCCATATAGAGTCTAGAAAATATGTGACAATCAATCCTCAAAATTCCCGACACCAAATATTAGGGTAATTATTTTAAAAAATAATAAAAAATTTAAGTTATTTTATGCTAAACTGAAATTATACTTATCTACTAACAAGATTAACCAATTATCTTAGTCAATACAGTTAATGCATGTAAGAGAGAAGCTGAACGATTAAAATTTTTATACATAGTACAAAAAAAAATAATACCTAGCAATAATAATATCAAAGGTTGAATAAACAAATGTATAGCTGTTAACAATAAAACTTCCATTTAATAAAATCTTTTTATAGAATTCTGGAAAAAGTGTAGTTAAAAATGGTTTAATTTATATTACTCAACATTAGATATTAATTAGAAAGTAATAAAATATGATAAAAATAAATAGATACAAAGGTAAACACTATTAATTTTCAAATTTTATGGTTAATATTTTGTTGAGGATCGGAGAATTAAAAGAACTATTTATTTTTAATGGTTTTATTTCACCCAATAAGTAAATTTTTACTCTACAAACTACATCTCATAGTTTTTCTGTAGAGCAACATTAAACCTGTCTCACTTATTTCTTACTCGACGACACACTAGAGAATAAAGTGGTTATAAACAAGTTCAGGTCACCTTCAACTTCCTTTTAACTTTTTACGTGTCGATGAAACTGAATATTCATTAGACCTGCATCGAATATCGGATGATGTCCAACTACCACCTCACTTTTTTTTCTAAACTGGAAATAGGTAACTCTGATTCAGAATGAACCGCTGTAGCCAGTAAATTATTACGATACTTTGATGGTTAAAATTACCATTTTAAATACTTTTATGCTATAAATCGGTAATAATATTTTCTAACGGATCCATGCCAACATAAATTGTAATACAAGAAATTTAAATTACATTTAACTAATGAAGAATTTATGTAGGATACTTTTCAAAGACCTATGATAATTCAAGGAAAACTAACGCAAAAAACGAAACAAGTTGATAAATTTAAGCATTATCACCTGATCGCCTCCAATTACTTTTCATTTGAAATCATAAATTACATTAGATCATGTATTTAACGAATATTTCAGCTAACAGCACAATAATTAATAATAAAACCGTTAATAAAGTACAACAATCAGAAGTTTTTTATAAAGGTTACAGAGAAAAATAATTTTAAACAGAAAGCTACTATGATACATTACTGATACGATTAATTGAGTTTTTAAAAAAGAAATAATAGACAAAAAATAACAATTAAGAAAGGAAAACTATATACAACAACAATAAGGAAGTAAAATATTACGGTCAATTAACTTTATTTGGGACTATTTTCGTCTAAAAATATAATATTAAAAAAAACTCGTGTGTGTTTCATGTCAACTGCTATTTTAAAGAGTTATATTTTTTGAAAAGACGTGTGTGTCTGTAATATTATCCTTTGGTCGTTGGAATTCAATAAAATGATATGTGTCAATAACTTAAGTCCTTATACAGTATAAGAATCCAAATCGTAATTAGTCATTAAACATATTATCCAATAAGGTAGTATTACCGCACATAAAGAATATATGTACGTATTCTAGCATCAGTTCTTAACATCATTTATTCACTGAAGGTTAACTTGACATAAAAATGATAAATAATAAAATTAAAAACATGACGGCAAAAAAAAAACATTGCGCTTTAATACAGGATAATTAAAGAGCGTGCGGGTGATAATTTTGTACATAGTATTTGCATATATAAAATAATATTTAAAACATTTTTTTTTAAATTTATTTAAACGTACGCATATTTATATAGCTTATGATAGTCCCGCTCTTTAATATAGGATAGTACTATTCAGAGCCGCCAACTGCATTTAAAAATTTTCATTCGAGGACAAAATTTTGATATATTTTTTATAGTATGTCGTTTCCGGGCAATGATAACACGAAAGCGTTCTTTGCCCAGAAAAAAAGAAGATTTTCTTATCGATACAAGACTGAGTGAGAATTTAATCATTAGAAAAAGTTAAATGCCTGTTATTTCTACAACATGGAAAATGTATTTAAAGAAATTAAAACTGTCCGAAAGTTGATTGGCCTCCCATTTTTTTATTTAATTAAATACTCATAATCAACACCAACAAATTAGAACAAGAAGACAGAACGTGCTTACAAGATCGAATATAGTGCCCGTCAAAAAATCATGATTTTTTAAAAACATATGTAGCTTGCGACACTACCGGTAACGAAAGGATTCCTTCGCCAGGTCATACACCTAAATTGGTTCAGTCGTTGAGCTGCTACGGTGGGACATATATACATATACACCCTAAATACATTATACTCCTTTTTGAGCAGTCGTGTAATAAAATAAAAAAGACATGGGAAATATTATTTGAAGAATACATAGACAGTAATACATATAGTGATAAGCTTCCTGTAACAAAATTCAACGAGTAAAAATTTTAATCCAAATAAGTTTCATTAATGGGCGTTCCACTCAACGAACTAACCGTTGTATGCTCTAACGCTTTTCGCCTTAGAACAAGCAAAAAACAGAACTGTAGTAGCTGCTACTCTTTTTTATAAAATCTTATACCTTAAAAATAAGTTTATAAGAAAATTATTTGTAATACGATATTTAATTCTACAAAAATAAAATTAATTTTTTGCGTTTTCTTGAGAATTTAAATTTATTTTACCTCTAAGAATTACGGGAAATCACATAGAAAATTACCCTTTTTCTGTCTGATTTTGTGGTACAGCAATCTCAATGTCCATTACTTAATACACTACATAAAATTTTTAAATAAAATGTATTTAATAACAACGATTTAGCTGTCGTTTAAGTAAATTTAGTATATTTCGAGTGTCTGGTTTCAATAAAGCGGCTATTTGAAAGAAATCATTACCTCGGTTAATTGTTTTAACAATTTTAGAAAACGAGAGGGATTTTAGTTGATTATTAGGAAAGTACGCAAATAATTTATGTAAATGTCACATATAGTACACCCATTGTGCACTTGGTTCGCTTTGAAGCAAACTTGAAATGACTGTTTTGTTATCTAATAGAAAGCTGAGACTGCAAACAGTTTTATTGGAAATTCTTGTCCATTAGAACTGTACAATACTACAAAATTCCTCAAGAATTACGAAGAAAATAACAGGATATATGTTTAAATATGGTGTAAAACTCATTCTGTTTTATAACAGATGATTTACAACACTTCAAAGACAAGCTGTTTCTATTTTATTACATCTTGTCTTTTTGTTGCCATCAGTTTAATTTGATATTCTACCGATACAATTTGTATGTTAGTACATTTAAGTAACTTTTTTAACAGTTAATAGCCAGTAATAAATTCTAAATATATGTCATTTTGAAACGAAATATATTTGGGTCTTCATTTACGGCTGAACAACAGAAGGATTATTATCGACGAAAAACACAAGCAATAAATGCCGCTCTAAAGGTGACCTTTGAAAGAAATTATCAAATAATTTTCCTGAAATGCTTAGTAATAAGTAACCATTGAAGTGCACAAACGAAATTTTTTATAAAGCTGCAAAAATAAAAGTAGGTAATATAAAAATAACAAGTTTTTCATGTTTTTTTGATAGTATTTAATAGACATCGGAAAATTAAGATGAGATAAAGATTTTAAATTCTAAAAAACATAACAAAATAAAGTAATTAGCTATAAAGTAAATTGGAAGTAATTGTAGTTACAAATCTTCAAAGACAGAAGAGTATTTCATTGCTGAGTATTGCTTACTTTGGATTTCAAATAAGCGGAAAAACTTAATTTTGGAAAAAAATGTTAGCAAATTGTGACAAAACAGGCTATGTGTTTGTGAGAAAAATGCAGTTATAATTTTCTTTCTTGTGAAAAGGTAGCCGCTCAATTTAAACAATTTCAACTTATATCTTTCCAACCGTTTAAACTTGTTTACTGTTTATTCTTTATATTGAACATTAAACATGCAAGTAGGAAAAATCTTAACTTTATAGTGTCTCTAAAAAAATTTAATAAAATCTTAACTTTTCCGAAAATAATTGAAATGGAAGATTGAAATTTTGATACAAAATGTAGTCATAATATTGTGAATAAATTAGAATTCCAGAATGAAAATGCGAACTAGATATAAGTGAAAAAGATATTTTGGAAAATCAAATCAGAAGAAAAACTAATTAAAATTAATAGTTTTAGAAATTTATAGGTAGCTCTTTATAGTGTATATCTAAATGGCAGTATCCAATTATCATTACAGATTTAAAAAAATACTAATTAAATTATCATCGTAAACATTACTGCTCTGCTATTTAAATGTGGTAAAAATAATTCACTTTTCTGACAGCACATAAATCAGTGGTTCCATGTCTCGTTTTGTAAAATAAAACGTGCAAAGTTTAACAAGCATAAATTACCTAACGCGTGCGTAGCTAACCATCACGAGGGACTACAAGTGAGAAGCATTCACAATTTTCCGCGTCTGATCTGGTCATACAATACATGTCTTACTGTAAAAAAAATCATACCTAGCTATCTCATATGAAACTCTACTTATCTTTAAAAATATATGTATGGATTCGCACTGAAAAAAATTAATGAATGTAAGTTGATTGAAATACAAATCACGATGAACCTGAATGAAAAAACATTACAGATTTATATTTGCTTTTAGTGTTGTCTAAAAGGTATTAAATCATTATTTAACCAGATGAAATACGAGTGTAAAAAAACTGTTACAATAATGTCATCATCCTTTAAAATACGAATATAGCTTTTCTATAAATTAATTAATAGATTACCAGAAAGTTTTATAAATTTCATTAAATTCTTGTTTGATTTTTTATCAATATTTTATAATTAAAGTTATATGTAGAATTACCATTTAAAACCAAGGAACAATCATATTTTTTCAACACATTCATTTTAGCAACACTAATGAAAAATAATAATAACACCTACTTTGTTGATCTTATTGCAAATGGATTTCTTTAAACTTTTCCATAAATTTGTAAATATTTAATTGATTTATTACATTGCTTCCATACAAATATAATAAAATTAAAATTATTTTATTATTTATTAATGTTTTTTTTTTAATTACAAATTAACATGAACCCACGTCTTATAATTAACTCAATCATTTGTAATTTCTTTCAAGTTAACTATATATATATAATGTAAAAAAAACACACACACACACAAAACACAAAAGTATATAAGCATAAAATTATAAAAAGCAAAAAATAAAAGTATATAAGTATAAATTCGTATGTATGTATGTATGTATACGCACAAACATGTACAATTCTGAAATATAATTATCTGTAAATACTACTGGACTATCTTCTTCATGAAATGTAAACAGTACTGTCACGTCTCCTCTATATTTCCCAATTTCTTCTATGTTCAGTAATTTCTTTTTTTGAGTAGTCTTTACTAAGCAAATTAATACTTTTAAAAATAATTCATAAGTACGTAAATACTTAATGTTTCAAAATAATTTAAGCAAACTGGCAAGAAATACTTCATGCAAAAGTAGAAAAAGAAGTTCTATAACATACCTTTGAAAAACTTAAAAGCGCACTTTTATCCGTTTGTCTATCTATCCCTGTACAGTATGTATTTTGTAGAAATTAATAAATAAAAAAAAGAATGATGTACATCAAAGAAGTTTTTTACTATTTTTAAACTGTCATAAAGAAATTAAAAAAAAATATATTGCAAATTTACATTTCCATATATTAAGAATGGGTGTTATATAAATTTTTAAATCATTAGTGTCTCTGTAAATAATACTTTTGTCAAAATTTGTTTACTTTAAGTAAGGTTTCGTAATAATACAACTCTCTTTTTCTGATTAGCCTTCGGACCACCGTAAGGTATTACTTCAGAGAATGAATGAGGATGATATGTATGACTGTGAATGTAGTTTTGTACAGTCTCAGATCGACCACTCTCGAAAAGTGAGGTTAATTTGAAACTCATTACCAAAGAACAACGGTATCCACGATCTAGTATTCAAATCCGTATAAACGTAGTTACGTTACCTTTATTAGGATTTGATTCCTAGAACTCTCGACTTCGAGATCAGCTGATTGCGATGTCGAATTAACTATCAGTCCAGCCCGGTGGGTTTTCGTAATAATATATATTTTTTTAAAAATTCGACTTCAAACAACCCGGTTATCGCAGAATTAAGAAAAAAAGTTTTTCTTCCTTCATCCATATGAAAAAAACTACTTATTCTTTAATAGTCATATTTATAATGAATATATATGACTATTTATATGATTAAATTTTGTATTTTTTAAATAAAGTTTTTTTCAATGTTCAACAATTAGTTAAAATGTGATGAATAATTTAGGAAATTAATCTTTAATTTAACAAAAATTGTTTTAAGTTGTACAGCTAGATTTGTATTTTTTATTTACTTATTTCAGCTGTTGCTGAATAAAATAAAAAAGTTAATTAATAATTTTCAAAATAATAATAATACTGGAATCAAATATTTCATCGTTATGATTTTATTTTTTTATTTGTTTACACAGCTACCGGTATATATCTACAATCCCTCAAAACAGTGAATAGATTTACTGAATGTCTATAATTAACCTGAAGGAAAGAAATACCGAACAGCAATTAATTCCTCTTTATATTCCATTTTATTCTGGTTAGCATCCTATAACAGCTGCCGATGAAAATAAAATGAACTTTTGTAGCGAGTGATAAAACTCCCATCCCTACTCGAGATTAAAACTTTGAACCTCCGGATAAAAGGTAAACGCTACTACTTATCACGGAGATTGGAAAATGATTAGTAATTTGTTATTAATGTTTTATCAATTATACAACTACTAACAAAATATATATATCTTCGAATGAAAAAATTATGTAGAAAAAACTATTACATACGAAAAAATGTAACAGCCTAAAATAAATTATAATTTTAATTCGCTGTAATGTAGCTCGTGATGTATAACAAAATTGGCTAATATTTTTGCACTGAATAATAGAAAACTTAAGTAACATGTGTTCACAATGGACGGAACTAAGAATAAGATGATCCTTATGAGCACACGACGAACACAGATTTGGTGCCAAAAGTCTTTGTAGAAGGGGTATAATGAAGAGAGTGTCACTGTGGCATGCTCAGAATATCCGGAACGACCTCAACTACCTTTTTCTTAATATGACCCACATCGCTTGTATATTATACAGATTATGAATAAATTCATGCTTGTCATACTGTAGCAGGAGTAGTCTGCTTATACGATCGTAAAAATCTGTAGCGAAATGTATGCAAATGCAGCGTTCTTAATTTAAAACATACATAAAAAAAGTTAAATATTTCAAGTATTATACTAACCTTCTTTTGTTGTGATAAATTAAGCGTATCACAAACTTAGAAAAGATTTTAAATAGATGGTTTGACAAGGTTATGAAATAACCATTGGTCCTTAAATATAATAAAACCTTTACCAAGAAAAAAGTCATTGCATGTTCAATATGCAAACAGTGGATAAAGCGTCAGAACTTAAAACAAGATTTTTGTTATAAAATTAACATATTTACCGACTATGAAATTAAAAAATTACGATCGATGTTGCTGGATTAGTTATCCTAACTCAATATTTCCGGCCACCGTTTTGTAGTCGGGAGATTGGTTTTTAATCAGCGATACATCTTAACCTATCGGTTCAGAGATTTAAATAAATATACAATTAATACACAAATAAGGAACCGTATTATAGTTCACGAGGATCCGTTACTCACGGTTCATAAGGAATATACACTTGTATGTGTCAACGGAGTAAAATATATAAATCTGGGTTAGATATTTGGAAACTTTCGGAATAAATGAAATAAAAAATCGAATACACTAACTTATTTAAATACTCTACCAGTCTTCTTTATAATGGATTCTCATTAATAGGGTTTGTCTGCAAGCAGCAGTAAAACGGGTTTTTAAAAGCATGTTGCCACTCGACTTTTGTGAAGGCTTAAATGTTGGATTAAAACAGGGCCCTTAATCAACGGGAATATTTTGAACACTTAAGCCAATTGAGCTGCAAGTGAAAGAATGAAGCGATTTGAAAATATGGGGAAACGTGATGCGATGGAGGCTACGAGAAATTCCTGGAAAATGAAATGGACGACAGGTAGAGGTTCTAATTAGATCAGGCGGCTAACTACATAGATCTTCGGCTAAATAGAGGTTATGGCGAAATGAATTTCTTCATGACACAAATGATAGCAGGTCATGCGACCTTCGAGTATTATTTGCATAGGTTCGGCAGATGTAGTTTCCCCTGCTGCATGTATTGTAGTAAGGTGGATACTGTGGAACATACAATCTTCGAGTGTGAAGAATGGCGCTTTTTACGTAGGCAGGCTGGCCGGGATGGGCTCAGCCAGAGAATTTAATACTTTTTTTTTACATCAGATGAAAATTGGGCTTTTAATTCGTTTGCCACTAAGATGGTACGCAAAAAAATCGCACCGGCGTGGATTTTAGAATTAGGGAAGGGCGGATAGCCCCGGTCGTGAGGGCCGTCATGCCGAAGTCTGTCGGTTACGATGATCGACCGGGGACTCCAGGGTTCTTAGGCTGGGATGGGACAAAGTAAAAGACCCGTTCCCGGCTGCTGGGTTCGAAGGCCGTGGGCGACTTAGTCAAGCCCGGTTCTCCCTGCTCAGTGGTTAGAGGCGTGAGGTATTAAAAAGTATGGACCGAGACACGGTCTCCCAGGAGGAGCCCGGGAACAACATAGTCGGGTCCGGTACACCTCTTCTCCGAGATTAGAGGTAGACGATAAAAGAAATCCACCGTGGGGCTGAACTGCCATACCGGACGTACTGCCGGTAGGTGGTAGGTGCCGGTAGATCCCCTCAGAGTTGAAGGACGCTCTCCTGGGCTGAGCTTTACTTGATTGTATGTCAGGCCCAGGGGAATAAGGGATAATGAAAAAAAAACTGGGAGGTTACACCATCCGCATTACCGGACTTTGTAGGAGTTGAACTAACAACATTTTAAAAGTTTTTTTTTTATAAACAATTTTAAACAAATTTTTTGAAAGATTTCCAATGATTCTATTTATTTTTACTGAGCTCATAATAAAAGTTTATATTTTTATTAGCTAACCATAAAATTTAATTTAATTATCTGTTTATTTATTTTCAGGACTGTTTTTATTATAATATATGGCATTGATATATAATATTTGCATTATAATTTTTATAATTTATAAGTATTACAATTTTCACGAAAATCTAGTTCCTGTATTAAGCTACATTTTTAAAATTATTTCAAGTACATTTATTTGATGAGTTTTTTCAATAATTTTCGTTTTTTATCGTGTATGTTGTCTACTACAGATCTTAAAAAGTACGCTGATGATCTGTATGTTAAAATCATTTTATACCCAATGTTATTACAACAATCAAGGGAATCGTCCGTTAACAATCAACTGAATCGTAGTAGATAGAAACAAAGAAATGTACCACCCTAAACACATAACCTTATAAATTACTAAAAAATTCGGGTAAAAAATTTTTTATTTCTACGTTTAAAAATAGATGTCTGCTGCTTATTTTATAAAATATGTTATTTGTACAGAAAATATAAAATAATAGTTAGTGGTGTCCATAGTAACCAAAAATTTTAAATAAAGAACCCGAAAAATATACTAAATAATTTATGTAATAAAACAAATTTTTATTACCACTTTAATTGTCAGTTTTCAATCACTTTTCGAGCTACCATGACTGTAGCACAATTAATTTTATATAATGTAATTAGTTAGCTATTATAGTTGAAGTAGATTTAAAAAAAAAAACAATATTGTAT
The DNA here is from genome assembly GCF_047948215.1 of Lycorma delicatula. Classification (NCBI taxonomy): domain Eukaryota; kingdom Metazoa; phylum Arthropoda; class Insecta; order Hemiptera; family Fulgoridae; genus Lycorma; species Lycorma delicatula. The sequence goes on along the minus strand of NC_134456.1, from coordinate 68,183,407 downwards.
GCAGCGAAAAAAACATAAATTGAGATGCTATATGTTATTCCATAAAAAGGTTATTCCAATAACTCTTGTTAAACATTTTTTAATTAAGTTGTTGGAACTTAATTCAAATTCCAGCAATTCTAAATAACAAAATAAATTACCTGTTTCATTTACATTTCTTCACAAAGTAAAATTTAACTGAGGTATTCTACTTTAATCAATTACTTCAGGATGGTAGATATTATGTGAATGAAAAACGCTTTCTACTTTTCAATTCCATTGAAACTAATTCAATTACAACTTTCATTTATGAATATTAACTTTAAATTCATAACGGAAAATATGTTACTAATAAAACGTAATGTCTGGATTAAGCTCCTAATAAAAGCGCAGATTAAAATAAGAATACATTATATAATCAAAGTTTCTAATGTAAAACTATATTCGTTTCATTATCTATGAATAATTTACATACGATGATGAGAAATAGTTAATGTGTGCATACATTTGTCGTAACTACATACAGATTAAATAATACAGTTATTCAATTTCTTCATTTAACCCATTTCCCAAATGTTTTAATTTAAAACATAAATTGTAAAATTTTATTATATTAATTACTAGCAGAACCGGCAATGCTTCGTTATTGCTAGATTTGAGTGCATGTATAGATTAAATGAACACAATTAAAAGTTTGATAAAACATTAACAAAATGAACATTAAGGAACTTCACAATATTTAACCTTTCCCTTTTTTCTTTCCTCCCTTTTCCTTTTTCTCCATTTTCCCTTTTCCCATTTTTATTTTTACCATATCCATTATCATATTCCCCATTTCCTCCCCTTTCCCTACTTACCTTCTCCCATTTATTTTTCCCTAATTTCCCTTTCCCTTCCTCTTTCTCCTTTCCTTTTATTCTCCTTCCGCTTTCCATTTCCTTTTCCCGTTTTTATTTTTTCCCATTTTCCCCTTCTTCCCTTTAACCTTTTTTCGATTTTTCACTTTTCCGATTTACCATTTCTCCCTTTTCCCCGCGCGTAAATCGATCCAATAGTTTTTCGTCTATAGCAACAACACATATTGGAAACATGGAAATGGAGTCGTAAAATATTTAGTATAACGTGTGTTGCTTTTACGTCCAACAGATAGCGCTGTTTTTCAAAAAAGCATGTTTTTACCTGTCAAAGGTGTGACAATTTAGGCATAAAAAACACGCGCGTATTCGAATGCAACGGTATGTCAAAATTTCAATGTAATCAATGAAGAACTTTCGGAGATATAAGATTTTGACTAAAGGAACATTTACATTTTTATTTATATAGAAGTAAATATAAAGATTATTTTTCCTTACATTTAGCATACAAAAACTATTTTATATAAATTATAAAAATTTAGTCTTCAGAGAAACTATAATATATATATATATACAACAGAAATGCGAAAATCAGAACAATTGTAACTTTATTTGTATAATAACCATTATAAAACTAAAATATTGGTCAACTATATTTTAGAAATGTTTTGAAAATTAAACTAAAAAGTAAAATATTTAAAAAATCAATTTTTAATAAAATCTATTTAAATCCTTGTTAAAAATTAGAAAATAAAACAAAATAAAATTTCTCAATCTACGGCCCCGAAAATGTTCTCATAAAATGTTTCTAAAAAAGATTTACACAAAAACTGTTTTTTTCAAGAAACGATTGTAGGTTTCTTAGTTCTAAATTAGAATATATTATCTTTGGTAATATTCAAAGTAAAATGTTAAAAAACTCGAGAGTTCAGAAAGGTTACGTTTTTTCTTTAGCCTAGTAGAACATTGATGTAGCAAGTAGCTAGTTTTTTTATGTTATATTAATGTTAATTTTTCCAACAAAATAAGAGGTTTTTGGGATTAAGTTCTAGTGTTGAAGCAATACAATGGAAATTCATTACATTGCTTTATGTCTTTTCTTATTCCTTTTATAACAACCTTTATCATCTCTTCGGAAAAGTAATAGAGTATACGGGGTAATGTCATATTAACAAGAAACGACCAGTACACCGACATATTTGTTTGACAAATATGTGTGAAATAAATCAGTCATAATGTTATTGTGTATCAAAGTAAAACCATTTCTGTAAAAGGAATTACAGTTTCTGATTGCTTAGTGTAAATGTTTAATTTTATCCCATACACGCAATATAATTCGCACGCTTTAAGAAGTATCTATTTCAGAGTATGTAGTCATATACGTGTGTAGAGTCATATACTCATAAAATATTTCATATACCAGGATAACACACAACTATATGTAAATAAACACACACACAAATATAATGTGTGTAAATAAATGTGTATGTATATACACACACACACACACACACACACACACACACATATATATATATATATACATCAAAGATTACATGAAAGGATGTAAAAAAATAGCAAACATCTTTAATTCAAATGTACTATAATAGCGATTTAAATTTCATTAGAAAAAATAACATACTTTTTTTCTCAGAATATAAAATTATTAAAATAAATTATCACAGTAGATGTTGCAATATTTCAAAACCGGTATACAGGCAGTCAACATGGTAGAAGTTATCAATCAAAGGCCGATCTCACCCGGCGGAGCGGTTACCTTTCATCCGGGGGTCCCAAAATCGAATCCCGGTCAAGCATGGCATTTTCATATCTAAAAAATTCAAATATCATATTCCCACGTAAAATCTTCAAAAGCTTCTATGGTGAATTAATTCATTAAAAAAATCTGTTTATTAGATATTTTTGTAGCGGTAAAGATCTAATTTAGCAAAATTACCATCAAAGAGCAAAGGAAAGGTAATTTTTTTTTAATAGTAACAATTTTTTGTAAATGAAATATTATTGATCCACGATATATTTTTAGACGTATAAGCTGCTGAAGGAAGAGCACAAAGAAATTATACATAACTGTATTCTAAAGTTTCATAAAAAATGTTAGATTCAATAGAAAAAGTATGAAAATTATAACATAACTTTCTTCATTCAAATTCTCATACATAATATTACCTGCTCAACGTGCTTAATATAATACCAACTTAGAGTGAAAAAAATAATATTATAAACAGTAATACGTTGTATATTTTAAAACTTATTTAACCCACTTTTCAAATTTACATTTTATTCTATTCATGTTTTACGGTGTTTAAGGCGACATAAACTATATTTACAACTCCTTAAGCCTTAAAAAGAATATTTTACTGTTTTAAATTCTAATATGCACGTAAATTTTAAACACATTTTATAATATAAAGTTTCTCAACTGTTTAGATATTTCTTTATTATAAATTAAAATTAAGTAATACCGTATTTACTACTAAGATTTATTCATTAAAATATAATAGCAAAATAAATTACATGCTTGATTATATTCATTTAAGAAAAAATAATTAAATAACTAAAACCATAAAAACTCTTTCTCCGGTTAAAGTAAACGTATTGAAGCAAATTTTGTAACAATCTGCAGCGATCAAGTGAAAGGTAATATTTCCTATTGTTGAGGACCCCATAATTTATTCTCTTTCATACAGGGATTAATGAAAGGAGGTAAAAAAAGGGGATGTAAAGAAGGGGCAGTTGTGACCTCGAAGTGCGGTGGTGGCGGTTTTGGATGGTCGGGCACGGATCTTCAATTAGTGTGCCTTGTCTACAGATCAAAGTTGCCCTGAACAATGGGACACGTCTAAATGTTCAAATTAAAACTGGAGACAATGGGGTAGTTTTAATCAGGCGTCTGGCCCCAGCCCAACCCGTCTCTCTCTCTCTCCCCCTTGCTATCATACGGACATACAGCACCAGCTCCGCCCCTTCAAACCTTGCTAAATGACAAAAAAATTGTAATTTTTTCAGCAAAAGTTATGTTATCACCATCATGTAATCACAGCTGAACAACTGAACGCAGTAAAATAAATGAGAATTTCTCCAAATATACACGTGTAACTTTTTGTTTACTGTAATTTCCTCCGTAAAAAGAAAAGTTTTTTAATTGACTCAAAAAAGCAACAACTTGGAGGATAAAATAAATTACATATACTGGGCTAAAATATGATAAAACCCCCAAATGATAAACCAGAAATTAAATAAGTCTTTATACTTATTATTGTATAATCGGCTGTATATATATATATATATATATATATATATATATATATATATATATATATATGTGTGTGTGTTTGTGTGCGTGCGCGCGTCATATATTTTGTAACTGATGTTAATCATCATAAATAGTGTTATTTCAGGTAAGTAAAAACTATACGTATTTGTTTTCAACTACAAACTCGTAATAACGAAAAATTAAAACTTCTGGACTGTATATTCGAATAAAACATACATATTTGTTATAAAAGTAAAAAATTAATTTTTTTTCATTTCTACAACCAGTATATTTACAATCGGCTCCTTAAATGAATCCTTGGTAAATCTTTTGATAAGAAGCACATGATAAGGAGTTCTTAAGGAACTCCCATAAGTCAATACATAATAATAGTTATCAGTATACAATAATCATAAAGTTCGTTAGATAAAATATTTCTGGCACACTTCATAGTCCATAAAAACAAAGTCTTAATAAATAAAGAAAAAATAAATAAACAAATAAATAATCAAACCAAATAAAAATAAAGAAATAAAGTAAACAATAATATTACTAGATTTGGCGTTGTCATTTATCAAACTGTCATTCAGTAGCCTCTAAGTCAAGCACATGGAGACGTTTCAACTTTCGGACGTCCCCGATTGACTACTAAGTGGTTGACCTGATTTTCAAGTAGTTGATGGTATTTAACACTGCCCTGTCTCACAATCTAACGAACCGTCGGAAGCTCCAGATATTCATGAATTTCATCATACCGTGTGAATCATGGTGCCTCTGCAACTACTCTTTAATAAAATAAAATTTAATTTTTTTCTCTATTCCTTCCAAAATATTAGTAAATAGATGTCATAAAAATATTCATATTTACAAAAATAAAAATAAGTTTTCTGCTTAATGTAATTTCAACAGAACAGTAATGAAAAAAAAAATATAAAATAAAATAGAAAACTGTACATTGATAATGTTGAAACAAAGGTTACGACTCTAAAATGTAATATAACAGTAATCCTTATTATGGCAAAAAGTGATAATTTAGGATTTCTAGAGGAAAGATAATTTCATATCCGAATACTACTGATCTAATAAACGGAAAATTGACTTGATATGAATACAGAGAACGATGCTGAAGAATACAAGTACTTTTGACGGATACGGAAGGTACAATGACCTCACGGATTCCTTTTTATTTTCTAAAGAAAATTCCTCCGCAGATCCCTAGTACGGGTTTTTCCCTTAACTTAAGAGGAAGATTTCTTTTAACAAAGAAAATGTTTTATTTTATTGTCATATTACAATTCAGTTACTTTACGTTTACATATATTGATGTAAATTTGATGTTAAAAATAGTTTCAAGTGAAAATTTAAAAAAAAATTAATTTAAGAATTTATAGCAAATTAATAATAAATATTCCCACACTACAGAAAGTTTTAGTGAACTTTAGCTATTTTATTTAAATAAAAGACTTAACACTGTTTTACCTCTTTACGATTTTTTACGTCGACGAAACGTCGCAAGGTAACGACGTAAAGAACGTCGAATTTCGTTGTATCTTGAAATTTTATCAAGATACATGCTTTTATCCTTTCTTTTTTCGAAGCAGATTTTTTCATATTTTGCCCAAGCCAAATTTAAAATAAAACAAAATAATTTGAAAAAAAAAAATTCACTTCTAAATAATTCGTTGTACAATACTACCAATTTTCTTTTTTAAAATTTTTGTCTTTATCAGTCGAAATAAGTCAAAACGACTACTAATGATTTACCAACCTTTAATTTAGTGCCCACTTTTAGAATTTCAGATTTACGATGTTTTTACCACCAATTTTTTTTTAAAATCTGTTTTATTATTATTTTAATGTTAATTTTAAACCACAGAAATACGTCAGTAAGAAAAGGATATCATTCACGTTTATTGTTAAGCCTATTATCAACAGTACGTTGTAGAATTCTTGATGCTGTTATAAAGCCATTAATATCGAACACTGACTTAGAGAAGTAGGAATCATAACCGATAAAATCTCTAAAAAAAAATTAAATATTATTGACAAGCTGTCATTGCCGATAAAAATAAGAGGTGGTTTAAGTTGACCTTTCTTTTTTATGTTTAGCCTCCGGAATCACTTCAGAGGATGAATGAAGATGTTATGTATGAATGTAAATGAAGTCTTGTACAGTCTCAGGTCGACCATTCCAGAGATGTGTGTGATTCATTGAAACCCAACCACCAAAGAATACCGTTATCCACGGTCTAGTACTCAAAATCCGTATAAAGTGACTGCCTTTACTAGGATTTGAACCACAGAACTCTCGAATTCGAAATCAGCTGATTTGTGATGACGACTTCACGAATAGACCAACCCGGTGGGTTGGTTTAAGTTGACCTGATGTTTGCTAACGTAACAACTGAAAATGGCAGTCATGTTTTTGTATACTAATGAAAAACTTTCGAAATATACAAAAATAAAAAAAACAACGCTTAATTAACTTATGAAATTTAGATAAATTCGTAAAAATAAAGTAGAAATAAAAACAACAAATAAAAAAATAATAAATACAAATCCTATAAAAAAAATCTCACATATTACGTAAAAATAATAAAAAAAAAAAATGAAGGGTATGTTGAAAGTAAATAATTTAACCGAAACGTTATAGGAATCTATATACCATACATATTCTGAACTAAAAGTTCGATATTCGGAATTTACAATGGAGGAAATTGTGAGGTTATGAACCGATTATAAACAGCATACACCAAACCTCACAATATCCGTGGAACAAGAGTATAAGCTAAACGAATGTACATACGAACACAAAACCAAACATGAATTTTGATGTAATCCTCGTGAGAGTTCCTGACATATTTCAATCGGTATGCAAAAATACACAAAACAACACAGAAAATTTAATTTAATTCTTCAATTAAAAAAATATCACGACAAGGGTAGCAAACAATTGTTTAATTAAAACTGCCAATAACTGAGATTTGACGCAATTAATTTGAATACAAAATTAATCCCCAGATTTTAAAAATAAAACAAAATATTATCAACTAAAATAATGTATTTGCTAGCGCATTATTAATTATATGCGCTTATTAAAAAAATAATACTATATAATTCAAAATTATTACAAAACTTAAATTAACGGGATCTAAAACAATTTAAAAATCATACAAATAATTAAAATTGATCATATGAAAAAAAAAATATACATTTAATATAAACTGAAAAACTGCTACAAATAATACGTCAAAATACAAAAATAATATTTTGGAACTTATTTTGCATTTACATAGAGCTTAAAATTAAATCTTTCTCTCCCACCGCAACGATAAAGGTGAAAATTGTTATAACATACGACTTTAGTCGGTTTTCTTATTTATTTAATAAAATTATTACAAAAACAGAAATAACAATGATAAGTCATCATATTATTTGTTAAACTGGTACTAATTTATAAAAAAATAGCACAACTTACATAGTCTGCTACAGAACATTATTATAAGGTTAAAACAAACCGGATATTGTGTGCTATCTGTATAAAAATAACTAGAGAAACAATTAAAAGGCTTCATTTTTTAAAAATATAAATGGCAAGATGAGTAAATTTTATTAGAAGATAAAATTTAAAACAGACAGCCTTCACTTTCTCGACATGCAAAGCGGACTCACCACTTAATTTGTGAATCCGTATTAGGATTCCGACGGACCTCAGGTTGCAATTCATCAAAGAACCAAAGCAATCTTCCATGATATAACGGAAGTGCACTCAGCGAGTCAATGTTTATTCCTCCGAACTCGCACTCCCATTGCCGACCTCAATTAGAGCCGACTCACCGCGTCACTGGTCAGTCACTTCCTCCACGACTACTCCCAATAGGCGCATACAGCCTCTGACAGCAGCTCGCAATTTCTTCGAGTCCTCTTCCCCATTGTGAGAGTCATTCAACGGCAATTTCGACGAAACTTTTCCAGAAGCTGTCCTTTAACATTATTCAATTTGGGGTCCACCCGAGACCCAAGGGTGGAAATTTCCAAGGGTGGAAATTCCCTCCCAAATTATCCCCACAGCCGACCTTAACCTCCGATGAACTACCAACCACAGACTCGATGATCCCACTCCACGCCTGCTACCCCGTAGACCTGTTCTAGAGGTCATCCTCTCTTGAGCAACCAACTGTGATTCTTTTTTACGCCCATGAGAAGTTGACGTCACCGGAGATCGAGAAGAGGAAGTTCATTCCTCCCGTCTTGTAGATCCAACCTTGTCAGATGATTTCCTCTGAGATCTACTGTTTCCTGTGGACCTCCCACCCTCAGCAGGTTCCGAGGACGATCACCTCCAGAATCACTTCGTTCTGAACCAGACATGTCTAAAAGTACCGACAGAAAGTCACCAAAACAATAAGGAAAACAAAAAAAAATTAATATCGTTGGGAACAATAAAAGGTCATAAAGTTACTCAAAAACATTTAAAAAGTAAATAAAATGTAATCAAAATACCGTAGTCAAAAATATACAAACACTGTTTTACTAAGTCCGATGCAAACATTGCAACCCTGTTAGAGGAAACGTTTTAACGAAATTTCCCTCCGCGACAACAGCTGATTCTCAATATTTTTCTAAGTTAAATTAAATATGAAAATTCTCTACTTCTCGAATGTAAATAACTAATTAACTTACACAGCTGGGATTTCAAATAAATAAGACCTAGCAACAGTAGGCCAAGTATAAAAACAAAATTTAAATCGTGTCATTTAAAGCAATAAAATTAAATTTATACGTAATAAAACTGCAATTTAACCACAAAACGCAAAGTAATACTGCAGAACAAAAATAAAACACAGTTAAAAACTACGAATAGTGGGAAAATAACACTAAACTCAAAGGAGTTTGTTGCAACCAAACGAAAATAAAATTTACTCAATAAAATACAAAAAAAACAAAACGAAACGAACAGAAAAACGAACTAACGAGCAAATAGGAACAAAATACAAACAGAAACAAGTAAAAATATTTTGTACCGAATCGTTATTTCTTCTTAAACATACATTAAACCCGACATTCGTGAATTTCACTGTTTCTTACGAACCAAGGCGTCTCTGTGATGCTCCTCATTATTTGTTTTAGAATCGCTATACAATGTCGACATTGCTGCTGTTGTCGACAAATGAAAGGATAACAGACTTATTGGCGTATACGGAGATACCTCATATACCGGTTATCGTGATCATAACCATTTGTGAAATACTCCACTCTTTCGGAAAGCATGTAGTGCGTACGATGCCATTAAAGAGATGTGTTAAGTATAAGATTGATTTGAAAGGAAGAATATGTAGCATTTTGTTAGTAATTAAGTCAAAGCTTGGGAATTCTTCTCATTCAAGATTACTATCAAAATTTCTGATGACGAAAATGGCTTAACAGAAGAAAGACTCAGAGAAATCTGGTAATTAAGAATTCTAAAATTTCTTCTCTTCGCCAGCCCCTCGTATGTTGAGTGATTCAAAGACTTTACACTCACGTATGCAGCAAACTGGTCAGCCTTCTAACCTTAGTTCACGATCCATCCAACTTCTTCAAAGAAGGAAACGAGAGTGGAGGCCGTTGAACATTATTGGTGACTCTCCATAAGTAGCTATCTCCTCGCAAAGGAAAAAGATACTCGAGGTAAGTTACCGATCTCCGTGGCGGAGTGGTAACGTCTCGGTCTTTCATTCGGAGGTCGCGTGCTCGAATCCCTGTCAGACATGCCATTTTTCATACGCTAAAGAATTCCATTTCCATATCCCACGCACAAGCTTCAAGCTTATGTGGTGATATCAAGCTCCACCAAAAAAAAACAAATTTTAAATGTCTCATTTTTACAGACCTCAGTAGTTTTTTCAACCTACGAACAACTCTATTCAACGATATCCTACCCGCTGGTCGGCTGGAACATTACTTTTAGCAAAAATTAGGTCCGTCAAGCCGTTCTTCCATTCTCCATATGTTGAAACTCAGGTGTCAACGCCAGGCCGGAGTCCATAATTTAACCTAAGTCTGGGGTTGAATTCAGTAAGGGAATTTACGACAAAATTTCGTTGTTGCGATTAACATCTTTGGTGGTATGTTGTGTTTGATTTGCCTCGAATTACGAGACATTCACGAAATTGGCTCAATAAGTAGAACTAAGCGCGGGGTTCATGCATCCGCGAGCTCGGTTAGCTAGTTCAGAGGGATACGACGTAGGGCGTTCAAGATGTCCGGACGAGGCCTACAGCGAAGGCAAAAGCTGAGTTATTAAATCACCGGTGCAAATGTCTACCGAGGCACTTACATCAGTGCCAACGAGGCCAGGCTTATTACTATGAGATGTAAAATGTCAGAGAGCGATTTAACTCCCGTTAAAGCCCAACAGTGCTATGAACGGGGGTTGGTTTTATGATGTTGAAATGACGTTGACAAAAAACACAATCCATTAGTATGTTAATAAAAGAAACAATTTAAAGCAAAATAAAATTTTTTTCTTTCAATTTTACCGTTAAAAAAATAAAAACTTCATATTAAACATTTTTACTAATTTTTAATACTCCTCATTTTATTAATAGTACAAAGTTTGTATACTTTTGGTTCTTTTATAAAACAAAAATCCCGTAAAATAAAAATACCCTGGATTTAGTCATAATGATCTATAAATAAGATGGCTTGGTTTTGTAAAAGAAATTTTGACATAAAAATACTTTGTAGAAATAAGATTTTAGAAAGACTAGTATGGTTCAGGAAGAATCTGTAGAGATGAGTCCCATTCACTCAACCGATGAGTTAATGTAGTTTATATACGGTCTGTTAGTGTAGTCATCGATTGGATTGTGTTCAAATATCTATTAATTTAAGTTAAAACTTCTTTGTTACCTCTGAAATAATATTTTAACTACATGTCTATTTTTAATTAGGTCAATTATTAATGGTTTTTTCGTTTACTTTTACAAAAAAAAGTTATTTTACAATTTATTTTTAATTTACAATTTTTTTTTATATCCGGTTTTAATATCGCGTGATTAAAATCATTGTTGTTATAAACTTTATAAAAACTAATACTTTAATATTCTACTTTTGACGCGGATGTTTGTTTAAAATAATAACTAGTAATGTCAGTTACTTTGTTATTTTTAAATTCCGATTATTAAATACAATATAAACCCGATTAAATTATAAAATAAAACTTATTTTAAAACACGCAAACACACGTGCATATTTATCAATTAATTGACTAAAATGTAACAAACCCAAATTCTTTACATAATTCCCGTTAAAAATGCAAACTTGATTGGGTAAATAATCTGCTAAGCGTGCTCAAATATTTTATGTTATACGCGTCAATTTTACGATAATTTTTAGTGAAATAATTTTAATATGTGTAGATTTTACGACTATTATAATAAACCGAGGTATTCACATTTTCATAAAAATGCGGAAAAAATAGTTTAAATAATTAAACTACTCCATTTTATACATGAAAATATTCGTGCAGATGATATTTTTGGGTTTATAGGGCTGTTCCTCAAAAATGGTTTATCTGGCAATGCTGTTGGCAATATTGACCGATTTGAAATGGAAATTAAGTTAATCTATTTTTTCTGTAAATAGATGTTTTAAATGCACTAGATGGAAAATTAATGTTTTCCTCTCAAATAAGTCTGAGTGAAATATTTATGAAAAATATATTAAGAATTTTTTAATAATAACAATTAATGCAATTGCACGCAATTTACAATTAATTTGTAGTTCTGTGAATATTGGATCACCTTTACAATTTACTAAATAAAATACGTTTCATAAGATATTTTTTTTTTTACATCTGTATTTTCCCCTGTAACTTAAATCTTAAGGAAAAACATTTTTCCTAATAACCTATTTTAACTATCTTAAGAAGTAATTAATTTAAATATAAATATCATTACTCATTTTAGAAAGAATTTAATATTGAGGGTATATTATTTTTACGTAAACTACTTATTTTTCTAAGCGGAGAATATTGACATTGGCAAAAAAAGAAAAAAAAAGACGGAAATCAGCAAAAAATTGAAAAGTGTAATTTTCAGTATGACGGTTTACCTATCCTTTTAGTCAATCTTTTCTTCTTAGTGAATGCACTGTACCCTTTTTAAAACGAATACTTGTATAAAGTAATACTAAAATCCGTTTATCAGTCATCACCGGAGAAAAAGGAAACACAGTAAAACGTGAACAGTTTAAAATTGAAAGAAACTTTATTTTCATGACAACCTCTCCTGTAAGGTGCTATTCGTAAACTACAATAATTATTATTCTAAAATTAAATACATACTGTAAAGATTAAATTAAAAATTTTATAAGTGAAATAAAGAAAAACTTTAATGTGCAATATCGTCGCATTACTGTACCGAGGTAATGCCATTCTATTTCTTAGACAAATGAGATAGGAAAAGGGTTTTGCTTGTATATGCATGCACGAGTGGTTCTCCAATTCATAACCCACAAAGTAGATATAGTCGTAAACGAGTAACTCGTGCCAGGCAACTGTTGGCAGTAATGTTGTTATTGTAATACCTGATGTAACTGTTTTGCGACGGTAGCAAATATGAAAAGATGTGATACAGCTTTTCCTCACTTCTCATAAACATTTGATAGCGATGCGGCATCAGTACTGTACTCCTTTAAAACAATAACAATGTCAACTCGTTAACTGTATTCAATTTTATAACGGATTCTTTAAGTATATTTCGCATGCATCATTGAGTCAGTTTATACAACCGGGTTTGTTAGCTCACCTCAAAAAAATTGTTTAATTTATGATACAAATCTTTCTAGTTAAATAATCTTTATTTTTTTATCTATTATTATCATAATTAAAACAAGTGTATTCCATCCTTAAGATCAACATAACGGAACTTTCTACACTTTTGATTCTTATGATTAAATTTTCCAAAAATAAATTATCGCTCATTATAGTCTTTTTAAAGGGAAAAATGTTCAGAAATAGTACTTTCTCTGAAAAAACTTAATGTCATACACACTACTCACACACATCAAACTAAAAGTCTATACAACTTACTATTAAACATAACACTACAATTTATTGAATTTCCTATATCTTACTTGTAATTGTAAAAATATAATATGGGAAAATTCAAAAAAAGTATCCTTAAAAAAACGATTAACTTTTTTGTAACTCATTAATTCCCTTAAACGGTACAAATATGTTGCCGATTTTATGAATGTTACTACGTGTAATGTACAAAACCTTGTCAGCTGACAATAAAAATGAAGAAACTGAAATAAAAAATTATCTAGCAATTGCTTCAGACGCAGAAGTTAACCTGTGTATAATTACATTAAGAAACCCACATTGAGAGAGAGAATTCATTACCTAAGCATATATATACTTAAAATTAAAAAAAAAAATATAGCACCAGGAAAATGCTGACTTTCTTTTTAAACCACAAAAAACAACAACACTATAATCACAAAAATTCATATTAATAAACACAAAAATCGAGGAGTATATAAGATGAAATAATAAGATGCAATATTAGTATTTTTAGTGTAAAAATAGATGTTTATTTTGAGAATAAGTTTCATTTTAATACTGAAATTTACCAAAAAGAAAACAAATTTACATTACCAAAGAAGTTTCACTGGCATCTGGTTTTTTAGTTGTGGGATTGTGGTCTTGGAGTGATTATTATTGTTAAATGTGAAAAAAATAATTAAGGTTACCTTTTGAAACATTCGGATACCCAAAGTTTGAAATTCTACAATGGGAATTATCGCAGGAATTCAGTGATCATTTAGAAAAATCTGTTTTTCATATCATAAAAATTAAATGAAGAAAATATTTTGACTTCAAAAAGTATCCTAATAACTGAAATTAATATACCCATTGTAAAGACACTAATAATTATTTTTGAATAGATCATACCATTTACATGATCAGTTAATAATTCAAAGCACGAGTTAAAGTGTTATCTTCATATTAAAGAAGAATTAACCGACAGTATTCCTAGGGGTCAAAGGGCAAACTAATTGTGCAGTTATTGAGCAGCACGCGAATAGGTTCTTTCAACACGCTATTACCAGCTTATATAGGCTACTGCTGGGGTTTATTATTAAGAAATGAATCCACAGATGGCGTGCTATTTGGCTTTAAAAACAAGTAACTTAACTGAAGTTCTCGAGACTTCATTTTAATCCCTACACTTTTTTTACATTCAAATACTAAACAGAATATTGAAAATAAATTTTTTGTTATTGTTACTTCGAAAGAGCTAATAACAGAAGATATCGGTAGAAAAATATAAAAGAATGGTAAGTTTTTATACATAATATTTACTTAATTTCATTTAAGATAATTTTAATTACGGTGCAGTAACAACAGAAAAAGAAGTTAAGTAAAATATTCAACTTCTTTCAAAGTAACTTCCCAACCTTAAGACCCTAATTAAAACTTCTCTCGAAACTTAATTAATTCATCTACAAATATTAAAATCTTTAAGTAAATAAAAATCATTTAGGCATAAATGTCAGAAGATTATAATAGTTATTCCTCACTAAGCAATGTACATCCAATAAAACTATAAAATTCAGAGAAAAAATGTGTAATTACATTTCTGTCAACAATCTTACATTTCATAACTAATAGAAGAAATTGTTTGAAAAAAGAAAGGTCCTAATTTAAAGTTAAAAAATATCGCGTACATTTAAAATAGAGGATTTTTTTTTTCAAAGCGAAATAATTTCATTATTTTTTATATAGTTTATTGAATTAAACAAGAGAGATTTTTTATAAGCTTTATTATTTTCTTAGTAACACTTCGAACTGTGTTGCACTTACTCGTTTTATATTATTTTATCAATATTTTTTAAGACTGTAAATCTCATATTGTTTAAATCTGTTGACATCAATGAAATACTTCGTTCAGATTATTACCTTAATGCCTGCACTTTGGGTAACTGCCGCTTAAGAAAACAACAACACAACCAGTAAAAGAAAATACATAACACTAACATACATCATCGAATATTCATAAAAACAGGAGTCAACTTTTCAGGAAAGAAGTTTACCAAAACTTTTTCAGAAAAACAAACAAAATATACAAGTTATTAGAGAATAGTGGTAAAATTTCTGACAATCACGGTTATCCAGGAGCGTGAAAATTAAACAACACTGAATGCGCTAGTACTGAATCCAGTAGAGTGAACGCACGTTCATTCACAGATACAAATACACAAAAACAACACATGTAATAACAGAATCAAATTTTGCAAATTATCTCATATAGGACAGAGATTTAAAGACAATAAAAACAACGTAGAACCACTATACATGGCACGTAAAACTCAATTCATCAATATTCTTGAATATTATTTCATTATTCAACAAAATATACTAATAAATGGAATACCTAATTTGGTTTAAGCCCTTTCTTAACTTCAACGAAGAAGGAACTAATTAGCTCCAGAATACGTCATGCAAATACATCATGTTTTATCAGCTTCCGGTAAGGGACCGTGTCTTAAGGTAGACGGATAGACTATAAATAAGCGGACGTGTATACGATACCTGGGGATCCTGTTGGACAAAAACCTGAAATTCAGGGACCACGTCCTGCATTGCTGCGAAAAAGCCGGATAAACGGTTCGGTCAATCAATGTGTTGTTGGCTGGCCAGAGGGCGCCAAGGACATCGAAGAGTAGACTCATCGCCTCGGTGGTGGCCTCTTCTGTACTATATGCGGCCCCGGTATGGATCGCTGCCATTAACATTAGGTGTAATGTTGTGAGCCTTCAGGGGGTTCATAGAACCCACCGGGTTGGTCTAGTGGTTAACGCCTCTTCCAAAATCAGCTGAAGTCAATTGGAAGTCGAGAGTTACAGCGTTCAAGTCCTAGTAAAGCCAGTTATTTTTACACGGATTTGAATACTAGATCGTGGATACCAGTGTTCTTTGGTGGTTGGGTTTCAATTAACCACACATCTCAGGAATGGTCGAACTGAGAATTTACAAGACTACACTTCAGTTACATTAGTACATATCATCCTCTGAATAATTATCTAAACGGTAGTTACCGGAGGCTAAACAGGAAAGAAAAAAACAGATTACGAGAAAACGGTTGCTACTATGAAGATCACTTTTCTTAGGTAATATCAGACAGAATCTTTGTTTGATTTCTTGAAACCGCTGACAATTACTTTTTTGAAAATGACATAAAAATAGCAAAAATCTGGTATTTGACCATTTTAGAAGGATCGATGACGAGTGATTTACTGATACATTTTTGTAATTGATTCCATTAATAAAACGGTAATCCGATTTCACAAACGGCTTGATGAGGTAGACTCCGTCATGACAATAAACATTTTTATTCTATCGATTTTCTGCAGAGCACTGAAATACGTGCAAGTATAACCGGTAACAGTTATAGGAGTTTTGCGTAATAATAAACGTAAGTAATTAAAATTTCTATATATTGTTAAGATCTGATTGTTTTATTGGCTGCATTAGCTAATTTTGAAGCAACTTCTGTTAACATACAAATAAATAAGAAAACGCTACCAGCTAGCATCATCAAGAAACCATTATCAATACATAGGTAGTTTTTGTTATCACTTAAATAAAAATTGTCAGTTGTAGAATAGTGGGGAAATAAGATTATTTCACTTTCTTTAACAATTACGAATGAATGACAATAACTTAGCCAGGTATAAATATTTTGAGAAAAAAGTAAGAATTAAGTTACTGTTTTATTTAAATAAATAATATTCTGAAAATAATTTTAAATGTGTTCATGGATCTGTAAATGTTTCTTTTAAGAATAATTTCTTTTCTTGTAAATAATTTTAATGTTTTTGTAATAATTACTGAATTTAATGTTTCTAATTACTGAACGAAATACAGAAAAGTAATAATGTATAAAAACTTTATTAATGTATAAAAATGGATTAGAGTAAAAAAACAAATGTCGATTTGAAATATTTCTACAGTTATATAGAAGATTCATAGAAAAAAAAAATTGTTTTAACACAGAAACAGTATTACTTAATGAGAACGTGGTGAAAAATATTTTAGGAGTTTAGAACGATGAATGTAATATAAGTCCAGCAGTTATTCTTGCTTTCAAGTAATTATCATATCGCGCACCAGCTGTTGGCAATCACCTCAAAGAGGCCATTAATTTAAACACATCTATCAAATTCTCTTCTATTATACAAGTTGAGTATTCCCTAAACACGACAGAAAAGCAAATTAGCAGGAAATTAAACGGGCAATAAATGAAAATGACGCTCATAATATTGTCTCTAAGTTGAAATTTAATTCCGCCAAATTTCCAGGAATCGACATAACTTTCTAAATCTCAGTGAACAAAAAAAATAGTTTTTTTTTGTAAGAGAAATTAATTTTAACTGATATGTTCTGTTTCTGACGCACACATTTTCAACTTGAAATCATTCTCCACTGGGAATTATAAATTTACGTTAATTTGTCGTAAATAAAATATTTATTTGTTATAAATTTACGTAATAAAATCAGTTTAAATTTTATTATTTAAAAAATATATAAACTGTAAACTGGTTAAATATAATAACTGTAATTATCTTTATTTACTCTCAAACGATGAAATCAACTCTATTAACGGTCAATTTAAAAAATTCTTCTATGAAAAAAATTACAGACGGTCTATGTATGATATTTAAGACCAGCAGCAAGGGAAGAGGTATGCTGATCAATACAACAATTTCTTATTGCTAAATTTAACCTTTAAATTATATTCGCTTATATTTCAGCGGCGTACCAGATTAACGTAAATCCCGAAGAAATAAAACTCTTAACACATTAAGCTATCAATTCATTATCCGAAAAAAGAGAAAAATAGTATTCTTATTACTAAATTCAAATGTTCCAAAATTTATTTACAGGTAAAAATAAATATTTTCAGTTCTTTTATGATTTTTTTTTTAACTTTACAAAATAAAAAAAAAATATTTATAGCAATTAATCTCGAACTAAAACAGCGAATTGTCTATAGAATAGTAATTACACAATGAAATGGCAGTTAATAATCTAGAACAAGAATCAGAGAACTACTTATGGCTTAGGAAATTGGTTGTTTATCCGCGAGATGGACATCTCTAGTAGGGCTGAATGGAGTACCTATTCCTTACAGCCCCTGCATCTTGAAGGGTCCCTGCAGCATGCAACGAAGGGTTGAGAGAATAGCTATTGTTGAGCACGAATATAAAACAAGCCACTCGATCTACTCTCTCAGTCTACCCACGGCGAATTCCTCTATCCCACCTTAACCATAACACCCTTACAAAAGCACACAAAACTCATATATTTACATACACATATTTATTTCTACTACTCTTTCATCTTTCACACGAATTTCAATCTGGTTTTGTTTTTACTTACTTCTTTCTACACATCCTACTTTAAATGAAAACTATCCCGCACGATATTTGGATATGTTTGCAATTCTTCTGCTACATACATATTATTACATCCCAGCTAATACAGGTTGTATATATGGTAAACTGTGTAAATATTTATAGATCTACAATACAATTTTGACTAAATTGAAAGATTACAGATAGAATATACGTCTAAAGAAAAATTACCCGATAAGAACATCCATATAGTCTAATATTTCCATATTTAAAACGATATAAAAATATTTCGTTACGAATAAAAATAAATACCTGACTTAATATTTTACTTAAAATGTATGTAAATTAAAAAAAAACCTTGATGTCTAACTAAGCAACAAAGTACCGGCGTATCAATTTTAGTGGGAAGGCTATTTTAGATTGGTTATCGAGGTAGGTTCTTCTGTTGAATATCTTTAATTACAATAAATTAACAACTAACATGCCATTTATTTTCCTAAAATTTGTTAGAGGCTCAAATGCAATTACAATATGCTAAAGAAAATGCCTCCTTTGTTGAGTTTATATTTTCAACAACAGAAATATGATATATAGTCTTAATAATTTAGCTTTTATGATTTTTTATTTATATCTTCTGCAAGGAATCTCTGTGATGTATCGTTTACATAAAATATAAAAAACCTTCACCAGAATAATAAATTTATCTTCAATTTACAGGGAATGAAGCCCAATACAGGGGACAGGTCCTGCTGTACCCCAACAATTCCTAGGGAATTTATCCTTTCGCTTACAGCGGTAATTATCTATTATTCTGGGACAACAATTCCTAGGAAAATTATCCTTTCGATTACAGAGGTAATTATCTATTATTCAGGGAAGAGATTTTATCCTGGCAATGTTTGGTCTGGTTTTATATCCAGAACCCTCTGCAGGTAACCAAATGCACACTTAAAATTCATTACAGCAAAGCAAGAATAACAGGAACGGCTCCAATAAGGGCGTCAAAGGAGCTTACAAACTCTCGACTGGATGTGCAAATTAAAATTAAAATAGTCTTTGCGCAAGAAGAAAACTCTTGCTATAAATAGTAAAATTTATTCTATCGGCTCAAAGCTTTACAACATATAACAGTGCCAATTGGCAAAATCTGCCAATAAAATGCCGAATATTATAAAGATTCAATATTGATAACACTGATAGACAAAAAAAAATGTTTCTGTAAGTGTGATACCATTTCTTGAATTGTTTTTCTGCGTGTATTACAGATCTATAAATATAACTTTTTATCACCCTTAGTTTTAAATAAATTACGCTTCAAAAAAAATTAAGGGATTAATATAGTTAAAATATGTAAAATTTATAATTTTGCATGGCCGTACCAGTTAGAATAATTTCGCTGATGCTTTTCTTTTATAAGTAGCCTCAGCCACATCCCGAATTAATGTCCAACAGTAATCACGTAGCTTGTTAGTATTCCATTTCCCTTTATAGCGGCTTTCCATCACCGAAATTTCTTTGTGGAAACGTTCACCGTGTTGGTCACTAATGTCTCCGAGGTTTTCCGCGAAAAAATCCAGATGTGAGTGGAAGAAATGTATTTTCAAAGACATTGTTCCAGTTACAAAGAAAATACATGTACTTAGTACAGCCTAACTGCATGCCTAACAAAACAGCTATAACTTTTTAATTACCACTAATGTTCCAGCTATGTTTTTTATAATTTATTTTTTCAAAAATGTCTTTCATCACATCATATGTCTCTTTCAAATTAATACCATAAGCGATTGGTATCGAAGGATATTTGTTACCGTTGTGTAGTAGAACCACTTTTAAACTACACTTGGATGAATCTATGAAAAGGCGCCAGTTCTCAGGTTTATGAACTTGTCCTAAGTACAGCATAAGCTCATCAATATTTGTGCAATAAACCAAATTATTTTCATCAATTAAGTACTAAGAAAGTTCTTTTTGTCGGCTTCGAAAGCCCGAAATTTTTGAATTTTTTTGAAGTAAATTTCAACCTTGCAATCTTGATCCTAACAGTTCACCTTGATTTTTTAATAAATTTAAATCCCTAATAAAGTCACTTAATTCACCTTGTGATATAAGATGTGGCTTATTGAAAGATAATTCAAAATCAAAATCATTGTTGTCTTCTTCAGTACTGCCTGATTCTTCATCACTGCTTACGAAACATACATGCACAGGTGGCTCAGGAACTGGAATAATTTCACTGCAAGGAACAGGCCTGATTACAGGTTGCAATGAAGGATATTTTACAGTACGTTTAGATTTTTTAGAAATTCCAGACACACTTGTAACACAAAAGTAACAATCAGTTACATGATCTTTTGGTTCACGCCAAACCATAGGTAATCCAAATGGCAAAGCCTTCGGTGTGCCTTTCAGCCATCCTCTTAAATATACAGAACAATGAGTGCATACAATATGAGGAGTTTACGTCTTATCTTGATCACCAATTTTACACTAAATGTACAAATGATATGCTTTTTTAATTAAAAGTGTAATGTTTTTTCTATTTGATTTTACGGTAAACTCACCACATATTTAACAAAAGGCATCCACATCATTTACACAAATTGGAAGCATTATACACTACACTGTTAACAAAACTTAAGACAGCAATAAGACTGAATAAAATTAATTCATTTCTAAAACCAGTGCTTAATACAGACAACACAGTTGTATTTTCAGCTACAAGTTTTGACTTGCACAGACATTATTAATCCTGTCCATGAAGGCTCACTCTTCATTATTAGATATGATGTCATAATACGGGACTATGATATGATTTAATTCTTTGTCTAGAATTGTTTATTTATAGATTACAAATTATGTTAACAAAGTTAAACAATAAAAAATGAACTAACAAAATACAATGTAGGGGCTTAAAATGCTAACTATACAATGAAAAATGAAGAAAATCCTTTAATTAAAATTAAACAATTTTTCAAAAATGGTGGGAGATAGAAAGATTCTGAGTTCATATTAGTTTTCAGCATCAAAAAAAGATTAAAATCATGTATCTCATGTTAGGAAACAAAAACTTTGTTTATCAGTGTAATTTTTACTATCTTCACTAATGTAACACGTTTTCGGCATGTTACATACCATATTTTGTCGTTGGATAAAACTGATTTATGATACAGCACAGCTATTATGAAGAAGAGCAAAAATATTATGCCAGCTTACTAAGAAGTTGAGGAATAAAGTGGTTTTATTGTTACCTTCTTCACCGAGCTGAAATGCTGCTACACATCAATTTGCCAACTCACCAAAATAAAAGTTATATTCAGGTACACAATATAGACTTCTCTATGATCATCCCAACCCCGTAGGGGAAGAAACCCGCCTTGTGATGCTTCCGTTCGACCCCCCCCCCCCCACCAATACTAGCCATGATGGGCTTTAAAGGGCTTCTCTATGATCACCAGAAATCTGGCTAAACAACAACCATTATTACATTTAGAGGAAAAAATACTGCAACTGTATTACAAGTAGTTTAAATGTGTAGGCCATAAAAATATTGGGACACACTGAATAAAGAAAAGAAGTGTTGTACCTCTTTCTGGAGAAAAATGTAATATTTACATTATCTCTACTTGAATAGGGGAGAATTTTAATTTAGTAAAGTTAATTTAATGTTGTTTCTTTAAGTTTCATAATTTAAGAAAAAAAGAAGAAACCGTGTTACAGACTGTAAAATAATATGATTAATTAATATTTATAACTAGAATAATTAATAATAGTAATATAATATTAACAATATATATATATAATATTTGTTAATACATTTTCTAAACTCTCCTGATTCTTTCAAATCAATTTGTTATAATACTTCGATACTTACAGTAAAAAATCATTGTAGAATTAATTTTCAGTGCTATGTAGAAATACTGATTTTTGATTCAAACTTACCTAGAAAAAAAATAAAACAAAATGTTGAAAATTAGTATTACAATTTAATCTTAAAAATAAATAAACTAATAGTAAAACTTTACAAAAATTGAAATTAAAATATATAAATATTCATATTATTAATAATACTAGAAACAATATTTTGATATAAGGTAGTCTAAAGTGATTTTTAAACTTGCATCTTGAAAAAAGAACAGTGATAAAATTGTTATTGAATTATAAAACAAGTTATTGTACTTTTCGGAACAATACTTTTAAAAATAAAAGGAATTCGTGTTCTATGAATTTTATAAAAGAAAACAACTAAAGAAAAAAAAAGAACATTAAATTTTTACTTTAAAAGAGCACAACAAAAAGTTACATATCTAATTGTCACTTAAACTTTTTTATTTTTTTATTTTAAAGCGAACGTTATTGAATTTTTATAGAATTTTAACTTAATTGTAAAGAGAAACTTTCGAAACACCTGTATACATTGATTTCTGAAACTTCAAAAAACTATACATAATTAGATTGGTTAAAAGTGAAGAGTTGTCTAAAATAAAATTTATTTTATACTTCTTATATTAATGAAATGTTTAATAATGATAGTCAAAGAGAGGGAACTGTATTTACACATTTCTATTTCACATTATTTGTAAATGACCATTGAATTATAGAATGCAATGCATATTTAATTATGTTAAATAATGAAAAGAAAAAAATAATAATTTAAAAAAATAAGTTTTCAGTAGAAGTACTTAACCGTGTTTATTATTTTTATGGGAAATGTTATTTATACAATATTTTTGGAAAAATAAAACGTTTGCATTAAATAGTCATGAGAATCAAAAATTGGGAAAAAGAGTAGCTGACCAGTGAACATATTACGTTTAAAAAAATACAGAATTGTTTATTAATTTCATTAATACTTCCTTAGAAGAACCTCGACAGCTTGTTCGTGAGCGCGTGATGGATGAAATTTGTATAGTGTGATAAATACTACATTTAACAGGTACTTCAAGCATCATTTATTTGATTTTTTTGTAGGAAAGACAAAGAAGTATTATAAAATAACATTAGTTATTTTTTAGAGCTAATAACTGAATATACTTAATATAACTTCTGTAAAATTTTAAATTAAAATGGCTTAAAATTTTAAATTTATATAATGACTAATTCTCCGGTAGAGATAATTTCCTAAAGTCCACGACCTTTATCTACCAACTATACGTAAAGATTCTTTGTAAACTTTCTCTATTTTCAGGTAAGCTTCGAAATATGTAAAGAAAAAATCTGATCTGGTCAATACATGACTTCCATGTACGCCTATTAAATTATATATACACATTTTTATAAAATGAAAAGTACATAAAATTTTATTTCATTAATAACTTCTGATAGTTTTTCATGTTTTTAATTTTTTTTTACATTTTTATTATTGAATTATTATTTAACAATTTTTTTTTACAATCAAGGGTTAATAATTATTAGGAAATCAATATATTTGAATTAAGAAAAAGAAAGGAAAAGTTAAACAAAAAGGAGATGAAGTCTGATTCAAACCGATGTGACTTTCCAAATATCTAAATATTTCATTAATTAAAATTTTATTTGGTTATAATTGTGGAACCAATGGAAATAAGTACCACTTACGACATATTGTTGAAAAGCTCTCAATAAGGATTTATTACTGCAGTTAAGAAAAAGTCCGAAATCCAATTTTTTCTGATTTTGGGCTTTTTTAGATACTTTTGGTTCAGTCAATTGCAATAAAAAGAAAAGGTGCACAACTAGATGTAACAAAAGTCCAAAATCCAAAATTTCAAGATCCTACGACTGATCGTTTTTGAGTTATGCGACATACATACGTACTACAGATGTCGCGCCGAAACTACTCAAAATGGATTCAGGGATAATCAAAATGGATATTTTTGTTGAGATCTGAAAACCGAAATTTTTCACTATCACAATACTTCCTTCACTTCGTACAAGGAAGTAAAAAGTATAACCAGGAAAAGATCATCACACATTATGTATGAATAAAAGAATTGCTTAGTTAAGTTATACCCATATTCATTCACTTATTTTCAAGTTATTAAGAATACCAAATAAATTATATTTCTATTTTTACGATCACGATAATATATTAAAAAGTTTTAAATGAATCAAAAGCAAGTTTATTGACTAAAGTACGTACTGGCCGAACATTTTAAAAAGGTAATTACAAATGACGGAAAACTATGGCATGTAGCTATTCAATAATAAAACAAATTTTTTTCAAAACTTGCTTTATAATTTTAGTCATACTTTAGTCAAATTATTATCACACATTGCATTAGTTTAGTCAGCAGGTTAATTTGGATTTCAAAAGATAACATCATACATTGAAATATCTAATATATTTATAAAATATCAAACAAATTTTCAATCAAACATTTACTATACAACGTTACGAAATAGTGAAGTTGTTGCATGAAGTTTTTATTTCATTTACTTAATTAACTGTTACAATTTTTGAGAAATGTTTTTATGAGTTTTTATAAAAGATTTCTCATTCGATCCAACTCTGATAATTCATTATTATTACAAGGTTTACTTCTTGTTAATTTGAAGTTGTCCAATTCTTCGATCCTAAGTCTATCGAGAGATGGACGTTTTTATGTCAACGGCTATCGGATTTGACATTTGCAACCCCAATAACCCCGGATAGCCGTATTGTAAATTTTGCAATTTTTTACACCCGCACCCTTAATTTACCCCCGGGCGAGGGAATGCTTGCAAAGGTAATGATGGATTATTGTATTGTCATCTGACCTTAGTAACTGTGCAAAATTTCATCGATCAGAAATGTCAGGAAGTATGTTAAATTAAGGATGCAAGACTTGAGAACAAACATGAAAAAAAAACATTGTTAGAGAAATGCAAGTAAAAACAAAGTTGGTGCATATCAGAACGGCTTTCATTTATAAAAGATATTTGCTGCATAAAATCAAATGTCTGTAACTGTACCAAAATTCTTAAAAATATGTTTTTGTAATTTACAGAGATCTTTAAAGCCTATCTAGGAAAAACATCAGAAATACAGTAGGAAACATTTTAAACACGATACTGCAGAAAAATTTGAAGGTTAACAAACAACGAAATATAAAAAGCTTTTAAGAAGTATTACAGAAAAACGTATACCATTTTTTCTAGAAACTCGTGAAAATAAAATTTGGTGAGTTACAGATTAAGACAGTATGGGTCAGTTAATTTAGTTGATTAAATAACAATAAAGGACATTAAATTTATAGAACTGCAGACGAATATAAGACTATAATATTGAAAAAAAGATAACAGTACGAAAAATAGATGTAAATTGAAATCAAAAGATTTACATTGAATAAAATGAAATGTAAATCTTGGTAAAATAGACGGAGCATACAGGAAAAATAAGGAAAATTTTGGGGTACATAAATTAAAATCTAATAATGTGTTAAACAAAGATGGTACACCAATATATAATACGAAAGGTAAAGTCGATAGATGGGTGGAATATATTGAAGAGTTATACAGAGGAAATGAATTAGAAAATGGTATTATAGAGGAAGAAGAGGAAGTTGAGGAGGATGAAATGGGAGAAACAATACCGAGATCTGAATTTAAGAGAGCATTAAAAGATTTAAATAGCAGAAAGGCTCCTGGAATAGACGGAATACCTGTAGAATTACTGTGCAGTGTAGGTGAGGAAGTGATTGATAGATTATACAAACTGGTGTGTAATACTTATGAAAAAGGGGAATTTCCGTCAGACTTCAAAAAAGTGTTATAGTAATGATACCAAAGAAAGCAGGGGCAGATAAATGTGAAGAATACAGAACAAATAGTTTAACTAGTCATGCATCAAAAATCTTAACTAGAATTCTAAACAGAAGAATTGAGAGGAGAGTGGAGGAAGTGTTAGGAGAAGACCAATTTGGTTTCAGGAAAAGTATAGGGACAAGGGAAGCAATTTTAGGCCTGAGATTAATAGTAGAAGGAAGATTAAAGAAAAACAAACCAACATACTTGGCGTTTATAGACCTAGAAAAGGCATTCGATAACGTAGACTGGAATATAATGTTCAGCATTTTAAAAAAATTAGGGTTCAAATACCGAGATAGAAGAACAATTGCTAACATGTACAGGAACCAAACAGCAACAGTAACAATTGAAGAACATAAGAAAAAAGCCGTAATAAGAAAGGGAGTCCGACAAGGACGTTCCCTAACTCCGTTACTTTTTAATCTTTACATGGAACTACCAGTTAATGATGTTAAAGAACAATTTAGATTCGGAGTAACAGTACAAGGTGAAAAAATAAAGATGCTACGATTTGCTGATGATATAGTAATTCTAGCCGAGAGTAAAAAGGATTTAGAACAAACAATGAACGGCATAGATGAAGTCCTACGCAAGAACTATCGCATGAAAATAAACAAGAACAAAGCAAAAGTAATGAAATGTAGTAGAAATAGCAAAGATGGACTTTGAAATAGCAAAGATGGAATGTGAAAATAGGAGGAGAAAAGATTATGGAGAATAATAAGAAGAATTTTGTTATTTGGTAAGTAGAATTACTAAAGATGGACGAAGCAGGAGCGATATAAAATGCCGAATAGCACAAGCTAAACGAGCCTTCAGTAAGAAATATAATTTGTTTACATCAAAAATTAATTTAAATGTCAGGAAAAGATTTTTGAACGTGTATGTTTGGAGTGTTGCTTTATATGGAAGTGAAACTTGGACAATCGGAGTATCTGAGAAGAAAAGATTAGAAGCTTTTGAAATGTGGTGCTATAGGAGAATGTTAAAAATCAGATGGGTGGATAAAGTGACAAATGAAGAGTTATTGCGGCAAATAGATGAAAAAAGAAGCATTTGGAAAAATATAGTTAAAAGAAGAGACAGACTTATAGGCCACATACTAAGGCATCCTGGAATAGTCGCTTTAATATTGGAAGGACAGGTAGAAGGAAAAAATTATGTAGGCAGGCCACGTTTGGAATATGTAAAACAAATTGTTAGGGATGTAGGATGTAGAGGGTATATTGAAATGAAAAGACTAGCACTAGATAGGGAATCTTGGTGAGCTGCATCAAACCAGTCAAATGACTGAAGACAAAAAAAGAAATGAAATGGAAGTGCAAAAATCCATTCTGAACAAATGTTTTTGAAGAGATAATAGAATGAATTCATATTATGAAACAAAACTGGTCTAAATCAAAGTAATTAAGTTCTGCGTAAGATGCTGAACTAAATATTTTGGTGTTTTCTCAGTTTTCCTACATTTATTTATCTTTTTCACCATGACTTTTCTTATTATGATGGATTGCTATTATAATAAACATTAATAAGGCAATAAAGCAGTATGAGGTTAAACCTTATGAAAGGGTTTACAGTCCGTTTAATAATCGTATTTCATTTTATTTTAATTTCTTGTGTTATTATGAACCGGAAGAGTACTTGCTTCAGCTCATAAAAATTAGTTACTTTTGCAACATGATAAACCATTTTTGGTAAACCAATTTTAAAAAGAGTTCGTTTTAAATTGTAGATTATTTGAATTAATATTAAACAGTTTTAGATTTTGTATTATTTAATTTTATTCTGAAAAAAAATGCTGGAAAATAATTACACTATATTTAAATAATTAACTGCTAACTATACACAATCGGTTCCTATTAAAATATATATATATATATATATTACTCTTTAAGTAATAAATTATTTTTAAATAATTGGTACACTATAAAATAGTCTAGTAGTCTAAATTCAGGAGATCAATTTGAATAATGAATAGGGTTTTAACTGGAAAATAGGTTAACCACAAGATTACTCATGTGCGGTATAAACGGTTAAATAGTAACCTATAAGCCGTTGACACTAAAGGGTTTAACCGTCTTTGACAACATGTAAGCTTAGCCATGAATTACCTTTAATTGTACTAAAGCAACATAAAAGTGCATGAAACATGAAGTAGTTGTTGATTATAGATTAGTAAAACATACTAAACTGTTAGCATATACTCCCTACTCAGTAATGTAAATCTATTATTTCAGAAAGTGTATAAACAGGTATTGAGTAAATATTTTGAAATCATTTCATAAATAATGATTCCATAAAAAAAATTAATTGTTTTATATTTGATTGTAAAAACTTTTTCTCCTACAATAGTTTTATTAAATATTTAAAAATACTTAAGTTATTTTAGTTATTGTAAATACATTATTTCGTTTTAGGAATACTAGTGGTATAACCAAGCAGTTGTAAGTGACCTGTCGTATAATATTAGACAGGTCACACAGGTTACGGATTTTATTAAATCAAATGGAGATATGAAACGAAGATTATTATTTATATTGCTCAATATCAGCACTAAATTTAAGGTGATATTTAATCCTTCACTAGAGCCTATGTGTGTGTATGTATTAAATGCATTATTACATTCAGAGAAAGCAACTATTACCGCTTGTAATTCTAATGTTTTACAAGACGTCATACTGTTAAGATAGGAAATATAAAATAAAGCAACAAATTACCTCTTTCAAGAATTGATTTCCCCTTTCTTTGGGAAAAAATGAATATGTATTTTCAATTAGTAGGAGAAAAAAATATTTTTACTAACTGGAATGAAAAATTGTTATATGATAAACTCTGCTAAATTATTGAAGGTTGGTTTTTTAAAATACTTTATCAATTAAAATATAAAGATTTATGATTTATATTTTTATACAGAAAATGACCTGATGAATTTACATACAACTGGTGATAAAGAAGAATCCTGGAAGACAACGTTTAATTTACTTTATTTTCTATATTACGGTCCATAATAATATTAAAAGTAAATAAACGCTTAATAGACATAGTTGTTTTAGAACTATAAAACAGATACGATGTTACAGAAATAAAAGGCAATGAAGATAATACTAAGACTATTGTGTACTGAATGTTGCTAAGCACATATTGTGTTTACTTTGTAACAATGAAACAAACCTTGACGCTGCTATTATAAACTGTTCTGTCTTTTATCGTTATACATCTAATAATAAATTCACGTTTTTAAGTCAGGTGTAAAGTAACATGAAAAAAAAGATATATATATATATATATATATATATATATATATATTTTAGAAACGATATGAAAAATTATCAGTGGTGAATGTTTACTGACATACAGTAAGTAGTGCAATAATAATAGAATATGGTAGCATCATACATGCAACAACCATATTCCTTAGAAAACACTCTCAGCATAATGTTGAAAAAATATTGTGGATGCTATTTACAAATGTTTACAAAGGAAAAAAACTATAAGATACACTTTATATGTAGAACAAGTTTAAACACAATATATTATTAAAATATTTAAATTCCGATTTGCTACCCACCCCTCAATTTGGTATATAAGATGACATTAGTATTCGCAGTCTTCTTTTTAGTACTTACATATTTTTCCTTAAACATTATTTTAAACTAAATATGTTCCCTTCAAAAGAAAAGTAAGAACAATTTTTAATTATTGCTCAAACTTTCAGAAGATTATTAATCATGCAAAAGATAATAAACAGAAATTATAAAAAAAAACCAGTAATTTACATACAAACATTTAACTTAATATGTTAAATAAAATTTTCACGTGATGATGCAACAGTTTTTTTTTTTTTTTAAGTAACTGAATTATATGGCAATTTTCTTTAAAATATTGATAAAAAATCATGAATCCAAAAATACTGTCAAATTTAGAAAATGTCCACAAACATCTCTACCAGATGTGATTTATAAAAGCTCAGAAAAAGGTCAATGAAAATTTTAAATAATATCGAACTGTATGGCAACAATGAATCAATATCTTGATGAAAAAGGATTTTATTGAACATAATGAAAAAAAAATCAGTAGCATAATTATTTCTATTAGCGCAATTAATTTTTTATTGAAGCATGTCAATGTTGCCAAAAGAATGAGAAGAACTAAAAACAGGAGGACAACTCAAGACAAGAATTTTAATACTGTTGAAAATTCCACACATCAGAGAAAAATTATTTTTATTCCTGTACAATACAATAAATGTAATTTGATAATTCTCGTCAAGATCCTCAACCTTTACGTTCCACTATACCAATTTAAAAAAAATAAAAATGAGAATACGGTGTAAATAAAACCCACCCTTAAATTACATTCGGTGGTAGTTCATATTTCCAACGAACATTTCTAAAGAATTTTTTTATATCAAATTTGAAAATAACGGACTTGTTTTTAGAAATTATTATCATAAAAGACCGTATTTAAATCAAAATAAACATCACAAAGTTCAGTAACTTTATATATTCTGAAATTGATTTAAGAAGGCTCCCAATGATCTGAACTATTTCCGACCGTTAAATATTTTACTGGGTATCTAATATTCTCTGAAATATAATCAGCATCACAATTAGATAATGTGCGTTCGTATTTGAAGGATATCTTTACCCCGTTATTTGAGAATGATATCTACGGGTTGATTCATCATCAACCCTACTAGATCATAGTTGTATCATTGCTAGCAAGAGGAAAGAAGTGGATACAAAATTGTGAGCACAGTTACCGTTTAATGCTGATGTGATCTATTAGAAAAATTATTTATTTTATCTATAATTTTATATTGTAAAATCATTTAGATAGGAAACTTTTTCATCAAAAGTAGAGACGTTGTGTTTTAAAATAATATAGTTTTAAGAAAAATAACAAAAATTCCTTGACTAACATTTGACTTGCTAAACGTTTTACATAAATCTATTTAAGATAGTTTATAAGAATTGTATTTTTTTGTGTAAATTAATCTATCTTTGATAAATGTCAAAAGTAAAATAAATTTTATAAAAACTGAAAAAAATATTGACCAACAAGAAATGTAATTTTTTGCTTTGTTATTGAACCTGTAAAAATCCCATAATAAAGCAGGTCTTGACATTTATTTTGGACAAAGTAACTTTAGATACACAGGATGTACGAGTAGGTTTGATAAAATCTTTCTCTCTTTTCTTATTCATCGTAAGACCAATTAATTTTTAACTTTATCGATCCACCAAATTTTATTTTCCTTTACAAAATCACGCGTAAATGATTTTATGCAAAATAAATAACAAGCAAATAAAACTAAATCGTTAATTTTTTTAACGAAAAACGGGAATTTTGTTTAAAAAAAATTAATTGATTAACAGTTAAGTTTGAAAGGCAAATATGCTGTGTAAAAAAAACCATAGATACAAAAATAAGAATACATATTAAGATTTCTAGAAAGCTAATAAATGTATGAGAAAATATACTGAAATTAAATACGTAATTACATTTACTAAAACAAATAAGCCTACACAACTTTTAATGACTACAGTCAACTCCGCTCCAAATCAACCAGTAAATTTTTTTTAATACTGTTTTTAACACCTCTTTATCAGTAACGAATTGTTACAAGCTACTTCTTAATCAGCTTTAAAAATCAATAAAAGGAAGCCCTGTTACTTTTTTAAAATTTATATGGAGTTAATTTTGTCAAATGATTATTATTTTATTTATTTTTATTTTTTATTTCAATTAGATTGTAATCAGAATAATGGTTACACCATTTAAGTTATATTTATCTCATATTTTCAAGAAAAACAAACCTTTTAGGCGAAATTAATAACCGCAAAACAAATAAATAAAAAAGCCTTTTATAATTTACTTCATAAGTTAGTAAAATTTTAATTGAAAAAAATAAAAAGAGATTAATATTTTATTTTTGTATAATAGGATAAAGTAATCCCAAATTTTAAGTTTAAATTGCCGTTTTAACATTAATGTAAAACTTTTGCCGTACAGATTTAATTTAATTTTTTTAATAAAAACGTCCTGTTTCCCACAGTGTAGAAAAGGTATTTCCACAAGAAATAGACAGAAATTAATTTGAGAGAATTTCGATAAAAAGTGAAACCACTACTTTTTTAAAAGATTTAGTATGGAATTTTTTTTTAATAATATACAGTTGACGATTGATTTTTATTTTGTAGCTTTATAGTGAAGCGAACCACTGTCATGAGAACCAGTCAAGTATCTTTAGCAGTTGATATGCATTAGTGTACAGTGTAGATGCCGAAGCGAATCTTTGATTAGAGAAAACAACAAAACAAGTCGTTGGCTTTCCCACTGTATCCATCCTCTCACGATGACATACTCACTGATCTGTTTTTTCTTTTAACTTTTTTTTTGTTAACATAACTACTGAAATTGACCCGATCTTCATGCATATTCTTAAACTAGTCAAACAGCTTGAAATCAACACCTGTCAAGAACAATCACCATATTTGTGTGGTTTATATTTACTGTACAGTAATAGTTCTATAAAAATTATATAAGTAAAGATGAATCAAAATAGTTTTCGTTAAACTATTTTATCTTATTTATACATTGTAACCGTTCTTAAGAAGTTGCAGTATAACTTGTCATAAAATGATTTTTCAGTTTTAACTAAACTGATATAATAATAATAATAATAATATTAATTTACTGAATACTGTGTTTACATTAATGTCAAATTTTAGAAGAAGAAAATTTTATACAAAAATAATAATTATTGAATAAACTACTTTTCAAGTAAACTATCTCAAGTATCTTTTCTATAAGAACAACAACAATTTATAAGTACTAGATAAAAGGCGGGCCGACAGCCTGCCGCCAAAAAGTTACATGGTTTATATATCATTATACATGATTTTGTTTAATGTTTTTGCCAAATGTAACTAAATAACGTTCATGAATTTAGCGTACTAACGACAACAGAAACGTGTACAACGAAAAGCTTCAAAATTTAGAACATTTTTAGCTGATTCTTGAGTTGTGATTTTTTAATACAGTTCTAACTCCAGCTTTTTCCTTTTTTTATTCTCAAAACACAAATATAATCAGAAATTAAATAATAAAATGAAAATAAATAATTGAAATCAAAATCAAACAATTATCTATAACTTTAATAAAACAGCAATGATCCTTGAGTACAATGCGTGTCTTTAAACAATATATATACGCGTATTAAACAATGATCAAAGCGAATGATTTTACTTCAATGGAGGCGTCCAAGCACGCAAACGAAATTTATACGAACGATAAGTAAGAAGCTCTCAGTGAAACTGTTTAAATAGTTAAATATATATATATATAATACGAAAGATACATGTATAATGTACAATGTATGTATGAAGAATGAAATATGTAATGGTTTAACTCCAAACAAGGCGCCCAAAATACGCCAGACAAAATTTATGATAACGACAAGCACAAAGCTAACAGTTTCAATAATTAAAAAAAAATAATTGCAAAAAGCAGGCAAATGTAGTTTGCTACTTTGTTGCATTTTGCCAAGTAGGGCAAAATTTGAAATATAAGCACAAACAGCAAACAAACAAATGAACCATGCTTTTTGATACGAACTATATATATGTAACTTATATGTTTAAAAATCTATCAGGTGAATTAATCGTTTCTGATTAACTCATATCTCAACGCCTCATTCTGAACGATTTGGAAACCTCGTTTCATTCAAAACAAAAACGTGAGCACATACAGAAAACTAAGCAACGCACCATGCTTAATACAAACTGTGAGTTCTACAATTTTGAGAAAAAATTAAACAATCACTGCCTATTTTTGGACAGAATAACATAAAACATCAATGTGTTGTGTTTGTGTGTCTGTGTGTGAGTGTGTGTGCGTTCGCGCGCGCTTGTGGGTGTGTGTGAACGTGAACAAATTATTAAACAGCATAGATTTATATGATAATGCTAACATATAGATTACTATCGTTATTACCGGTGTTAAAATACTCTCTTTTCAAATGTCACAATATCCCCATTTTTATTAAATAACTGCCTGAAATGTAGCAGCATTAAAGAAATAACACTTTGCATTTATGAAATATATCGGCTTCAGTCGTAGGGTATTACAACGTGCATGCATGGTAGCATGATGAGCGAACCAACACACCAGAATGTACCGCTAGTAATTAATTATTCCTCCAACTTATCATTAGCTATGTTCATGCATGAATAATTGAATGTTATGACAGAATGTGGTGACATTATTTTGTATATGACAATGTTTTTGAAATTCTGTAATAAAATATTTTCTCATAATAAACAGACCATTAGAAAAATACTTTTGAAAGTCATGTTTTCCTATACTAATTTATATTAATAAATTTAATAAATTATAAATGATTGAACAGTATAGGAAAACGTTACTTTAAAATATTTTTGTAGTGGTCTGTTATATTGATCTGTTTTATATAAAAATATTTTTTTTTTGTTCTCAGAAAATAACGTACACTATTTTGCCATATTTATTTTGGAATATTTTTTATTATGTTAATGTAAAGAGAAGAATTTATTTACCAGCACTTAAATCAAATAAAATATATCAATATATTGTAAAATTACATTTTACATGAAAAGTTCAAATATTTTACTTGCATTTTATTTATTGTATAACTTTTATCAGTCTTTGCTATATACGAGTAATAAAAATCTATACTAACGTACAAACGTACAAAAATGTGATTTGTATTACATTCACATAAAAATTATTGGAAAAAAGTTTTAAACCCAAAAACAAAACAATTCCGGAAGGATTGTAATATTGATAAAAAAAATATATAAAAAAAACAGTTCCCTAAAAAATATCGTTTCACCGTTTTTAATTAATAAAATCACACAAAATTCCAGAATTCAACCAGATAATTCCATCAAGAAGGATGGTGTATTCAGAAGAAATTTAATTGTAAAAAGTCCATTTACAATACGTACGAAATGATATAAAAAATTTATTCGTATTTAAACTTAAGGACGTTAGGTTATGGACGTGACTGTATTTCAGTTTTTATTACTTTAAATACTCGATACAGTAAAATTAAATTTTGATGTAAAAATGTTGATAGATATTTTATCCATGAAATAAAAATGAAATTTAAAAAAATCAAATTATAATTTTTCAAATATTTGCGCTTTAACAATTATGATTATTTTCTAATACTTTTGTAATCATTAATTAATTTTATTTAACACCATAAAGCTAATCTAAAAGTATGTCCTACAGCATGATATGAAGTTATCGAACACTTTCACAATTCAGTTCGATAGTTTCTGATGCTTACGTTGTTTATCATTACATTTACAATTTTAAAAGTGATCTATCATGGAAAATGATTTAATTTTACATTATAAAAGGATAACGTTCTAAAATTCGAGACATTTTATAATTGCGTACCGTCAAATAAGTAAAATAATAAATTAATAATAAGCAAATTAAAAAACAAATTAACTAATCTTATTGATTTTATTATTTTTAAATGTCAGATTTATACGTTATACAATAACTTCAAACTTCAAAGTGACCCGTTTAAAATATTAAAATAAATAAATACAGAGATGAATTTGATAAATCACAGTTTACCATAGTTTTTGATCAGCCTATAATCTATATGGATTCCTGTATGTTCTATACCACCATAGACGACAATGGATATCTAATTACTGAAATTAAAACCTTCATGGACCCCTATAAACCAACCACAACTTCCTCAACAGGTTTCTTTAAACCTTCTCACTTCATCATCTTTGAAATATCAAATTCTCAAAAAGAAAAAAAAAGAAAACTAAAGTTACGACAGCTGAATAAGTAACAGACATCCAATGTGCGATGTCTGTAACCAAATTAAAGTTATCATGTTTTCGTATTCTATACGATATCTCATATTTAAAAATATTCCCAAAACGAATATACATAATTCTCAAAAGTATATTTCATAATATTACGTAAAATTAACGATTATCACTTAAAAAAAATCATGCCATAT
This sequence comes from Lycorma delicatula, assembly GCF_047948215.1. NCBI lineage: Eukaryota > Metazoa > Arthropoda > Insecta > Hemiptera > Fulgoridae > Lycorma > Lycorma delicatula. The sequence goes on along the minus strand of NC_134456.1, from coordinate 68,147,088 downwards.
GTATTTGGTGAACTAATTGTTTAATTATGTAATAATGAAAAAAAAAACTACCATTAATAGGAAATACCAAAAAAAAAAAACAATTAATTTGAAAATACTTTAGCTTTGCTGTTTCCTGATTATAAATTAAAAATGTCTAATTTATCTCTGTAAGTGGTAATGAATTTCGCTAATATTTTTTCCGTATAATAACTCGTATAACACATACTTTTCCGTATAAATACATATAATTATGTCAGCTGTAATATTACTAATAAATACGGAATTAAAACATTTTAAAAGTAGTCCAATGAGTAAAGTATCTTCAATGGATCCGAAACAAGATGACTAAAAACAATAATTCTCAAAATTAGTTCAAGGAAATATTGCACTATTTTTTTAACAACGTTTATGAAAGTAAATTAACATGGCACTCAAATGAGTAATTGTTTTTATTAATATTACATACACACACACGCGCGCGCCCATAATATATATATATATATATATATAGAGAGAGAGAGAGCGAGAGGAGCGCGCGCGCGCGCGTGTGTGTGTGTGTGAGAGAGAGATTTATAAATAAAATATAAAATTCTGACAAAAGTTGAAAATTTTTAATTTGAAAAAAAAGCTATTCCTTAAATTTAAGTAATGCATTTGTAGTAAATTATGATTTTTTCTTATCTGTAAGAAAAATACAACATGTTAAAAAATGTATCCCATAGCAGGTTTTTATACGCAAATTAAGAAGTAATAAAGATTTTTTGTAACTGAAATATTTTTAAAAAGAATAACTTAGTAAAATTTATATTTAAAAAAAATTCATAACCTAACGTAAAAAAAAAATTACGAGGTAATTAAAAAAAATAAATAAAAGAATTATTACAAAAAAGGACTTCAGGTAAAAAATAAAAAAATGAAAAGAAAGAGCATTATGAAGAAAATTAGCTAGAAATAGCATGTAAAGTATTATACACAAACAGAAACGTACTTCAAATCTACATGAAAAAAACAAAACCAGAGTAGAATAAAATGGTATTCTACTATATCATAGACGTCATTGCAGTAATAAAGCAAGTAGTTTAGTTGAAAGTAGTATTTTAAATTTCACTTTTATTTTATATTTTCCTATTTTATTTCATTATTTATGATGGATTATGCTATTCTGTTACGTATACCTTTGTATGTTTATAATGTATTATTTATACATGCGTAGTATTTAAATGTTGTAATACTTTAAAGATTTAATAATAAACAGGAATAATCAATAAATCATTAATTAATATGCTTTTCGTTCTTCACTAGAGAAGATATGACTTTTTACTGTATATTTTTGATTGTTTTTTTTTATAAAATAAAAAGGAACAAATCTTGTAAAAGGCTGAGCAATGAAGCTTTTCAAAATTAAATGGATACTTAAAAAAATGTGTAACAAATTATTTACTTATATTTTTCAAATTTCTACTCGATCTGAAACAGTTAGAACTTCAATGACAGAGGGACAAACATATAATTACAATAATTAAAATCAGGACCTCGAGTAACCAAAGTTGAACAGAATTTTACAATTAGAATTCTTAAGATTTTTTTTTAGAATTGTAACTTAGTTATACATAAAATTAAGAAAATATGCTTACGTTTGCAACGTAATATAAAAATGTTAAGGTAGATCGGTGAGTTAACTGTGAAAGAGGGAATACAAATTTGATTGACGTATTATTTTTTCATAAACCTATTACAACTAGTCACATTAATGTATTCTGACTGGTATTGGTTGATCTGACTGGCTGTAAAAACGTCAATCACTGTACATGTTTTAGCTGGTTTAAGTCTTTACTGACAGTACTGCAAAATCGATGTCATCACAAAAATTTAAAGAATATATTTTTTAAACATTTATACACCGATTACTTCTAAAAATAATAATAATAATAAATCACTTGTAGACAGATTTTACGTTAATATTAACTATTAACGTAAAAATTTTTCATTTTGATAATTTAATAATTTTCATTTAGAAAACTTTAAAGACTTAGTATCCTATCCTTATACTCCTTAGTATCTGAATCCTTATACTCGAAATATATTTTTTAAAAACGCAAGGACAACCGAAATAAACTTAATGATTAATAAAATATTGTGTGGTTTATTGCAATATCTTATTTTAAACATAAAATTCACAATCTCTAATTTCATGAAAGATTAACTACTTTCACTGTAAAAAATTATAGAATGGAGTATATACATCAAATTAATTTCATCATTACTAACGATGTATAAGTTAAATAAAAACAATCAGAATATATTTGTCTTATTATTTCTACCCGGTTTTATTGTAGTAAATCAAATTTTGCAATAGCCGTTTTATTTTTAGAAAGCAGCAGACATAAAGAAAATATTACATGTTATTCAACCGCTGTATTTCTAAGAAAAGAAAAAATGAAGGAAAATATTGGGAGAAGTTAGGCTTATTTTGAACGTCATCCAATCTGAGAAAATTGGCAACAGCGTATGCTCTTCAACGTGAATCCCTTTATCAAATTTTGTTGAAATTGGTTGGAAGGGTCAGTTGAATTTTACTCGGCTACAGTCAATATTGATAAAACGTGGTCACCTTCGTCATAGATGTTATCACCAAGAGGTGGGTGTGGAAGGACCTCAACACCGTAATCGACTTCTTCATATGTTTATATGACTTGATATTGAAGTACTAAAAATAGAAGATAAAATCACCACAGTTCGACAAATATTAACAGTTAGAAGTTGAAAATAAACATATATTGGCTATTTTATTTATCATTGTTTTATAAGAAAAACAACGAACAGCAAAAATACAATGAATAACATTTATCTATACGAGAGTTTATTGAACTATAAACAATTTAAAACGATAACTCGGTGAATATATTTCACTTACCTGTAGAAGATATTTCAATATCTAGAAAAATCTGCTTTTAAAATAAAATTATGCAGTCAACAAAAAAAAAAATGTATATTTACGACGGTCTCAAAAAAGTCTAATGTGAACTGACTTCTTATGCAAAATATGATAAAAATATTTCATTCTTTTATGCTTTAACTTAGAGTCACGAATTTTTAACATATAACAAAAATTAGAATTTATATATATATATAACTCAACTTTTAAAGAAGATTAACGTGTATGACAATCATGTATGAACCCATGCATGTATATTTATGACATAAAAAAATCTGATGCGGACACTACATGATTTCCATGTACGCCTATTAAATTACATGTACACATTTTTTTTCTTTAAATTAAAATTACATAACCTTTTATTTTATTAATAACTTCTGATATTTTTTCATTTCTTTTTTTTTATTATTTATTGTAAAATGTTTTTATAATCAGAAGTTATTATTAATAAATCAATATATTATTTAAATTGAAAAAACCAATTAAAAAAAAAAGGAAATGACGTCGGATTCGAACCGATGTGCCTTCCCCTTGTACGATCCAAATACTTCATTAATTAAATTTTTATTTGGCTCTAACTCTAGAACCGATGAAAATAAGTACCACTTATGATATATTGTTGAAAAGATCTAAGTTGAAAAGTCCAAAATCCTAATTTTGTTGGATTTTGGGCTTTTTTGGATACTTTGGTTCAGTCGATTGCAATCAAAGGAGAAGGTGCACAACTAGATTTTACAACAGTCCAAAATCCAAAACTTCAACATCCTACGGCTAATCGTTTTTGAGTTATGCGAGATATTTACGCACATACGTACGTACGTTCAGACGTCACGCCGAAACTAGTCAAAATGGATTAAGGGATGGTCAACCTGGGTATTTCCGTTGAAATCTGAAAACTTACATTTTTTCTGATCACAATGCTTCCTTTACTTCGTACAAGAAAGTCACAATTCCAAAACTGTCTCGTTGTTTTTATGTAGCAGATATCTAACACTATGTCTTATTCACTTGTTAATATGCTGTTTTTTTTGTTTAAATATGCACGCGTGTGCTTGGGGGTAAGAGATAGAGAATTTGGGTGTGATTTAAACAATAAATAAATTTAACTAAAGTCAGATTTTTGTTAAAAGGAAGTTTGTTAAACTCATATGTTTCTAGTGAAGTAGAAGAAGAAAATTTATACAACAATGATGGTTATAAAAATATATATTTATCGGAAAACTGGAAAAAAATTGATTCGTATCATTTAATTTTAACTGGCTAAAAACAAGGTATTGATTATAACAGAATAGAAAATTGGAAACAAAAATTTTAAAGTTAGTAAGAACTAAATTTTAATCTGTTTCTTCTACTTAAATTCTAGTCTTCTACCGGTCAAATCAAGAAATAAATTTTCGAATGCGTCATTGATTTTAGTTTTGAATAAACCTAAGAATATATTACGATAGTCATGTGATTATTAATCACATTAGTAGACAATCGATTATAAAAAGTGAACTTCAAAGAAAAACTGTTTTTTAGCCGAACCGATTGAAAATTAAGTTTGCTTATTATATTTTTTTTCTAGTATCTTTCATTCACTTTCTTATTTAGCCGATATAATTTAATTTAGAATTTTTTAAAAAACTCCATATTTCAGTTTAAATAGCAATTGTACTTTATTTAACGTAAATTAATTTAATATTTCTTTCAAAAACAGTCAGAGTTAAATCAGCGTACGAAGATCAAAGTCTTTGTAAAATTGACAAACAAGTTTTAAGACAATTTAAAATCCTTAAGACAGCAATTAAATTTTAGTAATTAGTTAATGCTATTAAGAACATGCCGTGTGTGCTGTGAAACAAGAAAGTTGCCAAGATGTTAGTTTAGAGTTCACCTTCCAATTACACCCAGAGCTCACTCGGTACGAGTTGGTGTGTAATTATTCAAATATTCACTTGTTCCAGATGCGCAGCGCTTTGCCTGCCCAATACACTGGTTTAATACCGTCTTCCAAACTTTCCCATTATTTCCTGCAGAAATTAGTTCACGTTTTGTCCTATAGATGAAGTTCCTTAATAACATAGGCGAAGAACTCAAATCCAAATATAACGATTACATTGTACTGTATAAGCACTAATATTTAATAATATAATGCTTTGAGAAAGAATTAAAATAATCACCTAATGAGATTTGCAGCGTATAACGATGTATTAAACAGAATTTAAAAATATTTTAACAAGAAATAATGTTCACATTTATTTAAATAATGTTTACTTGAGTAAAGTGAGAAGTTTTTAAACCACGGCAGGAAGGGAACTATTGGAGGAAATAAACTATTATATTAAAAATTATATTTCAACAGTTAATGCTCTCAGAATATAATAAAATTGTTATCAACATATAGTTGAAAGACTTATTAAATTTAATTTATATAATAGGAACGTATTAAATAATAATATATGTAATGTTTCATGTGTTTTTTGTTATTCATGTGTACATGAGTTACTGGATTGGATAGGGTTTGTTAAAATCGAAATTGAAAATATTTAATCCTTATTAGGTATATAGCATATAAAAATGTTTCTAATAGCATTAATAAACGTTAAAATCTACTAACTACGTAATTTAGTTAATTCAAACACATATATTTTGAAGTAATTGTTTGGTATTGAAATTTTGTTTTATAATAAATGTTACCTTAACTTGTTTGATTAATTTTAAAATTTTGGTAGTTCAAACATTTTTATTTTATTATTTGAGCGATTTAAATTTATCAATATTAAACTGAAGTGCATACAAGATCAGGAAACTAGATATTAGTTAATACTAGTGAAAAGCTATTACAGGACTCGATAACTGCAACTAGATGCTGTGATATACCAACATGAATGTAGTCTAAAGAAACCGAATCAAAATTCCAGAAAGAAAATAATTCTATTTCAAAGTCACTAGTTACATAGAAATTTTCAGTTGCATACTAACTGGGCTTTATTGTTTGTTTACCTCATGACGATAGAATTAAAATAATGACCCAAAACTTTCCTAAAAAACAAATAAATATAACTTTAATATTGATAAAAAAAATCCGGAATTCAATTTAGTAGTAAGATAAACGATCAATAAAATAATATATCAAAAAATAAATTCCGTTTTTATATTTTTAATAGTAAATTGAAAGAAGATATGTGTCTTAGGTCTGTTTAAAATATACTGTTTTTAAACAATCGTAAAAAACCAAACTTGAACATAAACTGATTTTTAAAAAAAAAAGTTTAGTGTTTGATAGTAAGATAAATTATTATATTTTTTTTGGTTGTATATAGATTGAGTACAAACTAATCTTATTTAGCTACCTCTTATGTAAACAAGTGGACTTATGGATTGATCTTGGATCTATCTTAAGTCCAAACATTCCACGGTTAACCACATGAATGCAAATTTTATCAATAACTTGTTAATGAATAGTTGTAAACCCTAATTAAAGGTAGAAAGTTGAATACTAAGGTAGAAATAGACTCAACCTTTCTCATTATACGAATAGAAACGAACACACAACCAATAAACAATATACGAAAATATAGAATGTTTACGTACCGGAAATTAAATAGGAAAAGATTAACAAAACATTTATACGAGTTAAAATTGTACAAAATAAGATAGATAAAGGTCCTAAAACATCTTCAATTTGCTAATTAAAACAAACCGTCGAATAAATTTTTTTTAACTGCTTCCCGACAGATAATATGAATAAATCAAACAAAATTCGAACTTTAGTGATAATATCAAAAACAAAGCATTACATTATTTTAGAATCTGAAAATATATATTTTGAAATGTTTTAATAGAATATTTTAATTCAGATATTAATCTTTTTTTTTTATCAATATTAAGTACCCTACCGAAAGAATGATTTGTAATAACGTAAAAAGTATAATCAATTAAAAAACAAGTATAACACAATGAATGTTGGTAAGTTGCATGCATTCATAAGAAAAATTCATTTTATTTTTAAAGAATTTTATAGGAGTAAACGAGCAATCTATAGTAAGTTATAATCGATGTGAGGCTACATACGTAGGGTTTACTCAAAGGGACTATTTCATCAATTTAATGGTTTTCTTATCCCAGAATTAATGGATCTCCCTAAACCAATTTTTAAAAAAGAGATAAATGTGTGTTTGTATTTTATAATAAAATTTGTAACAATGCGTTTAAAATACTTTTCATAATTTAGTTTTATCATATTGAATATAAAAAATTATATTGACTTAAAAAAAAATATTTTTTAGTCTATTTTTTTTGTATTAATTATAATTTAACAAATAATTCTGTGTGCAATTTACGTACTTCAGAAAAATAATTAAATTATTCATAGAAAACAGCGATTAAAATTTAATGATATAAAAAGCAAAATCATGTTTTTAAAAAAAATACATTGGTTATTATATTAAAAATACCTATTTTATCGTATTTCAACTTAAAATAATTATAATCAATATTGTATTTATCCAAATATAAACCTAATTGAGGATTTTATTTATTATAACCAGGTTCAACATAATAATTTAATTACTAAGGAATATAATTAGCAGAATTAAATGAAAATTTACTTTAAAGTTAAAACAAGATACAGTGTTACATTGTTTTAAGTATTATTTAATAGAGTTCATCGTCATGGTTGTTAAGACCGTAACGTCCGGTTTTTGCATGTATTTAATGGATCTTAGTCGACTGAAAATAAGGAATGACTGTATCATTTAGTTAACAGGATATTTGTTAACTACTATTGTATGTTAATTGGCTTTTCTCATTTTCTGATAACAACAAAATCGTGCGCCTGCATAAACCATTAGACACAACATTATTATTAAATATGTCTATTATTATGTTAACCAATACACATAACATCTTTATTAGTAAATTACTATAATATAGATATAATAGAAAATATATTTATGTTGGTAAAACTTTCAAATAAAATTAAATTTCTACATATTAATTTTTAAAAATAAATTGACTTAGTTATTAATTTACCAGTAGATGGAATAATATTAACTAGTTAAGTGTTTCATCAAATCACACATAACTAAATATTTTAAGCTAACGATTAATTTTAAAAGTTTTAATTATGGAATACTTTAATTTCTGTCTTGTTTTTTGTTAAGGGAATAAACTGGTAATGGATTTTCAAAATTCATTAATTTCTCTTTTCGGAGGAAATTTTATTTTTAAAGTACGAAAAATTCCAATCCTGAATAGGACTCGAATTAAGGAACTTCTGGTTGAAAGGTTAAGACATTACTACTCGTTGTGGATATCAACAATTATTTTATTATGCAGTTAATTTCATGAAGCAAATTACGAGTAATTCGTTTAATAAACGCTTAGAAAGCCGTGGCAGGAAATATTTGACAATTCGTCGTACCTTTTCCGATTATTTGGAAAACTTATCACTCATATATTTGTTTTGTGTATTATTCCGAATTATATATCACATAATTAATTTTTAATTCTTGTTAAATTGGTAATGAATACATATATTTTTTAAACTCAAACCTAATTTTTGACAATATACTAAAAAAAAGATTAATTATTTCGATTGAAGTTCTTCAGAATACAAAACAAAAATCGGAATAAAAGCGAATAAGTGAAATGAAAGCTTCATTAAATTTCGGTTACACTAAAGTTTTTTCTTTTTGTGCAAATGGGACAGCAGGGACAAGTAAAATCGTTATATCAGGAAGAAATGTAATGGTCAAAGCGAGAAATCCTTATTACTGAACAGAAAAACTTTGACATTCCCCATTAGTTAACTCGGAAACAATACTTCTAGCTCCATTCCATAGAGAATTAAGAAATCTATTAAGGTGAAGTCTTTGTTAAGGCTACAATTAATAATGGTGCTGGATTTCATATTTTAAAAAAACATTTCCTCATGTTAGCTATTCTAAAAATCAAGGAAGGATTTTTTGAGTCCTCAAGTAAGAACTTTTTTTAGAGATGAACGATTTGAAATCTATTAAGAACTGTTAAGCTAAAATCGAAAAATCAGCGTGGAGGTTATTTATGTGCTGTGCAGAACGTTTTAGGAAATCATAAACTCCCAACTATCGCATCAATGTGGGTGAATCATTACAGTCATACAAACAAGTAAGGTGTTATAGGTCCCTAAAAATTCATTTCTTGGACTCGCATCTGGATTTCTTTTTGGAACAATCTCGGTGCCGTTAGCGATGAGCAAGGGAAATTATTCTAACACCAAATCTCAGTCATGAGAAATAGATACCAGCTACAATGGAGCTTGCAGGTTTTTGTAAGGGCGCTACAGAGGGAAGTTCGAATTGCCAAATACAAAAGGAAAACTACTAACATGTTTTAGGTAAATTGAATAATGCTCTGCACCCATGTAAATTTGTGCATTTTCTCAGTTACCAAATGAATAAAAAAAAAACAAAAAAACAAAACGGTGGGTGATGGAGAAAATCTATTTAAGTATTTAAACTCAGCATGAAAAGTTGTATTAGGATTAAATTTTTATTCCTTGCGTGAAAAAAGTTTAATTTTGTTGTTAAGAATTGTGGATAAAATTTTCCAAACACTGGTTTAAATTTCTGGAATTTATCCATTTTTAAATAAATTAAAAAAGTTACAAAAAATATATTAAAAATCGTGTAATATGAATTTGGAGAAACATAAAACTACAAATGTCGTTGTACAAATATATTTTTTAATCACTAACTCCATCAAATTATCTAAAGTGATTGTTTCTTGAAAAATACAAAACTTCATAAAAAATTCATTAAAAAATTTGTTTTCTACGACTATCTACATTAATTTAAAACACTTTTTTTAATAATTTACGCAATTCAGAGTTTAAAAATTAATGAAAACAAATTATAATCAATAATTTTTCATCATTTTAATTTATACTGGAGAATTAAATTTATTAAACTTTTATAGATTGTTTCTATTTCCTAAATTTACCAAAACGTTGTATGAAGATAAACATTAAATATTTTTATTTTAATAATGTATCGTTAATAATATACAATTAATCGAATTTGAATTAACCTCTATGCAATTATTTTCACGAAATTCATTATATATTTATTTAAATAAAATTAATCTATTATCCTCTCACGGTTCGCTTAAAACACAGCTTTTCAACTAATTCATAAAATTAGTTTACAAGTAATTAAAAGTAGTCGTTTTTAAAGCACTAAGCTTTCGAAAAAACATAAGTTAGACATTTCATGATAGAAAATACCATGTATTTAAATGTTCAAAAATATAAAACAAGAGCTTATTTGTAACCACATGTATCGTTATTTGTTTATTTTCTTAATAAATATTTTCTTAGTATTTTTTAAGAAAAATTAAGAAACCCAATTATTTATTTCTTAACATCTAGAATGACTGTTTTGGAATATTATTATTATTAATTTAACTGAAAAGAAATAAAAAATAACGTCAATATAAATAGAAGCCTGAAATGAGACAATCATATCGAATTATACAGAGCGATTCACAAAGACTGTAACAACTTTCTGGACGTATTTTACTGGTGAAAATAAGAGAGAAAGTTCATATAAATATAGGCTTGGAAATGCTTTATTAACGAGTGACGACTAGGGAAAGATTTTGTCCAGATTTCTGCGCCTTCGGTAAAATTAAGCCAGAGCGTAATACTTGGGACCCAAATAAAGGAGTAAATTTAGTGGTTTTGTATTAAATCAGACATGAAAATTTGAAAAAGATAGGTACCAAAACTTAATTTTGAGTAAATTTCAAGATCTTGTTACAAAAATTATATCATTTTCCGCACTAAACAAAAAAATTTATATTAATTATTCAGGAAAAAATGAAATATTAAAACTACGTGTTTCTTTCATCTATAATTTTTATCCTTTAAAAATATATATGTTATTTTTTTATTCATTCATTTTTGAAATTTTATCGATTTATTTCCGTACCAGCAATTATAAAAAGGGTGTAATCTAAGTATGTAATAAACAGAACAATCTAATATTCATAATTGAATCTTGTTATATTTACCTTTGTCTCATTTTTTCGTTGATTACTTATCTGTTATGTAGATTTTTGAGCAGTAAATAATTTTTTAATAAATTAATTAATGTTTAAGTAATAATTGGAGAATATTACAAAATACAGTTTAAATTCAATAAACATTTCAATTTAATTTTACATAATAATACTCCCATAGATTTTTAATTCATTTTTGACAGTTATAATTTGCACTAGAATTAACGTTATCAATTTTTCTTCTATCAATGATTGTTTTGCTTTGTTTAATTCACTATCAATTTTCTTTATTTTTTTAATACATAACAGTTGCAAGTACTTCTTTTTCACTTTTTGCACAGATTCATTTCGTTCTTACATTTGTAATTACATTTTTTACCTTAGAAAAATTTGATTTCTGATTTTTAATTTTATTACTGAGCAAAATAAATTTCACATTTTAAATAAATTTAATAATAATAATTTTAATTCAATTTTTAAAGACATGGAAGTTATATTTATATAACTTATAACTGCCATTTATATATATACATATATATATATGTGTGTGTGTGTTAAACGGCAGTTAAAACTTGTGCAAACATAATTTTTATTTTTTATATATTAATTTATCAAGTCTACTGTATTGTATTTTTTCAATAGCTTAGTTAGGTACATAAAAGCCAGCTATTGTTAATGGAATTATGTGAAAACTTTTAACAGGTGACAGCAATAACCACACGAGGACCATATTATACTGTTCAGAGATATTTATAAATTGTACTTGAAGTAGGATATATATATATATATATATATATGGCAGGAAAAGAGAACTGATCATTTTAGGGACTCTAAATAGCTAAGACTTGTTTTTATCTGTACATTTACTTACTGTAGAGACCATGTGGAAGTAAATCCTGTACAGATTCACCTATGAGACAGCCAATACATGAGACAGAAAAGAGATCAGAAAATTATGATCATAAACAAAAATTAAGAACAAAAAACGAAATTCAACAGTCTTACAGTTCAGAAATTATATATATATATATATATATCCCAGGTATTCCCACGTATATATACAGGTGTCCCACGAAGAAAGTAGAAACTTTCAGGACATGTACTACTGGTGAAAATAATGAAAAAAAGTTAATATAAACATCGGTCTGGAAACGCTTTATTTTCGAGTTACGGTTAGTGAAACATTTCACTCGGATTTTTAGCCCGTGCCTGGACTACTCTGAATATGTTGAATCACACAATGGTCATCATTAACAAGATGAACTTGGGGTTCAACAGAAATAAACACTGTAAATAATCCTTTCATTTGTCAATGCTTAAACACCAAAGAATGTTTAAAAAGACTGTTTATTAAAAACAGAATCATATGATTTTCTGTCTGTTTTTCGTCTGTTTTTCGTCTGTTTTGCTTCAATAAAAAACCGATTATTAAAAGTTTTTATTTACTTTTTATTGGCTGTATTTCCATTAATTTTCTTATAATTAAATTCTATACAATTTTTTTTTTAATAAATTTTCCGCATTTATTAGTAATTTACAAAGCTATTGTACTATAAACTTATAAAAAACACCTGTTTTTCGACACCGAATTTTGTGATTTACGTTGATATCTTAAAAACTATAGGAGTTACAATTTTGGGATTTATTATATCTCATTTCCCAACTCAAATTACATAAGAAACCAGTCACTTTATTACTTAGTTTGGCTCCAAAAATTACAGTAGGGCTACATTTTATTAGAAGGGCTGAAATTCGGGCGAAACCTTTCACCAGTAAAACAGGTATTAAATGTTTCTCAGTTTTTCGTGGGACACTCTATATGTATATGTATACGTATATGTGTGTGTATATATATATATATATATATATATATATATATATATAAGAACAAGCATTCAAGTTAATAGATACAAAAAAATACCTTCTTTACCAAATTATCTGTATAATTATATTCAAAATTAATTCAATTATATATATATATATATGTATAATTATATACAGAAATTATACATATATATATATATATATATATATATATATATATATATGTATAATTATATACATATATATATATATAAAAATGTATATATATATTTATTAAATTATATATTTATTAAATATATTTATTAAATATATTTATTAAATTATATATTTATTATATATTTATTAAATTATATGTATAATTATATATATATATATATATATATATATATATATATGTATAATTTCTGTATATATATATATATCTATCACTCTTTTTATTTTTCTTTCCGTTTTTTTTAAAATTTTATATATATATATATATATATATATATATATAAAACATATATATATATTCAATATATATATATACATATATATGTATAATTGAATTAATTTTGAATATAATTATACAGATAATTTGGTAAAGAAGGTATTTTTTTGTATCTATTAACTTGAATGCTTGTTCTTATTTTATCAAAAATATTTACTTACTAATTACACCAATCAAAGAATTGAACATTAATTGAACTGAATTGGTGAACATTAATAATATTCAATGCATCCCAATTAGTTATTAATGTCTTTTATAATGGTGTTTATATAATTTATTTTGGCAATTAATGTACATACCGCACATTCTTTTCCTAATACACCTAAATTTAATCATGTTGCCATTATTTAATTTAATCCAGTGTAGAAGTTAGTGGAACATCATCACAAGATAGCAAAGGAAATTTTTTTAGTTTATATATATTATCACTGGTGTAATTTTGTTACAATAGAAATAAAAAAGAATAAGACAATCAAAGCCTCAATGGATCTTAACTTCGCAGACAATGGTTTTAATTTATTACTTATTCTTTTTAAGGCAGTCCTTAATTTTTTTCTTAGAGACAGATTAATTTCTTTTGTTTTTATTTATTTAATACTAAAATGCTAAATCTGATGCACTATAGAATTTTTTAAATTGAAAATTCAATAATGATATGAATTGTAAAATTCCTGTTAAACTTTATTTAATTATATTACGAGTAATAATGAACTTAATTTGTAAAGAATTAAATAATATATAATGTTAAGATAATCATTACAACATTTACACCTAAACAAAGCACTCTGGAAATAGTATTAATACAGAATGACTAATAAATTAGTAAATAATTATTTAATTAAAATTACCGAACTATTTTAGTAAATCAGAACCTTACATACATAGGAACAACAAATAATTTAATCACATTAATTATGTAAATTGGAAAACACTTAGTGGTTTGCATCATGGCATTTAAAATCAATCATTCGAAATTGAATACACTGTTTCTGTTACAAAATTAATAGAACGACAAAATGAATCATTTCTGTATAATATTAATATATTAACGTGAACAAAATTATAGGGAAAAGTAGCTTAGTTGATATTTTCCTCTCTAATAACCACTGTTATATTCGATTAAAACGGTACTTATCGAAAAATTTATTAAAATACTAAGTGTATAAAGGTACTTCAGTAAGTCTCTTATTTTCCCGTAGGTATATTTAATTAAATTTAATAAATCATAATGTATTAAAGTATTCCCATCTATTTACTAATTAATTTTTTTTAAAAAGTAGAAAAGAAAATATAAAATAGGCAGTGATTTGTTGTATTAACAATATCCATCAAATATTGCAATCCTAAGTTCAGTTACCAATCGACGAAAACGTTCCTGCTGTTCAACATTACAGCTGCTATGCTACTCCATTCACGTGCCGTATGAGTAACATAGCTAATTCCCCTTTAGCTTCTCATTAATGAAGATGATTACAGGTATACGATTACATCAGTACACGTATTATTTGCCGTTGAATTGTACGAGAATAAGAGAGACGGATTTCATTAATCGTAATGAGTGGCAAATTATAATCTCTCTGTAATTGAGGTAGAAAGTTTCAACTAGTGAGTTTCAAGGACAATGGCAACCGATATTTGATATTCCGGCAATGCTGCGTTTGGATAAACAGGGGTAGAGACGTTTTTGTAAGCAGTGCTATAGAAAAACTGCAGCTAGTTAATCCACCTCTCCACAAAATCTAGTGCAGCAAAATGTAAAAAAAAAAATGGCAAAAATATTTTTTCAATTTTTTTATATGTTGTTTGATAAAAATTTAAGCACACCTTTTCAATAACGAAAAAATAATTTCTGTGAAAATCCGGAGGCATTAAAGGAAAAATTAGCGATCATGCAGAAAAAGTCCGACTCAAACCAAATACCGCCTGAATTATTATCACATCAGGTTGAATTAGGTGCTTTGTTATTCTCTCATCGTTATGTTTTATACTATAAAATAGTTTATTTTAATATTTGTAGGCTATCTTGATCAGTTATTACAATATTCCTCGTACAGTAAATCTCATGAGAATGGACTTGCAATGAATAATGCATTGAGGCTATTTCGGACAACAGTAATACTAATCTGAACTATAATTTGATTATTTCATTATATTTTCCTTCCAAATGGCAAAGAGTTTTCTAAAGAATGATTTGTTTTATAAATAATGTGAAATGGAGAAGAGATAAAGGAATTTAAAAAATAAATATTTTTTTAAAAACTAACTCATTTTTAATAACTAAATTAGAGTTTATTTCCACTGAACTACGATAATTGTAACCAATATCCTCTATATAGGAAGTTCTCAAACTAAAGCCTTTATTTATCCTGATGAGACAATAATAGAGTAGGAGAAAATTAAAAGAAGGAAAAACTGAGAAAATTTCTGCTTTGAAACCAATACAAAATAGACCAAGAAAAATAAATTAAAAATCAATTTAATAATATAATTTCACAAATGACTTTGAAATTTAACTAAAATAAAATCATTGAAATCAGAAAACTGTTGATATCTTATAACTTAAATTTATGTCGATATATCATGTACCATAAATTAAATTTTTATTACATCATTTAAAATTATTTAACTCAAATAATGATCTATTTCAGGAAAATAAATAATCATAAATAAACTATAGATTTAAGTGAAAAGAAAATTATAGATAAAACTTTACTATACTGTAGAGTTACAGTAAATTAATAGATAACATCAGGCGAGTTAATAACATCAATAAATTACGAGTAGTTGAAGGTGTAGAAAAGTCTGAAACCATGTAAATCATTACTATAGTTAGCCGGCTGCAGCGTTCATATTAATAATGTGTGTATGTGTGTGAGCGCGTGCGTGTGTGGATTAAAATTTACTATTTCCATTACTTTAATGTTTCCAAGGACAATTTTTTTTGAAAGTTATAGTAATTTACTAAGATAGTTTACTTCATAAAATATACTGTTCCTATTAAGAAGTTTAGTAAAATAGTAGTTTTTTGCTCTTTTTAGTGACAGCAGTGAAAAAACAGTGACATGTGAAAAAAAAGAGTTTTTGAAACTCAATATCAACGCAATTTGTTGATTGATTTTAATCAAATGATTGATATTTTTTAATAACTGAAATGATATTTTATATCAATAATAATTTAATTTAAAAAAGTGAAAAAATATTTTATTTTTAAATTTATTTTAAACCAATCAATTAGACAAATTATTTTACAGCAGAAAAAACGTAAATGAAGCTTAACGCTAATGAGTAACGGTAAAAAAATGTAATAGTAAAAAAATTAATTACGTTTTAAGTTACTTATCGGAATATTTTAAATTAATAATAACTTACATGATCAAACTGAGCATCTTTTTAAATATAAAAACTGCAAATTTCCATTCATAATTTTTGTTATTACTGCATACATTTTAATGAATTAATGATAAATACTATTCTAGCATTATACTTGTGCTTATAAAGATTTTATTAGTTTGCCTGTCCATGAATCCTTGCTTTTGTTGTAAATGATTAGATTTTAGAGACTAGTCTAGAAAACGTCGCCGACAAAAACGGTTATGGAAACTAACTACAAAAAATTATTTATTTCTTGAATAAAAAAAAACCTGCAAAAATGTAATATTGACTTCTTTTAATCTGACTGTAAACACAACTGTTAATATCTACAGAACTTGTAAATATCTACATTATAATTGTTTAAAAACCTTTTAATGAATAATATTAAAACTGGCTATAAAGTCAATAAATGTTCAACAATACGTTAAGATTTATTCGTTAAAAGGACTTTAATTTAAGAAGAAATCTGAAGTTTTGAGCCAATAACTAACAAAAGAACTGCTAAAGCGAATCGTTAAAAAATTTTACGAAATGGAATCTTTAAAAAATGTTTACAAACAAATGTACATAGTAGATAGTGAAGTATCATAATAGATAACATTTTAAGTTATAATTATTTACTTGTTTAATTAAATTTATATTTTAATTTATTTTCTTTCTTAACAGAAGTAAGTAAGTAACTATTTAGTACAATAGTAACAGAAGATTTGCACACTGTTGGTTTGTTAAGTTACATAGAGTAGTTTCTAAATAACGGTGCCAACTTCCCGTACGTAAGTTGTAACTCAAGAGCGCCTGGTTTCTGTACAAGACAATTAGCCCACCTTTATAATGGGTAACAAAAAGACAAAGTAAATTTTACAACTCCTATTTAAGCGTATTTCATTGTATATAAAGCTTTATACCAACAAAGAATACAAACAAATTTAATTCAACTGTAATTCACTATTTACTGATAGGGTATACTAAGTTGAATAAAAAAAACTCTCGATTGATTATCAAGATAATTAAAATGTGAAATTAACTTTTTTTATTTTATTTTATTATACAAACACGTAAGAAACGTAGAAGTACTATTACTAATACATAATTAATAATTGTTATAAATTAGAGAAGAAAAAATTGGATGGCCGTTTCGATTATCAAACAATCATTATCAGTAGATAATAACAAAAAAGAGTATAAATAAATAATTTATAATTAAGAAATAATAATTAAAAAAAAAAGGTAATAATTACAAAATTATTTTTTCTACCATTGTACAAGAAAAAACAACATACAAGAAAAACCCTTCCCCAAAAAATAAGCAATACAGTTTTCGGCAATCCCAATCGAAAACATAAAGTTCTCACTCATATTATTCACCAGATTAGTAATGTACATTCCATATAATGGGTTGGATTAGATACAATTATCAAAAGAATGGTACTGGTAGTATGACATAAGTAATCAAAATTCCCTCCCACGAGCCAAACTTATGAAAGGAGAAACCACATAATGGTAGAAAAGATTACAAAAAAGGTTTTTCATAAATTTAAAGATAGAATTTTAAGATTTTAACAATAAAATGTTAACAACATTGTTGACAGTTTCACAACTAATGTCTTTTATTACAGATCCTTTTCTTAAACTTTCATAAAAATGTAATTTGTAAGCAGTTTTATAAGCTATGTTGGGCTGCAGCCGATTTATTTGTTTTTCCACAGTTATAATTAGCCAAATTCTTCATTTAAGGTTGAATATTTCTTTTAAGAACCAAAGTATACGTATAGTTTTGAATGCCTGCTATAAATAACATTTTAGAAAATGTAATCGAATGAACCTAGCTAAGTTTTAATGTCTGATATCTTTTGATGAAGTATCAACTGATATAGAACACCGTAGTAGAGGATTATTGATTACGCAAACAGGACGAAAGAAACCTGTTTGAAGCGAGATGATCAATTATTCATCGATCGATTAACTATTTTACTTTATACATATGTAGATAACATTTCTTTACTTATTTTTCTAATTTCTGATATTTAACTAATAAACGACACGCTACATACATCTTCATCCCTCGTCATTCACATCCAGTGTGTCAGGAAATATAATACTTAAATCTACCAAATTTATAAAAAGAATATGGGAGAGCTAGCAGTAACGTATTCAAGTATCTGATACAATTAAAAGTAACGAAACTTGATAAAAAGAAAAATGAAAATAATTATCACTACGGGTTTACCGTTAGAAACAATGTATGAAACTGAAAAAATTAAAGTAGGATAGTCGTTACACTACCTTTGTTACAATAAGTAGTGAGATAAGTATACATTAAAAATAATGTTCATGCTTACGAAAATGTTTAAAATTTAATAGAAACTTGTAGGAAATCTTGCTCGTGTAATCCAAATACTTGTAATTGAATTAACCGTTCTACTACGAAGCGATAATTTCTTCATTATTTCTTAATTTAAAAAAAAAACGTATCACGTATCACAAATCATCACATAATTAAAATGCCAAATTACATAAAACACTTAAAATGTATAATTATTACATTAATATGAATGTCAATAAAATTTACTCGATTTAGATTTTAATTATAACCTACTGTATAATGTTGGGTTTTTAAATGATAGATTGGAAATTGTATCGTTCCTTTTTATACGTATTTCATCAACTAAAATTTAAGAATATTTTAATATTTTGGTAGAATTGATATTTAAATTTTTGGTAGAACATTGTAGGTAAAATTTACTATATATTCATATAAAATGCTATTTTTATTAGTATCATCCATTATTTTAATTAAGTCACTTAACCTACTTTACACTAATCTACAATTTAAAAAAAAAAATGTAACGATAAAGAAAAATATATACTACGCTAACGAGCTAAGTAGTACGTAATAATGAGTTGGAGACAAGTTCAGTGCGGTTTCTACCATTAAACCACTACCTAAACAGTACTTTCGCGTGTGATTTTATTGATGGTTAACCAAACATAAATATGAAGAAAAAAGTATGCTGGATTTTCTGGTTTTAATTAAGTTAATTTTTTATAAAGTTATAATCTTAGTATAACAATCTTTTCGTTAGTCACAACACATTATTGTCTCTCCTTTCTCTTTGTAAAAGTTAATGACAGACATTATTCAAAAATTATTTTTTTAAATTTCTTGTAAAATAATAAAATATGACTTATCTTTTCAATAATAAAATAAGGTTGTTTTACTATGAGAACCGAATAATCAAAAATTAAACAACAGAAATTTATTTTGTATATTTATATATATATATATATATATATATATATATATATATATATATAAATGTGTGTGTGTGTGTGTGTGTGTTTAAATCCCTAATTTTGGCAGTAAAGCGTAGAGTTATTTCATACAATTCATAATCTTTTTAACTTAGATACTATAGAGGTTCTTCATAATTTAATTCCACAGCAAGCGAATGAGAAAGTATAAAATATTGACCTAGGCATACACAACACAATACGTATGTCATTGATAATACATTTAAATCGATAGTACTTTCATATATATATATATATGTATGTATGTATGTATGTGTGTGTGTGTTTCATTTTCCAACCAATTTTCCAGCTACAGCTGGGTCTGGGTGTGTGCATATAAGCAAATGCAATTACTGCTACCGGCTTGCCAGGCCTGACATAGCTGCAGACATAGTGCGATGTAAGTGTTAATATACTAGTAAACATGTAGTCTGAAACAGACTCAGGTCGACTACTCCTGAGGCGTGTGGTCAATTGAAACCCAAACACCATAGAACAACGATATCCACAGTGTAACATTCAAATCCACAAAAAAGCGACTGCCTTCAGAAGGTTAGATATTCTTCAGCCTCATTTTAGGGATTTATTGAATTAACAAATAAAAATATAAGATAACAAACTATTAAGGAATAAAGGTCACCAGCTTTTACTTGTCTGGCATTAAAATTATGAAACATCAACAAAGTTCAACGTGCTAGGAACGAAGATATATAGGAATAAGAGGGAATGTAGAAGTAAGTAGTAAGTGCAAAAGGAGGGAGGAATCATCCAGATAGCTTAATTCTCTTCCTCATTACGACAGTAGATACCCTTCAAGGGAATATTCCCTATTATTTGCCTGTACTGCACAGTAGTGCTATTGAAATAAGAATAGTTTTTCTATCTCTGTGTGTGTGTGTGTCTCCCTCTCTTCTCTCTCTCTCTCTCTGTATAATATATATATATATGTGTGTGTGTGTGTGTGTGTGTGTGTGTGGGTGGGCGCGCGCGCGTGCAGGTAGATAGATGAGCTCTGACGGTACTTCTTAATAAAATGAAACGGAGATAAAAAGGCTCATCATTTTACAATCGTAAGAAAATATATTCCAGTCCACTTGAACAAAAACATAACAATATTTGTATAAAAGTGTATGCAAAGAAAGTATTACAAAAATAAATTTATTTTGTTTTTATTTCTCAAACTGATTTTATTTTTACAGATTCATGTAAAAAAATATAGTCCCATTTGAGTAGTTATATTTTCATACTTTAAATTTTTTTATATAACTACTAAAACGATTTTGTTTAAATTACCTAATCATACTCGCTAAAAAAAAAAACTGGATTTCAACTATAACATTATTATTTATTTATTTTTTCACTTTTTTAGATTGAATTTAAAATTTTTTTACTTTTCTGTAGAAAAAAGTAAGTCTTACTAAAATGTAGCAAGGGAAATTTAAAATCCAGTATTAAATTTCTATCATATATATTAATCTAGACTTCTTATATCTAAACCAGTAAGTTATTTCTATTTTATCATGGTTATATCGTTTAGCATTAATAAATATTTTGAGAAATATGAACTTAAAAACAATAAAAAATGTCATGGCATTTATTTGAATATATTTTATTGCAATAAAATACTTAGGCTTTTCACAATATTTCTCAATAATGAGTATATTCCGCACCTATAAGAGAGAGAGAGAGAGCGCACAATTCGTTGTTGTGTAGTGTTGTTTTTAAAATTGTTTATAATCATATATAATAACGATGAACCATTCTGTTCGAAACGACTTAGTATTTAAGTGAACTAATATATATTAAACTACGAGGCAAGATTACAAATTTTGGTTTAAAGCAATCATTTTTTTATTAAACTTTATTACTTGGGTAATCTTACATACAGTAGTTAAAATCCAAAGAAACATTTAAATTGAATTTGATTTTCTTATTATGGATTAAAAATATTTTAATCTTTTTTCTAATGCATCATTTTAATTAATAAGAATTTTAATTTACTGTTTATAAAGTCTATGAGAAAAGTATAGGCTATTTTAATTATTATTGTATAAGTGATTTTATTTCTAGATTTTTACTGATAAAGGATTGATGGGTGATACAGCGCTTGTTTAAGCAAGTGTTGTTTTGGCAAAGTATCCATGTATCAGTTTATGAAATTGCATTGTTGCCAAAAGGTACAGTTCTAGTTGCTTATAACTTGTCGGTTAGTACACAAATCACTTGATTTTTATTGTTTACATATTACAACATACGTTTTACATATTACTCCATTACTTGAAAGTAATGGAGTAAAGTAACATTGACAACAAAGCAGAAAATTCGGTCACGTTTTTAATAAATATATATAAAAGAACTATAAAAACATAATAGAACAGTTAAGGAATTAACTGAAAATAAAATAGAAATCAAAAGAGTTAAGTATTCAACTTGTTATAAAAAATATATCGATTGTTTTTTTATAACTTTTTCACGTTGCCGTTTAAAAAAGTTATAAAAGTGGTCAAGGTAAACTAAAGTCGCTTTCCTTATTGAAACTGTTATTTACATTAGTTACTATAAAAGAAATCTAAAATTAAAAGAATAGCAGTATGAATATCAAGATAAAATTTAAATAGAACTTCAAAATGGTAGTTTTATTATTTTTAATCGGAAATTGAACGGAATAAATTCATTTTAGGCCCTAACCTCAAAACAAATATATAAATACTTTAAATATTTATATATAAATATGATAATTATTAAGAATTCCAAGTTCCAACGGTAGACATTAACTTAGTGCCATTTCCAGCGTCACTTTTTATTGATAAACTATTTTTAAAAAAAACACTTAATGGTATCTAATGCCAAAATAATGTTAGATTTAATTCCTCAATAATGTATATAGAAATATAATTAAGGCTTCATTAGTATGATTAGTAGAATTATTAGCTTAAAATGACAACCGAAAAATGTTTTGTTTGTTTTTGCGAAGCGGTGATCGTAAATCACGTTTCAAAAAATTTGGTGAAAATCACAAGTAGCCTTGTATTAATTCTTATATCTGAGCAGAAGTAATAAATAAACATTATACTTTCTGATCATATTGAAGAAAGTCCTATTGATCCCTGTTAATAGCGCAGTTTTAAATTTTTAAAATTAAACATTAAACTTCATAATACATTATTCACTATAAAAAAATCAGTACCTAGAAATCATTACTAATTTATATTATTTACGTTTTTGATAATGAGAAAAGGATGATTTTTTGATAATTTATTTGACAGGGTGGGATAATAATAAAAAAAATAGGTAAGTAAAAGAAAATATATTTTTTTAATTGTTTGTACATATGGACTTAAAAGTAATAACTTTCAACTTCCAATCTGAAAACAGATGTACAGAGATTAAAATTCCAGTTTCTTGATTGGATGTAGCGTACGTTATCATGCATCAAAGTTTTTTTAATAAATATACGTATAATCAATGTACAGTGTACATATCTTTTTAAAAGATTTTTATTTATGATATTAAGCTTGGTCGATATTAACTACTCTTGTATTTAGAAACTTTTTCATATCAAATTTTGTGAAAATGAGTAAAAAATTTTGTTTTTCTTCACCATTTATTTTATACGTTTTATTATTTTTTAACGAAAATCATTCTTCTGCTGAAAAACCTTTTATTATAAACATGAAATACTAACTATAAAACATGCAGCTACTTAGAATATTATGTTTATAAAACTGCTCGCGGTTATTTTATTTCCCACACAGCTGGATGGTATAACTAATTAACTTATTTTAGTGAAAAAAAAAACAAAAAAAAACACTATCATTTTCTGTATTAAAATAGTACATATTTTGAATGCTGCCATTTTTTTAGTCTAAATTTTGGGAGTTTTAAAAATCTTTCCCTTTTTATAGTTAAACTAAAGGCAAAATAATATTAATGATTACGAATTATATTAATTTTTCAGCTGGTAAATGATACCGTAAATAGTCAATTTAACGGTAATATTACGCAATATTAGTTATTCGATTACTAGACGACTAATATAATGCTAATATCATTAAGAGTCCTTATATAAAATATAAAATAAACAATTTTCTGAATCGAATAACATTTTTAATTGAAAGAAATCGATTTAGTAATACTACGCTGAAATAATTTACTTATATTCAGGTTACTGATAATGAAAGGATCGTTGAAAATAAATTTGTTAAGTAATAATAAATGAAAAAGAAATCTATCCTTAGTTAATGGGGTGTTGCTGTTTGTCCAGGTGGTGACCAAATATTTGGCAAGGACATCGTGAGGTATCCTGGCAACGGCGTATGTTGAGAGATCCCCATGTAATGACATTCATGTTCGCGAGGAGAGGTAAGGGTTGCTCAGTATAATAGTAATGAGTCGAGTTGTATACAGTAGATAGCGTTACTGTAATGGAACCTTTACCACTCAGTAAAAATGGAATGCCGTTATATAAAATGGGTCATGCAATTCTACCCACTATTATTTTTTAAATTATTTTATTGATAAAATTTTAATTGAAGAAAAATAATAACTAATACATTTTTTGAAACCTAAATTATATCAGGTGTCAATATTAAAATACAAAAATTTATTTCTCTTTAGAATTCTACAACAATTATTTAATGAAAATACAATACGATTCTTTGTTTAATAAAAGAAAAAATTTTGTCAAGAGTTATAATTGTAATAAATTTGGATCTTAAAAGCAATTTACTTTGTACGTGCAAATACAATACAAGTATATGTACTATGTAAAAAGTGACTAAATTCATCACATCGTAATTTTTACATCATCAAGCAGCCGCTCTCTATTTGGAGATATAAATAATACAGATGAAATATTCATAATAACTATTTCATTAACTGTAGTCAGCCATTTACGTCCAGTGCGTAGGTACATCTAACTGATCAGCCGGATACATTTACTCACTACTCAATGTACAAATGCGAGGCTTTTGCAATTATTTTACTAAAATTTTTCTAGTCTTCAATGAACGAAGAAAAGCAATTTTTTGTAACTTAACTGTCGACATAAAATTGTTAATTAGTAATGTGATGTTTTCATACTAGGCAAAAAAACCGTAATCTCCTGAGGAATTGTAGCGGAGCTCGATGCTTACTGCCTAAAAAGGCCTGAAGAAATACTTCTTTGATTGT
Source organism: Lycorma delicatula (assembly GCF_047948215.1). Lineage (NCBI taxonomy): Eukaryota > Metazoa > Arthropoda > Insecta > Hemiptera > Fulgoridae > Lycorma > Lycorma delicatula. The sequence continues at coordinate 68,121,994 of NC_134456.1, read as the reverse complement.
TTGTCAGTTTTGAGGTTTCTCTGTGGATAAATCATTCATTTCCTATTTTCCGCACTTTTGCGTTTATTTATGCCTAACGGTAAATGCTAAATTTAATATATATCTAAAACAAAATAAATTTTTGTCTGAAAATTTATTATTACGTAATCGATGTAATATTGCCTTAAACAAAACAGCACATTAAATTTATTATTACGTAATTATGTTATTATTACGTAATCGATGTAATATTGCCTTAAAAAAAATAGCACATTGAATTTATTCTTGTAATCAATTAGAGGTCTGCACCCTCAAATTAAATGGTTTGGGATAGCTTTCCGTATGATACTATCCAAGGATTCCGTTTAATTGTATCCAAGGATTCAATTGTTTTCTATTGGTATACAAAAACCGTAATCTGGGGTGATACAGGTTACTTATCGTATAATTCGTGACTCCAAATACTTGTCAATCCATACACAAGTGTGATAACCGTTATTTTTCCGTATTAACTATAATCTGTTAAAATTAATTAAGACATGCTGAACAAATACACTAATTTAATTAGAAATATACACCACATAATAATTTACATCAGTATCAGCAAAAGTAGAATAAATAATGAAAATAGTTAGAAATTTAAAAAAAAATTCACCATTTCATGACTATTTCCATTGCATATTAAACAAATTTAATGATGATAATAATAATATATCAGCTTTAACTAGATCACCTTTATTAGAAAATACAGCAGTATTGCTTATCGTTGTTCTATAAGCTTGTTCAAACGGAAATATTGAAATGAAATGTTGCTTGATAATTGGACTTTCCAAAAGTTGTTTACAGTTTTTTATCCTTTGATTTTTACAAACTAAAATGGATATTAAGCGACTATACAAAAATAAAAAGTTTATTTTTTGTGGTGAAGAAATATCCATTCAACGTTAATAAATATTAGTGAAATGTAAACGATAAGAAATTAGTAGTCTCCTCGGTAGTTCTTAAAATTAATACACAATCTAGGTATTATAAAGGTTAGTTACAGAATTTATCCGGCAACTTTCATTAAAAATCGGTTCATCAGTAGATGAAAAAAAAGTCAGTGTAACCAAAAAAACAAGTTTTATAATTGTACAAAACGAAAGCAAATTATGGTTAAATTAGGACACTTTAAATAAAAGAGAATTCTATTGTAGCACAGAATATAGATTAATTAAATTTCTTCAAGAATATTAAGTTACATAGCATCATGTTTTACACCATCAAATAAGCTATATTTTTATTACATTATTCATAACTGATAAAGAAATATTTGGATTGTATTTTAATAATATTCGTATAAAATCGATGAAAAACAGCACGTTAATACCTCAATTTACAGAATTATGTATTTAACGAGAAACATAAAACGGATTAAAGTCAAAGGAGATTTACTTGACAAACGGTATTATTGCATTCATACCAAAATCTGTTACTTACGTAAGCATCTATACTCGTTATAATGTATAGCACAAAACCTTTTTTACTTCCGTATCCGAAGTAAAGGATGTATTGTAATCGCGAAAAATGATCGGTTTTCAGATTTCAACGGAAATATCCATTTTAACCATTTCTGAATCCATTTTAACTAGTCTCGGCGTGATGTCTGTATGTACGTACGTATGTATCTCGCATAACTCAATTACGATTAGCCGTAGGATGTTGAAGTTTTGTATTTGGACTGTTGTAACATCTAGTTGTGCACCTTCTCCTTTGACTGCAATTGACTGAACCAAGTGTCCAAAAAAGCCCAAAATCCAACAAAATTTGGATTTTGGATTTTTCCTTAACTGCAGTAATAAATCCTCATTGAGAGCTTTTCAACGACATATCACAAGCGGTACTTATTTTCATTGGTTCCATAGTTACAGCCAAATAAAGTTTTAATTAATGAAATATTTGGATGTTACAAGGAGAAGGCACATCGGTTCGACTCATTTTTTTTTAACTTTTTTAAAATTTAAACATATTGATTTATTAATAATAATTAACCTCTGACTATAAACAAATTTCTACCACAAATAATAATAAAATAAATATATATAAAGTTATTAAAGAAATAAAATTTTATGCACTTTTCATTTTTAAGAAATCTGAATATGTAATTTAATAGGCGTACAAGGAAGTCATGTGGTATCCACATCAGATTTTTTTTCTTTTAAGTTGCCGAATGCAAAATGCACAATTTTTTATCATTCCCATGAGAAAATAAATGGTTAAAACAAACTATGCGTAATAAAGTAGCTGTTCAAATTGTTTTTTCTACACAGTACAAGAATATACCCAGTTATAAAATCACAATTACATAATTTCAACAATAATTCAACTATATTTGTTAAATTTCTACAAACAAACATAAAAAAATTATAAAACACTGTATTTATCGTGTTCGCAATTGGCATAGAAATAAAAGAAAATATATAAAACTATTATCAAAATTATTGGCAATCACACATTACCAATAATCACACAGAGAGAGGTATGCTAACAGGGACCCCGGTGTCGCTCAGATGTAAAGGAAAAACTATTTTGTTACCTGAATCGTACAGTAGATTCTCAAACTTCCGAAATTAACATTTTTAACGAATGATAACTTGACGATTTAAACAGTAACAATTCGGTGTTTATCTTAATTTTTTTTAAGATAAACAATTTTCGACATATTCACGTGAGTCATTAGCTAACAGTTGCATACCTACAATTAAGTGTAAAATGTAGCTCTAGTTGTCTTAGTATAATAACCAAAATGAGATTAAAAAGGTATCTGATTAAAAATAAATAAATAAAATTATAATTTTTAATAACTTATTTCATTTAAACTACTTTATTTTTTTAAATAAATAAATTTATTAATTAGTTTTGCTGCAAGGAAGTTAGCAAGTAATATTAATAATTTTGGTGATTAGAAACTTGACTAATTTGATGTATTTAATCATTCTCTTTTAATTTACGCTTTACTTTTAGTTTTAAGATGATTGTTACAACACCATATTTAACTACTAATCTTTTTTTTCTCAACGTAAATCTTTTTCTGCAGTTTTTACTTCTGTATTTTTTATTACTGAACTGTATAATCATTATTAAAAGTTTTATAAATATTAAAAATAATTATATGCAATTTTAATTAACCACTATCTTACAAGAGTTTTTAAATTAATGTTTGAATTATCATATTTTTTATCAAAATAAGAAAATTATGTTATTATTTCCTTTTTAAAAATGTAACTAAATTATAATTACAATTTATCTGCAAATATCAATTATTTTATATACGTAAAACAAATGAAAGTATTATATAATTATTTTAAATCAGTTTTTACTCAAACCTCATCAATAGTAATTAAAACAGAATGAAATATCTGAATTGTCATCATTGACAATATTAAATTAAAATTCCATTAAATTGGAGTAATATGAACGAGACGTTATTTTCAAACGATATTTCTAATCCAATAAATATACAAGTGAAATGCGCTAATTACACTTAAATTTTCACTAATTAATACATTTAAAAGAATAAAATAGTTATAATAAAGATGACTACATATGAACCATGTAACATAATAAAATCACTATTATATTATAATTCAGTTCATGGGCCAGAAGCTGATTATGAATCACAAAAGTTCGTTAACTCTCTTCTATTATGAATTTTACATAATGGAAAATAATGTGATAATTTGTACAAAACTTTGATGGAAACCATTAAAAGTTTCACATAACATTATTCAAGTTATATTATTCTATAGAAAATTTTCCTCAGAGGATAAAAAAAAATAATAAAAACACTGATATTCATTAACATTTTACCCATGTTACAAAAATTAATAATGAGGAAAAAAATTTTTGCATATATTATAATATATTATAATATTTTTTATAAGTTTCACACAAATATTTCAGATACAAAAATAATAATTAAATAAAAATAAAAAAATACTTTTTTTATAAAAGAAAAATATTGATTGAATAAATATCAATTTTTTTAATTAACCTATTAATGTATTTTTTGAAAAAAACGAGTAAACAATTGTTCTGATGTCCCCACTCTAGTATATACCACAAAATACTAATGCAATTATTAAAAATAATATATTATAAAAGCAACCATAATAATTAGATGATTATTTATCCTAAAACTTATAGACTTAAATTATTCTGAATTTAACAATTAAATATATAATTTTGTCTTCTTAATATCAATCGTAAAACGTTTTACTACAATTTAACTTTTACAAATTTGTAATCATTTTTATGTAACATTATAGAGTTTAAAGAACTTAACTAGGGGATAAATTTCACATTGACAACAACCAGAAAAAAGAACTAAAAAAAAAATTACGGTAGTTTTATGGAAATTTCCTAGTAAATTTAATATGGATATTGTACTCTACAAAGACCAAAATTACACATTAATAAAACAGAATTTTAAAACAAATTCTTCACACCTTGATTTAAAACAGTTAATGTTAAAACATTAACAGTTTTAATGAAAATTCAATATCATCTAATTATTAATGACAGATAATAATAAATGAAAGGTAGTGCAGTTATCCGGAAAAATAATAATTTTTCTAAAGCCCTTTTTCTTAGTCTTTCACAAATTGCATCTAATAACCCCTTGATTCCGGTGGGAACGGGAGTAAGTTTAAACTTGTAAATTAGAAGTGAGTCAGTCATTATTGGCTTCTGAATGGAAACATGCTTGGTTTCTAATCTCAATGACAGTGTAAAAAGAAGATCTACGCACAGTTCATATTCATACTCAATTACGAAATGTGACAATTTTCAATTACGTTATGAATTATTGGCGATACGTTTGATAAGCTACAAAATATAAATCTTTTTTGGTCATAGCATTATATATGTGTGTGTGTGTATAATATTATATTATATAAAATTAACAAAATAATAAACGGAATTCCATAAAAAAATGACGTTGTATGAAATACTAACAAAAATTATTAAAAATGTATTAATTAAACGTCTTACTACGAAGACCAGACAAAGCTAAAGTCTGTTGGACGATGTTTCTTCTCAGATAAATAGAATTTAAATCTGAAGCAGGTCAAAGAAAACAAAGTAAAAGATCTGTTTAAGCCTACATTCAAAACTAAAAAAAATAATTTCCAGAACAATAATTTTTATATTAAAAACATTAATAAATATTGTTAATATAAGTTCATTCATAAAATTACATTCAAACGTGGATAAAGCTACTCGTAATATTTGTTTTTATCTTTCAAATGTACTCTAAAAAATTTAAAAATTAAAAAAAATGAAATCTTTGATGATCATCAAATTTAAAACATGACAACTCTTCCATGAATGTTCCATTGTTAATTTTAAGCATTTTTTTTTGTATTAAAAAACCTTCTTGATGTTTAAATATCAACCCCTTAAAACAAAAAAAAAAATACTTAAAGAAAATTTTATAAAAATGCAGAAGGTATTATTTTGATTTTCATAAAATACAGTCACCCCGCTCTTTGTTTTGTTTACATTAAAACAAAAACTGCATCTTGTATTGGAAAAAAAAGATCCATTGTTATTGAAGAATCTTTGATAATACAGAAGGGGTTGATGATTAAAATCTAAAGATTATATCCGAATATGTACGTATTATAATAAAAATGTAATGGTATGATTCTACAACGTAAATACATTACAAAAGATCTCATACTAATAATAGTAATAATAATATACTTTTTTAATCCTTCAGAAATTATATAAATTTTGTAACATTAATATTATTTTTTTTTTAAATTTATTCAAACGATTACAATTCAACCAAATGACATCATAATGCTGTCATTGTAATTTTTACATTTTTAATGTAATTAAAAATTTAATCAGGATGTTAGGAGAACAAATAAATATTCTAATACCAAAAAACATCTTATTATGATGTAATTTTATCAAGCCTTTTCTTAACCGCGAGAAAAATTTAAAACATACGAAACAAAACAGAAAATATATACTAATTAATTTTAAGGTATTTTTTAAAAATATGTCTCATACTGACTGTAATTAGGTTCTATTAATTTTGTTTCTTTCTGAAAAGTTATATATAAGAGACTACACGCAATCAAAGGAAGAGTACCGACCAACATCTAAAACTAATATTTGATCATAAAAATCCATATTTGTAGTTACCGATTTGACGAGATCATTTGAAATAGCTTTTAATTACTTGAATCTACGAGAATGTTGCCTAAGATGTACCTGTGGCACATCATGACTATTGTACTTTAATTTGGTTTAAGCTTTACCTTAGAACTAATTCAATGTTAATGTTTCTCGTCGGATGACTGTACGTAAACCATCTAAGATGTATTAGTTCAGAAAATTAAGGTACAAACATAGAAAAATCTGATCTACACTTACAGAATCGAAAGTAAGAATGAAATTATAAAATAGAAGGAAAACAAGCGGAGTGAGAAAGACGATTTCAATCGGAAGAACCAAACAAATGCTTCCCTAGAAGTACGATCAAGCCTCCTCGATAGCCAGCACCCAACCTGACAAGAATGGGGAAAATTTTTACCAAGACAGAACAACGCACAACTAATCAACCATTGCATGATGATCAGATTATTTATATTCTGCATCAGAAATATAATTTTTGTTCAATATTATTGCATTTAAGGGCAGAGATTTGAGATAAGTTTCTTTGAAACATCCAAACGGGACGCTAAGTTACAATAAAATAATGATAAACTCCATTGTAAATGAACTAATGAGTAAACATTTTCTCATTCATACTTCACTTTAGTACTTTTACCTGTGGAGGATTGAATCTTAAAAAACTTAGCTCGAGTATTTCATTCTCTGAGCTTGAGATCTATTTAGACAGCCATTCTCAATTGCAATGATTGTAAAACCAAGCTAACAGCCATACACAACTTTGACAATTTCCAAACTAAACACGGGATACAAATATTCGCATATTAAAATAAAAATCGTCTTTTTTATACGAATAGTATATTAAAATGTAGATCATGCCTATCTAAAACAATATGTTATATTAATGAAAATCTGAATAAAAAGAGGTTTGTTGTTAAAGTAATGTTTAATGCTGTGAAATATCAGGAAGTAGAAAACTTATTCTAATATTTTTGAGAAATTTACAGGAAGTATAACGGAATATTGAACATAAAAGAGAGTGTAACAGAAAGGCTAAAAAAAAATTCTTAACAAATAATTATAAAGTATTTGTTAAATAGAAAGAGTTATTTGCTAATGATAATTGTAAAATTAAACAAATAAAAAAAAAAGAAATAACGTCTTGGTCATCCTAAATTGGATTCTCTATTAAATATAAGGTACTAAAATCACAATTATAAACAGATTACTGCGAAAAAGGTTACTCATATATGAAAAGAAACAGGATCTCTACGTAAGAAGTTTTATTACAGTAAAGATAAAAACAAAATTTGACTTTCTTAATTCTTTAAGAAAGTGTAACAAAATTAGTAAAAGTAATGTAAAATAAACAATAAATTTATTCGACGGAATTGTTAGATACTGTATATAATTCAATACGATTAAAAATGTTTATCCAACAAAAATATTATTTGTAAACAAAAGAAATAAAAATGGTGCAATCATTTAATAGATAACGTATAAATCAGTGAGCAACTAGTGGTTTCGTGACAAAATACTATTCATTTTTATGGAACTAATATTTGCATAATTACAACCAGTAGTATTATAAAAACAATAAAGATATTTTGTAATCAATTCAGTACTTTTAATCACAAATGTTTACCTATTCTTTCTTAATATTTACTTTTCCATTCGAATTTTGTAGATGAAAAAAAAATTATATATATATATATATATATATATATATATAATTTTTTTTTAATATAATGGCATATTATATATATATATATATATATATATATATATATATATATATATATAATATGCCATTTTCTTTAACTGATATTAATGTGTATGTATTTTAACTATAAAAAAAGGATCCCTGTTTTGGCTGAGAACAGCTATATATTTTCGTGAGTGACTTGTGATGTATCTACCTGACTTTAACAGTAACGTACTAACATGTATACATAAAATAATGTATGTATTGATACACTGTTATCATAAATGTTACGATTATAATACAAATTACACAAAAACAAATTTCCGTAGCTATGTCGATTTTCTTTGCTGAACACCAAAAATGAATAAATAAAGTTTTGCCAATTTGATATTCGCTGTCCATTATATATGAACAACTTAAAAAATATAAAATGATTACTGTTTGATGCGTCATTTATAATAAATTTGTCAATTTTTTCTGCGGATGTTGTTTTACATTTTATAATTAATTTAAGAATATATTCATAAAAATTTACAGAATCAGAAAATGGAATGTTAAAAAAATTACCGTAAATCCGACTCAACACAGAATATCATTTCGAAATTCGCATAGTCTTTTAGTCAAATTTAGTTTAAAACAGTTATAGCGCTTTTCTTAATGGGTGCCATAATAGCAAGAGCATTAATCTCAACTAGTATTGTAAACTTATAATACACTTTCCGTTAGCATCCGTTTTGAAAAAATTGATGAAAGCTGAAATTTGAGTTTTATTTATTTATTTTTTTTTGCTTGATGATATGGCCACATAAGCTTGAAGCTTGTGCATAGGATATGACAATGTAGAGAATAAAAAAATTCCTTGCCTGACCGGGATGCGAACCCAGGGTCTCCGGATGAAAGGCTGAAACGCTGCCACAGAGGCCGGCGTGAAATCATATTTTGTTTTTTCCTATTACTTGTCTAAGTTTTTAATAATCTTTTTTTAATACTTTTATTTACAGTCGCATGGATAATTACAGCCACTAGTGAGTCAAATAACACTACATGATCATAAATAATAAAAAAATAAACAATAAAGAATAAACAAAGACAAGAAACAACGAACACAAACTAAAATAAATAAATCAGATAAAAACCACTAAATTGTATTCTTCATTCCACTGTAGGAGAGGAACCGCAACAGACATTTTATACCTTCTTTCCGGTCTAGTAGAGATTTCATATCTGAACCCAGGTCTAAGTTTTGTCGGATGGTTCCAAAGATTGGGCAATCAAAGAGCAGATGGTGCACGGACAATTTGACCTTACACGCCTCACAGCACAGATCCGCTAGGAGAGCCAGACAGATGAGCGTGGATAAGCCTGGTGTATCCAATCCTAAGCCGAGTTAAGATGACTTAGTCTCTCTTGTTGCTCGAGGAAAGAGGTTTCTCGAGCACATTCTTCCGGATATTATGAAATGCCGCGGGAGGACTAAGCAGCTAGAACATATTCCACTGAGCTCGCAACTTTACACGGACAGACCTCATGAAGTCTCTCTCACATGTCAATTGTACTCGGAGGCCATTTATTGCCGCTCTCTTGGCAGCCTCATTAGAGCCCGTTCGTTCCCGAGGATGCCACAGTCTTATTTATCCTTGAAAGGATATCACAAATAATCTGGACGATGGATTCAGAACGTCTGCAGCTCAAGCTCTCAATTACACTCCTAGAGTCGGTAATTACTAGGACTCTGTCGTCACTTTCAAGGAGGAGTAAATTGCAAAGGCCTCGCAAAAGAACGCAGAGGAACAAGCACTAAGCTCATATAATATCTCAGTGTCAGGGAGTACAGTAGAACAGTCACTTCCTTCGGCTGAGAGACAGAGTCATCTGTATAGATGAAAGTGTATCCATTGTACTTCCTCCAGACGTTCGAAAACACTCCTTCCTCCAAGATAATCTTGAACAGGTGTAGTAGGTGCCGGAGTCCCTCATCAGAGAGTTTTCTTATGAAGATATATATAGTATTCCATCGGATCCAGGACTAGAAGACATGCTACTACATCTAAAGTGCAAGTACGTCTTTTAATAATTATTCTTGTAAAACGAATGCAATATCTTCGTTAAAGTTAAAAAAATAATTAAACATCGGTTAAATGGTATCTTAAACAATTTGAATTCAATGTGAATAGGAAAACATGTTCATAACTGATATAATTAAAAACATGCCTCGTTCAAAATATATTTTGTGATCAGACAGAGAGCATTAAAATAAGATATATAATCTTCATCACAAGAAAATCAAAAGCATCATAATTAATAAATATACATTATAAATAAAAAAATATTAAAGAAAACTAATAATAATTTCATGTATTTAAGTTAATAGATAAATCTATTAGGTAGTTTCTTTAATATACGTTTATTAATTATTTAAACTAGACTTTTCTACAGCCTTCAGGTCAAATTAATTAGAATGTTAATAAAATAACGTGAAAAGATGAACATTTTAATTATGTTTCTCAGTGAAGAATAAAACAAACGCAATAGGAAAATGTGAAGCTAGAATTACTATCCATGGCGGAATTACACGGACTGTAGTTAATCCTCTTCTTTAACTAAAACTAGAAATGACAGAAATAATCATCATCACGGATTAATATCTAAGAAAAGAAGTTAATATGAAAATGAACAAGTTTTTAAATAAATAAGAAAATAATTATTATAAAAATAAAATTGTAATAAATGTGAAAATAAGTTACACTGTACGCTACAGTGAAAAACTTTGCTATTTACGTCGTGTGTGAAATGAAATATAAAGAAAAAATTAAAGAAATGAGGAGATATTCAAAAAATGCCTTTCAAAGCAACACCATCGTCGTTTTCATTCTTAAGAATTTCTTCATTATTTAAAGGTAATAAAATATTTTACTAAAATGATAAAATATTTGTATTGAATTTTTAATCTAGAAAATAAGATGAAGATAATAAAGAGAAAATTGAAAAGAGTCATCTGAAATGTCCTGCATAAAATTCTTTATAGTTATTTAAAAGATAAAAGTTAACAAACTTCTAAAGAAACTAGATAAAAAGATACTCGCCTAGCTTTATGAAAAAAAAATAATTATATAAATCAGCTATCCTAGTTAAATTCTATATTTGTTAGTTTAGAAATGAAAAGAGAAAAGGGGTTAAATACTCTGAAGAAAAATACTAAAAACACAAAGAATAAAAATGGTATTAAAAATTAATATAAAATATATAATGTACATTATAATAAATAATATTATATTTATAATATACATGTATATATAATAGTACTTAATATTATTATATATAATTTATGACACTATTATAAACAAAATGATAATAACTTGTTACAATCAAAGTGTAATGCTTTAAAATATATGATAAACCATTAATTAATTCCAAAGTAACATTTTTTTTTTATAAATGTTGCACAAAAAAAAAGTAACACTAGAACACAATAACGTTAATAAAGTTTTCCACATTAGACTTAGTTATTATTAGCTGGCGAAGTTAGGGTGAATATGATGTGATTTGCTTGTAATTATAAATCCATAATAGTAGGACCGATATTCCTTCTTTTTCCTGTTTCAGCCTCCGGTAACTACCGTTTAGATAATACTTCAGCGGATGAATGAAGATGAAATGTATGAGTGTAAATGAAGTGTAGTCTTGTACAGTCTCAGTTCGACCATTCCTGAGATGTGTGATTAATTGAAACCCAAACACCAAACAACAACGGTATTCACGATCTAGTATTCAAATCCGTGTAAAAATAACTGACTTTACTAGGACTTGAACGCTGGAACTCTCGACTTCTAATTCTGATTTAGGAAGACGCGTTCTCCCCACTAGACCAACCCGATGGGTTAGGATCAATATTCAAGAAAAACTATTCAAACGGATTACTTTATTCAAGTAAAACTAGGCGATTTTTTTTTCAAATAAAAAATTTTTAAGACTGTTTAAGACTCATCGAGTAGAATATAGATTAGAGATATTCCATATTTCACCGATTAACTATGTTTAGATTCCAAAATAGTAATGGTTTCACAAGATTTGACGAGAAATCTATCAATTTCAAAATGGCATTTCCGTTACCAAGAATAACAAGCTCGGTTTATTAGGTTTGCTAAAGAATATTAGCAGTAAATTGGTTTTCTATAGTATTTATTAATCGAACTGAATATACTGCTGCATATCATCAGATCCAGTCTGATTTTATGATTATTTAATTGATTTACGAGTTATATACCATATTTCAGCAGAGTAAACAATCAAAATAAAAAAAATACTACATCTATTTAATGTGACCTGGATGCTATAAAATCGTGTTACGAAATTTTACCATTGTTTTTTGACTAGGATAACAATAAACAGATCAACGGATAAATGTTGAAATGCCAAAAATAATTCACACATGAAATACGATTTAAACTATTTCGGAGATGAAAGTATTTTCCTTACTAAATTTTAAAGTAAGAAAATGGATAACTTATTAAGAATTGAAGTCTTAATAGATAAGACGATCATAATCCTAAAAAAAAAACTAAACAAGAGATTTGGAGTGTTTTTTAAAGTTACTTTGTATAAATGTTTTTTTTTTTTTTTCTTATTATGCATTTAATAGGCTATTTATTTCTATTTATAAAGATGAAGAAAAATATATTTCTATTACATAAAAAAAATATAAATTTCAATAATTATATTTTCTTGAGAATATATTTGTTATAAAATACCAATATAACAAAAAAAGAAGAAATTATTAAACACTACAAATAAACTTAATTATCTTAAAAAAAAGAGAATAATATGCTTGAGAAATAAATATGGAACGATTCCAAGTATAAGAATCTTTTCTTATTTCCAAAATAAAAAGGAAAACTAGTGCGACTGTACCCGCCCACCACTTGAGAAATGTAACCTCAAGTAGAGACTGCAAAGTTCTTCTTGCGTACTCCATAATTTAAAGCCTGTCGCTTGACACGACCTTCACAACCAGCTACACTAAAGATTTAAGTTCCCTTATTTCAAGATAAAATCCTCCCTAAATTTTCTAGCTCTTCATCGATAAATAAGAATCAGTCGTTCCTTACGTTCTACAATACAAAATGTATATAATCTTATTGCATATAAATGTAGATGTTTTATTATATTTTTGAAATAATTTATCACATAGTTATCAGGTTTTTATTTTTGAATAAATATATTATTTAATAAATAAAATGTAGTAAATAATTCATCATTTTTTGTAAATAAATCATTCAATTAAATATATTTACACTTTTTTTTTGTACACTAAAATAGATAAAAAAATCAACTCTGTTTACCATAAAAATCAAATTAGTACAAAATATACAGTGTCAATACTCGTATATTTAATTAATACAGAAATAATTGGATTTCTATAATCAGTCAACTTGTTTCGATACCACTATAATTTAAACCATCTATAACGTTTATAATACGGTTTTTATCATTTAAGGCTACAATTTCTATACAAAAAATCAATTAATTTTGGTGTAAAAATGAATTTATTATAGTAAAACGTTAACAATACTGAAAAAAAAATTATACTAATTTAGCGAAATTTGATTTATTTTATTAAATATATATTAAAAGGTAATTATTTTGTTTAGTAATTATCAATTAACAATAATCCCTAGATTAAAACAATATTTCGTGATCAAAATTTAATTTTTCAAAGAACGATATTTGAATGAAGATTATGAAAAAAGTGTAAATTAAAATTACCTAAAAACTATTTCTTCCAAAATTCCATTTTTTAATAACTTGATTACGGATACAAAGGCTGTTATACATCCAATAGCATTATGTTTGAACCGTATAAAAAGCTACATTACAGTATATAGTTGTAATTAATGGCGAGAATATAATATTCCTGGCAATCCTCGAAGGGAATCTGTGGCAGTATTCACGATGACTACGGGTCATGACTGTCTTGCAGAACATCTTTTCAGGATAAAAATCCTCGCAAATCCTGTGTGTGTGTTATCTGTAGAAGTAAAGTTCTATTATGAATTTGGGATATTTAAGATTATGTAAAGAACTGATTGATTACAGAATAATGTCTGAAGGAAGATTCTACTGGAAGGCCAGAAATCTAATGATACTGTATTGGTACAGTATCACTGAATAAATAAAATGTATAAAAGCCAATTTCCGTATTAATGGCTAGCAAAACAGCACTGGCGGCATTATCTGGGACATGAAGATGTGAGAGTGCAAGCCAAAACGTTTGTTGATGTCAAAGAGGACTAGCAGATATTCGTAAAGGGAATAAATTTAGGCATAGTATTTTTGACACCTTTGAACAGACTATTAAAATTTGATTTAATTTTGTTGTCTTCACAGAAATATGTTTATTTGTATGACGTTATTTCTTTCCCAGTTCTACTAATGGAATGCCTTTATTTGAATCAATATCAGGACAAAGTTTTATCCAGTAATAATAATTAATAGATTTACATCCTAGTAAATGCCAATCTCCAAGGTGTAGTAGCAGCACCGCAGCATTTTATTCTTAAGGTCCCCACCAAATAATAACGGAATTAAAAATGAAATTCTTTCCTTAGTTTTATAGCAACACTGCGGGGAACTCAAAGTAATGAGGCATAATTTTTTATCATATATTGTCAGTATATCATATTTTTCATTAGTTGAGAAAAAATGTCTCAAATTATACTATGAAAAAAAGAAATAAAAAGATTTTTTGTTTTTATCTGCTCGAACTACCCTTTTTTTAAGAATATTGCATGATAATTAATAATTATACTTTGTAAAAATATTACTTCTGAATACTTTCATTAAAAAATAATATATTGTGTAAATTATGTTACATGTTACATCTTTACTTGTTACAACAAAATAACAAGCGAATTTTAAGGAATACTAAGGGATCAGTAAAACGTTTGCGATAAAACATCTCTACCCAATTTTTAAAATCAAATCCAAGATCAACCGATCAAGAAGTAGCCTAGAAAAATTTTAGTAACCAGTATGACAAATTAGTAATGGCCAAAATCTAAATTTTGCATTATTTTTTTAGTTTTTATAATTTTTCTTTTATGAGCTAAGAATATTGACTAAGATGATCAGTCGTTAAAGATATACCTTTGATTAATTTTGACGCCTTAAAGAAACATATTACTCTCAATGCAATATTACTATTTTTTCAACAGGGATCAAACATTTGAAATCATTAAAAGCAAAATACTACGCGCGTATTATCAACATAAGCGATAATCAAGGGTGAGAGTTAGGATTATCATTGCCGGGGTCGCAGAATTGCACATTGGAATTGAGGAGTACACGCTGGTGAGTTTGGAACTGTGGTGGCTCATGCATGGAACAGCTTCGCCAAAGAGAGATGGGACCCCTCCGGCGATCCATCGTCGATGAACGAGTGGGGAATCCTGGCGAAGCAACCAGGGGGAGTAAAGATCGAAGACCCGGAGGGGATCCCTTCTGGGATTTCCCATTTGAGACGAAGGCGTCGTAAAGACCAGAGTCCCATTGATGGGAGACCCCTTCGTGGGTCGCCTTACTCTCTAGTAAGGACTCTAGTAGTAATGCTTGGGTGGGGCCTTGGGAACGGCATAGCCGGGCCCACAGTTACTGCTCAGGTGGTATGAGGTACTGGAACCGTGGAGCTGTGTTTATGTTTAAGTGCGAATCCGGCTTTGGGAGGTGGGGCAAATACAAAGGACAAAAAAGAAACCAGTGATTTAGCCGGCCATCTTGGCGCGAGCGGTGGCGTCTCGGCCTATCATCCGGAGGTCTCTAGTTCAAATCCCGGTCAGACAAGGCATTTTCACACGATAAAAATCATTCATCACATCCTCTGAAGCGATATCTAACGGTGGACCTGGAGGTTAAAAAAACCAGTGATTTAATAAAAACAATTCTAAAAAATTAAGACGATTTTTTTTTATTAGCAAATTCTGCAATAAGTTGTTAGGTTATAAACTGTTTAAATTATTTATTACAATTATTAGATTAGTATAGTAATATAACTGTACAATTATTAATAGTTTTTAATCAAATACTGGCTTTCATAAATATTTTCTTTTTTTGTGGTTTACGAGAATTATACTCTGCATCGTTTACTTCATAATTCTACGAGAAAACAATAGATTTTTATTTTTTGAAAATAAATAATTAAGTAAATAATTCTTAGAGATCCTTTTCAAAAATTAATATTTTATAAAACAAAAAAAAATAATGAAGTTAATTATAATTTAATTACACATACAAAAAACATAATAGAAACATTTATGTTAAAACAAATATAAAGATTCACTTACATTAATTATATTAACATTAAAGAGATTTTGTAAGCGCTATAAAAGTATAAAGAAGTTGTAGTGGGTTGGCTGAAAACAAAACATCACTATATTTGTTACAACGAAGGGGTAATTCAAGAGAAACAGGGCGTGAATTTTTTTTTACAGGATATAACGATTTTTAAAAAATATTTTCTTCCTCTAATTTCCCTCTTCACATTTTCCTGACTTTCATATTAATTCATTTTTTTCTCAACGTAAATATTCTTATAAAGATTAAACCATTTTTTTT
This sequence comes from Lycorma delicatula, assembly GCF_047948215.1. Lineage (NCBI taxonomy): Eukaryota > Metazoa > Arthropoda > Insecta > Hemiptera > Fulgoridae > Lycorma > Lycorma delicatula. Next base: position 68,105,538 of record NC_134456.1, on the reverse strand, counting down.
TCTCTCTTGATAACCTAAAATACCGACACATTATAAGTCCGCATTGCATTTTTATTAAAACATTTTGAAATTAAAAAAAAATTATTAAAGTAAAAAAGAGAGCTTAACCTTTCGTACTTTTCTGCAGTTATTAAAAATAAATTTAATTAAATTAAAAAAAAGATCTAAATTATATTAAAGATGTTAAATGAATTTAACATCAACAAACAATAACATTAACATTCAACAAAATATAATTTATATATATATACAACACATAAGATACAATTTAAAATTTTAATTTATGATATACTGTAGGTTAATATTAATGGTACTGACAAGTGTGCAGTGTAACAAAAGAATTTAAAAAGTTATGGAAAAAGTAGCAGGCTCTTTTGTTTTATTCCTTCTTCTCACAATGCAATATTACTATTTTTTAATAGGGATCAAACATTTGAAATCATTAAAAGCAGAAAACTACGCGCGTATTACCAATATTAACAATAATCAAGACGTGAACGTTAGCATTAGATGTGAGAATTATTATTTCTGAAATTTGGTTTCATCATGCATCTAAATTGGTCACCAAAAATAATATCTATATACGTAACATGAAGAATATTCTAAACTTGAAACTTTTTTCTTTTTTTTATAGACTGTATACCTATGATTTTCGGATCAAAGTCTTAGTCAATCAGATAAAGCCAAAACAATTTTACAACATTTCACATTATATTTTACATTAATACACTACTTAATGCGTAACATTTATCCAACAACAATAAAATCAGTTCCACTGATTGCAAACAATTAGAAAATTTTATTGCTTTAAAAATTTCTGTTATACAAACATTGTATTTTTTATATTCTCTATTAACGATTAATATTCCTGTTAACTATCTTATGATTAACTACTCTTATAGTCCTGGCTCATTTTTCAATGTTTGGAACCGTTACCATCTGATTGAGCTAACTGGCCGAGTTATTTTCACCAGCCTTTTTAATGAAAAAGTCTGGTGAAAATGATGTAGTACCATTGTACTACATCATTTTTACCATAAAGAATAAATAATATTAAAAAGAACCAATATTATACACCCAAAATTGAGCAAAACCTATATTGGTATAAAATACTTATATTGGTATAAAATACCAGTTTACTAAAGATTATTGTAAACTTCGTTTTTTGTGCATTTTACAATGAACTAAAGTCAATTTACATTAGAAATCAGTAAAATTTTCTGAATGTTCTTTGTTTTACTACAAAAACAGAGTAAATTTTAATAAAATTCGAATGAAGCAGATTACAGGAAAAATTGGCTTTTTAAGAGAATGGACACTAAATTCTTGGGCGATACAGTTCAATACAGTTTCAAAGAGTTTCTTGTAAACTTGAAAGTCCGTAATATGACATCCGGCAGGCAATGTAATGGTAATGTAAGAGTATTGAACTTTATCTTTAAAGTTTCCTTGGACAACTTATATGATTCTCAAAATGTCTTTTGATGTAACAAAACAAGTTTTGCAAATTGTATAACAAATTAATTACTGGAATTCTACAATAAATTTAAATCGACTTCAAGAAAAACATAATTAGATGTTGATACAGAGGCAAGTTATTGAATTTATTTCAATTTTTATTTAATAATTACATGTTTTATGTAATTCACAGTAAGTACGTAAATTTGTTGCTTTAGCCCCTTTCAAAACTGGGACTACCACTGTTGTTTTTATACATATGATATAGGTAAAGTACCTCTCTATTTTTCTGTCTAGCTTCCGGAACTACTCTAAGGTATTACTTCAAAGGAAGAATGAGGATGATATGCGTGAATGTAAATGAAGTGTAGTCTTGTACAGTCTCAGATCAACCATTCCTGAGATGTGTGGTTAACTGAAACCCAACCACCAATGAACATTAGTGTCCACTACCTAGTATTCAAATCCGTGTAAATGTAACTGCTTTTACTAGGATTTGAACATTAGAATTCTCAACTTCGAAATCAGCTAATTTATGATGACGAGTTAACCACTCACTAGACCAGCTCAGTGGGCTAGGTAAAGCAACTAATAAAAGTTTTTTTTTAATCTTTAAACTCCCCCAAGACGACCAGCCCACGCTAAAAAGCTTAACACCAGTCGCCTCAGGGTTTCATGGCAGCACAGTCTGCCCTCCCTAGCTCGTCCGAACTTGGACATCCCATCGGGGTCTCCCGTGCCTCCTCGAAACATACTAATCACCTCTTCTGGTGATCAAAATTTTTTCTCCGCAGGAAAGCACCCTTCCAGTCCCTATTGTACCTGATCAAGACACACATTTCGTTTGCCCTTCACAGTTACGCGTCCCCCCATGCACACCTCGAGGGTCCCCCATGCTATCATCGGGGAGCTCCGACCCACCCATTCTCACTCTGGAGCATGTGTCTGACGACGTTATCTGGTGTTACGGCCAGCGGAATCTGACGTCTCTCGTTCTCCCACCTGACACAGTCGAACCAGGTGTGTTCGGCTGTGTCAGCTGTCGCACAGTACCTGCAACTCGCCGTTCTCCTCCTCTTGAAGCGATGCAGATAGCTATCAAAGTTCCCACGGCCCGAAAGAAGTTGAGTGAAGCAGTATCCAACTTCACCATGCTTACGTCCCACCCAAGCACTTACGTCCGGAGTCAGACGCATAGTCCACCGTCCTACCTGGTTCGCCTCCCGCCGTTGCTGCCAGATGGCCATGATCTGCGTCCTTGCATTCTCTTTGTTTACACCTTCAAACCGCAAGCATCGTTCCTCAACCAATAAGTCTATTGACGGCGTTCCCGCAATGACGCAGATCGCGTCGTAGGAGACCTTCCTGTAGGCACATGTCACCCGCAGAAGCAGCCTCCTATGAGTGGCCTCCAGCTTCCTTCCTCCTGTACTTCTGAACCGTCACTGCTCTTTTCCATGCAGGGGCCGCATACAAAAGGACTGATGTCTGTTTACTATAATGTAAACAGAATGATGACGGTTATTACATTTAAGAATTTTCTGTAATTACGTAGAAACGGGGACGATTATAGTAATAGTATTAGAAAAAGTTAAGTAATTAGTTGTTAGAAAATGGTAGGATATTTGAAAAAGTTAAAAAGCAACGGGAAACAGATCACTCTCCATCTAACCTCTTATCCCTGACGTGGGACATCCGTATTGTTACTGAAAATGTTTACACTATTTTAAAATTTGCTCCGTGTTTTACGTTTCAATCGTCTTTATTTTTATTTATATAGACAAATAATAATAAATGACCAATGAAAACGGATATTTTTCAGATTTAGAAAACATTGACTTAAAAATGAAAATTATATTTATTACTGAATAGTAATACTCCATTAAAATTGAAAAATAACCATAAAATAGGGATCTATAGGAATTAAAGTAATAATAACGATAACAACAACAATCACGCTCGTCCTTTATTTGTTAAATCATGTAACTAAATCACCACGAATAAAATAATAAAATGACAGAAACACGTAAGTCAATAGAACAAAATATTTACAAAAGATACCTAAGGGGTATTTTTCGTAATGTAAATGTAATTTAATACATATGAATAATAAATTGTATTTAAATGAATTTACAATTATTTTTTTTTTAATTAAATAAAATAATGGTGTACAGTCAAAAGATTTTACTAGTTTAAAACTCCCAATGTTTAATAATAAAACAATGTTTTATTATATAAAATTACATGAATCCCAGAAATTATTATTAACAAATAAAAAATTATTGAAATTTTATACTTCATGACTATTTTTCTGAAATTATTTTAATTAAATTAATTAAATAAAGGAAAATATAACAAAATCTGACGTAAAATAATAAATAACTTAACTAAAAAATGTAGAAAAACTGTATAAAAATGATACTAAATAACATGAAATTTAAAAACTCTTGCACGTCATTTCAACAAAATATCCGAATTATTTTATTTTTAATACTATTATTTATAGTCGCATCAGCAATTAAATTCATTACCACTTATCAGTGTAATGTAGCTGTATCGGTAAACTGCTTTAATAAAGATCACAACAAAAATGACTTGTTAATCGTTGAAATCCTATTTATTATTAATACGTAGAATAATTATTAATAAATAGAAAAAATTAACGCATAGACTAATCTCTCATTTCATCTTTTTAAGTTCATTTATAATTCATATAAATAAAACAAAATAAGTCTATTCGAATTATTCGGTTAAATTAGTGCAATATGTTAATAACATAATAAAAAATAACCTTTAATTGAAATGTATTTCATCGAGGAATAAAAATTAATGAATTTTATACATATTATTTACCCCTGATGATGATAATGACAACTGGTTTACGAGACATGACATGAAACAAAATGTGAAGTTTAAGATGGACTGAGGTATTTTTAAATTTTTTTAACATATTTTTTGAAAGATGATGATTCTTTTTATGATTTTTAAAAACATTTTCCCATTGAAACTGTAACTTTAGTTTTTTTTTTGTTTAAAAATAATATTTACAATCGGTTACGTATTAAAGAAACCATCAGCAAATATGATCACATACAATCACATATAGAGAGGTTTTTCCATCGAAGCTACTGAAATTCATATACTAACATTCCTATACAGAACATTTAATTTTCACATTTAAAGTTAGGTCAGAGAACAGTGCCAAGTAGCTCAACATAAACAAAAATCATAAGAATACATAAAAAAGAGAAAAAATTAAAATAAAATGTGATTCATATTGAAAAAAATAATAATTAAAATTGAACAAAATGAAATATAGATATGGTTGATGCACTTCCACTTCAACTCACCAAGCTCCAAGACGAGGAATCGCTTTAGCTTTCTTGCGTTAAGGTTAATAGCTAAATAATATACGTGGATGTTTAGGTACAAAGTATAAACTTTGTACCGAATAGTTGTTTTCATCTCGAAAATAATATTCGTGGATTTCACTGTTTATTACAAACTAAGGCGTTCCTCAGTAATGTTTTTGGAATCAGTGTATTATACTGACGTTGCTGCTGCTTGTAGCAAGTACTCCAAAGCTGGATCCTCAGGTCAAAATCGGTCTCAGGATCGCGGAGTGCAATTTATATATTACTGCTTCTTAAAAAGTGAAAGTTGTGATCTGCTCAGCAACCAATACAATTCCATAATCTTAATATCCAGTTTTTTCTCTTTTCCCTTAAATGGAACTTCCACGTAACACGATGATCAAGATGGAGACCAAAGTAACGTACACTTTGAACAAGCGGTATGAAAACACCTTCGAGGTGGATCTGAGAGCAGTCTCCTCTCTCCATTGCAAAAGTCACATGACTCGCCTTCGCTTGATTAACCTTAATTTTCTATCTAGGTAGTCATCCGTTGATTTGGTCCAATTCAGACTGTAGTCTGCTTAACCCACCGGGTTGGTCTAGTGGTGATCGCGTCTTCCCAAATCAGCTGATTTGGAAAAACGGTTCGGTCAATCAATGTGTTGTTGGCTGGCCAGAGGGCGCCAAGGACATCGAAGAGTAGACTCATCGCCTCGGTGGTGGCCTCTTCTGTACTATATGCGGCCCCGGTATGGATCGCTGCCATTAGGTGTAATAGTAATGTTAGGTGTAATGTTGTGAGCCTTCAGGGGGTTCATAGAACCCACCGGGTTGGTCTAGTGGTTAACGCCTCTTCCCAAATCAGCTGATTTGGAAGTCGAGAGTTACAGCGTTCAAGTCCTAGTGAAGCCAGCTATTTTTTACACGGATTTGAATACTAGATCGTTGACACCGGTGTTCTTTGGTGGTTGGGTTTTAATTAACCACACATCTCAGGAATGGTCGAACTGAGAATGTACAAGACTACACTTCATTTACACTCATACATATCATCCTCTGAAATATTATCTAAACGGTAGTTACCGGAGGCTAAACAGGAAAAAGAAAAACTGTTGTCTGCTTCTCGTTATGATGTCACATGTCCAATCTCAGGTGTTGTGCGCCCGGCAGCTTTTTGAAAGATTGAGGTGAAATATTGCGTCGCATTGTTCATATCAACCTAATTGTACAGGAACATCCAGTTTGTTATCTACCCAGCTTAGATTCGATTCTCAATTGGTTCTTGTTATGGAGGACAGGCGGTTTCCTTTTCCTTATCACAGTCTTACTAATGATAGGCGGGACACTGCTTTATCTACTACCTCTACGTTATATATTGTCTTTAGTAGTTATAAGTCAAGAGCCTCAGAGAAGATATTTCGTGTTTCTGTCACCTGCTATGATAAAACGGGATCCTAGCGTTGTAAAGAACTCAGAGAATGAGCCATCCATGATCGTGTGGCGAAGCGGACAATAGATCAACGACAGTCTGAAAAGTCGAAACCCGTCTAGAATCTTAACCGTTATCGCCTGTATGTGATCTGACCTGTATTATGGTTCTTTCCCGTTAAAGCCCAACAGGGCTAGAAACGTGCGGGGGGGTGACTGGAATGTCACTAAGCGGGTGTCTTTCCCTACGGGATTGGGATGGATGTATTATGGTAGTTGGTGATGCTTTATCGCATTTCTGATGAGCAATGCAGCACTTTTATGCTGTCTGCCATCAGAATAATTAGTCATGTAGAATGAATACCTACGAAAACGAAAATAGCTACGATTAGTTAAGTGTGTCTGAGAAAGCAGAACAACATCTAATGACTCGGCCGTTATTAAAACTTTTAATTTTTATTCTCGATCAGCCAGACCACTGCAGGTAGCGATCCTTAGAAATCTACAATCATAAGATATTTCTGATCAACTTAGTAAGCAAGATTACCTATTTTCTGCACTGAAAATTTTATGCTATGATTTTTTTGTAATTTGTCTTCGGTATCACCATAGATGTTCCGCTAAGAGCAGCGGAATAAGATCGAGGATAAGCGCTGGCATGTGCAGTTGAATCCCTAGTCGTTCCTATAATTAAAGAAGGGAAATTTGTATTCAAAGGAAGCTCCATTTCTTCCGGGTCTGGAGTGGATTAGCATTCTTCATTGCACCCTTCAGTTCTGTTTTCTGTCCAGTATTTCATAACAAATCCTGCATCCTCTGTAGTTAACCGAGATGGTCGGATTGGCAGAAGTAGCCGGAGTATTTCTCTGTTTAAGACAATTTTTAGTTCTGTGGCTTAGTGCATATTTAATGCAACGGTAAGGGCTAATGCAGTTGTTCATTTGCGGCCATACTGTTAGCATCACATGCACTACACCAATCTAGGAGGTTTGCAGAATGTCTCAAACGTAACCCCACAGTAGCGTGATGTATCTCAAATTAAATCTCCTTGCTGTTATCTTTGGGCTCCAAGTTGACCACAACGGTTCCTTTATGACTCGATGACGAACATTGATTGTAATTTGGACTTCGAGTCTGCGTTCCTCAATTTTTACCTTGATGATACCTATTGGAATCGAGAAGTGTGAGTTCTTCAAAACAACATAAAAAGCCATCTCGTCTTTCCTCATAAAAGTGTGACCAATCAAACTGTGTTCACGGACCAGATCAATTACCTTCTTGTACACGTTACCAATCTTCGAGATCACATGCAGCTGCTTAGGGCTAATTAAACCTTAGCAATAGCCTAGCCATAGGGCTAATTAACCTTTCCACTAAAGGGTTAACTTGAAAATTCGATTAAAAACCGGTAAAGATAGACTGTAAATAAATATGCAAAAGCATTTTTGCAATACAATACGGTTCTGAATAGTCACATAATAATCTATGTCCTTGATATAATGATTTTAAATATCATAAAATAACACAAAATCAAGAGCAAAAGATAAACACAACCTTCCACTACTACAAACAGCTCTTTTTTTTTTGGAATAATTAATAATCACTTAATTTTTTTGTGATAATTAATAATCACTTACTAGGACTGGTTTGATGAAATCCCTGATAGTAAAGAACTCGTACATGTGAAGAGAAATTGAATACCATTTACTAATATTAAGGAAGAAAAACAACAATTAAACCAAAATTGAAGCGTTTTCATTTTAAGCGGAGAAAATAAACATAAATTTAACTTAGAAACCCTTTATTTGTTGAGTATAGTGTTTTATCTCAATGAAACATGAACAGTAACCAATAAAGATAAAAAATGATTCTATTGAAAAGCCGTGTTATGGTAATGTTAAAATTGGTGACTTGATGAAGTTCAAAATGACATAGTTCTTTTTATATCGGGAAAGAAAAATACCAACTTCTTGCAAAACCTACAATCACTGTTCATATATTCAGGGATGGTTTATAAAATAACGCAAAGATTTTACAAATTTTTAGAAGAAAAATTATAAGAGGAATTGCACGTAATTGAAGGATCATGCAATTTACCGAATACTTTTAAATAAACTATAAAATAAAATCAGAAAAGAAAGGAATGAAAAAGTGCACCAAACCAATCGACTAATTCTTTTTAAATCCTTAATTTAAAATGTCAATATTTTAATTGAATTATCTTGTTTTAATTCAACTGTAAGTCAGCTGCTATTGATAAGCGACCCACGTTAGCGTAATAATCCTTTAGCTAATGTGAACTACTACTATTAAGTGTGAATATTCCACAATAAATGATTTAAACAAATATTTTTAGTTAATATGATTAAAATTATCACACGTTTTAAAATTAACAGTTACATACAACCGAAATGTATGTTCTGGGTTTGATTTTATTTTCTTTTGCAAATTTCTTATGTAATTTTTGCTTAAATAGAAAAATGAGTTGTTACTTCTAAGCTGCTTTAATCACCACTCAGGTTTCTTTGAGTTATGTTATTTTAATTTGAAAATTGTACTAAAATGAAATGCTCATGAAAAAACTCAAAGAAAGAAAAACGGATGTACAGAAATTGCATTAAATAAATGCAGTAAAGTAATGTAATTTCATTTCTTATAATTTCAATTTCTGAAGTCAGCGCAGAATTAGAAACAAGATCGACAACTAGCTAAATTTTAATTTATAACAAATTTCAGTTAATTTAAATTTAAACAAGATTTGGCAACGTACTAAATTAACATTTTGTTATAATTTTTAAGTAGATTTTGCACGAAATGTAAATGCGAAAAATCAAGACCTCATATAAATAAAAAAAAACATGCTGAACAAAAGATTGCTACAGAGCCCGAGTTAAGGGCTCTGTAAAATGCGGATGTATTAGAAATTATTTGTTTATATTTAGTTTTTTACATCTAAATTTCTAGATTATCATGTAAATTTATTCTGAATAATACAGAATTATCCAGCTATTTTAATAATTGTAATTCTATATCTTATTAATTATATATCTTATTTAATATTACGTATATAAAAATAAGTATAAAAAAATAAAAATAAATTTATTCTTTAAAAATAGCAAACAATCCAACCGGAAATGCGTACAAACAAAACTGCCGTAAATTATATAAAATTTTTACATTACCAACGAATTCTAACTCTGTATATAATTTTACTCGATATTGTTAAACTTATATATTCTTCAGATCGTGGAAGTAAATGGGTATATATAAAATTATATTTACATGTTATCCTGTATAATAATTTATAGGATTAAGAAACATAAACATTATTTTTATTTTTAATAAAACCAAACAAATTTTTATAGGAACTTGAAATTAAAATTTTACAAAAAAGAATTATATAACGGTAACAGGATAAAGGTTGAAATAAAAATAAAACGGTGAAGAATAATAATACGATAGATGATAGGTGGCAAATTGGATTTTGTCTGCAGCAGGGGTTGAACAGTGACCCAGTTGCTGTCAATGTTTAATCAACCCTTCCTTGTTCATTATTATACCCATAGATTATTGAATTCCAGTAATTCAATTTATCAGTTAAACTGTCTCCAATGCATTGATCCATTTCTCAACTGAACTGAAACAAGCCAACGGATTAATTTATTAATCAACAAAAATCTTTTAATAAAGAAAGTAATTTTTTTTTATTAGATATTTATAAAACGTAGCGTTTATTCGACGAAAATTAATACAGTTAGAAGATAATAATCAGATTTAATTATTAATGAATTCAGAATGTATTGTATATTCAAAAAGCCGCCCTAACAATTTCATTTCCGACCCGATAATTTTAATATATGAGACGGTAGAGATCTTTAGAATAGGCTGTTCATTAATATTTAAATATATTTTTACAAAAAACTTAAGAATGAAAGATTGATTGATTATACGATATAAAATTTAAAATATCCAATAAATATTTAACAACAAATGAACAAAGACCGAGATTAAATATATTTTTTTAATATTTAAAAGGGACAATTTTTTTGTTACTTTATAATTAAAATAACTGAACACTGAAAAAACAAATTTCATACTTAAATACTACTTCAACATTAAATGTAGTGTTATCTTTGTTTTTATTGAATCCTTTTTTTTATTTTTCGTATAATAAAAAACATACTTAAATTTAGGCCAGTGTTAAATTAATTATAAAATTTTCTGATAAGATTGATGGAAACGGATTAATTGATCAAGGATAAATTACATGTAATGATTTTTGTTTTTATACAGCTGTGCATATGCTGAAGGTCAAAATAAATATATTATTACTGTGTTATTTGCCTTATCTAAGTTCTTTCTTTTTCCTGTTCAGCCACCGGTACTTACCTTTCATATAATACTTAGAGGATGTCATGTACGAGTGTAAATGAACTGTAGTTTTATACAGTCTCAGTTTGATCATTCCTGAGATGTGTGGTTAATTGAAACCCAACAACCACCAAAGAACACCGGTATTCACGATCTAGTATTCAAATAACTGATTTTACTAGGACTTGAACGCTGGAACTCTCGGCTTCCAAATCAGCTGATTTGGGAAGACGCGTTTACCATTAGACCAACCCGGTAGGATTGCCTTATCTAGCGTAATTATAGTATAATTTATTTAACTCTATTTCTGCTAACTACCTGTTGTTATCGTTAGGGATAGTTAAGATCATCTCTGCAACAAAACCAAAGAAAATCCTTTGATTAATGAAAAAAATAATAATAACGTAGAAAAATGGTGTATCGGATAAATCGTTAGAAAATGAATATGGCGTAGGAATATCAAATATGTCGGCCACTAAGAACAATAGAAATACCATTATGAATTATGTATCGCAACTTGCAAAAGAAGAACGAAGTTATTCCAGGAAGACAATGAGAAAGCTTAAACGAAGACGTGATCGGTATCTTTTCTAGAGGTTTTATTTAAATGGCAGCCATATGAGTAGCTTTTAGCAATAGTTTTGTAAAACTTGGCAATAAATGACAAAAATGTATAAATAATCAGCTTAGGAATTCTGAAAAAACATTGATCCTGCTTATTACGCACGATCTCTTTTGATGATATATTTTAATAATAATTATATATTTTAAAAAATGAATCTTAATCTATCTGAACCAACAATTAAAATCAATAGAAAATCAAACTGTAAATATTTAAATAGAAAATAAAAACACGTTACACGTCAGTCGATAACAGATGGTGGGAGAATTTACCTTTCCTTTTTCTCCCTTTCCACGGTAAAGGTAACACCAGAAGTGTTGGTACCTCCTTCCAAGGTAGACACTACCACCACCCACAGTGATTATCATAACCAATAACTAATCACAATCTACTGACATAATACTTTTCCTTTAACTAGTTTCCTTTCTTTGTTATAGTTTTTTTCTTCCCAGTTATTATTTTTAAAGCTTTCGTGACTCGCTTGTTAGATAAAACGAGAAGTTAAATTACAAAAACGTCCTTAAGATTAAATAATGAAAACTCGGTTTTATATAATAAAAATAATAATATATCAGTTTATTGATTAATGTCAAATTTTACTGAAATTCTAAAATTAAAAATTTTAACTGTACATATAAATGTAGCAAAAATACATTTATTTTTTTCGTGTATTTATTAATTTAAATTAAACAAACCTCAAACTAGAAAAGTAAATAATTTATGTACAAAAACAATCAGTATTTCATAAAATATTGTTATTAAAAATAAATTATTTCATATAATCCTGGTTATGTTAGTAGAAAGTTAACAAACACATTTACAGGACTGTATGTATGTATATATATATATATATCCAAATAAATTACAATGAAATTGTAAACCATGAGGTAAGAGTCTTGCAGATATCATTTCTTCCACTCAAAAAACAAAAATTTGTGTAATACTCTTATGAATAAAACTGTTTTTAACTAAATGATAGCGATATCAAAAAAGGTGGCACTACATTTCTGTTATCAAAATCTATTATTAATTTTGAATTTTCTTTAAAAAAAAATACATGTTAAATATATATAAAATAGACAATAGCTATACAATAATAGATAATAAACAATGTTTAAGCGTTCCATATAATAAGAAAAAAAAGAAAAAAATTGTTACAAAACTCTTACCGGCCCGATTTCATTTATTAAATAAAGAATAATAAATATTACATTTACAGAAATAATACAATTCTTATGATTATTCGTTTTTTAATAAATGAAATCAGGGCGGTAAGAGTTTGTAACAAATTTTTCTTTTTTTTCTTACTATATGGCACGCTTAAACATTGTTTATTATATATTATTGCATAGCTATTGTCTATTTTATATATATTTAACATGTATTTTATTTTAAAGAAAATTCTAAATTAGTAACAGATTTTGATAATAGAAATGCAGTGTCTTACTTTTTTTGATATGATTATCGTTTTGTTAAAAACAGTTTTATTTATACACAATTTTTTTTTTGAGCGGAAGAAATTATATCTTTCAGACTCTTACTGTACGGTTTACAACTTCATTGGAATTTCTTTTTTGGATATCACTGTGTTTTGTTAATTATTATTTTTTTATGAATTACTGATTGTTATCTTATGGATTTATTATTAAAATTTATAGCCTTTTTAGAACAAACAAATTTCACGGCCAACTTTTTATTGTTGATAAGTCATATCATTCACTTTATACCATATTTTTCCTTTTTACATAAAACTAGTATAATGTCATTTACGAATAGAAGATGCGTGATGTAATATTATATTATTTCTTTGTAATGTATATTATTACTTTGCAAGTGTAACCCTCGATTTTTATAGTTAAATTCGATTTTACCAATCGAATTTATTTCTGTTTTATTTTTTCCTTTTTTAATAAAACTAATATAATCTCTTGTAAACTAATACTTTTATATTTTTTTAAAAGAAATGATGGGAATTAAAAAAAAATATTTTCAGTACTTTCATTTATAAGAGCATTTACTATTAAAACAATCTATAGTATATTTTCTTTTAAGTTTTATTATTTCAAGTATAATATCAAGTTTTTGTACGCTACCTAGTACTATTAAGTACTGCTATATACCGGCGCGATTCGTAAAGGTAAATTTAAAAAAAATGAATAAAATGACATATTCGAGTCCGCGGTTCATCAAATGGAAAAAAAACCGTTGTCTAACAAAATTCGAGGTATTTTTTGAAAGTATTCTTTATTACTAATCTAAATGAACTGAAATATAATGTTTTTACGCTTATTTTTTTCCCATTTCCATTTCACTGTTAGGTTAGGTCACACGTAGTTCGTTGTTGATTTCGTTCCCGTCGAAATTCTAACGAACTCCGAGATATAATTATATATATATATATATATATATATATATAATATATATAATATAATATCACAATAATTTTAGGAAATCACTAGTTATAACAATAAAAAAAACATATTGATTACCAATAATATTTATGGTTAAGCCTGTAGATAGATAACTGCCATGTTTGTTTAAGTCATTAAACGCAATATGAATAAATGCAAAGTCTAATTTTGAGCATGATCTAGCAAATTATACTTTAAATATTTAAATAGAAAATAAAATAAAACTGAACTTAAAGATCTATCAGAAGGGTAAATATCAAACTTGTTTTAATTTAAATTCAAAGAAAAGTTAAATATTTTTACGTTGATTAGATTGGAATGTTGATGTTCAACAGAAAAAAAATGTTAGAAAAATATAAATCCTTCTTTTATAGGAAAAAAATTAATTATTTTAAGCTCTAGTTTATTGAATTAAATACCACTTGTAAATATGAAGAAATTTCAGTTGTATTATTTATTACGATATGAAAAGCATTTATGTAAAAAATTTGTGGATGGGTTATAAATAGATTTTTAGTTGGGGGTGTGGGTAGTAAGAGTAAAGAAAAAGAAGTAGCTAGATGATAGATAAAGAAATACATATCATCACCTTACAAGTTGTTAAAAAAAAGAAGCGTTACCGACTACTGAGCATTCGTTGAAAACATTTCATCAAGTTTTGTTACTGAATGCTGAATCAAGATGTTATCAACTTCATCTTCATTAAATAAATACACAAATTTATACTAGTACTAAAATATTATGAATAATAGAAAAATTAGACAATAATATAATTTAATGTAGTTGATGCAATATCTTTCGTAAAACAAAATAAAAATAAAATTATCTGGTTAATACAGAACGTATAAAGATGCTTAAATAAAGAAAAAATGACCCCTATTAATGTCATAACAAGTTTTGTACACTATAAATAATGAAAAAAATAGAAATTAACAGCAAAACATAAAGCAGAAAAATCTGGTTAATAAAATAAACCGTAGTAAATATTGGTATATGAAAAAGAGGACATGAAGTTACGAATGTATACATTAAGAGACGGGAATATACCCATCGGTGACTGCAACTGCCACTAGCAGGAAGTGTCCATTAACTGCCGCCATCAAGTTGAACAAACTTAACCGCGCTGTGATTCAACAACTAACCTAGCCGACTGTTAATAACAAGCTGACAAGTCTTTTTTATTTATAAAAAAAAATTCCTTTTAATAGAATTTCTAGCATTAAATTCTAATAAATACAATCATTTCTCTGAATGTTAAACTGAATTCAACAAAACATATCACAAATAGTAGTAATTGTATAAGAATACAAAAAAAAGATGAAACCTGAAAATTTTAATCACATCTCTCATTAGCGAAAATTTAGAAAATAATAACTCTTTTGAAGATTGTTATTTTATAAATTTAATCCAGTGCAATACATTTTATAAAAAAAGTTACCTCGGCACTTTACAGGCGGGAACAAAGAAGAAGAAGAAGGTTTGACGTTACCGAAGTAAAATACGCAGAATAGCACAATTATAATAGTAGCACATTTAATAAAAGACATGTGTTTTACGTAAAATATTATTTAGACTTAAAACTTATATTTTATACAACAAATTTATAATGAATATTTGACTCTAATTTTTAAGTATTTCTTTTTTTGTAAAATTTAATACAAAGAAAAGAAATATCCAAAACTGATTTCATGTTTCATGTAGTTCGCTTTTGATACCTATCAGCACGTACGATTTAAAACATAACATCATATATTTAAAAAAAAAAAAAATCAACCTTGTATGAGATAACGATTTCAATAAATTTAAATAAAAATCATAGTTATTTTCATTATGAATACTCAGCAAAGGTATCTGAATATTGACATTACTACAATAATAAGGAAATAAAGAAAATTCTGAATAAATAGCTCTATCTGTGAAGACCGTTATGAATAAATGTGAAATTTTTAGAAAATATATTTTTTATAAAGATCATAATTTCTTATAAAAAGAATGCGCGTAGAATCAACGAGAAGGTACTCCAGTTTAATTTGTAGGTAAAACATAACAAAATATTTGTTATTTTGAAACAAAAATGCACTAAATTCAGAGAACAAGAACTTTAAAGTATGTATGAATCTTTTTTTTTATGGTGGGGGGGGAGAAACACACTTTTGCGTTATCATCACTCGGAAACGATGTATTTGTTTAAAAAAAAACTAAATCTTAAAATTCACAATTAGAAATTAATTAAAAACAAAAACATCTTTAAAAACTAAAATACTCGTATACCTTAATATGAAAAAATAAAACAATAAAACCACCATCCGCCTTACGGAAAATGGCATATAAATAGCTTAAACACAATAATATAAATTTTCGAATATAAATGGTCAGCATCAAGAAATCGCAAAACGCAAGATAAATTCGTTTTATTAGCCCCAAAAATTGTTTGTATGTTAGCCCCTAGGTTAAACTTGTGACGTAATGCCGCATAACAGCTACAATCCACAAGGACGCGGTGCATTGTTAGTTGGTAGTCGCAGCGAGCAAAAGGGGGTGCATCTGCTTGCGTCATCAGATATCCATGAGTGAGCCTAGTGTGCTCTATTCGTAAACAGCAGATAATAATCTCTTCTCTACGATTATTTCTGCATGAGGAGCTCCATGGTGATACGGTGTTCTTAATTTCATGGTAGCATCCCATTCACTTTGTCAGTCATCATGAACTACCCTCTTCAGGAAACAGACAAGATCATTAGATGCAACGCAATCGGTAAAAATAGGCTGTAAACAAGCCTCCTTTGCCGCGCTGTATGCGCGCTCATTTCAAGAAACTTCTATACGGCTGGGTCCTGCAGAAGCTCACACTGTTGTATTACGTCTGGTTATCTGCAAAATAGCAGACTGAATCCCACATACAACAAGGTGTCTGGAGTATAAGTCACTAATCGCCTGTAATGCACTTATGGAATCCGAGCAAACAAGTACATGTCGAAATGTTGGGTTAATTATACTTAAGGAAGGCCTTAATAACGGCAAAAAGCTCCGCAACGAAAATGCTGGGGAAGCCAAATATGTAACATCTATTGTCAACCACAAAAGCACACCCAACAAAATCATCGATTTTTGAGCCACCCGTATCAACCGTAGCATCCGGAATCAAGCTATTTCTAATATCATAAAATTGGTTCCGCAAAAAAAACCGGATTTGTGTTCTTTTTATTATACTGACACAGATCAAAGCAGTAATTAATGAGAGAAGGCCGCCAAGATGGGTAATAAGATGGAGCAACAGTAAGGACTGGAGTCAATCGTATACCTAGAGAAGAAAAGGCTCTGTGCTCTGAAGCCATGAACTACAACAAAGGCTGGATGAGTTGGTTGCGCCTTAATCCGAGCCACATAGGAGCACATAATCTGCTTCCGCCTATTCCAAATAGATGATTCACCACTATCCACCAGCAGACGTACTACGGGACTTCAGCAAAAGGTGCCCGTGGCAACACAGATGAATGAATGATGGACTACATCGAGTATCTTCAGCGCGGTGGCCCGTGCCAACGAATAAGCTAAGCAGCCGGGATCAGACCAGAGCAAAAGTAAATGCAATTGGTTTTTTCCGGGGAAAAGGTAAAACTGTAGATTTACAAGACGACTGTAAGAGAATTATTGTGTTTTGAAGCAGCCTCCCACCTGTAGCTAACGTTCTACATGCTACATAAATTGAAAAATCATCTACAAATAAAGAACATATAACGGGTTTTCGGATACAGTTTGCCATACTATTTATGGCTAAGGCAAACAAAGTAACCCAAAGGACTTCTCCCTGGGATACTCCGTTTTCCAGCGTGAAATTTTCAGATAACCGTCGTTCCAACTCGAACTCGGAAGGACCTACTGGATATCCACTGAAGGACTGCTGAGGAAAGCCCTGACGAATGCGAAGAGATTATTTTCTACATTACAATCGAAGTATATTTAGGACCCCTCTCCTTCATGCCGTGTCGTACGCCTTTCTCAAATCAAAACTACAGCAATCAGCCATTGGCGAAGTAAAAAGGATTTTTGAATAGCAGCTTCCTGGGCAACTATGTGATCAATAGACGATGTGCCCTGGCGGAAACCGCATTCTTCTGGGGGTAATCAGGGCGTTTCTCTAAAGGTAACACACTAGACGAAGGTTTATCATTCGTTCCAACACCTTCCACAGGGCACTGGTCAAGGATATAGAACGGTAACTTTCCGGGCATGATTTATCCTTACTAGCTTTCAGTACGGGGGTTACTAGTGCCTCTGACTAAGAATTTGTAAACACCTGATCAGAGAATACCCTACTATAGATAAACAGAAGTTGTCGTAGTGCACTATCTGGTGGGAGGTGTGTTAACATACTGTGTCTGATATTATCATTTCCGAGGGAAATGTCACGAGAATTATTCAAGACGTATCTTAGCTCATTATAAGAATTTTTTTAAACTGAATTAGCACTGCATAGGATTTGATTGTTGGTGGAGCTAAATAATTAATGTGGTGGTTTAGAAATAAAGTAAAGCAATTCAAGAAAAGGCAAAGAAGTTAAAATATTTCCAATAAGACATACTTAAACAGTATTTTAATGGGATTCTAATTAATTTCTAAAGTAATGCCCAATAAATATTCGCTTCATAACAGTTATTTCCTAATCCTTTTGAAAACAACTTCTTATCAGAATTCTACCTTAACACTTTAAACTATAGATCAACATTTCTTAGACTTTTATTAGCAAATTACTTTTCAGAAATACGAGGATATGTTTTTTATATGTGAAAGATATTTACGGATTTAAGGGAAAATAACCCGATTTTTCTACTCGTTGGATCACAGTCATTCTGAAAAAAAATTGAATAATAATGATGATTGAATTTTTTTTATACAGATTGATTCAGGAGGAAAGGGAAATAACTTGGGTACTGATTCTAGAGTTTGAAGTAAGGAAATAAGTTCATACAAACTATGTCCAACAGTGCTTTCTTATTGAGTTACGGCTAGCGAAAAATTTCCCCCCCCCCGATTTCAATTCACGGTGAAATGAGGTAATCATGAAATTTTAAAGATTTTATATAAGACAGTAAACCTGATGGTTTCGTATGTTATATGAGCTGAAAAATCGAAAAAAAACAGGCCCTAGAACTGCATCTCCCGTAGTGTTCAACGATTTTGATATCCAACGTAAAACAAAACAATTTAGTGATAAAAAATACTTTTCTTTTAGGTTTGAAGTACAATAATGTTAAATGACTACTAAATAAACCTAATTTTATCCGTAATGTCAAATAAGTGCATCAATGTCAACGGTGGAATTTTCGAAGATTTATTATAAATTAATACCTTATATACCAGAATGAATATTTTTTAAAATCCAAATTAGAAGTACTTTAATTTCTCAAAGGACTAAATTTATTGTACTAAAAACAGCTGTTTTTAATTTCCACAAATTCATAACGTTTTTCTGTTAAATTTTACTCAGTTTTGTTTTTAATAATAAAAGTTAATTTTATTTTTGTTTTTTTTATGATTTTATTACATCAGTTTTCCCAGAATTTAATTCTCTACAAGTTTTTGTAATAAAATTTACGCATTTTTAATCATTTTACAAAGTTATTGTTCTTCAAACCTAAAAAAAAAGTTTCTTTTGAAGCGGAATTCTCCTGTTTTGCGTTGAGAAAGGTAGTTGCTTTTATTCGGATTTGGATATTAAATCGTGGATACCGGTGTTCTCTGGCATTTGGGGTTACATTAGCCACATGCCTCAGGAATAGTCGGCCTGTGTATGTTCAAAACTACATATTTACCGATATATTTAAATTTACACTCCAGACTTTGATGCCTTGGCATCTCTGCAGAGTACTGTTGACTTCATAACTCTATGCTGTGTTACTCTGTAACCTAATATTACATAAATTAAATAAATAATTACATCGAGATTGCATGAATGTACTATTCCATTTATAAAAAAGTACTGCACCAACACTAACCCTCCAGTGTCAGAAAATAAAAAAAAAACATACCTAAAAAAAAGTAGTTTTATTGAATATTAATAAACCAATATAATAAGAAAAAAAATTATAAAAATTATTAACCTTTGTAAGTAAAATAAAAAAAAATAAATTAATTTTGAAAAAGTTAACTGAAAAATCTTTAAACTAAATGTAAGTACGCTTTACGAAAGTAGATGAAGAAAATCACGTTTATTTAGTTATTATTCTTTAAAACGCTCATCAAGAAAGTCATATTGCTATTGTGATGGAGAATATTTTGAGTGAATTTGAAATGAATTCTTTGAAGAATCTTTAAAATCGATAGGTAATATATAAAACCGCTGACCTTCTAGTGAAGTATATCGCAATATAATTTGACAGTAAAATAGTTCTGTTACCTTCTTTAAAAGAAGTAGATTTTTTTTTTTTTTTAAATTAATTTCTGTTTTTTTTTAAAGGAAGTATTATTATAAATATAGAGTTAAGTGTAAATTACCATACATGAGACCAAATGATAATCCTTAAAATTATGTGTTTTTTCGGTTAGGATATGTATAGGAAAAACTCACTGGATGTCCTTTTAAGATAAATATGTTTATGAAATATAATAAAATAAGAAAATCGTTTTTTAAAAATTTCTGTGACGAAACATTATTATAATTTCTGATCACATTTTATAATTTTACAACCCTTAAATTAAAAACTTTTTCTACAACGCGGTCACTGAAAAAAATTATTTTATTAGTAGAAATATACTGTTCGCGATCCCTTGAAAAATCGTTATGCTTTTAATTTTAGTAAAAAGAAAGTACGCACTGATCGAAGTTAGATAGATATAGAGTCATCTGTAAGGGGGAAAAGTTAAGTAGAATTCATACTAATTAACTTCGGATTACAAATTCAACCATTTAATACCAATTATTCAGAATTGTTTAAAAAAATTAATGAAAAGTAATATTTTTCTTATTTTCTGAATAACCGAGTTATATTTTTTAATCTCTTGTTAGAATATTTTGTAAAATTGTATTTAATTGAGCGAAGTAATTTAATTAGTTAAAATAGTATAACTTAATTAATTTTTATGCCACTTAAATTTTTAATTAAGTTAAATGAAATTATTAAAGACTAATAAAAACGGTCCATTACCGAAACCCGTAAGGATGGAAAAGCATTTGAACAAAGAATAATTTTTTTTGATCTCATAAGTTTTACGTGTTATGAAACGGAATAATTTTCTTAATAAAGTATAATCCATAATTTTTAAACGCGATATTAATGCACAAAAATCGCTAAAATAATATTTTAACTAATAATCTTATGAGAAATTCCGTAAATTTGTTTATATTTCCACTGTTTTAAATTGAAGCTAATTTAGAGTATATGCCATGTACGGACTACTTGAACTTACTGCGTGAATAATCGAGTCTGAAAGAATCCTTAATTTTTCTTTTTAAGGTAGAAAATTATTCTTATTTATAGTATACTTCCAGAAAAAATAGAGTATTGTATTGGCCGTAAAAATGTCAAAAAGTGAATTACCTCATTTCTATATCCATTTGTTTGTTTGAATGTAGGTTACATTTTGGAATTTATTGATTAATTTTTTAATCTAAAACTTTGTAAACAATATTTAAAATTATTTTATTTTTATTTTTATTTTCTATTCTCATGTTATTGGTTTTAACGTATTAATTCTACGTAATAAAAAAATTTTCAAAAAAACAAAACTTTTATTAAATTTTAAATAATTCGATAAATGTTTACCGCATAAATGTAAAATAACAGCCAGAAAATTATAAAAGTTTTTTTTTAAACAATACGTTTATGAATTGCATAATCATATTTAATAATAAAATAAAAAGTTTATGTTTCGTTTTATACATTTTTAATTTTTAATTATACATATTTGTAAACATATTTATTTTTCTTTTGTAATTGACAGATTAATATAAATTTGTGGTAAAAACAACGTAACGCCTGTTTTATGAATTTTTAAAAGTTTATATATTAGGTTTTTAATGAATTATTTTAAAATGTGTTACATAGTAATAAGATTTATTTTTTAGTAGTGAAATATTCGAAACTTTATTAGCTTAAGAGCCATAGACAGTTTTTTGTTTCTTTCTAAAGGAAAATGTGTTACCATGATATGCCCTGCATTAGACAGAAAATAATTATTGTCGATTATACTAAAAATAAATTCTGTCCCAAAGAGAGAACTAAGTGAATAATACCATTAAAATTAAACTGGTACAGCAAATTGTTGACATGATAGCCTTTAATACCTAAAAGCAATTGCTTAAATTTCTACTACACAATTCATTTGTACAGTACAGTTTTTTAGAACAAAATAAAAATTTACATATTAGAAATGAATTTTATTTCTCTCGTTGTCCTAGAAAAATAACTGTATTATTTCAAAAAATAACTGCCGGAACTGTAGCTATCGGCACGTAATTAAAATGTTCATCAAGTAACAATTAACAGTAGATATTAATTATTTCATATACAATATTTTCAGATGTAATTTCAAAATAACTTCCTAAATAAATTGTATTTTATTTACTAATGAACAATGTAATTAAACTTACATCTGTGTTTTTCTTTACCAACGTAAAGCAATTATATTTAAAAATAATTACTTTTACTTTACATAAAAAATCTGATGTGGACACCATATGAATTGCTTGTACGCCTATTAAATTGCATATACACATTTTTAAAAGTACACAAAATTTTATTTCACTAATAACTTCTGATTTTTATTCATATTTTATTTTTTGTCATTATTACTGAATTATTATTTACTGTAAACATTTTTTTTACAATCGCAGATTAATAATTATTAATAAATCAAATATATTTAAATTAAAAAATAAGTTAAAAAAAGGAAATGAAGTCGAATTCGAACGGATGTACCTTCTCCCTGTTAAATCAAAATTTTTTATTAATTAAAATTTTATTGGATTATAAATCTGGAACCAATGAAAAAAAGTACCACTTATGATAGTTGAAAAGTTCTCAATGAAAGCTTATTACTGCAGTTAAGAAAAAATACAAAATCCAAAGAATTTGGATTTTGGGCTTTTTTGAACATTTTTGGTCAAGTCGATTTAATCAAAATGGAAGGTGCACAACTAGATGTTATAGCAGCCCTAAATCCAAAATTTGAACATCCTACGGTTAATCGTTTTTGAGTTATGCGAGATATATATATGTACACACAGACGTCACGCAGAAACTAGTCAAAATGAATTCAGGGATGATAAAAATTAATATTTCCGTTGAAATCTGAAAACCGAAATTTTTCGCGATCACAATACATCTTCCTTTACTTCGTACAAAGAATTCTATTTTTTATGAATGATTATGTGAAACGTGATCAGTGACTACACTGAAAAAATTGTATGTATATATATATATATATATATATTTCGCGACTACGATACTTCCTTTACTTTGTACAAGGAAGTAAAAAAAATATTTTTTATTAATGAATATGTGAAATGTTCGAATCCTGCTTTAAAGCAGGACCGACAAAATGTTGGTACTGAATGTACAGATTTTATACATATGAACAGGTAATCAGATTTCCCTCCGAGTAAGTTCACGGAGATTCAAATATACGATATAATACGTATGTTTATGTCGAACGACGAGTCATTTGGAGTGTGATTTGGTACGAATTAATCAATTATACTCATACAGCTGATAGCAGCCGTGGGACTGTTTTTGTCAACAATTTTTTTAGTTTTTGTATTTCGTGATAAGTTTTATTATTTTTATAAAAAAATATATTTTTTTAATAAAAAAAAAAGAATTAAGTAAAATATAAATTAAAAAAGAATTCATTGATGATCTTATCGAGGTTTACCTCAACATCGTCGTCACGGGATATGAATATGAAAGAATAGGCTAACAAAAAATTTAAATACGAAGCATGTAACGCATTAATTAGAGTTTTCAGTAAATGTAATAAAAAAACTGTAATTACGCTAATTTAAAAATGATATCTAGTTTAATACTGTCTTTTGAGAGAAAGACCTTAAAGGAAAAATCAACAAAAGTGAAAAAAAGAAGGAATTTTAGTGAAACGTCGTTATAGTATTATTATTTACAAATGTATGTATTATTTAAGATCATTTGGAATCTACGGATAATATCATTAACAATATTTGAACCTCAAATGACGATGAAGGTGAAAGAAATGGGCTGGAAACATGTTCCAAACAACCATGGAATCCAGAAAAAAAGATGAAAACACTCCTCGAGTAAATATTTTGATTTTATTCGAGTAAAAATTATTGATTTTATCATAGACAATATTAAAATAATTTACTTTTAAATAGAAAACGTTGTTTCCCATATGTAGTATTATTTGATAAATAATTTGTTAAAAAACAATAATTAGAATTTTCCTGTATTCAGCAATCCATTTTGCACAGTACTTTACCACTATCGTTAAAATAAGTGGCAGGCATATCGATTTCTGTTTCGTTTTGCTTACTTTAAAACATTTAAATATCAGAAGCACGTAACAGAGTTAAAACTAGCATGTACTCCCTCCAAGTACTATTTTGTAATATTTATTTTATCCTTAAATTGTCATTGTCAAAACCATTCTTTAACACTTTTTCTGATTAAGCAATTATGTAAAAAAGATGCAGTTAAAACAGTATATTGAAGATTTACTGGTGACATAATTATAGCCTTGTGAAAATCTTGAAACCAAGCATCAAACCAAACCTACACCAAGATCTTCTATGTTCTGGCTGAAAGATAATTAAAAACACAACGCTGGTGTGATTGTCTGTGAAAACGGCTTCAAAATTCGTCGATGAAGGGTAAAGGTTTCATCTGCAATAAGATCAAAATCCATGTTTTCGTTAGACTTACCTCGTTTGGAAATAAATAATGAATCAATAGTAATTTTTTTTGTAAAATTTTGCAGGTGATAAAATTCCTCCTTCCATTACCAAAAAGTTCCATTTTTTCACGTCGACATGAAATCAAATTTAGCGTTCACAATTACTATTATAACAATATTATAAAATTTCTTGTATTTATAATACAAGCTGCTCTTCCTGCTGAGGCATAAATTCTATATTTTTTATCTATAACAAGTTCGCAGTTGGGTATTTACTTTTCACTTATTTTCAAAATAACTTTTGTTATTTACTTTTTTTTGAAATTGTAATAAAAATTATTTGTTTTAGATAGAGACTAAATCAATATCAAGGAAATATATTAATAGTTCGTTTTTTTATAAAATTCTTTTTCGTTTATAGAAGGTAACAAAAATTTAAAAAAACAAATTAGCAGATTAGAGTTAATTTGTTTAGAGCACGCACTAAAGCTTTCATAATAACAATTCCTATGCGTTTTATGTGGTTAAAAATTTAAACTATATTAAATAAGAAATACATAAAGGAATTGCTGATCCTCTAATCACTAAAATATTAATAAGTTCAATGCTGAACGTATTAAATGAAAATATGACAATAATTGAAAAATGTTTTACAAACTTATACCAGGTACTTACTGCATTGAATTATGAGGCAAATTAATCGTTCTGTAGCAGCAGTACTGCTCCTTAATTTTTTAATTTTTCTATCCCAATAAATATGAAATAAATAAATATAAAATAATTATTTAAATTTTTATTAAATAAATTATTATCTTTTTGTTTATTCATGCACTACATTAATTTAGAAATATTATTTTGTAGTATTTTATGATTAAAATGTTTAAGTAAAATTTTACTTTTGTAATCTACATGCAATTATATTAATATGTTATAGTGTTCTTTCAATGTTTAAATAATCTAAACATTAAAAAACAATTTTAACAATTAGTTACTTTCATAAATCTCCGTTTTTAGATGCGAAATATATATAGTGAATTTTAAATTCTCGTGGTTTCATCTTTAGATAAAAACTGAGCTTTGGTATAATTCTACCATTAAGTGGAATATTTTTTCGCACGTGAATGTGTTATTTGTAATAAAAAAATCTTGTTATATAGTTACTTTCTATTAAATAAAGCTTAAGCCTACATAGCAAACAGTTTTTGAATTTGATTTAGCATCATTTCATTTCTGAAATGAACAAAAAGGAAATTTTTAAAACACCTAAAATATAAAAGAATTTAGAAATATCTAAAAATATAAAAATTTTAAATATTGAATGAAAAATAATAAAAGAAACAGAACAAAAAATCCAACTTGAAAAATTCACAATGTTATTATTTTTTTTCTGGAAAGAGTCTTGATCCAGACAACAGAGGTGTGAAAAGCATAATCTGCAAAATGATTCAGTATAAAATGTTTTATTGTTTTTAAATTGATTTTAATTTTGTAACTTTTAATCGCACTGGCTTAGTTTTTCAAAATTTCAGGCAAGCCTTGAGCTAAAATCCTGGTAAGTAAATCTGTGATTATGACCATAAATATCATATCTACTTGTAGAGAATAAAACTGAAGGAAAATATTAACTTATTCACGCTTACCTAACGGACGAGTCTTCAGTCATATTAATAATATTATTATTAAAAGAATTTTCGAATCCTAAGATATTTTTCGCTAAGAAAATATAAAGACAATTAAAACAGAATGCTGAATTTTTATTTAGAAATATTTAAAAAAATGGACATTACTTAAAGATTAAATAAAGTTTATTGTTAGAAGATAGACCTGTGGGTAATAATTTCATTATGTAATATTTAATTTTAGGTTAAACAAAGGATCTCTTTTAATCCTTTATTACGCGATAGTCATTCCTCAATTTACCTGTTCCACCTATTCATTTTCCTACATCGAATCACTTCTATTACTAATCTATTAAGACAGTTTTCCATGAATAGAAATTTTTCTCTCATTCAGTATACTAGAACGTATAAATATCCATTCACTATCATATAAATATTTAATTTATTCTCATTTTAAAGAACCTATTTTTGTATCCTTTATTAAAATACCTTAAAGATTTACGTAAAATTAAGCTTGGTTTTATATTATAGTACTATCAGTGGTTAGTAACTTATTATGTCTGTAGAAAATTTAAAATTAACAAATGATTCTTTTTTTAATTTCCCAAAAACAAAAAAAAAATAATTTAATAGTCAATTATCTAAGAGTTAGAATAAAAAGTCAACTAGAAAAATTCACAATAATTATTTTTATTTTTTTCTGGAAGCAGTCTTGATCCAAACTGCAAGGTTGTGAAACGCGTAAACGATTCAGTACGAGTCATTTTTTTTAACGTAGTATTTAATTTAAAAATATAATCTTTTCATTTTTAAATTTAAAGTTTAAAAAGTAATTTTAATTTTTATAGACAAAATAAATTGCATGGTTAGTTATGTAATACTTATAATTAAAAATAATAAATACAGCAGAAATTATTTAGAAATTAAATTCAAGAAATTAAAAAAAATTTTTTTTTTAATGTTTATAATTGATTTTTTTACTGCAACTTCTTTAAAAAAAAAACCCCCTTAAAGAATAACAATTACTTTTGTACTTTTTTCTCCAAATTGTATACATAATTTTTTTCTAATTTTCCTCAACCTTTAAACAACAAGGTAACAATTTTCTACTACACCATTATGATTCATTGAATGAGTTACAATCGTAATCTGATGGGAGCGGAAATATTCGACAAATGTTAAAATATTTCATATGTTTAAAGATTTCAGCAGATACCATTAGGAACTGAATTAGGAGGAAATCACTACTCACAGAGCCCAGTCCGTTTATTTATACTACTAACTTACTAAATTATATCGGCATTGATCTGATTACATGAAAAATTATTTGTTATCCATGATTGATAAATTTTGTGGCAAGAATGGGAATAAAAAGGTTAGCTAAGAAGGCTACAATTTAGATTTATTTAATAACAATAGCTTCGTGACAAAGTGTCTCAGCCTTTCATTCTGAATTCCCCGGGATCGAATCCCGATCAGATAAGGCATTATTTATGAGCTACAAGATCTCCTACCAAATTTACGCGTATGAACATCGATATGCGATGAATTAAATCGTGAAAAAATCATTAAATAAAAGTTATCACGGCTTATATATTTTAGTTATCATAACACTTTTAAATTGCTTTCCAACTTTGTATATATTTTCTAAAAACGTATTTAAAAATAAGAAAAAAATCATAAATGCAAAATTTTAAAATTAACCAGTTACAACCATTTAAAATAGGAAGTATGAAGAACATATCACATTTAAAAACAAGAAAATATTAAACAAAAATTTTTAAAATTACATTACTTCTCTTAAAGTAATTTACTATGCTTTGTTTATCACACGAATGAACGATAAGAAAATAATTAGTAGGCAGCAGAGCTTCCAATAACTGCTATCAATATAATTTATTACAAGGTAGGCAATAAAAAGTGAACTTAAAGCTCAAGCCCGGTTTTCAGTAAAAATGTTCATTAAAACTTACAGTAGAATCATGTTATTTAAGTTGCGGTGGAGAAAGAGGAAGTAATGAAAAGCAGCGTTAGGAATCATAGCCGGCAGTCTTGGCGTGACGTTAATCCCTGAAATAACAATAACTGTAATAACAGTTTACAAACCCTTTCCATATTTTTACTTTGTATGAAATGCTAAGTATAATACACGTAATCTCAGGACTGGTAAAGGAAGTGTATTCCATCGGAATATCAATGATTATTTTAAGTAATTTATGTTAGGTTCACCATAATATATGTAGAACAAACCATAAAACCAGAGTAAAGACAACGGGTTAAATTAAACAGAGTCAAATACATGAAAAGTAACTTACGAACACTGTATTTTACGTAATTAAACAGGTTTCTTTAAAAGAGAGCTAATGCATCTCTTTGAAGTGGTTCTTTTCATGGTGGTAAAGACAATGTTTTTAAATTTCTTTTTGCGTGTTCACGTTTTTAATTTCCCTGATGTTATATAAATGTAAAAGTGTTTAATTTTCACCTTCTTTTAGCAAAATGTTGTATATGCAGCCTGCATATATTACTCAAGTACACAATTACACTCTCGGAAATTACAAGTTCACTAAGTTTTAACAACATTAAAAGTTTTAATTCTGTTACTAACAACACTAATAAAAAATCATATAGTACTAAAAGTTAATGTTAACTACATCAATATATATATATATATATATATATATATATATACCTTTAAACCTTTTAAAACCTTTATCTTTTAATAGAAATTAAATAAATTGCACTATTCTCAGAAGTTTTATGGTTAACAGCAACATGATTTAAAATAAATAAATAATATATGGGGCTATATTTGTTTTTACTTTATTAGATTACTTAAACAGATTAGTTACTTGCGGTGACCTGATGACATAAAACAATCAATATACTGCAACTGGCTACATTTTATGTATTCTTTACCTCATTATTCCTTTCATGCTTTCTTTACTGCATTAAGCAGTTAAAATTTACATAGAAATGTACATTTTATTTACAATTTATCTTTAAGAACTAAGTAAAGTGTTTAATAGTAATTACATTTTTTATTTTTAGATCTTTACGGGACAATTTTGATGACAGAGGAGGGATATTTAGTTTTTCTTTTTTTTAGTTATTTATTTAGTGTTAATTACTTGTTGGCCATACGTTAGGCGGAAAAATATACATAAATTATATTAAAAAAGCACACACAAAATTGTATGTTCCGTGTTTGACAGTCATTATTTAACATACTGATAAAACGTTTTGTGTTTTTCTGTGATGTAATTAAACAGATATACTTAAATGACAGATTACTGATAAACCAGCTAGAGAATAATACTATTATTACCTCCGAAACTCCAGTCATAGAGTATATTTTATTTTTAAAATAAGTACAAAACTATTTGGAAACCTACCGTGCCCAGTTAAAATTTTCCAGCCTTTGTATGAAGGGATAACTTGTATTAAGTGCATATTACAAACAGCTTTTTCTATAAAAGGAGGACGTAAGTTTTCAGGTAAGAAAACAAGTAACTTAATTAAGATCGTTTTGTTTCTAGATCTACTTTGCTCTTTCATATCCCTCCCCCTAGAAGTACAAAAAGTATACGCATAATAGGAAATAGGATTTGAAAGTTTCTTGTTAATCTATTTCAAGTAAATCCTATTTTGGTAGACAGGTTTTTAATGAGAGGGAAGTAGCCATTGCTAATAACTGCAGTATGCATATCAGCATTATCTCTTATTAATTATTGCTAATGGGGGGATATTCAGAGATAAGTTCACGTACTCAATTCTGATTGTCAGTCTAGCCTCAATTTCTTGTCAGTCTAGTTCTGCGGTTGTCTGAAATGCCAAGTGGGAGTGTATTTAGTAAAAATATAAAATTCCTGATTAAACTGATAGCATTACCTATGCCAGATATCGGAATGCAATGATATTGATGATTAATAAATTTTGACTCATTCTGTTGCTTTAAGTTGGGCAGAGTATAAAGTGAAGTTTAATAATTACATTATTTTGTCTTAAAATATGATTAAAACGCGTAAAAAATTAGCCGCATTGCACTCAGAGATTGTAAACGAGGTAAGTAATTTAATAGGTACTCAGATTTATTTTTTGTTAATTGAAAGAGAGCTAAGTACGACTGATCAGTAACGCATTTGTAGTGATGAAGCAAATTAAGACTGTTTCGTTTAAAGTTAATATGAAACTGTATTTCTTATGTAAAAATAGCAAATAGAAATACAAATATTTCCTCTTTTGCAGTGAAATAATGAACTTCCTTTTATCACAGCAACACTGTTGTGAATAGAATAGAGAAATTACTCCATCAGATGAACATAAGCGATTTAAAATTATTTTCTATTATTTGGTAATATGGTACTGCAATTTTAATTTTCGTTTCTTTTTCCAACAAACAGTTAAATTTTTAATTAAAAGTTGTTTAAATTTACAATGGTAAATATTTAATACAAATCGGAACAGAATAAAAATCCACACGGAAAGAAATTAAATCAAATTTTTTTCGGAGGCAGATAATTATGATCATATGACTGAATCTTAATGTTAAGGATTCCCGGATAATATCATGGAAAACCAATTGATTAGTAAAATTAGGTCCTGTCAAAAGCAAAAATAACCAATTTTCGCATGTTTGTTGTCGTTTCATACTGCTAATTTCTCATGTCGTGTTTCATCAACTTTCATCAGCAAATGCACAAAGAGAAAAACATGACTGCATGTTTTAATTAAAATAGTTATTTTAATTTAAAAAATAATATAGCTTCACTTGGATTTGATCGTATGTCTTGCAATATTATCGAACAGATTTTGGAGATTGTAAGTAATTAGTTACTTAATGCCGATTTTTAATTAATAAAATTGTTTATTTAAGGCTACTCTTTTATTTTTATTAGAGTTTGAAACTTTTACAATCGAAAGACCTTCCAGACACAAAATTACTATAGACTAACAAAAGAATTCAAAATAATGTTTTCTAATTGACTTTGCTAATCTTAATAAGCTTACCATTAGTTAACAGCGGCATTTATTTAGAAATCTGTTATTAATGCGGATTAGGTTGTATATCTTAATAAAACAAATAAGTAAAAATCTTTAACAAGGTAATTTTCCAATCTTGAAATTTTTCTCTTCCTTTGTTAATAAATAGAAAAAAAAAATAATTAAGAGAACGCTGATTTTTATTTCCTTATTATAACAATCAGATTAACATTAAGAACAGTTCTCAACAAAAACAAGACTAAATTGTTAAGTAATTGACAGTAGTAATCTAATAATTATTTATATGTTAGGTAAAAAAAAATTTTGCGATCAGTAAATCAAAATTTAAACGAATAAAATTTCAGGGCTGATTTTGTAACAAAATCCTTACATATTACTATAAATAATAAGTATGAATATGTTTTTATGAATTCAGATAAAAATGAATTAATTTATAATTATCAGAAATATTCATTTCTGTTACTGTTTTATTTAAACCATTAGACAAAATATAACAATTAAATCATCATTTCAATAAAAGTGGATAAAAAGAATTTTCTTTTCGTAATTAAGCTAAAAATAACAGCAATACGTTAAAAATAACACCAAGGGTTAACAAAAAAAGTACAGCTACAATAGTACCATAAAATATAATGTTTAAACTGCAGTAAAATGAATGTATGTGATTGCATGTTGAATAGGGTGGGTGATTAGCAACCTACGTGGATAAAACAGATCTAGATAAGCAACGGTAGGGAGCATGTGTTTGTTGCTGGAGAACATCGATTTCTGTTTTCACTGCTGTGTCACTCACTAAACCACTCTGGGTTCTGTCCCAGGGGTCAAACTCAAAAGCCCACCTGCTCCTTCCTTTTATTTAAACAAATAAAATAATAAAAATAAAAATATTAAAACCACGAGTTTATTTTTTGTTTCTTAATATATTATTTTGGCCAACTTCCGTGGCGCGAGTGGTAGCGTCTTCATCCGGAATCGAATCCCGATCTTGGCAGGTATTTTTAGATATTTTTCTAAAACAAAAACTTTAAAATAACGCATCAAAGAAACTTGAGCAAAACTCTTATGTTACCTTCATTAAAACTGAAAGTATAATAAACAAAAATTATAAAATTATTAGATTAATAAGTACAGAATGATAATAATAAAATCAGAATATACATATATATTAAGGGATTGAATTCCTATTAATGAACAATTTTTATGCGTTTATACTCGTTTTTTATATTAAGTAAGGATCCAGACATCCTCGGTTTTGCGATGAATATATTTACAAAAGATTAATTATTTTTCTTAAAAAGAGAGGTCTTCATAAAAGCAATTACATACTCAAAAATATTCTTTTATAACACAAATATAATGAAAAAATAATTGGTACAAATCCCATCCCCTATTATTATCTACAAGCAAAAACATGTTTGTAAACCCCCAAAATAAATAAGAAATAAAATTAAGTTTCCGATCTTTATTTAATATTTTCAGAATAAAGTACAATAATAAACTATTGAAGATAAAATAAAGAAAAACTACAAAGGAAATCTTAATATGCGAAATGATTTGTTTTGACAAAGAGTGATTATCAATAAATTAACTAGAATAACAAGATTACTTATGTAGAATTTTATAAAAGTATTTCTATAATAATAAACTTATTTCTAAGTAGTACAAATATATTTCTTAAAAATGATTACATATATTCAGGTGATTGCAACTGCATGATCAACGAGAAGTAACATGAAGGATTTAGAATTTATGAGATATTAAGGAAGCATCCAACTAAAAAAAAAAGATGTAAAACTGAAAATAATTATTGACAGGTTATATGGAAAATTAATATGTTAACGATATTATAAAAAAGGAAAGAGGGGAAATGGAAAACCATTAAGCAAATATAATTATATAAGTACTAGATCAAGAACTTCATATCTGAAATGAAAAAAAAAACCAAATTGTTTTTAACATAATCTACATAAATGATACCTACTGATGAAACGTACATTTCTTTACATTACTCCATTTCCAGACGTACATTGCCATCATTAAAATATGTATAATGTAAGGTACACCCATATTCTTCTCACTCAGAACGTTTTCCTTTCCTTCTGTGCAAATATAATTTGCTTTTATAGTAAGTTATTAATTATTTATTAAAATTAGTTTGAAGTATTTTATGCAAAATATAATTACATTTATATAACCATGATTTCTTGCATTATATTACGATAGTTAATTATTTTTAAACGAAAACACTTAAAATATAAGAACTCTAAGTAAGGTATTTGTTATTTTTTAGCAGGAAAATTATGTTCTGATAATAAACATCTAACTGTGATATACGTACCTAAGTAGAGATATTTTAATTTAACAAGTCAAATATAGGATAATATGGAATAAAATTATTAAGGAACTACCTGAAAACTAGTTTCTATCAATAATTATTTTGCTACATAAAACAGAAAAATAAGATGTTTCCCAAAATACTATTATGTTACTGATTGTTTCTTATATGGGCCAACGATTTTATGTTCGCAGATATTTATTTTAGCTACTTATAAATGAAACAGATCCTTCAAATCAATTTTTTTCCATGAGTAAATAAAAAAGAAAATTATCCTTTATATTTTTACTTAAATTAGAAATAGGCTACAAATGAAAAAAAAATTATTTTTGTAGAATTCTGAAGAATATTAATAGAACTTTTATTTTGGATTAAATAAATAAGATTGTATTATTATAATATATTATTAGGGTTTGTTTTTTATTATATACGTATAAATAAAACAGATTAGAGGACTTGTCAATCAATATTAATGATGATGCAATTCACGGACTACGATATTTATGTAGACAGAAAACAAAAAAAAAAATATATATATTAACCGATAATTTTATGAAGTAATGTATTTGAGATATGTTACTGTTAATAAAATAAAAATATTATATCCTACATTAAAAATAATAAATAATAAATACAAAAGTATTAAACATCAGTAAAGAATTAAAACCTATTTATAGAAAGATGAATACAAAACAAGAGCCAATTGTTTGTTACAGACCGCCTACTATAAAACATAACGTATCTGTTGTAATCTAATTGTACGAAACGTAAACAACTATTGCACACAATATATTTTTTTCTTTTTTAGTCATATCATTCAAACACTGAATTGTAAGATTAGCCAAAAAATAAAAGCAAAGAGGAAAAAATATATTAAACGTGAAATGAAAATTGTGTAGTAGTTTTTAAATTAATAATAAGCTACTCCTGAATATTAATGTAAGCTGAATCTAAAGATTTTTTTTCATATAAGCGAAAAAAACACAGTAATGTAGTTTATTTTATAAGCATTAAACAACGTTTTAAACAATTGTGTGAACACAAAGCTTAAGTTTAATCTTAAAGTAATTCGTAAGATTGCTAGCTGTAATAAACTATATCTACACGTAATGATTATGTCCGACATTATACTCGTAGTAACTACTTTTCTTGTATACTCTAAGCTTCTACATAAAGCTAAGCTCAAACATGGAAAAAACATATAATTTTACATGTCGCAAAAAATATTTATACAATTCAGTAGCTTGTTCGTTTAATTTATGTACTATTAGGTAAAAAATAAATCTATAAATAACCGTATCAAATTAAATTCTACACTGATACATTTTAATTAATTAGTCAAGTTTATAATAGGCAATAAACTACGCCGGGGCAGATTATCCAAACAATAAATAACTCACTCTACAAGCTCAACGCTCTGCATATAATTATTCATTAAATATCTAATTTTCTATTCAATTCATTAAATTTAGAAGAAAAAATCTGATTTGGTTAGGGATTTACATTAAAAAAAACAATTAATTATTATTCCTGCGGATTATCTCACCCCTTTTCTTGAAAATTACTACGAATGAAAGTTTAGAGTATATAATGGTACATTTGTATTTAATAATACATTTTTTTTTAGTTTAACCTCCGGGACCACCGTTAGGTATTGCTTCAGAGGGTGATATGAATAATTTGTAGCGTGTGTGAAAATGCCATGCCTGACCGGGATTTGAACCCGAGTCCTCCGGATGAAAGGCCGAGACGCCACCACTCGCATCACGTAGGCCGGCCATAAAAGAATTATTAAATTACCCATACATCACATTACGTAAAAAGAAAACTAATATTTTTGAATATCAAATTTCAATATACGTTTATAATATTAGAATATTAGCTTAAAATAGAGAGGAAAAAAACAACTTTTTAAAAGTAGTAAAATTAATTCATAGAATTTATAATATAACTGATTTTCCACGAAAAAAATCTTAAAATTTAGTATTGACATGAAGTACGCGTATAAAATATTATTATAAAACAAAACCAAAATATTTCTTTAGAATGGAAGGGTAAACGAGTATTTTTCAATAGAAATAAATTTCTTGCAGACAGATCACATGTAACGTTCTTGGAAAAAACTACGGAAAATAAAACATAAAATAACTTGTACATTACATATTCAGCTGACCTACTTCAAATAAAAAAGATACGCAGCCGAACTTTTTATTAATCTTATTTTATATATACAATATATTTATGGAAAATATGCTTTATAATATTAAATTTATAATATTGTTTCAAATAAAAAAAGAACTTTTATTTTATTATTATACTTTTTTTATATGTAACAACGCGTACGGAAAGTGGAAAATTGTTTGCGCATTCGCGCACGTGACTTAAGAGTCGCTGAAAACTGTAACGCGTTCAGTGTTCAGTACAAGGCAGGGTTTAACTGAATCAGGTTCTGTACCCTCTGCTTCAACTCGTTTATAAAACAGACTACATACCGAATAAAATATTTAGGTTAGTCATCTTTTTTTTCATTTTCAATGTACCTCTCAAACCTAACAATATTAGTAAATCAGCATAATGTAAAAAAAATAAGGTTATGCAATATAAAATTTTTATCGTTTAAATTCAAGATTTAAAATAAATTTATTAGGAATGATTAACATTTTCATTAATGAAATAGTGTGATTGTAAGAAATATTGGTAAATAACTTGAGTAAAATATTCCGTCATAAAGTTTGCAATTTTTATTGGCGAAGTTTTATAAAGATTACAAATAACACAGGTAATTAAAAATATCAGATAAGAACATATTTACCTCAAATTTTTGTTTAATTATCGAAAATAAGTTAAAATTAAACACAGATGTGTATAACTAATAAATATAGTAGGGTGCTGTTAAACGAAATTTAGAAATAAAACTACAATTTTACTTATTATTCAGTGAAAAGTTATAGAAAATCGCTTTCTTTAATATATATAAAATTCTTATTAACACAACAATAAAAATATTTCAAACAATTAAATGACAGGAATATATAAAAAAAAGTTTAATGAAAACAAGATTTTGATATAATTTCAGTTCCTATTGATAAAGCTACAATCGTTATTAAGATGTGCAGCTGTCTATGGTCATGTGACCGTTGCGGTATGAATAAACATCGGGTATACGTTACACGTTTTGGGAAAGGGTCGTTAAACGAGCATGGACATTTGTAATCTAATTATAGTCAATACAGTAGGCGTACCTTGAACGGTGTTGAAGACGCAGAATCCGGCGCAAGCCAGTAGAATAAATTCGGAAAACAGCATGCTGCCCGTCGTATCCTCTTCATAAGCTAGTACACCATATTATCTGACACCCACTTCGGTTATCACTCATGCACTAAGTCCTGTACTATTTTGTTTATGCACCGCACCTTTTATATTTAGCCGAGATGATGTCACACTATAAAATCCGTCACAGCTACTAGTACGTCATTCCGCTCCAAAAATAACAGTGACACAGGGAACACTTTTGGCACACGAGCTGATAGTTACAAGCAGCAGCAAGGGCGGGCGCATAGCTTAAACTGAGCTTAGCGGCAGCCCGCTGGAGACTAAACCCCCACTAGTGTCTGCGCAGCTGAAGCTGCCGTCACTCCCATGAGCTCCGCCATGCAGCGATACTGTACCGACGCTAGCGTTTCTATCGGCACTATTACAAACTTACATCAATCAACCGCGCGCGCATTCTTTTAACATCATTTACAATGAAGAAGACCTGCGCACCGGTAGACTGAAAGTAACACTTTTATTTATTTGTCCATCTTTGTTGTTTTAAGGGCAAATGTAGGTTAAGATCTTTTAGGAATTAACAATTCATCAACTTCTTAGATATAAGTTTGTAAAAACGTTAGTTTTTCTAAAATTATTTATATAACCTTACATTCTGATTTTTGAACATCACCGTTACAAATATAAAAGATCATTAAATCATACCCGTTAATAATTAAACTATTAAACAAAACAATAAAATCCTTTTATTTTTTTTTTTTTGTTATAAAAAACTGAATAAACTAGAAATTTCTTTAATTTACTTTACAGTAGTTATCATCTATTTAAGTACTCGTTATATAAATATATTACTCATAAATATGCACAAATAAAACAAATTTTAATAGCACAATTCTGTTACCGTAATAATTTTAAACGTGGGATTCTTTTTTCTTATTTACGTAAACTTCAAATTTATTAAACTACTTTGTTATAATATGTTTTTATGTTTAATAATTTCTTCCAAAGCTAATATTATTATTAGTAGTAATAAAAAGTATAGTAATAATTTAAACTGTGTTTTTCTTCTTTCTGCTAGTTACATTTATATAAAGTGATAGTGATACATCTAAACAATCTTAAAATTGATAAAAGCTAAACTCTTTCCCTTATTTTCTACATCCATAATAATGGAGTTTATTTTACATAGTAGTTTTATTCAACTGTAAGTAAACACTAATTATTTTTACTTATAACAATTAAAATTGTCATGATAGTTGAAATGTTAACGAAGTACTAACAATACGAATTGTTTTAACTAACCATAAGTTTATTTACGAGTGTTTCGTTGTAATTTATTAATTTATGCTAGTAAAAAAAAAAAGTCAATACATGAATATTTATTTATATAAATTTGAAGTCAGCTAAGACGCAAGATTCTTTGTTCTCTTAGATAGATCACTAATTATTCCTTTAATTGAATTACAGAGTAATGAAAATTATGAAACCTGAAAGAATTATAAAATACACATTTCAATCATAAACAATACATTTCTAACGAAAGGAACTGGCTAGTAGTACAAGATTTCAGTGATACTCGTAAATACTTTCTCTGTTGCTGTTGGCTATCGACTTACAAGAAAATTAGGTAGAACAAAAATTCAAGAAATAAGAACAAAGAATAAAAATAAATAATAATGAATAATATAATTTCTTATTAATTAATTAACTCATACTTAATTCTGGCATTTTCTCGAAAATTTATTCATTTAGCTTTCTTATTAAAAATATGTCTAATATGTTGTGATGTACATCATTTTAATATATATTATACCTCGAGCTTCCCATCTTAATCTCAATGTAAGTACCGGTAAAACATTTAATGATTTATTTACCTTTAAATATTCTTTCAGTCAGCCTAAAAATTTTCAAACAGGCTATTACTTGAAATTTATAAAAATATTTTATGCCAAAATTACTCATTTTTTCCAATTTATTAGATTCTCTATTTCAATTTGTGTAATTAAATTAATGAATTATCATAGTATGTTTCATAAATGTACATACGCATGTAAATATTTATGTTATTACACTATCAGGAATTTAACATTTTTTTCTTTCTATTTAAGGTCAAAAGTAATTTTGTACGATTATTAATAGTTACACAAAATTCTGTATCAGTTTTTTTATGTTTAACTCTTTTACCTACAGTTCCTTTCAGGTTTCTTTTTAGTTGAAAGTAATCCTGTTTACAATCTCCCCCGGTGTCGCCGGGGAAGACATGAGTCCCGCAAGGCGGGGTCAGGGAGAAGATTTGCATTTCCGGGTACGTAGTGAGAATGGTGTTGCAGAACAACTCAGCATTGTGGAGAAGGTCGAGGGCACCACTGCGGCATTAACTGGGAAGAGTGGCAGGAGGATTCGTGTTGTCAAGGACTTAGACGTACTTACAACGAAGAATGAGTTCATGAAGGAACTTTGTAAAGTCATTGGGGAGTCGGTGTCCGTGGAAATTCTGTCTATGCGGCTGGCCTACGGATTAACACAGGTGTTCACT
Organism: Lycorma delicatula; assembly: GCF_047948215.1. Classification (NCBI taxonomy): domain Eukaryota; kingdom Metazoa; phylum Arthropoda; class Insecta; order Hemiptera; family Fulgoridae; genus Lycorma; species Lycorma delicatula. The sequence goes on along the minus strand of NC_134456.1, from coordinate 68,066,262 downwards.
TTGGCCGTGCCACCTCTATTTGTAAAGAAACTACTATCCGACGGGCGCATCCGCATTGACTGGGTGGCCTGTCGGGTGACTCGACGTGCCTCAGATGACCTTTACTTTCGGTGTTGGGGTACAGGGCATAGGGCCAAGATTTGTCTTGGCCCAGACCGAAGTGGTCATTGTTTTGCCTGCGATATGGCCGGCCATGTAAGGAGGCACTGCACACAGGAACCTCGCTGTTTGTCAAGTAGATCGCACGGACGTGCACCCGGAGGTCGAGGATGTAAGGTGGCTTCACCTGCACTAGCGCTATGAATATGTGCATAGCTGCGCTGAGATATCTTTAAGGTACAGCCTCATCTGGGAGGGGTGGGAGGCTCCGGCGTCTCCTCTTCGACGATCGGGTAGGGACTCTCTTGCAGTGCCACTGGTGGGAAAGCAAGACCGTAGTTCTGGTGGGAGATTCCTTTGAGGTTCCTCGTTAGAGACGAGGCGTTAAGACCGGAGCCTCCCGGTGAAGGGAATCCTTAGGGATCCCCTCATTTGAGGCATGGCAAGCAAGGAAGACTCGGTTCCGGCTGCCTGGGCAGAACTTTGTGCCCTTCTGAGGTAGTTTGAGGCGATGGCTCCCCTTGAAGCTGAGGTTATGCTTAGTCGCGAATCCGGCTCCAAGGTGCGGGGAAATCGACGGAGAAAAAAAAATACTGTTTATAATACGGTAAATCCATTTGGTAAACAGGGAAGATAGCTTTTAAAACTGAATGCATTCTTGATTTCGATGAGTGTAGTGTTATAACGTAAATTTAGCTAAGTGAAGAAGGTAACAGAAAATCTCTTCCTTCATTACTTTTTTATCAGCCGAGCTTATGATGTTAGTTTTACTCGACAATGGAGCTCTTACATGGTACGTTACAACCTCATGTCTATGGCACTTAACTAAGAAATACTATGAATTATTATAAATAATAACAGCTAAAATTATAAATGAATACAGATTTTGTCACATGGAAAAATTCCAGATGATAAAATAGTTTTAAACGGTTTCAAATTGCAATCTGCACAATTAAGAGTAGGTTATGAGAACGAAAATCAATGTCCATTTAAATAATATTACAGATGGGACGTCTGCTTTTGGAACACAAAAAAAGTTGATTTGCTTCAACATTCAGTTAATTCTACTTTGTAATGCTCGATGATACACGTAATTTGATCATATTTTCTACTATATGTTCTGAATACTATTTAATTTTGTATCTAATTTTAATATTACATTTAAAAAATCCGCTTGCTGCCATATCGAGCAAAATTTTACAAAACCAAGCAGTAATTGATCGGTTTGGATAAGTAGAGAAGTTGTTGGTATGAATTCCAAACATTTTAGATATAAAACTTATATTAGGAGTTATACTACTTTTACTACCTTTATCAACAGTAGTTTTCTTGAACAATCTCAGAAACAAGTGATAGTCTTATAATTTTCTGATAAAGTATCTACATATAAGTTATAAATTGACTGTTCGTGAATCCATTATCTACTCCTCACGTGAAAAAGATATTACCGCATGGGATAAAATAGAAAATTTGATATCAGGTCACGAATACAGTTACAAAATGTAGAGATTCTGAGATTATTTAATTGGAAATTAAAATCTCCAGGGTAGGCGTATTACAAAGGTGTCTTAAATAGTAAAAGAAAAATCTGACTTGATAATTTATTTTTACTACCCAAAAAAATAATAAACTAAAAAATGTCATTTTAGTTAAATAAAACGAATTATTAAACAGGTAACAACCTGTTTGGACGTGCGGTTTGTTTACTTATGCCGATCCGATTCTATTACGTTTTATGAGATATTTGAACACAAGTTCAAATATAAGCAAATAGAGTTCATTTTATTTGGATGCGGTCATCTGTATTTATTTAGATGTTTAGATTTTATTATTATAATCTTCCGTTCAAGAACAGTCAACATAAAGCTGAAAAATATCCCAACTGTTAATAAGATCCTGTTGTAAGGATGTGTAATGTCATAGCTAAAACCAAAAAACTAAATCAATAAGATTATAAATAAGTTTTAGATAATACCTGTACAAATTATGCAGCTACTTATCAACCGAATAAACTTTTTTTAACTATAGTTTGTGTTCAGCACATGAAAACATAGTTATATTCATGTATTGCAGTTTATATGGTAACTCTTATTGGTAATTATATTTGGTTAAATTTTATACAATCCTTTTTTGAGTTTTTTCCGTATTTGTAAAATATATATTACACATCAAGAATAGCTTTCAAAAAATGTTTAAAATTAGATCCCCCCCCCAAAAAAAAAAACTGATAATAGTTTAAATAAATCCAAATAAAAATATATTAGTAAAAAGTAAATCTATGTAATGATTGTTATTTTTATTTTTTATTTATTTTAATATTTAATAATAATTTTTGATAAATTTAAACAAGAGAATAAAAGTACTTACGAGGGATATCTCTAAAGTAAAGACCAGTGGGAAATTTCTCTCCTTAAGGTTGGCGAACCTGTATCGTTCATGACCACTCTAGTAATATACTCATTACGTTGTTGTCTCTAAGTTCTCGCGTTGTAGTATCTCTGATTACTTGTGAGTTATTACGTTATAAAACGAATAGGAAAATCGATGTTGACTCCGACTGTGAAATACGTGGAGTCATAATTTTAAACCACCAAAACGTTAAGCCGGCTGAAAATCATAGGCTGTTGGTCGCTATATACGGTTATAATGTAAAAATGAAAGAAACATCCGAAAATGGTTTGAAAGGTTTAGAAATAACAGAATTAATGTGAATAATGAAGAACGTTCGGGGAGGCCCTCGATAATCACCGAGGACTTCTTGAAACGCGTCGATGATGAAATCAGAAAAGATTATCGCTCAAACATTTCCGAAATAGCCCTTCTTTTTCCTGATATTTCAAGAGCTGTTATCGGTTGCATTGTTCACTACCTTATTATTTATTTATTCTTCAGAAAGGTTTGTGCAGGTCGGATGCCGCACGTCTTAACGGAAAGTCACACAAAAATCCGAATGGGATCTGTTTTGGAATGTTTGATGCGCTACACAGAAAAGAGCGATGAGTTCTTTAATTTAATTGTTACCGGCAATGAAACATGGATTTTGTATTACACGCCAGAGATAAAACGGCAGTCAAGTGAACTGAGTCTTCCTCAGTCACGAACCAGACCAACAAAGGTCAAGCCACAGCCATTTGGACGCGAACTGATGGCCACAATCTTTTGGGTTCGGTTTGGCATACTGATGATTGATTTCATGCCGCGTGGAACGGCTATAAATACAGAACCCTACTGCAAAACTCTACGTATGTTACGGCGCGCCATTCAAAATCTGGGCCGTAGGCGGCTGACCGACGGTGTTATCCTACTGGACGATTATGCAGGTCAACATGTTGTGGGTCCGACACGTGAGTTACCGAGAACATTTGGATGGGAAATTTACAATCACTTACCATATAGTCCGTATTTAGTTCCTTTTGATTGCCATTTGTTTGTGAAATTGAAAGAATCTTTGAGTGGTAAACAATTCGTGGGTGATGATCTACTTAAAAATGCTGTTAAGTAGCTAAATGGAGTAATGGCAGAAGAATACAACGAAGGTATATTGATGCTGGTGTATCTCTACGATAAACGTCTTAGTTCATGTAGCGATTAGTATAGGAGATTAGTGGAGAAGTAGTATAAGATATGCAGTTTAAGAGAAATAAGAAATATTATTTATAAAGTTTTCCGAATAAATTTTTTTACAATGAAACGGTCTTTACTTTAGAGATAACCTCTCGTAAATATGTTAATATATATAAATTTCTCTTCACAAGGATTAATTCTGTTAAATTAAACCGAAATTTATTATTAGAAATGTAAATACTCTTGATAATTTTATTAAAATATTTTCATAACTGTTATAAATGGACTATAATTATATAGAAATACTACACGACTCAAGCCTACGTCTGCTTCTTTTAATATTTACGAAAACTTGAATTTAAAAACCATTTAACCATGATCTCTTCATTTAAAAATGTCCTTTGTGTACAATTTTTAGTAAGGATTTTTCTAATAAGGAAAAAACTATCATAATTTTATTCGAATAAAAATAATAATAATGAATAGTTAAATAAAAACCGAGTTACTCTATTTTGACTGTGTTGGTGTTTTTGTGGAAGGCTTGTTATTGGATTTTATGTAATTGATTGTACAATGAAGACGTGCAATAAATGAGGGTTTGCTGATAACGATGAAAGCAATATTAGTATTAATAATAATGATGGTATAATAGACAGAAAATCCTAACTTATCTCGGCAATTAATCAACACAAGTGGAAATTATTTACTGGGACAAATGGTCTTTTCAAATCTCTAATTCTCTTTCAACTTTTCAACCACGGCTTTAATCTTTTCTTCCTTTTCATGATCTACTCTTCCTTTCCTTCTTATATTTCCTTTTATTCTCTATTTGCTATTTTTGCTTTCTACTGCTGTACCTGTAAATAATATACACAAATATAAGTTTTCTATTATCGAATTCATTATTTTTGCTTAAATTTGATTAGTATTTACTGTTAATTATTCATTTCATAATGTGATAATAATTATTTACGTTCTTTTGGTTTTTCATTAGCAAGTCAATCTAGTTTTAATCGTCTTGTATTTTTTTTCTGTGGTTTTATATACACCCCTCCTGGAGCCGGACCGGCAGTTAAGCATATCTCAGCTCCGGAAGGTGTCGTCGCCAACTCAACTTAACCAAGAACCCACACGGGTCTTGGTCGTAACAGTTGCCTGCCTCTAACCGGGTCCACCGAGGAGACCATAGCCGGGTCTCGGTCTTAATAGCCCGTCTTCTATTAGATTCCATAAATTTAATGGGTGTAAATTCATTATTCTTACAGTTAGAAAATACGACACCCTTTCTTTAGTGAAACAGTAAAATAAGCCTCATCTCAGACGGCAGAATTTTACTACAATAAAAAAAATTCAAATATAAAAAATGTTGTAATTTATACCATCTGGTGTTTGTCTTAGGAAAGGGTAAATTCCTAAATTTCATCTTCCTTTTTCTTGCAGAAAAATCAGTTTTCTTTAATATGCTAAACTGTGTTTCTCAAAAATGTTTTAATTTACGTCTATTTCAGATAATATTTAATACTAAAGCGTAGTACATTTCTTATGTATTTAATAAAGCTATTAATAAAATTTAACTTGACTTGACGTCGCACCGATATTTTAATATCGGCAGGTAAATAAATTTTTGAGGACTTATATATTGCAATATCTGATATTCTTACTACAACGGTTAGCTCAAACAATTAGGGGATAAAAAAATCACCTAATGTTTTGAATTAAGAAACAGAGAAGTAGAAGATGAAAGTAAACAGGGAAAGAAGCAAACCGTTGGTACCGATAAGGAATGATCGAAACGAAAAAAGGATTACAAATACAACAATTTTATGAGTTTTACTCTTTTACTCTCTTTTGGTAGTCTTTTTTTTACTCTTCTCTCTTTTTTATGATTCTTTTTTCTGAGAGAAGTAATTGAGATTTTTAAAAGTTTTAATTATGTAGCTTGCGAAATATCAGAGTACGAAAAAATAAATCTATAAATTAGTAATGAAACCGGTTGCAAGCGAATTTTATCAAGGTGATAGAGGTTTAGTACCATACGAGAAATAAAAAAAAATCTAAAACATTTAACGTTCGTGAATTACTATGTTCGTATCTAACAACTGGTTCTGAGTCTTGAGTGATTTAAGTAACCATTAAAATTGAGGTGATTGAAACAAAGATTTTGTGAAACCTAGTTGAAAAGATAACAAGAAAGCGAGTATAAATTACTTAATAAGAGAGAAGGCTTTTAATGAAGAAAATTTCGGAAAATTGTGTCCGTTCGACTTGTACGTAGCAGCACATTAACTGACAGTTTTCTAACTATAATTTTATTATTAATTTTAAATAGTGTACCAAGGAGATTTAGTAAAAATCAGTTACATTTGAGCTTTTTGATAGACAGCTGTTTTACGTCATTATAAATTACATACGTCAGAAAAATTTATTTAAATACTTCATATTTCTTGGCAGAAGTTATCTTCACATTTATATTTATTCCTTCATATGTATACATTTTACATACATATTTTTTAAATTTAGTTTAATAAAAGGAAAACGAATTATTTAGTTTTAAGGCGAACATTTAAAATAAAGTTTCTTACTTTCTTATAAGGGACATGTGTAGTAGTCTTATATATTATAAATATTAAACAAAGTAAAATAAATTAAATGGAATTTTTTTATCTCCTTAAATTAAGGTATTTAATTTGCCATAATCAAATTTCAAAGCTTACAAGTACGTTATAATCAATATTTATTAAAACAACAATAACTAATTTTTTTTAAAAATAAATATTGAAACGAGCCCAGGTACTCGACTGCGTGTCTGCGTAACAGTTTGGAATCTAACACCAAGTTTCTAATTTGTCGTATCTAATTTCTTGTTACTTCTCTTTCTTTTTTATTTGTTATTAATGTTTGCTTTGCGGACTATATGGTGCTGAAATTAATGGTTTGTGACTTATGACTGAACTTGAAATTTCATATTTGACTTTAAGTTTGCTTTCAACTCTTTATTGTGTATTATTTATTTTGGGGGTTCCTTAAGGACCTTCTTATCACGTTCTTTTGTCAGGAAACTTACTTATGGCTCCGCAGGAGAGCCGATTGCAATTATAATTGTATAGAGCAAAAAAAAAAAAAAAATTGTTATTTATTAATGTGAATTTCAACAAATTTAAAATTTCGCGAACTGCGTATCATTTTCTTTTATAAATTTCCGGTTTTGTTTCGACGAAACCTTTAAACATAGTTTTTTATTCAATTTCACTATATTTGAGAATGAAAGTAGTATTTTTTTGGTTGGTTTTTATTATTTTGTATTTGATGAACTGTTGACCATTTTTTGCTTTGGTTATTATCTTTATTTTATGAAGAAATTAATAAATATAGCCTACCTTATGTACATTTATACATCAGATACGCGATTTAACTTTAGTTGAAAATAATAGCTGATACTCTGTACCTTTCGTAAATATTGCGTTTATTTTTAATATCTTGTTTTTTTTTTGTTTGCACTCTTCTTCATTGTTGGATAAATATACTTTGTAACCTGTACTTTTATCATGCTTGCAAACAATGATTTTTTTGTATATTACTTTAGTTTATTTTGATGTGTTCCTAGTTAATAATGATAATGATTATTTATGGTTGATAATCGGTGTTCTTTACTTTTTAGTCCTTAGCCAAATTTCTGCCCGTCTGAACCGGTTATTTATATTTTTCCGAATACCAGCAATTTCAGTAACTTACGCCTTTTTTCTTCCTTAACGGTTTAGAGAGTATTGATCTTCAAATTTCCTTACACCTATTTCTTGCTCTGCCCAAAATCTAATTTATTAATTACCCGTTTTATCATAATAAAATATTTTTGATTACAAATCAATTGAAAATTTGATAAAAAAAGTAATTAGTCTGTGCTTTTAAAAAGGACTAAGTGATTTCTATGCTGTTCTCTGCAGATTTAAAGAATAGCATGAATATATAGGAGAAATATAGTTTAGTTTTTATAAATGAACTAATTAACGTAATTATATAATGCGGATTGCTTTTTGTTTAATTAAATCCCTATAATTTAAATCCAGATACAGTTAAACAGGCCAAAAGTTTTATTAAATCACTTATAAGATAATGATTACCATCTATGGAGTGGATCATCTATTAACAGCATATGGGCTAAAATGTAAGACAGTGTTAAAATTTTTAATTAAAACTTTTCAGCATTAATTCATTTTATTTATTTGTGCAAGCTAATGTTAGTATACAAGATACTATTATTATATATATTTTTTTAATTTTTTTTCTTTTTAAATTATCTATTATACTGACTCAAAGAACCAAATATCACTGACCAGAAAATAGCTCTCTATGTCTACTGTTCAGATACATAGGTGAAGTTCATATATATATATATATATATATATATGTGTGTGTGTGTGTGTATTCTGAGAGAGAGAGAGAGGAGAGTGAGAGAGAGCCTGTGAAAGTGAAAATACATAAAAGAAGAAGTGTATATATATATATATATATATATATATATATATATATATATATATATCAATAACACTGAATTACAAGTAATCAAATAGGATAGATATGCTTGACGTCGCACAATTTGTTGTAAAACGTTTGTGGTCAAAGTAGAGGATTGAAATGGCATGAATAGCTCAGCTATTTCAGTTAAAAAGAGAAAAGAAACCGTAGACAAAATTAAGGATGATCTTAGAATCATTTGACCAGAAAAAGAACGCGGCTATGTAATAGCACATCTAATTTTAGTCTCGTAGCGTAACCTAAGTCGCCTAAATCTATTCGTATGTAATAACCTATGTTATTTATAATTTTTTTTTTATTTAGTTTAAATTGTTTCAATAAATTTACAAATTTACTGTTTTTTCTATTTCGTTATATTACAAGTATAAATATATAAATTTATATTTAAGCTTAACTAACAGTTCTAAACTACAAGGTCGAGAATGTAACGGATGTTTACAATATTTTATTTGCTTTTCGTCTGTACAAGAGCAAATTAATAAAGAAATTAACATTTTATAAAACCGAAATAAGATATAATGGTATTAAAACAGCGCTTAGAAATATTAAATAATAATCTTACAAGAAACGTAATTATACAGTTTAACTTCTCGTAATTTTTGTCTTAAAAATTATTTAAGATTTAATAATTTAATTTCAAAAATATCTGGGAGAATAAATCTCTCGTGTTTTATTTAAAACTCAAAAGATTATCTCTGATTTCATTTTATAACTGAATTTTATAAAGTACGTCAAATTTCACGTTTTTTTTATTCACACGTGTTTAATTTTTCAGCACAGATCAATAAAAATTAACAACTCTATCGGTAAAATTTGTTTAAACTGTGTAGCTAGAATAGCCTTAATTTAAAAATACCTATCATTCATTTTTTGGTGAGTGTAATACTCGTAGATTCTATTATACCGTCGTTCTGAGTAAATCTAAAATCGTCCTGGACTTAACTTTTAAAAATAAATATTAATAAAATGGTATAAAAATTTGATTTTACCCGTTAACCTCGCTGATTAACCAATCTTACTGAATTTAGCTTACTTAATTCTGTAATAAAAATTTTAATCCGGCAAAGTGTTAATGAATGTTTGTTATTAATCTGTCATTACAATATTTTTAAAGGTAATAAACTGGTTATTGTTCATCAATAATGACTGAAGACCCTTCTCTAATGCTGCACAGGCTTTTCTAACACCAAATAATAAAGGTTTACCTATGTTATTTATAATTTATTTTTATACGATTAAAATTGTTTCAATAAATTTATTTAACATTATTGGTATTTCGTTACGTTTTGAGCATACGTAAAATAAATTTATATTTATTATAATTTGTGGAAAATTATTTGTTTGCCTACCTTTTAAAATACTGTCACTGTATTTACTGATACTGAGGAATTAATATTTCTATATCACTGTAGTATATTTAATTTTTCCGGTTAGAATTTTTGTAAACTTTTTCAGGGATTAATGTTTTATTCGTGCTTCACTGTAGTTTTTTTAAAATATCAAAGATAATATTATGCAGCAGTTAATATTTTATAAATGCTTCACCGTAGTTTTTTAAAATATATTTTTGTATAAATATATACGATTAGCAGCTTTTGGTATAAGATAAATATAAAGAGTGTTAATGGATTATCGAATTTAACTTTACGTGCCAGCCACTCCAATAATGTGTTTGTATCCACTATACCATCAGATAATTTTTTATATAATTTTTATGAAAAATTCTTCAATAAAAACTTTATTTTGCTACGTAATTTTCAGCCTTAGACCATAAATTACATTTTAAAAAATCAAGTCTTTGTTTGACTACTCTACTACACTTTTATGTAGCGCCGTAATACGCTACATTACACAAAAATATGTTCCTGAATTCCTTTTTATGATTAATAATACCAGACTTCCTTTCTCCTAAATCTCTCATTGCTTGTGCTACCCTGTCTTCTTTTTATGTCTTCCGTAATATGTTCATTCTTCATAATGTTACCACATACCCTGAACAATAAAGTTATTCAGCTCCTGATATGTTATGTTTCTCTATCGTAATATTTACTAATCCACTGCTTCTGTTTTCCAAAATTAAAATTAGCAGGTAGGCTAAAACGAAAATAATTAGAAAACTACAGAAAAATATACATAATATGGAAGAATAAAAAATTGAATAGAGACTGAATTTTTCCACTTCAGGGAAACCAAAATTAGATGTTTAAATAATAATATAAGGATTATGCCAGACTACAAATAATTTTAGGTTGCGAGGTAACTTTATTGGTGAATCTAAGTCTATAAAATAATGTTATTTAATTATTATTAAAAAATTAAAATAGACAATCAAAAATATATGTAAAAAATACATATATTAAACAATACGGTTCATTAAATTTAAAATATTAATTTAAACAAAGCAAATGAAACAAAATATTTACTGTATTTTATTATAATTTGTAGAAAATTATTCGTTCGTGTAACTTTTAAACTGCTGTTATTGATTTTACTGATACTGAGGGATAAATATTTCTACATCACTCTAATAATGGTAACTAAATGTTATAACTAAATCGATTTTACCAAAGTTTTTCTTAAACACTGAATATGATTTGAGAAATGCATTTATGCCATAATTCTAGAACTGGAATAGATAAGTGTTAAATTGATAACGTGCATATTTTATATCGTCATCTTTGGTATAGTTATTTTGTATGGCAGACTAAATCGCTTTCTATAAGAAATAGCTACATAGTTCTCCGGAATAACATTTATCAAAAGACTGAATTTCTTATCAATGTTTCTAATTAAAATTATATTAAATACAATTTCCATAGATAGAATTATAATTTTTAACAACCAGCTCTAGTACATTTACTTAAAGAATAATCTGTAAACAATACTTACATTTTATTTTAAAATTATTTTTCCATTCAGTGTGAAACTAAAGCAAAACCGATTTAAAACAGTTTAAATATCTTTTTTGAATTTGTTCTCATTACCTCGATTTCTATTTATTGAAATATTTTACACAATTATGGATGAACAAACCCTGTTTTAATGGAAAATAAGAATGGACTTATTTTTACTAAACTAATAATAGAAACTAGATAATAAATTAATAATAGAACTAGTAGCTTTTGGATACATCTGCTTTTGCTTAATTTGAAATATTTAACGGTGGGCCGTCTTCTCGTGATAAAGAATTAAGATTTAGCATTTAATTTTTAGAAGGCATTTTTTAATTAAAAAAAAAAAAAAAAAAAAATAGTTATAAACCTATTTTTTTAAAACTATTTTTAAGTTACATACTCAAATTTAAGTTACATGTAAATTAAATTTTAAGATAAAAAAAATTTAAATAGAAACGTCTTTTCAATTTCAAACTTGTCTCATCTTGCTGGACCAATTTTTTTTTAAACTACACGCCGTGGATAAATCTTAGTTTGCGATTTTAAGAAGCAAAGGATATAAAATTTAAAATAATTTGAGTAATTATTTTTTGGAATTTAAAAAGATTTTTTTTTTAGCACTCCTTTTCGGTTAATAAATAACACTGGATACCAGAGAAATCCAGCTTGAGAATTTTTAGTTAACTAAAAAAAATAAATAAATATTAGAACTATGAGATGAGCATTTTTAGGATCCTAGGTCGTAGAAGCACTTTTCTGGAAATATTTGACATGTCGGGTAATGTTCAGTAATTTTTTCAATAAGGATTTAATCATTTATTCATATAGAATTCAAATAGTGGAGGCATTAAATGACGTTCATCGAGTTAGTTGGGTGACTTTTGCCACCAATTTTTGAATCTTCTAACCGTTAAAAAGAATTTACTCACAATATGCTAATTAATTATGAAACTTATTTCAGCTCACATGACGTCCAAACCTCTTTGAGGGTAATGACAGAGTGATTGAAACAAAGATTATTGGCTCTTAATAATTCCAGAGATACCAGAAATCTACAAGAATCTAGACATTAACAACCTGTCACAGATAGGTAATCATCGAATGTAGTTAAACGATTATTTCTAGATATTCCTTGAACTACAATCTCATAACATTTGAGTTTTTCTTTTTAGGTTAAATCAAGATCAAGATGTTCAGTTATTCACATTAAAAAAAAAACTCAGAGAATAATCGTTACGAATCCATATTACTGTAGATATGTCACGACTTGAGATGGAAGATCTAAAACTAACGACTTGAAAAATGTGTGATATGAAATGGGGTTAAATCAGGAGTTCTGGTCACATTACGTGGGGTGTCTATACTAAAACGTATAAATAGATAAATAAAAAAAAAAATATATATATATATATATATACTTCACATCTTTTATTACATACTCATTACTTCTAATATACTCGTAAATTAATGGTTGGAGCACTCTCCTGTGAGAGAATCTGCTTAATTTACACATTTCATACAAAGTCTGGGCCAAGGTGTATGAAAAATACATTATAAAGAGGTTTAAATGGACATTTTATTTTTATTTGTATTTTAAGAATTATGTTTTGAAACTACGTTGCTGCAGTAATACATAAACAGAGCACTGTCCAAAGTGGTATGTGATTGACAAGTCGGCAATACTTCTTAGTATTTTGTAATAGTAATAAAAAAAATAAAAAAAACGGATTGGAAATGAATAGACTAAATAAAACTTCCAAGACAAATCAGTCTCCTAGGACCCGTATATTCGGGAGTTGACTGTGATAAATGAATGAAAGAGTGATAGAATATAGTAAGTATTTGTGAAGGATGTAGAAATAAATAGGCTACATTAAAATAAATTTCAGAAATTTTAAATCCACTTACAAAAATGTTTACGTAAGTGCATATAGAATATTTACATTTAGAATAAAATTTTTCACATGCCAATCTTCATAAATAATATTTAAATGCGCTTAAAGCGACAAAATTATTTCTTCATTGCCAACAATTTTTTTTCACAAATTCGTATTTTTTAACTTATCCAATTTTGTTTATTTAGAACTATTTATAATATAATGGGACATATTCAGTAATTTTTTGTTAAATTATAAAAGTAAGTTTTTTGTTACTCCTATATTACTTTTATTTTCCAGAGCGAAATCAACCGTATACCAGTAATTTTTAATTGGAGGATTAATTATCCCTTTTGTGTAAAAAAAATTTTAAGTAATATTATATTCCAAAACGTTATTTTTCACTCAAGTCGTGTTTATACTCCCATATTTTTCACGTAAGTATTTCTTCTTTATTTCTTTTTCTACATTTATTTCAATTCAAATAAATCCGTTCTGATGCAGCAAAACGGTATTCAGATACTTCTAAAATCTACTTCATTAAATTTATTTTCCTTCTACTTTTTAAATTTCCCTCTTTATTCCACGTGACACTGAATAGTGACAAAGTACTGATTCAGTTTTTTTTTCTTTGCACAAGTAGCTTATTCTGCTTACATTGTGTATTTCTAGTAGTTGTCCTCTCAAAATATTTTATATCAGATTTAAACGAGTTCGATTTTCTAAAAAGAACCGTGTTATAAGTACTGGAAACAGATACACAGTCCTTTATAATCCACATACATAATGAATAAATATTGTTAAATAACCTTTTGATTCTAGGAATAATAATCTCAGAATTACATTTCGTAAAAATTTAATTGCACTCCAGTATGTCACTTAAGATATTTTTGCCTCATTTTTATAATATTAAAAAAGGCTCTGATCACATAAGATCCCATAGTATCATTTAAAAAATAACTTTTATTTTGTTAAAATATTCATCTTACTTTATTTTTTTTTTTTAACTTTTTTGAAAAGATATTGAAATGGAGTTTTATATACTCGATCTGAATCTGAAATTAACAAGAAAAATTATATTAAATAAAAATAATAGTTATATCTAGCTGGTTTAGGAACACACCGTCTCTCATACTTGCTCATGCGAGAAGTACTGAATTTCCAAGTGAAGACCAGCCACTTAAAGCGTCTGCCTTGTGACTTATTTACTGTCATTTAAAAAGCAACTTTAAGTGAAAACTAAGCTTGAAAGTGAAGTAAAAGAAAGTCTAAAGGATTGTACGCCGAACACCGTCGCACCTTTGTAGCTATTTTTCTCCATAACTGAAAGACATATTGAAAAATACGGAGATCCAATAGAACCAATAATCTGTCCATAAGAAAGTTGAATAGTGGCAAGGAACATAATCCGGTTGTTACCGCAAGTCACTAAAACGGCCACCATCTTCCAACGTTGAAATATTTGGTAATAGCAAAATTCCTATGTCCTTTCCAGTTATAAAAATAATAATCGTTCAATATTTCTGCTAGATGGGTTGGGAAGTGTTTGCGTAAAAGAGTAACAAAAATAAATAAATAAATAAATATATATATATATATATATATATATATATAGGTAGATAGATAGATCAATTTTATCTATCTGAAAACTATTTCCTGAAAAAATCAAAGATGCGTAATTCAGAATGTATGATATAATAAATCGAGATCGCTTAAAACCAATCCTTTTAACTCAACCTTTTAAAGATAAATCGATATGTAGCACATTAAATTGAAAAAATGTTTTTAATAATTTTATCAAAATTACTTATAGGAAAGACGGAAAGACATTAAAAGGAAAATACCCATTTATTATTTTATAAAAAAATCGAATTCTTTTGATGAAGACACTCTATAAATAAAACCTTTGAAACAAATCAACAAATATAATAATAATAATAATTTATTTATATATTTCGTATCAGAACAGCTACTTGACCCTTTGTATATTGTACATTGAACACGAAAAACTAATAATGTACATATACTCGTACTTTAACATATACAAATAAATAAAAAGTTTAACTGTATGTAAGTAATGAATATATATATATATATATATATATATATATATATATATTATTATTATTATTATTATTATTATTATTTATGCATAACATAAATAATAATAATAATAATAATAATAATCCAAAACTTAACAAATATAATTTTCATATTATTATATGATGTCCAAAAATAGATAATAAAATGAATTAAATAATTTCTGACAAATTTTGAAAACGTCAAAAATGTAATCCATTAATGAAACACATTACATCAGAAAAAACCCAAAAAACAGGGCAATTATGTTACATGATGTATAATGAGTACTGATACAAGTACACATGATACATGATACAAATCAATAACAAGTTAACATATACATAAATTACTAATAATAGTAGTAGTAGTAATAATAATAATTATTATTATTTTATTTATATAACTCAATTGTATAGTTAACAATTTACATATTAAAATTAAAAAAAAAAAAACACGTAATTCAATTATACAAAACCCACAGCATAATTTTAATAACAATAATATGTTTTAAAAATAATAATAATTACGAATTCATAAAATGAATACAACAACCAGAGTATTAATTGTGATGATTATTAAGCAATTATTTTAAGAATTCTTATGTTGCACCTCCACCACTCGTCACGCAACCTCAGTAGACCCAGACGGATAGAGGAGGCTAGGCACCAAGAAAGAGGTTGGGTTTCAATTAACCACACATTTTAGGAATGGTTGAACTGAGAATGTACAAGACTACACTTCATTTACACTCATACATATCATCCTCATCCATCCTCTGAAGAATTATCTAAACGGTAGTTACCGGAGGCTAAACAGGAAAAAAGAAAGAGAGAGGCACCAACAAATCAATGGGGGTGTCCACAAGAAAAAATAACAGAAAATAATTCTGAATAAAACTACTTTAACTAATACAAAATTATAGTATTATTTCAGAAGCTGATTAAATGAGTATGAAAAAGTGAATAATATCTAGACACTGAAATAAGTATGAATAATGGATATATATACCGTCGAGAATAATCTAGTCAATGTCATCATCTACAGCTCACGTATTTCAGAATAGATGAACGAGCAATAAAATCCAACGGATCAGCGAACCTATTTGCCAGACCAAAGCATCTTTATATTGGAGAACACTCACAAACTCTTCTAACGAAGTAGGGCCTAAAGCTCCTGAAGTTTCGATCTGGTACCGTAGTTGTAATTCCTGACATTTTAGCAAAGTACCGTGGAGGAAGTCTGCAGCAAACTTCAAAACGAAAACAGTCCTCCGCCGATGATCTAATTTCTCTAAGTTCAAATCTCTGCATTGAGTAGTGATGGAAGTGGTATCAAATTGACCATAAAAACCTCCATCCCAACGCCCAAAGCAATTTCTTCTGTACGCTTTCAATCAAATCATTAGTGAAACCACGATCCCTGTTCCAAATGACCGTACAATCCTCACTATAATAATAACAATAATAATAATAATAATAATAACCTGTGAGGGGTTTCCTGTCCCCCATCGGGCGCGTTGGCAGAAAGGAGAACGCTCGGCAGATATGCCGAGTAGTGGGGAGGGGGAATGAAATGCCACCGGGGACCAAAACAGGAAAAAAATCTAGGCAGCGTCTGTCTCAGAGTGAGCGGCTGTCTGTTCAGCGTCTGCAAACCATGTCAGGATCGGCTGGTATCATTCTACCTGGCAGTAGGTATAAAACGCATAGTAAACCCATATAAATAGAGAACAATAATAAAGCCTCGGATAATATGGATGAACTAGGATGTGCACGGGCTGGTTCCCGTTCATCCTGTGTGCGACAGCCACTCGTAGCTTCTAATAGAATCATTAGCGTCAAGCGACATCAGAGCGATTACTAGTTCACCACTTGAAGAAAACGGCGCCAAAAATCGTCATGCCTATTCCACTGTTAGTGCTTTGCAGACAATGCCTGGAATCACTGCTGCGGGAAAACCGAAACAGCGCTTAAAATGGACAGATGAAATGATCGAGCACATCACACGCTACTACTATACAATAGCTAGATTGGAAAATGACATGACAGTGTACAGGATACCATTATACCAGCAGTTCGTAGATAAATTCCCACAATACTCAAACCTGACGGAATGCAGACCAAAAGCGGGTCTTTGAGAAAAACAACCGGATCCAAACCTGCACGCAAGAGAAAATAAAGAATGAAGTCAGAGAAATAATGAACCAAAGATGTGAGAAAGTATATAGCATAAGAACCAGAAAGACCAACACCAAATATTGTCAACAACAACACCAGCGATAATGAGAAGGTAAAGTGGTCGCAACATAAACGCAAGTCAGGAGTCCCCACAAAGTATACTTAGAAATATAAATCAAAATGACTCAGTGGAAGAAGTAAGAGAAGAATTCCAAAGAGCCCTAAGGGAATGCAGTGATCTAGCACTTCCTCAACGACCAAGATTACCTAGTTTACTACATCGAAAAAATACCTCATAGTAACCTTACATGGTAAATAAAGAAATCAAACATAAAATAAAAGAAATAATAAAAACGGCAGAATCTAATAGAATAGGTTTAGAAGAAATAAACAACTTAATCTACTGCAGAGCGGTTGCTGTTATAAGAAGCAACTCGCAAAAAATATTAACAAAACCGAAGTTGTCAACCTACCTTGGCAGCAAAGATTTGAAAATATAATAGAAGAGAAACGAAAAGAAATCGGAAAATTAGAAACGTACAGGCAAGGACAAATCAGATTAAGGATAAAACCAGAGATGAAAAAATTTATTAGTACGTACGAAGTTAAAAATGCATTAGAAATGAAAAAGGTACAACTAGCCGACCTCACAACACGATTGAAACGATATAAGAAGTTAAACAGAAGAAAAGAGAACAAAAACTTTGAATAAATGAGAGATTATTTTACCGAAAATTGTCAGAGAAGAAAAACAACAACTCTAACTACCAACTCAAGAACAAGTGGAAGAATTTGGAAGAAAATCTAGTCGAGTAACTCAAAGCATTACAAAAATTCCGCCTGATTAAAAGCAGAAGATGAAAAATGGAGAAACACCGAAGCAATGAATTGCAATAAGATCATACTCAACGATGTGAGGGAAGCAGTTAAGCATATTAAAATATTGGAAATCACCAGGATAGGATGAAGTGCATAACTTTTGCTAAAAAACATTCATGTGGTAGATTCAATACTAGCAGGCATATAATAGTATAATTGAACATCCAGAGAAAACAACTAAGTGGTTATCAGAGAGGTTAACATTCCTTTTGTTTAAAAATAATAACAGGTAGTTGATCCAGCTCAGTATAAACCCATAACAGGTTTTCAGACAACATATAAATTATTGACAGCAATTACTAACAACAAAATATACAAGCACCGTTTTATTCTTTTTAACCTCCAGGACCACCTTAGTATTGCTTCGAAGATGAGATGAATGAATTTTTTTTAGCGTGTGAAAGATGCCACACCCGACCGAGATCCGAACCGTGGAAATATATACAAGCACCTGAGGATCAATAAAATCCTCCACTTGGAGCACAAGGGATGTGAAAAAGCCGCAAGAGGGAGCAAAGAGCAAATAATCATAGATACGGTAACCAAGCAACAAGCCCAATAAAAGCCTATGGACAGCCTATATAGACTATAAAAAGGCATTGGATAGTGTGCCGCACTTATGGCTGACGATAATAGAAACCTATCTAAGTTGTTAAAACCTATCTAACCTATATAAGTTGTTAAAAAACGATTAGGTTCTTGAGGTATGCAATGAGTGCGTGGAGCAAGTTACTAGCAAACAGTGCAACAAGAAAAATACAAACAGAACCCATAAATATAAATAAAGGAGTATTTCAAGGGGACGACCTAAGCCCTCTGTGGTACTGTATGGATGTTAATCCGCTCTAAAGCTTGCGAAAGGAGTCAAAGTTCGGTTATAAAATCGCGAGCAGTTTGAGATTTCAAACTGGCACACCAATTCTATATGGATGAATTAAAGATTTATGGAGGGACTGAACATCACCTGTAGTAACTGCTCAAACTAGTCGAAATGTTCAGCGAAGATATTAAAATGGAGCTAGTTATAAGTAAATGCAAGATAAACGCCACTGTGAAGGAAAGTTTTACAAGGCGCAATATTACGACCTGCAGACCCAAGGTAGAATAGAAGCAATGAAAGAACCTCTTCTTAGGATCCTAGGTCCTTGTACAGATCCTCCTATAAAAGTACCTAGGATGCGATCATAAAATAAAATTGGAGCACAAATCCATTAAAGAAAAACTTAATAAAACGTACCAAAAGAGGTTAAAATTAATTTTAAGATCGGAAAGTAATGAAATAAATAAAGTAAAGGCAGTGAATACATATGCAATATCATATGCATTAGGTATAATAAAGTACATTGAAACAGAGTTTGACGAGTTGAACAAATCCACTAGAAACATATTCTACCAAGAAAAGTCCCACCTCGTCTACTCGTCAAAAGAAATATTCACACTCCCGTAAAAGGAAGGTGGAAGAGAAATACTCGATATTAAGATTCTAGTACGGGCAGAACGAAAACTTACAGGATTACTTCAAAAACAAGCAACACCCCTTCTATCAAGCCATCATAGCGGTAGACCAAAACTATACGCTATTAAACCAAGCCAACAGGAGCAACAACGTAGAACACAAGAAAGAGAGCAACGCAGATAAAATTCTTCTAGATTGGGGAAGGAAAGAGCTCCACATAGACCAAGAAGGAGTCGAAAAAACAGCTTCAAATATTTAGATTGTGCAAGGAAAGTTAAATTCCGAGACGGAGGGAACAGGATCAAGTAGTAGCGACAAGAAGTTTTGGGAAATAAATTCTTAAAGAAAATATTAACAACAAAATAAATGTAGCCTATGTGTGCTATACAATGAAACTATAGAACATATAATCACTGGCTGTCCGATTCTAGCTCCGACGGAGTACACCAGGAGGCACAACAACGTGGCGAAAATTGTACACTAAAACTTTGAAACAGCAACAAGTTACAGTTTCAAAAGAAGCCCTACTACACTTACAAATCAGCCTCCTTTTTGGAGAACAACAATGCAAATATTCTCTGGAACCAAAGCACTGTAACAGCAAAACCCATCAAATTAATAAGCAAGATATAGTAGTGGTTGACAAAATGGAAAATGTAACTTACCTAATAGACGTAGCCATTCCATCAAGTAACAACCTAAACATTAAACACAATTAGAACCTGCAGAAATATATAGATTAAGGAAATGTAGAATTGAAAAGAGGTCTATATAATCCCATTAATTATATCTGCGGAGGGAATAATACCATCTACTTTGCACAACAGTCTTGACAAACTGAAGATCCAATGGAAGACCCATGCGCTAATGCAAAGGAGCGTAATAATTGACACCTGCCATGTTGCCAGAAAGGCACTAATCAACAATAGCAAGCCTAATCTCGTTGGCAAAAATTACTCCAAGTTTAGAGAATGTCACCGGCAAAAGGTTGTGAAAATGTGGAATAATAATAATAAAATTATTATTATATTTTTTGTTTACATGTTATTAGCAAAATAACATTTCAGATTTTATTTTACGTTACAATATAATAGTCGATATAAAAACTACTAAATTACATTTAAAATTTTTATAATATAAAGTATTTTATTTAAAATAATTTAGCTGTAATATTTGGAAAAATTTTCTTGCCTATTTTAAAACAGTAGAGATTTAAGTTTTTATCTTTCCAAGGATGTATTATCCAATTGTGATTTTTTATTTTCAAATCCTAATATTTTGTAACAGATAAACTGTTTTATATATATATATATATATATATGTTGTGTGTATTGCTATATTTTTATTTTTTGTTTCCCGTAGGGGGAGGGAAAAGCTCTACCAGCCGCCGGCAGGACGGCTCTGACGGCAATGCGGAGCTCTCACATGCTAAAAAGCTCTCCCTCTAGTGTTGCTTTATTTACAATTAGTTTCCTGAACAATGAACTTATAAGTGAATGTACAGAGTAATAATGACGTGAAAGGGAGGCATCCAGTGATACCTCTCAAAATAATGTAAAGGTTTTAACAAACTAGAGTACAATAAAAAGGATAACTAATAAAAACATAACTAAGCTTAACAAAGTACAAACGATTCGACAATTAACTGATTAGAACAAAAAAATAATAATTGGTAACATTACTTAATATAGGTATTGAGAACAATGTGATCAGAGGAGTGGTTTGATAGAAAATGCAATGGACTCTGTCTACCTCCTCTGCGTAAACCGCAGATATATGATAGTCAAGAGAGGTGGTCGAGGTGTCTCCGTTTCCGACTTGACCTTTGTCAGTATCAGAAGTGTACAGCAGCTGATGAGTTGGGAGACACTGGACGAGAAAACCTTAAGCGACCATCGTATGATATCATTCAAGATTGGTGGCAAAACCCCGGAAGTGCAGATAAACTTGAATGAAGAGGAGACTCCTGGCAAGTGTACTATCGACAGTGGTTTTATACGGAGTCCAGATTTGGCAGGGAGAAGCTTGAGAAGCTTGAAATGTGAGTCGACTGATGAGGCTGAAACGCAGACTCATCAGTCTGCGTTTCAGATGTTTTTTTTTCATCAGATGTTTTGCGTTTCATCAGTCTGCGTTTTTTTTCAGATGAGGCTGAAACGCAGACTCCGGATAATCATAGAATACAGAACCATAAGCACAGAGGCGGCATCAGTGATAGTGGAGGTTCCTCCGGTGGATTTGCAAGCTAGGGTGAGGATCCTCATTTTCAGCGGTAGAGACAGGAGGTCAGCAGTATATAATCTGAAAACAGAGTGGAACGAAAGGTGGTAAACGACACCGAAGGGTAGATGGACATATGAGCTCATCACGAATATCAAAAGTTTGACAGAGAGGAGCCATGAAGACACGAGATTCGAGTTTACCCAATTCCTGCCTGATCACGGTGTTTTCGTGATTACTTACAACGGACAGGTAGGAGCATCACCAACCAATATCTTGATTGCGGGGAACAAGACATCGCGGAACACGTGGTGTTCTCCTGAACCGAATTTTGCATTTCGGTCCTACGGCCCCAAATGCCAAATACGGTTCTGGAATGGGGTGGTGGCGGGAGAAATGCTAAGCAAACCAACTTCCTCTATGTAAAAGAAAAAAGTTATTGAGAACAATAAAATTAAATGGTTAACAAAAAGAACAAGTAATTGAGGATAAAAAAGATGTCACAAATCATACATGAGAAAAAATAGAAGACATATAACAAATTAACACTGGTCAAATATAAGATACAAAGTTAAAACTACGAAATTTAAACAATTCATAAACATCAAACCAAAAATTTCGTAATACTAAATTAAAACAACTCATAAATAGTATCAGCAACATTTCAGTAACAAAAGGATGATATTGAATGCACAACTGCCTTTATATCCAATACATGCAGCCTCTTCAGTCTTATCACATCTTCACTATTATTCAAAAGGTTAACAGCAAAATGCTTTTCGTGTGCGTTAAGGTTAAGTACATTCTTTGAATTTAGCCGGTGAATTCCTTCATGAATAGATGGAATCCCTAGGTAATCGTGGATCTCCTTGTTCTTCGCAAGCCATAACGCTTCCAAAATATTCCTCAGCACTTTTTTCTGGAACTTTTGGATGAATCGATATTGCTATTGTTTGCCGTACCGCAAAATTGTATTTCAAAGGTCCATGTTGGCTTTAAAAACGACTTGTACACATAAGTTTGTAATTTAACGATAACCTTCGTAGTAACCAATTTAACCAACTAAGCTACATTTAAAATTTTTTTCTATTTTCTCACGCATGATTTTTTCACGTCAGTCGTGGAAGCAGGTGATGCCTTAAAATACAAAAATATTCTTAACCAGAACCGCAGTATCACCAAGTGCTCTACCATCCGGGTGATTAATGGTGTAGACCTTGTTACCTCTAACACAGAAATAGTTACGATGAGTAATGTGCGTTTCGGAAATAAGTACGACGTCTAAAAATTCCGTAACTATCATCCCCTCCAATTCCTCCCTTCAACTTACTAGGCCATTGACGTTCCAGGTCGTAATTCTTAAAGACCTCGCCTTTAACAAATCTTTGTGATAACTTTCGTCAGTAGGCTAGATTATCTATTTTATCTTTGACACCAGAATCACCAAAGTCGTTTTTATCTGTAACCGCGGCATACGATCGCGGAATATCAGAAGAATGACCTTTTCACCCCGATTGTGACCTCCGATTCAGAGAAGGAAAGTCACTTTTACTTTTGTCAAATTTTCCTGCTTGCGATACTGAAGGAGGAATATTTTTTTCTCAAATAAGTGATTCATTGCCTCTCCTTGCGTTCCAAGATTTCCTTGTTTGCCCTACATCCCTTATAATTTGCAGGATGATCCGAATAGCAGAGCGCAAATGTAGTGGTATTATCCATCCGCAGTTCTATATCCACTTGCACACTTTACGCATCTGTATGGCCGCATGATTGTGTGCCCATCATGTAAATCTTCTCTGTATGCATCGTGTGCATTGCGCTATCCCTGAAGATCTCCGTAGTGTTTCAAAGCGGACACTAATATTTACAGTATACTTTGTGTCGAACATTTCCCTGTTGTTACCCTGCGGTTCAAGGTTGACAAAGAAGGTTGGCAGAGGCTCTTTCGTCACTCGATGTTTGGCGTTAACAACATTCCGGACCTTGTGTCCATGGCTCTCAATGTCCTCCCTTATAACATCTATTGGGATTGAATAACGTAGGTGTTTGAGTACCACTTGGAACGCCCCTTCATCCTTCCTTGTGTAGGAGTGCCATATTAAGCCCTGTCCCTCGATCCAAGTCAATCATTTTCTTATAGACGTCTACATCTTTTGAAATTATCGGAAGGTATTTATACGCACATTATATTCAGCTTTCATTACAACCGTCCTAAATAAATCATATAGTTTATATATGTCCGTTATTCCGTAAAGGATAATTGGCGGGGCGTCTGACATCCTTCGTATTTTCGGTTTGTTTGTTACTCATCTGCACTGCAAGGTGCTCAATCTGACTCGATACAGGAAATTTATTCATAGCTGTAGAATATGATACTTTTGGTTTGCGTAAAATTGGGAAAATCTGCCATGGGAAGGAATTCGTCCGCCAGTCCGTGATATCCTCACCAGTTCCATAGGTGTCACTCAAGTTATAAATGATGTCACTGATCTTGTCTACAATGTTGTCTCTTATAAGTTTGCGCCGCGAAGATTTTCTAGGATCCTTATACAAACATATCAAAGGTCCTCTTTTTCTGTTTGTCTAAACACTCGTACTCAAATTGATCAGCGTGTCGTTATTTTTACTTGACACCTGATTCGTTGGCACACCTGACAGCTGATCCATAACAGCACTTAATTACAGCATTAATAGGTTAACTATTAATGATAACTACTAAAAATGATTTAACAGAGTCTTAACGGTAAAATAAAAAAATATGTTAATTGTTATACGAGTATAGTACATTCTGGTTTCATAATTACTGAACCTTATTCACTACAATATAATTCAACAATTCAGTAAAATAATGTAATACGACAGCAAAAATAAACAACCAAATTCAAATTATAAAATAAAAATATAAATTTTAGGGATGTGGAATAATTTTTCAAATATTTATCGATGATCTTATATAAAGTAAAATTTATTTTTTGTTTTTAAAAAAATTCGAAAAATAGTTATTTTCATGAAATCCAATTCAGTTTGTAGTATAAGCTCTTCTGTACTTCTATAACCCAGTCTATAGTAGGATTGAAAGTATCCCAATTTTATTTACTGTGGAATTTCATAAAACCAAATTCCAATCTACAAAAATTACTGCGCCAACTTAGTAAGTTTCACAGCTTCTAAATATTAAGCTTAATAAATACACACAAAATTTAAATACTAAAATTAACTCAAGTAAAGAAATTGTAAACAGAATTTTTTAATATTCATGTACTTAAAATATCAAATAGAAATAACAATTGGGGATTCTACAGATAGAATATTTAATTTGTTATTAATTACATTTCTGTATTCTAGGTTGTTGTAACAGTAGGATAATTATTACCAAATAAA
Organism: Lycorma delicatula; assembly: GCF_047948215.1. Lineage (NCBI taxonomy): Eukaryota > Metazoa > Arthropoda > Insecta > Hemiptera > Fulgoridae > Lycorma > Lycorma delicatula. Next base: position 68,041,100 of record NC_134456.1, on the reverse strand, counting down.
AGTTTTATAATTACATAAGTCACACAAACATTTTAAAGCTATGAATTTTTTCAGAAAATTACTACAATTCATGAAAAAATTCTATAATGAAGCATATAATTTTTGTTAAATGTAATAATTTAGTACCATTCTTATTTCTGATAACATAGTAATACTGTATTGACATATCCAGCCTAAACGTTTTGTTAGCCACAGACTATATCATATTTTTGTTGGGAATCCATTGAAAATAATTATTTTATTACAAATTAGAAATACCCGTAATTAATACAAAATAAAAATATTCTCGAATTCTAGTTTTCTCTCTCTCTCTCTCTCTCTCTCTCTATATATATATATATATATATATATATATATATATATATAAAGGCAAAAATGAATCAATTTTTATTTATAAAAGAAGATTATTACAAAATGTTTAAAAGCTAACATCCAACTTGGCCACATATTTTGGCTGCGGAAATACACTGGACGGTGCTTAAAGGCGCCATTGCGGCATACTTTATTGAAGTGATGAGTCTATTTATGTCTACTGAGTGAGTGTATGGTGAATGATCTTATGTTTAAAAGGGGGTCATGAGTATTATAAATTCATAATTAAAACATCCTTCTACATTTTTCTGAACCATTCATTTTGTAAATCCTACCTATGAAACAAAAACAAATTGGTTTTAAAATATTACAAGAGATTGATTTTCTCTAAATCAAGCTTAAAAGTTTAGAAAAGTAGAAAGAGAATATAAGATAATATTTATAAATATAATATTTGTTTTTATAATGTTTAATTATAAGATTATATTTATTTATTCCTTAAGAGATAGGAATATATTTTAAACAGATTAAAATCAAATTACAAAAATAAATAAATAATTCAAATTTGGTAATAAAATATATTATATGAAATTATAAAAAATATGTTTAAAATCTTAAACAAAATATATAATAATTTTTATGCCGTGTAAAATGTAACAAAACAAAAATCAATTGGTTAAAAACTTAAACCAAAATCAAATTGAACATTAAATTAATTAAAAATCATAATTACATACAATTCAAAATTAATTGGACATAGTAAATAAACGGATAAAAGTTATTTGTTTTCTAAGCAACAACACGCTAACGTTCAATTACTGACATATTCTTGCAGAAATGATTGTTTTAGCAAGCGAAGATGCCAAATGTGACAGGTGTTCACCCAATATTTTCTGGATGAAAGGAGTTACTCTACACAAATATAATAATAATATTTGAAAATCGGTAAATTTATGAAACTTATTTTTATTATTTCTTAAGATAGATTGTAAACTAATTTAAAAAATTTTACGTTAATAAAATTCTCTTAAAATTGTCGTTTATCGCCTGTCATTATCGTATTATGGTTTTTTTAAGATTTACATTTTTATGTAAAATAATTTTGGAAACTTAGGAATACTATGATTTATTTATGGTTTTAAATATTAATTTTTATATTTAATATAAAAAAAAGGAAAAAAAAAACATTATGTAATTATAAAAAAACCTACAAACGTGATAAAAACAATTAGAAATAAAATTTTATTAAGATGAGATACCTTTGAAGCGCCTGGAAAATAAAACACTGTGAATTACAATATATACCAGTAAGATAAGTTGCGTTTACTCAACATGTAGGCGAATGTAATGAATATTAGTTATACCGCAGACAACACAACTCTATAGCACGGAATGTATTCCTATGAGATATAATATGGAAAACAGAAACCATTGTTTTAGAAACTCCTTTGTCTATTATATAGTGCTATAAAATATAATATAACAGATAAATGTATTCTTCGATTTTATTTATATATAAAATTAAAACTATCTTGATTTTAATGAATACTATTTTATTATAGGAAAAGACAGATTGAGATTTTTATCACTACAATCATAATATTAGTTTGTTTTAATTTAAAAAAAAACTGCTGTATAAATGAAACTTAATGGAAATTTATTTACGGGATTCATAATTGTGAATATGTGAAAAATAAGTAAGCGATAATTAACATAAAGAGGATGTTCAATTGTAGTCGTTAAAAGGGCAGTATTAACTTTCAAATAAATTTAAGACTGGAAGGTAAACAAATAAACTACGCTGTTATGTTACATAAACCATAAAATATATATTCTACGTTATATTATCAATAATCTATTATTTATAACAAAAATTATAAATAAAAATCAATTTTTGCATATTCGATTTTAACTGAATAAATACCACGCTACAACTTTCTACAAGGTTAGAAGTAATAAATTTGACTATTTCTTAGAAATATTATTATCTTTATTTTTCAAATCCTTAGATGTAGACGTTTAAGTGATATAATAACAAATAGGAAAATTAAATGAAAATACAATAGAGTTTTAAATTTAAAATATAAATATTGAGTAAATTTATTCAGTAACAAAATTAATGCGATTACAATTATAATTATACAACTAGTAACAATGGTAAATACATAATCACTCAAACACGACTACGAGGATTGCTCCATATGAACTAACTTTATCTAAGATTGGGTAATGAAATAAAATCCTTTCAATTCAGTTTTGGTAATATTACTTTTAAAGTACATCATTTTATATTGAAATACTTAGGTCTTACGAGAAAAAAAACCGTTAAGATTAATGTTAAGTTTGTTATTAAATGTTTGTATCATAAATATAAAATGTTTATGCTATCAGAAAAATGAAATAGGTGTCGTTAAAATATATCATTTAAAATCATATCACATAAAAAAAAGGAAAAAAATCGGCTTCTCACCGATTAAAGCATAAATTACCAAATGCGAGTAATGAAAAATTTACAAGCGAGAGAATTAATTGATTCAAAAAATACGTATTATTTAGAAGTAAATTTATCATTGAACAAAAACAGATAAGCCGGTATTGATAATTCTTTAAATAACTATTATTCTTACAAAATTTAACTGTACGACGACAATATTGTAAGACAGAAGAAAAAAGTATTAGAACATTTAAAGTCTGGCCAAATTTTTTATAGTTGAAAAGTTTAATTCATAAAAAAACAATTCTCCTAAATCATTGATTTTAATAAGTTACGTCAACTTTTAAACTCATGTTGAAAATGAAAGTTTTTTTTCCGTTTACCGCAATTACTTCTGTAACGATAATTATTGTTCCATTTTTCGTGATTCTATGATTTTAGATTTCAAAGTGAAGTTGGCAGACGTATTTTCTTTACCAATTAAAATTTTGCTATATCAAAAATTGTAATTATTTTATAATAGATGTATTAAATTAAATATATTAATATTGTTAATTTTGTGACAGTTAGATTAGTTAGTTATTTAGATTCCATGAAATATTAGAGAATAGATGGTAACTGCTACGTTTACCATATCTGAAATATAGTATAACCGACATAGAATTGGGTAAAGCCATGACGTTTTGCGCCTAGTAGTCTCAAGGGTGCAATTCTGACATCTTCTCCAAGAATAAACCAAATGTAATTCACCTCTTGACAGTTTTAATGCATACTGTGAATTGTAGAACAACATGCGATCTTGTACCTCTGATATATAGACGAGTGGTATGTACTCCACAATAATGTCAAAATGTCACCAAATTTATTGTTTTGTGTTCCTTTATTCATTCGTATCTTTAGTTGTCTAAGAATCCCTTAAGTACTCTAAAATTAAATTTACTGTTCGACATCGCAATTATGAAATAAATTTCAACCGATAACTAGTTTAACACTGCCTTCGTAAAACAAGGAGTTTGATTGGGATAGCCGCGTTATATTTATTACAAATGCAAAACGCTACTTCTTAAAAAATTAAAAAGAAAACTGGTCTTTTATTGAAGTTACGCTTGCGTAAAAATTACATTGTATCTCTAAAGTGAAAGGTCCTTTAGCATTTTTTTACGTAAAGGAATTTCGAATTCTTTCCTATATATTAACTGAAAGAATTTCATTTGAACACATGAACATCCCAAAGGTTTGCAAGAAAATTTTACTCCTACAAAGAAGTAAAATCCTACATATAATTATCCTCCAGATAATTTGAAGTTTCATATAATAATTTGAAGTTATAAGATAATAATTACAATTATAAGTTTACTAAGTAGTGATATAAACTATTAATTTAAGTAATGTTAAAATAATTAACCCATTGTATTGTACGTTGCAGTTATTGAATAATGCTTTGTTATCAATATGTATTAAAAATTACAATTAAATATTCATAAATTGCAATGAAATCTAAAAATGCGGAATTTATATTACTATTATTTATTTCTGTCATATTACTAGGCTATTTATCAGCATTCTAAATAATAGGACGAGTAACTTAAAACTGGAACCAAAACGTTCAAATCGTTTTTTCTTACTACCTTTATCTTATTTCTAAAAACTTCTACTTCTCATTGTGAACAGCAATAAGTGTACTTCAAATCATAATTTAGAAATTTTAAATCGATCTATTTTTACGTTAAAAATTCTGTAAAAAGTTATTAGTTTATTATATTTATGAAGACTCAGATGAAATTTTCCCACAGTACTTTATGGTCTCGAATATATAAATATATAATTTTAACTTTTTTTTTTTTTTTTTTTTTTTTTTTTTAAGTGAAAGAGGATATAGGGTTTCCATATACGCAAGTGTTTAATTAAGAATTTTATAAAAGAACATAGAGACATATTGTTAAATTAAATAAAACATTAGGTCTTTTAAATAAAATGAAAATATTAGCTGAATGCTTTTAAAAGAATTCTAATGAAAAGGAAAACTCTTCTATAAAACCTCAGTGAAGCGAATAAAGCAATATCGTTAAACAGAAAAGAATGAAAAAACTTCATTTATCTATAGTATTTGTTCACAGAATTTCAATAAATAACTGTCTTTTCGATTATTCGTCTTTTGAATTTATAAGTACATTTATTTATAAAAAATAAATGAATGATCGATATTAAAATAGTGATAATAAAATAATATTCTTGATTCTTATCTTAAATTATATGACAAAGAACAATTCTAATATTTTTTATGGAACACAAATTAACCCATTTGTTAATTTCAATCTAATTATTATTGTAAAACCAATTGTAGCAAATTAAATGAAAAGGTAACCGTAAGGACTTTCATTTCTTGTTCGTAGAACTTGGCTGCATTAAAAATAAAATTGATGTTCTTATTACAAGGCCAGGTATAAAATGAAAATGTGCAGAGAAAGCACAATATTTGATGATCTTACAAAAATTTGCGTATTTTTAAAAAAATATGTTTCTTTAGAAGTAAATAAGATATATTAAATTGAGTGCAATAATGAGTTAACTATTTTAATATATGCCCTTTTTTTTTTTTTTTCCCCTACTCTCCCCGACCGGATATCCAATTAAGTATACTCAGTCGGGGAGAGTGTCCTTTTACTCTCAAAGGAGGCGTCCCCCACCCGCCGGCTATACGTCCGGCACGGCAGGTTGGCCTCCCCGGTCTCGGATCTTTTGTTTTACATTGCCTGCCTCTAATCGCCCGCTTTAGAGACAAGGTCCGGCTATGCCGTCCCCCAGCGCCTCAGCAGGGAACCGGGACTCGGTCTTTACGACTTTGGCCTCTAATCGACAGCGCCAACCCCACAAAGAGCCTAGGCTCCCGCAGGGACGACCCCGCCGACCGGGACTTGGTCTTTTATTTTAACCCAAACTCAAACTCCCCTGGAGTTCACCCCCTTCTCAGGTACCCGCACACCAAGGCGTACAGGCCCTCCATGGAGTGACTGTCCGCCCTACCCTACTGTTTATACTCCCATTCTTCTGTCTTCATCCTCTTTGGCCCGCAGGACCTCCCCGGCGAACCTGCGGAACCATTCCCAGTTCTCATTGTTGTACCCCAACCAGTTTATGAGATTTTCTGGTGTAAGACCATTAATTACTATTTGACCTCTGTTAACGGCCCATCTTGGACATATGAACAACGTATGTTCGGCATCGTCGTTCTCTGGACAATAGATGCACTGCGGGGTGGCTCTCTTCCCGATCCTATACAGATACTGACCGAAAGAGCCGTGCCCCGTCAGTAATTGTGTCATGTAAAAATTGACATCTCCGAGTCTATTGTTATTCCAGGTTTTAATATTAGGGATTAGGCGTCTGGTCCATTCTCCCACTCTGGACCCTGTCTACTCTTCTTGCCATTCCTTGTTCTATAATCCCTTCCATCTCTTCTTTCGACATACCGCTGTGTCTGAGGGTTCTGGCTTTTATCTGAAGGTCTATGGGTAGGACCCCGGTCAGTACGCACAGCGCGTAATACGATACCGTACAGTAACTAGCAGCTACACGCAGCAATGCCAGTCTATGGACACTTCTCAACTTCTTTTTATTTCGCTGTATGTTCATTGCCGCCCCCCATATGGGAGCCGCATACAGTACCGTCGAAGTGATAGCCGCGGTTATCAATCTTCGAATAACCATTTTAGGTGTGCCGTGGTTTTGAAATAATCCTCTTAATCCCTCTACAGCAGGAGTAACTCTCCCACAAATCATATCAATATGCTTGCTGAACCTTAAACTTTTGTCCAGAAGTACCCCCAAGTATTTTGTTTCTTTTACTTCATCAATTCTCTGTCCTCTGATATTTAGATTCACACTTCTTAATGGTCTTCTACCCGAGAGGACCAGGCAACAGGATGTATTAGGAGCTATTTCTAATTTGTTATCCTCCATCCATTCATCTATTGTTCTAAGCGCTTGGTTTGCCTTGTTCTCCAGTTCATTAATATCTCTGTCTTCTACTAATATTGCGATATCATCCGCGTATCCTACTATCGATACCCCTTCGGGGTAGTTCAGCCTGAAGATTTTATCATAGAAAACATTCCATAAGGTTGGGCCAAGGACAGATCCCTGCGGCACCCCTCCGAATACCTGAAATATGGCTTTCCTTTCTAGGGTTTTGACCTCTATGAACCTATTTTGCAGATATTGATCTATCTGATTTACTAAGTATTTACTTATTTGCATGGCTTGAAGCGCCTCAATGATGGCTGTCCAGAGGACCGTACCAAATGCGTTTCTAACATCAAGCATTATGATCATGGGGATTTTTCTAGTCCTCCATGTACCGCTTCTGCAATTTAATGCCCAGTTTTTTACCTTCTCGACTGCGGTCACCGTGGACCGTCCCTTTCTAAATCCGTATTGTTCCGGGTGTAGACATTGTTTTTCCTCTATTTCCTCTCTAAGTCTATTTTCTAACAACCTTTCAACTACTTTTCCCATATTATTTATGAGCGTAATCGGTCTATATGCTGTGTTCTCTTGAATTTGTCCTGCCTTTGGGAGGAAGACTGTTCTTGCTTCCTTCCAGCATTCAGGGAAGCTTTATTTTGTAGGCCGTAGCTGGCTACATCGACTATTTCCCAAGGTACGATCCTAGATATTATCTTAATGATGGCCGCTGGGATGCCATCTGGGCCGGGGCTTTTCTTATTTTTTAATTTATTTATAGCTTCCATGACCTCTTTTTGTGTAAATCTTCCTCCCTGGCATTCTATCACCTCTCCATTATATTGCTCCTCCGTTCTGGGGAATAACTTTCTGATCTGCAACGCAGCCGTTTCTTCATTCAGTGTCGGAGCTTGTCTCCCAAGCCGCTTGGTTACTATTTTGAAAGCCCTTCCCCACGGATCAGCATTCAACTCCTCGCATAGTTCTAACCATTTCCTTCTTTTGGCCTGCTTTATGAGGAAGTTAAGCGTCTTTCTCGCTTGCCTATATTGCTCTGTCGCAATGTTACATCCTATTTCCGAACCAACTCTAGCTCGCAACCTCTGGGCCGTCCTCTTGTGTCTTTGCATAATTCTACGCTGTTCCTCTATCTCCCTGGACCACCAGTAGACCATATTATGTTTAATATTATTTCTCCTCGGTATGTTCGCCATCTCTTCTTTAACTATATTTTGGAATATTTCAGGTGTTATCTGAGTACTATTTCTAATTCTATTTGCCGCATTATTAGCCACTCTATACATCTGTTGATCCGACTGTCTGATATTGTTATTTATCTGTCTTATTTCTGGCCGTTGCTCTCTGAAGTTAACAAAGATGGCTCTGTGATCGCTGGCTGTTTCGTCATTAAGAACCATGAAATCAGCTGCATCAGTGCGCATCCTTCCATCAATTATAACTAAATCCAGGACCGATTGATGCCCTCTTGCTTGGTAGGTGGCTGTTCCGTCATTAATACATGTCATTCCTGTTGCTGCCAGCATTCCTCCAGGAGTTTTCCTCTAGCGTTCGAGGAGACCGCTCCAGCTAGAACTGTTCTGTAGTTAAAGTCTCCAAGGACTACAATTCTCTTCCGAGCTCGTATAATGACTTGTTGGAGGTCAAGGAGTCTGTTCTTAAGAGATTCCCTGCTGCAGTTAGGGCTGATATATACACCTATTATAATCTTATCGCTTACCTCAACAGCAATGAGTCCGTCACCTCTACCATACAGATCATAATCCACATTTCCAACGATCTTTCTAATTGCCACATCACCATTCCCATCGGTCAGCCACTGTTCTCTGGCCGCCGAATACACATTAGGTTCGGTGGCCACCAGGAAGTCCGTTTCGTATCTAGCTGCTATTTCTATGCTCAAATCACTAGAGAGTCGGCTCCTGTTATTATTAACTAGTATTACTTTAGTCATGACCTTTGTTACAGCACGGGTTCCCGGTCCTATGTGAAGTGGCTCCACAGTCCAGGCATATGGTCGCCTCCTTGCAATCTTTAATTACATGGCCGGGTTTACCACAGTTGAAGCAGAGGTTTGAATGGTCTTGGCCTCTGCACTCTCTTCTGCTGTGACCGACATCCCAACATCGATGACATTTCTCTATATCCGTCGGATGTAGGCCCTGCAACTCACCCACCCTACTCTCAGCCTTGCTGCAATTAATTTCGTTGCATTCCTTTGACTTGTGACCACCGTGGCATTTTTTGTGTTTCCAAATGCCTCCCTTAGTGATGTGACCTGAAAGTTTTCTCCTTGTCCTAGTACCTTCTCTACCGCTTCCCTGATCTCTCACTCAGTAGTGTCGCCTAGCATGTCTTTTACATGAACGACTGTTCTGCGGTCTCCTCTTGTTCTTATATCCACCTGGAGATCCTCTGCTCTGTTCTTCAGCAGGGAGGAAAACTCCCCCGCCTTCTGCGCCCCACTAATTCGGACCTCTAGTTGTTGATTCCTTCCCTGTTTAATTGACAGTATTTCGCCGGCCTCCTCAACCTTAACCTTTTCTTTCATGGTTTTCAACAGATCGGCATAAGATTTACCGGGGGCCCTTACTACGACCGTTTTACTTTCAACGACCGGGGGGGTTCCCCTTCTTGTTGATACCGACCTCGTTCCCCTCCCTTCCCCTCCCTTGTTCGCTCAGGCTGGGGAGTAACATCCTCGGCAAGGTCTTACCTTTCCTCATCATGTATATTACTATTTTTCTCACTATGATGCCCGCTGGACCACTGGGAACCACAAAAACAGTGACTCCAGATTACCTACAGCTCTTCGTAAGGCCTTTATAATATGAGAGGCCATTATCTTATCTCCTTCTCTAGAGTCATAGATTACCGTGTACTTAGTTCCGGTATTTGTGATCTTTCCATCTTCGAGGTTGGTGGAGTCTTGTAAGATCATTGCCCCAGGTGCCGTCCTAGCATACCGGCTGGATGGCTTTAATCCATTCAAATCGATGAAAAAACAGCTGTCATCTCCTGGTCTTAGATCTTTCTCCTGGGTCAGCCTGTTCATTACCCAGGTTGACCATCGTGTGGGTAATCTGTCTATCAGTTGTTCATCTGTCAGCTCTACATCTAGAATATCTGGCATCTCGTTCCTGCCATGACTTTCGGCTTGCGTACTTTGGTCAACTGTGTCTGGAGTCTCATCATTTATTCGTTGTAAATCTTTATAAATTTCTGTCAGCTCCCTCTCATGAGCCTTGATTGCCGTTACACTGGCCTTGCCAGTTAGTTGCCTAAGCTGTAATAGTGCATTACCCAGCCTGTACGTAACCTCCTTCAAATTAAGGGGGGCCTCCTCTTCTTCTGATGAGCCTGCTCTCGGCCGCTTGGCGGTTCTCCCCTCTACTGTCTTCCACTTTGCTTTTCCTTGATTTAATCCTGTAATGTCCATGTCTTCTGAGACTTCAGAAACACTATCCCTCTTTCCGGCAGTTCCCCTCGAGGGCCCAGCCTCTGGAGAGGCCTTATCTTCTATTGGAAGCGAGCTTCGTCTTCTCATTACTCGGATTCGAAATCACGGGTTGATTCCGAGTCCTATGATACCCCACACGGGTGGGTGCCCCCCCAAAAAATGTTGGGTGGGGGGGGGAAGTAAAATGTATGTGTCCAAATCCGGGGTCAAACATTTTTGGGAGGGTCAAAATATGAAATCATATTTCATATTTCGGGGTCAGAAGGTCAGAAATCTTTGGTTTCGGATAGATATTTGGGAATTTTGGTTCTATGGTAAAAACTATAGGAGATATGGAGGATAGGAGTTTGCCCGTGTAAAGTATCGCAAACACTTAGCAAAATTTCTACTAGTACACAGTAAAACTTCTGAAAATTTTACAAGTCCTTGTTTACTTGTATTTCAATGACGTCACGAACAAGCCAGAGCTTGTCGCTTGACTTGCAAAATTTGTCTCTGAACAACCGAAATTAAATAAATAAATTCCAATATCAAAATTTTATCACTTGAATAATAATAAACAATATTATCAGTCGATGCCAGTTACAATTGTCTATGCCATCGACTACAGATAAGCTACACCCGAATTGAAAACAACTCAAGGTACACCACTACTAACTCACACTAACCACTGGGACCAGCAGTCAACTATGAACCTTATTGCCAATAGCAATAAGGCTACTCAGATAAAAAATTCAATAAAAAGGTCAGTCCGCAACCAAAAATCACCAAATTATATTAAAACACTTCCGAAAATTTTCCACCGTCAATTCCCAATTCCAAAAATCAGATATAAAACCGTTGATCCGAAAAAAAACAGTATAAGACAGAGCGCACAACAATACGTCCGACCGCAACACAAGCTTCCACTCGACTCTTTTTAATATATGCCCTGAGGTAGATAATCCCCACGTCCGGAACACATCTACGTTCCATATCCAGGGCGGCAACAGCTATATGTAATGTACTTAAGTACATTACATATAGCTGGCTAACGGGGTTCAGAGTGTTGTTTCTGGGATATGCTTTTTTTCGGCCGATTTGCATCTATAGGCCAAATTACAGGACTGAACTTTGCGGCCACCTGCAGATACGAAATTCTTAACGATTATGGAAATGGATTAATACCGCCTTTAGAGCTGGCGATGTGGCAGCCACGGTCAAAGTTATTTGAAGGTGTAACGGAGACCTTTCGTCGTCCACATGCCCCCCGCGATGGCAATCATGTAGTTAAGGTGCCCATGTTCGGAGCATGGGAGCCCTGAAAGCTTCGGTGTGTAGGGGCCTGGAGTCAGTGCAGAGACTGCGCATCCGCTCTCTGCCAGGACATATGCCGGTTCCACCGGAGTACCGGAACGGACCTCCGGGTTGGTAGCCCTGAAGTGGGGGTGTACCCCGGCGGCTAGCCTTACTACAGCAGGGATCAACTGTTCATGCAAACTGAACAACCAAACGTGGCAGAGGGTTCACGGAAACACCCTCGTCTAGAACCAGCCGTTTCGCCTGAGGCAAAACGGCGCGGAATCTCGTAAAATTGAAGTTGAGGCTAGGGAAAGCTTGCAAAAAGCTTTCTTCAAAAGCAACGTTCCAAAGTCATAATACTTAGTTGTTACAAAAGAAGACGGTAATTTCTCGAAGGTGAGTCCATTCCTCATCGCTCGAGAAATAACAAAATGTGCTGGAGGCCCTGTTAAGGAAATTAGGAAAACTTTCACAGGACTTCATGTAGAGAATGTAAATGATATACAGTCACAGAAGATCCTAGGTCTTAAAAAAATTGGAGAACTAGCTGTACGTGTTGATCCCACGGCACGCTCAACACCTCAAGGGGTGTTGTGGTCTGTCGGGATCTTCTTAACTGTACGGAGCAGGAAATTGTAGAAGAATTAGCGCCGCAAGGAGTATTAGAATGTCGGAGGTTGAACATGAGAATGAATGGCGAAGTCCTACCTTCAGCATCCCATGTTCTTACATTTAACCGGCCTACTTTGCCGGAGAAGATAAGAGCGGGCATACATCGGTTGGATGTGCGGGCATTTGTCCCGCAACCAATGCGATGTTTTAAATGCCAACGCTTTGGACACACCGCTGTTAGGTGTGAGAGGCCGCAAATATGCGTGTGCGGTGATGAAGTTCATGAAGGAGAGCCGTGTAAGGAGCCTCCTACCTGTATAAACTGCAGAGGACAGCATTCCTGTAGATCCAGGAACTGTCCTGTATACAAAGACGAAGTAGCTGTGCAGGAAATAAAAACCCTGCAAAAAGTCAGCTACTTTGAAGCAAAAAAGATCGTAAACGCCCGCAGACCTAGAGCAACAACAACCTATTCTCAGGCTGCGGCTGCTGTTCCTGCTCCTGCTCCAGTTGCTGTTGATGAGAGTGCAATCATCAACAAACTCGCACCTACTGGCTTGCTTAATTGAGAGGATAATTGAAAACAAAATGAAGCCTCTCAGCACTAAAGAACCTGTTAAGCCAAGAATAATTGTACAGCCTCCTGAAGACATATCTCCAAAAAAGAAAGTCGCTCCAGTACAGAAGAAAACGGACACTAAACCTGAAATCCAAGTCCGACTTAGTGAGATTTTAGTTGAAGATAAGAAAGTGACAGCTACAGAGTCTGTTATGGAGGCTCCCAAGCCTCCTGTAACTGAAGTGGCCTCTAAGCCTCAGAGGCCACAAAAATTTTCACAGGGGGGACGAGTGTCCCCCCTTCCACAGGCGGTGACCGGTGCGACCCCCGTGTCGGGGAGCGGCCAGGTTGCCGCCTCTCAATCGGCGCCTGAAACCGGCGCCGATCCATGCCCGTCGTCGTCGGCGGCTTCGGTGGTCTCCGATTCGGAGGCCGGAAGCTACGCCGGCGACGACGTTCTCCGCGAACTTGATGCCGTTCGCATAATGGAGAAGAAGAGAAAAAAAGGATGGCTGAAAGGCAAACCCAGACAATAATTTAATTAAAAATTAGCGAGTCGATAGTACAATGGAACATCAATGGATGTTTTTCAAACATCCATGAGCTCCAATGCTTGGTACATGATGTAGACCCGATTTGTATATGTCTGCAAGAAACGCATTTCCGCCGAAATTAAAATTTTAAATTAAAAGGATTCAATATATTCCGGCGAGATCAACTGCCAAATGTAAGGGTTAGAGGAGGAGTAGCCATATTAACATCAACTAGAGCTACCACCGAAGCGGTTGTTCTAAACACAAACCTACAAGCGGTCGCCGTTAGAATGAAGCGTCCGCTCCAGGTCACTGTCTGCAGCATACTTGCCGTATTTTGAATGGAATAAGGATGACATAGAAAGACTAATTTCCGAGCTTCCCCCACCTGTTTTACTGGTGGGTGACTTTAATGCTCATAATTCTCTTTGGGGATCAGATCGAGTAGATCCCCGTGGAAGAGAACTGGAAGGATTCCTGATGAATTCAGAACTTATTATTTTAAACGACGGATCAGGAACCTTTTTCAATGCCAGAGATGGATCGACGTCCTGTATAGATCTTGCACTTATAAGCGGATCGATAGCACCGAGGTACAGCTTCCATTTCATAGACGATTTGCATGGAAGCGATCATTTCGCGGTGCAAATTGTAACTGATATTACAAGAAAAACATATCCCATCTCTAAAAGATGGTTATTTGATAAGGCAGACTGGACGAGCTTCAAAGCTAGAACGATACTCCCAGAAACAACTGGAGTAATCGGGGATGATGTCGACGCCATAACAAATGCAATACTTGAGTCGGCATCGAGATATATTCCCAAAACATCTGGGAAACTTACGAAGAAACCAGTTCCATGGTGGAACGATGAAATAAGTGAAGCTATAAAAAGAAAGAAAAGGGTGTACAACGCCTTTAAGAAGCGTCCTAGCATAGAAAATCTTGTTGCCTTTAAGAAATACGTATGCAAAACGTCTTATGATAGACTCAAAGAAACGATCCTGGCAGCAATACGTGTCATCCATCGACAATACTACTACTGCAGCAGATGTTTGGAGGAAAGTGAAGGCGATTTGTGGGCGTAATGATTTTGCTCCCATAACTAGCCTTCAAGATGAAGATGAAATAAAAGACACTCCATATGAAATTGCAGAGCTGTTATCCAATCACTTCGAAAAGGCCAGCAGAACGGCCAACTACGAAGAAGATTTTCGTACTAAAAAAGAACAACTTGAAGGTCTACTAAACTTCAAAACTGAGTATAATGACTCATATAATGTACCATTTAAAATGGAAGAATTCGCGAAAGCGTTGGAAAAATCAGGTAACACAGCTGCTGGACCGGATGAAATCCATTATAATATGATCAGGCAGCTGAATACCACTGCAAAGCGTAGATTATTAGAACTTTATAATAAAATATGGCGGGATGGAATGTACCCGCAGCAGTGGAAAAAAGCTCATGTTGTTCCATTACCAAAGAAAAATAAAAATTTAACGGACCCCAATAGCTATCGTCCTATTTCCTTGACGTGCGCTATGGGAAAAATATTTGAAAAAATGATTAATAATCGACTAGTCTGGGTTTTGGAAAAAGAAAACCTAATATCACCGTATCAAGCAGGTTTTCGGCAATATCATTCTACCATTGATCAAATGATCAGCTTAGAGGACGTTATATATAACAGCTTCATTACAAGGAAACATTTTGTCGGAGTCTTCTTTGACCTTCAGAAGGCTTTCGATATGACCTGGTGTCATGATATAATGCTCCAGATACATGAATGGGGCATTCGTGGCAACCTGCCAGTCTTACTGAGCAACTATACGAATGACCGTACTTTCCAAGTACGAGTCAGTAGCGAATATTCATCTGTAAGAAATTTGGAAAATGGCATACCACAAAGTTCGCCGTTGAGCGGTACCTTGTTTACCATTGCCATTAATAAATTGATATTAGCCATTCCGGTAGAAATCAGAAAAAGCGTCTATGTTGATGATCTGACAATTGTGTATGCCAGCAACAAGACTGCTATGGTGAGATACAAATTGCAACGAGCGATCAATGCTCTAAATGAAGTTGCTAGGAATAACGGATTCCAATTCTCACCAGAAAAAACGTGCTGTGTACACTTTTGTAGGAAGAGAATTCCTCATCAAAGTCCTGCGTTGGCAATTGATGATAATCCAATACAATATAAAGACAATGTAAGATATTTAGGACTAGTATTGGATAAATCCCTTACAAGGGGATTACATATACAGGAATAGATGCAAAAGAGCCCTAAACATTATAAAATGTCTATCGAACCTAAATTGGGGCTCAGACAAAGAGACATTATTGAGATTGTATAAAGCATTGGTTCAATCTAAACTAGACTACGGATGTATCGTATATTCATCCGCTAGAAAGTCGCATTTAAAAAAGACGTAGTTCATAATAGCGGAATAAGATATGCAACTGGTGCTTCCCGCACAAGTCCGGCCGCTAGTCTGATGTCTGAAGCCGGAATAATGCCACTACATTATAGAAGAGATCCTTTTACTAAGATACGCAGCAAATATATGGGCTTATCCTGCCTATATAAATAATAAACTTTTTAACAACCGTCCTATGGCTGCATTATACGAACGTCATGCTACCTATTCCAGACAAGCCGGAATTAGGTACCACGAATTAAGAAATAAATATGATATTGCCATTCCAGATACATTGGCAATTTCTACTAGAGAAATACCGCCATGGCTCTTGCCAGCGGTAAATAAAAGTTTGGATCTCTCTGAAGGAGAAATAAAAAAGAAACCAGCAGTGATCATCCAGCAGGAATTTTTGGCAACCGTCAGTAGTTACGAAGAACATATTAGAATTTATACTGACGGTTCTAAAACTGAACATGGTGTTGGATGCTCGATATATGTAAATGAAGAAGCCCACTTTTGGAGACTGCCAGATGTGGCCAGTCTCACGGCAGAACTCACCGCAATTCAGCAAGCTCTTCACTACACTGAACACTATTGCGAAGAGAGAGTGCTAATATGTTCCGATTCATTAAGTGCACTCGTCGCAATCCGGAACAAGAACATTAAGGATGTCCTAATTGCAAACATCCTGTCCATTTTATACGTTCTAAAATAACGACGACAGCGATGCGTATTTGTATGGACTCCGGGGCATGCTGGTATTACAGGTAATGAAATTGCAGACGAAGCTGCCAGAAAGGGAACAGTCTGCGATGATTTGGATGCATTTCCTGTAAGAGTGGCACATGTTAAAAACCGTCTAACAAACATAGTAAGTAGCAAGTGGAACGCTGAATGGAGGAGTTTAAATACAAAACTAAACTCAGTTAAAACTTCTCCTTATAAATGGAAAAGCGACTTTTTGTTTACTCGCCGTGAACAAGTAGCGGTGACCAGACTTAGAATCGGTCACACGCGATTAACAAATTTATATTTGTTAACTGGCGAAGTGAGACCAATGTGCGGTGTTTGTAATAAAACACTGACAATCAAGCATCTAATAGAAGAGTGTACCATATATGAAGACCTTAGAAAGAGGTTCCGTCTTAGAAATAATATTAGTGCTGGATAATGGAAATGAAGAAAATATAGTTGCATTTTTCCACGCCAGTGGACTTCTTAAAAGTCTATAAAATGAATGTTTAAAGCTGTGACAAAAGAAACTCTAAGCGGTAGTTTATATATATATATATAAAGAAAAAATGGTATTGATAAGTTTAATTTTAATTTTAAATGCATGCATATATATATAATGGAGTCTCGAAACGTGGCACGTATAGTGACGGGAGGTAGCCCTCTTGCCTAGGCGACTTTGGCTCACCTGCATTCAAGAGAAGTGAGTCGGGGTGTGTCCGATGATGGCATGGGGGACCCTCAAGGGTGGATTGAGGGCGCGAGGCTATGGGTGTACGCCGTGCATGCCTATAGCCTGTTTATAAGAAGGATTCAACTGCCACGGCACCCTGGCACGACTGATATACTGCTCAACGGCGGTTCTGGTAGCCCCGAGGGTGCTTAAACAAACTATAATTGAGACTCGTAGAAGAAAGAAAGAAAGATATGGTATTGATAAGTTTAATTTTAATTTTAATTTCATGGTCTTTTAAGAACCTATCTCAAATTTTTATATTGTGCCGTTTACACCCCATAAGCGTTTGTGATTGTCCTTGTCTTTTGTGTCTTAAATGTTTTGTGTAGTTTGTGTTTTTAAATATAAATATATAATAATAAAAATATAAATATAAATGTAAGGGCCGTTTACACCCTTACATATGACGATCCAGATGGTGATACTAATTTCTTTTAAAAATTGTGACGAGGGTTAATGACCTTAGCAGTCCATGCCCGTAAAATTTCAGATAAAAAAAAAATAATAATAATAATAATTCCGAGTAAATTCCTCGGTTATGCTTTTTTACGTTTGACCTGTTTCCAACTTCAGGTCACTAAACGGACTGGATTTTTCGGCTACCTGCAGTAAATGGAAAAATAAACGATTTTGGAAATGGACTCATACCACTCTTAGATGTGCTGGCGATGTGGCGGCCAGGGTCAATGTTATTGTAGGTGTTACGGAGACCCTTCCGTTGTCCACATGCCCCCTGCGATGGCAAGCATATGTAGCAATGGTGCCCATGTATGTCGGTGCATGGGAGCCCTGAAAACTTCGGTGTGTAAGGGCCTGGAGTCAGTGCAGAGACTACGCAGCCGCTCTCTGCCAGGACATATGCCAGTTCCACCGGAGTACCGGACCGGACCTCCAGGGTTGGTGGCCTTGAAATGGGGGTATACCCTGCGGTTAGCCTTGCTACCAAAGGGACAGAAAATCATGCAAGTTAAACAATCTCCAAACGTGACAGAGGGTTCACATAAACACCCTCGTCTTGAATCACCCGTTTTGACTGAAGAAAAACGGAGAAAGAGTTAAGACTGCAAGGTTAGAGAAAGAGGCTAAGAGTATCCAGAGAGCTTTGCACAAAAGCAATTTTTTAAACCAAAATATTTGGTTATCAGTAGAGAAGATGGTAATTTTTCGAAGATAAGCCCTTTCCTTATCCCTTGAAAGATAAATAATTGTGCTTAAGGCCCAGTAACGGATATCCGTAAGACCTACAATGGACTTCATGTAGAGACGGTTAATGATAACCAGTCATAGAAGATGCTTGGGCTAAAGAAGGTAGGTGAATTTGCTGTACGAGTCGATCCTCACAGCATCCTAAATACTTCAAAGGGTGTTGTGGTTTGTCGGGATCAACTCAAGTGCGCGGGCAGGAGATTGTAGAAGATTTGACACCTCAAGTTATTGAATACCAAAGGCTGAGCATGCGAAGGAACGCTTCTCGCATGTACATACTTTTAACTAACCAACCCTGCCGGAGAAAGTGCGTGCAGAAATAAACAGATTGGATGTGCGGGCTTTTGTACTGCAACCGATGATATGTTTCAGGTGCCAACGTTGTGGCCACACCGCTGCTAGGTTCGAAAGCACAAGTATGCATATGTGGTGAGGAAATTCATGAACAAGAAACGTCCAAGAATCCTCCTTGTATAAACTGCAAAGAACAGCTTTCATTTAGATCAAGAAACTTTCCTGCTTACAAAGACGAGGTGGCTGTGCAGGAAGTCAAAACCCTGCAGAAGGTCAGCTACTTCAAAGCACGGAAGATTGTAAGCACACGCAAGTCTAGAGCAACAAAAACTTATGCTCAGGCTGCGGTTGCAGTTCCAGCTCCTACTGCTGTTGATACATACCAGCTTCTCGGCCCGCATTGGCCACTATGATTGAGAGAATAATTGACAATATAATGAAGTCTCTCACTCATAAGGAATTTATAAAGCCTGTGATAAAGATACAGCCTCCAGAGAATAAGTCGATAATGAGCAAAAGCACATCCGACTAGAAGAGGACTTCCGCTAAACCAGAGGTTCCAGTGAGTCTGCACAATATTTTGGATCACGGTGCAAGAAAAGGGAGTCTTCTATGGAAGCTCCTAAGCCATTTAAAACTGTGATCTACAAACCACAGAGATCATAAAAATTACACAAGCGGGACTATTTCCCTCTGCCTTGGGCGGTGACTGGTGCGGAGGTCTCCCAGGTTCCCGCCTCACAATCGGCGCCTAAACCAAGCGCCGATCCATGTCCGTCGTTGTCCACGGTTTCGATAGTCTCAGATTCAGTGGCCGGCAGCTATATGGGCGATGACATTCTTAATGAACATGAAGCTCGTCGTAAATTGAAAAAGAAGAGGAGAAAAGGATGCCCGAAAGGCAAACCCAGACAATAAACTAATTAAATATTAGCAAATTGATTCTTCATTGGAACATTAATGAATGTTTGTCAAACATCCATGAGGTCTACATGATGTACGACATCATGTAGACCCAATTTATGTATGTCTGCAGAAACAAAGTTCTGCAGAAATGAAACTTTCCAATTAAGAAGATATAATACACTCTGGCGAGATCAACCCCCAAATATGAGTATTAACCATATTAACACTGACTAGAGCTACCATCGAACCGGTTGAAATAAACACAAATCTGCAAGCGGTCGCAATCAGAATGAAGCGTCGCTACAGATCACTATCTGCAATTTATACTTGCCGAATTTAAATGAAATTGAGGGGGATGACATAGCATGATTAATTGGTCAACTTCCCCTAACCCTACTACTACTGGTGGGTGACTTCGATGCACATAATTATTTTTGTGGATCGGATCGAGTAGATCTCCGTGGTAGAGAATTGGAAACGTTGTTACTGAATTCTGATTTCATTATCTTAAATGATTTTTCAGGAACGTTTTTCAGTGCCAGACATGTATCGACATCCTGTATAGATCTAGCACTTATAAGTGGATTGACAGCAAAGAGGTACACTTTGCATGTTTTAGAGGATCTACATGGAAGCGATCATTTTCCGGTGCAAATTATAAATGACGTTACAGGGAAAATATTTCCAGTATCTAAAAGATGGCTGTTTGATAAGGTAGATTGGACGAGCTTTACAGCTAGGAGATACTCTCTAGTAGTAACAGGGAAAATCAAGAAGTGACCCGTTCAGTCCTGAAACGGTGAAATAAATGAAACTATTTAAAGAAAGAAAAAAGCGTATAACACGTTGAAGAAACGTCCGACATTAGAAAACTTAAATGCCTTTAAAAAATACAGGGCGTATTTAAAAGACTTATGATAAACTTTAAAAAACGATCCTGGCAAAAAATACTGTCATCCATTGACAGAAACACAACTGCATCAGAAGTTTTGAAGAAAGTGAAGGCGATTTGTGGGCGTGCAAGCTTTGCTCCCATAACTTGCCTTCAATATGAAGATGACGTTAAAAATACTCCAAACGAAATTCTAGAGCTACTTGCCAATTCAAGAAGCCAGCAAGACTAAGAGGAAGATTTTAGAATGCATGAAACAAAACTTAAGGGGATACTAAAATTTACAACTAATAATAAAACAAATTACACATAATATATCTTTTAAAATAGCAGAACTTGTAAAAGCGTTGGAGAAATCCGGCAATAAAGCTGCTGAGAAGATTAAATACCAAACTAAACTCAGTTAAAATTTCTACATATATATGGAAGAGCGACGTGAATTTGATATGCCGAGAACAAGTGGCGGAGACCAGACATATAAACGGTCACACACAAATAACAAATTCATATTTGTTAAACGGCAAAGAAATACTAATGTGCAGTGTTTGTAATAAAGCAATTACAGTCAAGCATCTATCTATATATGAGAATCTCAGAAAGAGGTTCGGTCTAAAAAATATTATTGCTGCTGACTTGCAAAGAGGAAATGAAGAAAAAATAGTTGCGTATCTGCACACCATTGGACTATTAGCAAGCCTATAAGTAAAGCTTTGTTAAGGAATCTCTAAGGATGTTGTTAAATTCTATGTATAATTAAATATAAAAATGTTGAGTCTTGAAGCGTGGTACGTGGTACGCGTGGCAGGGAGAGCGCCCTTTTGCTTAGGACGCCCGGGCTCGTCTCCATGCAAGAGTTGGGGAGTCGGGACGTACCTGATGATGGGATGGGGGACCTCGAGGTTTGACGGAGGGTGCGAGGCAAAGGGTATGCGCAAGGCTGCCTGGAGCCAGGTAGGTCAGGACCGGCAAGGGCAGTCTCCTCGTCGAGGGGTTCTTTGGCCGTCCTGAACAAGTGGTCGAATTGCTCCTATGAGGCGTGGGGGACCCCGATAGATGAAGTCCTACAGGACAAGTTAGAGGGGGATAGTCTACTTCCATGGCATTCTGCGGCGACTGATGCGATGCTTCATGGCGTTGGCGGTTGCTCGGGGATGCTTAAAAATAATGTAAGGCTGAAAAAGAAAATGATTGGTATTGTGAGGCCGCTTTTGTCCATTTATAGTTATGTATTCTATTTTTTTTAAAATTTTTATAACAGGGCCATTTACACCCTGTAAGTGTTCTTACTGTTAATATATGTGTGTGCCTAAATGTTTTCTGTTTTTTTTTAGTGTTTTTAAATAAAATGTAAGGGCCTTTTACACCCTTACATATGATGTACCTGATGGTGATTTGAGCCTCTTTTAAGGAATTTGACGAGGGCAATGACCCTCGATGCTCGATGAAAAAAATCGATTCTCGATGCTCGAGAAGTCGATGCTTGTATAATAAAAATAAATAAATAAATAAAAATAATACCATGAGATAGGTAATCCTTATCTCCACGTCCAGGGCAGGAACAGTTGTACATGAGTACTGTATATATAGCTGGCTAACGGGCCTCAGGTTATTTTCCCGTTTTCTTCCTCGGGTATCTACTCTATCCCCCCTCAAATAGAATTGAGTATGTTGAAGTCACCCACTAGTAGTATAGGTGGGGGAAACTGAGAAATTAATCGTGCTATGTCCTCCTTACAATCAAAATTCGGTAAATATATACTGCAGATAGTAATCTGCAGCGGGCGCTTCATTTTGATTGTGATCGCATGTAGATTTGTGCTGATTTCGACCACTTTGTTGGTAACTTTAGTCGAGGTTAATATGGCTAATTCACCTCTAATTCTTATATTTCGTGGTTGTCTCGCCGATAACTACTACATCTTCTTAAATGGAAATTTTTATCTCGGCGGAAATCTTTTTTGCAGACATATAAAATTGATTCTACATCATGTATCAAGCGTTGGAGCCATAGATGTTTGAGGAACATCCATTGAAGAATCGACTCGTTTTTTTTTAAGGAGTTAATTTCTGGGTTTGCCTTTCGGCCATCCTTTCTCCTCTTCTTTTCCATCCTGCCAACAGGTTCGTGTTTGTTAAAAATATCATCGCCCGTGTATCTCCCGGCTTCCGAGTCAGACCATCGCAGCAGCGGACGATGACGGGCATGGCTCGGCGCCTGGTTTAGGCGCCGATTGTGAGGTTGGAACGGGGGAGACCCCCTACTACAGGAGTCGCACCTGTCACCGTTTCAACAAGGGGAAGAAACATGCTCCCCCACTGTATGGTTTTAGTGGTCTCTGTGGTTTTGATGAGACCATCTCAGATGTATAAGGGCTTCAAAGCAATCACACTCTTCACAAGCTCATCTAACACGTTATATGGACATTTTCATATGTAATATAAATTACTATCTTCAATTCGCATATATTTAATAAGTATCATTAGAATATTACAAGACTAAAACAAGTAATTTTTTGGAAAATATAATGATGCTTGTATATTACTATTCATGAAAATGCTAGAAAAAGTAAATCATAATCGAAAATTTAACGTTAGAATTGTACCATCATTTCTTAACGTCATCCCCTTCCCACTTTGTTTATTATTTTCATTTCAGACAGTTTTTTGAACTATACATCTGCAAAATAATAATATTATATTGGGTGAGAAAAATTACTTTTATATCATATTCGATAACATCTTACACATTTAAAAATGAAGGAAATCTGACGAAAACAATGCTTAAGAAAATGACCGGTTAAATCGTATGACTATGAACTTTGAATTAAAAATTAAATTATAAATATTTTAAGAAACTAAATTTTGTTTTATTTTTATTAAATATTTTAGTGGTTCGTACATATTAAATTATTAATTTTAAAAACAATAAGTAATTTAAACTTGACAAAAAAAGTTAAATGTGTTTCGTAGTAATATTTGTTGTAACTTATATTATTTCAAACATCCTAAAATGACTATTATAAACTATTTCTATTAACTGATAACGGAATATTTATTTTTCAAATTTTAACGTTGTTTATTTTCAGATTTATTCAAATTTTTTTTCTATAATTTTTGCATCATAAACATGAGTTGGCAACAGAGAGAGAAATTATAAATTTATTTTTTAAATAGAAGGTAGAAATTTAAAAACCTAAAAACCTTTTCTCCACGTAGGTGGAGACAGAGTATTATGTTATTTAAATAATGTTTTATATTATTCAAATAATCTCCTGTGCAACGTAAAAATTCTGTTTTAGTATCTAAAATATAGATTTGGCGCTAGAAGAAATGCACCGAGATATTACACTATGGTGTACTAATTAGTACAAATAATATTAAATTTTGAATATTGTTAGAAGTACTGAACAGTTTGTCAAGATGATATTAACAACAATCTTAGAATTTATTTACAATAAAGTTCTACTTCCAAATTTTGAAAGTTTTGTTTAAAGTAGCCCCCTACGATTATCTCTCACATTATTAGCCAAGAATTATCTTAGTTTTCCCAGTTTTTGTCATTCGATTCGATTCATTTCCTCCCAATTCATTTCATTCCAATTCATTTCCTCCCAATGCTGAATGCTTAAAATCTAAAGTATTATCATCGGTGTATATCGTTAAATCGATATTTGCAATTCTAAATAACATATCATTTATGTAAATTATAAGATACAAAACGAATAGAGGATGACAAACACAAGTATTAACCGATAATTTTTTGCTACTCAATAACAACTGTTGGTTGCAAGACCGAATATGATTATATTATCTATAATGAAAATTCTTTTTTAATTGTAGAGCTTATATTAAACTATTAAGCAATATATTTCCGGATATATTAAGAAATAAACCAGACTGAAAAGAATTGTTTGTAATGTGCATCAGAGTTTTGAAATATTCCCGACAGTATTTATTAAAATTTTAAAACAGCTTCTCCCAATTATACTAAAAAACGTTAATATTACAAACATTGTTTTAACAACCTCAGCTTTAGTGAATAATTAAAAATGTTGAAGGCCGCTACTAAAAAAGTGTTATTAACACTTAACAACAGTTAACTGTGTCTGAAATGTTTAAAAAATTATGACATATACGTTTTTGTAACTGATACAAACTTTTTTTTAGCAGCTATTACAACTTTTTAAACTCTCTTAAAACTATATTATCTCTCTTAATACTTTTTCTTATCTTTTTAATAATAATATTAATTTTTATTAATGAGTTTATGTATTCGTACGTCCTTGGAAAAGTGTTCACCAAAGTACCAGGTCTGTTCAAACAACTCCCTTCTTTTATTTCTAGAGTGTTTTTTTAGACCGTTCGTCATCAATAATTTTCCAGCAACTTGCCTCATACATAGACATTTACTATTTTTGAAGATGACTGTTCAAAATCATTTATACGATTCATACGTAACAGTGACTTCAACAGATTTTAAATAATAAAATGCCGTTCAAAGACTCAACAATCAAAACGACGTAAAAAAAAAAATTATTGTAATCTGAAAGGATTATTTAAAATTTTTTTCCCGCTATTTGCTAGACAGTTTTTTCACTTTAATTCTTAACAGTGCTGAATGATGAAAAATAAAATATCACTTCCATGGATATCGTACAGAAACGTTGACTCACGTTAATAATTAGATTATAAATAAATATTCTAGATATTATGATAACTCGTACTGGTTCTCTAATAATTAAATATGTGACATACATCTCAAAATAAACGGTCGGATGAATTCATACCATTAATTGAATTATTCAGTTTAAATACAGCCGACAACGTATTGGCTGCTATATTACTGTCAGAACGACGATGTCTCCAAAGATTAAAATCATGGATTTAGGGACGTTTTACTATTAATTCTAAGAGATTAAGCACGTTTCCAATTCAAAATTTTATGTTAATTTTTGTAAATCAATATGAAGCTGATGTAAAAATAAAAAAAAACCTCTTTCAGCCGATTAGATACAAAGAATAAAATTTAATATGAATTTTCTTTAAAATGATCCTCGTTTTTTTATTTAATTTCCTTTAGTAAATGCATTTCAAACTGAATGTTGAAAAATAATACTTAAAGGAATAGACATAAATTTTTAAGATATAAAAATCTGACAAAAGTTTTAAAAATGTTTGAATTCTGAAATTGTTTGCTTATGGCCAAAATTATTCGTTTCCGCATGTTTTGAAACATTTACATTTCGCAATACGTTTGTTTGCGACTCATGTATATTCACCTCTAGTGCTTTCGTTCCATTTGAAACGGATTTCGCTTTTGAGAAAGAGAGGTCAAGAATTTTTATGTTTTTGTGTCTTTTATAATATTTTTTAAGTTTTGTACCATTTTCTATGATTTATGATAAATTAATTCATGATAAATTAAAAAAATATATTTTAATATAATGTAGATTATTGTAATCATATTTATTTGTTAAAAGAGGCCAGAGGTCATGATTATGATTACATTCTGGCGCTTATTTATCGATCCCTTAAAAATGAATTTAAAAGCTGCTCTTTTTATAACATAAATAAATTTGTATTGACACAATCAATTCTGCTGAAATTTAATTCATACATAAATACGAAACTAATTTGGGCAATATCAACTATGTAATGATTGTGCTTTGAATATATAAGATGATTTTTTTTTTTAATAGTCATTATTATTTTCTTGGATTACAGCTCATTTATACAACATTTTGTTATTTTCTATATGAGTAGGATAGTACGGATCGAATCGCTGTAGAAGAAAAGATTGGAGAAATGTGAATCATTCATTCAAGAAAGAATAACAAAACACACTACACCTGTCAATCCGAAAAATGTTATCTCTATATTTCACACCAATCTTGGACTTATAAACCATATATCATATAAAACCTTAAGTAACAGAAAAAAATTAAATTCCACTTGAAATAATGCTAAAAAAAATTCAGTTTCTTATAATTTTTCTAATAAACAATATTTTTTTGTTTTTTTAAGCCATTGTTATTTTAATATAAATGTTTGTTGAATTTGTATTTTTTATGATTATATCATATTAGGATTATTATTTGTTTCAGATTTTATAAAATACTTTAGATTGAAGTAGGCTTTTAATACATTCAATTAGTTCTGGCTCCTATCTCCGTTCAAATTACTAATTTGTGTACTTTGTGGGCTGGTTTTCATGTAACCTTTTTCAAAGATCTTCGAAAGAGTGTAAATTAACTTTTATGTATTACTTAATTTGTCTATTCTACTTTCAGATTAATAAACGAATTTGTATAACTACTGTTAATTAAAAGAAAAAAAATTCATATATTTTTTACACATGGGATTTGAATATATTTTAATATATTCATATATTTTAATATAAATATAATTGGGAAGTAACTTCTACTTTACCATAATAATATCGTAGAAATAATTTTTTTTTTTCTTTTGTCAACTTGTAACTGCATTTATTTATTATTCATTTTAAATTATATAGGTAGACTTAACAACTTTTAACTGTACTGTTTAGGTAGCGTTATGACCTAAAAATTTTATCATATTATTCAAAGTTAAGAAAATTTCATTAAAATTAAAACAAAAAATTTTATGTGTATAAATTTTATCTTTTTTACCTTTTTCTTCCAAAATATACAAATTCGTCAATTTTTCTTTATCCAGTAACGTTGTACATGGGTAATGATTGTCTGATTAATTTCATGTAAGTTTCTTTAATTAAATCTTTGTACGCTTTTATGAAATCACTGAAACTTATTTTATTACAAAAACATCGATAATAATGATCATTAAATTAATGGTTAGTAACTAAATTATCTGATAAAACTTCATGAAATTATTATAGAGATGAAGAGTAGTAAAACCGGAGGCAGTATTCTATATCTCACGGAGGTCGATGGTCCGTCGGTAATACCAGCTACCTCTAATGGAAAAATGACTAACCTGATTCTTGTATATATAGCGAGAGCATATGTACATAGATAGCATGTCCATGATATAAATTTGTTCCCACAATTAGTTCCCAAACCCAAATAACTGGTTTTTATGTAAGGAACGCATTCATCATAATGTGCGCAATTTTTTTTTCTGTTACTGTATTATATCCGTTTTCAATTACTGTACAGAACAGAAATTTTTAAGTTCATAAAAAAAAGATATACCATATTTAGTGTTTTTAATTCACATTTAATGAACTGAAGAAATAGCGATTCGATGATATTTACTACTTAAAAAAATGCTCAATTTTTATTTAAAAGCGTTTTTATTTATTTTTTTGGGCAAGTTATGGAATGCAGTTTTTATTTACAAATTTATTAAAAACTGTTTTTTTCTTATATATGGATATACAGGATGAACGTAAATTATTTAACCCATTTTATGGGTTAATAAAAAATGAACAAAGCAATATAGCGCGGATTGATTTCTTTCAAACATTAGCGTAAATACTAGTGTTTCTAATAACCTTGAATTAACACGCCAGTGACAAGAGGAGGGATCAGTCAGTTGAGCAAAGGCTACCGTGCAGGAGAAAGCAATGTGCGTAATACGGTTTCATGGAAACGGATCTGTTATTACTGTTCGTAGATGTTTTTCGTTTAGAGTACGCCCGTGATTCTCGTAATAAAGACTCTATTAAACGTTGCAATCAGCAGTTTAATGATACCCTTTGATCTTAGTCAAGAGGCCGAGAAGCGATAGTTTAAGGATACAAGAAGTGTAGCACTCAAAAATGATGTTGGCATGTCTCCCATCTCCGATGAAATTGTAGATCAAATAAGAAAAACTTTTCAGAGAGGCCGCATAAATCGACTAAGTAAGTCGTGCGAGGTTAGAACTGGGAATATTGCAATTGACAATTGTGAAGGTTCTACAAAAACATCTAAAACTTAATGCATACAAAATTCAGTTGGTTCATGCAATTGAAGATAAACCAGTCGTTACAATTTTGTCGTGGATAATATTATTCTCGATAAAGTGATAAAACATCTTTAGAAAAGATCTTCTCTGATGAAGCTACCTTCCATGTTTCTGGTCACGTTAACCGGCATAATTGTCGTTTCTGGGTTGCGAGAACCCTCATGGCGTTCTATAAAAACAACGTGATTATCGAAAGTTAACGTTTAGTGTGTGTTGAATGCTTAATATGAAGTGATCAGGCCATTTTTCTTCGCCGAGCCAACGGTTACTAGCGCTAGTTATCTAGACATGTTACAGGAGTATGTAGTATTATAATTTGAATATCGGTAACCTAATGCTTACTAACAAGATGGCGCACCACCAAACTGGTGTTTACATGTTATGGAATATCTTCACGAATAATTTTCTCACCGCTGGATTGGCCGTAATGGATCAATTTTTTGGTCAGCGTGATCCGGTGACGTTACGCAACTCGATTTCTTTCTTTATGGGTTTGTCAAAGACAGTATGTACACAACGAAGGTTGTCAATATTAATGGTTTAAAAAGAAGAATCGAAGGTGTTCTTGATGGAATAACTCCAGATATTCTTCAATATGTGTGGCATAAAATTTAATATCGTCTAGATATATTACGCGCCACAAAAGGTGCTAATGTGGAAATTATTAGAAATTAATAAATGTTGTAAATAAAACTGTTTGAAAAACCATGTTCAAAAATAAAATATTGCTTAACAAGTACATTGCTTTGTTACTGCTTTATTAATATATAAAATGCGATTAACATATTATGATCTCCTTGTATATCAAATATAGAAAATATTAAATTATAAATAAAATATATATATATATATATTTTCCAATATAAACATTTATTCCAATAAATAATAAAGTAAGAAAAATACATATCATTGCTTCATGTTTTTTTGTTATGTGTTTACACGGTACATACAAAGTGTGCAATAAAATAATAACATAAAATATATTATTAAAAAAATTTTTTAGGTTTTATACGTAACAAAAAAAAAATACATTTTCTATATTCAGGGATTTCAATAAATTTTCGATTTAGATCCGTAATTATACTACTGAAAAACATAATTATTATAAAACCAGTGTAGTGGCTAAAGGTAAGTTATCTTACTGACCTGAAACAGTCAGTTAAAATTTCATTTTTCAGTCAAATAACTCATTAAAAGTGCAGGTGCTCCGTTCTAAATGCTGAATGTGGAGTTTATTAAATTGCTATCATCCTTTGGTTTCTTAGTGTTTATAAACGATGTTTCTCAAAAAAACAAACCATTCCTACCTCCTTTGCAGATTATACTATTCTATCTACGTCAGATATATTAATAACTACTTAATAAGATTAGAAAATTCTGCATTGGTTGTTTATAAATTTAGTCATTCGATTGACTTTAAATTACATTAAATACGGATTAACCGTGACAAAGAAAATCTTAAGCGTAACTCAGATAAAAGAGTGAATAATAGTAATAGTACGTACAGTTTCTGTTACTCATAACGTAAAGTTTTTAGATAAAACTATTTAGGATGACCAAACTGATTTTGTTTACCGTATGTGATATCTGTGAAGTATATATACATGCAATATGTATGTAAAAGAAACAATAATGTATTTCTCTTAGAAGCGTCTTAAACAATTTTTAGGTTTCTAAGTTTTGTTAATTCTCTCTCTCTCTCTCTCTATATATATATATATATATATATGTCTAAAATATAATATTACATCCCTTATTACTCTAAGATTATCAGAAAATAACTTCAGGATAAAAAATGGACTGCCCGTTTTATGGTTCTGATAAATAAACATTCTAATAAATTAAAAAATATGTTATATACATACTCGTGTGTGTGTGTGTGTGTGTGTGTGTGTGTGTTGTGTGTATATATATATATATATATATATATACACGCTGTAATGGAGAACAAATTTTAATGAATTTAATTAATAAACTGTGAACTGTGAGCCTCTACCACTGTATGAGCTGGGTACTGAATGATTCAAATCAATCGAATGAATAATATTACAAAAATAATAGATTAAATTTACGTTAAATAAAATAAAATAATATTAAATTTAAAAAAATTCTGTAAATAAAGGTTTCTGTTTATAATAATGGGTTTTCTGTGGGGGACTGTGGAGGCTAGAGTGGTGAGGTGATGCGAGCACCTCGTGCGAGATTAGACCAGTCATCACCATAAAAAGGTAACAAGCGAGTTAACCCTGAGTCGCTGTTTTGGAAGGTGCAATAGGGTGCTCTTGTAATATTTCTGCAAATAATCGTCCGATTTACAAAATTCAAACGGGGTATTTATTATGAAAGCGAATTTTTCATGCAGCAGGTACTCTCTCGATCTTACAAATCACGGTTATTTGTAAATCTTGTTATATCTTTGCAACCAATCTTCCGGTTTTCACGATTCAAACGGGATATTTGCAAGTATAATAGAAAATCACGATGGAAACAAATCAGAACAAAAAGAGCAATGCTTGTTAGCAATGTTTTTTTTCACCAGTTGTGTTTTTAATCTTTAATTTCACTCTTGTTGAATACACTGGCGTTTAAAAAAAAAAAATCATAAGTAGTACGAAAGGTAAGAAAGTGTACGGAAGTATTTATTACGCGTGCCTTTATACCAAAGCTCGAGTATTCTTACAGGAAACTAAAAATTAGATTAAATCCGTTTATTCACGATAATTTATAAAGGAAAATTATTAAGGCTAATTTATGAAGGAATTGTACTACTGCGTATAACTGTGCTTCACACTGTCTGTGCTTGTCTGCGCACGCGTTAGTGAGCGCATATGCCAAAATGGGTTTGGCAATTACAAAGTACGCAGCGCATGCATGTACTGACAGAAGCCACCTCTTCTAAAATTGGTCGAAATAGGTTGTTTACTTTTTTAATTATATACCTAAAATTTAAAAACATCATTAATATGTTAATACTTATTCTGATTTTGGTTGGTGAAAGGACTGATTAATTATTAAATTCTAATTATTATATAACTCACCGAAATAAAATAAATGAATAATTTTTCAACAATAAAAAAAATCAAACAAAATTAGATTAATTTTGTTGCTATAGAAATGTTGTTATAAATTCTCATTCCACTAACAGGAGTTACAGATGTCATACGTACAACTGCTTTTGTCACTGGAATGAATTTTAAGTTGTTTTTACAGAGGGTACCTCCACTCCGATCCTGTTATTATGCCAGAAACATAACACAAACAAGTTAGGCTCACAAATGGGGATTCTTCATTTTTTCATATTTTTCATTTTCATTTTTTCCCTTTTTCTTTATAAATATGTTTTTACGAAGTGACCATACGGCTGTGTTAACACACCTTTCTGTTGCAGATAGATCAATCACGTTCCCATATATACATCGACACAGGCTCGCGAGACGGGTGAGTATCGTTCAAAACTTACACTTACACGGTAAAATACAGTAAAACACAAGTAGGAACTCACATGTAGGGGCTCACCTGTCAAATGAATGTAGAGATACCAAGTGTGTGTTAGCAGGAAGGAGTGGACGTATCCCTCACAATAATATTAATTAATGTTTTTTTTTCAACAAATAAAAAACTAGTAAAATCAAAACATATTTAAGGAACATAATAAAATTGAACTAATTTATTAATTGCATTTATAACGATAATTTTACAATAATTGCTTTTGGTTACTATTATTAAAAAAAAAGTAAAAATATATAAAAAATAAGATCAATTTGTGATATAATTTCTTATTTACTGTACAATAAAAAGCTGAATCAAAAAAAATTTCATGTATTTAAATTATTATATTACCAAAAACAATTACGAAAATACACGGTTGACGTAGGCGTACATGATACAGAAAGAGAAGTATAATCATAAGCGCCTGCCTCTCATAGGCTCATATTTTCCTTCGGCGCACTGTACAAATATCAGTATAAGGAAATTTTTAAAAATTGCTGAACTGATCAACCAAATTAGACGCACCTGAATACCTTAGGAACTATTATGAAGGATACCTACGCATGTAATATGACGTCATAAAACCAAATCTAACCAGTAGATTTAAAGGGCATGAAGCTTAAAAATGGGTATTCTCATAGAAGTCCCTGTACCATTATCACAAAGCACCCTGAGTTCCGCAAAGTTAGTAAGAAGTGGGTTTCAAAATTTGACATGATGAGACATGGGTCCTTTATTACACTCCCGAATCGAAACTGGCCCGTATAGTTTCGAAGAAGTGGAGAGACTTGCCACGTAAAGGCGAAATCGCATTCGTTAACAAAAAAAGTCATAATGACATTCTTTTTGGACCAGAAATGCATGTGATTTTTCCATAATCGTTGCACTTTGAATGATACGTGTAGTTTCAACTGTTGGACAAAGTGAAAACCATCTACAGAAGCAAAAGGCATCGTCAACTGATCGAACTATTTTGTCTAAAGGGAGACGTCCTAAGACATAGCATGAAAATAGGCAGTAACGAACAAAACAATTCATGTTTAATAATTTATTACATATATTCCTGTATAAAAATATATTTATGTATATTACACAAGGAAGGCAAATATAAAAAGGGAGTTATGACATTTAAGATAATGCTATTATTATTGCGTATATATAAGTCTATATATATTTTTATTATACTGCTTTTTATTTGAAATGTAACAGAAATTTAAACGAATAAACTAAGTAAAGAAAAAATACGGAATTGCATGATATGAATTCATTACCGAAGGATAAATTCAATTTGAAAGTAAGTAAGTTAGGAATGAAAAAGAAGTTACTGAAATGTGCCGTAAACGAAGATAATTGATTTTAACAAAAACGGCACGCGCATACGGTATTTAACTCGTGTGGTGTGGCAGTACTAGCGGCGATGGTCAGCACTAATTAAACTAATGTAATGTCACAACTTACATAGAACAAATTTCACTTATACGGGCGGTAGACAAGTGTAGCCACGAGGCTTAATACATCAGGTACCGAGTCGACCGAGCGATCAAGTTCGAGACCCAGCCAGACACAGTTACATTTTTACACTTTAAATATTAGTCATTTATTTAATTCTATCGTTCTCGTGTGACATCACAACATAGCAGAGACTACAACAGCATTTTTTTGTGGTGGGGGTGCGATATTGAAAACATTTTTGAAAATATTGTTATTTTTTAATTTTTAATAAATGTGTCTAAGAAAACTATGACCTTAATTAAGCTTATTCCCTGCTAGAGACTCCGCGATGACTCACATCTCCATATCGTTGACAACCACTACCAAACCCGTGCTGGTCTCTTTGATTTCCCTGAACATCAAATTCCTGAACATCGCTTGCTCCGCACAACGTCGGCGCACAACAACGGCTTCGGCTATACGGTAGCTAAAGTCGGAACCTGTACTACTTTGATCTCCTTGGGTTTGGATGCCAACATTTCAAAGCCTTCTACCAAAGCAGAAAGAACACTGTTACGTTTTTACCCCCTCTTACCGTCGGGTGCTGAAACCTAGCGGTGGCTAGGGTGCCCACGGCACACTATGGTAGAGATCATCACGCCACTCTGCGTCACTAACTGCACCCTCGAGCACTGTACATAGCGTCTTCTAACCAGTCTGCACTCATACCTCACCCAAGGCGGTCACATCCGGATGGACTCTCTCAATTCTTGTTCGGATGAACATTACTTTAAGTTTTATTTAGTTTATGTTTGCTATCTTGAACGTTAAGTTATAAGTTACAAGTGTTACGTTACAAAATTATTTTAAACCGCCAAGACGGCGTACAATTAAACAATCCTTCAATAATCAACGAGGTGTTGACTTCAATCATCAGCTATGAACACATACAGTCCACTCTCGCTCTAAAATCTACACAACACTGATAACCAAGGGCGTCTCGTCGACGTCGCAACAAACACCCCTAACATTCTTTAGGCTGAGAAAAAATCTATTCCTCGCCACTGCACTGACGCTGCGAGGACCTTCTCCAAATTTCAAAGAAATTATCGATTGCTAGGCTGCGGTAAGAAGCGCGACAGAACTGCCAGGTCTGCCCTGCGCTGTTAGGAACTCTTCGACCAATGGGTCGCCTCTAACATCCCGGGTGGATGTCCTATATCCATCTCAGAGCTTCCTCACTATCTGAATCTGAGGTGAACGGAGAAATCTTTGCCCTCCTCTTCCACCCGGGCTTAACTATTATCTCGTTTTCTATCATCGCTAGAGTTATCCTAGCCTTACTACCCTGAAAGACCTACTCTCCTGTCGCTCTTTGTATCTCGCACGCTTTTGGATCGGTTCTTGCGAAGAACAGATCACGGTTCTCGTTCTGAAAAGAACGAAAGCAGAACTAAGGAGTATTCTCTTGCTTGAGTAGGGACTTACAACCAGAAGTCGTTGCCACCTCTTCGCCGCCGTGAGGCGGATACTCGTTGCTGTAATGTGTGCCTTAAACCTCCGCGAAGGATCAAGATGAGTCTCAACGATGCTACACTGCAGCTGCAGCCTCCTATCAATAAATATCCAAACAAGCTGAAGGCACATACAAGAACGACTAGCTGAAAAATCACCAAACAACATGTTCAATATCCGAAATAAACTACTGCACGCGGCCGTCTGTTGCCTTACACCATTCGGCTATACCAGCTTGGTATACGAAAGGAATTTTCAACCACCGTAGGGGAAGACCAGGTTGCCACCCGCCCCCTGTTCAAAGTTCTGATGAGCTTTACCTGGAGTTATTCGAAAGGAACTGTGTGAACAGTACGGATCCGAATGCAGCTGAAAGGAGCCGAGTGTGAACTGATAGAAAGACCTTGAATTTTAAAATTTAGAGGTATAAGACCTAGAGATATAAGGCGATTTAGAGCCCAACACCGAACATTCGAACGTAGGAACATTAACATCCGGAAACTTTCCATCCGGTTTTTTGACTTTTTGGGTTCCTTAGGTGCCAAAACCTTAAGATCTGGTGAAAACTAATATGCCTAAATTGGACCTATTACTATACTTTCCCTTCTAGAGCGCTGTCTAGACGGGGGAAAAAAATATCCATGTAAAATATTTAATACTATTGAACACCTCTATTTTTATATTCAGAACTGATTTCTTCTAACTTAAAACCTAATGAAAAACGGCTGTATTATACTTCCATTTCTGCTATTATTATTAAAATATCACCGAAATATTTAAAAAATCTTCCAAACAATTTATTTGAAATACAATTAGAAGATTTTAATTGTGAACCCGGGAGATTTTAATTACGAAACTGCGAGGTCTCGGGTTCGAATCTCGCTCAGACGGTTGCGTAGCCATTTCACGAGTTTGTACAACATTCTAAGCGACGAAGGGATACGGAAATGTCGCGCGCAGAATGCTACCTCTAATATTAAGTTGGGCTGTAACTGTTGACAAACTGCAGGATACAGCTCTTGACAGGGCAATGATAGACTCGGCAAAAATAATTTTGCCAAGGGGCAGATTTACGTCGCTCTTAGTCAGTTAAAACTTTGGATGGTATCATCTTGTCTGTTTTGGACCCAAATAAGTTATTAAACAGATCTCACGATGAGAAAGCTGTGTCAGAAATAATGAGGGTGCGTAATCTATCCTATATATTGGTTTCAATATTGCGAGTAAATATTTGGGCAAAGGTTTGTGAATACCCGGTTAAAAAAGTGTTCATAATAAAAATAGAATATTATTTATTGCATAATTATAATATTTAACTCGCTTCATACAGGTTGAAGTCAGTTGGGAACTGGTTATATGACTATTTATTTAGTACAGCAAAATTCGAATTTAGTATTGCATAATATAAAAAAATTTATATTATAATTTCGCAATTAGGAATAATACACTTTTTCCCCATTTTATATTAACATTAAATGTAAGTTTAATATATTTATATGAGGTTTACAGGAAACTAGCTAAAAAAAAAAAAAACAAAAAAAACAGTGATTGTTTAAGGAAGAAGAATACAGAATGAAATCCCATGAATATTTCTACGGAGCTAAACAACGATGATATAGACTTTTATTAATATACTGGTCATACAGAGAACAGAGCAACACGGTACTGTTGCAAGCGGTCGGTTGCTAAGGGTTTCGAGTCATTGGGTTTCTTTATATTTTTCCTAAGATTATCATAGAATTGGTTAAAATTTAACCTTTCCGAAAGTATACTTTTTCGATTAAAATAGGTATCAAAATCGGTTCAATAACATCGGAGATATTGCATAACATACATTAAAATATAATATATTCGATAATCTCCTCTCCCTTTTTCAAATCAGTTAAAAGGTTACTATCCTTATTTTAAAAAAGAATAGTAGCTAAAATCATCACGGAACTTAAGAAAGAAAAAGTAACGAAATAATATCTTAGACTGAGTGAAACGGAAGATGAACAAAACATATTGGTTTTTTTTTGAATAGATTAGGAACCGAAATTAAAAATAAATAAACTTGAAAAAAGTATGTTTTCACTACCAGCAGAAAAATTTAATTCGAAAATAAATGACATCATGAATAAAGGAAACGAAATATTTTCTAACGGAAGAGGTATAAAAGCATTTTGTAAATTATATCACCGTAAACTATATGTGAGAAAGATTTGAGAATAGAAATGATTAAACGGAATATAATCTGGAAATGTTTGCGACAGGTATTTCAAACGATGTGGAGAGCAAGCAGGTTTGATATTATAAAGGAATGAGGAAGATGAAAACTGTAAAGAAAAGAAAGACTTGACTAGATGGAGGAAGTAGTAAAGATGTAGGATGTAGACGATGTTCTATTAAGATTTGCACAGAATCGACAGAAAGTCAGCAGTATTCCAGAACAGCCAAATGATAAAACACAGCAATGAGAATTTATTTATTTTCTTAAGAAGTTCGTTAAGTTATTACAGGCTGAATTCCAAAATAATATTTTTTCATGAAGATGATATAGTTACAAAAAAATTTTATCACGTATTACTTGGATGTGCATATGTAAGTACTTACCAAAATTCTATGATTTATATTTTAAAATATAGAAAACCGTACTCTAATGATGTGCGTAAAAAGAAGGAATCAAAGAATTGTGATAAGAACAAACATGAAATATCGTGCTGAATACTGTACAAATGAACGAATGATAGTGTTACAAAAAAACTGTCATTTTGGAGATAACTGGAATTATTTTCGTGGAAAATAACAAGTGTAATTATCTTGTAGTTATTAAACTTGATTTTATTTGTTATATTGTAGATATCTTTAGTTCTAATATAGAAAGACGATTAGTAACAAATAACTTACAATTATTTCATACTAGTTTTTTTTAAAGAAAACAAATTATTTTTAAGAAAAAGGATTTTTACATCTTTACTGTAAAGATATTTAATTTAATAATAATAAAAAAAAATATTGTAATTATTATGAGGTATTTTATATATAATAATCATTATTATTATTAATAATAATGATTATTATTAGCTTAGAAGATAAAATTTTCAATTTTACACTCCGATAAATAACGGACTAATATAAATCAAAGCTTCTAATTATATTAAATTTTATATTTCTAGAGTTATTAAATTAAGAAAAAAACAGTAGTAAAGCAAATTTAATTAGAATAAAAACACTACAAAAAAAGTGAATTTCTTTTTTTTAAATAAACATTTATTATAAAACAATGAGAGTAAGTATCTTATTGTGTTATTTGTGCAATTAAATAATTAATTTATTTTAATACCTAGTAGATGGTATTAAAAATTATAAATGTAATTTCTTGTAACGAAAGATCTTTGATAGATCTGATGAATGAATTTCAATTAGAAAAAAACTTATAAATGAATAAATAGTAGAAGTCTTAAATTAATATAAAATATAAATTACATAAAATAATTTTATTACCAAATACATTAATGTTACACATATTTCATTAATTTTACTTTTTCATTATATTTTATACGAAAAAATGAAACAGTAGTATATTTCACTTAAGTTAATAATATTATACATATGTAATACCTCAAATAATGCTTAGTGACAATCCAGATATTTAGGTGAACTAAATTCTAATATCAGTGGTTTTAATATGTTATGGTATGGATTTGTTTTTGCATGTACGACTACTTCATGCAATTATTTTTAACGCGATATTAATTATTCTTTTCTTTTTCTGTTTAGCCTCCGCAACCACCGGCAATATTACTTCAGTGGATGAATGAGGATGATATGTATGAATGTAAATGAAGTGTAGTCTTATACAGTCTCAGGTCGACCATTTATGAAATGTGTGGTTAATTGAAACCCAACCACCAAAGAATATTGGTATCCACGATCTAGTATTCAAATCCGTATAAAAATAACTTTACTAGGATTTGAACCTTAAAATTTTCGACTTGGAACTCAGCTGATTTTTAAAGACGCCTTCACCACTAGACCAACCCGGTTGGTTAACGCGATATTAATTGCTGTTTTTAAACGCCCGCATTTATCACATTACATATAAAATTCGATTTATTCTTTTTTAATGTAGAATATCTCTTACAATATTTGTTATATAATTGGTTAAAATGTGGAAGTGAACTGTTTAACACTGTGTGGGATGTTATGGAAAAGAATCATAAAACTCTAACAAAAAACGATAAATCAAATAACATTACAAGACAAAAGGAAAGAAAAAATAAAAAGTAACATAATTTGCTTATCAAGGGAATTTAGGCTCTTTATCAGACAAAGAAGATGCTCATCACTTAGGGATGTCATCCCAGACCAAGAGTGACTCAGACTCCCCCTGGTCCAGTACGTGAAGGCGTTTGAGACGCTGACATCGTCAGTGTAGTTTAGGAGATTCATCACTAAATAATTCACATAATTACTCATGCGTTGTTTGTAATGTGAATCGAATCGCTAAATTTCCTCGCAGACATAAGGCAATTCCATATAGTTATGAATTTCTTCATTCCATGCAAACCACAGCGCCTATATAGTGATTGGTGCCAACTTATTCTAGAAACGTAGTGCAACCTCATGATGTTCTTGCCCATAATATCCACTGCACCTTAAATTTAATATTTAGCTGTCTTTTCTTCTCTTTCACATCGTCCTTCACGTAAAGCGACAATCAATGTGGTGCCCGAGATACCATAATTGGTAAAATGCAGGTCAAATTGCAGCTCCTCTGCAATTCAGGTCCGATATGAGTCAAAATCTGTTCTGTTGTTGTGAAGGACAGGAGACCTCCTCTTTCTTATCACCATAACGTAAGGTGAGTAGAACAAGAACAAGAACAAGTGGTTAGATGTTGAGTTATAACTATTCTTAA
The DNA here is from genome assembly GCF_047948215.1 of Lycorma delicatula. Taxonomy (NCBI): domain Eukaryota; kingdom Metazoa; phylum Arthropoda; class Insecta; order Hemiptera; family Fulgoridae; genus Lycorma; species Lycorma delicatula. The sequence goes on along the minus strand of NC_134456.1, from coordinate 68,001,452 downwards.
TCGCGAATAGAGATGATATGCCTAAAATGACGTAAAGTCTAGCAAGTCTTACATTAACGTGAGATCCGATAATCAGTATTTAGAATGCAACCCTGAGATCACATTGGAATGAAAGTTGCCATTACAGCTCTTCAACATTCTTCCCCGAGTGGTAGCAAGACCAGAGCCCCAAAGAGGATTCTCAATCAGCCTTGCGAGCGGGATTCCAGTCCCCCTCGCGATAAATCTAGAAGCTATGGTTGCAAACTATTAGAAGAATAATTCATAGTGATCGCGTAGCAAGGAAATCTCAGGTAATAGGCCATATTCACTCTAGGATTTCAACCGAGGTCGCCTTAATTTACTCCGTATTTGAATCCAGACAGATGGTAATATCTTAAGAAACATTTAATAAGTGCCGCAATACCTCCATATGCCTTACATCGGATGATTTGTCATATAAACAGATTATCGCCGAAGCCAAAGATAGTTCCGACCACTGAAGTGATCTGACTCCGAGATAAGGATGACATCCAAGGATTAGATTAGGACTAGAGGCTCTAACTCCTATCGCCGATTAGTTAAGCCATTGATGTTGCATTAACAACTTTAAAAAATCTAGTAACCAGCAGATTTTGGCGATCACTTGGATGAGTAAGCCTATTAGGCTTCCTATTTTTTGGAAAAGGATCACCATGTTGGAGGTCAGCTTCTCCAGCGTATACTCAGAATCTCCATAGCTACGCTCAACCGTCACAACATACGATTGGAGTAGACTAATTGGAATTGGTACCAAGATTGCAGGCCCCTCACATCATAGTGCAGGAAAATTGACACTTTGGAGTCAGGCGAGATGTTTGACTCAATAGTCCTTTGTTTCTGTTTCCTTTCTATGATTTCCCTATACATTATGCAACCGTTGTAGTTAGCTGGGTGGTCCGACTGACAAAGTGAACAAATGGCGGGAGTGCTTTTGTCCTTCCTTGGACAATCCGTGGCCCTGTGGTCCTATCCACCATTTGACACATGGAAGTGTTTGCATACAGTTTTTGCTCATGAACCAAGTTTATAATTTTCTTGTATACCTCAACATACTTTGAGATAACACAATGTTTCTTCGCACCGATTAGCCGCACACTATAATCGTTCTTACCTACTACCGTTTCAAGTAGTTTATTAAGTCGTGTTACATCAGTCATCCTACATAGGATGTTCGGAAGGATCTGATAGTGTTATAATACACAGGATCTGGCTAATAATAATACTTCTATCCTAAATTGGTAGGTTATGAAATTTATTCGACAAAGTTAAGTCATCCGAGGCACTGTTCATGATAGTGGCACTCTACGTTTATGAGGCACAGGCACAATCTACCACAGAAAGGATCTCCGTTAAGAGTCCATAACACCATCTTCATTATCACATTCTGAGTCCTCAACTAAATTAGTTTTAATGTTGTCTTTATTGAGTTTCCTGCGAAATTTTTCTGAGGTCCCTTCTTCTCATGTTCGCTAGAGACCCACGTTTCAGAGAAATTTTTAAACATCTCCTGCATAACGATGACTCACCAGCATCATTCGGTTCAGCTGACAATTGATCAATGTTTATATTTCATTATAATCTGTAGGTTAACCCAGCCAAACCATTAAATAGAAAAACTTAAATGGTATGTAAATAAAAATACCTTACAATATTTTTCTTGTCCAGAGTCTACTATGAGGCGATTGATAATATAGCACAAACCTTTTATTTTTATGTAATATTTATTTTATAATATAATATTTAATAGAGCAATATTTATCGTAGATATAGTTAGGTGCCCTCAAAGTGATAAGACATATAAGCGCATTTATTCACCTGAATCTGACTATAGTTAAACACAATTATAATTATTTTACTTTGAACACAAACAAAACTTTTAGTCATATATAAGTACGAACTTAAATCATACAAGGTGAAACTAATAAATAGATGGACATTATAAATTTATGTATTGCTTGACAAATTGTTGATCCATTTCATATTTGAACTTCGTTTAACAGCATAATAACTGACACGTACAATAACTTTACATCTACGTACTGCAATGTCAGTAAATATAATGGCCTATATGTTAATGTACGAGTCACTGCTGTATTCACTACTATTTACTTTCAATAGCAACGTATTTTAATTGCGAATTCTATTAGAACATTCTGCTTTGATGTCATACATAACTACTACATAGCTTTTACTGTACTTATGAGTAAATGCATAAATTGCAAATTCACACTGAATTATTAATTTTAACATATTACGGGTATTACTAGGAATCAAAATATTGTTGAGTGGTTTACGGGTTCCAAACAACGACTATAACCTAAACTGTAAAATTTCAGATTCAGTTTAGAACCTAGTTAAAATTTATACAATAAAAAGATTACTTTTAACTAAAAATACAGCTGTTTTCTATCGCTGGTAAAAAAGTGACATAAGGGATAAATAATCTAGTATCAGTAAGTTAATCAGATAGGTTTTTTTAATGAAATTATTAAAATTCATCTATTTATGGTTTATTTTATTGAAAATTTAAGGTAATATTCAACTCTACAAAAATATGTCATAAATTGAATATTTTACAGTTATTACCCCAACTTCCATCACCGAACATCATATCTTAAAACTGCAGGTAATCCAGTTTTATAAGGAACACATGTGAACAGTAATGCGTTAAGCATTTACAATGTCCTTAATGATCTATTAAATAAGCTTTTATTTAAATAATAATAATAACAATAATTTTTTAAAACCTTATTTTGTTTGGAGATTTTGTATTGATGATTTTAAACCTACATATTGAAGTTATTAAGATCTTTATGTTGATCCACGAATATATTTAAGGAACTTCTCGTATAGTTTAAAAATTTAATTACTTTATTTTTTTTAGGTTTAAGATAAAGCTTTTCTTAGGTTAAAAGTTATTTCTAAATTAGAACATAGGGATTCAGCAAGGTGAATTCACGTGGTGAACGGTGATTCAACAAAACAACTTCGTATCTACTATGTGACATAATGAGTTTTATTATTAATTGTAGAAGATAAATTTCTATAGTTCAAAGTAACAATATTTACTTAAGTATATGCACTACATACAAAATTTATACCTAAAATTTCATTAAGTATATAGTTATTTGAGGATATAGTATATAATTTATATGATTAATTTTTTTTTACGTTTTATTGAATTTGTACTGAAATGTAATAGAAGACCACTTTTCACATTTAATTTTGTTATTCTATGTCCCTTATGCATGAAATTATAATTTTATTTACAACTGTGTTACCTATGCTAATAACTCACTAGGCTATGTTGAATTTCCGCAGATGACTGTACAGATATCTAATGGCGTCTAGTCTCTTCTAGCAAGTATGTTGAAATATTAAATTTTTAATGTGTAACAGATGTCTAGTCTTCAAAAATTTAAACGTAAACCCTTTAAATTAAAATATATGTATCTTCTTTTTGTGATGAGAACTTGCAGTAACACAGAAAAACAGAACCACATGAGGAAAACCATTATGAATTAAATTAATATGTTTGTACCTCAAAAAGCTGACATTCTATACGATAGGCAAGTGTTTAACGCTTGTAATTTGATGTCGAGGTAAAGATGTTCTACTTAGCATTGTACAACTTTAAAAAGTCCGTATTGCGATCATTGAGAAATTTATTTGTAATCAAGAACCCATTACAGTGCAGTTAGGGAAGGAAATTACCTGCAAAGTTATTTATCTCTATCTAAAATTTAAAAAAAACGGTAGATCTGTTAGTAAAAATAGGTGCTAAGCTGAATAAATATATAAAGGTGTTGTAGACATTCAGAAAGCAACACAAAAATATTTTAAAAAATCAGGTTCATTTTTAATCTAATTGAATGTATCTTACTAAAAACATTAAGGTATTGCAATATAGATTTTTTCTTAAATAAACTGCAGTATATTTAAAGTTATTGTATATATAACAAAAATAACACTAGTCAATAAAATTTAATTATTTGTTAGTTAAATGAAAGTGAATGGCTGATTCTTATAGTATTTTTTATGCTAATTTCATATAAGTTAATATATTTTTTCTATCGGGCTCAGTTTTTTTTAGGAAAAAAATGCAAATGTGAATGTAAGAAATGGATGACATTTTTCCCCAAGTTCTTCGTAGTTCTGAAGGATTCCCTCACAAGTTTTCTGTAGTAACTGGCCTTATGGTTTTCAAGGAAGTTGTTTACCTCATTTAAAATGATTTCCATGCCGCAACCTTTAAGTTATTGAATCAGTCTTCAAATACCGGTTCACTCATTAGTTTTCTTATTTGTGGTCCAATAAATATACCTTCCTTTACTTTAGCATCGATTACATTAGGGAATTTGCTTTTTTAGAAACTGAAACTCTGCACCATTACGATCCATTGCTTTAACAAAATCTTTGAATAAATCTTGCTTAATGTGTAGGGGAGGAAGATAAATTTTTTCTGGATTTATTAATGCCTGACTAACAACATTCTTCTCTTCTACAGTCTACCTCTCTCTGGCCACTTGCTCTTTTATATAATGGTTTTTCCTATTCCTGTTGTACCACTTGCAAAAAAGCAACAGAACTTAATGTATTCAAGTTGCAGTCTGTTTATTTAACAGTACTTCTAGTTTTATCTGTTATCCTAGATATCTTTATTCAACAAAAATAACAGTCTGTGGTATGATTCTTCGGTTCTCTTCTTTTTTTTCCTCTCCTCTCCGGGCTGGATCAACGTGTAGCATAAACACGGCCTGGGAGAGTGACCATTACTCTAACAAGCCTACCCACCTACCGGCTGTAAGTCCGGCATGACAGGCAGGCCCGCCGGTAGGATCTTAATTTCCTTGCCATGCTTCTAATCCCAGTGAAAAACCACCAGGTCCGACAAAGTCGTGCCCAGCGACCCCACCCTGAAAGTCGGGACTCGGTCTTTCAAGCGCTTCGGATTTGAATACTAGATCGTGGATACCGGTGTTCTTTGGTGGTTGGGTATCAATTAACCACACAACTCAGGAATGGTCGAACTGAGACTGTACAAGACTACATTTACACTCATACATATCATCCTCATTCATCTTCTGAAGTATTATCTGAAAGGTAATTACCGGAGGCAGCTAAAAGAAAAAAGGTCTTTCAAGCATCTGCCTCTAACAAGCGCGATCTACAGGTCGCAACTGCTGGGACTCGATCTTATCAGCTTCGGGGCATTAGAGTCCCCGTGTTTCATCTTCGGTTCTATTTAAGCCTTTGAAATTGCACTCACTTTACTGAAGAACATATATCCACAAATACGAAAGCCAGCTACAAAACTGAATTTTATATACACGAGAACTCGCACTTGAATGAGAATTAAAAATATTTCTAGTCTGCAAATAACTAACAAGTGGATGATATGTTAATAGTAAGATGAAAATAGGAAGAATGAGTCATTTTAATCAGTGGATAAATAATAAAATATGATGACTAATGTTTAACAATTCAATGTGACAAAAATTAAAGAACTGTAATAAATATACAAAAGTTATTTAGTTGATAAATAATATAAAAAAATACGTTCACAAAATGCTATGCTTATGGAGTTTGCATGATACTACTACCTGCAAATAAGAATGGTAGTTACAAAAAAACTAATCCTGATATAAAGATTCTGATTCGATATTTGAAATCAGCATAAAAATACTATAATAATCAGTTATTCCCTCTCATTTAACAAAATCATTGTTGATCAGTGCATATTTTAAGTAATATTACTTGCTGTTAGTTTTTTCAGTAAATAAAATTTGTGATGAAGTCTGAAAACTTTGCTTTACTTTCTGCTATGATTAAGTTTAAAAGTAACACTGTTTTTATTTCTTTAGTTACGTAATGTACTGTTTTTATTACCTTGCTGTATCTCTAAAATCTGCACTTATCTTCTGAGTAATAAATGAAGTTTTTGTTTCATAAAATTCACATTAAAAGCCACCATTTGCGTTTCTATATTGTTCTCATTATTTATTTTAAAATTGGGATTGTTTATATTTTTTTAAAGTTACATAAATATCGTTGTGTTCTCTTGTTTGTTCTTTGAAATTAATCTGTAGAATCTCAACACACCGTTGTCTTTTTTGAATCTCTAAAGAGAATTGTGATTCAGTTATTAGTTTTATAATTTTTGTTTGGATTTGAATTAGAAATGTAAAAAAAAATATTTTTTAATTCCACAAAAAGTTTGGATCGAAAGTGTTGCCCAATTTCAACATTTCAATTACTTGTTGTTCCTAGAAATTCAATTTCGTACCAAAAAATTTATTTGAAAGCATATATATACAAAAGTTTTGTTGCGAAGTGAAAGAGTTCATGATACTTTCCTAAAATCATATAGAATTAAAAATAATTATGATTTATTTGCTTCCGTTTTCTCATAGATCAGTTTTTCAGATTATTCCTACATTAGTGTATTTAGAATTTTTTGCTGAGTCGGGAATGAAAAGGTGAAATTAACAAGAAAATTAAAACCAAGAAATATTTCTAAAATAGTTTCCAAACTTACCCGAAGCACCATGGTGACATTATAACCAAAGAAATCAAATTCGTAATATTTCATTAGATTTAAAATTTTAACGAATAATTTAAAAAAAAATTAACGAATAATTTTTAACTAAAATAATTAATTTATATGCAATCAGCAATTTTGTTTTTTAGCGCGCAAATGTTTTTTTCTCTGTTGTGGAATACTACATAGACTAGAATCCTGATCTTGACCCCTGTGGAATTTTCTAAAAAAAAGGAATTGTTGTATTTACTATATTGTAGGTCTGACTAATTTCGGAACAGATTCAATCTAGATTGTATATTGAACATTTTAGATGGTTGAAAAAAAAATTAAACTGTCACCATTGGAATTCCGAATATAAAAAAATGAGAATAGAGGAAAGTGAAAAAAGTAGCAACTGCAGAAATACAATAAATCAATTTTTTTTCATAGATACAATTTTTTGTTCGAACAGAAACTGTACTGTTTGAATTGTACCTATCACAATGTTTTTTTTTACATTCTACAAAAATATAGCAATAAAAGAACAAACGTAAAATCATTGAATACACGTTTTTTCAAATCATGTATCACCCACGAAACTACAATTCAGGGAATAATATAAGCTACCATTGACCCAGATTTTATCCCTTGTGGCTGTACACGTGCTATCGTTTTGTACCATAAGCTGAATAAAAAAATACAACTATGATAAATTTGTATGACACTTTTTTCATAAAATTTAGCACACTCTACAGTTAACACCTACTAAAATGATAAAAAAAAATGTACAAAGGAAATGAAAATAAAAGATATAACCAATTCAATTTTTCAATTCAGATATTTAAATAAATGAAATTTCCGGGAATTTTAAACGTAATATATAAAACTTCGTTACAGTTTTAATTAAAAAAAAGTTATATGGTACTAGAAAAGTAAACTGTTTATACGTGGAATTTTATTTAAAATTTAACAAACAATTCTCGTTGCTTTATTGATCATAAAGTAAGTGTATTATTAACCGTTGTTTGAATTTATGTAGAATTAATTATAAATATAATTACTGTAACTAAACTTTGAGAAATTATGCTACATTGAGGCAAACACCTAATTAACTTCAACATTTATACATTTAATGAATTAAACTTATAGTTTGAAATTTCTCTGAACGCTGATATTAACATTAATGCTACTAGACAGGAACAAATTTATCCAGTAGTAGTTATGTTAACAGAATTAACTACACATAAGTTAAAATTAATTTCATTATTAACTTAATATATGTTTTTATTTTTTGTAGTTGGACTATTATTCTTAAACTAAAAATTGTAGATATTACATGAAAGTATAAAACAAATAAATGTAAACAATTGATAAAATAAGATACGAGTATAACATAAAATGTTTATTCCACCGTAATTAGTATTTATAAAAATCAATTATAAAATGCTTATTTATATTTAAACATATAAAAATATTAAAATTTAACTAAAATATTAAAAATCAACAATACTTTTAAAAAATGGATATTAAAATAAATTAACCGAAAAAAGGTTTTCCTTCATCTTAATTTTCTGATTTTGTTCTCTCGTTGAAAAAATCGAAGTAATTTAAGGTTTTTATTTTGGATTAACTTCGATTGTGCATTGTAGTTAAAGAAAAAACTATCAGTTAATATTAAGTTAATATTAAGTTTTCAACTTAAAGAGAATTCCTTAAAAAAATGAAACGTATTCTCTACGTAATGATGAAAAAATCAGAATATTTACTTCATGGAAATTTCTTCGGGTAAATTTTTATTGGAAACTTTTGTTTACGGTACTAATTTAAGATCAGTAGGATATTTATTTTTAAATTAATGCGTCAAATCAATTTGTCCGATTAAGCTCTTGACATTAAGTACTTTTTTCTACAATAATACCGGACGTTAATTTATAATAGTTGTATTAGGCACAGAATAGTTGTAATGGTACATTATACGTGAAGGGTGTATTAAATATGGATAGACGAAGGGGAATATTATTGAGAATCGATTTAATCGTTGAATCGTGGAGGTGAATGTGTGATTTGAATTTTAGATGTTCATTTAGGATAATGTTAGGCTGTGCACGAGTGTGATTGTATATTTCCAATGCATTACATATGTGAATTATTGTATCATTACCTTAAAACAACTATAAACGTTATTTTTAAAAGTTAAAAATTTATTTTGTTTGAAGGACAAACGTAAATAATAAAACTTACTAAATTTTCTTTTTAACCAGTGTTTTACACTTAATTTTACAATAGAACCGTCTTCAAAATGCTTAAATTTATTTGCAGGAGGTATTTAAAAATATTTTCTCAGGTTGTGTTTCTTATATCTAATAATAAATTGTAAAAGTTAACATTTTATGATACACATTTAAAAAAAAATTACCAACGTAGATAGAATGTGACTATTTCCATTAATGAATTAAAGAAGACAAACTCTCAAAATATTGTAAGTTGAATTTTTCAGAACGGTTTAAATGAGATTTCATAAATTGTTGTTTATGATTTTTTTTTTTTTAATTTCTTGATTAATGCAATTTTTTACGTATATATTTTTTTAATTAGTTCAAAATTACTTCTACTTCTTACGAGTGACACACAGACATATCTCATTTTAGAGCATCTAAATAGTTTATGGATCGTCCACCGGAAAAATATTCTTTTAAATAATTTTGAAAAGGTTTTATACTTGGTGATTAATCTTATAAGAAGCTTATTTATGTAACGCCCAAAAATTCTGGCCTATGTACAAAAGAAAAAGGGAAGAAATATATATTTTGTGTGAGAGTCTGTACTGTAATATATTGTACAACCTACCTACACATTCTATTCATTCTGGATACCGACGAGGAGCCATTAATAAAACTATAATGTTAAAGGGGATGAAATTATCTGATGTGTTGTACACGTAACATAAACATTAACAGAAGATTTGTACACCTGAACATATTCAGGTTATACATTATCAGTTAACTCAAGCTACATAGGTTAATTTTTTAACGTATTCTAGGAAAGCCAACTACCCACCGACAACCGCAAATGGTTTCTTTTATATTAAATGATATATTTTATTATAACTAGTAATATGGAAGAAAGAAAATATATTTATTGATAAAAATATAACTAAAATAAATTATTTTCAATGTTATTGTAATAATCAAATGTAGGCTTTATTTTCTTAGTTGAACTGTACTTGTATATATTAAATACTTGTATAACCTTCCAATTAATTTTCGCACAAATTTAAGTGTCGATAAGGGTAAATGATATCTGCTTTACGTAAAAGAGAATCCGCAAACGTTTTAATTATATTCTTTGTGGCATTTTGTTAATCTGTTAAAATACGGCCTATTTTACGTTTAGTAACAAGATGAATATAAAGAAATAAAAGATACATTATAAAAAATATATTTAATGATGTTTAATAATCCCCAAATAAAAATTTATATTCTAAAAAATTACGTCTATAAACCTGATTCGTTTATAGATTAATTTGAGGGAATAAACAGAATACTATAAATTTTTTTTAATTCTTGAATGATATTTTCACACGTCGTTTGATATGAATGTCCTTCGAAATATAAAACAGAATGGTGGTACATTTTACCAAAATGTTGAATGTAAATCACATTTGATACGCGCGTGGATCAGAGAAAATGGAATTTTCAATTGCAGAACATCTCAGGAAGAAAGGAAGGACCAGGATGAAGAGAGAGGATACGCGCTGTCAGATATGTTCAATGTGCTGGAAATATGGTTTATCAAAATTTGCGACATTTACACAAGAGGAAAATCAGAAAATGCTATAAGCATTATTGCGCTCTGTTGGCACCCGCATATCCCTTCAGCCTCATTAGTAATAGACAAATATGTTTTATCTTAACAATTGAACTTACAAAATATTTACATTTTCTTTTCAGAAAAAAAAGAACGGTGGTTTTCTTATATTAGGTAAGTTATTGTTTTCTTTTTGTTTCAAAAATATATCTTTTTATAATTCAAAAATGCAATCATAATGGATAATAAAAAATTTTGTAATCCTCACCATAAATCATTACTATAATAGAGCCATTGACAATTACTTTTACAATTAACGCGTACTAACGATATTGTATGTTATCGTAATCTAAAATTTAAACGTTAAGGAAAAATTTTTAAATAGTTCCGTTGCTCTGACAATGTTTGATAAGTAAAAAATTAGGAATCAAAAAGGTCAATGCTGTGAGAAAAAGACCAGCATATTTTAAGAAAAAAATCAAATCCATCATAAAATAAAATAAATAAATTGTGACTGGTGAACAGTATATCAAATTAAAGCAGTGAAGATTATTATTTTGCAGGGTTATGTTATTTTTATTATGCAACAGGCTACAAAGTGTGTATTTGTTTCTCCTTGTCATCAGACGTCGTATTAACTTAACTTTTAATGGTACAGATACATATATACATTTTCAATGCAAAAATACTTGATATTATATTTCATCCAGATAACGCACGAGTAAATTATACTGCATTAGTTATAGTTATTAGATTAATCGCAAAATTTTAAAGTATAAGGTGTAAATTATTCTGGCGTCTCAAGATAGAGGAAAATAGATATAAGCTCTAAACCGATAGCAAATAAAAAAAAAATTAAATTATTTACTTAAAAATAACATTTTTCAATTTGACAATTATTCATTTTTCAACTTTTTTTATCAGAGTTAGAGTATATCAAAAATATTTTTGATAAACAGGTATTTTTCAAAATTCAAGGGGCCTTTACATGTTTAACTGCAAAAATTGAATTTTTTCCCATGTAAGATTATAAAGGTTTCCAAAATTACGAATTCTTTAAAAATTTTGCTTCTTGCTGTTCCATATAGTTTCAGTTTTGTCTGCAGTTTTGTATGCTATACATAGGCACTTCAGAGAATACAAAAGATCAAACAGCCAGACAGAGTGAAAAATGAAGATGTAATGACAATATTGAACGAAAATACTCGCAGAAGCTTATTCAGAACAATTCGACTTATCAGTAAGCTACCTGGCTTTGGTATCAGAAGACAAAGTGGAATCATTGAAACAGCGTTAGCAGATGTAAATGATTAAAGTTATAGACGGTCTGTAAGGTAATAAATGACGAGGAAGTCAAAAGTTTTAGAAGAGACATAAAAGAATAAAAACGATCATGCTGTAAGAGATCTGCTTTAGAGCACATTACCGTATGTTAGTCAGTACTATTAGTTAAAATGAGTGTGAGCTGCACAAAACTGCAAAGAAATTTCACAAAAACCGAAAAATTGACGTTATGTATTAAATAAGAAAATCTAAAAAAAATTATTTCTTTAAATAATCTCCTAATAATAACACGTTTAGTTAGTTTATTTACACCTTTCAGTTACATGATGACCGCTGGCTGCTAATTGTGGTAATTTGGAAAAATTAATAACAGACTTCTAGAAAATTTATTCATCTGCAGAAGAACTGACACATCGATTATTTAAGGTGATGTTTGCACAGCTAAGGGGTCACGGGAGTGTACAGGGGCGGACAAGCACGCGGCTGAATGCCTAGGGGCTTCCCTGTAGTGTGGGGGTCGCCGGGGTTCGATGAGGTCGGGGGCACCCCGCTCCCGCGTCCGATGATGACCCGTAAGGTAATACTGGTTTGCTTGGCATTTCTCCCGCCACCACCGCATTAGGTCGCCCTAAAGCATAAGACTGAATGTCTGTGCCACCAACGGCTACTGAGCGTCGAAACAGTTTACCGACCAGTGTCCTTAATAGCTCCTAGAACTTACCTAACAGCGTGAACGGACTAAGCGCGGTGCCATACACCACCGGCTTACATGTCCCAACCGCTCACTTGTCATATATTTGCTAAAATGGGTAGGCGCATCTATCCCATCAACTACTAAAAATATATATCACATCTATAAATTAAAATTTACTTTGTCTAGACAGCAATTCTTTGCCAAGCCTAGGTCGCTGAATGTCACTAAGTACCTGTCCACCATATTAAAGCGCTTGGAGCCCTAATTGGCTGGTGGTCAGCCATATATCTCAAGGTTAGCTTCCCATAGCAGTGCGTTAGGAGTCGTTCCCTTACGTAACCTACTGATGTCGGTTGAAAGGAACTCCAACACGGTCCGACAATGAGGCACTCGCCACATTGACTCGCCGCTTGTGAGTGGCCAATTTTCCTACTATTTCATTATTTGTCACGCGGAGGATGCAGTGGATCATACTTTGTTTCACTGTCCGGAATGGGATGACTACCAGACTCGTGCTGGGATCGTGGGTTTGACACCTGATAACCTAATTGTCCACATGCTTGTCTCACTCTGGGGGACGGTGGACGAGTTTTCAACCGAGGTGTTACATAGCAAAGACATTGAGGATAGAAGCAAAGGATATTAGTTTACGGACGGATGAACAGCTCCAGCCGCGAGGACTGGCATGCCAGTCCTCGCGGCTGGAGCTGTAGTGGCTTCAGCATGCTGAAGTGTGTCGGTTCCAGTGAACGGTTGGTGACTCCAAGGGAGTTTAGGTATACAAATTTTACCCATCGGGTTGGTCTAGTGGTGAACGGGTCTTCCCAAATCAGCTGATTTGGAAGTCGAGAGTTCCACCGTTCAAGTCCTAGTAAAGCCAATTATTTTTACATGGATTTGAATACTAGATCGTGGATACCGGTGTTTTTTGGTGGTTGGGTTTCAATTAACCACACATCTCAGAAATGGTCGAACTGAGAATGTACAAGACTAGACTTCATTTACACTCATACATATCATCCTCATTCATCCTCTGAAGTATTATCTAAACGGTAGTTACCGGAGGCTAAACAGGAAAAAAAAGAAAGGTAGACGAAGTTTAAATGAAAATATCCGGAATCAGTGGTACGCCACTTTTGGAGTATCCCCATCAGAGTGGGGATATAAAAGATTTACGAACACCAGGAACATCAAGAAGGAACAAGTCACATGAAACTAGCTCGACTTAGGGGTCGACTAATATATATTGATAAATCAAATAATACAGGCAAGACCTGTATGGCCTAACAAAACGATGACCTGTAAAAACGTGAAGCACTACATCTTCAAGCTGACAGGAATTGTTACACACAGAAGACAAAGACCGCCGAGTGAGGGGTTCAAGACAGCCTCCTGCTGAGCCGTCGTGCGTCCGCGCTCGCGTGGACGGGCGACGCTGATGACGCACGGGAACTCTGGATCCCCGAGCTTGAAGACACCCCCGCGACTGAGTTATGCTTAATTGCAGGTTCGGACCCGAGGATGTGTGTCCGGTGAGATAGGAGGTTTAGTCGGTAGGGCGCAGGTACACAAACACACTCTCAATAATATCTTGCGGAACCTATTAGCGAGTCTGACACTTTTCCCGTAAATGGGGTTCCTCCGACTCATTGGGAAAAAAAGCCTATGATCTTTATCGGATACGACGCCCAGTAAGTTGGTTGTAACCCTGAGATCGCATTGAGGTGCATGTTAACGATGCAACGCTTTTAATTCCTGCCTCTAGTAGTTATAAGCCGAGAGCCCCAGAGAACATCTTTAGCGTTCCAGTCACCTTCTACGATAAAATGGAGTGCTAGCGTTGAAATTAACTCAGAAAATGAATCATCCGTAATCATATGACTTAGAAAACGGTAGATCGCCGACAGTCTGAGAGGTCCATGCAAAAATTGTTCAAAAATTTGAAGTGTTTATTTTTTATTTACAGATTGATATATGTTAAATTTATTTAAAAATTAATAAAAGAAACAGAAATTTTATTTGGAATACTTTTCCTTACAGTTATCCAAATGTTATTTTCTAATTTTATAACTTCAATAACGTAATTTTTTTTAAATTTAATCATCCATATCACATTACGATAGAAGGAAAGTTCTTTATGAACAAATTTCAAATAATATAAATGTTATCAAAAAATACACTGATCAAAAATAAAATTTCATACTTTAATAAATAATAAAGTTATATAAAAATGATCTTATAAATACAAAAAAATAATATTAAATATATTCATTACATGCTGAAAAGTTTTTTTAATAAACCTAAATACGTATTTATAATTACAAAATAAACAGGGTAATCGCTAAACAGATAGATTAAATCAAACCGAATATCTTATTGAAATTTAACGGTTTTTCTGGATTAAAAATCGTGGAACAACATGAATAAATTAATGGATCAATACTGGCTATATTGTTTTATGATGTATTTAAATTATAATCACTTTTCCCCACAGCATTAAATTAAAAATTTAGAAAGGAAATAAGATGATTAGATCTGCGACAAGAGATTCCTAATAATCATAAAATAAAATATGCCAATTTGTTACTAGAATTAGAAAATATTACTATTGTATAAAAATTAGAATGTAATTATGTTGTGTTGAAAACAAAATACATTGAATCAAAATTAGTTAATAATAATAAATCATTTGAGTGATTAAAAAGCTCACTAAGAAAGAGATTACAGTTCTCGGATGTCTCAAGACGTTAAAATATTGTTGATTGGTGTAGTATTGCTAGCAATTTATAATTATCGAAGTTTGAGCAGTAAGATAAAACCCTGAGTCCAAAAGATAAAATTTTATAAAATCGAAATTTTCTTAAAATAAAGTTAGTTACGAATTTGAAATGGGGCCAAATTTTTTTTTTTTAGTATTCATAACATATAAAAAAATTATCACACAATAATGAACAGGAAGGATTAAAGAAATACATTTTTTTTAAATTTTAAGCTCTTCTCCGATAGAAATTTTACAAATTTTTAATCCGGATGATCTATATTTCTAAAAATATTACTCTCGTTCATATATATAAAAAAAAAATTAACAGGAAAAAAGAAAAATCCAACCTAAAAGTATATCAACAAAAACAAAATATTAGAATTAGTCAATTTTAACGGATTTAAAGGATGGATACATATAGAAATTTATTTTAAATACAAAAAAAGGCAAATAGTTGTCTGTGATGCGTTAGAGGTATCAATTACAAAAAATTAAAAAAATAATAAAATTCTCCAATTTTCCGTTTGTAATATCTGTTATGATCCAAATCCTTTGTTGTTATTCCTCCATTTCCTATGACTAACCCCTGAAGACAATTCTTACATTGGATATGGCCTAAGTAGATCCTTTTCATTCTCATTTTTTCATATGTCTTCTTTTGCAAATGTATTCATTCTCAATTCTTCTTCAGTTTTTTAAATTATACCACCTACCTCACTTCCTTCTTTTGAACAGATGATTTTGGTAAATTTACAATCTTGCAAATCAAGGAGAAAATATAGGGATAACTAATTATCAACTCAAAATTAACAAATAATGTTTTCTTTAAATATAACCGTTCATAAGTACTTAAGCATAAACACCTATAAACTTCTTTTTCTAATATTTAATTTTTCTTTGTTATTTTTCATATGCTTCTGTGCTATAGGCGCGTTCAGTTTGTTTTAACGTAAGTTTTAAGTTATTTAATGTATCAAAGAACCATTAATAATATTTTTGTTTTTGAAAATTAGATACTTCCTACATATTTTAACTGTTATTGTAGTTAGTTAAAAAAATGTAGTGAGTGGCATTCTGGTCTATTCCGGTAGTAAGAAAATAAGATCGCACAAATTCAGGTTCGCAGTAATACAAAAAGAAAAAAAATAAATAAAAAATAAATAAACTTTTGTATTATTTATTAAGAAGAGGTTTATTCAGAAGAGGATCGTAAAGCAAGATCATTAAGAATGACTAAATATTGGGAGAAAGTAAAAGCTAAGAACTTAAAGGCCAAAAGATCGGCAAAAAAGACTTGAATTATTCTGACTAAAGTGGTCCTTTGCGGCCTTAAAAGTAAAAAAAAAAAAAACTTTTGTGTTGTAGAAATCTCATTATATCTGGTGATTACATTTTTTTCATTAAAGGAGAACATACAGAATGGTGGTAACTGAAGACATGATTTATTTTTTATTAACAAAATGATCTGAAATTGTTCACTTCTCAATTTTATTACTAAATATGTTGATTTAAAAAAAAAATTAGTTGCAACAAATATTTTAATAATTAATTATAATAAAAAATGAATGTAAAGGATAAAATCTTTTATCATACTTTTTTATTGTAACATTTAATAAATCATTATTTTCTTACTTAGTCATTATTTATTTTTCATTATAGTAGAATTTTATATCCACGAATTCAAGATACATCAAAAGCTGTATTTCACAATTAAACTATTTCACAATTTTCTACATAGAGAAGGGGTTTTACTTGAATGAGAGAAGTTGAGAGAGAGTGAGTGTGAGAGAGAGAGACAGAGTCAGAGAGAGAGAGAGAGAGAGAGAGAGTGAATGAGAGAAAAAATATGTTATTAGTTTACCAACTAAAGAATAGATGATTAATTTCAATTCTGAAGAGTAAAAAGTTTGATCAACTACTGGATTTTACTTATTCTGACAAAATTCAGTCTTCCGGAAAACCTGAAATAGAATATAGGTTACGTTTTATGAGAAAATAGTTTGTTTTTTTATTTACAGTAAAAATGAATTACTAGTTGTGTAAACTAGTAAGTACACGAGATTGTAAGCAAAGAAACAGAACAGGTAACAAGTAAATCATTTTAATAATTAAGTATCTTTATAAGAGGAAATAAGCATTTCCGGAAAACAGGAGAGGGAGTTTTGTACGGACAGATCCAGTGAAATTTATTAATATCTTACATAATATCATAAAAGTCAGAAAGAATAAAAAACACTCCCACACACACACACACACACACACACACAAATTAGAGAAAAAATTCCACTTGTAAACGACTATGTAAATTATAAGGAGGAGAGTTATTATACTTTTTCCAAGTAAACGAAGTGAAAACCACTTTACAAATTATAAATAAGTGCTTTGCGTAATAATGATCCAATAGGCCTGCAGTACTAGAAGAGACAAACGGGATAACGAGAATGGGGTACTAACGATCCGTTGGACAAAGGAGGGGAAGAGAACATTCATTCCCTTTTCCTCCTTGTCAATTACACTCCACCTAACCGACCATCAAATGGGTTGTTTTTACAAACCGTTCAATTAGTGGCCAACTTCGACAAACTACAAAATTTAGTTTGGAATATCTTATAGGATGATGAACACGTATCCCGACTGCATGACTAACTCTGTTTTTCCCCTTCCCTCATCTCATTCCCATTATCCCCACCCTTTCATTTTTCTCACTTCAGAACCAATTATCGCTCGATAAAAACAAACATGAATGCAACGTTATTCAACAAAAAACAGGTGAATCACAAAAAGCATTAAATGTTTTGTAATGTCAACAACGACAGTGCCTTTTTACATTTTCAAACAACATTTAAAAAAATTCGTTCTCCGTTTATTTAACATAGGCCGTG
Organism: Lycorma delicatula; assembly: GCF_047948215.1. Taxonomy (NCBI): domain Eukaryota; kingdom Metazoa; phylum Arthropoda; class Insecta; order Hemiptera; family Fulgoridae; genus Lycorma; species Lycorma delicatula. Next base: position 67,983,480 of record NC_134456.1, on the reverse strand, counting down.
ATGATATTGGTGGAAAAATGGCTTTGATATGACAATACAAAATGTAGACTACACAATTTCACACAAACAAGTACATTGCTTGGATAAACAGGCACATATACAGCCACGTATCGTATAGTCAATATTATTTATTTTATACATATACAACCCACCCCACCATAAAACACACACACACACACACTCGTACGCCGTATTATATTTAATTTAAAATGTATGATTCTTAAATTGGCCATTGATATAAAGAATTTTATTATGATACAGCATAAAATTGTTAAAATTTTTACAATCGTCTGTAAATAATCATTTAAAATTCGAGGAGAAATTTACGGTTATTAAGTCTACATCTATATCTTATTTTAATTTTTTTTTAAATCCAGGTTCAGTTTATTACACCAAAGAGTGAGTTGATCCTCACAAAAATTATCAATAATTACTTGTAAAAAGTTTAGGAAGAATGTAAAGTTTGATACTAAGGAGAGTGGCTGTAATTTAAGAATAGTTAATTTAGTTTCAGAATCATGCTTAAATAGTTTTAATATATCAACTATACTGAAGTGTAATGATTAAAAATAATATGAGGAGATTACTAATGCAACAGTAAAATATGTATTATTTTAGAAGGAGTTCTGTTGATCATGAAACTACCCTAGTTACCTAATGTTATCTGATGTTGATATTCTACAAACAGTAGAAACAGGATGTCACGATCAGTTGAGATTTTATTTGAACAGGCCATGCATTTTTGCAAGAGGTTAGTTTCGCTATTTATCAATAAAAATATTTATTTATTAACCTTCTTTTGCAAACTCAAATAAATTTAAATTATATAGGTATTATACAGATTATTTTCATTGCAATGGTAGTGTTTTCTTTAATCATTATTAATTTACATTTAATTTGAAACAACGAATTGTATTACAAAGCGCAGTAATCCTCTTTAATATAAACTTAGTTTATTAGAGGAGAATACGAAGTATACTTAAAAGATTTTAAAACCTACTATTACCAATAGATAGTAAACTTTAATGTTATAAGTAATTTTAAAAAAGTAATTGATTTTCTTGTTTAAATAATGAAGTAGAAAATTTGAGAAAAAGTGATATTATTAATGATACTCAAGTTAAATTAAAGATTAATTGTAAATATATATATATATATATTTAAAATTTAAAAGTTTTACATAATTATTTCCTTCAGAACTACGTCCAATAACAAATTTGAACAGTTAATTAAACGGGTGAGAGAAAAAAGAGAGCTTGAAGAATAACTGTGGCTGATCATTTGAGAAGTCATTAAGATTTTTTCTTGTTCTTTAAAGTACAACAAAATTTGGGAATAAGAATTGTACAAATATAAAAATACGTAAATGTTTTCTCAAAATAGGCAATTGTTTGGTTCACGGGGTTGGGTTATGGGATTCGAACCATTACCAGATCTGCTGATTAGCAGATATGGTTTGGTAGATACATACAGATACCGGCGTTCTTTGGTGGTTGGATTTCAATTAACCATACATCTCAGAAATGGTCGACCTGAGTCTGTACAAGACTATAATTAACTTACACTCATACATATCATCCTCATTCATCCTAAGAAGTAATACCTGACGGTAATTCCCGGAGGCTCCATATTACTATCACTTTAAATGTAATCTCATCAGGGGACTGAAAACTGAAACACAACCTCTCTATATGTGTGTTCCGGTAAGTAGATTGGAGAATCAGTATAGTAGACGGGATATTAAGATATTTCCACTTGCTCCTATTTTCACTGATCATTACTAGTGAATTCGAATGGTGTTGGAAATGGGGACCTTTTTCCAGTTCAGGTATAACGAAAAATAAAATAAATTTTCCCGTAAGGAAAATTCACCTCCATCCAAAATTTGTCAAAATTTTTATTTGTATGTTTACAAAATCTTACGCTTCATTATGACAGGACTCATTTTAGCCATTAATTAACCAGTTGCTTTTTTATTATTTGGATTGTAAAACCATCAGAAATCTGTTTTTCTCAAATACATTCCCTACATTTGAAACTTTTCCCCAACAGTTTAATAGATGGTCATCATATTTTAATTAATATACTTTTACAATTAATTAAATACAATTCACCGAATAAGAAGATTTTTTTAAAGTTATGTTCAATTATTACTATATTTTATTGAATTCACCTAAAATTTGAATATTTTATTTGTGTAAATTTCTTGATACTGTGACAGGTATGGTAAATTGATAGACAAGTAGCGAGTTTCAGTTACATACCGGAAAGGGATATATAGAATTGGAAGGGATAGGGTGTACGGTCTGGTCGCATGTTTGGGAAGCTCTAGGCAATATTGATGGCCAGGCAGGCAGGCAGGCAGTAGTCGCTATGTTCCAGAGCATTGCCCAACTGGGTCAATAATATAACTCCCCGTTGACAACAGATTATATCAGTGTGTGCCAGCTAATATCAGTATATCATTCCTCTAACCATTATGTTAAATTCCCTGTGATTCCCTTCAATATTTATTACGTTCACATTGATTAACGTTAAACAACTTGGATTGCTCATCAGTCAACCGGACCTTCTCCCATAAGCATTTATTATGGAACCGTTTAGTACTTTTACAGCTAATGATCACGTCGTTGGCTTACAGCCGGTTAACTTTTATAAATATTTATTACTTTTGTCTTTCTTTTTTCAGGGGAAAAAATCCAGATGGATGAATCAATTAAATATAAACCATAAAATATAGTTTAAATCTTTTGTTTCCGTGAAGCATTGTACGGACATTAAAATTAATTTATAAACCGTTTCGTACCCATTGCCCTACCATTATTCTTCCGAGTAATTAATTTAATTACATTCCTAATTTATGAAATCAGATTATTATTTACACTATATTCTTAACGAAAAGTATTTTTGTTATTATAGTAACTTTAGAAAAATTATAAATATTCATAAATTATGAATATTATTACAATATTATTAGTATTTTTAGTTAATGTATATACGAGTACATTAATTTTATAAATAAAAAATTAAATTATTTATCAACAAATATTCATCAAAATATCTCCTCAATTTACTGCACGTTCATCTGAGTATATGCGCAATTATGCTATACCTTTTATCAGTAAAATAATATGCTAATTTTGTCACCATGTTCATCTTAAAGAAATATTTAAGTTGTGATATTCTAAGTTGAATTTGAACTGCATTGGAATAGATCAGTTTGAACAAGTAGCCTAGCATTAGTTTTGATGTGATATTTTATCAATCAGTTAAAACTTCATCTACCTGCTGAATTTGAGGATTAGCTAGTACCACTATTTAAAAATCATGAATATTAACCATTACAGCTTCTCTTTTGTCGGTTTTTCTTTACAATCATTAAGTTTAAATATCAAAACAACAGTTTCTACTTTTTATTACTTACGTAATTTTTAAAAGTACATTTCTAATTATTATATCCTTTAGACGAACCATTTTTGGTAATTAATGTCTAGAAAATCTAAGAAAGCAATTGACTTTTGAAGAAACAAACATGGATTTACCACTCTACATGCAGCAATCTAATAAGACTAAGAGTGATAGAGAGGGATTTTATGGGTATAGAAGATGTTTATTGCTCGAAAAAAAAATAGAAACTATCTAATATTTTGAATTCTGAAAATATCAACGACTTACTTGTCACCTAACAAACATTTACTTCGATTCCACTTTGGCCTCAAATTTTAGTCAAAATACCATGTTAAATAAATTATGATATATTTGCTGTTATTTAAAATCTATCTAGATAATGGAATGTTAAAGGATTTGAAAATGTGATACGTAATGAACTGAAAAAAAGCTCGTTTGTGTATCTAATATATATAAAAGAGAATGATTGTTCCGGGTTCTTTCAGTCTATCCGATTGCAATAGTATCGTCTGAGAACCGACTAATTACTTTCAAATTTTCAGCACACATCCGTGTTATTGTAGGAAAAGTTTAAGCCATAAATTGGTAGTCATATAAGTAAAGAAACTAATGTAATGTAATGAAAAGATTTTTTTAATAATAATAGCTAATTTAATATAAGCTAATTATATTAAATTAGCTATTATTATAAACTATTAACTATTACTACGACAAATTATTATTATTATATATTTTTAAAAAAATTTTACTCGTTCTTTAGCAAATAAATTTAAAGAAAATGAAATTTCTGTTTCTTTTTTAAAAATTATTTATTAATATACATAACGATATTTACCGAACTAATGTTTGATATCACAAACATTTTACCCATTAAGTTTTTAAAAGCTTTCTAGAAATGAGAAAGAAAAAAACGAGATTTTGAATAGTTTTTTAGAAAATATTATACGAAAATTCAAACAAATACTCATCCCAAAATATCAGAGTTTTATAACTCATCCCAAATAACATAACAGTTTTATATTTTTACATAAATTATAAACAAACTTAAAAATATGACACCAATAATTCTCTTCCAATTCTAGGCCAGATAAGACGTCATCCTTAAATGTAGTAATGGTTGCCAAAATAAACTGGGTCCTGCACCGTCTGGAATCTTTTCGAAAAGAAATTGATCTTGTCAAAAATGCATCTGAATTCAACGGTTTGCATGATAAATAGTATACAAATAGAATCATAAAAATATTATCTGAATAATTATTGTAATATTATCCGAACTTCACAAATTTAGTACAGATAACAAATTTTTTCTAAGTTATAAGTATAACACAAATGCTCAAAAAGGAATGTAATATATTTAGGATTTATATGTGTTTAATAACACCGTAGCAGTTCAACGGCCGAACCGATTTAGAAGTATGACCCCGCGTTGGAATCCTTACCTTACTGTGAATAAGATAGGCTATACAATTATATATATATATATATACATGTATGGTATTGATATAAGACCTGGTAAGAACTTAATCATTAGACAATCTAAAATGCCTCCTATTTCTAGAACATGAAAATTATATTTAGACAAATTAAACTCTGTTAGAGTCGATTAATCACACATTATTTAATTTAATTAAATGCAGCATAACGATGTTAAGTCCTTCATTTCCACACCTTGTTTTCTTCTTTTTTTTTTTTAGTTAAATTTATTTTCGTTTTTTTAGTTCAATTTATTTACTTTTTATAGAAAGTTTTAATTACGTTCGCTTTTTTTTTTGGTCGTGCTAACCAAGACCATAGAGGAATGTAAATGTGGATTGTATATCAACTGATCCAAATGACGATCGTGAGATATCGTCTTGCGGGAATTGTTTACTAACCTCTTGAAAACGAAAGTCACTGTTGTCTCAAGAAGAGACCGGAGAAAAATATCTTGTAGGAGGTTGATTTAAAATAACATTGCCATCAGTTTAGCAGAGGGCGCGAAAAGTGATAATGAAAGGGAAAATATGCAGTATCAACCAGGTTTCTTTTCTATGGCAAACTGGGGGAGTACAATAATAACTGGGGGATTCTCCAATAATGTCTGTGATAGTTTAAGTGTGATAATTTACTTTTATAGAATAGGTTTTACAACCTTCCGATGAAGGGTTCCAGCGTTACTGTGAGTCAGACGAACAGTGATAGACCTCCGCCAATCGTGCTGTATGGGATCACAGACATACTACGGCATTATGAATGACTAGATATGATTCTAATAGGCGCGAATACAATGTACGGCTAGTCGGTACCAAATAACTTTGTACTATATTAAAGGATATTGAGATGTACAATAGGATTATAGACTTGGTTTGTGAGCAGAAGTTAACTGGACAGACGTTCACGAGAAAGGAGAAAGAGCTTTTCGAGTGGTGGTCATGAACGTACACTACTCAGTTTCGGTAGAGATGATCAAGAAGGAAATTGATGGGCACATGTATAGAGTCCGAAGCATAGTGAATGCCTGTCATAGACTAACCAAGGACCCAACATCAAAGTTCTTTGTAAATCACGAAAGTCAAGAAAATAATAGACATTTTTAATTTCATATATATCGCTACCTGTAGTGTCACGTTTCAAACACCCAGGAATAATCCCAGTCAGGTCCCATGCATGTGTTGTCAGAAATGCGAAAAAATTAAAAACGACTCCATGCAACCCAACCGCTGTGTGAATTATACGGAAGGCCATAGGACCGCGAACGGTTTGAGAAACGTCAGAAGCACTTCAACTGCTTGTGCTCTTTGTCAATCAGATCACCTTTGTCAATCATAAAAAACCTTCAACATAGACTTCCTGGTCCAAAAGAGGAGCCCAATAAGCTTACTCACCCCAAGTAATCGAAAAATTCTTCTGATTAATATTATTAGGTGGAACATCAATGGTCAAGTTAGTTGGAGAGAAGAGTTGGAATTTCTGGCGCTCACCAAATCCTAGAATGTTCTCCGTATCTCAGAGACACACTTGCACAGATCGGAATAATCTTCGGCTTCTGGGATTTACAAATCATAGCCGCAGCACATGGAGATACTGCGATGTTAACTAAACGCTCCTTGAGTCATCACCAACTGTCTGGATTCTGTTCCAATCAGATTTAAGCGACCTCGGTCAAAATTCTGGACTTGCTGGGACCTATCAGATTACTTGCGGTGTACTATCCTTCTCGCCATGCGATAGTGAGTAAGTTATTTTGAAAAAGTTTTGGAATCCTACGTTCCCGGTTTATCGCGGGAGTGAACTTGAGCAAGCGACATTCATTATGCGGATGTCGGTTTGCAGCAATTAGAGGACGAACGAGTATTTACATTCTCAATCTACATTTCAACGGGTTACAACATTTTTACGGTTAAAACTTACATACTAGACTACACCACCAACTAGAATACCGGACTTACTAGACGTCTGCGTATGTCGACTCTACACACCTAGGTTAAAAATAATTATGACTAAACATTGGACCAGACTATCGAGGCAAAGATTATCTGAGAGAGATGTTGGACCTAATTATTACAAATAGGCGATTCAGAAGGAAGTGGCAATGCTACATGAGACCTGTGGACAAAACATCCTTCAACAGGGCTACACGTAGATTGAAAGACTGCATAAAAACCAATGGGAATGAAACGTTCAAAGAGTATGTTCAGAATCTTTCCCACTTGGATAAAGATGAATGCACTTTGTGGAAAGCCACAAAGGGTTTGCGGCGATTTATGCCATCACTTGCTCAATTGAAAGCGTCTGATGGGGCTTGGATTTGGAGCAATAGGGAAACAGGTGACTTATTTGCTGCACATCTTAGCAGTTCATTTCACCGATACGATGGGAGGAATCCTGATGATAAGGAAGTAATTGACTTATTACTTATTATTAGGTCTTAAAATACTTAATTGACTTATTATTAGGTCTTTAGGCCATCTGATTAAGCGTAAGGGGTACAATAAAATAAAGCTTCAAAATTTGACTGGGTAAATCTTAAAATGTTAGTTATACTCCCGTTCAAGATCATTAAGTACATTACACACTTTTTCAATGACATTTTTCGGACATCGTACTTTCCTAAGAGAAGAAAGTGTTTCAAGTATTGATGATTCCAAAACCAGGCAAACCTACACACGAAATATCTTCCTACAGAAAAATAAATCTTCTACAGATCATCAATTTTAATTCAGAAACGGGCATTCTACAACTGAACAAACGCACAGGTCTCTCGATATCATCACGAAATGTCTAGTTGAGAAGAGGTTCTGTTTGTGGCTTTCTAGGATGTTCAGCAGGCCTTTGACAATATTTCGTTGTCTGGCCTGCTTCATAAGCTGAAATGCATCCTTCCTCAACCCTTCTACCTGGTTTTGCTGAACTACTTCGACGGACATTTGTCCCAGGTCTGATGCAACGATGAGTTATCTGGATTCTTTTATATTAGATCAGAAGTTCTACAAAGCTCTATAATAGGATCAGTCCTGTATTAAATTTTCATAGCGGATCTTCTGGCTCCAGACCATATCACCATCGCTACGTTTACTGGCAAGTGGATACAGGGAATCCTGGCTGTTGATGAAGACCCACAATTAGCCTCAACAAAGCTCCAATTGTTATTAGAATTGATCAACAAATAGTTTACAAAATGAAGAATAAAGGTGAATCGGAATAGGTCAAGTGATAAGAATGACTGTCCCCGGGTACACCTATACGTTTTTTCATCCCATACTCTGCGAACGGTACCTTAGGCTCGTACTTGATCGCCATTTGATGTAGAAGTACCTCGATAGAAAAAAAAGGAAACAATTAAACACAAGATAAGAAGCTTTACTGGATGTTAGGCAGGATTTCATACTTGTTGCTATCCAACAAACCTTTAATATACAAGGTGATTCTAAAATTGATTTGCAAGAATGGCTTAGAACTATGGGGTACGACGAACAAGAGTAACATTACGCAACGTTTTCAGAATAAATTTCGAAATTCATTGTACGAAGAAATTCACGACTATCTTGAATTACTTTATGTTTCGGAAGAGATCCAACGGTTCGGTTCAAAGTATAAACAGCGGTTATATAATCACGTAAAGTTTCTAGCAGTTAATCTACTGGACAACAAGGAGGATCTCCGGGACTAAAATGGCTACATTTTCTGGACGTAGGAGAATCTTTGAGTGACTCTCAAAGCTGGTTTAATATAAAATACGTGATGAGCATCTTTTCTGCCTTGATGAGGAGCTTAACCACATTCCTTTCTTTTCTACGAGCTTGTTATGTTGTTTGTCTTTGTGTAATATTTAATGATTTTGTAATTTTTTTTGTTTTTCATTAGACATTTGTGAACTAATGAATCTGCATGGTCTTATTTAGTACGAATGTGTTTTATACATTATTTTTACATATGTATGTATGCGCTTTATTTATATCTTTATGTATATTATATCTTTACGTTTTACTTAGGGTATACGTTGGAAATCACTCATAGTGTGTTTTTTTAATACGATTTACTTGTGGTTCCTAATTCGGTACCGTTTGTAAATAAACAAAAAGTAAGACAAAAAATTATTGAAATAAATAAAACAACCTTACTTTTGAATAACAAATAAGAAAACCGAATAATGCCGAATAAAATTTTATTGAAAAAAGTGAAAATTATTTTATAGAATAATAACATTAATTTTACCGAGAAAACGAGAATGTAACTGAGCTCTTTTCTCCGAAACGAAAAAGATAGATAATATCTATTCATAAAGAAGGTAAATTATAAGTTACATCTAAATATTGTATTCTAAATACCTATAATAACTGTAATTTAGGATGCGTTAGGTAAATAAAACTAACCAATTAAAAAAAAAGATTTTTTTTTAATGATAGCGTTTTTGGGAATAAGTACAGAGAAATCGATAAAAAAAAATCGAATTTAATTATTTTGATAAATGGAATCCCCGTTCAAATACAGAATCACAAAGTTGTTTAAAAATATATTATAAGTTATTCTTATACTAAAAATGTAATTGGAATGAAATTCCACGTTTTCAAACCATTTAGACAAAATAAATATGTACATTGATATCACATGTAGATTGATAAACAATCATCATAAGTAGAGATATAAAAAGTTAGTAAAAACACATATAAAGAAAAAATATCTACTTTAACGAAATAGTTAAAATAAAGCTGTAAACTTATAATTAAGAACTCCTGTTATGAATTTCTAAAATACTGAAAACTATTAAATGATAATTGCTATTAAATAATACATAAAATAAAAATTAATATATTAAATTTAAAAAATATTAAAATATTAAAAAATTAAATATATACACTTACACTTTCTTGTAATTATTCTTTTGTAATGCATACATATATATATATATATATATATATATATGCATTACACTTTCTTGTAATTATTCTTTTGTTAAACCCTTACCTGTGTACCCATTAACTTTTAAGTGTGCTGTTTTATATTATGTATAATGTGGAAAATCAATTTCAACAGTTTATTAGAAACTATATTGCAAGGAAAACCTTTATTTTCAACTTTGACTGTTTTTAATGGGGTAATAGTTTTCAGTATTTTGTAATCATATCATCTATAGGTAGAAATTCATGATAACACTTCTTAATTATAATATTTATTTTTTCTAAATGATTTCCAAACGTGGAATTTCATCCCACAATACTTTTTTTAGAATATGAATGGCATAAAATGTATTTTTAAGTCACTTTGTGTTGTTTTTTTTTTTTTTTTTAACGAGGATTCCATTCATCAAATTTATTTGAATAACAATTTTATTTTGTACTGAGAATGTTATTTATTTTAACACCTTCCCTTTTTTTCATAATTTGAATTTTCATTTCTATGATGATTTTCAAATTCTGTGATTTAAAAATTTCAATAATGCGTTTTAGAGGAAAGTATAGGGTTAAGAATTTGATTAAAAAGGATAAGGGTTCCATTTGTAGAAATAAATATGAACTGGTACGCGAGGAAATTCGGATAGTTAATGAAGTATAAAAAAGTTACAGGTTTCTTAAATACTGTGATTTTCTTTCATGACTATTTAGTAAGAAATTTGGTATAATATTTCTGTAACATACAGCGAAATTATTCAAATTTGCTTTTATAATGCAGTAGTCATATATTATTTCATTAAGTTGGTTATACATATACAAACACAATATATAAATATACGTTAGGTCTTATTTTAAAATATGTAACCAATTTTGGATCTGTTTACTATGTGTACAAATTAATATATGTATGGAACATATTTCAACCCGATAAATGATGATGGCCTGGTCAGTTACACAACATAATTAACATCTAGACGGTCTCTCATTATTCAGAGCAATGACAGTAAATTAAATACGATACTGCGCAAATTGAAACAGAAAATTTATTGATTTCATATTAATTTTCATTGAGGGTGAATATCGCTGTTCCTATCTGTCAGATATTATGCTACAAAACCAAGTTAATATAGATTACTAACAATGAAGATTATAGGATGACAAAACTAAGACATTTGTTATAATTAGGCTTAAATTATTAATTTTAGACGAGGAAATTAAAACAACCATTCTCCTATTATTATTATAATTGTGGAGAAAGTATAAAAGATGAATTTTTATTTGCTATCTCTTACAAAATTTTGCAGATTTCGTTTAAAATGCTCATCCACAATTTAAAAATTATTTACAGGCGATGTATACGAGTATATCTTAATAGTATTATAAATAAGCATTTACGTTATAGCTTGATGATTTAAATCAGCATGAATTAATTATTATATTGGATAACAATATTTAATATTTACAACCATTTATTTCTGAAAAGGGAATCACTAACTTTAATAATAAAATTATTTTTGAAGAGTCTATTATAATTAACGCTTAATCGGATACAATTAATTTATCCAGTCACTGCAAATCAGAAATAATGGCAGTTAAAAAAAAAGGTAAATAAGCAGCATATAATAATATTACTTATGTTAAAAGTGTTGATAAACACAAAATTTAACGTCATGTGTCGTTTGGAAGACATCCCTGTATTTACGAGTAATAAATCTCGCTAATTTCTTTTTTAAATTGATTAAGAATACATAACATAAATAAGCTATTTTGTCAAAATAGCTATATATACTCAGAAATAGCAACAAATGGAAATCAGATTACCTGAGGTTCTCTTCTACAAACATTAGCTCCATTAATCCAAATACCAACTCAGAACGCCCGTATAGGTTTGACATTGGTTTTGAAATTACCAAGAATACATAAAAAAATTAAGTATAATTAACATGACGCAGCACTGATATAAAATAAGTTAGGACTACATGATTTAGCTGTTTTTTGATGCTTTAACATTTACACTTAAATTGCTATTTACCTTTCTCATTGGGATTTAATTAAAAATCATTGTTCAGCAACGTTGTACCTATTCCAGATAAAGACTAATACCAGATTGTGTAATTAATTATTTATATATACCTCCTTGATAAGTAAAAATCGAACTTTAAAATATATTAAACTTAGATGAACAATTTTTATTATTTAAAAAGAATTCTGGTATACAATTTTTAAATTTAAGCCGGTATAGAAAGTTCAAATTTTAAATATATTTTAAATAAAATTTAATAAATGAAAAACTTGTTCAAATTTAGTACGAAATATTTAACACTTATATTAGAGTTTTATTGAATAACCTCATTTTATATTTAGTTAAGTAGGGTGGCTATCTCGTTTCAGATTTCAAGTTTTTTTCGTATGTCCCAGTTATATCAATAGATCGTTTAGAATAGCTCTTTCTTTTTATTAAATAAATTTATTTCAAACATTATATTTCTTTTAATTTCTCAACAACAAAGGAATATATTTAATCTAAACCAAAACATAGCCATCCCATTAAAACCAGAGGACACAAAAAATTAAGTAATGAGTGGGTGTAGTTAAGATAATAAATTATAATTATTTTTATTTAGTCCTGATTTATCAATATTTACTGCAGTTGAATGTATTATATGAAAACTTCAAAGTATTGTTATGTTTAAATTCAGAATTGCGTATCTTAAATAAAATTAAGAAATACCTCAAAGCAGGTCGGTACATTCAAAAAGAATTTTTTATTTTTAAAAGGGATTTACTGATTTTGAACATTGAGTTGGCACTTAGGAAGAAATTCTTAGCAATTTTTCTGTGAAGTGTATGGAGTATGAAGTTGTTATGGAGTTTGGTGCTATAGTAGCACCAAACTCCATAACAACCGTTGGAAGCAATATGTTTGCATTAAAAATATAACAAAAAGTTGCAACCTAAATGTAAATTAAAAAAACAGATAAGAAATTAAGTTACATATTAAAAAAAAAATTATAGTTAATTATGTTTGTTAATACAAGGCCAAAGTGCAATCAGAGATAAAGGCTACGTTTCCCAATGTTGAATAAACGTGTTGGGTGAAAATGATGAATAAGTTTGTTTTATGCAAAGCGGTACAGTTTCACACCCAATATGTTTGATATGTACCACCTGCTGGTGTACACTACGTACCAGTTTTCTTCTTAGATACATTTTTGTAAAACATATTTTTTCAATCTTACAGGTAACTGGCTAATCTGTATCTTAAAATAGGCAAGTTAAATTTTCCTTTTTTTCTGTTAAAAAGCTAGAAGAAACAATTCGTAGTTAATGAAAGTTATAGACGCCTCATTTTATGTAGTTTCTATTAATATTGTATAAAACCGATGACAAAAATACAAAATTTTACCTATTTTATTTAAAAACATTTTTTGAATTAAATATTTCTTATTTCAGCATCTATAATGTCACATAAGTAAATTATCTGTTTACAATTATAAAATCGATTTAAAAACGTGTACATCCAAATGAAATACTTTAGTTCATTTTTTAATTCATATACTTTAAAGTTGGCACTTAGTTAAATACAAAAGTCAACCACCTTCTTCCTATAACTTCATTAAAGATCAAAATAATTTAAAAAAACAGAAATGAAGTATTATTTTTAACGAGATATAATTTTATATTTTAATTTAAAATTTTTGATTTTTTTTAAAAGTCGGTTTTATTATTTTAATAACGTTATGCTATTTAAAATTGTTTAATTTTATTGTTTTTAAAGTATTGTAAGGTATAAAAGAAAACTTCAAAGTGAAATAACAGTTTGCAAGGAATTCAAAAAATTAAAAATCGGAATCTTGATAACAAGTACGAAAAGTAATATAAAGAAACGAGTTAAATAACTGGCTACTACTAAGAATGAGCTTAGTGAACTTTGAAGACAGGCATGAATATATGTTGTCCCTTTACCTCAAGTTTTCCATTTAATTCTATGGTGATTTACATGAAAATACAAAAAATATCAAAATAACTTCAAGGTATATAAGAGTTCGTTACAAAAATCCAGCAATAAGTAATGACGGTAACAAAAAAATAAAATACATTTCCATATCGACATTGTAAACGTTATGTTTTTCGTTCTTCCGTTCTTATTTATGGAAATAATTTAATACAGGAATAACAGAAACTTTCACTACAAATTAAAAAAATATTATTAAAATCGGTATGAGTTCATTCGTAAATAATTTTTGAAAATATATAACATAGTATTCCTCGAACTGATAATCACCTTCCTTTTTACTTCCTTGTTCGAAGTAAAGGAAGTACAGTGATCGCGAAAAATTAGGTTTTCAGATTTCAACGGATATATCCATTTAGACCATCCCTGATTCCATTTTCACTAGTTCGTCGTGACGTCTGTACGTATGTATGTATCTCGCATAACTCAAAAACAATTAGTAGTAGAATCTTTAAATTTTGAATGTAGGACTGATATCATCTAGTTGTGCACCTCCCCTTTTGATTGCAATCGACTGAACCAAAAGTATCCAAAAAAGCTCAAAACCAAAGAAATTCGGATTTTGGCATTTTTGTTAACTGCAGTAATAACCCCTTATTGAAAGCTTTTCAACGATATATTATAAGTGGTACTTAATTTCATTGGTTCCAGAGTTGTAGCCAAATAAAAGTTTAATTAATGAAATATTTGGATCTTACAAGGGAAGGCACATCGATTCGAAACAGAATTAATCTGGTTTTTTTTAATTTAAATATACTGATTTATTAATAATTATTAACCTGTGATTGTAAAAAAAGTACATTAAATAATTCACTAATAACAATTATAAAAAAATAATATATAAAAAAATCAGATGTTATTAGTGAAATAAAATTTTATGTACTTTTAAAATTGTGTATGTGTAATTTAATAGGGATTATTAAAAATATGTATATGTAGTAGATTGGTGAAACATCTGATTATTTAATATTAATAGAAAATGATGATTTAGAATAGTCTATTTTTGAATTTTCTAGTTTAATTTCGGTTTAATTTTATTTAATTATTCTGGAATTTCTGGTAATTTTATCTACATCAAACTACATACCGACTGATTAATAGACTCTCACAAGAACAACATATACACTGAGGTACACATGCCCGATCTTTAATAAATTGCAAAACATTCTTACCTTTTAGTTCATTACTCCTCTGATATTGTCGGACAATGTTCTCTCTAAGTTGGAGTTGATCATCATTTCGTTTATTTGTTTTCTGCTGCCAATCACTTAATCGCTCTTTGGTTTGATATAATTCTTCTGATCTTAATTTGTGTACACGATCTCCAGTTTTCAAATTTTCTCTCTCTTTATATTCATCATCTTCTCTTAATCTTTTTATTCTTTCCTTGGTTTTAACATTTTCTTCCTCTTCATATTTATCATCTTCTCTTAATGTTTTTATTTTTTCTTTGTTTGCAACATTTTTCCTGTTTATTTTTTTTTGGTTTGCAACATTTTCTTCCATTTAATTTTTTCTTTGGTTTTAACATTTTCTTCCTTTTCATATTTATCTTCTTGTCGTGTTTTTTAGATATATTTCTTCATGCAATCTTTCTTTTACCTGTATGATTGTTTCTTTTCATTTTTGAGTATTCACCGTATAATCCAATAACAACAACTGGATACTTTACACAGTAAGGTCGAAATAAAAATTTGTAACCAGTATACAGGAGTTCATTAAATGGAACAGTTTAATTATTATTAACTTTTATTTACACGACACACCAGAAATCTGAAACTTTTGTTAATCAGCAACTTACGAATAGTACTGACGTAGTAATATGAGTAATAGAGGGACTTTTACTCTATTTCAATATTTCACTTAATATTGTTGAATTAACAATTGTATAAATATTTGACGTTAATAAAAACTAATATTTCAGGAATTGTGTAACTGTCCACTTTATTAAAGAATTGGAGGATCGTATCTCAATTTAAATGAAATAAGTTTAAATGAAGTGCAGCAAAAAATGTATATATGTTATTTAACAGGCGTACAAGGAAGTCTATGTAAGATTTGTGGAAAGAAACACAATACACTCATTCATATGGACAAAATTAATCATTCTAAGGTAGACAGCAACAAGCCTGAAAGTAAAACCTATTCGTTTAAAAATCAGTCAAATGAAAATATAATTCTGTCAACAGCTGTATGTAATACTACTGATATACATGGTAATGGATATTCATGTAGATTACTATTAGATTCTGGTTCACAAACAAATTTTTGTACATCTAGTTTTGCCCTCAAATTAGGTCTTTTGACCTTTGACATTTCTAATTTCAAATTACTTCATAATATATTTCTGGCTGATCCCCGTTTCAATATACCAAATAATACTGAGGTACTAATTGGAGTACAATTATATTTGAATCTTACCTTTTCTGAGAAATTCATTCGTAATCTCAGATATTGTATTATACAGGGAACTAAATTAGGATATATATTAGGATATATTAGTGGTCACCTTCCTAATAACATTGAGAGCAACAACAACTTTGTTCGATCTCCTATGGACGACTACACAGATGGAATGCATTTTTCCAAGACCTATACAGCCATGAACTGCTGCCTGTCCCATTAGAAAACCCGCCAACCTTGAACCTGCTGAATGACCAAGCCACTGAATCTATACCAACAGCAATTGAAGTGAAAACTGTAATGAAACAACTCAAAAACAACAAAGCGCTTGGGATTGATGGAGTAACAGCTGAAGCGCTAAAAGCAGGTGGCGATATCCTTGTCAATCTTATACAGTCACTACTACGACTAATATGGCGTACAAGGAAATCATTACAGCATGGAAACAAGCGATTGTTATATCAATACTAAAGAATGGTGACATTCGCGAATGCGAAAACTACCGTGGCATAAGCCTCCTGTCGATAATCGGAAACGTTTTATGAGAATCATACAAACTCGACTACAGAAACATCGGAAGCAACTTTCTAGAGAAGAACAAGCTGGAATTCGCCCAGATCGAGAAAGTTTCTGATTTCAAGACACCATTTAACAGCGTTCATTGGCCAGCACTACGGGCGGCACTCAAGTCTGAACTTATGCCTTCCAAAACAATCCAACTTCTCACAGAAACGCCCAATGGTTCTGACAGCTGCATCTGCATCCGTAATGAACAGGTGTAAGACAAGGCTGTGTCATCTCACCCTTACTATTCAATACTGTTATTGATTCGATTATGCGGAAAGCCTTCAATGGCCAGCGCGGTAGCCAATTCGGCGAAAACAGGTATGTGACAGACCTAATGTTTGCCGATGATAGCGTTATTTTTGCGGATGATGATGATGTGGAGGCGACAGACACCTGTACGACATTATGAGTGTAGCACAGCCATACGGTCTCAAAATTAATGCTGAAAAAACCAAGTTTCTAACGACTGATGGCTCACCATCTGCTGTTTACCTGGCAGGAATACAAATTGAGCAGGTTGACAATTTCAAATACCTTCGGTCATTAATCCAAGAAAATAATATTTCATCATCTTCGAAAATCCGAAGCAGGATTTGCCAGGCAACTACTGCCTTCCAATCATTGAACTGGTGCCTACGGAGGAAACCAAATTTAACCTTTAAGACAAAGATCCGACTATTCCGAGCGCTCATATTAATAGTCTCAGTATGGATCAGAAACATGGACACTACTGAAAGAAGACCTAAACAAATTAAAGGTGTTTCAAATGCGATGTCCACGGCGAATACTAACTGTATCGCTGTGTGATCGTCTGCGAAATCACACAATCAGGAGCTCAGATGTAATGAAAAACCTACGATTGAACTAGAAATACAAAAGCGCAGGATGCGGTGGTTTGGTCACGCATGCCGAATGCATGAATACCGACTTCCATACCGTTTCCTATGGAGACAAGGACCTGCACAGTAGAAGATCCAACGAAGTGCAAAAAGAAAACATGGGTCAAGCTAATTGAGGACCATCAGACTAAATAATGTAACTGACGCAAAACTCGCAGCTACCGTCCGGAAACAATGGAAAAATATCGTACACAATGCTGCTTTCCAACGGCACCCACAACAGCGTACTGGATCCGAGCTCACCCTCACCCATACGTTTTTTAAGTGATCAAAGAAGAAGATGAAGATGTCTATTACGTGACAATAATATTAAAAAAAAAAAAAACTATTTGTCTTCTTTCAAATGCATCTAATTTGAAAAATAAATGAATGAGGAAAAGTACCTTTCTTTAATACAGAATGAAGTAATAAATTTATTTATTTTATTTCTTTCACAATTTTTAATTTTTATTATTTTTTTATTAATTTTCGTACGATTATATGTAAGAGTAATATTTTTTCGATTAGCTACTTGTTTTTAGCGATTTATGTAATCATAAATCGGAATGAAGGCTTATGTAAGAAGAGCCTTTGCAGCAATTTACTCTTTATGTTGTTAAACTGCTGTTATAACTTTAGCTTTTGAAAATTGTACGCTTGATATGATTCAAACGGACAACCTTATACATGTGAAATAAAGAGGCAAACACTACCGAAACCATGCATATTCATAAATTCGTTGGAGTTATAATTTAGCCACTTTTAATACATTTTTTACTGTATATCAATTCGATAAAGTTTTATATGTTATTCTATAGCCTGATTGTTCGAAAAAATTACGATAAACAAGGTTACTCATATAGCAGTATTTTTTAAAGAATTTATTCATTCAGACAATTTTGGTTTTGGAAAAATAAGAATAATATGCAAATGTTTGACTAGAAATTTAGCGGGATTTAACTTACTATAATAATTATTACGGGAAAAGAATAACCTCAAATAAGGTTACCCTACCTTCTTGCTACATATATACATAGATAGATATAAATTTTCATTTTGAAAGAAAAAGGTTCAAAGAAAACTTGATGAAATGTCTTTTAAATGATTTTATTATTTTTTAATTAAAATTTTTCTTTAGTTTGTTAAAAATTCAGCCGGAATAACCAACAATTGATTATTTTCTTTTTTTTACAAGAAGTAATACCAACAAATAAACGAAAACGTTAATGTAAACACCTTTATAAAAATCTATTCTAATTATTTAAAACGCAGTAGTCAATGAAACAAAGATCTTGAAAAGGTTTTGAGAAAGAATTTAAACAAGAGAGAACAGTGAAATATATGAAGAAACTGAAGCTGAGCGAGTGCTTGGTAAACACGGCACTATTTGGTGCAGATATTGAGTGCTTCTGAAATAGAAATAGCACACGCAGATCTACAATTAGACGCCATGACGTAACCATGTGTTCCTTGCTTGCTGTTGAACAAACTTCACTAGATCGGATAAAATTGCTCATAAAATTTTATTTTATTTTTTTCAATCTGGTCACCTTGAAAATAAATACGTAATTTTATTAATATAATCATATTAAATGTGTTCTTTAGGAAACTGAGCATCTAATTTAATTTAAATAAAATTTAAAATTATTATTATTACATGTCCATTCTGAAATTATTAAAACAATTCGAACATTTATGTATTATTTCTGTATAAGTACACTCATTTTAACTAGCCATTCAATATAATATAATTATATAACGTACAAATCAGTTTTATAAAATATAGATACATATTTTATTTAAAATTAGTGGTACCTGAAGAGTACTGTGTGAACGCTCTGAATTTTTAATAAAATAAGTTCAGGGATAAAGTAATTACCAGAATTATTTTATATTAGATTGATAGATTGTAATAATAATGAGTTTATTATTTATAATATTTACCAAAACTTTCATCGAAAGCAATGAATAATAAATTACATTAACAATTACATTACATAGCTATTTACAAAAGCTGTGTAAACTCTAGTCCAATACACTTAGAAGATTATTTCTATTGTAAGTGCATACACACCTTACCGAAAAAAAATATTATCACTGAATGAAATAAAAAAATAACACAAATGATTTTTTTTCTTGATGTAATAGGAATTGAATCCAAGCGTACAACAATTTTTATTATATTCTCTCATTTTTTTAGATTATACCACTCAAGACTTGCAAGAAATGTAATCAAAAGAAAGCACTTTTCTCTTCTAAAGCTGCACATTTATTAAATATTTAAGTTTTATACTGGATAAAACGAACAAAGATGAATAATAAATAAACGAAGATGACGTAATAAAGTATTGAAAATGACGGAGACCTAAAATTATAATTGTCTAGATTTAAACGTTTTAACACTTAAAAAAAAAAAACGTTTGTTTTCAAAAAAAAAATCTAATTTAGTGAAAAGATTTTTAAAAGCAGCAGTTAAAAGTTTTAAAAAATTATTGTACTCTTGTGTATTATTTATTAATAAATTTTAACTTTATTTTGGTGAGTTTAAATTTCTAGGTTTTTAGCATATACTATATCACACTGAATGATTTATTTTATCCGACGTTTAAAGTATTAGCTTTCTCTTTCAATTTCAGAGTACTGTTTTTCTAAAAATATTTTATTTATTATATGCTTAATCCTAAGTTGATGTTCTAAAATAATTTGGTATACCGAGAATACAGTAATCCCTTAAACTATTTTACGTATGAAAATCAGATATTTAAATACCTGATTTTGATATTAAAATAAAGAAATAAAAAATTAATAATATAACATTTTCTAATTCATGTAGTACATAGAAGATTGTATTTTTAGAATGAAATTTGATACCCTTTCTAATATTTTTACTTTTTTAAAAGTTTAATTTTAATTTTTAATATAAACGGTTATATAAAGAGATTGAAAAACAATATTACATTTAAAAAAAGTTAACAGTATACTTTCCTTAAATCTAAACCTAGATGTCCAAATAAATTGTTAAATAACTATCACCAGATAAAAATAAACCCATCAAAAGGGTGAACATTTATAAATTAATTTGTAAAGAAAATATTTGCTATTAAAATAAGGTAGGGAAAATTTAAAGAAAGATTAAAGTAGAATAACGGAGAATCTGTGTCATCATAATTAAGCAGCAGGATAAATCAGCTGTAGAGATTATTTAAAAACTGGTTAACTTATTAGAAACGATATTAAAAAAAAATTATGTAATAAACAGTAATTGGATAATTGGGATACTTACTTTAATGAAACAGAACCTTCACTTTTAATTGACCGGGGATAAGTATTGAAGAGACCATTTCAAGTTTAAACTTATTAAAAATATTCTTGTGAAAGTTTTTATTGATAAGAAAATTAAACTGTAAACCCCAACCTTAAAATTTTGCTCATGGGTAGGAATATCTCTTTGATTGGTTTATGTTCATTTTGTACTTAAATTTCTTGATGTAAGTTTTGTCTATCAAATTTAAAAAAAAAATTTAAAACAAATTTTTTTAAATTTAATTTTAACAAAATTTTAAAGTATTGGTGGACAGTCTGGATCAGAGGTTTAAACGGTTAAACTATTTGAAAAAAAATTATCCTTTATATTGGGATTGACTACGATGAAAACGGTTATTTCAATTTTTTACTTTTACCCTAAAATCCCAAAAGAATATTTCTTCTAAGGTGTTTTGTAAGTACGGAAAACTTGTCAATTAATATAGTTTATCATTTTTTATTTTTATTTTTATTTCTACTCTTTTATTTTATTTATTACATTAGAGGTAGATTTCATAAGAAAGTAATGGGTATATACCCTATGATAATGGATGGATACCATGATTCGACTTCTAGAAAATTTCGACATATCTTCGCGTTTCCATCCCCCAGATCCCAAAACCAATGTCAGTTTAAAAGTATATATATATATTTCACTTTTTTGTGGACACGATAACTGCCGTAATTTTGCGCCAATCCCTTTCAAATTGTACGTTAAAAATAACTTGTCCAAAAATCTAGGCCATAAAAAAATTATAATAAAAATGAACCGCAGAGTACAAAAATTATATCAAACCTTTGTTGAGCATAATAAGAACTGAAAAAAAATAAATCACTCCTAAATATGAAAGAGCTGGGCACCCCTAAACTGCTGGTCAAACGTACATTATAAACATTTTTTCATAAATATTTATAACTCAAATTTATATTAAATAAATTAGTTTTACGATAATAATATATAGCATTTATTATTAATATTATTATTTATTATTATCATTTATTTTTATATAATTCCAGTGAAGACTAAATTATATGTAAAATGATATTTATCGTAACATTACATAACATATATATTCCTCATTTTTAATTTTGATTGCAGTTTCAATGATTCTCTTCGTTTCAATGAGATGAATTTAACTGAAACCCTTAAATATATCTAAGCAAAATATAACTCGGAAGGATCGCTGGGCGTCTGGGACAAAGGCCTCTGCTCGTGAAGAGACCCTTTTATTTAATTATACAAATAGAATGCTGATAAACGTTTAAGAATATTATAAACAATACTATGTTTTAGCAAGTTTATTGTATAAAAAGATACGAGAAGGTTCGGTAGAGAGAATCCACGAACCTGTTATCAGAAAAACAGTTGAATTGAATATCATAATTTAAAATATTATTGTACATTAATGTATCTATGTTGAGAACTCTACTTACCAATCATAAGTTAATAATTAAAATTGATTGTTAATTATTTAATCATAAATATTTATTTAAATAATTAAATTAATTTTTATTTTTATTCATACATATGATAATGGAGAGATGAGTTACTTTAATTTTAAACAAAACATGAATTCGATATTGTTTTATCGAATGTAGTGAAGGAATTGGAGGTAGAGTTTCTCTACTAAGGATTATGTTGTAATCTATTCAGTGATATGCCCTATAGCGTTTTCTTCCTTTTTCTGTCGGTAAATAAAGCAAAATACCTATCTCAAAAGTCAAAGTACTGTTATTAAATTCTATAATCAATTCGTACTAAATAGCGTACTAAATATGTGTATATTATAAAAATAATGTAGTAAATAAATTTTTAAAAAGTAAAAGTTTATAAATGTAATTGTAATTATTAGTCGTTCTAAATGTTTTTTATACATAATTTTTCCTAAATTGATAATTATGAAAATCATCTTTTGTAGGTCATAAAATGAGTCAGACAGCTTTCTGAAAAAAGACATCTCTTTCCAAAAAAGAAAGAGCAGCCAAAATATTTTTGTTAGCTTTACTGAACAATACAGCACATATATTTATGCACTGGCTACTTTAACCACAATCACTAATATCTATTTGTATAATCTATCGTTCTGCTTTTTGATAAAAGATAAATAGATTTTAAAAAATAATTTCTTTTCAGAAATTAATCTGAACATTATATTTTCCTCATTTATTAATTTGTAATTTATTTGACTAAAACTGAACTGATTCTAAAGAAAAATTAATGTTGTAACAAGACCATTATAACAAACCAGGGTAAAAGTTTTCTTCCAATCAGGATAAAAGAAAAAGAGAATAATATTGAAGTGAAGAATCCAGTAGGAATTAAAAGGGATTCATTTCTCAGAGTAGCAGGTCCGTTTAACAGTCTGTTCTTTGTAATAGAGATAATGTTACCTCCAAAAACTGTTGTTCGACCAGAAGGGTTACCGGACAGGAATAAGAATTTATAGAAAACTGTAAGGAAGCAGACGATAAAAATTATTACAACAATTAAAGGAATGAGACGGGTACTGGTTCTGCAGGCCAAGGGATACTATCAGCGATGAGAGTCAGTAGTCGTATTCGGCGTAATCGTGATAAGAAGCGATAAAAGTGAGTAGTTTTGCAAGCGCGAGTTTGACATGGTTGCGGTGATGGCGATATCAATAAGCGTGTGATAACAACGAGTGAAGAGTAGGTCACGAGTATTCCAGTGAAGACAGTTGAATACAGAATGTTGTTCAGCGAGTTATTGTTAATTAGTGAAAGTGATGGTATTAAATTCATTCTATGTACGGTAGTTCTATTGTAAGCAGTAAAAGTAATAATTTCAGATAATTTAATTTTATGAACTTTAGACTTTGCTAATTTTGTTAATGCAATATCAGGTTTAACTTGTGGTTAATCTTGTAATTATTTATCTTTATGTTAATGCAATATCAGGTTTTAGCGATCATTATAACGCTTTTAGAAAATATGACTATTCTGGTTTTGATAATTTGTCATTAAACAAATCTTGTCTCTCATTTGAATTACTGTACTGTTGTTATATTTATTATCATTATTATTATTTTTTTTTTATAAGCCTTAGGGTAGTACAGCATCCCTAGGTAATCATCGTGGATTTCCTTGTTCTTCGCATGGGGCTTCATGTGCGTTGAGGAGTTCCATGGTCATATGTTCCTCAGCACTCTGTTCTGGAACATTTGGATGATATCGGTATTGCTTTTGCTTGCCATACCCCAAAGTTGTATCCAGTAGGTCCGTCCATATTGGATTTAAAAACGCCTTATACTTCAACAGTCTGTCACTGTTAGGCGGCAAAGTGAAGAAGTTGAAGAAA
Source organism: Lycorma delicatula (assembly GCF_047948215.1). NCBI lineage: Eukaryota > Metazoa > Arthropoda > Insecta > Hemiptera > Fulgoridae > Lycorma > Lycorma delicatula. The sequence goes on along the minus strand of NC_134456.1, from coordinate 67,959,216 downwards.
TGAAGCCTAGGTATTATCCGATTGTTGGATGTGAACTCCATCTAATCAGACTCGTGGGCACACTCTCCTCCTCATCGCAAACTACACAAGAATCGACTTTACGGTATTAATATGTACCTTACATTTAGCTAGTGTTTTAATAGTGAGGATAACAGTTGAAAAAATAGTAGACTGTATAAACCAGTATAAAAATATATTAAATTTTGAATATTTTTTCTGATTTTTATGAAAATGTTACTGTAATTTATCCTTTAAAGTTTATCTCACGGAAATATTGATTTCCATTATATAAAGGAAATTCATAAAAAAAAGTCATGAAACATGAGAAAAATACTGCACTGTATAGATAAGGAAACGGGTTTTTATATAAAACACTCGAGTTGAAAAGTGAAGAAATATTTATATTACGTCCTTTAACTTTGAAGTACACTAAGTTAAAGTTGTGTCGTGTTGATTTAATTACGAGGTGTTTGCAAGTATGACAGTTAAGATCGATTCAGCGTCAGCTGCTAAGGATCCCGTCTTGTGGTTCTGACTGACTGGCACGGACTTTGTGAGGGGAAGCAATTCCTCTTATCAATCGCGTTATTCTAGATGTTTTCCTCTTTCCTGAGGTCTTCTCATTCCACAGTTTCTGCTTACTTCCCTTTACATCTGTCTAAGTAAAGTATAATTATAATCCCTGCCACTTGATGATAACAAACGACAAATTTTAACTTTTATGTACTTAAGTTTCTTTATAGTTTTAAAGAAAAAGAAAATATATTGTATATTTGAATAAAACATCCAGTGTTTTACATGCAGTTGTATATTGTTTTATTTTAAATAAACAGTTTTAAGATTTTTTTACATAACTAAAAGAATTCTCATCACATCAACTAAGAAAGAAAATTCTTGATTGACCTAGTTAATATGGAATTGACTTTACTTTTTAATAATATAAAAAAATTACAAAACATTTTTTTTTTTTAAAAATGAGTGATTATTTAACGTATAATGTTGTAATATTGGTGTATAAAAACTGAAAAATGGGAAACTCATAAACCAAAATTTAGTACACAAAATTTAATTTCGAATACTTTTGTTCAGTATTTTTTAAATTTTGTTAAAATATAAAATTAATTAAAATTTAAAAATTGTTTTTCATAACATTAAATCGTAAAATTACAAAAAAAGTTCCATTCTACTTGTAACAGTACAAAAATATGTCGCTAAACATAAGAGGGTTCGAATCACTAAAACTCCCGGGTCTGAATCCCGATCAGTTGGCATTTTCACACGCTACTTGTCATATTCGTCTCATCCTCTGAAGCAATACCTATCCGTGATTTAAAAAAAAAAAACATAAGAAACACCTGACAGCTTATTTTAAAAGTGAAGAACTCATAAATTAAGAACATAAATTCATAAATGAAGAACTCATAAATTTATAAGTGAAGAACATAAATTTTACTAAAATTTTCGAGATTCAAACATCAAAAATATCGCCAATCCCTAACCGCAACCGCGAAGTTAAACCCCAGTGTAAGTTACTTACGTCCTTTCAAGAAAAAAGAAGAGGGAACGAGCCAAGCAGCCACCAGCTGTAGACGTAGATGAAGAAAGAAGAAACCTGCACTTTCTCCCGTTCCACCCTTCCGGGCCACGGGAGTTCCTAAGGTTAGTGGCGTGTAATTCGAATACTGCCAACTCACGGAAAGTGCGGGCCAAAGAAAAAAGAAGAAAAGGTCAATAAAAGAAGAAAGAAAACCCACAACGTGACTCACTGCCAGGGACTGGAGTCCGATAGAAGAACCCAGCATAGAAACAACACGAAGGGCAGCCACAAAAGAAGATGATGATCTTCAATCTTCTTACCCATCATCCTCAAAACTTACAATTTGATTCAGTCAGCACATGCGACTCCCTCGCATGTGCGGAGAAGAGGTGCATTGCTTCCTCCAAATAACTAGGGTCCAGATGGGCGTAGGCGTATTCCTGCTAGCCTATAAGGTGCATGAACCGAAAGGACCTCAGCGGTCGGACTGAAGGAGAATCACGCCGGGAGTAGGAGGCTCAAAAGCTTAGTCTCCCAGCTTAGTCAGACCCAGTAAATAATTTTCACGCTGGTCTATTTGGATAGGAACGCAAATCACCAAATCCGTCCATAAATAAAACGTAAAATCTATAACCGCCACTAAAGTAACCTATGAAACCCGCCCGATAATAGAAAGATACAACAGCAAGGGACTATGTCCAGGCTGTGCGATATGTTGAGAGAAATATTGAAACTCCCTCCATTCTTGCGTTCCATACCGTAGTACAAAATTAAGAGATGAAAACACTATTTTTTCCTGGTGAATTGTTTCCATTCTCTTCTACAGATAAGATATTTATATTTTATATTTTAAAACAAGTCAGGAAAAATATATTTTAAAGTGGTGATGCAAATAATATTTTATGTCATCGGTAAATTCATTACAATTACTTTATATTGGGAAGAACTTTAATAGATATATCTATTTTATGACTAATATATATATATCAAGCATATATTTACGATATTTAAAATACATTTATCTATTTTTAATTGGTAAATATAAGGGAAATACAAAAATTTAATCTTTTTTTCAAGTTTTTACAAGTTACGTCTGATTTATTAATTAAAACAACCAATAAAAGTAAAATGGGAGATTAATATCTTCAGTAAATTTATCAGTGGATCCTCTAGTTTGACTTAGGTTAAACTATTTATAGCAAAGTTTTGAATCATCCAGAGCCAGACTTTTGCGAATGGAAAAGCTTTTTCTTTAGGAAGGAAGGATATAAGTGTTTTTCTTACGGATGTCAGAGCTTTCTTTCTTATAGCTTTTTATAAAAAAAAAAAAAAAAAAAAAAATATTACAGCATATATTCAAACTGTCGTAAAACGTTAATAAGCTGTTTTAATTTCTTACCCAGCAGTTATTAAATAAGCGGTTGACGCTTAAATAAATATACACTTATATTCCAAAATATTAGGTTGGTATAGATTCTCAGTGGACTAAGATGATTTTGAAACACTTTCTTTAGGTGAATTTGTGTACCTAAGAATGCTCTAAATCCCTCTATCACTTTCTCACTACTCATTCCTTGCCTTTATCCTTTATTTTTCAGGAAGTTATTTTTACCTAGATGTTATCTGGATTCATGCTAACTTTGTCTAATTTGAAGTGTAATATAATTAGTATTTGTGTAGTTTAAGACACCTTATAGATCCAGCGATTGGAGTTTGTTGACAGTAAATTTTCCGCTCTGATTCCTGTCAGATAAATTTACAAAACGTTTAGCTGTGGTGCTTTTCGAGACAAAGTCACCTCCTAATGTTTGCATACAAATTACGCGTTCTCTGACAAGAATTATGTTATTTAGACTTGATCAACCCATATCTTTTATTTCTCCTTGTTGATTTTATCCAGTAAAAATCAATGTAATTGTTTAAAACTTTTGATCTTAATTATAAATTTAGTATTGCTGTACATAAGTATTAAGTCAAAGTAACGTCTCAGACGTTACGTCAATTTCTAGACGAGCACTCCTCTGAAAACTGATAAAATAACATAGAAAGAAGATGAATGAAGGCGTAATTAACCCCTTAAAAATTACCTTGACCATCTACTTTCAATGGTAGGACTAGCAAGGACCAAAAATTAATTTCGTTGTAATTTTGTACATTTTAGCTAGTATGAAAATCCACTTCAAGTTCCCAGCAACACGACGAGAGTAACCGATTTAATTGAAAACGAGACTGCAATAAGCTTTGAAGTGATAAGTCATACATTTATCTCTAAATGTTTCTGCAGTGGGGTTTTCTTTGGAGGCGGATTCATTCTATTGTCAATAATCATGGTATTAAAATATAAAAGCTCTTTACTAAAGAAAGTACATGGAGAATTATTGACCTGGAGTGTTCTAATGATATCAAATACTGAACTTTAATTTCTGTTAGGTTTTTCAGATCAAGCAATCAGTTGATTTATTTATAAGACTTACGATACTATTCATCTATATATTCTTAATCCTTATTTCCTTACTAGGATGGCTATCGTTTTAAACGTTCGCATTGCAGGATAAATAATAAACGCAGGATAAAATATTATTTTAATAAAGCTAACATCAGCTGATGAACCTACAGCATATCGAGTTTAGATTAATCTATATTTTCCATGATTCTAATAAAAAAAAGTGTCTGGTTTATTCACTTAACTCTCTGTTGCCTGAATATAATTTCCGAGATAAAGCTTTTAGAAAAAAATGGTGATATATTAAATAAAAAGAACGTTATTGAAGGGGAACTATCAAAAGCATTTTCTGAGATCGAAAGAATCAAATATTCAAAATTATTCCGGGATAGAGCCGGCATAAATATGTATAAATCAGAGAGAATTCCAGCAGCAAATTTGCGGGGTCGTTGAATACAAAATACGAGGTCTAAGCTCTTCATCATGTCCAACAGAGTTTTTACCAGTTAATTCTATTCAATAGTAGCAACTGTAGGCTTACAGTGAATTTCACGTTCATAGGTAGAAACATAAAGGGCTATGTTATGCTACACACGTCTGCGTTTCATTACTTATTCATAACCTATTAGGTTATTCTTTAAGTTTATCCGAAATATTGATATTTCACTTACTTAAGCAACAGGGAATTTTTTATTCAATGAATTCAACATTCTTTCTTAAAAACAGATCTGTGATGTTAATAAAAAAGAATCAATACAAATTGGTGAAAGGTAAATTCCATCTGTTCATATAAAAAAAATTATTTTATGTTCATATACCTAAAAATAACTAATAAATAATTATCAAAACAACCAAGAATATTTAATTTAATTTGGGGTTTTCAAGATTGTTTCACAGCTAAAGGAAAGTTAAATTAGGATTCGCAATTTTATCTTGTCAGTTCTAAGTCTACATTTCATAAGACAGTAGTGTTAGACTCTTACAAAAAACAGAAAGAATCTTATTCTGCTGTAGATAAATTGTGATGTCCATATCTGAAATAAAATTAAACAAATTTTTATATTCCATTTCCTTTCTCAGTATATTTTCAGATGGCGTTGTCGCTGAAGTTGGGATTAAGGCAGGATCTAATAATATACTTTATCTCCCTCTCTTTAGTATTTTTTATTAAATTTTTTTCATTTTATATTTCTGCATGTTCATGTTGTTTATTTGTTCTGTATTCATGAACATCATATCTGTATGTAAAGTTTGCATGTAGTTAATGTAATCTGGCTATGTAACGTTTTTATGAAGTGGTTTGCAACAGTTGACTCTAAAGTTGTGTTTGAGGTTTATATGCCTTCCTTATATATATATATATATATATATATATATAGGTGAATGTTCAGCGAGTTTCCCCAAAATTTTATTTAGTGTCATCATTATCATCTGGTAACAATATCTCCACTACCTCCATTTTTGTCCGAAGCCTTTACCTCATATATTATCTTCATATTTCTTCTTCCACATTTCCTTACTCCTACAAATTCGATGCAGTTGTAAAGATTCCACTTCCTCTAAGAACTTATCCTAACCAATTTATTTTTCTTTTGTATTAATATTTAGTGTTTCATTTGATTTTAAAAACAGCAGATGAAAATAGATTTATTGTTTGTAAGATAATGAAGAGCTCTATATTATTGTAATTATGTTTATTATTGTTGTTACTAATTAATTACTTGAATCTTGTAGAGCAACGGAAATTATGCTCCAAATAAAGTAGTCAAAATTATTCTTTGTAACTAAATATTAAATTAAACTTCATGAAATGAAACACAAAAGCTGGATTTAGAAGGTTAAATTTCATCATTGCAAACCAGAAAGTGGCTCCTTTAAGTCTTTTCTCAATTTCATTCTTTACGATACGCATTATAAAAATGATTTGAATACATAATAAAGAAAAAATAACAATCAAATCAATAATAAAACAAAGAAATACCTGATTTTAGTATTAAATTTTAGGAATTTTAGTTGTTAAAAATAATTACATAATATTAGATTTTTTTACTGCCATTTTATGTTGTATACAATTAAAGAGAATCTCCAATAAAGCTTATTTTATTTGAATTGTTATCAGTAATTAAATGAAAATAAAATATGTACCCTTGCCTACTGTATAGTAGTTTTTTTTCTACAAAAAGTGATATTAAATTATAATCTCATTCATTACATTGTCTGTTTTAAGAAAAATATTTTCTTGAATTTTTAATTAACTAAACATATTTTGATTTACTTGCAAAGGGAATTTTTTTCTTCTGACTGAACTCAAAATAATGTTAGTCTTTTCTACATCTGAAAAAACTAAGACAATTAATTATCGATTCAAAAAATACTTTTTGTAAATATTACAAAAAGTATTGTTGCTTACTAAAGTCTACGTTGTTTACTTATCATAATATACATGATATTTAATAAAGGCTGCTAAATAATCATTTTTTCATGGAATCTGATGAAATATTTTAATTTCAAATAATTTTTTAAAATTTTTTTAATTAAAGAGTGTTAAAAGCTTATCATAACAAATTTTCGCAATTACTAAAGTATTTCGATAATAAATAAGTCATATCCGATTAACATGGAGGTCTATGATTCATTTTAAAACTGATATAAAATTTAACCAACTGACAAGATTTTTATCTTTCTGTATGCTATTTCATATATTACAAGAGAAGACTGAATCAAGTCAAATAAAAATAATAAAATGCTTAGAGTAACTCTATTTTAAATCTGTTGGCAAACTGGTTGTAATTTAAAAACAAAATGCTTTATTTGGTACTGATTAATAATGAATTTTTTTTTTTTAATGAAAATGGATAGCTTTTTCCTAAAGTTATTTATTCACTTCACAAATTAAAAGCAGTAAGATGGAATTTTTTATCGTTTCAATATTATGTGTTGATTTCCTGATTTCTAGATGAAAACACGACCTGGATTTTGCATAGTGTTGAAAATTTAAACAGCAGCTCCTCTCTGTACAGGAAGAACGTTCTGTTGATAATTCAGGAAATATTAATAAAAAACATTACTTTTTTTAAAGAATTTTAAAAAAAGTTGTTTTTTATAAATAAAAATTTAATTAAGTTTGTTATGACAAATTTTAATTTAAAAAATTTAATTTTTACAACATAATTGATTAATAAAAAACTTAAAATGAATCTTTTCCTTAAAATTGTTTACATTGTTCAAAGATGTTATTTTCAAACTAGTTAGTTATTCAGTGATGAGTAATAACACCAGTTAAAAATAAAGTAAACATCAGATTCCATTATAAAATCATTTTATTTTCTTGTAGAAACTTTCATTAGCCATTTATTTCTTCAGTAACAGGAATTTGAACATAGATAAAAATATTACAAGAAGCAGAGAGATAATCCGATGAATTGCAGAGAATTTTCATTAGATTAATGATGGTGTACATTTATCAGTAAATTATTAGTGGTGAGATTTATTAATATTATAACAATCTTAATCACCGTTCTGTATTATTTGGGCTAAGGCCTATAACAATAAATTATATCAAGGATGTGTTGAGTAATTTTTTCGACCGCCTATTTATCTTGCAGGCTACTAGATATTATTTCTAATGCCGTAAATCCTTATACCATCTTGAAATAACGTGCACTGTTTTTGATAAATATAATGAATTCATTCTGCGCCTGGAATAATGTAGCCAGTATAATTTTTTCTATTAAAATTTCATATCATTTTAAATGCTCTTGGTAAATATTACATCGTACCAACTGAAAAATGGTAATTATTATAATTAACATTGATGCAATCGTTTTTAAATACTACAATTTATTAGGAAAAAAAATTAACTACAGGCAATTAAAATATTTTTTCTCGATGGTTTTTTCAGTAGATGTTTTATTGTGTACTATCTTCACATTCCAAGGTCAATTCCAACATTATACCCATACGCCAATGCTTATTTATTGATATAATTATACAATTACAAGTTTTTTAATATGTTAATTTTTATAAGAACTAACAGTAGGATCAGTAAGTATACATTATACTTAAGAATACTGAAATTAATGGAAGTATATGTACGTTAGTTTAAAAACAAAATGTGGTAGTTGTATTTTTTTGCTAATATTACATTAACCTATGAGCTTAATAACCTTCTGTAGACGAAGGTTTTTTTTGTCGATTACGCAATAATATATTTATAAAAAAATAGTTTACGGATAACAAATATAATTCTTAACTTTTAACTGGGTTTTCTATAAAACACATATTTTTACATTATGACAGGTTTAGTGTTTGTCTAGAAAGAGATTGTTTTTTTAAGCTAACAGTATCTCATAAATCTATTACCACAATGATGAAATTAAAAAAAAAACAAACTTAAACACCGAAAAATCTCATTACGAGTTCAGCTGAGTAAGATTTTTTTAATAATATCCGTGAATGTAACACGGATAAGATCGTTTAGATTTATAATTAAACCTGATAAATGATTCGTTTGATACGTTGCAATAGCGTTTCTATACATATATTTTGTGGTTCTTAGCAAAATATGGTAACTGATCTTAGAGTTATAAAGTAGTCTACAGCTGACAAAATTTTGTACAACTATAGTTTGAACAAAAGTTATTTATTTAATTGAAATTATGAGTAAAAAAATTGTTATTTAAATTTTAAAAATTGAAGTGAACATTAAAAATAATAAAAAAAAGTATCTAGTACTAAAAAACAGCTAAAAAAATCTGGTAATTTTTTAAAATAAAGAAAAAAAAAGGTAATTTGTACAACTTTCCAAAGGATTCTTGATAACAAATGTCTACAGTATTTAAACAATTGTGAAAGAAGAAAACTGTTGTCAGCTGAAAAACTGAAAAGTTTTAAGATCGAACCAAATAAAAATAAAACCTATATGTTTTTCATTTTAATATTTTTTTTATAGAAGTCTAACTGACAGTTGTTTATCTTGATAAAAATGGCTATAAATCGACTAGATGGTGTTTTTTTTTCTTGAATTTTTACGGGCATCGACTACTAAGGTCATTAGCCCTCGTCAAGTTCTTAGAAAGAAATTAGTATCACCATCAGGATCGTCATATGTAAGGGTGTAAAGGGCCCTTACATTTTATTTAAAAACACAAACTACACGAAATATTAAGACACAAAAGACAAGGACAAACACAACACTTACGGTGTGTAAAGGGCCCCGATATTAAAATTTGAGATAAGGTTCTCAAAAGACCATGAAATTAAAAATACAAGATATCAATACCGTTTCCGTTTTTCTACGTGTCTCGTTTATAGTTTGTTTAAGCACCCTCGGGGCGACCAGAACCGCCATTGAGCAGTATATCAGTCGCGCCAGGGTGCCGTGGCAGTTGATTCCTCCTTATAAACAGGCTACAGGCATCCATTGCACTTACCTATAGCCTCGCGCCCTCAGTTTACCCTTGAGGGTTCCCCATGCCATCATTGGACACACCCCGACTCACTGCTCTTGAATGCAGACGAGCCAGGATGGCCTAGGCAAGAGGGCTACCTCCCGTTACTATACGTGCCACGCTTTGAGACTCTCTTATATATAAATCTATATAAAACTACCGCTTTGGGATTCATTTATCACAGCTTTATTTTCATTTTTATAGACTTTTAAGGAGTCCACTGGCGTGTAAAAATTCAACTATATATTCTTCATTTCCATTATCCAGATCAGCAGTAATATCTTTTCTAAGACGTAACCTCTTTCTGCGGTCCTCATATATGGTACACTCTTCTATTAGATGCTTGACTGTCAGTGTTTTATTACAAACATCGCACATTGGTCTCTCTTCGCCGGTAAATAAATATGCATTTGTTAATCGCGTGTGACCGATTCTAAGTCAGGTCACAGCTACTTGTTCTCGGTGAGTCAACTTAAAGTCGCTTTTCCATTTATATGGAGAAGTTTTAACAGAGTTTAATTTTGTATTTAAACTCCTCCATTCAGTATTCCACTTGTTTTTAACTACATTAGTCAGACAGTTTTTAACATCTGCCACTCTTACAGGAAATGCATCCAAAACATTGCAGACTGTTGCCTTTCTGGCAGCTTCATCTGCGCTCTCATTACCTGTAATACCAGCATGCCCTGGAGTCCATACAAGTACGCATTGCTGTCCTGTGAAGCGAAGAGCTTGCTGAATTTCAGTGAATTCTGCCGTGTAGGCACTGGCCACATCTGGCAGTTTCCAATAGTGGGCTTCTCCATTTACATATATTGAGCATCCAACACCATGTTCGGTTTTAGAACCGTCAGTATAAATTCTAATATGTGCTTCGTAACTACTGACGGTTGTCAAAAATTCCTGTTGGATGATCACTGCTGGTTTCTTTTTTATTTCTCCTTGAGAGAGATCCAAACTTGTATTTACCGCTGGCAAGAGCCATGGCGGTATTTCTCTAGTAGAAATTGCCAATGTATCTGGAAAGGCAATTTCGTATTTACTTCTTAGTTCGTGGTACCTAATTCCGGCTGGTCTGGAATAGGTAGCACGACTTTCATATACTGGAGCCATTGCATGATTCATGAAAAGTTTATTATTTATATGGGCAGGAAAAGCCCATACGTTTGCTGCATATCTTAGCAAAAGGATCTCTCGTCTATAATGTAGTGGCATTATTCCGGCTTCGGACATTAGACTTGTTGCCGGACTTGTGCGGAAAGCGCCTGTCGCATATCTAATTCCGCTATTATGAATTACGTCTAATTTTCTTAAATGCGACTTCCTAGCGGATGAATATACAATAGATGTGTCACACAGTAGGAATCTCCGAACATTAAATTAATAAATTATAATAAAACTGAAAAAAAAAATCAATTACAAATTGTATATTTCTGATTTACTATACGAATTTTGATTTACGAATGATAAGAATTTTTAAATATTACATAAATTTAAAAGCATATAGATGTATATATTTTTACTTCTTATCATAATTCTCAATTTATAAACGTTAGTTTTCTCAAAACTTAAAAACTTACGATCTAGAAGGATGAATAACAATAAATATTCTGCTTTAGCTTTAATATATTCGTTAAGAAAATCTCATTATTGTACGAATCATGTTGATCATGTAGTTTCTTCATAGGAAATCTATCTGTCATTAAAGAGTAGTGCATAAAGAAATAGGAGAAAAACACACACACAAAACATAAGGTCGTAACCCAAAGTCGTATACACAGTATATTATTGTATTTTAAATATTAATAATTTGTAATCATAAAGAAAAATTAAAATTAAAAGTTACTTTTAATCTTAGAACTGGTGGAGTATGAAATCAACATTCTTAAGTAATGGAGCAAAATAATACTTTATTTTTATCTAATTTAAGGTCCGTTGTGATGAGAATGAGAAAATTAATTCTATCGTCTAACAATGAATTTTTGAATAAAATACTATTATCATGACATGCATTTATTCAGTTATTATCAGGAAATATTAAAAACGTGGTACATAATCAAATTTCATGCATATTAAGATTTGAACAGATCTCCGTGGCGGAGTGGTAGCGTCTCAGCCTTTCATCCGGAGGTCCGGTTCGAATCCCGTTCAGTCATTGCATTTTTCAAACGCTACAAATTTCAATTTTCATAGGGAAAAATGACCAATGTAGTCGATACCCGTCATCTCAAAAAAAAAAAATAAATAAATAAAAAAATATAGATGCAATTAAATTATTTTGTGAATTTTTAATGATATAGAATTTATATTCATCACAAATCCCAAACGTCACAAAATATAAGGATTCCCATTTTAAAAAATATTAAAGTTTATTTTAAATTAAAAATATTTATAGGACAATACAGCGGTGTGCTGGGTATCTTTGAGTGACTTATTTTCTATGATTATGAATTTGGTAAGGGTCATTATTTGTGTTTAATCCGGTCTTGGAGTCGGTGAGTATTAAATAATATTTAGAATAGCTCACTAGGGCGTAAACAAGGAACAATTAGGATAACATACTATTATTTTTCCGATGAGTGGGAGCAACCCCATTTTCGGACAGCGTGTCGAGCTCGCTAACAGGTTCGGCAAGATATTAAGAGTGTGTATGTATGAGTGCGCCGTACAGACTAAACTTCCTACCTCACTGATTCATCCCACCCACCCGGGGCCGGATAGCAATTAAGAATTACGCGGTCCCGGAAGGTGCCTTCGAGCTCAGGGGATCCCCGTGCATCACCGCCGCCCATTCACTCAAGCGCGAACGAATGGCGGCTTCGCAGGAGGCTGCTCTTCACCCCCTAGTTAACCGGTCCTTCTCTTCATCTGGGACCCAGGACTTTATCATGCTACTCTGCTCCGACTGGATGGTCTGCTTCCTTCTAGCTCGGGGTTCCGGAGTCCCGCCGCTTCATCTGAACACCACGTGCTCAGACGTGTCTTGCTTTTCACAGAACGGGCAAAGGTCGTCCTCTGCCTTCCACCTTCCTAACAAATACGTCCGGAAGGCACCGTGTCCGATCAGAAATTGGGTGAGGCAATAGCTCAGCTCACCAAACCCCCTCTCGAATCACGGCCATATCTCCCTTTTTTTTTTTTTTGTATTTTTTTTTTCCTACTCTCCCCGACCGGATATCCATTTAAGCATGCTCAGTCGGGGAGAGTGTCCTTCTAATCAAATAGAATAGGGCCATATCTCCCTTAGTAGCTTATAAGTCCACAGGACGCCATATGGATACTCTGATCAGTAGGATACTCCGGTCAGTACTTATATCGTGGCCATCGGTAAATTAGACACTTCCAAGAATATATTATATGCATCCCAGATCTCCATGAACCGATTGTGTATCTACCTGGCGAATAGTGATCTTATTAAATCTATCATCGACAAAAAACAGTAAAGTTAATGTTAGCAACCACCTCCTGCAGATTCGCCCATTGTTGACCAAATTTAAACGAATAGTCCTCTCTAATATGTGCCAAGTTATGCTAAATGAGATATTAGAGGAGGAACATAAACGCTTTGAATTCCGCCTTGGATCGGCTATAAGCTTCCTACCTGTCGTTGTCCTAGAATCGAGCTACGAACAGTTCTGAGTTTTCGTCGTTAGGTATACGTACATCCTGATGATGAAAGCTACCAAGTACCATGAACCTAACCTACGATGATTTTGTGTACTGAATATATCTCTCAGTCGGTGCTGTATCCTACTTCCTCTGTAAGCAATCGGGACATGTAGCGAAAAATTGCTATCTACAAGAGGGAAACCCTTGAAATCTAGAATCGTTTTCAGGTAATAAAGACCATCGGGATTCGGAGACCGCTTTTCCTAGCCTCTACCAACCACCGGATTCAACAAGTAATGCGCAGAAGAGGGAGCTGTCCATCAACTCTAGTTCTGGCAACCATTGGAGAGACATCAGGAACGTAGTGGAAACGCCAAAAAATCCTCCAGATTAGAGACCTGTCAGGAAAATAAGATCAAGAAGCCAAATAAGATAATGACAAACATGATGCGGGCCTAGAATCCCTAATGGAAATCTTAAAAGTCAAAGAACTCCCTACGTCCTGAACTAAGTTCTTTTCAAAAGCTTTTTGTAACGCTGCAACGGAAACTTAGCGTACTGGAGCTGTCACTAGAATACACGTCCCGTACGATGGAACTCGTATATATGCTTCGGGAAACGTGCTTGAAAGTACCGGGAAGGAGTATTAAAAATAGGTTTACGCGCGTAATAAACAAATTGGTGTGACATGTTTCGATTAATGAGTCAATGAAGGCTGCTGAGGTTAAGAGCATATCCGATGAGGATTGCAACAACAGCAGTGCTGATAGCCCACTGGTCGATCCAAGTGTACAGTCGTCCTTTCGAAGAATTTCTATAAACAGGCAATATTCACCATATCAGTGACTCAATTTTACAATGGAGGATTAATGGGTTCCATCCCCAGGGAGAAAATTTGCAGTTTCTTATTAATCGGCTTGGTCCAACTCTGATATGTCTTCAAGAAACTAATTTTAAGGGTAATCCCTATGCATTACTGAAAGATTATAAAGTTGTTCTCAAAAACAGATTTGACGTTTCCCACCCTAGCGGTGGTGTGGCCATCTACATCAGCGATCGGCTAACCTACAAAGAAATTCATCTACTTACTAGATTTGAAGCTTTGGCTGTGACGTTTAATTCTAGGACATTTAGAATATGTAATGTTTACCACCCTAGCAGTCGGAAGATATTGTAGAGGAACTAAGAGATGTTGTAAGGCAATTACCCAAACCTTTTCTACTGATGATTTTAATATCCACTAGCGATTTTAATATCCACAGAATCAGCTGGGGCTGCAATAGGTTGGACGTTAGTGGAAAACTTTCTCGATAGTACGGAGCTTGTTTCCTAAGCCTGGGTACACATACACACCTCAACAGCTCACATGGGACTTTAGTGCCATCGACCTCATGAGCCTTTCCTGCCAGATGTGACGCCTCATCGGCTGACATCTATGAAAGGGTATCTATGAGAGTAACTATACGACAGTGACCATTTCCCTATTGAGAAAGCGATTAAACACCGCAATGTAACCAATATTCCAAGAAGAGTGAATTGTAAATGGCTATTGCAGCACGCTGAATTGAATAGCTTTAACGAACCGATTTCTGAAGACGTTGGAAGTCTACATCTGACAGGCGAAGGGGAACAACAAAATGAATATATTAAGGACTTCGCGGGTCTTGTAGTGCGCGCTTCTGAGCTCATTTTATACCCTAAACGTCTGGGTTCATCGGTAAAAAACTTATTCCTTGGTGGGACAACGAATGCAAATTAGCGGTGCAAGCCTCAAAGATTGTGTTCAACAGATACAAACGGCATCGGAATGAGGTAACCTTTGTGGAATACAAAAAACGTCGTTCGAAGCCCAGGGGGACATATAAAGAAAGTAAACGCTAAGCGTTTACCTTGCTTGCTTAACAACCACATTCCTGTGAATAAGGTATGGAACAGGATCAACAAAATCAAAGAAAACTTTAAATTCAACCATGTACACGACCTGGTTGAGAATGGCCGCATAATACACAACCCTTACGACATAGTGAAGATTCTGGGTGACAGATTTTCACTGAACTCGAACGACACAAACCCTGACAGCAATTTTATGAGAATTAAGAATAGCTCTGAATTTAGCTGAGGACATGCTCGACGGGATACTTCCCCCTGGAGCTGAATGACCCCATAATCTTGAGAAATACGGGAAAAATAAGGATTTCTTCACCATCTTTTTAAGACTATCTTGGAGGAAGAAGTGCTACCGGACGTCTGGAGTGAGTCATCCCTGTTGCTAGCCCAATCATGATATCAGTTTAGCAGAGAACTACCATACGATTGCTTTAACACGCACCCTTTGCAAGGTGATAAAGAAGATAATAAATAACAGATTTAAAAGAAAGAATTAAATTCTTCTCCCAATACCAATACGGTTTCAGAGAAAAGAGATCTATCATGGATCACCTAGCAGTCGGGAGGTATACAAATGGATGTGTGTGAGGCATTTGCCTCTAAGGAGCATCTCCTTGCAGTGATCTAAGATATTGAAAAGAGCTTTGAGATGGTTTGGGGAGAGAGAGAGAGATAGTGAGGGAGAGAGAGTGAGAGAGAGAGTGAGTGACTGAGAGAGAGTGAGAGAGAGGATAATAGTTCTCTTACTACAGATCGGTGTTAACTGGAATGTGTTGAAATTTGTGGCTAATTTTCTGAGCAAACGGACGATCTGTGTTAGAGCTAATCGGGTACTGTTTTGAACCCTTTTTTCTGCAAGTATGAAAAATATGTTTTCTTTTTAATGCACATTACTTAAAAAGATTGCCTATGGTTTTTTTAATAGGGATTTAATGTTTAATTTTTTAATTAGTAAGTGTAACATTGTATAATAATACTGGAGTCATTAGATATCTTATGTGAAGCTTTATTTACTTGGAATCTGTAAAGTAGCTGCGTTCATTTTTCGAATTGTGACTACGGTGCTGCATTATAGGTTAGCCAAACCACGATAAGTTGCCAACTGTAAACAAATAAATAAATAAATGGTGGGCCCAGAGGTAAAAATTGAAATCAGGAACGTTAAAAATGTAACTAAGTTTAATTATCAATCTGTTAAACCTTAAACCTAGAGTAACAAGCACTGAATTTCTTAACTATTAAAATAGCTACCAGTTATTCAACATTCTTTTTTTTATGAAGTATTGATCTTAATTTTACAATATAGTTATGTAAGAAATTCAAAGTTTTACTTAAGTTTCATTTTATTTGTGCTACTGGATAAAGACAATTTATCTTTGAACAAAGACAAAGGTTTCTGAAATAAAAGGGGATTACTGAAATAACAAGAGATATTTTTATTCTTCAGAATCGTTTTAAAAAAGAAAAATAAAAGAACAAACTAGGAGATGCGAAAAAAATGAACAAAACTTCTGAATAGAAAAAAATGTTTTTCTATATTTGATCTTTATTAAATTAGGTCATTATTCTTTAAAAGCGTAAATAAATAAATTTTCTACGAAAAAAAACGAAAACAACTATTTCTGATGGCCATATTTCTATCCCGCTTATTACTATAGATGCTTCAATAATAATAAACAATATTAAATTTGTAAATTTTTCTAACGTGAATTACAGTGTATTTAATGGATATAAATGAAGTATTTACTATTTTATCCATTAAAATTCAGCAAACGTCTATTGCAATATTTTTATTATTTGCACCATATTTTTTAATATTTAATTTATACGATTTTTTGTTATGTTTTTTGTACAGTCCCATTTTTAATCTATAATTTTAACTATTTCTATAAAATTATTTTCCAATAATTAAATTTATATTTATATTAAAATACTTCATATTCATATTTTTGATTTTTTTAAGCAATCATAAAAATCTATATTAATTTGTATTATCTTTGTGACTATTTGTAATAACTGATTTTTTGGGGTATTTGTATGTAAAAATACTGTATTGTTACAGAATAACCTATTCCATACAAATATATTTTTTATATTACTATTCCAATTTTCAGTGAAAAAAAATCTATCTAAAATATCTACCTAGGTGTGAGCTAAAATTAACAGGTTATATTAAGACAACCAGTTAAGGAATTTAATAATCCTATTTTAATAAACATAACAACTCACCAAGTTTTAACGAAGATTAATCTTCTGTAGCTCGGTAGACGTTTAGACGATAATCTAATTTTTGTGAAGTTTTTGAAAGAGCAGCTAAGGCGTTACTAGACCAACAGCTTCAACAGTTCTCTGTTTTTTAATTATAGAAATTTCAAATCTTTCTTTGGTACAAACCAATTTTTATAGATCTCCAAGAAAAATGTCCAAAGGAATGGTATGTGAAGATCTAGGTGGCCATGCGGTTGAACCTCCTCGTCCGATCCAACATCAGGGGACATTGTTGTTCAAGAACATGGTGACATATCGATGAAAATGTGGGGGAGCACCTAATTATTAGAAACTGAAGCCTGCAAGAATCTGAAGAACAGCACAATTCTCAAGCATGTCGAGGTAGATGTGTTCTATCACAGTGGGCTTCATGAAAAAAAAAAAAAAAACGGACCGATGATGACATTTTAGTGCTGTCTTAACCAGAAATTGACTTTCGGTATGTCTGTTTCATTTTCGATTAATGTTTGGTGGTTTTTCAGTACCTCAATTCCACAATTTTGTCTGTTAACAATCCAACACGTATAAAATTTTGCCTCATCACTAAACAACAACATATTAAAATAATAAGGATAGCTTTCCACACGGTGTATATCCTCTGCAGCAAACTGATATCGTATGGGGGCGATCATTAGGTTTAACGTAAGAAAGAATTGTAACTAGTACGCTCGCAAACGAAGTCGCTTATGATCAATGTCATGGACAAAAATTTGCAGTTTGTAATTAGTCCGCCTAATTGACTTACCAAGATTTGTCAGTGAATGGACTGTATATACGATCCACCGTCTCGTCACTAATTGAAATTTTTTGATGATTTCCAGTTTGTGTAACCAAGTTTCCATCTCTAGCAAAGACGTATTCAACTGACGAACAGACTTAGATATAGGAAGATCGGCATTCCATTCAGTTCGAACACCCGTTGTACATGCGTAAGTGATTGAATCCGCTAATCGAAGCACCCTCTGAATCTTCTGTTTTAGGGTCCACATTTTGACTGACTATTACTGACTAAAATTGCATTGTGAGTAAGCTTGCCTATGCATGCATATTCCGCATTTAAGTTTAAGAAATTACGATGACTGGTTTTCTAAATACAACCCATTCATTACTTTTGGATACTTTTAGCCCGGACACCCCTAATAATAATTGTACATAATAATAATAAAAACTGAGTTTTGAGAAATTTTTGCTTGAATCAAATATCCTCTGCTATTTTATTTCCCTAAAATTGCTTTTTCTCAAAGTCATGAATGAAGGAGTTAGATAAATATTTTATAAAAATTGATGAAACCGTTTTTGAGTTACATTTTTTCAAAAAAAAGTAGTACACTATTCTTTATCTATATTAGTCAGGTAATATATATATCAGCCTTTAAAGTAATAATCCTAATTTCACAAATATTTATTTATCTAATTTTTCCAACCGAATACTTTGTTCTGGTAGTGCAAAGTATAAAAATATATGGTGAATACTTTGAGTTTTGAAAACAGGAATGGTGATATAATAAGTAAACTGAAAACTGTCGATGAACTTCTTAACTCAACATATTTATTAAAAGAAGTTTCAAAAAGTTAATTTTTTAAGGGGATTAATATAATAGCAACTAAGGTGGAATTTCTGATGATATAGATAATTTTATCATTTATAGATATAATTATATAATCAGCTATATACAAATCTGTTTAGCCGAATGCCATTGACCGTAACCAATTATACGTGCTTGTATTACATTAGTACCTAGTAGCGGGCGAAGGGGATGAAAGGAACTATGCATAATAATTAAGTTACAAGATTATATAGGATAATATATTAATGACAATATTGATTCAGTAATGTATGATGAGATATTATCTTAATAATTAACCGCCCTCACTAATTAACCTCCTCTTTAGCAGTTTCAAACTATATCTAACAAACTTTTAAATGCACCATTAGTTAAAAGAGTAAAGTATTTACTTTACTCTTTTTATATTTTATGAGAAATAGAATATATCTCTGACTGACTGTACTTCGAACATTAATTTGCAAAATAAAGATTCAGGTAGAGCCTGCTAAAATGTAAAATAAAGTAATTAAGTTAAAAGTTAATAAATACAGAGTAAAGTTAAAATAAGACAAAATTAAAGTACAAAAGATAATAAAGTTATACGAAGACGAAAATAAAATATTTTTACTGTCTTCTTATTACAAAAAGTAGTCAAGAATACCCAATTTTCCTAATTAGTACTTAACTAACAACATTAAATAGTTTCTGTATAATTCAGAAAAAATGCTTTCCTAATGTATCTCGCAAATTTTATGCGACCCAAATTTTAATTTTATTTAAATACGAAATTTAATACACACACACACACACAACACTTATTTAAATATAATTATTTTAATATATATAAAATATATATATTTAAATAAGAATGAAAACATAGTTTCATTAAATAAAAATCTATGGATGTTGAACATAAGATTACCTATCAGTAACTAGTATACACAACAATACTCAGAAACAACTCGTAATAAATAACATAAATATGAATATTTACGAAAAGGGAGAGACAACCATTAATAAATACCAGGAAAATGAAATTATTAAATATTAAATGATTCATTTTCATATTTAATAATTAATGATATTAATATTTAATGATTTTTAAGTGCTATCATAATTCATGATAATATTAAATTAAATTTAACAAATTAAAACTAGAGTATAATAGTAATAATAATAATTTTATTTATTTATTTATTGAGTCTTATTATAATCATAATAAAATTTCATCTTAGCTACAATAAGCTTTTTTTTTGAGAAATTACGTCAAAAAACTGTTTCTATTTAATTTATTATATTAATTAAAATATAATATTTTATAATATACAATTATACATTAAGGCATTTTTACAGATTTTCTTATTGGAATGGAATTTATCATATGTTATAAAAATATTGTCATTACATGGAAAATTATTTTAATTTTTATATCTAAAATGAACGTGATTAAATTAATTCTCCTAAACAAATCTTGCCTCTATTTTCTGACAGATGGAACCAAAAATCAGTGATAGGACAACAACCTCAGGATGCCAGAAAGGAATCTCAGTTCACTCTTCAATCTGCTAAAGCCATCTATAGTTCAAAAACCTATCGGCAGTTCATTAAAAAATTAAGGAACAAAAGACTTGGGTGTCGACTTCCCATAACTCCTGAAATATCGCGGTACATTGGAAGATACTGCTAAAGTCGTTTCTCTGAATTCATAATTCGTTCTTTTATCAACAAAATAGTTCTTCAAAAGCACAATATAATCAACAAATTATGTAACTTCATAATTCCCACGCTAGTCATATCAGTATGTTCAAATAGAACTTTAAAAATTCTATTTAGTAAGTTTTCGACCGGATGCATAAATACTGTGGCGCAAAACCGTAAGCGGTAAGACCATATCTTATAATTGATTCAAGTAATGCAAAATATAAAACACTTTTTACTGTAAAAGAAAATATATCAGCGATCTGATAGCATTTAAACAAGATGATTCTTAGTTTTTTACACAAGAAATTAATATGAGACGACCATTTCATATTATTATCAAATATCAAACCTGACTGGATGAGAATGTTGAATCTTCTCACAAGAACAGTTGTAATAAAACCGAAAACAAGTATGAACCTGAAAAACGACGCGATTACAGTCAGCCAAGCAATAATAATAATAAAAGAATAGAAAATAGAAAAAGAAGAAACAGTTTTTCAAGCAAACGTAAATCATTATTGGATATAAAAATATTTATTTAGAATATAAGATTATAAAATCTAATTTAACAAAAACATATATTATTCCTCATTTTGTAATAAAATAAAAGATAAAATAATATTTGAGAAAAATAATAGAAAATTAAAATAATAATTTGTGGTACATAGTATGGAAAGATAAATACTCATAATTAAAAAAAAAAGAAAACAAAAGCAGAACGATATTTAAATAGAATTCATTGTTAAAACTGAAAAAAGTACTATGAGTAATAAGAATTAACAAAAAAAAAGAAAAATGAAAAACACAGCTATAAAATAAATATTAAAGAATGAGTAAAGTTGAATGCAAATCTGATGACATAATTAAGGTACTGAATACAGAAATGATTAAATCTGAGATTATTTTGTTATAGTTTCTCACAAATAAAACAAGAATTGAATAAATTATCTCAAAATCTAATTTACTAAAGAATAATTCATTCCGTTCTGCAATTTGTAAATTAAAAACAATAAATTAAATACCTATAGATATTTTTGTTTTAATTTTATTTATTAATAAAATTTTGTTGCACTATTTTACATGTTATTATTAGAAATATAAAATTTAACATAATTAAAATACATTTATATTTATGAAATTCCATTACTTTGTGGGAAAAAGTTTCTAACATATAAATGATTTGTAATCCTGGATCTTGAAAAATGCATTAATTTATTATGTTACTCTGGATCTTGAAAAATCACACAGATCCAGGCCAGGTAACGAAGTTGTTAACTTCATCTAGAAAGTGTACTGTTGAAAAAAATTTTTAAACGACAGGTGTGGTCGTATGCAATGTTTCCTAATATGTTTTTGATTTTAGTAGTATAAAAATTCCAGTCTTGTTCAACAAAATGAAATCGATTACCAATGGAATAGACGTGTAAATATTTAAATGGAATCTCACATTTTAATTATCTGGATATATAAAAATGAGGCCTAAATTTGCGTTATCTGTATTAATTATGTTACCTAAGTGAATGTTTTACCTATTTTCAGATCTGACTACAATGCAAGATATACTATAAAGTTGTAATAAACTATAATGTTTGGTCTGAGTCAGTTCATGACTACACGTTTACTGGTACACTTACAATTACACGCCAGTCGCTAATGACTTTAATTGTTGATGCCATTATAAACAAAAATATTTAAAAAAGGGCTCAAAGAAATAAAAAAATCTGATTTGGACACCACATGATTTCCTTGTACGCCTGTTGAATTACATTACACATTTTTTTCTGCACTTCATTTAAACTTATTTCATTTGAAAGTGAGATACGAGCCTCCAATTCTTTAATAAAGTGGACAGTTACGCAATTGCTGAAATAATAGTTTTTATTAACATCAAATACTTACACAATTATTAATTCAACAATCATACATGATTGTTGATAGAGTAAAATAATAAATATTAGGATAGAGTAAAAGTCCCTTTATTACTCGTATTAATAGATCAGTATTATTCGTATTTTCGTGAGTTGTTGATTAACAAAATTTCAGTATCCTGGTGTGTCGTATAAATAAAAGTTAATAATAATTATACTATTCTGTTTACTGGCTACAAGTGTTAATTTCGAACTTACAGTGTAAAATATTCAGTTTTTATTACTGAATTATTTGGTGAATATTAAAAAATGAAAAAGAAACAATCATACACGAAAAAGAAAGATAACATGTAGAAATACATCTCAAAAAAACTACAAGAAGATAAATATAAAGGAAGGAAATGTTAAAACCAAAGAAAGAATAAAAAGATTAAGAGAAGATGATGATAAATATAAGGAAGAAAACATTAAGAGTAACGAAAGAATACAAAGATTAACAGAGGATGATGAATATAAAGAGAGAGAAAATTTTAAAACTAGAGAAAGTGTACACAAATTAAGATGAATTACATCAAATCAAAGAGTAAATCAATAATTGCCAACAAAAGCAAATAAACGAAATGACGGTCAACTCCGACTTAGGCAGAATATTTTTTGACAATATCAGATGAGTAATGAACTAAAAGATAAGATTATTTTGCAATTTATTAAAAATCGGTCATGTATGCCTCAGTATATATGTTGTTCTTGGTAGGGTGAATTTTTCAGTCACTCTGTAGTTAACATTAATGTAGAAAAAAATTAACAGGAATTCCAGAATAATTAAATAAAATTAAACTAGAAAATCCAAAAAAAAATTCTAAATTATAATTTTCAATTAATATTAAATAATCAGATATTTCATTATATCTATTACATATAACATATGTAATAATGCCTATTAAATTACATACACACAGTTTCAAAAATTACGTAAAATTTTATTTCGCTAATAATTTCCGATTATTTTTTTCATATGTTTGTTATTAAATAATTATTTATTTAAAAAATTTTTACAATAACCGGTTAATAATTATTAATAAATCAAAGTCTTTATTAAAAAGAAGTTAAAAAAAATAAATTAAAAAAAAGGAGATGAAATCTTATTTGAACCGATGTGCCTTCCCTTGTAAGATCCAAATACTTCATTAATTAAATTTTTATTTGGCTATAACTCTGGAACCAATGAAAATAAGTACCACTTATGAAATATCGTTTAAAAGCTCTCAATGAGGGCTTAATTGCCGTTAAGAAAAAGTCCAAAATCCTTTGGACTTTTTCGGACAAAGTTTTTGGACACTTTTGGTCAAGTCGATTGCAGTCAAAAGGGGAGATGCACAGTTAGATACTACAACTAAAGATGTTTAGTCTTAAACTAAAAATTTCAAAATTCTACGCCTAATCGTTTTGAATTATGCGAGATACATACGCACATACGTATGTACAGACGTCATGCCGAAAAGAGTGGAAATGGATTCAGGGATGGTCAAATGGAAATTTCCGATGAAATTTGAAAACAGAAATTTTTCGCAATATCAATACTTTCTTTAGTTCACACAAGGATGTAAAAATCGAGATTTATAAATAAAAGTTAATTAGTTTAATTAATCCCAAATTTATTTATTGGTAATTGGTCCCTGGTTACTGAATTCACTCCTGTAACAATTCGATTTCGCAGATCTTGACGAGTAGCAGGCTAAAGTGGTAAACCAACTGGATTGGTCTAGTGGTTAACTCGTCATCGCAAATCAACTGATTTCCAAGTCGAGAGTCCTAAGGTTCAAATCCTAGCAAAGGCAACAATAATTTTTATACGGATTTGAATAATAGATATGGATACCAGTGTTCTTTGGTGGTTGGGATTCAATTAATTACACCTCTCAGGTATGGTCGATCTGAGACTGTACTAGGACTGAGACGAATGAAGTGCGACTGCACTTTATTTACATTCATACATATCATCCTCATTCATCCTTTGAAGTAATACCTTTCGGTAATTCCGGAGGCTAAACAGAAAAAAAGATAATAACTCTGAAGTAAAATGTTACATATATATATTTGTAGTTGTTAATATTCTAATGTCGACAAATTCCAAAATAGAATTATAAAAGAGTGTTCCGGTGTAAAGTAATAAAAAATATTATTACATTTGCTATTTAAAAATTAAATTATTTATTTAAAAATTAAAGAGATAAAACATTTAATTTAATAGAACGTAATAATATTAAAAATGTCTATTTTATTAAAAAAAATGTAAAGAAAAATACGAATAATACACGTGAAATAACATGCTTAAAATAAATTATAATGTGAATAACAAGTTTAAATTTAATATTATATTATAATACAATACGAACAGCATGCAGCTTACACTTTAATATCAAGGCATCACTTTATATTTAAATCACTTGATATTTAATAATTAAAGGTCCGATTTTTAATATAAACGAGGTCACGGTTTTAAATTGACTTTTATTCAAAATCAGTAAAATATCTTTAATAATTAAAAATTTATTATTGATTTCTATTTATGTAAAATACTCCTCAAATTACAAAATAGATTATTTCATTATATTTTTGGACAATCTAATGTTTTAAGTAGATTTCATAAGAACATAGCTACATATTGTAATCGGTAACATGATTCGACTTTCGGAAAATGTTGACATCTCTTCGCGTTTCATAACCCCAGATCTCAAAACCACCGTCAGTTCAAAAGTATATATGTATGTGTGTGTATAGAAAATTATATATTATATTATTAAATTTTTATTATTTTTATTTTTTCAATTTCTTTTGGACACGATAACTGGCGTAATTTTGCTCCAATCACTTTCAAATTGATACATAAAATATAACGACTCAAAATATAGGTCGAGTGATAATATCGGCAAAATCGGAAATGGAGGGCCTTTAAAAAAAAAAAAAACAAAATACCGCTAAAACTTTCTTATTGAGTAAAACATCGAATTTCTTTATAGCTCCTACTATTCCTTGGATAAGGGCCTAATATATATTTCGGTAAGGTTTTTTTATATCATCAACCATTGATCCCGGGAGGGGAAATGGGATTTTTAAGCCAAAATTCATACCTACCTTAATTGGCACAGTATTGAATAGATTTAAAAGATTACCTATAACTTTTGTCTGAAACAATTTTTGATATGACCAACCCTTACGGCAAGGGATCACTAAAATATTGCTGGAATTGTCAGAAGATGGGCTTGTCGTACGTTAAACATGTGAACCTTTTTTCACATGCAATCATTATCGTTTGATTAAATTTGAAGTTTTTCTTATTTTTAAGGTGGAAATCTTTTTTATCTCCTACTTAGCACCGGTGAAATCTACCTCCGCCTACCGGCGAACCGAGAGGGATTTTTTAAATTCTAAATTTAAAAAAATATTAAAATGTATAATGCTATTTTAAATATTTAATACTTTCGTAAGGGGAATAATAAAACGAATACCGATCTTGTACTTCTACAGAACGTATTATAATAATTATATTGCTTTTCAATTCTTGTAATTAGATCTGATAATTATTCAATAAATATGGATATATACGGTTCAGTCTAGAAAGGAGCTGCAAACTAATCTTTGACATTCTTTTGTCATTGATTCAAGTAAACGAATATTACTTCTCGTAATTTATATAATAGTAACCGGTATTACTCGTTTAATAAGAAAAACAAACGGCAAAACGGTAGAAGTAAATTATCGAGGAAAAGCTTTGGTTCTACGATTTATTTTACTGTTCTTTTAAAAAATGTAAAACTGTACTCAGAAGAACGTTTACTGTAATTAAATTTCAAATTTCCTATCAGTTTTTCATTAAAAAATTAGTCTTCCCTTTAACAGGGATCAAATTTACCAGGTGTACGTTTAAACTCTGTCATATAGAGAATAGTTTTGAATATAATTAAGAAACTATCAATGCCTTTTAGCATATTCTTTTTTTTATCTTGATAACAATCATTTCATCAATAAATTATAATAACTTATATTAATATTTTATTTTAGAATATAATATTTTAGAAAAGAATAAAGTAGTTAAACATAAAATTAACGTTCAAAAGTGTAGTGCAATCCTTTTTAGGAAGACTATAACATTAGAAATTAATTATATTTAAAGTAAATAGGTTTAACTTCAGTTAAATTAGTTTTATTAATTAAAATTAACCTTATCCGTACGAACCAAATGATAAGTATGGATTAAATTTTAAAAGCGAGGTTACTTCATATAAGATTAAGTATACTTGAAACGGGATTACATTTATCCAGGATCAAAAGTTAAATAAACTTCGTAAAAGTTTGACTTTAGCTGTAAATATACATAAAAATTTGACTTTATGCTGGTAAAGTTGTTTTGTGGATGGAGAATCTGTCTAAAACGATTAACGCAGTTCAATACTGTGACAATAATAAATTCAACTAGCTTATAAAAAATATTAAGGACAAGTTAAATTTTATAGGAAAAAATTGCATATAGATACATAACTAAATAAAGAATGATGTTGATCGAAAAGGTATCCAACTTCATTAATTTATTATCAGAACTTGGGACTAGGAGAAGTTAGGTTTTAATCACCAGGAGAGTTTCTACCATGTTCTTTAATTGTGCTACTTCTACCCCTGTTCACACTTTTTTTTTTTGGTCTTTTAAAACTTATAATTTGTAGTTACATAAAGTATGGTTTACGTAAGGCTAACAGGTGATGTGAACTATTAGAAGTTTTTCTATAAATTATACTTATCTAAAATACTATAAACTGCATTCTTAAATAAATCTATTATTATTATTTAATAGATTAATTTATATCTAGTAATCTCGAGAACAGATGACCTTAAAGAGATATCCCATTTACAATCTTGAAATATTATTTAGAAGTTACTGACATAAATGTAATTCACATTTATATTAATTATCATAATGTGATCTGGAATATTTTGATCTATTATATTATTTTACAGGAGAAATTTGCGCTTAATCATTCACTAATGTTTCATTCTACTGAATAATTTTTATCGTTTTATATATAATGAAGAATGTTTGAGTTGTACCAATACATTAACTGATAATAGATTATTGTTTTAATTAACATGTCATTTTATTACTTTTATATACAATTAAAAAGAGTACAATTTTAAAATTTCAATCTCTCAATTTAGTAAACATACGCCCAATTAAAACTATTCTACTCTTACATTTCTGGCAGTGTAATTCTAGCACTATGCTGCAAGAAGTAAAGTATGGTAATCAGTCAAAATATGGGGTATAGTTTTTTTCATTTTTCGATGTTTTATGACCCAGAGATCCCCAAAAACAAAAAGAGGAGGGTATGTTGGTACGTACTACGTGTGTTGGTGTGTTTAAAGTTTAATAATGTTTGACTGCATAAACCAATTTTGATGAAATTATACCGAGAATCGTGTAAATGGGCAATTCGTTGGTAAACTTTTGTAGTTAATATCTCGAAAATATGGAATAGATAGTTTCTTTTGGATCAATTTTCCAAAGAACCTAGTCTTATATTAAACTTAGTACATGCGTATATTAACATTTTAAAAAATTTCCCCAAACTTTCCCCTTCCCAAAAACTTAAAAAAAAATTTCTTTATTTATTACATTTTTATCCGAATCTTTTTATGTCTTCCTAGGCATAGTAGTAATGCAAATGATCCAAAAAGAAATACTTTGGGACAATATTGGAGAAAATAAAGCCGTTAAAAGTTTAAAATTATCGATTTTTAGAGTCTTGTAAAAATGTTTGGTTTATTTAAACTTTTAATAATAATATTTCAATAAAATTTCATCATAATTCACCTCCCCCCCACCAAATAAGAAATCTACTAGATAACTTTTTATTGGTTGTAAATTTTTCAGTGAATTGTTTTTTACTTTCTTCCATTTAAGATAGCAATTGTAGAGAAATCAAATACTTTTCTTTGGAGGTGATTTTGGGGTTACGGAGTAACAAAAATTAAAAATAATATAATTTTTTTGAACTCTTTTAATTTTTTTCGTGTATCATTGTTTTTACTCTAAAAATAAATAACCAATGCCATGAAAGTATAAAAACTTTTTGTCCGCTTTTTTGTAATAAATAGATTTTCTAACGGGTTGAAATATTCAAACCTGACTAGGAATCGAACACTGAACCTTCCCGTGTGAAATTCAGAAATGCTAGCACCTCTTAAGAGAGATAATATTATAAAATTTAAAGAATATTTTGTAAATTTATCTGAGGCATTAATATTTATTATTTTACTGAATAACTGGTATTAATAGAGTTTGTTTGATTTTTATCATATCATTTTATCACACGGATTTAATTATATTTAATTTTTCTGTTATTGGTCTCTTAAATGAAAAATAACAGCAGCTTACCTTAACGGTATACTTTTTAAAATTTTAATAATCAATAAACGTAAAAGTGAATATAAAAAATATTCAATAAAATTTAAGAACAATTACAAATAAATTAAGAAAAAAAAAAAACAATAATTAGTAAAATGGTTATAGGATAATGTCTAACGAAATTAAAGACACATAATTAATTTTCCAGATCTAGTAAATCGTTTCAGGTCATCTTTCACCCCGGCGGTAACGACCTATACTCTATTCCCTAATCCCCATCTTGATCCTCTACATGCAGTGGATTCACAGTAAACCGATGTTTTCTCTCTAAACTCCATTTCTCAAGCCGACCAGGACCCAAGGGATTTCGTAAACGTATACCGACGGATATTGCATCATCATCCCAAAATGCTGAAATTTCCGGTTTCTTACAATCTTTTTCTTCCTAAAACGATCATAAAATTGCCCCATTGTCCAGTTTTGTCATGACAACCGGTGTACTTTAAGTAGGTAAGGTAGACATTTTATCTATGCAGATAAATGGTTTTGGCCATATCACAGCAAATGGTCAACTCTCATAAACATGAACTCTAAACCAGATTTTTTTATATTCGCGTAATATTATCTTCCTGGTGGTTCAACTTTGAAGTTTTCTTATCAAAAAAAAAAAAATATTCTTGGTTTTTAGAATTATTTCTAAGATTAGATATCTTGATGGTTTCAAACTTATCGATCAGCCTTTAAGGTATGTGTTTTCATTCTAAAGAAAAAAAATACTGTTGCTTATTCTAGTACATTATGTTGAATCTGGTTTTTCTTGAAGCACAGTTATTGTTTTTTATCTTTTAACTCAAAAAGACTGAATGAGCTCTTTTTAAATTCAGACTTTGATTGACGGTATTTAAGATCTGAAAAGAGTCGTTAAAAAATAAATATTTAAATAAATAAACCACCACAAAACTGATTTTGCTTGGTTGTGAGACAGAAAACTTTAACGAAAATAAATGGATCTTCTTAATTAATTATAATATATATGTATATTTTTTAAATCTGTCAATAATCTTCATTCATAAAACAGATTAATTGTAGTTGAACGAAAAAAACTAACTTCGAGATTAAACTTTTTTTTGTATTTTTTTTTTGTCTTCATTCATTTGACTGGTTTGATGCAGCTCTCCAAGATTCCCTATCTAGTGCTAGTCGTTTCATTTCAGTATACCCTCTACATCCTACATCCCTAACAATTTGTTTTACATATTCCAAACGTGGCCTGCCTACACAATTTTTCCCTTCTACCTGTCCTTCCAATATTAAAGCGACTATTCCAGGATGCCTTAGTATGTGGCCTATAAGTCTGTCTCTTCTTTTAACTATATTTTTCCAAATGCTTCTTTCTTCATCTATTTGCCGCAATACCTCTTCATTTGTCACTTTATCCACCCATCTGATTTTTAACATTCTCCTATAGCACCACATTTCAAAAGCTTCTAATCTTTTCTTCTCTGATTCTCCGATCGTCCAAGTTTCACTTCAATGTAAAGCGACACTCCAAACATACACTTTCAAAAATCTTTTCCTGACATTTAAATTAATTTTTGATGTAAACAAATTATATTTCTGACTGAAGGCTCGTTTCGCCAGTGCTATTCGGCATTTTATATCGCTCCTGCTTCGTCCATCTTTAGTAATTTTACTTCCCAAATAACAAAATTCTTCTACCTCCATAATCTTTTCTCCTCCTATTTTCACATTCAGTGGTCCATCTTTGTTATTTCTACTACATTTCATTACTTTTGTTTTGTTCTTATTTATTTTCATGCGATAGTTTTTTCGTAGGACTTCACCTATGCCGTTCATTGTTTCTTCTAAATCCTTTTTACTCTCGGCTAGAATTACTATATCATCAGCAAATCGAAGCATCTTTGTCTTTTCAACTTGTACTGTTACTCCGAATCTAAATTGTTCTTTAACATCATTAACTGCTAGTTCCATGTAAAGATTAAAAAGTAACGGAGATAGGGAACATCCTTGTCGGACTCCCTTTCTTATTACGGCTTCTTTCTTATGTTCTTCAATTGTTACTGTTGCTGTTTGGTTCCTGTACATGTTAGCAGTTGTAGAGATTAAACAAGTAATACAAATACCAGAATAAGAAGTTACAAGAAAATTTTCTTTAAAGCTGCTCAAAATACGTTAAAGTGTACAAACGCAGTAAAATTTACAATTTATGAAGAATAACTTCTTTGGTAGCAATTTCATTAAAAATGAAATTACTATCGAAAAAGTTATTTGTTAAAATTCATAATTTACTAATTTATGTATTTATATTTTCAGGAAATATTTATCACTTATAATGTTAATTTATATCACTTGCATGTTTGTACAGAAATACAAACCTTGTACAAATACATAACTTTTATTAATTAATTCCGACTTATTACAAGCTAACACATGTTATTTTTTCTAGACAATTCTATATGTATGAGTGTCATCAGTAAATTTTGTTACTAAAGTAATTCATTTTAAAATTCAACTGGAAATAAAAAAAATTTAATCGTAAAAATAAATATAATTTTTAACTATACATATTTTAAATTAAAGAAAGAATAAAAAGAAGTACATATTGACACACAAATTTCAAATTAATTTTACCAAATATAAATTTTCAGATTAAAATGCTCATTCTTAATATCCATTCTCCATATTATTACATGAAAGTTACTAATATGTATAAATATATAAATAAATATATATATACATATATATATATACACAATTACTTTTGAATAAAAAATATATTTTTATTATAATTAGATCTTAACGTTTGTAAGAATTTCAACATGATCTAAAAAAAATTATTTTACACCAAATTTGAAAGTGGGTTAAAACCAAACTTAAACCTGAGCTCTGTAAAGCTTTAAAAACATGATTATTAAATGTTTTAGTCCGAGTCATACTAGGTAATCAGTGGAATAAGTTCTGGCTGCTGAGTCCTCCCACGGCCTTACATGGCATCCAGGAGAACATATTCGAGAAAAGTTTTATCCTAAACAACAGAAGAGACCAATTCATTGTAACTTGGCTGAGGATCGGGAACACAAAGTTAACCCCCACCCATCAATTTTTTTTTTAATTTCCCTTACCAATGGGCTGGTCCTGCGCCGAAGCATTGCGCAGGCACAGGGGGTACCTTGGTCTCTAACCCCCAGGAATACTCCATGAGATCCGGCTATGCCGTGCCCCACAGAGCATCCCCCCGCTGGCCGGGACTCGGTTGTTTTTATGTTTCCTCGCCTCTAACCTGTAACCTCCCTTACAGGGGGCTCCAGCCGGGTCTACTGTCTTTTTTTCCCAGTAAGAGGGGTCCTCGGTCACTCATCATAGACGGCCCACATCAGCAAGCCGCCTTCTCCCGAGCAAAGCTACCCTCGAAGTCCCTACGTATCAAACGCGTTCCCACTCCCTTTCATCCCGATCTTTAGTCTAATGAATCCGCGTAATTAACTTCACAACCAACTCCCACTGTCTCTCTCCAGTTAGGATGTATTCACAGGTCAATTCAGGGGTGAGCCAACTCAGCCGCAAACTCTGTCGGACAATGTCTCACCTATTATACCGAAAAAGAGTATGTTCAGGTGTGTCTAACATAATACAGTACCTATAGTCAGAGAAATCCGTCTTACCGAAGCGATGAAGACAGACTTCAAAATTGCCATATCTAGTCAATAGCTGGGAAACGTAGAAGCTCACCTCCCTAAAGCCTCGCTGCAACCAGTCTTATACTCGCGGTATTATTTGCCTCGTCCATTCCCCTGTTGTGGAGGCATTCCAATAATTTTGCCATTCATCTAGTAAGCCGTTTAGCTTCAGTCTTAGGCATCCCGTTATATATACGAGTTAACATCTGAGCCTTCAGTTTCACTGGTGGAATACCTGTAATCACTTCAATAGCACTCCTAGATACGGTCCTATAGGAGGCTGAAGCACTAATCGCCACATGCCTTTGGATTGATTTAATTAACGTCTAATTGTGTATGATTTAATTTTATTTAAGTCGTTAATGACTGTTTTAGTTGATGCGACTATAAACAAACGATAGAAAAAAAAAATATATATAAATATTTTATAAACCTGCAATTTGTATGTCGCTCAATATTTTTTTCATTTTACTACATCTCTCTTGCACTTCAAAAATAATTTTTCTCGATAGCTATTATTTTTTTTGAGCAGCTTTTAATAAATATATCACCCATAAAGACCCTATTAAGAGTAAAAATCTCTTACTTAGCGAGAAATATATTTAATAAATTGCTGTCTTTTTATTTTTCAATTAATTGAAGCAAGAAATCTTATGGTGTTATTAAGAGAAAATTAAATTCAGATTTTTTTCCCAATTAGAATTGTTAAAATTATATTTTTATCAGTTAATTAAAATACTGTAAGTAGAGAAACATGATAATTTATCATTTTTATTAAAATATTGTAAAGTCATCTTAATTAATACAAAATCATAAATTTTCGTTTAAACATACTGAATAGCAAAAAAAAGCAAGGAGGAGAAAGTGATGTGCTGGCTGTGTTAAATGGAATATGTAGGAAATTTTTACATTCAGACAATAGGCAGCGTAATATTTATTTAATAAAAGCATTTCATCGACGTCTTGAATTGTGTAACAGCAATAAAAAGTAGGGTGATAACATTATGAGGAAGAAAAAAAGTGTTTTAAGTAAACCTACAAGAGTGGAGATGTAACTTCAGTTGCTTACCATAAAATTTCAAGTTATTTTTTGTTGTTTTCATGGAATAATTGTTATGAATTATCATTACGTCACATATGTTATTTGAATTGAAAATTATGATAACATCGCGACTTCAAAAGAGTGATCAGTTATTAAATATTTAAAACAGTTCAATATACTTGTATTGAAATTTTATCACTGTCACTACTACTACTTATCCATATCGACTGAAACAATCTAAACGTTACAGAAGAATCGATTCACAAACAATAACTTCTAAAACCTTCGATCGCTATTCACAATAAACAAACGATTTACAATTTTCTTTGTCATTTCAAATCCAACCATGTTGACGTGTTATTCAGGCATTATTTTTATTTCGATTGCCATTGATATTTCTTTCAGTCTATTTACTCATAAACATAAGCTATACAGGTTTACATGCAAGCCCTGATCTTCTTTGTTTAGAGAAAATATCGTATATATATATGACCTATCTATTATTAATAGAACATTTTTCAACAATTTATTTCTATTTTCTGTTTCAGTGAAATAAGATAAGTACATCATGTCACGAAAAATTCTAACATTTACTAAAAATATTTTGAAAAATTAATCCGATTAGTAAAACACAATCAATAAAAAATATCAAATCGGCGTCTATAGATTGATATAAATTTACAATAAATAATTGTATTTTTTATCCTTTTTTTTATTCTTAAATTCGTTAAAATAGTATTTTTAAAAAAATGGAAAAAATAAAAAACAATCATAGTTATTTTTTGAATGGCCATTAATCGTTTTACAAAACAAGTATTTAATTATTTTTATAAAAGGAAAATTGAAATTAATTAGATGAAAGAGGTTAAAAGTCAATTTAAAAAAAAAAACATCTCAGAAAATGAAATATCAGACAGAAAATTTATAAAGAGATAGTTGAATTAATACAGGGTGTTCAAGAAAAAAAAAACGGTGCTTAAGAATGGTCGAAAGAAAGAAGAGAACAGAAAAGAACGAGAAAATATTGGGCAAAGAGAAAACTACAAAGAAGTTGAAGACTGGAACGTGGTCTTTCGGGGCCAAAAAAAAAAAAAAAATAATAATAATATGGTAAGTAAACAAATAAACATTCGCGAACGAATATTGCAAATAATAAAATGTAAAAAAAAAAAGGCTTGAGAATTTTTATAAAGGCTATATGTTAAAGATTTATTTTTATCAACTGCCACACTCTTTTATATATTTCTCTACCCTATTTTTATGTGGAAGTGTTGCATTACTTATGATCAAATAGGTATGGATTATTATAAAATCCAAGTTCGGAATTGAGTGCAATCACCATATAGAAAAGAGTGACCTACCATAGACTATGGACCTACTATTTGGTCAGTATGCCTACCATAATGATCATGGCAGTCATGATGACCATCTACTAAAACAAACTCTACATCCAATTTAAGACTAACTGAAGTGAAGCGCTAGCTTGCGGCACGAGTCTATCTCGTCCGCACTAACATGTGAGATAAG
Source organism: Lycorma delicatula (assembly GCF_047948215.1). Taxonomy (NCBI): domain Eukaryota; kingdom Metazoa; phylum Arthropoda; class Insecta; order Hemiptera; family Fulgoridae; genus Lycorma; species Lycorma delicatula. The sequence goes on along the minus strand of NC_134456.1, from coordinate 67,924,239 downwards.
AAATTAACAAGGAAGAGAGTAATTAACAGTTTTTCAACTAGACGCTAAAAGACTTTAGAGCACAAATTCAGGTTCACTAAAGAAAAGCCTCATCTATTCCGATAATTTTGTATCTAATGTAGTCTCAAAGTCACCTAACATGTTTTTCAGTCTTTTGTGTATAAATATTTAAATATATTTTAAAAAAAATTTCAATTACTTTGATTATACTGTATAAAGTTTTATCAGAAGTGTAACTAATGGTAAAATGGTTTAGTGGATGATTAGTGTTTTTCTTGGCTTATCCAATATCGTGAAGCAAAATGTTGCTTCGACGGTAACAATATTTTCATAACACTAGGATTGCAATTGAACTATAGATTTTATAACAACATTTAATATACATTTCATAACAATCCAGTACACCTCTATAGATTTAGTATTACAATTGCAGATGTTGTAAGGAAAAGAAGACTAATGTTTTTTAGACATCTTTTCAAAATGGAAGAAAAAAGATTGACTAAAAAAATTTCTAATTTTATCTATAAAGGATATGAAAGGAATAAATATCACAGAAGAAATAATCTTAAATAAAAATAAATTTTAAAATATTATTTTAGAAAACAAGAGTTTCCTGGAAAACCCGAAAAATAAATACTACAGATAGTGAAGAAAGAAAGCGAATACATGGAGAAAAAATGAAGAAATATCGGGAAGAAAGGAAGTTGAAGGAGAAAAAATGATTAAGAATTATTGTGCTTCTAAATTGGCCTGTACCAGTAAAATAAGAAAAAAATATAAATGATAAGGAAGTTAGTGTATCCTTTCTTTCGTGTGTTAAAATGTTTGCCTAAAACAAAATATAAATGTTCTAGGGGAAGTTTTACGTCTTCGCTGGCGATAATAATTATAATTTCAAGAAATCAGAAAAAAACCGTAAAAAGCTCCAATTTTACAAACCCTCAATTACTTCAAAAACCTTAAAATGATTTTTTTTAATTTATTACATTTTTGTAATAATAGGTACATTTTAAGTATTGCTTTTGAACGAATTTAATAAAAACTTTAAATTCTGAATATATTTAAATGTCTACTTACTCACCGAGTTGGTCTAGTAGACTCGTCGTCCTAAATCAGCTGATTTCAAAGTCGAAAGTTCTAAGGTTCAAATCCTGATAAAAATAAGGGCTTTTATTCGGATTGTATATTAGATCGTGGATACCGGTCTTCTTTGCAGGTTGAATTTCAATTAACCACACGTCTGAGGAATGTCGGCCGCTCAGGATAACACTTTTATCGATACATGTACACAGATTATGATGGGTCGCTAATGACAAATTCTTGGTGTGACTATAACTGAAAAAATAAATAAACCAACAAATTTTTAAATTTAAATTAAAAATAATAATTAAAACGAGTTTAAATTGAGATGTCAAAACTGATTATATAAAAATTATTGAAGTAATAATAAATTATTGGTTATTATAAGAGAAGTGTAGAATTTCGTTAAATGAAACGACAGAAAATCAATTTTTGAATAATATTAAGAGAAAAATATTCGTATATAGTGTAAAATTTATTATGATTTAAATTAATACACGTCAGTTAAACTCAATTCAATAATTACGGTTCATAATAGTTCATGTTATTACTTTCAGTTGTGTATGCTCAATTATTGAGTCCATTATTACATTCGTTAATTGACCCTAAATAATTTCACTAATTTATTTTATTATTAATAATCCTGCATAATAATATTAATAATAATAATAATAAAAATAATAACAATAATGCTCTGAGTTAGATAATCTCTACTTCGGGAACATAATAACTATGTTCCACATCCTGGGCGGTAACAGCTGTACATAAGTACTATTCATAATCCTGATTAACGGGGCTCCAATGTCTTTCCTCGGAGATGGAATTTTCTTCAGCCTGATTACACATAGAGGCCGTTCTATAAGGACAAGATTTTTAGGCCACCTGCAGATATGAAAATTAAAATGATTACAGAAGTGGATTCACACCATCTTTAGAACTGGTGACGAACGGCTAGGGTCGAAGTGATTGGAGATAAAATGGAGGCCCTTCCGCTGTCCACATGCCGCGCGATGGCAAGCAAGTAGCTAAGGTACCCGTGTATGTCCGTGCATGGGAACCCCGAAAACTTCGGTGTGTAGGGGCCCGGGGTCAGTACAGAGATTGCGCATCCGTTCTCTACCAGGATATACGCCGGTTCTACGGGAGTACCGGACCGGACCTTCAGGGTTGGAAGGTCTGGAGAGAGGCTGTACTCCGTCGGCTAGCCTTGCTACAGAAGGGCTAGCCGCTGGACTAGCCCTCAACCCGCCGGGTAGTATCATGCAGACTGAACAAACAAAGGTGACAGAGGGTTCACGTAACCCCTCGTCTTGAACCAGCCGTTTTCCTGAGGTGAAAGGAGAAACGTTTTGAGTCAAGAAGGATAGAAAATGAGACTGTGAGTTTACAGAGAGCTCAATTCAAGAGCAATGTGTCAAAACCAAAGTATCTAGTGATTACGAGTGATGATGGCAATTTTTCAAGAGTATGTCCTTTTCTTATTGCTCGATAAATAAGTAAATGTGCTGGAGGCCCAATTAAGGAATCAGGAAAACATACTACGGACTTGATGTAGAGACGACTAATTATACACAGTCGAAGAAGATCCTAGGACATAAAAATATTGGCGAATTTGCTGTACATGTCGATCAGCACAGCAAGGGTGTTGTGGTCTGTCGAGATCTGATAAATTGCACAGAGCAGGATGTAGTAGAGCAATTGACACCACAAGGAAAAATAGGTTGCCGCAAATTGAACATAAGAAGAAACGGCGAAATCGTACCTTCTACTTTTCATGTTCTCACTATTAACAGACCAACCCTGCCGGAGAAAGTCCAACCCTGTGGAGTATACCGATTAGATGTGCGGGATTTTACCGCAACCAATTAGGTGCTTCAAGTGCCAACGTTGTGGCCAATCATTGTTCAGTGTGAGACCACAAATAATCATGTATGGTGAAGAGTTTCATGAAGGGGAACCATGTAAGGAACTTCCTTCATATGTACACTGAAAACGACAGCATTCATGCAGATAAAGAAACTGTCCTGTTTACAAAGACGAAGTAGCTGTGGACGAAGTCAAAATCCTGCAGAAGGTCAGCTACTTTAAGGCGAAGAAGGTTGTAAACGCACGCAAGCCTAAAGCAGCAACAACTTATGATCAGGATGCGGCTGCTGTTCCTGCTTCTTCTCCAATCACTGTCGATGCAAACCAGATTCTCAACAAACTTGCGCCCACATTGGCTACCATGTTTGAGAGAATAATAGACAATAAAATGAAGTCTCTGACTCATAAAGAAATTTACGAAACCTTTAATAAAAGTACATGCTCAAGATAATAAGTCGACAATAAGCAAAAGCACATCTGGTCAGAAGAAGACAGATACTAAGCCGGAAGTCCAAGCTCGTTTGCGTGACCTACTGGATGATTGTACGAATGGAGTGACTGCATCGCAGTATTCTTTGGAGGATCTCAAGCCTACTGCAACCGAGGTGTCTTCTAAATCACAGAGGTCACAAAAATCACACAGAGCGGAACTGTTTCCCCCTGCCTGAGGCAGTGACTGGTGCGACTTCTATTACGGGGGTCTCCCAGGTTCCCGCCTCTCAATTGGTCTATAAAACAAGCGCCGACCCATGCCCGTCTTCGTCCGCGGCTTCGATGGTCTCTGATTCGAAGGCCGGGAGCTACACTGGCGATGACATACTTATCCAATACGAAGCTGATCGAAAAATGGAAAAGAAGAGGAAAAAAGGAGGGCCGAAAGGCAAACCTACAGATTGATTTTTTTTCTTTTTGATGTGGAGGAGGCTAATGAAATAACAGTCGATGCCCCTAAAATTACATAAAATAAAATCAAAGTAATATTAACAACAAACATTTTATAATCGTTCAATACAAAATACTGCAAAATCAAAACAAAATATAATTGTAAAAGGAAAATTTAATCATAATTTATAAGACCAGTCTACACAATAATTTTGTTAAAATTAATTAAAAAGTTTTCCAATAGCTTTTCTTTGTTTGTGTTTTTCTGTAATCTCTGGTTCTTCAGTTAGGATTTATTCCATAATAAATTCAATAGTATAAAAATAAATACAAATAAAAGTCAAATAATGAAAATAAGGATTATTTATATAATATAATTTTTTAAATCTATGATTCAAAAAGTAAACGTTTTGTAAATCAACAGATAAGCCAATATTAACAAAAAAGAAGAAAATTAATAAAAGAGAAAAAAGATAAATAAAGTGCTAAATTTTCCCTACATTTGTGGAATAAGAGGTGGGATTTAATTCTTTTTAACGCTCTCTTAGTGTTTACAGATATAAACTTTTCTATTCAGTCAATCCCACATTTAATTTCTAGTAATTTACTTTGACTGAAAAACTACTTTTAATTTATAAAGTTTTCGTAAAATTATTTTGGAAAAATGGAGCTACTAAGGTGGCAAAACAATTTTTTCTAAAATTTAAAAAACTCGTTTGGATTTATGAATTAAAAAAAAAAAATTTATTATAAGAGATATAACAGTATTTTAATAATAATTCAGCTGTCAATTTCCGAGGCGGATTGGTAGGTTCTCGCCATTTCTTCGGAGGTTCTGACTTCATGCCCCGGTCAGGTATGGTATTTTTATTACTATGAAAAAACTTCCTTTTATTATCATCCATCGTCAGCTATTGCAGGCTGCCAGTAAGAGTAATACGGAGTATATAAGAGTTAATTGTTGATGGGATTTCTTTTCTTCAAGTTGGTTATAACTTATATAATTATTTTGAGTGTTTTTGGAAAAATTAAGCCTCTGAAGAAATGAAATAAACGTATAGGCACAACGTAAGTTATCAATCAATACCTTCAGAGATTTTTAAGTTTTCAGTATTTTTGAATTTAGGGATCTCAAAACGTGAAAAAGTAAAAATAATTGAGAAGAAATTTGGACCGAGGGTCATATTTCCTTAGGGTTTTACCATTTAATCTGAATAAAAAATCCTATCTAACCTTAAAGTGAGCCGGAAAATTGTTTTTTTGAAAGATTTATTGGAATGACTTATTTTATTACGGATATTTATTAGGAAAAAAAATTAAACTAACATAATGCTAATTAGAAACAGTAAACGCTGGAAAATATTTTAGATCAATTTTATTTACAATTTTTTTATTAATATTAAAAATTAAACGGCTCCCTTTCAATTTACTTTCACTAAATTCCGGTTTTCGAGAAAGGTTGTGATTCATTTTCATTTTTTTTTTTGATGCGATAGAAATTGACTTTTTACATGTTAATAACGATTTAAAATTTATAATTTTAATACTTAAATAAATTAAATTAATCATTATTTAATTAAAAAATTTAGTACTATTAAATAACCGTCGGGTTAGTAAAGTGGTTAAACTCTTCATCCCAAATTAAGCTGATTCTCAAGTCGAGAGTTTAAAGGTTCGAGTACTTGCGAAGGCAGTTGCTTTTATATGGATTTGAAAGCTAAACTGTGGATACCGTTGTTTTTTGGTGGTTGGGTTTCAATTAACCATATATCTCGAGAGTGGTCGGCCAGAGTCTGTTCAAGACTACACATTTACCGGTACATTTACAGTTTAAAGACGGCGAACAGATGCCTCGGCATCTCTATAGAGTACTGTTGATATCATGTCACTCAATGTGCTGTTACTATCTAACCTATTATAACATTAATAATTAAAATAAAATATAGTTCAATAATTCAGTTTAAATTTTACTGATGAAACAATAAAACGGATATAAAAAGTATTAGCTTTATTTTCCTGTCTTTACCTCTAGAATTATATTTAATCTTAAACTCAATCAATAATAGGTTTAATGCAAGCTGATTGAACTGTTTTCAAGACACAATTAACAAAATATTTTGTAAAAAAAATTCTCTTTAACTTTTAATTGCAAAGTAATTATATTTATTTTAAAGTTAACATTAAATTATTATTTTTTTTAAAATGGTATCTATTTATGTTTTCTTTTCAACAAATTGGGGGTCACTCATTTATTTGGAGGTTTTGAACTTTAAAAACACCAGTCTTTCATAAGTATTGAGGTATGAAGACTCAAGGCAATTTTAAATATTATATGAAGATAAAATTATTCGCTTGTTTTTTAAACCAACTGGGTTGGTATAGTGGTAAACACGTCTTCGCAAATCAGCTGATTTCGAAGTCGAGAGTTCTAAGGTTTAAAACCTAGTAAAGGCAAGATACTTTTATACGGATTTTAACACTAGTTCTTTGGTGGTTGGGTTTCAATTAACCACACATCTCAGAAATGCCGACCTGAGTGTAGTCTTGTACCGCAAGACTACACTTCACTTACACTCGTACATATGATCCTCATTCATCCTCGAACTAATACCTGACGGTAATTCTCGGAGGCTAAACAGGAAAAAAAGAAATCTTTTTTAAATATACAAATTATATTAAAATTTTCTTTTGAAAGCCGTTTCTTTTACGTTTTTTTTTTTTTTTGTTGAATAAATTTAATTTTAATAACGATCAGACTTACTAAATCTCAAAAATACGGCTAGAATAAAGTTTACTGCCATCTTTTTCTAAAAAAATCAAAGCCTCTCCTTTTTAGAAATACCAGTTACTATATGTGGGAGAAACATTAAATTAATTTTTCGAAAAACAAATTCCAATCTTGATTTTAAGTTGAAAAAATATAGTAGTTTTTGAAAAAAGTTAACATAAAAGTTTTTGAAAAAATTAAATAACTTGTGTTTGGGTGCTTCATCCATAGCATTCAAAAATTCTATATTACTATAAATTTATCTTTCTAAAACTTTAACACTTCACGGATTCTATTTAGAGAGATAGGGGCAAAAGGATGTTAAGGAATTTTCAGAATAATAACAATGATAGTAACATCGATTATGAGACTGATCCTCCTTTTCCTGAATAATTTTTTCTTTAAGAGGGACTCGCATTATAAATATTACAAAACATTCATCATCCTATTCAGACGTTTATTCAGTTGTTCATTTAAAGTGGTGTAGATGGCGTTGCTGTTGGTACCAATTTTAAACAGGTTAGAATATCCGGTCAACATATAATACATTGATTCATTTTTTTTTCTTCTAAAATGTTGACTTCTCAAATTTGGTAATTTGGTAAATTGTGTAATACTACTAATTTTATTTTAGTTCTTTATTGAAATTTCTATCAAAATTGTTTTTAATTTCACACTTTTATTTCTTGAAGGAAATACAAGTGTTTTGAAAGGAAACAAAACAGAATTATGGGGTAAACATAAAAATTAACATTACATTTCTTTTTCTTCTCTACTAATGGTTCTGATTATACTGATAATTATGGAATAATACCGCATTTCCACTGCACATGTTTTAAAACAAAATACAGTTTTAGCACGTTATATAAGTATTCACATTATATGCATTAATTAATTATTATATACATTAAGGCAGGATATTAAAAAAGTCATCTAATTTTTGTTCGTCAACCAAGTTAAATAAAAAAACACCAAAAAAACTAAACACTCGAACTATTTAATTTCATTTTAATAATTAAAGAAATTATTTTTATTTATTTCGTTTGTAAAGGTTTTTCTTAACATATTTTCGTAAACTGTATGTTAAATTTTTTATATTTTCCTGTACTAATTTAACCTTTAACCTCAATGTACGTTCTTATGTTCTACGTAATTAATTAACCAATTTAGAAAAATTACGGTTTCTTTTTTATTTTTTATTACGGTTACTTTTTGAATTTACACATTTTAAGAACTATATTTATAAAAAAAAGCCTTAATATTTGACCCAAAAACTTATTCTTTACAAATAAAAAAAAAAATTTCTTCGATTCATAAAATCTCTTCATTTATCTAATTCCATAAAAAACTACGAAGAGGAAAAATATTTAAAGAATTTGAAAATGACTGGTTTAATTAACAATTTCGTAAACATTTACTTTCAAAATAAATGTAAGACGAAAAGATTTTACTAAATAATGTAAAACAGATTGTATAAAAATAATAACATTTTCAAAATCTACTATACTCAGCAAAATTTATTTTAAAATAGGTATATATACACCTATTTTAAAATAAAAAATAGATGTAAAAAAAAGGTGTATTTATACCTATTTTAAAATAAATAGATATCTGTAGATAGAAAAGATAATAAAAAGGTGTATGTATTAATATTTTTAAATAAATTTTGTTTATAAATACTTTATAAAAAGGAATAAAGTATGTAAGGGCTCTGAAACTATATCAAAAATAAGAAAATATATTTTTTTTATACCAAATATTTAACGTATTACTAGAATTAGTAATACATTAAAATTCTTTAGGATTTTTTTTTGATTTTTATGTTTAATGTTGTGAGTTATATTTATCATATTAAGTATCAAAAAAATAATAAACCTAGTTAGTTAGAAATTTAAGCCCAGTTATTGTATAACTTTTCGGGTACATAAAAATGTAGCGAATTATATATGTTTTTTAATCTGGTTCTAACAAGTCAGATATTTTTTTATAATTAAAGATATTTAGGGGTTCCAGTTTTTCATGCCCACTGCTAACAAAAGAATATGTAAGCGTGTCTCGTGAAAAAAATTTAATTAACAAACTAGTATAAACTCGATGAAAGAAAAAGAAAACATTCTGTGTTTATAGAAACCTCAAATTTATGTCTTTATTAACTCGTTTTATGAATAGCAGGAACATATTATGAAAGTAAAATTTTACTAAGAAATGAAAATATTTTTCATTTTCTGCAATTACGAGTATAATAAATTATACTCGTTAAATTTAATTTTAGTTAAATACTAATTTACATTTTGTTTCCGCTTCATCCAGAAGTCCCGGGTTTCAATACGATCGGAAATTGTTATTATATACAAAAAGTTTTTCCATAAAATACGTAAGTATTTATATTTCATGCTTATGGTGCACTATAAATCTAAAAAAAAATATTCAATTAAATAATATAATAAAAAATATTACAAAATAAACTATGTACTACTTCCCTATAAAATAACCGTGTTTAAAAAAAATTTACGAAGAAAACTTACTGTAAAATATTTATCAATTTTTTACCACGTATAGTTTGAATTTAAATAATGCTACTAGAAAAAGTAGTCATGTTTCTAAACCTTTGTTGGTAGTCTACATTTACATAGATATATACCTGCAGCATTCGTAAATATATTTCAATCGATGATTAATGTTAGGTTTAGACTTTTTACAGATTTATTGGAAATCCATGTGATCCCTAACCGAAGAATAAATTTTAACTTTATTCAAAACAATATTTTACTACACTGTTTTAACTTTGTATTCATCATATGTAAATTACCACTCTTCTATCAGTATGTCTAATTTGATATGGGGCAATTTGTTTCTGAAATTAGAAACTGAATTATTATTTTTTGTAGGAGCTGATTAATTTATTTATATGTTGCAATAAATTACTTTATTTAATAATACGTAATTATATAATAGAATGTTTCAGTAATTTTCAATCATTAATGATGCAGAAAATTGAGAAAAAAGTTGAATTTGAGATATAAATCAAAGAAGTAGAAGAATATACATTATATAGACTAACAGACCGTGACCAGCAGAACATAGGGGTTTTAAGTAAACCGCAGATGAAAACTAAAGTAGCATTATGGCAATGGTTAAATACAATTCTAGATACGGAGACAAGTCTTGTGTACATTAAAATAAATTATCTAATATAAATAAAAATAAGAAAAAGGTATTGGAAAAAAAGGCAATAAAACTTATGATAAATGGAAGAGAAGATAAATATTTAAAGATGTTCTGGAAATACCTAATGAAACAGAGAGGAAAATATCGCACAGAAATCGGAATTGTTTTGATGAGCGTTACTGGGGATGAGTGTTTCATTGTTTCAGAGGACTGAAGTAATTTTAATCCTAAACGGTAGCAACATATTACTAATCAGTGATTTTGTGTTAACCAGATCAAATATATATTTCAATAACTGTTTATCCCTCCGACAACAAAGCTTATCTATCTTTCACAGTTTCCAGTATTTATCTATAATGCAAGATCCACTTTCCTTCGGCTTTCTTAAACAAAATGTTTGCCCATCCCACACGTATAGGGATTGTGCAGCTTAGGATGTATTAAATTAATAATAATCATTCTACGATCGAACAATTGAGTCATTCCTTTTTAAGAGTATGATGAGTAAGATGTAGTTATGTAGTTATTAACAAAAAGTATAAATAAAACAAAATGACCACAACATAAGTAACTAATTTATATTTCATATTTATAAAAAAATTATGCATTTATAAATGTATAAAAATTTTGAGAAAATTATGGTAAATTATTTTACATTAAAAAAAACTTATTAAAAAATAAATGACTAAGCACGTTGTACCGTGTATAACAAGGTCATTTATTTCAGAAAAAGAGTAATAAAGCTTTGCAAAATTAAAATAAAGATTAATGAAACTAAAATATAAAAATATATTCATGTCACATTCATTATTTCAATTAAAAACAGAAAATATATATGTATGTGTAAAGTGTTGTGCTAAAAGGTTGAAGTATGCCAAAGATATATTTTTAAACTGACAAGCCACCCCGAAATTTCTTCATTGGTATGAATTCATTCACAGTCTTATTCAAGGTTATATATATATATATATTTGTTTATTTAATTATGCATACACATAATAAATAAGAAAATCTTTCTCTTTGATATTTATTATTTACAATATTGCAAAGATTGCACTGCTAAAAATATAATACATGCATCTTAATGAATTCCCGTCAATAATACACACAGCCTGGTTTAGACCTTGCAAAATAAAATAAATCGTACATCAAAAAATGAAGGATAGAATGAAAAATTAGATTAATAATGAATTATTGATTTCTGAAAGCCGTAATTATATAAAGTTATTGCTTTTAATACAAAATTTGTAAAGTTAACAAACAAACTTTTCAGAAAGAAAAAAAAACAAATAAATCTCAAAAGTAAACAGTTTTCTGAATGCAACTACTAATAGAGCACTTTTATAATTATGAATCTCTATGTTTAACAAAACTCACTTGTATTAAGTAATTTAAAATAATTATCTAAACCGTTTTATGAAAATAAGATTTTATGTACTCCCCATTGTCCTACTAACGGTTTTACTTTCCTATAAATATATATATATATATATATATATATACACACACACAAGTATATTCTACATTTTATGTCCAAGATCTTCCAAGCAATTTTCCTTCTTTCTACTTGTATTTTATAGCGATAGAACTTTTCTGACAATCAACGATCCGTAGCCTACTGTACAACTTTCAGTTTATAACAAATTACCTAATTTTCTTATTATGTGTCTTATAAATACACACTTTCAGAATTTCTTATATGATTATAAAAGGGCCTTAAAATTTTTAAAAAAACTTATTCAAACAATATTAAGTTATATAAATTAGCAAACAAGAAAATATATTAAAAAAAAAGTTGTATTAAACTGAAACACGGAATTTTTATTTGTTTTTTCGAACTGATATAAAATTGTGGAAATGCATAATCTTTGTTTTGTCACTGGAGAAAAAACAAATTACCAGAGGTGTTTGCCACAGAAAAATCAAAATTGTTAAATGGTAAACATCTTTTCGGAATAAAGGGAAATTAATAATTACTCTAGAAACAGAAAATAGTCGGAGATATTATTTGCAATAAAAAAAAAAACCATTTAATATTTTCGGCCACTTGCAGTTTAAAATATAACAAAAAATAAGAAAATCGTTCGTTACTAATGGATTTCACAAACCGGAAAGTAAATTATGGGGAAAATTTATTATTATCATTATATATAATATATATATATATATTCTATAATAAAGCTGAAAAATCAAATTTATTATAATAAAAAAGTTCATTATTAAGTTAATTTATGATCAAGTTATAATTCAAAGTTCGTTTTAACCTTATTAACTTAAATATTTTGGTTACATTCTTTGGATTTTGATTTATGAAACACACACATATATATATTTATTTTATAAACTATAAAGTTAGATAAAAACAAGATTCAGCATAAATAATGGAGGAACCTCAGTTGATTTAGAATTGATTTGTAATATTTTCCGAATTCTTATGATAGATAATACAGTTGTGTTGCATAGAGAGTCATTACGTGCCTGATAAATGCGCAGAGTTAATGTAGCTTTTTAAGTTACTGAAAATCCAATCAATACGTTCTCTTAATTAGAATCCAATGACACAATGGTGACTAAGACTGAAGGACAGTGTTAAAATAGAGTAGCCGATAATATTTAAATATAAACGACTCGGCTAGGCCTCAAACCGTCTATTTTTCTTATGGGAAGGCAGACTAATTCACTACATCATCCGATGTGACTGGATAGTAATTTTTTTCAGCCTGTGCGGTGGATGAATAAACTTGACAATGAGTATGTGTAACCTTGAAGAATTTAACTTAATTATCAGTAACACTAACTCTATTTAGCTGAAAATTGAACTGTATTATTAAGTCAAGAAAACTGAATATTTGTTAATTATTATTTTTGTTATATTTGTTAATTATTAATTGTTGAACTGTATATATAATTTCCAATCTGGAAAAAACCTTTTAAGCTTGCAGAGTTGTTCAAAATCGGACTACGAATAATTTCATATTGGAAATAGTGTTTATAAATAAATCGATTAAAAGTATTAACAAAAATATCTTCTTATGTTTGTATTTCGAAGGTAATTCTTCATAAAGAGTTTTTTTATATTTTTGTTGGTTTTTAATTATATTTTTTTTAAATTGGTAAGATAAAAATGTGCGTATACTTTTATTACTTGCAAATTCTTTTCACATTTATCGTAATTGCATTAACGACACATCACGCGTTACACTTTTAACTTATTTATTTGTAAAATAAAAATATTGTAGTTTAATTATTGACATAATCTAAAATAATCAATGTGTTATATTCATAACAATAGCAAAATTAAAACTAGAATTTTTGAAATTATAAAAAAATAAATAAATTATTTATCATTTTTGGAAGAATAAGGAAGAAATTTTTTATTCTTATTCTAATTTCTTATGTAAGGTCTGTGGTAATAAATAAAATTAAAAAACTGTAAACTGTTTATCTCATAAGGTAAGATAATATAAATTTGGTATAAACTAGTATAAGATGATTACCATCGATTATTAAAAATTAATTATTATTTGAAAAAAAAAAAACTCAATGTATTAAAAAGATTCACGCTTACATAATGAAGAAAGAAAAAAGAAACCCACATAGATTTGATTATTTATGTCTAATTAATAACATTTTGCTAATAATACTGATTCTTTGAATGAACTCAAAAATAAATGTATCAGACTAGTTTTTGTAATAATTACGTATATATATATATATATATATATATATATATATCTCATATATATATATATATATCTCATATATATATATATATATATACGTTATATTGTGGCCGGGGATACCGGGTTGCAACTGGGAAGTTTGGCCAGTCTTTGCCGGTTCTGACAGAGGAGCAGGTGCGGCCAGTGTGAGAGCGATTTTCCCGAATGGCGAAGACCTCCTGCGAGAAAAGATATTGATTGACGACATTCCGCCCTTTCGGGTGGAGAAGCTAGTTTGGACCAGTAGACGGATGAGACTACACAAGAGTCCTGGCCTGGATGGCATACCGTTTGAAGTAGTCCGCATCTTAGTGGAGGAGACACCGGCAGAGGTCCTCCGAGTATTTAATAACATGCTGGACCGCGGTTCCTTTCCGGAAGATTGGAAATGATCGAGGTTAGTTTAAGTGAAGAAACCTGGTACGGTGGAGGCGCCCACTTTATATAAGCCCATCTTTCTTATTAATAATCTCACGAAGTTTTTCGAGTAGATGCTCGATGCCAGGCTTCGTGAGGAGATTATGGCGAACGAAGGGCTGCACGTTAGGCAATATGGTTTTCGACCAGGGCGGTCGGCGGTCGATTCAGTCGACGGGGTGATGAAGATTGTGGATGCAGCAGCGGCGGGCACTTAGAGGACGACGTCCGAAATTCCTTTAACTCCTCAGCTGGGACTCCATCTTCCGGAAGCTGAGGGGTGAGGTGCGAGTGGCTATCTTAGGGGGATGTTGGAAGACTATCTTAATACAAGCTTGGTGACGCTGATCTTTGGTTCCGGTTCACGTGTGGAGTGCCCCAGGGCTCCGTTTTGAGTCCCCATCTATGGAACAATCATGTACGATGGAGTCCTTTGGTTGCGATACGCGCGGGGTGTCACCCCTATCGCCTACGCTGATGATTTGGCCCCGGTGGTGGTGACAAAGACCGAGGTGGCACGCGCCGTGAATAACGCTATCGTGACGGCCGGTGAATGGATGGCCGGAGTGGGACTCCATCTGTCCTGCGATAAATCTCTGTTTGTTCCAATGGCGGGAAAGCAGCGACTGGTGCCCTTCCCGATTTCGATGGACAGAGCGATGGTCCAATCACGGGAGGCTGCCAAGTATCTTCGGGTGTGATTGGACCGTAGGCGGTCATTCATTCATTACGTCCAGGTGGAGAGTGAGAAAGCTGGGCAGACTGTCAAGAACTTGGTTTAGTTACTATCGAACATTGGAGCGCCCCGTACGTCGAAGCTGTACGAGCATGTGGGCGTCAATCCTCCTCTATGGCGCCCTATGGAAGAGAGCGGTAGGGCATAACAGAAGACTGTTGGAAGGAGTATAACGCCGTATGACTCTTAAGGTGACGTCGGCATACGCCTCGATCTCGACTGAGGCGGTGCTGATGGTGACTGGGATGCCGCCACTTCAACAGCTGGTGGCGGCTCGTGCGCATGTTTATCAGTGTGTGTCTAAGGACGATGCCAACTACAGGGATTGGCAAGTCAAGTTGGATGCGTCTACGACAGGGAGGTGGACGAATTGTTTGATCACGCACATTGAGCTGTGGGCCGGGAGGAAGTTTGGCGAACTGCGATTCTGGTTGACACAATTCTTGACAGGCCATGGGGGTGGTTCGTTCATATGTGTGGACCAAGAAGAGCTGAAGACCCCTTCATTTGGGTGGTGGTGATGAAGTGCTGGGATTCTCGAGCTCCTGAACTAAAAGACTGGGTCCTGGCGGGGCCGTCCCTTCGGGGATGTCCCCGTTAGAGGCGAAGCACAAAGGACCGTATCCCGGTTGCTGGGTGGTGGTAGCCGAGAACGGTATAGCCGGGTCTGGCGTTTCACTCATCTGGCGGCTAGAGGCGAAGACATCTCCCGGGACCATATTCATACTTAATGGGGATCTGGTTCCGGGAGGCAGTTTAAAAAGAAAACTATAAATCTATTTTTTCTATTCGTATTACCTGAAAGATAACCGTTATTTGTTCTTTAAACTATTATTCTAAAAACACTGTTAAAAAGAATTTTACTGGATTGGTTGTTTACTTGTGAACTAATATAATCTATTATCATTTTTTTCTAAATATTTAATTATTTCCTTACAGACACTTTTTTCCTATTGTTTATTGGTGTTAGGTATTTAATATTTAAAACGGCAATCAAAATTTAAGTAAAACTAATATAAACGGTTTTTACCGATTTACCGATTTATCGATTTTTACTGATGCATAATCTTGTTTTCTACTTTATTTAAATAACCATTTACATTTTTTTTATATTAGTATCTTAGATATTTCATATTTATCAAAAATAAAATACATAAATAGGAGTATATAATAATATTAATACTGCAATCACAAATAATTCATTTGAATTTAAATGTTTGTAATCTCATTTCATTCTTGAACAGAAATGAAGAATCTGTTTAATCGTTCTACTGATTAAGTCTGTTCAGTATATTCAGTGCTACAAGAGGCGGCTTCAGGGATGAAAACTGTTGCGATGAATTTCGGTTTAATTACGATGATTTTCTGTTTTTAAATTTGTTTGTCATGTATCAAGATTCGTGCAAGCGTAAATTGCTCGTTACATAGCATCAGCAGTTCGGATGAGCAGTTTATTGTTTCTGTTTTCTTATAAAACGTACTTCTGTAAAATTATGTTTATTATGATAGTTTGTTATATATTGTGCAATAAAACATTTTATTATCTCTTAACAGGTACACAAAGTTCTAAGTCACTTCAAAATATACGAGGATTATCTCACAACCATAAGCTAAATACACCTGGATATAAAACGTCTATTTCTAATTGTATTTGTATCAAATAACTGCAATCTTTTTTAATAGTAAATCGCACTAAATTTGATTTTTCATATAACATAAATATTTGATACAGACATTAAAAGCAGGATGAAAAATATTTGTTTTACTGTGAGTAAGTTTTTATTAAAAACTTAATGAAACCAATTAGTAATGAAACTTAAACAGGCTTATATTTCCCTCCAAAAAATCATTATTTAAAGAAAAAAAAATGGCATTAACTTCATGTGAAATACAAAAGTATTAATAGGAGAAGCCTATTAATTATAAAAAAAAAATCAAAAGTATAGTACAAAGAGTAACGGACCGCCTGATTTTAAAAATACCAATTTTAATAGGCTTATATCCTGTTATGAGTTAATATAACGACTATGAAAAAAATAAAAAAAAATTTTATGTTGACATCTTTTTGTTAAGAGTATAAATAGTTTTTTTAATAACTATACGAAATTTATGTGGTTGGATTTAAATATTCAATCTCTTAGACGATAAGTCAACTAAAGATGATTTATGATGTTGAATTTAGCTGGTAATTTTAGTTTAATGCTATCAGCGATATTTTTTTATTAGTAAAACAAGAAAAACGAGGAAAAAACCACGAACTCAAAAAAATAAAAACAACCTTAAAAAAAAACTTATACAATCACCACCAAAAAAAAAAAATGGCTTGTTTTCCTCGTTACTGTATTAACTGTGCTGTGTCAATTTATTATATAATTTTGACTTAACTTTTGAATACAACAACGAAATGAACTGGTAATTCTCTTGTAAAATGTTTCAGTGATATCAGAAATTTTTTTTATAATTCATGAAACCTATTGTCTTCATTTTTACCTTGCGAATGTATTGTTGTATTTTTGTAACCGCATTAAACGTCCTTGTTTATTACAATTCTTGTTTATATTCGAATGTCATAATAATGAAATTTATGTCAGTAAACTTAAGTACATTTCAACCTTGTTATATGCAAAATTACTGTAATGTCGGAATTTTGTTTACTGTTAAGTAATTAATCGAATGACATTCCGTGACGGATTCTGACGTTAAGTTATTCTAATTAAATACCGTTATTAAATAAACAAAAATAACATTTCATATATATGCTAATTAGTAAAGATGCTTTAAATGAAGAGTAAGTTTAATAACACTTTAAATAATGTAAAATAAAATAAAAAGAAAAAATGTAAAACTATCAACACCGTTATCTTCACTGATCGAAGACCACTAACTAAATAACCTATGTTTTGTAGGGAAAGCTACACTGAACTACGAGAACATAAGATTGAGCTGACGTGAGCACACGTTTGCGCTCTGTTAATCATGGTTATATCTACACAATGAACAACCGAAAGAGTGAAACGCATTCATGACATGATTCAGCTATTAAAAGGTTCTTGATGAGTTTTGTGTTTAAACGAAGCTTATTTCTTTGTTTAAGTGCTTTTATTTACTATACTTAAAGTAGTCACAGATTCATAAATAGATAATCTTTTATCTAACAAATGCTTTATATTATCTATACTGTTAAACGTTTGAAAAACAAGAAAGACAAATAAAATTCTCATCGTGTTTAATTATGGGGTTATTTTTTTATAATTTTATTATAATCATAAAAATAAGTTAAACATATTTTGGGAGTGATGTTAGGTTTATCTCTCTAGTTTTAGGTTTAGTTTGGTTTACTTTGTACAAGCTTACATAAAAAACAAAAATTAACTCGTGAATTTTTGGATAATTGTAAATGGTTTTACACATAACATTTGTAGGATTTCTATTAAAATTATAAGTAAACTAAAATTAATTTAATTGAAAGAAGGTTAAAATTCATTTAAGATGGAGTTACAACAATAAATAAATTCTGTCTAATGATTGTTCCTATCGATTGAAAAGATTCTATTATAAGAGAAACAAATTATGAATATTACTAAATCCTAACGTGATTGTGTGATGAGATGATCAGCAGCCTGACGAAGTAATAATCTTTATCAGAATAATAATCTTTATCAAATAAAAGTAAACCAGAAAACAAATATGATGATACTTTGATCTGAAATTATTATGCAAACATTTCCATGGCATAGTAACTATTATTAGGCTAATTTGTCGAAAATGGAAGATAAAATGGAGTACAGAGTTAAAGATGAACATATTAATAGACAGATAACATAATGGGTCGTTTGTCAGGTTAAAAACCAATAGGGATTTCATAACAGATGCGATTAGTTTTTAGATTATTATAAAAAATTGAATTAGGAAATTTTAGAAATTCAATAAAAATTATTACTTTTTGTTGTAAAACATACAGCAAGAGGAAAATTGTATCATTATGGAATAAAGTAGTTAAAATTTGTAGAATGGATAAAGGCATTTATTAAACCTAAAATAGACATAATTATCGAAATACTCGTATTTTGAAATGTAAATGGAATAACGCCCTTAAAAAATAAGTCGAAAAAACTCTATAGTTATATAAAACATATAAAATTAAGCCCATCAGTAAATATGTGAGAGTACAGTATACCTGCTAGATAAAAAAACAAAATTAATAAATTAATAAAATTGAATTGTTGCAGACGACCTGATAAAAGATAACAAAAGAATTTCTGAAAATAGTTTGTCACGTTCATATAAAAATAACATTCCATATCACGGACACTAAGGCAAATTATAATTGATGTATTTTTTTAGGTTAAACTTTTATAGAATGGAATATAATGTTATGCATTAACATGAAAAAACGGAATACTCTCAAATAAATAAATAAAATGAATATTTAATTTAATATTAAAAATAATTATTTAATACTTTATTCCAACACGGAAATCTGGGTTCGCCCGACGGAATCTCGGTCAAGCATGGCAATTTTCATAACTAAAAAACTTCTATTATTATATTCTTACGTATAAGCTTCTTCGTAATCTCTGATGAATTAATTCATCAATGAAAAAAAAAAAAAAATTAATATTGGCTTTACTTGCTTTTATGAATTAAAATAGTAAGACAGAATGGAATAGATTGTTTAAAATTAGTACTAATGTATTCTTTGGTAAAATGAAACGATGAATTATACAAAAAACTGAGAAATGGAATTGTGAACTACACTTAGTTTACAAACATAAGCCTTCAGCTGCTCTCATAAAAAAGAAAAGTAAATTATATATTATTCTACAATAAATTTTCTCGATAGATGATCACGAGAAATTATAGTATTATTTAAGTTTTATTATTATTATTTTACGTTCATCGAAGTTCAGATTAAATTTAATTACAAAAATAATAGGGTTATTCAAAAACTTCACCTGATTTTAATTCTCGATTGAATTTACCGTTTTAATTCAAAAAGTTTAAGTAATATAAGTCACGGCTAATCTCTAGTTGGATTATTGATTCCCATTAAAATAATCATCGTAATCCTCGTAACGATGATCATGAATACATTTTAAACATTAGATTGATAGGGAGGAAGCTTTATAATGGAGTTAACTTTGGTTTTCATATGACCACATCCAGAATTTACTGTGACAATGCTTATTTGATGCAGTATTTTAACCCTAACGCAACGCAACAGTACATTAATGTTACGATTATTTGTATCGGTCCTGTTTTGGAATAATAAATGAACTGAATAATTTTAATTCAAAGATTCATGGAATTTAACTTGCATAATATTGATTGTTTACTGTAGCAAGCGTTTAAGTTGATTAATAACATTTTTAAATATTTTTTTTTTTTAGGATAATTAATAATTATGTATTTATCTATTTTTATTTACGTTCAATTTATAATAATTATTGAACAGTGTAGGATAAATCAGGATAAATTAGACCTAGTGTATGAATAGGATAATATATAATTTTCAACAATATATATCTACATTCATCTCAGTTCGGGATGAAAGTTTTCGTTCAAACTAAATTAGCACATTCTGAAATTAATTTCTGCGGCTTCTCATATTATAATTCAAAGATAAGCCGACGTATAGTAATGAAATTATACAACTTCTACTCTCTCGATAAATAAAGGAAATTTAATATTTAATTTGGTACGTAAATTTTACTTAAAAGTAATTATCGGTTTGAAATCCGTCTTATCTCATTGAATCGTATTAAAATTAGGATTTTGTAATAGTAAAATTCTTTTTTTATTTTAATATATATTCAATACAGTACAGAATACGTAAAAATAAAAAAGATTATAAACAGAATAACGATACAAGAAAAATCAAGAACTGATGTAACTGCACGAAGGAAATTTTGGGTAAGGTGCAGCAATTTGTTTAAGAAGAATTAAGACGATAAAGAATCTGAGATGAAGACGTTTCTCTATCAATCAATCGAAATATAAAAAAAAACGAGAAGAGAGATGACATGAATTTTAAAATTGTCATGAGTGTCAGTCATCATTTCTATTACTGTGTCATGTAAGAAAAATACATTATTTGGCAATGTATATTGAGCGAGGTACAGTAAATTCCGAGAATACCGCTATTAGAAAAAAATTATTTCACTGTGATATTTTGATAAACCAAATTTTAAGTAAAAATGTAGGTACTTTTTAACAAGAAAGATACACTATACAAAAAATATGTTTCTTTTCCTGAGAAAACACACCAGTGGATATTAGTGCAAAACTTGTATTTTCACTAGTATCTTGTAATTAATTGAAAGAAACCATAAAATAATCTTCCATTCCCTGATGTTCATATCATAGACCGATCGGGATCGGATCATTGGACAAGAGAGCAATCAAATTTGATGCAACGATCGTTAAGAAATAGTAAAACAAAAAAACTGCTTAATAACGAAGCTACTAAACATGAATATAATTAATATGGAGCAAAGAACACATGAACAATACTTAAAACGAACCACGAAAACTACGGGAAACAGAAATTCAATTTCAATATTTTTCCAACATAAGTAATCACCTTATTTAACAATCATACGCACCGAAAAAAATTCTGTTCAAATAAAATTTGTTAGACGTTTTCTTCGCCAACAGACATTAAATTTTTCTAAGCCATGAGGTAGCACTCTGATACCGATGTTTACAATTATGTTAGATTATAACGAAAATGGTAATAATAGAGGACAAATTCTTTCGTTCTATTACGGAATATATATTTCGATAGAACTAGTGAAACTATAATTGTAATTTTTGAATATAAATTAGTTTGTCATTTCTGTTGAAACACTACTTTTTTGGCAAACTATATTCATTCTACCCTACGGTTGTGGAAGAAAAAAAATTCTTATATAAGAGTCTTTTATGTCTATTTGTTCACTATCTAAAAATTTTATATGTACATTATTAAGTTTAGGCAAGTGTATATTGTAATAAATTTTACCAATCAGCTGAAGAATTTTCATTGTTATATTAAATTGAATAAATATTAATATCCTTAACTATAACATACAAACTAAAAAATCGAGTTGATTATTAGCTTAATATATTGATCTTTCTTTATTAATGTAGGCCTAAATAATATTATTCGTTGTTAATAGATATAAATATAATTGTTTAAAGATATACAAACTTTTTCTATACTTTATAAAAATTGGTTCCAGTAATAACTGTAGATTCACCAAAATGAATAATAAAAGTAAAATTTTATGGCAGTATTAACAGTAATTAACTTTTTTTCAAATATATAAGAGGTAATTCTATTTTTTCAAAATATACGATATGATAAATACATGTGAATGAATTTTTTTTATGTACTTCTTATCTAATTTTTACGTGATTACTTTTAGATTCACAAGTTACGAAAGTTTACTTAGTGCAAGCACATTTACACAACCTTATAAATGTATTATTTAATTAATAAACTCAGATTATTATATTTATTTCTGAAAACTGAAAAACGTTTACTTAATGTCTGAAATATGTTGTAATTGAAAAGAGAAGCGTTGTTACCGTCATATGTATGTACGTATTATTTAATTAATTTATCGTATGTATTATTTAATTAATAAACTTAGATTATTATATTTATTTCTGAAAACTGAAAAACGTTTATTTAATATCTGAAATATGTTGTAACTGAAAAGAGAAGTGTTGGTAACATCGAACCAATATACACGAAATTTGTTGTAGACGATAACTAACAAATTTGTCGATAAACACTTTCACCCTCGATCTGATGTGATTAACATCCAATTTTAAATAGAATTAGTTTTTGAAAGTTTTATACTTGTTAATATACAATTTGTGACCATTGAAAAATTTTCTCCAGCAATTGGTCTTATATTGTGTTAAAATACGGTAATAAAGATAATCTATTTGATTGGAATACCTGCTTTAAAAAAAACATAATTCATTCCCATTCATGGATATCTAAAAATAACATTATTTAATCACGGTATTGTAACGCGATATATAAAAATAATTTTAAATTTCTATATTACTGCTGGGTATCTCTTTTTTATAAAAAAAAAGAAAGCGTAAATTACGGTCATATAACTTCATATAAGAAAAATTCTTATCTATCAACGGTGTTGTACATCGAGGAAGGGACGATTGGTCTCATGACAAAAGGTATACACAACAATCCTCAGCGTTCCAGATCCTTTGTGCTTGCGATTCGGAAGAAGGCGGAAGGAATGGCGACACATTGAATGAATAGAAGAGGCCTATATCAAGTAACAAGATGCAAATGAGCGGCCAACAATGGTGCGGGTGGGAGCGCTAGTGTCGCTTGCAGTGAGCGGGCTAACTCAGTGCGCGGCCGTACGTCGATCAGGGCGGTTTATAGTCGTGATGTGTCGGTGCCTCGTTTCGTGACTTTACCATGGGGCATTTGTCCACAACCACTACCTGTGGCATCATACTCTCCCTTTTCTCCACAGGATTATTATTTTCTGGTAAAATTATTGAAATATAAATATATATATTTTTTTCATAATATCTAATAAAATGAATTGTCCTTGCATGTTATTGCCTTTATGTAAATCAAAGAGTTTTAAGATAATTAATTAAAAGAAAAAATTGATAGTTTTGTTATAAAGTTTTATTTATAATAACTTGCGTCACAAAACAGGGCAACAAGTTTTTAATAGAATTTTAACATGCGCACGCGCGTCCACCTTCCACGGTACTATATACAAACGCATACACCCAACCACACACACACGCACGCGCACACTCTCAAATACACATATTTATACAGTAGACTGTTTACTAAATCAGTTGTATGAAAAGTATTGTTTTTTTTTTTTATTTTTATCTGAACATTTAAAAATTGTATCAGTTTAGCCAGTCACTGAAAATAGTTTGTCAATCTGTTTTAAATTAATACTTAGTCTATTTCTATTTAAGACGGTATGGAGTGCTTTTTTAAGTTAATTAATCACTATAAAAGACAAATTATATTAACAAAATAAGATTATTTCTTCCTCAATTAAATGAATAAGAATTAATTTTGAAAATATGTAACATTACTTGCATACTAGTGTTAATAATAATTTTTAATATTATTTAACATTATT
The DNA here is from genome assembly GCF_047948215.1 of Lycorma delicatula. Taxonomy (NCBI): domain Eukaryota; kingdom Metazoa; phylum Arthropoda; class Insecta; order Hemiptera; family Fulgoridae; genus Lycorma; species Lycorma delicatula. The sequence goes on along the minus strand of NC_134456.1, from coordinate 67,900,458 downwards.
TGTAATACTATATTGATTTTTTTTGTTGATTAAATAATTAATTTTCTTAACATAATTTAAGTAAAATACTTTTTTTTCATTTGTGTGAAAAAAACTTATTGATTTTCTAAGTTATCTGAACGTAATTCATCTATAGATGTCTGTTATCAGAGATAACATTTTTATTTTCCTTCCAAAAATTAATTTTATCATTTCCACAATTTCTTTTATTTATAAAAAATGTAACTGTTTTTATTTATTGATAGTACAGTTTTTATGGTGTTACATGATACTATCTAAACGTAGGCAAGACAATATAAGAAATGTATATAAATTAATTATTGAAATTTATATATATATATATATATATATATATATTACTGTATATATATATATATATATATATATATATATATATATATATATAAAAATCTGATAGTTTGGTTGCATTCCAAATGATATAATAAAAAAAAAAAAAAATAATAAAAATCGCTTAAATATTTAAAAATAAGGGCGTTATACACAATTTATATACATTTAACTTAATTACCTGATAGTTTATATAACTATTGTCAGTGCAAGTCTTATTGTACTATAAAAAGTTTTTAAAAATTAATATTGTAAGTTATTTAATTTACCAAAGTATAATGACTATTACTTCGGAACCAGCTGATCCCCTCTGGCGCCATATTTAAAACCTTGAATATTCTTTCATAAAAAAATACACTTGAATACTTACCACTTATAATAACAGAAAGGTGTTTATATAAAACAAATAATTTAGTAATTTAATTAAATCAGTTTGCTAAATAATCATTTTAATCTGTAGAAAGTAAATAAATTTTTTTTTTGATTTTACAAGGTATATACATGTACTGACAAAGCAACCTTTTTGAACCATTTTCCATAAATATTTAAAATTTAAATTATTTTTTTTAAAAATAAACCAGTTTGTTGATGAAAATTTTTTCTTGTTCTTTACAACATTTAATTTTTAGGTACATCTCTCTTATTAATTAGAAAAAAGTTATCAAGCTGTAATTATCTATACATGTGATAACACTGATCGTGATGAGTTTTAATAAGGTTTATATCAATGTCATAGCCGGAAATAATTCAGAAGATTTATTTTTCTAAAATTTTCTAGTCTTTAAGTAATAATATACTTTGAACGCTACAAGTGTTTATTAATTTATTCTTTCAACAATAACAAACTGCTCAATTACAACCACTTTTTTGTTTTTTAATTTTTTTAAATATATGTACTTTCTTAACAAATTTTGGAATTATTAAAGTAATATAAAATGATCACCATGAATTGTGCTACGTGTTAAACATTCCCTTAACGTGTAATTTCTACACTGTTTTATAAGATCATAAAGAATTTTTATAATCAATATTTATACTGTTGACCGCACAACAATATATGTATCTATATAATTTTTAAATAAGTCATGTGTTTGCCTTAACAAAGCAAGTGAACAACAGATAGCTGAAAATATATTAGATTATTAAATTATTAATTAAAAATTAAAGGAAAAAATTATTAAACTTGGATATATATATAATTGAGAAATTATTTAAAAACGTAATTTTCTTGTTTTAGCTGTTTTTAAAAAATAAATGATTGTTATTTGTTATCGAAAGTACGATGTAAGAATGTTTAAAAAAAAAATTATTCGTAATTACGATCATTTTCAAATAGTAAATCATAAGAGTCGATCAGCATTAAAGAAAAATATGCACTGTCTCTGAAACCCTGCTTTTGTTTGATTTTATACAAAGGAAAAATATTTTGATGACAAGCTAATTAAAAAAAACCCTGTCATTATACGATTAATATTAAGCTTAATGTATTTACTTCCGTAATTTAAAATGTAAATGAGATTTGGTTCTGTTAATGTTATAAGTAGAATACATAAAAGATAAAACAGAATAGAATTCAGCAAAGGATAAATTTAAATTGTAACTCTGACCTGACGACCCAGCTTCTTTGATTGTCAGTTATCCAATTCGAATTTTGAATTCTATCCAATTTTCTCTCAACGACAGATATAACAACTGAAAGAAAATCATAGCGTGACTGAATTAAGTTCAGAGATTTTATGTTAAAATAATAATTGGTTTTAGAGAAATGAATTTAACTACAGTTTGCTAAAATTCTCGTAACATATTATTTTCTACTCAGTTTCTGTTTTCTCACCATCTCTCTATATCGCTTTATCTCGTTATTTAATTTCAGTCATTTTTATATGAATTCCTTTTTTTTTATTCCTACCATTCTATCCTTTTTAATATTTATTACTTGTACAAGTTGTTAAAAAAATTAATCCAGATAAACTTTTACAAAGCATTATTTTTCATATTTTCTGTAAAAAAAGGATACAGTTTTTTTTTTCTTATAACAACACAGCAACTATACAATCTGTTCAGCAAGGTAATTGAACAACAAGTAAATAAGATCTATATTTGAACTAACATTAAGTAGTCACCGACCCAGCGGCTCTCACCATAAAATCACCTAATTGAAACGATAAGGCAAACCAAGAACATTGTTCCTCAGCAATCTTAAAAAATCACTGACCGTGCTATCTAATAAATTGACCGCCAAATAATTCGAGTGCCGATCCAAACGATTTTGATAAAGTAGGCTGGCCAGAAATATTTCCTGCCGAACGGTTCGCAATTTCAGATTATACGTAAGGTTATTCCTCATGTACCAAGTTATGTGTAGCATTTTTCGCAGTGTTTTTGTCTAGTAGCGTTCAAGTATGTCAATACTAGAATTGCACGCCATACCCCACAATTCAAGCCCGTAAGTTCAAAAAGGAATCAAAACTGATTTATAAATCAATAATTTACTTTCCGCTAAAAGCCGAGATCTATATCCTAACAGCCAGTATATGTTTTTAAACTTGAGATCCAACTGTTTCCGCTTAGATTTGATATGTTTCGCCTAAGCAAGTCGTTGATCAAGATGAAAAGATACTAAATTAATTATAAGAAATTTGAGTGTACACAGCTCTCGAAGATTAGAATAGATGCAATATATAACGTGTAAAGGTTATTTTTTAAATTTTCATCAAAGTTTAATAAGTGATGTTACGATAAAAAATTCAAAATAATTTTCAATTAACAATTATTGTGAACTCATTTAAAATCGTTTATTATAATTATAGAATTCTTTGCCGAACCATTAAAAAAGGGTTTTTAAATATTTATGCATTAATAATAATTTTTATTCATTTGATAAAATCATAACTGTCTGGTCAAATATTGAAATATTTTTGATCAAATAATTCTTATCCATTTAACTAATTTACAAATTAGCCATTCACGATCACATGGTGAATTTTCATATAGCTGGTTTAACAATCATTATATCTGAATAAAAGAGAGATGAAATTCAAAAAATTATAATTTATTTATTTATTTCTCATAATGTTATGTTACCTTTTTTTGTTTTAAATAATTACCATTAAGAGTACCAACCAAGAGTCCTACTTAGCAACTGACCTGTTAAAATACACGTATAAATTAAAAAAAAAATTAATATTGCATTCTATTATCATATATTTTACCGTAAAAGGGAATTTTGTTGTGGAGAAACGTTCAAGTAAAATTCAGAATTTATATGACATCCTTTTTTTTATTTTTGTCACTAGAAAATAATTTCTCAGGAGATTTCTTTTTGTCATCATAACTAAATATTTATAATAAAATCTTAGATATCATTAAATAAATTAATTAAATTAGTCTGATCATATATCCCATTAAGTTTTATTAAGTTTTCCTATGTATAAATAATTTTCTGTCTCTATAAAACGGACAGTCTGAATGACTTGATGCTTCTATTGCAGTTGCTTTAATCCAGGATCTGTGCACAGCTGTCCCTCTTGCTCGTGAAAATTTTAGCCAAAAAATTACTGAGAAACCCAAACTTTAGCTGGTACACCCAAACCTCAAAATGTCTACATTCTGAACAAGATTACGGTTAATCATCAACTTAACCGCTTCTTAAAGGGTTAGTTTTATTGTATGTCCGAGTAGCACCATTCAATCACCAAATAAAATTACTTATTATAAACAATATTTTGTAGAATTTTTAAAAGAGAATAAACAACAATTATTTTTAAGCCATAAAAGTAATTAAATTATTTTTAAATTTCGAAAACTATTTTTAAATTAGTGTTAAATTGAGGGAAATCCTGTAATTCCAATTTATTATTTATTTACTTTTTTTAGCGTATGCTTAATACTTTTCACGTTATACGATTTCTTTGAATCATTTTCTTTAATTTTTCACAGAGAATGGCTGCAGTTTTCTTAATTTCTGAGTTTCTTACAATCGCCATTTTTAGGAGCACCGTTTTCGTAGGTCTACCAATATCAAAAAAAAAAGAAATAGATTTCAAATAAAAAATTGAAAATACACATTAAAAATAAAATAAACAATGAAAACCTACTTCAGAAACAAAAAAAGTAAAAAAAAAACAAATTTTCAAATCTTTTTTAAGATTTAAAACTACTATTCTTATTCTTCTTTTTATTCTTTCTCTTCTTCATCTTCTTTTCGATTTAAAAACAATTGCAATTTTAGTCCACCATTTTAGAGTCAACCAATTAGTATGTAGTCGGTTGTTGTTCGTACTTAATTTGGCAATAGTTAAAACAAGTTGATATTTTAAGATATCAAACACTACCTACCAGTGATTTTTATATTTAGTACGTTTTTTAAAGTTCATTTTGTTATATTTTTCCTTAAAGTTTTTTTCTCAAATGTAGTTACGCCTGTAACAAGGAAGCCAATCTATAAAATAAATTTTAGTCGTGTTAATTTTTTACTTGTAAAAAACTTCGATTATAAAATTCTGCATTACCATATTTTTAGTGAGTAATTATTTCCTTATAAACTACTTTACTAATGTTCATTCATCAGTTTGCTAATATATATTCTGACCAGATGTTAATAGAGCAAAACAATTTCTTAAAAACAAAAACTTTTTTTTTTGTTGTGTTTTTATATTTTCATAATGTGTTAGTTGTTTGTGCACAGAAGTTAATTCCGTAGGAATGACAAAAGATGGAAAAATAAAATCAAGAAATGAATTATAATAAAATAGGTGGGTTATTATTAAAAAAAAGTTTAATTGTACATAAAAAAGATTATTTCAGTAATATTTGAAGAAGATTGCTAGAAGGTGATTAGACGTGTTTAATATATATAATCGTATTCCTGTGTGAAAAAAGCGAACTAATATTTTACAAGTAGAACATCATTGATTTAGTTGAAATTAAAGGGTCAAGTCACGTGCAGCTGTTAGCAGTCTATCCCATTTCGCGATCTCGTTACTGCAAATGGCAAAATGGTACTGCACTTAATGCAAGCGAGATAGACGTGTTGAGAGAAGGAGCTAGATCGACGATGGGGATAGAAGCGTGAAAGAATGAGAAATAGAACATCACCTTGGCAGGTTTGCCAATATTTACACCCTATCTGTTTCTTTCATAAGAATTCAGGACAATGAGTTCATATCTACACAATTTAAAAATTTCCTTTTATTTTTAAGTAATTTAGATAAAATAGTAGTTACTTAAAATAAATGCATAATGATCTTAGCTTTGCTAGAATTATTTTACAACAGACATTTTTACATAGAAAATTAGTTTCAACGTATCAAATCTCCGATTTTTACCCACTAAAGTTTATATTCCATTCAAAATGCATAGTTTTTATTTAAAATCAGTTTAATATTACTTCTTCTAGTTCATAGTATTTTTATTCATTGCTCAGTCCACAATGATTTTACAGAACTTAATTCTTCAATAAAATATAAACAAAAAATCTTAACTTTTATTAGTCTTTTGTTTTTCCTACTTTAAAATAATGATGATAGCGGTTTCAACTGAAACAACTTAATATGAATGATTGTGATTAACCTTCTCATTCTCCCACCACGGCCTGTGACAAACTGTTACCTTCTGGTTTAAAAATTATAAACTCATAATGATATATCACATAATTAAATAAATAATGTTTTCGTTCACAATTTTTATTTAGCACAAAAAAATTTTTTAAAGCACACAAACTGTGACACTATCAATTAGCTAAATGCCACACTTCATGTAATCTTTTCTGGCGTGACAAATGAGGCAGTACAGTAAAGAAACACATCATTTCATTTGTTTCCAAGGATTATTAGAAATATTTTGTCTTTAACAAAATGTTTTATGGAGATAAGGATGATATTTTAACGATGAATTTTGGAGGTACGTACGGCATTTTTTTTTATAAACTAATAATAACCTTTTTATCTCTAAGTAATAAGGAATGTTGCCAAGATTATATAGCATTTACAAAAAAAATAAAAGAGAGAAAGTTAAGTTGATACTTGACTACACGATATGACGTATATCTTAATAAATATTTCTATATTTTCAATTTTATTTGGTGATTGTCCTTGAAATTTTGCTGGATATTATTTACTTGGTTGTTTCTTGATTGTTGTTGTTATTATTAACTAACACAATTAACACAAATAGTAAAAAAGAAATAGTGAATAATGATGAACGGTAAAAAACATTAAGAGAACTCTATTAACATTAGTATAGCTAACTTAATTTGATATCATTATTTATGTATTAATTCTAATTTTTTACTTGTTTCATCTTCAAGAATGTCTTTGGATGATCCTTTTTCACGCCATAGTGTGTATATGATTTACTTATTAATTTAGATTGGTGAAACCGATTTTAAATAAATTTAGAAAAAAAATCGTTTTGTTACTTCTAGTGTATTTACTGATGTATTAACTGATTTAGTTAAGCACCTAAATTTTCTATCTAGAAAAAACTATTTAAACAACAATACATAATTGGTTAACAATGCATATTCATTTGAAGATTGTTTAAGGGTAATTTTCTATATTAAGAAATTAATTAAACCGACGGTTTAAAAATCGTAGAAAGAACCATTCCGAATGATAAAATTCTTCTGTTAAATATATAGGTTACACTATTCTAAGTTTATAATTCTACAATTGTAATTTTCATAAATTTTATATATGGACTTTTTTCATTTTTCCACATTAAAAAAAAAAAAAAATTAAGTCAAGACAAACTACCAAATTATCAAAATTATAAAATATTACCTTTGTATGAAGGCCACTTTTTAAATAATTTTAACTAATACTGATCGCAAGAAAAAATTAGTAAACACATTATTATAACAGACAACATTGTATATTACCTCTTAAGATTAGGGATGGAATTATCTTCGAAGGATATATCAATTTTTGATGTTTACATATTACCTAATTAACCTATATACTATATTTCAATTACAATAATTTTAGTGATGCATTTTTCAGAATTATATACGAATTTTATGATACACAATACCGAGAATTAAACATATAATTTAGTATTTTGATTAATGCACGTTATCTATAATGCGAAAAATATTGACATGATAAACAAAACAAAAATTATAATAATTTTAGAAGGTAGGATTATAATGCATAACTAAATTATTTCAAGATTTGTTTTTTTTTGTGAAGAGGGTGATTTTAAAAAAATAAACAAATAGATGAACAGGATATATATATAATTTAAGTATATTAGATATCGACAGTGGTTTTCAGCACACGAATAACGATTTATGTCTGTATCCAACTCCTTATTCTACCTAATAAACACCTTATGATGTAAAAACGATTGAGATAACATTTAAACCAAGCGTTTGAAATCAGCATAACAGATTTTACATTAAATTTTGATTGCGCTATTAATTTTATCATTACTGCGATTCATTGTTAGAATCTTTCTTTGATGATACAGAATCAAAGTTCTGTTAAAATTCCTTTTTATTTAATAACATTCTCTTTTAACTCTGTACATTCAATTTTGGAATGGAGATGTAAAAAACTACTAATGTGCAAGAAATTAAAATAATATTAAAACTTATAATCAGAAGGCTTATATTTAAACATTTACTTACAATACTTTTGACAATACCTTTGAAAGTGGGATAGAATTTCAGCAAGAATAAAAAAATCTTCTATTATATTTTTATTAAAATAAAAAAAAGAAGATAAACGCAATCGTTTTGAAAATTTGTTTTGTTTTATTGAAAAAAATATATTTTAATGGTATACGAGAATTTTTCAATTTTCTTAGAAACGTTAGAAAAAATCAATTTTCACAATTAAGAAGTTTTTTAAACGATATCAGAAAATATTATTTTTTGTTAACGTTGCAAATTATAACTGTAGTAAGATTAGCACTAATAATTGTGTTATTAATTAAAGAAAAGAAAATATTTTTAACAGTAACTATAATTATTTTGAACAAAATTTTACGTGAACTCCAACTAATAAACTATTCATCTGACCCTACTTAAAATAATATATTTCTACATGTAGAAAGAAATATAAATATTTAGAATACCATATTATTTTTATTTATGAACTAAAAGTTGATTTAAATTTTAATTACATTTTATAAAAATTTTAATTTTTCTTAAAATAAGAATACCCCAATTTTTTTATCAAAGAATTCTGCAATTAGTAGTATTCATCAAAAAACTAGTAATTAACTAGTAAAACTAGTAAATTACTAGTAAGTAATTTTTTTTATGTATTACTTTTTTTAAAAAGCGAAATCAGTACTATATTTTTCACTTTAAATTAACAACATTGTTTGTAAATAATATATGTTAAATTTATTGAAGAAAATCTGAATGAAATCCATATGCATTAAATAGTGTAAAATTCTCACTTTGCTCGTATAGAGCTGTGATTCTCTCAGAAAAATGAATGATAAAATGCATATTACTCGTATAGTACTTCATAGCGAGATTATTTAACTTGATAAAACAGTACTTATAATGATAGGAATAGATGAGGGTGTAAAAACTGTTCTTACCGGTATTTATAAAGAGAAAAAATCCGTATTAGATTATACGGGTCTTTATTAATATATAAATATATATGTAAATGATGATGTATTCATATATGTTGATGGTCATGTATTCATTGATTGATAATGACCTAATTAAATTACATAGGTACTGCTAGATCTCAAGGACGATTAATTAAATTTTATACTTCATCGGTAAAAACAGTTCAGTTAGTGTTTGAATAGTGAAGCCTCCGACCTCATCGAAGGTTGAATAACGGCTTTTCATTAAATTCTTCATTGATTATCATCCTCATTATGAACATCATAATCCTTGAAACCTTAAAGTTGGTAAATTGTCCCTCCACTAGATTTATTCCCTCACTTAAGCACGCTGTATGAAAGTTAATATCTCTTTAAATATAGTTTTTAAAGATATTTAACCACCGGTAGTTAATCTATAAGTTTTACAAATACAGTTTTAACCTATTTCAGACTTAGAATTCCATTTTAGAAAAATTAAACAGATAAAATACTTTAAACAGGTTATATTTTTCATCGTTATACTTTTTAGGTTGATACTAAAATGTGTGTAAAATATTTTAAAAACAAAAAATAAATAAATAAAAATCTAGTTAAAAATATGTGTTAGGTAAAAATGTATAACAAGGACAAGTAACTATTTTTAGCCATATGCCTAAAGATGTTAAATCTCACCAAAACACGTTTCATGAAAAAATGTTAAAGTAGTTTTAGACGAATACTGAATTTAAAACTCCTTTTAAATAGTTAACTTACTTAAAATAAAAACTAAACTCTCTAAATTAAGAAAAACAAAAATAGGATATATATATATATATATATATATGTACATATAAATTATAAACGCGAAATTTTGGCGGTTTTGTCCGTTTCCAACAGCATCACGCGAGAACCAAGTGACCGATTGCTTTCAAATTTTCATGCTACATTTATGTTATCCCAGGAAAGATTTTAAGCCATTGATTGAGGTCTCTATTTCCCAAGGGAAGTTGTGAATTTTTACCTCTTGAACGACGAACTAATATAGTTTTTGATTTCGCTTTTCGACGTAAAAGTAATAGAGTATGCGTTTTATAACGTATCCTATTTTCAGTTCACTATCTTGACCCCTTCCCGAGATGTAGATGTTCTAGGATAATGCAAAGTGAAACTAAAAGGGGTTGGTCTACCGCAGGAACGCATCAAGAACGAGGGAAATTTTGGAGGGAAGAGAGCTTTTCAGGCTTTAATTGTTGTTTATCACTTATTTTCACAAGCATGAGGATAACAAACACACCTGAGATTCAGGCCAAACGGGACGGACAGGGCTCGCTTCGCTCTTCCTGCCATATATATATATATATATATATATATATTATACCTGGCAGGAAGAGCGATATATATCAGGATTATTATTCTATAAACTGGAACTGTATTAAATACAAAGTGTAAGCTAATGTATAAGGTTATTAGAGAAAAATAGAGCTGAAGAATTTTATTTAAAAAGAAATAATAATAACAATGTAATAATTACTTGAGCAGTCCAAGCAAAAAGCAATGTAGAATAGTCATAACACCATTTTAGCCTAACTTATATAAGGGGATTCAAACAAAGTGGGGTTGTCAGTTCACCAGGAAAGTTTGTTACAGACTACATTTAAAGCTAATTATTTCTTTCTGCTTGGACTGCACTCAGGGAATTTCTAGTATTAATATTGTATTTTGAATTTTACATTTAATTTATTAATACAAATAGACATTTTTTTTTTACTTTACTATTGGTAAGTTTTTTGTGTTAGATATCTGGGCACATCAGCCATCAGAATTAGTCCTCTCAAAGCCTATATCAAAACAATAATTTTCAGTTATCAGATCTAAGATCAGTTGAGTAGAAAGTATGAAAGTTGAAGTGTAATACATAACTATTGAATCTCCAAAAACGATAATCAATAACTATTTTCTCTACATTTTTATATTTAGTTACAATCAGTTTGTTTTTCATTCACCATTTGATTAGTTTGATGTAAAACAGAAATTAAAAAAAAACAGAAATTTTTCTCATTCATATAACTCGCAACACTATTTTGATATAAATCACAAGATTTATAGTAGTACAAATGATACAATGTTGTCGTTATATAAACTGCGTTTATATAAAGTGTATAAGTTGTATAAAGTGTTAGCACTTTATGATATTTTTTTTTTAAATTCAATTTAAAATGATTGCACCGTCGTTGGATCATATTAAGGAAGAAACGAAAACAGTGATAAATTCTCTCAACTTTGAAAAGCTGAAACCAGAAGGGATTATTTGTAGAATGCAGCAGCAACACGGAGAGAGTTGTTTTAATTCCGTAACAATGCAAGCGTTAATAACTGCATTACATAATCAGGGTGTAAACGTAGTCCACATAAACTATGTTAAGGTGAGCCTCCACAAGGCAGGCTCTTGAGGAAGAGGATGGTACATAGTGGGTAGTGTAGGGTGTGGCTGCATAGCCCCGTTCATGAGGAGTGCGATGCTGAGGTGTCACACTTGCGATGAGTAAACGGGGACTCCTGGGATGAGTAGGAAGGGAAAGCGTAAAGACCGAGTCCGATCGGAGTTCTCCTGTTTGGGGGACTTCTGATTTGAGGCAGGCAAATAAAGACCGAAACCCGGTTAGGGAACCCCCTTGGAGAACCCCTGCAGGCAGGCGATTGAGAGGACCTAATCTCGGCTGACTCGGTGGTATCACATGCCGGAGCCGGTTATGTCGTCCCCGGTATGGTCGCCCGGAAGGTTAGAGGCAGTGGCACCGAGTGTGCTTCCGCGGTGGGGTCGGGCCTAGGGGATGGGGGAAAAAAAAGAAAAAAGCAGGCTCTTCTCAGCCTGCCTCGAGGAAAGCTGTAATGGGAATAAGTGGGTGTACGAATAAATGGCACATATCTAAAAACACCTGAGGTTTGCCGAGAAAGTACTAGAAAAACTACAAAAACACATACAGCAACTGCATGTGGCTGGCAAACACAGCCACAGTCTAAAGATGAACCTTAAGAAGTGATAGGTCGTTTTCAATAAGTTTGCCGAAGAAAGAAAAATTTATGTTTGGAAAAAACTAGAACCGTTAGATCATTACATATATCATAGCCAACCGATATCAAGTGAGTGTGATACAATTAAAGAAGTTGAACGAGTTAAGCTTGGATGGCTGGAATTTGGGAGACTTAAGATCGGTTTCAAGAAAAAATTTACATTTTAATTTAAAAAGAAAGTTTTTGATCAATATATTCTGCTAGTCCGTATCTATAAAAGAGAAACTTGAACATTAATTGTTCAATCATTATAGAAGCTGCGGTTAGCATTAAGAAGTATGGAAAGACGTACGCTTGGAGTCACCAAACGGGATAGGAAGACCTGTAAATGGATCAGAAAAGTGGACGAAAAGGATTTGACATCTTTATGAAAGTTAAAGGATTAAATGGCGGTGGACAGGCTATGTAGAAAGAAAACCTGATGGTGCATTATCTAAATTAGCACTTGATTGGATACCACTAGATGTTAAACGCTCACAAAAAGATCAAAGATTCGTTGGATTGATAATATTATCAAGTACATTGGACCGAATTGAGAAGATCCCAAAAGACCGTATTAGTTGGAGACGTGCTGAAGAGGTCTTCATACTGCAGTGAACTGATAACGGCTGCAATGATGATGATGGTAATATATATATATATATCATGGCTTGATATATTTAATCATCTATCATCCTCTTTATTTCCAAAAAGTTTGTCTCGCTGGGTCCAAACGTCAACTGACAACTGACAGATAAAAAAAGATTTTTATAATGCTTGAAAGTTTTTGTTGCTACAGCGCATATTTACAAAACTTTCTGTTACGTTCTATAACATAAAGTAATGAATTCTTCTTTGGTGAATTCTTCTTTTCATTTATGCATTCTACATTTTTCTCGATAATGAGTACTTACTATTAATTTTCTTAAAATGTTACCTTTCATAATATCTGTAAGCATCCCAATTCTTTTTCTTCTCGTTCTCTTTCTACCATTTTTCCAACTGTGATAATTTACTAAAGACAATTTTATACGTCCTACCTTTTAATTTTTCTTTCTCAATTTTCAATTTTTTCCTCCTTCTTTATCGAATTATATTTATTTTAATACACTTTGATATTCATTTCCTCCATTAATTTTCACAATCAAATGTCAGAACTGTATAAATAGAGATGTGGATTTAATTATAATGGAGGTTTAATTGTGAACTGAATTATAAACAGTCCTTTTGGCCCTCTATAATTCAAATCCATTTGTAACACTCCGCATCAATTATTCTGTAAACCTCCTTCCCAATTCAATCTGGATTCTTCTTGCGGTCATTAATTATTCTACTTTTCCAAAAGCTCTATCCCTCATTGTATTCTGATTCTTAACTCCTTTAAATACTTCGATTCCAAATCAATTAAAACTTAATGACTTCACTTTAGAATTTATTGTACAGAAATGTTATATGAAATCTTAAGATACAAATTCACTTATTAATAAATTCTGCCACTAAAGGGAAAGGTCTATTGATTTAAAAAATTATGTTTTTAATTATTTAATTATTAATGAATAAGTTTAATGCAAGATATTTTTAAATCTATCAGCTATTTTAATCTATGATTAGGGTTTTAATTGCTGATTATTTTTCAAATGTAGTTACCATACTACTTTTAACAAGACTTTTGGTAGTAAGCACTTCCAATTTCTTAACTCTATATTTTCTTTGTTGTATATAAAAAATTACTTTTATTTTTTTGTGAAAAAACTACATTTAATAAAATTTTCAGCGACTCTACAATCAAACGTATGTAACTATGATTTGAAAACCCCCAACTGCTAGGCCGTATGTATATGTTAAGATGAACCTATAAGATAAAGAAACCTATAGTTAAGAATCATGTTCTACATAAAAAGTGTACAGAGAAGAGTGAGGGTTATGGTTCAATTATTATATCAGTGCTATGGTATCCTACGGTTTATATACGAGTTGTAGAGAGCATACGATGTCTGCCTGACGAAAACTGAACGACAATGTACAACAAATTTTTTTTTTCAGACTGCACCCCTACTAATATTGCTCCCATTTTCGCTACGATTATGAATTTACTCTTAATCCGGTTATTTAGTGAATCTTTTCTTTCTGCCTCATTACAAACACGCATTTACTCTTTTTGTCCACTGTATTCTGTAATACTGAGGAGACTTTTTTAAAAATTATAAATATGTTTTTAATTTAAACTTTTTAGGTTCAATTTTACTTCTTACGCTTTACAAAAAAAAGAAGAAATCACTTAACAAAGAAAGTATAGATGCTGGAATCTGTAAGGCAACTCAAAACACCGAAATATAAAACTTTTCAATGAATGTAAATTAAATTGTTTTTTATGCTTACCAACTATCAATAAATTTAAAAATTGACCGATTCATTTTACCACTTTGGAAAGTAAATCTTAATAATATATCTAAAATTTAGTTGGTTGGATAATGATCTACTAATGTATTTGTGTTTTTTTCGTAGCTTGAATTAAGGCAATATGAAACTTGACAATAACTGTGCTTTTATTGCACAAATGCAAGTAATTAACTAGGAGATTCATTTCATTATTACCTGATTTTTTTTTTAAGCGAATTGTTGAATTTAATTTAAATATGTAAACAGAATAATTACCTAAACCTCTTGGTTCAATATTCAGTGTATGTAGGGAGATTTTCTGACTGAAAAAAAAATCATAAAATCAATATACTATAGAACAAGTATCACGCGGGTAGGTAAAAAATTTCAGCAATTGGTAAATGATTGATTGTAAGAATTTCATACATTTTTTTTTGCCACAGTGTATAATGTAGAATCGGTTCCAATTTACCGAAACCATAAGTAAATTTGAATACAAAAAAAGGCATGCAGAAAGGGGTTTCCTTTGATATGCGTCAAAGAACTGTATGTGTATATATTTTTATGCGTATTTATACTATCTTATACTAGTACGGTATGCATACATATATAATAAACATAACAAGTGCATAAATGATGAGTCCAAATAATATTGATGAAGTTCAGAACATAAAAAGCAATGAGAAAAACAAAAAAATAGTTTTATCAATCACAAAAAGAATAATTCATCATCAAAGAAACTCTGAAACAAATCAAAGAACTGAGAAACGTAAGCGGCGAAAAAACCAAATTAATGGCGTTTTCATCACACATGCAAACAATGTGCAATACCTAGGACTGCATTTGGATTGCTGTCTGATGTACAGGATCTACATTAAGGAGAAAAGAATGCAGCTTAACATTAAGTTCAGGGAGGTGTACTGGTGACTAGACTGAGGGTCACATCTGACATTATCTAACCAGCATTCCGAATCGCTGAGTACAGCGATTCGGAAACCGATTTGGACTACGGAATCCAACTGTATGTACGATAAGCGATATTAACATCGAAGTCGTACAGCGATTTCAGAAGAAGCTATTTAGAAATATAACATAAAATGCCGTGGTTTGCGAAAAACACTGAAACACACGATTATTTGGGATTGCCAACCGTTCGAGAGGAGATACGGCACAAGATACAAAATGAGATTGATGCAAATGAGAATGAGCAAATATGTGAACTGGTTCTCGGTTAATGTCCTGGATAACAACGAGAACGTTAACTGCCTAAAGCTACTCCTTTTATTATTTGTAAGTTCTCGAAATTTGAAGTGAATCAGCTACGCTAGGTTGTTATGCATCGTCAATACATTAAACAGCATTAAAAAAATGGAATTCATATATCCTAAAATACAGAATTCTCAAAATATGTGAGTGGTAAATGAAGGGAAATTTAATCATTTAAAAAAATATATATTCATTTCTATAAAAGCGACCTATGAATTGATCACTTCATTGTCGCTAATTTGATGCGTTTTATGGCTTTCTATTAAGAAACTTTAATTTCAGGTTAAACTAACAACATGATTGTACAATAATATATATATATATATATATATATATATATGTAAAATTATATCCATAAATATTCAAGAAATATCTGTTCTTGGTATTTTATTTTATATTTTTTTTTTTTGCTTTTAACGAAAATATGTATGTAATGTGTGAAAATTTTTATTCGTGTGAATTTGTTGTATTTAACTCTGTAATACTGTATATATGATTAAAGATCAATCCGTGTCAACTATTACAAACACATCGATGATTCTTGGCCCAGATATAACAGTGTTATTACCTGCAACTACACATAGGACTAACGTTAAATTTCCCGCAACAATCGATGATCTGTATTGGCGCCACTTTCCCTTGGAATACTTTTTTTACAGGCAATATTTGTACTGAACTTCATTTTATCATTATGTATTAGTTCCAACAGAAGTATTTAGTTTTTTTTTTTTTTTTTGACAAGAGATTTCTCATTCTACACTGTAAATCCATATTTACAAAAACGAGATAATATCATAAACTCTTGTACTATTCATAAAGAATTTCATTTAAAGTTTTGACCGGTAAAGTTAAAGTTTAAAAGCTTTAAAGAATAGTTAAACATTCAATCTTATTTCAATTCAATTCAAGATTTTATTGATAAACCATTAATTATCTTTACATAAAGGACTAATTTCTTTAATATTAATACGCTAGTAAATATATATATAATTAGCGTAACTGCAATGGTATTACTAATGTTAATTTAGTAATCCTAGATTATAGAATTCAGTTTTTGTCTTTTCCTGAAATTAGGTTCGTCATTATATAAAGAACTGTAAAGCGCCATATTTGTGTTACTGTATTTCCCCACATCATCTTTCGTTTTTTTATTTAATATAGATTATAATTTCAAGGAATGAATTATCCATTCTTAGATGTTAATTTATATACGTATAAAAAAGTAAAAAATAAGTTCTTTTTCAGTAGTTTTAAATTAATTAACGTAACAGATGAATATATATATATATATATATATATATATATATATATATATACATATATTCATCTGTTCGTTAATAACTAGCTGATAAGTAATATATAAATAACACATAAAGTAATAAAATTAATTACTCATGAACTGAAAAACGGCTGATAAATGAGAATTATGTAGTAACGCAATGAAATAGCATATAATACTGTAGAATTCATTGTTTTTAATAGCGCAATCCACTTTAATCTTTCTATTTTTTTTCAAGTTGTAGAACCTTACACTTCCATTAGGGTAATGTCATAAACTAATGCAATACATAAGATTAGTTGAATAATTAATTCATATCAATTATGCCACAATTGTATTTCAATATAAAAAATTTCTTTAAAACGAGTCTAATAAATTAAATTTTTTTTTAATTAGTTGCTTGGAACGTACATAACGTAAATTAATGGTAAAATGATGGCATGAATTTTTTTCGTAAAAGTTACCTTCTTTAATGTTTTCTAAAGGTTAATTTTTACATTTTGACAAATTAAAAAAAAAAAATGGTATTAATTGCCAGAGTATATTATTTATTTTTAAATTAATATAAAAAGATATAAGTTGTCTTTATTATAAAGATAAAAAATAAAAGTTTAGCGTCATACTAAAAAAGAAAAAAAATTACTGCATGGTTTACTACTAAAACAATTATTAGATATGTGTGATTGAACTAATGAAAATTTTATGGTTAATGCTCATTGCGAATACAGATTGATTCTTATTTGAAATCCCATTTAATACAATAGGAGCAGCGTGGATATTAGACTTTGGACTTATTAAGCTATAGGTCTTCATTACAGCAGCAGACTGTTGTTCAGTATTTAACCGTCAGAATTCCTTACGTACCGTTCCAGAGGGTCAGTCTGCAAAGCAAAGTTTAGTAATTTTTTGCTAAATCTTTTTCAACATTTAATCAACTTTTAAACTAACTGTTACATAAACTGAATCAAAATACTCTGGTCTTATTTTTTATTCAATTAATAACGAATTCTAAATTGTTGATCAATTTAGATTACAAAAAACAGTTATTTTAAAAAATTGTAAATATCCTTAAAAGGCGGGGATGCCCCACTCGGCGTATCCCTGTTAGAGGCGTTGGCATAAAGATCGACTCCCGGCTCCTGGAGTGGGGACCCTGAGACGGCATAGCCGGGCCTGGTTGATCCTACTCTGGGTGTTTGAGGCGGGCGTAAAGTGAAATCCGACCGGCGAGCCGAGACGTGGAGGCCCGTTACAGTAAAGGACACTCCCCTGGGTTGTGTAATACTTAACTGCAGGATCCGGCCTGGGGAAGAAGAAGAAAAATATTTAAAAAAAAGTCCTTAAAAAGTTCTATAATAAATTATAAAACTTCTCATATCAGCTTCATCAGTTTTATTATGGTGTTTGAAGAAGATAAACAGTTGCAAGCATGCGCTGTGTTGTTAAAAAAAAAAAATAGACAAAACTTATCTGACAAATTGAGCTGTGAAGAACAAGATCCGACATTTCTGTCCGTATTGGGCAGGGAGAAAAAGCATTGCGAGCTTAAAAAAATTTAATTATAGATCCCTTTACATAATATTAAATGTATACTATAATAATAATAATATATTTTAATATTAGATTAAAATATAATATTAATATTAAATGTTTACTTAATATTGAATATGTCGTATAAGACATATCTCAAACAATTTTTTTTTTAATCACCACTATATCGTAAATGTGAATCATATGTTAAAAAATCAATCTTTCAAAATATTTTTCTTTTGAAGTTATGTCTTAAAACGAATGGATTCTAATAATTTGTTATACTGTGTAGATAGTGTTGTATAGTGTAAGTCCTTGGTGAGGATGTAAAATATCAACATACAGTCTCTCTATTGAACCTGATAAGAATAAGCTGTATTAGATTCTGAGAAGAATTCTGTAGTAAAAATAAAACTAGTGAGATTAATCAAGAAAACACTATTGAGTGGCTAAAGTTAAAAAAAATCAAAATAAAGAAAAAAATATTTTTTAAATTAAAATTTGTATTGAATAGAAATTCCCTTTAGAGAAATTAATTAAATATATGGTTAATCTAGAGGTTAAATTATTATTGGCTTTTATAACTTGAATAAAGATGACGTATGATAAAGATAAATGTACGAAACAACATTTGCATAAAATATTCGATAGCAGTTTCTGGTGTTGGCAAGTTTTATCATAAATTATTCAGATAAAAAACAGTTAAAGGAATACAGAACTAATAAAAAATTATTTTTTAATAGTTTTAGCTTACAAAAATTTGATTCAATTCCTTAATTGAATCAAATTTTTGTAATAGTGAGATATGTTTGTACTCCTTTGTACAAAAGTATTTCACTATTCAAAAAATATCAGTTTACTTAAGTAATAAGTTAACAGTGTACGTTTAAATCTATGTAAAAGTTTATTAAAAAAGTTCCAAATATTATAATGTGTTTGTTAGGTTTGTATGAGAACGCATGACAGGATGGAGAACAGAAAGGAAATGAAACACGAATTCTCGTGCAAGATATGAGATGGTCTGGCAACTAAACAACGGATGTTAATATCAACCCGCATCTTTTGATCAGCGATTCTGTTTTCTGTTCACTATTCCTGGATGTTATTCCTTATACGCATTTTATCTGGTAATTACGACACAGGTGTTATAAAATCAAATGCTTTAGAAAACTTCTTTGTTTATATCTATAATTTATTAGTAATAAATATTAAAGGAATTTCACATTGTTTGCTCGCTTTGTATTTACAAAGAATTGTCAATATAGTATGTAGTTCGATGTGTGAGTTATTCTGAGCACATAATATAAGGTTTAATGTAATATAAAATTTATCCAACGGAATAATACAGTAATTTTATAAAATAAGACCAATTTGAGTAGTTACCATATATATAGTTTAACGGTTCAAGATGTCACAAAACGTTTTAATTTATTAAAATGTTTCAATAAAATGAAATGTTACAGAATAAATTTATAAAATTTAAATTTACTGAGTAAATTATGGAATATAAAATTCTCTTACGTGTTATAATTTACATCATGGAATAACTGTTTTATTTTGGTAAAATGTAACATCTCAAAACTGTACTCCAAATATTTATTTATTTTGTTAAGAGTAGAGTTGCATTAGGAATGTAAAATAAATATTTTTTAAGACTTGTAACTCTCCTTATCTAAAAAAAAAAAAAATATAAGATTTATGGCATTTGATATTTATTCAAAATTATTCACCAGGTTTTTTTTTGGAAACAAAGTAGGAACAGACATTTCTAGTTTCCATAGGAATCTATCTGAAATCTATTACAAACTCTTACAATACAATATTATTCAGTTTTATCTAGTCGTATTATTCTTGCTTGGCTGAAAATAATAGCAGAATATAATGTAAACTCATATTCCCACTCGTGCAGGATCGCCCATATAGATCTTTCCCTCACTTATCGCGGTCAATTGCCTTATCCATTATAACTTCTTTTATTGCTAAATTCTATTACATAACATTTATTCATCTTCCTTTTGGTCTCCTTCGATTTTTTTTGCACGAAACTATGTTTTCAACACATATATGCCAACCTTATTTTCTTCCTGTCACTGATATGTCTATCATTTCAATTATATTTTTTCGTTTCTTTTCACAGAATTATTTCCACATTTTTTTCCTTTTTCTTACGTAAGTTATAATTCTACCTCTCTAATTAACCTTCAAGGAAAACTTTCATTTTCTCATCTGTGGTTTACTTATGTTTATTTTTTTCATTTTTATCCGTTACAATATTTTTTGGTAAAATTTACACTCTGATCATAATATTATAACTCTCTTTCATGCAATATCTTATACCACACAATGCACATCTGAATTTATAGGGATTCTTTTGGTTTAGAATGTATCAGACTTTTATAGAAAAAAAATCACGAAATTTCCGATTAATGTATGAATAACCAAATTTGAGGAACAGATGTTAAATTTTTTTATAACAGTTCATTTCATTTTCATTTTCATTTCACATTATAATGCGATTGTAACAATTTATTAAAAACGAAGTGAATTTTTTATTTACACCTACATATTTGTTAACAGCCTATCGGTTGTAAACGATTTGACACTAGATAAAAGTCATTTATGAAAATGAACATCTATCCGTAAGAATAAGAAACGTGGCATCGTTAGATAGGAGCGAAGTATTTGACCATTATCCATTGTCTTTTTCAGTGAATCCAGTATACTATTGTATATTATATCAGCATTCTAATTTCAATTAAATTAGCAAAGTTCAAAATTACTAATGTAATCTTCAACTTAATCACTAAATATGATCTGGCTGTTTAGTGAACTCGAAGATCACCGGCCTCAGAGAAAGCAGCTTCATTTCTGTGTGAAAAAATAAAGTACGCACAATGTCTCTCTAGAGGTGAATCTCACAGGAAGGTTTTAAACGAATTACTTTATTCGCAAAAGAAATCTTATAATAATTTAAGGGATTTTCTCCCATTATTATATTTCATTTAGTTTATAACTAATGTTCGTTGAAAGAGTACAATGTATAGAAGGCATTTATTAATGAATTAATTTCCTGTAAAATACCAAATCTTTAATAAGGAAGGACTGAATTTGCGTAATTATTACTGTCTTATTAGTTACCAGATCGCGTATGGTAATCTTAAAATGAATAATTTTATTATTTTAGGTAAGGGAACTCTCCAGGCTCTTCTGTTGAACTTTGTAGGCTGAAAGGTTTTACGGATTACTTAATTAAAAAAAAAAGAAGAAAAGTGATTTCCATTATTTGAATGCATGTTGCAGTGCAACAGTATGTGATAATTCAATTAATTTATTTACTAGTTCAATTTTATTAAAAGATTTCTTGATAATTAATTTTTACTTTAAATCATATAATGAAAAATTGCTATGAAAAGAGACTTAGAAAAGTTCCATGAAAAGTACTATGAAAACTTACTTAGAATTTACAGTATTTATTTTAATAAAGAATTTATTAATCAAAGCATAAAAATAAATTCTCAAAAATATATACAATAATACACTATTACTATGTTATATAATATTATAAATTTATGAGTTAAATAATTTTATTGAAATAAATAAATATATCACATTTAACAAGTTGTGTGTCGTTCTGCGATATCGTTCTCTGATCGATTACAAGTTACAATATTATCGGATTTAAGTTACTTACGCATTATTGTCAACGTATAATATAGATGATAAGAGGAGATCAGTTTACAGGTACAATGAAGTATCATTTATTGCTCATAATTTAGATAACTATGATGATGCTTATTCCTGTAGAAAAGAGAAAAATAAATAAATAAAATATTTATAAAACAGTTTTTTTTGAATTAAAAACTGAAGAAAAGGACTGTAACTGAAGTTTTAAACAAAAAGATGATTTTTTTTTTAATATAATTCATTAATCAATGATTGTTACTAAAATGCAATATTTTTGTACTATTGAAAATAATGAAATAAGTAAAACTGATAGTAATAGAAGTAAATAAGACAATTTTATTGAAAATGTAATATACTCATGATGTTTTTTTGCTCATAAGATAAGTAGTAAATGAAAAATTCTGAAATTAAGATATATATATATATATATATATATATATACATTAGGATTTTTTATAAAATACCTAAAAAAGAATTTAACTAGCATTAAAAGTTTTACTAATAAACGAAAAGTTTATTCTGTATATCATGCTGGAAATGGTAGAGTGATGGAGAATATTCTTCTTAGGGATTAAACTACACCCTTAGCACACCATATTTGACAAATACAGGACTTATTTTAACAATGAGGTCAACCTGGAATTAATAAGGAGCGTTCAGAATAAATCACACATTACTTAAGATAACAATAAGTTTAAATAATATATAATAGTTTATATGAATAAACTTATATATATATATAGAAAGAGAGAGTGAGAGAGAGAGAGAGAATGAGAAAGTGAACGAGAGGATTAAAATGGGAATAACCTTCCCATTTTATTGAACTAATTCAATCAATAAAATGATACTTGATATAATTCAAGTGGTAGGAACAGATAAACAGATTCTTAAAAATGAGAATTTCCTTATTATCTTTAGAAAAAAATATAATATACACACAACTCACATAAAAATATCGATAAAAAATTGTCAAATTAAAAACTGCAGAGCTTTTGAATATAGAAACTTATTCCAGATATCTTGGCTGCAATGTTACTACAAAAATAATATAATAGATTACACAGCTTTAACTTTACAAGATGATTCTGCCAACACAAGATGAGTGGGAATGAATCCTAGGTTTCTAAATGAAAAGAAAACACAAGAAATGATTTCCATCATTCTGTGAAAGTTAGAAAGGGAAAGAAAGTTTTAAAATGATGGTTAAGAAGAAATCACCTTTACGGGTAAAAAGTGGTTTCAATAACTAAATCAAAAGTTTGTCAAAAACGACATTTTCAACCAATTAATAAGAGTAGACGATCTAAAATATCAGCAACCTTTTCTTATTCAGTTGGAATGAGCGTGGGGAGACTAACAAACAATTACTGATTTATTTTAGTCTAAATAAGCAAATCACAAAATTCGTAAATTATGACACTGATAAAAAACACATGAATAACATATTAATTCACTCATCATCAGATTTTAAAAATATGAGAACCTATGAATTGAAATTTTCCGTTTCGGTTATGCTTAAATTATAAGCGTTTGCGTAGGATATATTTATTTTTACTAAACAGTATCAGTAAGAAATGAACTGAATTACCAATGACACTTGGTAATTCTCTCAATTCCTAAACAAACAGAAATAAAAAGGTTTGGTACATTTTGTTTTATTTCACTTATTACTTAAGTTTTGAAATATAATATTTAGGAATCAGAATAATGATGTAGGAAATTTTAGGTGGCCCTTTAACCCCCCAAAAAACATTAAAACTTTCTAAAATGTTCTCCATTGTATTATAAAATTCGGTTAAGTATTTTATAATTGTTATCAAAATAGTTACAACATTTATAAAGCCAGAACAAACTTCTGATTAAGACCTCTTTAAAAATATTTTAATTGTAATTCTATAATTAGAAAAGCGGAATAATTCATTTTTCATAATATCACCCGAACTTCTGATCTTGAAGTAATCTAATTCTCAAAAGTGATCCTGGGCATCCGCTAAGAAATCAGATATGTTTTGCTATCTTGATAGTCCGGTTATTTTTCTGCCAAATGGACTGATAGCTAACATCTATTAACGAGATATTGGTATCGTAGAAATTAAATATTTCCTAACCTGTATTTTGCTCTATTTTTAAATGCATCATAATATTATTGTATTACTTTGAAGGTATCTTAATGAAGTAAAAATGGAAGTAAAAACTAAAATCATTGTTATTGAATTTTTCAGGTAAACAATACAGATTAATAAAAATATTAAAAAAATTAATTTGTTGTATATATTTTTCCTTATATGACGGAAATTAGAAAAAAATAAAATCGTATTTTTCTTGTTTTTGGTTTTTTATTAATACTATTTAAATAGTTGTGCAAACAGATTTTCTTCAGGTTATATTGCAGATTTTCTTGTATTGGGAAGATATTTACTGAACTAGTATAAACATAAATTTAGCAAAACATAAACCATCCATCTAGGCATTCTGTAATTTAAACTTCGTTTTTTGAGGTTGAAAAATACCTTCGTGTAGCTTTGTATATAATCCATACGTTAATCTATTTCAACCAGTTTTACTACAATCCTCTTAAAATGTAACAAAAAATTTATATAAATTTAAAACCTGCTTAGCTATATGTATAAATATACTTAGTAATAAATAATAAATATACTTAAATAATATACATTACGACGTTAATTTACCTGTTTTTCTTGAATCATCTAAAAAATTCAAAATAGAATATGTATACAACCTTCAAAATGGACGATTTACGTGAGCGAGAAGAGAAAACAATTTAACATAAAGTTAAAGGAAATGTCGAGCAGAAGGACTGAGTTATCTTTGTCTAATAAGCTACTTTTATATTCAGCAATGGGGATTTTACCTCAATGGCGATTCCTTTTTAATTTGAATATAATTTGATATTCTGAAGTTTTCAACAAAAATGAAACCTATTGTAAATAAAAATTAGAAGCAAAACAAATATAACATTTTTATTTAAACTGATAATACTTGCATTATAACGTTTCTTTAACCTCGTGCTTTTTTATTGTTGTAATTTAAAAATTAAAACAACCTTTTAAGATTATTTACGATTCTACCTCATAAGTCTCAATAAAGTGGATAAACTAAATATGCAAGCGCGCGTATATGTACATAAAATTAATAAGTTAATTAGTAATAAAGCTAAAGTAGATTTAATTTTTTCTGAAACTTTATTGGAGAAATGTGAAATGGACCGACTGAAAACTAGTAAAGAATTTATATTCTTCTGTAATATTTTTTTCTGCTCGGAGGTAGATGACACAATTCCTAGCAACCAGCTTCCAATACCCTATGTAGCCGTAACTTGTAGTGCTCAGTTCAGCATTAAAGTGAACACGATGCTTCTGCAGATAGTTCCCTTTATTAACTTTTATTCACATAGAAAATATTGCTAACGTTTACCATAAAATGTCTTTCATATTAGATACAATATGTTAAGATGTTTACTGAGATAAGGATAAATAAAAGGTACAACAAAAAGTTTTACTTACTCTTGTGAACTGCGTTAGCCTTAGTCTTTATAGGATGTTGAATATTCCTGTAATATTTTTCAAAATATCTTAGAAACGCAAACCAATTTTTTTTGTTGATATTATTACTGTAAGTAGCAGAAGCAATAACAATAGTAAACACCTAGAAAGTTTTATATGATATTATATTATTCTACATCATGAAAACTGTTATTTATAAAGACAGATGTTAAGAATAATTTTTAAGAACGTAAAACTTAACTTTTATTATTAAATTTAATTTTAAAGTTGAATTTTATAGTAAAAAATAAATTTAGATATTGAATTTCTAAAATTGTTTTGCAATAAAAGCTAAAATACAAAATAATTCTATAAGATGTGAAACCAAAATAAGTTTATAGAGCTTTAAATGCACCCTTATATGAGCCACTGAAGTTTTTTGCAGTTAAATCAAATTGTAGTTTAGATCGATAATTATTTAAAAAATTAAAAAAGGTTGCTTATTTCTACAAATTTTCTCATGTTTTTTTTATTCTACATTATTATTCATTTACGTTGGATTACGAATGAACGCATAAGTAAAATAATTGTCAAATAAACTTAACTAATTTATTAAATGCCTTAATAAGATATGGTTAATAACGTGCAGAGAGGAAATATCCTGATCTTATAAAATTTCCTACTACTTCATTGTAGCAACATTAATTATATCAGAGTTATACTACATTATTGTTATGTATGATGTGATTTTTGAATTTATAGAATTTTTCACTTGCCTGTGAAAAAAACTCTAATTTGTTCACTTATAAAACAAAACCATACGAAGAAGTTAACAGGACAATAAAACCTAAAAGTATGAGAATTGAACGGCGGATTGCTTAAGAGTAATCTTAAGAGAAGCTGTTGGCCTATAATTTGCAGGATATTTATAAGATATCGGTCATTGGCTTTATTGCTGTTTAAAATATTTCTTCTTTGTTCACTATAATTAAAAAGAAGTTTGAAGAAGATTTCAACAATACAAAATTAATTATCCACTGATTTTTAATAAATTTTTAGGTTTTGAGTTTGGTACATTAAAGATTTCTGCCAGAAGGATAGTAACGATTTGATAGCAGGTTGTTTATTTAATCATAATCGCTACGCTACACAACAAAAAGAGCGCACAGCGACGAAATTCACTTTTTTTGCAAACTAACGGTATTCATACAAGACAGTTTGTTTACATTTTATGTTACAAAGTAAAGTATCAACAAATACCTTTTCATTATTAATCTTTGTAGTTATTATTATTTTTTTTTGTAATTGCAAAAATAAGTTATTTTTAAAGGAATTACACATTATTATTGCTTCATCATATAAAATCTATAAATTTATATAAGCCATTGTATATTTGCTTTGCAGTTATATACATAAAGTCAAACCTGACGTCACACATATCTAATTGAATAAACAAAACAAAAAAAAACTAAAAATACCTCTTTGACAGTATTGTACATTGATTACTGGATGAATAATAAAAAGATTTTCTGTTCACTAGTAAAAACATAAAAATATTTATCAAATATATGGATGTACATTTTAAAGACCAAACTGAAAGTAATTTCATTTCAATTCATAAAACTTAAATAAACCTTAACAAATATAAATTAATCCTTATTGTAATAGTTTTTTTTCTGACAGTTATAATTTTAAATTAGTATTTATTTAAGTATTTATTACCTTCTAGTTACATCTTTATGTAAGAAGGTGAAATGTCACAACGACCCCGACCCAATAGACATTGGAGTACATTGCATTTAAAAAAAGAAACATTGCATTTATGTTGATATTAAGGATTTGTATATTTAATAACAACAAAAAATGGATTAAAATAACATCTTTAAAAAATTAAATAATGCATCAACTAAAAATCAAATACATAATATTTAAGACATTATTACATTAAATATCCTGAAGAATGAAATTTAAAATCGCATGAAAAAAAAATTTTTCACAACATAAAAAAAAATTAACAATCTGAAGTTATCATCATTAATTTAATAAAATTATCATCATCAGCGTACTTCAGGTAGCTTCTCCTCAATCCAACTACTAACGTGTAGTCATATCCTTTTGATAGATAATCGGATAGATTTAGGGCACTTCCGCTTGTAGTTGTAAGCCGATATTCCCAGAATAAATTCTTCGCGTTCCAACGGTTAAGCACAGCTTAATCGTTGTCTCGCAGGAGGCGACATGGTCCTCAACTTCGTTGGAGGTAAACGGGATACGACAAGGAGTGGATTATTTTAGGGAGGTTATGGACATTGATAGATCAAAGAGAAGGTTTAGAAGGAGATGGAAACGATACGGTAGCCTGAGAACAGTACCGCAATGAACAGGACGGCCCGCATATTGAAGTTACTAATAAATATGCACAGGAATTAATCATTTAAAGAATACGTTGAAAGTCCATCTCTCCTGAAGAGAGAAGATCATTATTTGTGGAAGTTAACAAAAAACTCAACAGACCACCAACCTCATCACCTCTGGTAAAGACGGCTAATGGGTGGACCTGTAACGACAGCCAAAATATATGCGGTTTCCAGCCGTATGAGAGCAAGGAGGTATTAGGAGAAAATTATTGACTTTTTAAATACCTCGATTCCTTTACGTCTCCCTTTGAGGCCTTTCTCGAAGATGGAGGTAACTCAAGAATTGAAGAAGATTGAGAACATACGAAAGGCTAGAGGGTTTGACTGCATTAAGCATAGGATATTTGCACTACCGTCTAGAGCTATTTCTTACATATCGCAACAATTTAATGCAAACCTTAGGACAACTCACTACCTATCAGAATAGAAGATATCGTAGATAGCATTGGTCCTAAAACCTGGCAAACATTTGCAGGAAGTTTCTTCCTATAGGCCTACAGACCTACTACCGATTTTATCTAAAATGTTTCAGAAACTGTTCTTGCGTAGATTATAACCAGTGTTAAAAGCAAAAGTGTGATACTCTACCATCAATTCGGCTTTAGGAATGTTCATTTAACAGTTTAACAAAACCTTAGAGTTACTAGTGCTATCGTCAGGTGTCAAGAACAGAAAAGGTATTGTTCGGTGACCTTTCTGGACGTAGATAAAGCATTTGACAAAGTTTTGTTGCTTGGTTTTCTTTTCAAATTAAAATTGTGCCTGCCACAATCTTGGAAGATACTGAGTAAATGGAGAATAAAGGTAAATCCGACAAGGTTCCGTCACTTAACTTTTATATGAGTAGAGAAGACTATCCTGAAGTTCATTTAAAAGGTGTCGGAATACCTTATGCCAGTACGATAAGGTAGAAGATACCTTAAAACCCAGTAGATACTGGGCTTTTATCTTGATCACCATTTCAAATTACCTTTTCGGATAATTTAATATTTATTAATTCTCGTAAATTATTATAAATTATTGTTGACGAATAAAAGAAATATTTTACGCTGACTTATGTATTGCAACAATATCTTTCTAATACGCGTACATTACTGTTTCTGTAATATTTTTAATAAAACCCATGTTGAATATCATGTAAAACAACAAAAGCTATTAATTGGCATGTACACAGAGTCCAAAGGGATAGAATTTAAAAAATAAAAAGCTAGAGTAAATAAATAATGATTTATTGTTTGCGCATATTTATTATTCTTATTTCTTCAGTAAATAAATAAGAAACAGTTTTTAAAATTAATAATGCTGCGACAAATATTAATTAATTAATTTTTCATTTTCACTGAGCCGAGTTAAGCAGCTTCAAATGAACGTATTTAAAATACTAATCTAATTTTGTCCATGGCATATTTCCTATAAAATTTCTAGCAAACGGTGGAATTTTTTTTTGTTTTGAAATCTAATAATGAAAAATTGAATTTTCTGCTGTGACTAACTAGATTACTAATTTCGTAGCGTTTGGAAAGGGAAGTATCAGCAGCATGATTGATACTGTCTATCAGTTTCCCAATTGCGATGATGAATTAACGCGTTTTATAGTAGAGTTTTATTTTTTAAATTCAGTTATAACTTGTATAAAATAAAGTAAAAAATAACAAAAATTGCATATGATCTCTTAATATAAACTAATAATAACTTTTGTATGGGTATACAAAAAATATCGTTGTAAATACAGATATTAAATTATGGTAAAAAATATTAGCCTGCATAGTTATAATTAATAACAGAAGTAATTATTTATTTTAAAAAAAAAAGTATAAAATCTGTTAAATCTTTTCATTACATTAAAAGAGAAATAAAATCATTAATTAAAATTATAAAATTAAAGAAAAAGTTTTCCAATAATTTCATGTCAGGAACAGAAATCACTTTTAAAACGAAGTTATTATTCATTGCTTAAATTCAATCAGAAATAATCAAGTTAGTTGTAATAATAATAATAGTAGGTAGAAAAGTAGTGGATACACAAAAACGAATAAAATACATCTTGTAGTGCCAAGTTAATTATTATATTAATTATTGTAATAATTTTGTTCAGAAAATAAAATAAATCAACTGTACTGGATGTAACAGTGTCGATCAATACAAAGGCTTAAATTTCCAATCAATTTACGGTAGTAATTCATCAAATCTATATTTTTTTAATTTTAATAATGATATTTAAATGAAATTCATATTGCGTAAGTCGATACATTTTGTTTAATTTGTATAGAAAAATTATTCAACCTAATTTCGTAGTTTTTATTCTTATTTCAGTATTTAAGCTTTTTATTTGTTATAAATTACCATTTAATTTTCTACTTTCCCGTCTAATGTAAAATAGCGCTATCCAGCGCTACTATTAGATAAACCTAAAACTAGAGAGCGCTATATCAGAGCTATAGCGCTATTTAAAAGGGAATGTATTGTAATCGGACCAGTTTGGGCATAAGCAGTTGTCACTGGATCTCAACGTTTTGACACCTAAGGATACCAAAAAAAAAACAGATGGTAATTTTCCGGATGTTAATGTATGTATATACTTGTGTGTGTTCGGTGTTGGCCAATAAATCACCTTGTATCTTTATAACTACTGGACCGATTTTAACCAAACTTGGTAGATTACTTCTATATGCAGGAAATTGATGCAAATTAATTTTCAACTTAAAAGGTCAACGTAGAGCCAGATTATCTCAGTATCTCAAGATTTCGTCTAACTAAAGTCACATTTTTCTTAGGTACATTTATTAACAATTAAAAAATAACAATATTTGCCAAAAAAGCTTTTGCCTGATCGCACCCCTGTCCCAAAAATGCTGATGTTGTTCATCTGCTATGTTGTGATGTCACAAGTGAGCGGTATAATTAAATAAATGAATAATATTTAAAGTGTAAAAAGTAACTCGGTCGGGTTGGGTCTCGAATTGTATCGCCAAGTTGACTCGGTACTTGCTGCGTTAGGCCACGCGATTCAGTCTGCTTAAGCAAAATCTTTTATGTGCAAGATGTGAAATTACGTTAGTTTAATTAGTGCTGAACATTCCCGCTAGTACCGCCACATTCGCGCGAATTAAATACGGTATGCGCGCGCGCTTTAGATGGAAACATTGAATTAAACGGAAAAAAAAAAGTATTTATATAGAATTATAAATATTTTAAATTATGTTTTTATGTGTGTGTAAGCCGTGCATCAGAAACAACCCACCGTTGTAGGACTTTCCCGGAACGCGGCTTTAACCGCATGACGGGAAAGTCCTACAACTGCGTTCTCAGCTTTTTCTCATAAAACGAATGATCTTTTAATATTTGTAATATAATATTTGGAGACTTTAATCAATCCATCTCATTTTTTCCTTGATTGCTTACAGCTGGTTTTCTTATAAAGAGTATAAAAATTAAAATAAAAGGAACATTTTATTTCTTCTTCGTATGTATTTTTTTTAATTTAGAGCCATTTAAGTTCCTATTTTAGTTTATTGAATGATGATTTTAAGAACCACTAAACCTTTATTTCGATTAAAAATTATATATAAGGTTAATTATTTAAAAACACACATACATAAAAAGTACCAATATCTGAAATTTATTTGTCTATTTTTTTATTCCTTTTTATGATTTATTTATTTTTTAAAAATGTTTTTATTTATGTAATCTATTCAGAAGAAAGTGAATGTTGAAAAATTTTAGTAAAGAGTGCACCATCTGTTTCCATGTGTGTTGATCTTATATCTGAAGCCTACGTCTTCGTAAATCCTTCATCATTCCTTTTCAAACACCTGCTGTTACCAGTTCCCGTTCTGTTTTTTTTTTATTCATTTCTCCCCTTTAACCCACTACCAAATAAATATGATTGTATTTACTATTCTGTCAACAACCTTACAATGGAAGATCTTTGAAGGAAATCTTTTGAAACGGTTATTAATAATAACCAAAAACACAATGGTTCAAAAAATATATTTCTACCACAAAGATCTAAATGACGTGAAATATAGTTCACGTGATTAACGTTCTTAGTTAATATTTTATAATAAATAAAATAATAATCTTTAAGAAGGTTTTCTTAGACAAGCCTAAATTACCTCCTCCCCAACAAAATATCTCCTCTCAACACATTTAACTGAACGTAGAGATGGAATAACTATACCACCGGAGTACATTCTTAAGAGGTGTATACATTCTTAAGGTCTAATACATTTACACTGCATATGTATCTATACTACGTATTCATATAATCTTTCTGTTATAAATTATATAGAATAATGATACGTAAGCAAAATAATTAAACTAGATCAGTATAACTGAAGAAGTACAAATGATACAATATCATATAAAATGATTTGCTACGGTTACAATATTGCTAGTATTAAGACTTAATATTTTAAACCAATATTTTTTAAAAATATTGGTTTAAAATATTGTCATATTTTGATGCAATATTTGAAACTTCTATAGGTTTTGAAATTATTGTATTTACGTTCTTTATTAGTACAATAACTAACACTAGAAACAGCTCATCCGAAACCCTAGTAGAAGTACGTTTTATTGTTAAATCATATACCGTAAATATAAAAGGAAACCTAATAATTTTAAGTTTTTTTAATAAAAAAATTATATTATTATTTAATATAATTCTATCAGTCTATATAGAACACACAGAACTATCTACAGTCACAACTAAAAAGCTCTGAATAAAGCTATTTAAAATTACAATTAAGAGAAGTGCGTTTTTATTTTGTATGAAAATTGTTTTTAGGACAAAATAAAAAAAAAAAAAAATTTTATTTATAAGTGAATAATTTTATGTTGAATTGTAAGTCGTATTGAACATATTAAAAACAATTTACAAGTACCGTAATTAAATTTTTTGGCTCAAAGTTATTTCTTGTTGCGTACACAGTTTGTTTTAAATTACTTGCATCTGGGACCTTCACCATGGAAAATTACATTTCTTTCCTAAAAAAATAATATTAAAAAAAAGAAATACAGTAGCTAAGAACGGGATAAAGAGGAAATAATTAAACGAATTAATAAATATGGTAAATATTGTACAATAGAAATCGTGTATTGAATTAATTTTATGTTTCTGAAATGAATTTCATTAAATAACAGAAATGTAAGGGTAGTAGAACTGAGGGAGCTATGTTGAATTATTCATAATGATTTTATTTCGTCCTGTACTGAATAGGATAACTAAAATAACAGGAACACGAATCCACTTTCATTACAGATTAAATTTCTGCAATATACTTAACTTTTTAGTACGTTTAATGTGAAACGAATATAATAAACTTAATCTCTTATTTCATTACAAACTTTAAAGTAAAAGTAGGATCAGCAATAAAACTATGACATAATGAACGATAAAACAAGAAAACTTCTGGCAAATAAAATGCAGAACCGCTATTTTAAAATTAAAAGTGGATGTAATGCGGGAAAGTCGAATTAACTTTGTTTTAAAACGCCGTTTTCAGGATCTAGAATATGAGGGAAACATATAATAGGTTTAGGTACGCCTTTAATGGTTCAGCCTACATTTTGATCTGGCTTGTGAATTCCACTGAAAACTTATCTAGTCTGGTAGAAATTTACACCGTATTAGTTGTACCATTTCCACCTTCTTTCGAAGTAATAACGAAGTACGTTATTTTCTTCAAAAAATCTCAGTCTCTTTTTTATAATTTTATAAGCTAAACCGATTTTCTCTGTTTTTGATTCACAAATAATTATTATTTTTATGCTAACTAGGATGAACAATAAACTTATTTATTAATTTTAAAGCTTCCTTTATTTTTTAATACATCTATAAAGTGAAAATATTGTATTACAGAATTGAATAAATGTTAGATATTCAATAAGTATTATGTTTCTTCCGTTTCTTGTTAAGATAAATTTAAAATTAAAATTAATCTAACTGAATTACTTTTACTGGAAACTTGAAGTAAAAATCTTATGAAAAAGAGAAAATTAATAAAAATTTATATACTGTTTAAAAATATGAAATATCATTATCATCTGATTTCGTTGTAACTTTTTTCGGGCTAGTTTGCTTTTCTGTTACCCACGTTTCATAAACTACGCTTCCGCTATACCAATTGCTCACCCTACAGCATGTCTCCTACCATTCAGTCATCACTATATTCTTACCTGGTTTTAGTTGGTCTTTCTTTTCTTTTTCCTGTTTAGCCTCCGGTATTTACCGTTCAAATACTACTTCAGAGGATGAATGAGGATGATTTGTATGAGTGTAAATGAAGTGTAGTCTTGTACACTCTCAGTTCGACCATTCCTGAGATGTGTGGTTAATTGAAACCCAACCACCAAAGAACAACCCACCGGGTTGATCTACTGGTGAACGCGTCTTCCCAAATCAGCTGATTTGGAGGTCGAGAGTTCCAGCGTTCAAGTCCTAGTAAAGCTAGTTATTTTTAAACGGATTTGAATACTAGATCGTGGATACCGGTGTTCTTTGGTGGTTGGGTTTCAATTAACCACACATCTCAGGAATGGTCGAACTGAGAATGTACAAGACTGCACTTCATTTACACTCATATCTTTATTCATCCTCTGAAGTATTATCTGAAAGGTAATTACCGGAGGCTAAACAGGAAAAAGAAAAAAACCACCAAAGAACACCGGTATCCACGATCTAAAATTCAAATCCGTGTAAAAATAACTGACTTTACTAGGACTGAACGGTGGAACTCTCGACTTCCAAATCAGCTGATTTGGGAAGACGAGTTCACCACTAGACCAACCCAGTGGGTTGGTTTTTGTAGATCTACTCTTAGGTATCCTAACCTTAACCTTAACCTCTTGGTGTACAGTTTGTTTATGGAATACATCCTCTCACATACTATTCAAACCATCATAGCTTTGTCTTCCCAATTTTCTCCAGAAGACTGTTCTCATATTAGGTTACTCCCTATTCCATTTTTTACCTTCCCCAAAATACCCATTTTATGTTTTATTTTAACAGCTTTATCAAAATCTTGAACATCCCATCAATGCATCTGACGCTTACGGTTAAATCGGAATGAAATAAGCACTATATGTTGTTTTTTCGCTGCAATGATATTTCTTAAATCGATACTTTAAAGGGTAAATAACTTTTTGTTATGAAATTATTTAGTAAAGAATTTTTTAGCAGATACAGAAAATTTTTTTTTTTCCAAAAAAAAAAGATTAAAATATTTACTTGGCAGAAAAACAGTACGATTTCAAATAAAAGAGAAGTGAAAGCTTAATAGGAGATCTAAATTTCAGGATAACTTATTTTACGCTGGATCCTCAATTTGAATTCTTAAAGTGGATTATATTTTAGCAACTTAGTTTCAAACACCTTCTCAAAATGAGAAGTAATGTATTAAATTATCCGAATTATTTATTTATTTTTTAAGGAAGAATGTAAGTTCAAGTTTCTGAGTCGTACTTATTCCCAAAGTAATTGTAGCAAGTTAATTTTAAGAGGTTAAACCAAAATTCAAAAAAGGACACAGACTGATGGCAAACGAGTTAGTTTAACAAGTAAACTCGGATTCCTACTTGTTCAAGGCAGTCTGAAGTCGTATTAATTTTGTCGTTTACCTTTGGATATACTCGTATTAGTTTTTTTAATGCTGTTGTGGATAAACGAACTTAGTGAAAGAAGATAACAACACCTGATAAGATAAACAACCTGATAAGATAACAAAATATTCATTACGGTCCAACGCATAACAAAACCTGCTTTTATGCGGATTTAAATGAATAGCTCCCGGTTTAAATAATATTCGGGTTATTAACATTACTAATCTGTCTTAACAACAATATTTACAGATTATTCCTACGTAACTACTGTTAGTAGTTACGTTATTACTATATAAATACTATAATAATACAAATTTTTCATTTTATAGCTGAAACATGTGTGTAATAAAGAGTTATAAACAAATTATTATTATACAATGCTGTTTTTAAAAAAAATATCGTAGTGATTTCTATTAACCTAAATGGACAGGTGAAGCCTTATAAAACTAGTTCTACCCGAGATCTGAGCTAATCTGACTCTTAACAAGATAGGTGATATCTGCTGAAGAATTCAGTAGAGTGATTTCGGAGAAGATAGAGGGCGTCTCCACGATGTTGGTGGAGAGGGGAGGTCGGCGGGTACACATCCTGGTAAAGGATGTGGATGTACTCATGACCAAAGAAGAATTTGTGAGCGATCTTCTGCGGGTGACGGGGAAGGCGGTAACGCTTGACGTTTTGTCCATGCGGCCAGCCTATAGAGCGACTCAGGTTGGAACGGTGGTCGTGCCACCCGTCCTCGCCGGCATGCTGTTGGCTGACGGTCGGGTGCAAATTGGATGGGTGGCTTACAGGATGGTGCAGCGATCCCTGGAAGATCGCTGCTGGCGTCCGCGGCAGCGGGCGAAATCATGTGATGGCCCGGACTGGAGCGGCCACTGTTTTACGTGTGGAGAGGCTGGCCGTGTCAAGAAGGACTGTTACCGGGAGGCTAAGTGTTCTTCCTGTAAGGCGCATGGGTATGCCCCCGGAGGCTGGGGTTAAAAGATTATCCATGCGGCGTGAGGTTTGGCTGCAGTTGCACTCAAACACTCGGCGGTTCCGGTATGGGACAGCCTCGTTCGGGAGGGGTGGGATGCTCAGGCGATTCACTTTGGGAATTCCACCCAGAATCGTGGGGGATAAGTAACGACCCCGTTACTTTGGGGGTTAGGAGTTCCCTTATTAGAGGCATGACACACAAAAAAATATATTGATTTAGTATAATATTTAAATAATTTTAATACTGATAAAATAAGGGTACATAATTTTAAAAAAAGAGAAGATTAATTTATTAATGTAAACTCTTTTCAACTAGATTGTTCGAATGATTTTTCTTCGAGTGGTTAAACTGAGTAAATAGTGATCTTAACTTACTCGACTAAATAAAATTTGAATCATCTTTTCATAACAAACAGAATAAGAAAGAGAAAGACCAACAAAATGGCAGATAGGTTATTTCGAGGAAGGACAGAGGGTCAGTAATGGCAGGATAGGTATTGGCTACACCATACTTTAAAAAAAACAAAAGAAAAAACGGATCAATTGCTGTGATGTTCAATATGTAATCAATAAATCAATGAATTAGTAGGAAGAAATATTCCTAAAAATCGTAAATAATTTACTCTTGTGGTACAGTAAAGATACGAATATATTGGAAAAAAAATTGGCACAATGAAGGAATTTTATGTGGTTTTACAATTTCATAAATTAATCTAAATATATGGATGCAAAATATGGTTTATAATAATTTAAATTGATAATTAATTACTAATTAGCTTAATAGAGAGGTAAATACATTTAACTTTTTAACATAAAATAGGGTTAAAATTTATTTTAAAAAAACACACTACAGTAATATTAAATAACGTAAGAAAAACGTTATATTACTTTTGATAAAGTGCTTAGAAAGTGATTTAAGTGAGTTAACATAAAAGGATTTTCAGGTTGAAGCAATTTCAGGCAGTTTTCTCGTTGACCTTATCTCAATAATATCGGAATTTAGTGAACCATTACTTAACGTAATCAAAACGAGGGCGTGGTTCTCGTGCATTAGCATTCGGGCGTTTCCCGTGGAACAAGCCAATGGAAGCTGTCGAATCTTAAATACATATAACGAATTTTTTTACTATTGTTTTATAATTTTCCTAAAATCTACTATTACAATGTATCTTTGGATAGAATTTAAAATAATTAAACCTATACACCAAGTTAGTCTCAAAATACTATATTAAATAATTGTATTAGTCTATTTATTTTTGTTTATGGAACTTAATTATGTTAAAATAAGTACATCGTGCAAAGCTTTACTGTTTACAGCTAGTCGTATTTCGAAAAACCGGTGCAAAATTCCATTTATGTAGACCTGTTATTCTTGATTACCAAATATAACCCACAAGTTTTTCTAAATTTTGAAATAAGTTACAGATTTTTTCTTTTGTAGATAAATGAACATTAGTTAGAAACAAAGGTGAATTAATATGAAATAGAAATGAAAATATAAAGTTTTATTTCCTATTATTTTAAATACATAAATAATTTATTTGATGCTATCAAATTAGTATAAATTCTCTTTTCGTTTTTGTTTGACAGTACTTTTTGAAATAAATTGATGTAGTTATCTACAACTGACAAAATATTTTACTATTTATAATGGATTTATATTACCCTTTTCTCTCAAGTGAAAATGCATAGTGTTATTTTAAGTTGTTATTGTAAGGCTAGCTTAAATGGCAAACTGAATAATCAAAATTATTACCAGCTCACAAAACCGATCCCTCGGATACCCTCAATGATTTTTTGTAACCAATGTGCCAAATTTCCAATGTTTTCTATGCTAAATCATTCCTGCATTTACAACATACGCAAGCAACTTCTTTTAATTGCTCTTTTCTAGCAACTCTCCAGATTGGTTTGTAAAAGAACAACTTTTATATTCCAACTTAAATAAAAATTACCAATGATTAACATGTAAGAAGTAATTTATTTTCTATTTTTGAAAGAAAAATATTTGTTTTAAAAAAGGAATAGAATTTTATTAAATGGAAACCCATTTAAAATTTCATTTTACCTCACTTGAAAATATACTTGAAAGTTTTCTGTTTGAGAAAAACCAACCAAACTATATTATTATTATTATTCTTGACAGAACAAGTTTTCAAATGTTCTAGGTTCCTAATATCTCAGAATAAAAAATATGATGTGGACACCACATCACTTCCTTGTACGCCTATTAAATTACATATACACATTTTTTTAAATGAAAAGTACATAAAAGTTTATTTCATTAATAACTTTTGATATTTTTCTTTTTTTTATTGTTCTTATTGAATAATTATTTATTGTAATTTTTTTTTAAATCAGAGGTTTATTAATTAATAGATTAATTAATTACTAATAAATCAATATATTTAAATAAAAAAAAGTTAAAAAAAGGCGATGAAGTCTGATTCGAACCGATGTGCGTTGCCCTTGTAAGATCCAAATGTTTCATTAATTAAATTTTATTTCGCTGTAAAATATCGTTGAAAAGCTCTTCATGAGACCTTTTTATTATTACACTTTAAGAAAAGTCCAAAATCGAAATGT
The DNA here is from genome assembly GCF_047948215.1 of Lycorma delicatula. Classification (NCBI taxonomy): domain Eukaryota; kingdom Metazoa; phylum Arthropoda; class Insecta; order Hemiptera; family Fulgoridae; genus Lycorma; species Lycorma delicatula. Next base: position 67,861,279 of record NC_134456.1, on the reverse strand, counting down.
TTTGAATTTTGGGCTTATTTGAACACTTTTGGTTCAATCTATTGCACTCAAACGGGAAGGTGCAAAACTAGATGTTAAAACAGTCCTAAATCCAAAATTTTCAACATCCTACGACTAATCTTCTTTAAGTTATGCGAGATACATACAGTACGTACATACGTCACGCCGAAACTAGTCAAAATAGATTCAATAATGGTGAAAATGGATATTTCCGTTGAAATATGAAAACCGTAATCTTTCGCCTTCACAATACTTTCATCACTTCGTACAAGGAAGTAAAAATGCAGAAGTATCGGCTTTGATGGCTGATTTTTGTTTCCCGGTTCATATCAGTTTCTTTATTACGGTATAAAACTCAAAACTTGAGGGTGTATTTTTTCTTGCTTCATTCATTTAGATTTAAAACGATAATGACTTTATTCCTGTACATAAACATTTTATTAACTAAATCATTCGATGTAAAATAACTTCTCTGAGTAAGTTTTAATTGGTTGTACCTATAATCATTGTGTTACTGGAGGTTTATAAGAGGGATAATACTTCAAATATAAAGTTTTTAAACCGTAATTTAACTACTTTTATTATTTAGAAGTTTTTAGAATTTTATTCTAGCTTGGTTTACTTATTTACGGCCCACATAAATGAAATTATTCATTTAAAAAAATAAAAAACAAAAAGAAAAATCCGAAATAAAATTATTTTTAATTACTTACTGAAAAATTAAGATTAATTTAGTGCAGGGTAAAATTAAAAACAACAAAAAACTTTTTTTAAATATTTCTGATGATGTTAATAAGTTGTTTTATTAATGAGTAATGAAAATAATGGCTTCATTGGCAGGGGAGTAAGACAATATTCCTCTTGCCTAATAAGTTAAAAAGAGTGATAAAATCTGATGAAAAGGAAAATAAAGGAAAGATAAAGGTTAATGAAGAAAACACATTCTGCTTAATTTATTATCTATAAGTAACAGGAGCTATTTACTTAGATAGAAAAATTACAAAGGATTGGTGAATAAAGAAGATATTAAAATTCAGACTTGCAATGGTAAAAAGAGTTTTTATGAAGAAAAGAAATCTGCTGTTATCAGAAGTAGATTTAGAGTTAAAAGAAAATCTTTTTAAATATTTAATGTGAAGGATAGCACACTGTGTAGTGAAACATCAAAATGTAGGGAAGCCGGAAAAAACAAAGTATTGAGGTGTGGCATTGCAGGAAAAGTAAGAAATGAGGTCGGTTGATAGACTAGGAGATGAAAAGCTTGTTAAAAGAAGTGGGAAAAAGAGCAGGTTGTGGGAAAGTCTTTTAAAAAACGGGCAAGGATGATAAAAGCAAAATCAAATTTACAATATGGATGACTCAATATACACCCAGATTGTAAATTTGATCCTAGATTGAAGTGTGAACGGTAAAATCAGTAATGGAGAATAAATATTAAAATTATGAAACGGTTAATTGAGATTGGATGCTGTAAAATAATCGACTGCATCAAACCGACCAATTGACTGAAGAAAAGCTTTTATTAGTACAAAAAAACTAAAAAAAAATTTAAGTTGTTTTTAAACAACCAAATTATAGCTAGCTAATTTAATTACATTGCATATTAAATTTACATGTTACATATACGTTATGTACATGACGTATAGGTATAGTTCTAAACCACTGCTTATTAAAGAACTGAAAATATTCAATTAATTTTTTATGTGGCGAATAGTAATGGAAATTTTGCTTATATACATACAGAATCGACATTACATGTAATTCTAATATAATCCCATTATTATAATGACAATTGGGCCTAGTACCATTTATAAGTAATAAGCTTTATTGTTAAATTACGCGCCATGAAAGTCACAATTGTTTACTATTAAATAAGTTACATAGGAAATTCAGTCATTGTTTTATTTTAGTTCATTATTGAAGAATTTTCTTCATTTTAATCATCCACCTGCCTTTTCCATTCCCCTATAACAACAAAAGCTCACTTTGTGACTGTTGCGATCAACCGCTACAAAGTGTGTGTGTGTCTGTCTGTTCATTTGTGCGCGATCAAATGTGTAGTTTCTCACATGAAGTGGCTTTGAACGTGTTTATGTTTATTTTATTCTTTTGTTAGTATAGTAACATGTTTTTAAACAATGCAAATACAAATAATTTGTAGTAATGAGGTAAACAAAACAGGTTTAATTTAACGTAAGCAAAAATATTTTCAGTTTACTTATCAAAGAATTAAACCGCAGTTAATTTTAATTTATAAATATATAAAAATGTCTGCTGAAAAATTAAACATTATGTTTGTGTTAATATTCATGAATTCATACCTATCACAGTTTTCATAATTGAAAAAAAAAATGTTTTAGTTTAATATTTTTTTATTTCCCTTAAAATTCCAGAATTTAGGAATTATTAGTAACTTTTAGTAATTCATAAAATGAAGTAAACGAAATTTATTAGAAAATAAAAAAATACAGTTTATTAATATTTAATTCTTCATACAACTTTCTTCACTTTAAACTAAATTCGGGTATAAAAGTAAACGTTTACATTAACTTGAGAAATATTTATTTATTTTTATCATAAAATTTTAAAGAACAAAACGGTAGACAAAGTTAAAACAAACAAAATTAAAAGTAATAAAATTGTATTTGTAAACTGGAATATAAAACGCTTATTTTAAGGATTAAACGAAATTCTTTCTTTTACATCCTAAGGATATCCAATTATAAAGAGATTTTTACGAGTAAATGGAATAAATGAATTGGTGGAAAAAACAGCAAGGCCGAAAATAGGAATTAAAATCAAGATCAACTGATTTAGTTACAAGAATGACAACGACACTGGACGATCAGTGTAAAAAGTAGTTTCTACATCCGAAAAAACAGCTACTAGAAAGAACATTTATGGATCTTGTGAAGTTTTAAATTTGTCTTGAATGTAGCAGTGAGATCGGGTGGAGATAGGTAACATAAAAACCGATCTTATGTTGTGACCTAATATTGGATCCTAAAAATGCCAGTTACATACCGTACTTGTGAGATAGAAAGATAAGATTTAATAAAGATATTATTTTTTATATCCACGTAAAGAATTTTTATACATTTCACTAAAAAATTATTCTGTTAAATGGAGTAATAAAAAAATGGATACGCAAGCTATTACTGTATCGATTTTTTCAGTTATTAAATCCTGCATATGATTAGCCCTTTAAGAGATAATATATTATGCTGAGAAAGATTTATTTATTTTTTGCAGTAATTACAAATGTTACTGTATAAAATGTAATTACATTTGCTAGTGAACAACTGTAAAAAGAACAACTGCTACATTTTTACATATACCGATAATTTTCCAAATAAATATACGGCTATAATTAATACATCCAGAAAAATGCTTTAAAATTTAAATATTTTCTTTCAAGAAAGTTGAAGGTTAAATATTGGTAAATAGTGAATAAAGTGCGCGCCACTAAAGATAATTCCTGCATGTAGTACCTAAGATTATTTATATATTCTTAGTTACACTAAAACTAGCCTAAAACCCAAAAAGGCACGGATTTTTTTTAAATTCACCTCTAAACATATACCTACCTAAAACTTGCAAAGAAAAAAACGATTTTATGTTTTAAAAATCTTGTGTAAAAACATTGAGAATATAAATAGAAAATGGTTTACCTTACTCTTTTTTTTGAAATGTTTTTTGATGATATTAAAAAATTTACATTTTTACGTGAATAAACATTTGACTGAACATGATAGATAAGTATAATTTTTACAGAAACAATTACAGATTTAACAATAAATTTTTATGATTTTAAGTGGTTTTTGTTTAAATCATTTACAGTAGGAAAAGTAATCATCCTCGATAAATGTATCTATACATGCAATGTAAGTGTTACATAGAATATTAATGGTTATTTCTTGAACTATAAAATTAAGTAATATTATTGAATTGAATATTATTGAAATCAATAAATTGCTGAAATTGGGGGAATGGAGGGAGAATAAGCGAATTTATTATTTATTTTACACAAACATACACACCCACACACCTAATTCAAATAATGATAAATAAAGTTAAAATATTAATTTTAAATTTAGTACTTTAATATTTATGTTTAATATTCCAACGTTTATGTTTTAAATTGGCCTACAAATCGGTCTGGAATAATAGATAATGTAAACAGTAATAAAGTAACAGTTTTAATAGTTGGATTAAACAAATATTCCTGAATTTACCTTTATTAGTAATGTACAGTACTTACTTGACAATAGCATTCATCTATGTCTATCTATATATTATACATCTGTTGTAAGCAGTATGAAACAGACAGATCAGCCAGAGGTGCTGTCCACTGATCAATTAACGCGTTTAGTACTAATGACACCTTAATTATGTCCCTTTTGGGTCTGGATGGAACCACGTCTAATCATGACCAAAATTTCACTTGTCAACAGCGGATGTAAACTTATTAGATACGTTATATTGGATATATACATTCGTATATGTACAAACACATAAATACATCATACATTCACATATATTTTTCGGATGAAACTTATGTTTATCATTAGTAGTTAAAACATCGCCACTGTATTCGTAATTAAATTAACTTTAACTCAGTCTGACAGAATATTCGTTGTTATTGAATTGTTAATTTTCAAATTTAATTTTAAACGTTCGTAAAACGTTTCAACTTTATGATATGAAATATTTTTAACTATTACGAACTATTACTTTGAGGTTTACTTAAATTAAAAATAAGCTGTTATAAATAACATCACATTTATACTTGGTGTAAAAAATACTGTACGTAAAACTTTCACATTATTAAATTCATACTACAAATAGATCTTTATTACATACAGTATTTTAATTAATATTTTGGAGAAGAAAAAAAATGAATTAATAAATAATTTGTAGTTCGTAGAATGTTTATAATTTTCTATCAGAATTATCCGTAAACAGAAGGATAGGTCTCCGACGTACGTCACGTGAGACTGGCATTCGACAAACGACTGTGTGGCGCGTGTTACGTAAAGATTGTACTTTTCTGTCATTTTTTGTTTCCCCGCCTTCCAGAGCCGTATTCGCGACTAAGCATAGACTCAGCTCCGGGGTGGGGGGGGGGGGTTGCTTCGCCTCAAACTACATCGGAAGGACACAAGGCCCCATCCAGGTAGCCGGGACTCGGTCTTTTTACTTGCCATGCCTCAACTGAGGAGTTCCCTTTTGGGAACTCCCCACCGGGATTCCGGTCTTGATGTCTTTCCTCTGATGGGAAACCCCCAGAGGGATCCCCATCTGGACTACGGTTTTATTTATTACCCCCAATGGCATCAGAAGGGAGGCCCCACCCGATCATCGTAGGTGGAAGACCGAAGCCTCACACCCTTCCCGAGTGAAGCTGTCCTTCAAAGATAAAAAAAAACCAATTGCACTTGGGCCATAGAAACTAACCATAATTCAACACATTAAAGATGACGACAAAGTTGCTCGGCTGCAGTTTTGTGCGGAAATGATGGGTAGAATTGCAGACAACGATACAGTTTTAGACAACGTTATTTTTAGTGATGAGTCAACGTTTCACATCTGTGATCACATAACTACCGAATATGGGGTAGTAAAAATCCTTATTAAACTTTGCAGCACGTTTCATATAGCCCTCAATATTTTTTGTGTACTACACAAACAAAGTCTGTACAGACCGTTCTTATTCCAGTAGGCAACCGTAATTAGTATAGTTTATCAGGACATGCTTTAAAACTTTCTAATTCCTCAGTTAAACGATGATGACTAAGACGGACGATATTACTATCAGCAACGCGGGGCATCACCTTACTACCGCCTAAAAGTCCGAGATTTTCTTAATATTCGATTCCCGGTTCGGTGAATTGGTCATAAAAGTCAAATTGCACGGCCAATTTGATCCTCAGATTTGATCCCGATAAGATCTTTAATGTAGATTTTCGTTAATGATTTGGTTTATCTTTGCGTGTTGCTCTTCTTAAACTAAGACTTCGAATTAACGCCGCAGCTGTAGAAATAATTCATGCTGACTACAGTCTGGAATGAAATTGACTTCACATTAAAAGCAATATCGAACCATAGTGAATGTTGGGTGATAAACTTTATGTGTTTTTCTATGACATGACCTCAACCAATTCGGAAAATTATTTCAAAAAATTTTTATATGCTTTTAAATTTGTGAAATCCTTTCATATATTAAATTTAAAATTACAAATATTTTTCGAATATTTATCCAAAAAAACTATTCGTGCAATTATTTTCTGTACTATATATATAAATTTATAAAGATGAACATTGTTAACACGAAGAAATTTTGTCATTTTTAGACGCATAAAAGTAAAATATTGTAAATAAAATTTGCACAATTTTTACTGCTATATATACATATATTTTTTTACTGCCGTATATTACAGTTTATCATGAGTGTTAACAAACATAATATTAAAATGAATAGCTTAAACACATCACGTTATCGTGAATTTCAGTACAATCTTTCATAAAAATCAGATATCAAATTGAATGATGTAAATTTTTATTTTTTTGATTGCGTTGATATTGATGTCTATGCAAAATTTCAGCAAAATAGATCTCCTCGAAGTAAATATCTATTGTTAACAAAAAAAAAAAAAAAACATATTTTTTTGGATATAAAATAAACTATGATTGTAGTAATTCAAGTTTTTTGAATAGCAGTTTGAAATTTGTACTAAGTAATTCCTAAAATCGTTTTATTAGAAACAACCAAGAAGTAAATTAATATAAATGATTTAACAGAATATTAATTTTACAGAAATTGAGATTTTTTTTAAAGGGTAACTTTTAAAAAAAATCGTAACTGCTTAATTTCAAGAATATAGAAGGATATTTCAAGGATAGAAGTCAAAATAAACAAGTAACAGACAATCACCTCTCACTTATTTGGAAAAAACCATCTAGTCTCAAATTACTCTACATTAATTGCAATAAATCATTTTACGTAATCTATTTTCTCAACGTTTTAATCTCTTTAGTCAGATGACAACAGTAATGGAATATGTCATTTATAAACCTCTTTAACCTGTCAACTTGCTAAAGTATCAGTCCTACAAGTGGGTGTAAATGCATATGTAATTAGATACAATTACCAAGCGTAAAATTACAATACAGCTAAGAACTGCTGACCTCGATGATCTGGGTTGTTTTACTTTGTTGTTTATTTCTTTTTGTTCTTTATTTATTTTTATCTAACGTAATTATAATTTTATTATTTTATTATATTTCAACATCTATGATTTTTGTTTCTAAATACTAAATTTATAATTTAAATTTATTTCTATTTTTTCTTCAGCTAATTGTAAAATTATACTAAAATAAATATTTTCCATTTAAAATTATTTTTATTTTTGAGTTTTAGAACATGAAAGAATTTTAAAAGGTGCCCATTTTCCGTTGTTTTGGCATCATACTGTTTCTTTATAATTTATTTTTTGTACATGTTGAACGTATAAGTTATCACCGAATACGGGTTGTTATTTAAAATTCAGATAAGAAAAACTGAATTAAAAATAAAAAAATATCATTTTGTGTAAGATCAGAGTTTATACAAAGGATGAACTTTGGTGCTGTCTTACAACTTTTTCATTACGTAATCTGTCAACCCCTATTGTTTTGAAATGTCATCTAACATTTAATATTGCTTTACAAAAGCATACACTTTTTCTTCCTTTCTGATTTTATAAGATTTTTATCGTCTAGCTAATAAAAAGAAATTACAGTCAAAGCTTTCGTCCACAAGAACTCATCTTTTACGGGTTCTTCTGAAATATTTTCAAGTCTTATGTTTGTAAAAAAATGTGCGGTTGTAATATATTAACCAGTTTTTAGTTTGATTTTAAATTTTCTTTAATTTAATTTTATATTAGATCGCGAGAAGTGTTTTGTAATTATGACCATCAAAAACAAATTTTATTTTAAATTGTAAATTTGAAACAAAACTAATTTTTGGTTATCCGAGACAGCTATTTGGTGCACCCATTTAAAGTCTTAAATTCGATATGTCTTTCTATATTTGAAAATGCATTTACTTACTTACTATCTAGTGGCAATGAATCTATCGCTATGTACTGAACACATGAAGTGGAAGTAGGCGAATATTCTTAACTTATAAAAAGACTTTCTTGAAAATTCTAAATTGATATAAAAATGCAATGAGTAATCAAAACCTTCATACTCTGTGGAGATTACAAATTAGAATACGATATTTCATACCGCATAACAGCACCTCACATTTTTATTTAAAATGTTGTCGGATTAAGAGATGTTCAAATTAGATAAGAAATATTAAATACATACTCTAATATGATTTATATACTTCATAGGTTAGTCGTTTAGTTTGATGATTTCTCATTGCTTTTTGTTCTGTGCTAACCATTTAATAACACATTTCAACATCTTCAGTTTGTTATATGCATATCTTAATCTTTGTCTTCTTCTACATGTTTATCTTCTATGTACCTCTGTATTATTAAATTAATTAAACTTGGATTTCTTAATTAATAGTAAACCATGGATTTTAATTATTAAAATTTCATCACAAATTTCTTTCCTCTTCTGTTCGTTCTAAGTCCTCTTCATTTCTAGTTTTACTGGCTTACCTAAGTTTTTAACAAACTCTTGTAATACTATTTTATATAATTTTAAATAAGATTATAAAGTTCATAAAATTCTTTAAGGCTTCAATCTTATTGAAAAAGTATAGTTATTCAAATTTCGTAAATTACAATTTTTTTAATCTTTTTAAGGAAAATATTAGAAATATAATTTTGCTATACTGCAGAAATAATAATTTTAGGGGTGATTTTTGCAGGTTATAACTCAATTTTTAATTTCTTGGATATTTAAAGTGTAATTATAGGTTAAAGTTGACATTTATTTTTATAAAATTAATATTAATTCTTATTTGTATTTTTGAAAGAATATTAGAAGCCATTAAGTAAAATTATAAAAAATAAAATCTTTAGGCTTATTCTGATTATATAAAATAATGAAAAACTCATGATAATTGGATAAAAAACACAAGCATTAAATGAAAAATATATTTATTACTAGATCATTACGCTCTATAAGCTTATTCTATAGAGCAAGAGTAGGACTACAGCTACCGAGGGTTAATAATAAGTGTTTATTTCATATAATCATTTGCTGTACATGCACTTTTGTATTAAAAGTATCAATCTAATATTAACATATCTTTCTATGAATTTTTTTTCAAATATCCATTAATAATGCTATTATAAATAACGTAAAAAACTTTTTTTTTTGTAATCGGATTACAATTCTGTTAAGGAAAGAAATTTAATGAACTGCGTAAAAACATGCTAAGAAGTTTAATTTTAGGAAGATTACGATAATTCAAGATGCAGAGTACGCACGCAGTAGACGTTCCGTGTTTACGGTATATCTGCTTGAAATCCAGTTATCGTCAAGCTGGAAAAACTTCTTTACATAATAATATTACACTATTTAACGTTATATTTCATTTCAATTATTTTTTTCTTAGTCATGATCGTATTTTAACTTTTTTCGTCTCATTTTATTGGTGGTATTTTTTAAAATAAATATTTATAAACTTTAATTTATTTATGTTACATCAAAACCCTATGATTGAATTACACGAACTCTTGAATTTATAATTATTTTTTACTACAAGTGTATTTTTAATGTATGTGTGTGCGCGCGCGTGTGTGTAATTATATATTACTATGATGCAATGCGTAAAGAAAATTTTGCATAATTATTCTAAACTGCACTCGATAAACAAAATAGATAAAACTTTTTTTTAGCTCACTCAAAATTTGACCTTCCTGTGTCTTGCCAAACAAATTTTTTTTCGAATAATTATTTAGATTAGTTAAAAACTAATAAAAATATTGAACTTAAAGATGTCTGTTGTTTTTTCAATTACAAATCATGCTGATATTGTCAGTTCATACAAACCACCAAGTATGATTTAAAGTTATTATGGTATATATTTATTATGCTATTACAGCTTATTAACAGTATGTAAATAAATACCAGCTACTTTACAGATATATGAACACTTCCTAAACTATAGCGGATCTTGAGAGATACAATAACAGATATTACTATCGACTTATTTATCAGAATAACAGGATTATTTACTGTTGTTGATTCCAAAGTTAGTATTTTTAAAGTATATTATATAAAGCTCTCGTGTCAAATCTAGATATATTCTTGAAATAAATACAGTAATTATGTCCCGCAGATTTATTTTGAAAATAATAAAAATATTTGCTAAATGTCTCATAGAAGTATTGTTCGGTAAAAACTAGACTAATCCCAGACAAAATTTCAGTAACGAGATTATTTATAAAAAAAATTATTTATAAATCTTTTAGCTAAGTAAGAAATAATATTAAAAGAATATACTAAATAGTTATTAATTTCTTATTGTTTTCACTACACTGTAGTATGATTATTATGAGATTTTTTGGTCTAGTAAATGTTTGGCGTGATAGAAGGTGTCTTAAATTCATCTCATGTACCTAATTCCAGCATTAGATTACTCTTTTTCTAAATATTAATTTTATAAGTGAAATACAGAGATACACTCCTTATTCTTATAATAAATAATGGCAATGGCAGTGAAATTATATATTAGATTATAAGCGATTTTCAGAATTTCAATACTTTCCGATCATACACTAGCAAAATATTAATTTTGATTAAATTTACGAATCTAATACCAATATAAATAAGTGTTATATGTTTTTACAGAAAATGTATCTTATGAGATCTATCTAAGATGTTGTTTATTCATTTATTTACACATAGAACCGATTATTAATTGTTATTTATTGTGACTATAATGGGCTTGGTTCATACAAAAATCTTTATTTTTATTTTTATTTATAAGTTACTCAGGTGAGAGAAGACTGGCGTTTGACAGTCAGTGAGTTATTTTTAAATTAAAAAATAATGAATTAAATTATTAATTTCAATAATTAATGTTGATTAATCCCAATTAACTGTAATATATTTAAGTAAATATATTACAAAACCAGAAGAAAAAAAATTATTTTTCTGTGGCAATCCTCTTAATAATAATAATGTTAGAAAGTTGTTTCTACCTTGTTACCATTTTACTTAGGAAAGAAATGCATGATTAATCAGTTGTGGTGTTAAGATCAGTTTAACTGGTAAAATACAAACATTTTTATATGGAATGACTTTATACTAAGTTTCAAAATCTTTAGGTGGTATAACATCCACTGTTATCATTATTTATATATTCCTCTTATTATAATGTAGCATGATCATAATAAGCGGAAATATGGTAATCGTGTAAAAAAAAATCACGTTTCCACTTTTTGTAGTTTTAAACTATTTAGTGATACAAAAAAATGAAAAACGAGTTTTCGCTCAAAGGCGCGAGTGCGTTAGGTTAATAACTCGGGATTGACTGAATTAAAAAAAGAAATCAAGTCTGGCATCGTGATTTCTATGCATAAAATTTTAATGCTATAACGTTTTAGTCAATCTACTGATAAAGATATAGAGGGTTCAAGAATCATATCTTATCTGAGGTTAGAAGTAATAAAATTTAAGTTTAAGCTCTTTTTAAAACAGAAGATTGTGTCTTATTTCCACCCCCGAAATCACTTGTAATTATAGTTTATAAATGTACAGTTAGTGTAGTAATAAATAAAAGTTTAACTAAAACTTTCAACTACCGTTAGATTTCATGAGTTTCACTCAAAACTGGCAACGTCCTTGACGATTTTTTTGATAACATTTATAATTCCAAAGTAGTAGAATTTATGTAAAGTAATACCCTTTTTTAGATTTAACACTTCAACGTAATTACGCCCCTACCTGATTTATAAAAATGTATTTGTCTACAGCTACGAGAAGGAAACGTGCGCTCTGGGGGCAGCTCAAGGAACCGAACCATAATAACCCTATCTAGCATATTTCTCGTCAATGAAATGGTAAATCAATTTTATCTTCAACCATCTTTCTTCCTAACAATTTTAAGCCATATAGACTTAGAATTAGAATTAATATCCCTAATAAAATAATGTCCCACAGCAGATTTGAACTGTTTTTGAGATAGAAGGGAAAAATTAGACGTCTTTCCACAGAAAAAGACAAATTTCATACCAACATACATTTGTACAGAATTTTCCGCCATAAAATAATTATTTTAGAATTATTTAGGTCTGAAATTGTAAAGGAATAAGAAAGAAAGTTGTTGTAAAAAATACACATTCACATATTCCCAAACGTTTTCACTTAATTTTTATGTTGCAAATTACATTGTAATTTTGAATGAAACATACTTAAAATTTTTATTTACTTTAATTATTCATTTACGTTACTTTACTTATTTATTACTTTTATTACTTATTTACTTATTATATTTTACTACTTATTTATATTATTGAAACTTAATGTTTTTTAAACATGATAAAGGAATTTAAGTAGCTAATAAAACGTACATTTTCCGATTTTCTTGGTTGAGTAGGTTCTCGGCATTTCGTACAGAGGTATTGGGTTCGAATCCCGGTCAGGCATGTCATCTTTTCATACGCTAATGACCTCCACCGGAGTAATGACCGTAGCTGTTGCTGATGCCCGCTCTTTCATAACAAAAAATAAAAAGAAAAAGAAAAAATCGCACATTTGTGCATTTTCAATTCAAAAAGAAAAAATCATTAATATGAGCTACATAACGAGTTTTTCAGTCGAGTTACGTAATCGCCTTGTCAATATATTTAATACTGAACTACAACAGATTAATTCAACTTCATTAATTCTATATATATTAATTCTAATTGCACTCCTAAATTTTATCAACTTAAAATCTTTTTTTACAAATTTATGCTTAAATGATTTAAAGATGATTTCAAGAAGATTCCCTAAAAATCTTATTTATCACTTAATTTCTGTTAGAAAATGAGTATTTGAATATTATTTATTAACCTGATAATGCGTACGCAAATAATTTATAAGAATTTATTTTACCAAATCTGGGGGAAAATTTTTTTAAATTTTTTTTCACATTAATAGTAGTTTAAATTGTTTGCTGAACAAACAAAAATTCACCTTTTGCATTTCAATTAGTACCTCAATTAGTTTTGCAGTATTCGATATTTACCACATTACTATATACTTTTAAAGAAAAGAGCTGAATTATTTACTCTTTATTAAATTTAAATTACTTAACCAATGCTTACACTGATTATTAAACTAGATAATATTTTAGAAATAAATATATATATAAGCCAAATTATTTATTTTTAATAATGTTCTTAAATGAAAATACGAATAGGTATCTTTAAAGATAATTATAATTTAATTGAGAAAGATGAGTAGAAAATATAAATTTAATGTAGAACTGTTGATTCGTCATTTATAATTTGTTCTTTCAAATAGTATTCCCAAGAAATACTAAATTTCCAATGAAGTTTCATTCAGCGGAATGAAAAGAAGACCGTTCAAATGAAATTAAGTTTACACAAAAACTCCTCAAGCTGTAGAGGAAAACTTTTATCTCAAAGCTACTATACTAATACAACCGGTAAGATTATAAAAAGTCAATCACGACTTACAGTCGGTTTACTTGTGGTAAAGTACAACATAAAATGATTAAAACGTAATACGGTTTCGGGGAAATATATCCCTCAGTAAATTGCATCTATTCACAAATAATTTATAAAGAAAAATCTACCATTAGTCCACTTACATTAAATTATAAAGAATTAAAAATTTAAAAAATAACCCATCAACATACAATAAATAACCTTTACTGTCTCTTTTTTGAACCTATAATAATCTGAATATTATTACTTCGAAATTAACTCCTTAAATATATAATAATTTTTTGTGGTATATACTAAAAGGTTCATACAGTGTTTTATTTTAGGATAAATCGCTTAGTTTACGAGGAGATTAATTACATCAATAACTAATTGTATAAAATTTAGGTGCCTTACTAATAAACATTTTAAGGAAAGCCATATGTAGATTTTACAGTATGTGTTTTTAGAATTTTTATTTCATCTCTGATCATACGGTTAATTGAGTGAAGTTGAATCATGACATCCGCAGTGAGGAGAGAAGAGCCTATGGGTTCATCTCGATGACGTTCTTACCACATGCTAAAAGTGTACGGTACCTTGGTCTTCATTTTGATCGTCGTCTGACGTGGAAGATCCACGTAAGAGAAAAAAGAAAACAACTGGTTATTAACTTTAAAGAAATGTACTGGTTGCTGAGCAAGGAGTCACAGCTTTCACTATCCAACAAATAATTATTGTACACGACGATCCTAAAACCGATTTTGGACCTATGGGATCCAGTTTTGGGGTATAGCAAGCAATGGCAACTTTTAAATTATACACCGACTCCAAAACAAATTACCGAATAGCGTCAAAGAGACGCCTTGGGCCGTAAGAAACGGTGAAATGCACGAATATCTGGGTTTATCGTATTACGAAAAGAATACAGTTATTCGGTATAAAATATAAATTGTGGCTAAACAACTACGTGAACCATTTAGCTATTAACCTTCTAGACAATAGTAAAGACATTAGAAGGCTAAATCGACTCCACATGTTGGACCTTGGTGACTTTAAGTGATTTTAGGTCAAACTGCATCAACATACTGTTAGCTATAGTATTTATACTTCACTTTGTTTAATTTTAATTATTATTCTTTCTTTATTATTTATAGTTTTATTTTCATATTTACCCTCGTTTATAAACTCTTATGATTGTTTTTATTTTGTGTCGAACTGTTTTCTAACCTAACTTTTATGTGTGTACTTACATTAAATGTTCCGTGTAAAAATATCAGTGTATAATTTTTAAGGAGCTTCGATGGAAGCCCCCACTACATTTGTTTGTACGTCATCATATTTACTTACGGTTTCCATAATAGTGTAATCGATTGTAAATTTTGTCTTGAGACAATAAATTTCTGATGATTAAAATATTAGTAACTTCGCAATTGTTTTCTAGCATGAACAAATCGTAGAAACGTTTTTGGGGCTCATTATTTAGATAAATATTTTTGCATAAAAACTAATATTAACGGAAAAATTTATAATATTAAGTAAGGCACATACAGTTGAAGAATTAGATATCGGTTGAAGCTCTAGCAAATGTATCGAGATTTAACTTAGAAAAATACAGAGAAACATATATATTTTTGATATTATTTTTTATACAGATTAAGGACACCAGTAACTTAACGTAAAGGTCACTAGATCATTTATATTTCAGAAATTGTTAATTCGGTAAGAGCTAGATTTCAAAGCTCAAACAAAATGTTCTAATCAATGAATTTTCATACTGGTATCATAAGCTTGAAATATAAAAAAAATTATCTATTATCGTAAACTGATGTCTAGTTTTAACAGTACAAAAAACATTTTTTTTTGTGTCTTGTGTTTGATTTAAAAATAATTTTTAAATAAACTGTTTATTTCAGCAACTACGTTATTTTTATAATTATTAATATTACAAACCATAATAGTTATTATTTTTACAACCCATAATTTTAAAACTGTGATAGCTCTAACCTAATTTAAAAGATTCTCAAGAAAGAAGGTCTTACTTCTGAAAGTAAAAAAAAATTGTTGCGAGAATAAGTTTTAAGAATCACAGCCCTAATCAATCTTTGCTCAATACCATAGATTTTAGATACAATATTTCATGTTGAAAGAAAATTCTGAACAGTGAACAAATTTCATATGAAAGAACTTGTTCAGTAGATTATAAATATACCTTAAATAATGAATGCACTTTTTTAATATGATTTTTAGGTTCTTAGACTCAGACATACGTATTGGTTGTCTATTTTTAGATTGTAAGAAATAAAAATTCGAAAAGTATTTATTTTCGTAGACATAAGAATGGCTTTTTTTATACCACTACTAAGTACATAACTTGTTATTGAGTTTTTGCATTAAAAAAATAATTCAGTATCCAAATAAGTTTGACAAAATTTCAAAAATTCAAAGAAGTTGAATTTTTTCTTATAGGTCTATTTATTTGTGCAGATTAGTAGAAAAGTAGAAAAAGCTTGCCCAATTTATTTTTGTGCAACTTTTATATGATTGGAAAAGTTCCGGGTTTTTATTTTTCATAAATATTATTCACAAAAAAGTCTAAAACTGAGATCATACAATGGAAGAGAGAAATTTTTTTCAAAAACAGTCCTCCCTCCTTTGTTTTTATGTGAGTTCAGTATTTCTTGGCTAAAATCGAACTAAAAGTTAGACGATTTCTTACAGATTGTATTACAGGAAGTGAAAAAATCCAAATTTTTTCTGTCGTTGAATATAGACTGTTTCTTTAAACACCGAGCTTCCAAAGTAAAAATAGCATTTAAAAAGGGAGTGCTCAACTTTTATTCCTATAACTTTACTTAAAAAAAAATTAAAACAATTTTTGATTGGCCTGTAAACTCAGTTTAGTATTTTTAAATAAATCTACTGCAAATGATCGACACAAAAAAAAAATTGTATGATGTTCTCTATATATATTAATATGTTTTGACTTTTTGGAACGTTTTGTAAAAGTTAAAAACTTCCGTATTAATTCAAGTTATAACAAAATAAATAATAGAATTGATAGAATCTAAAAATATAAATTATACAAAGAGTTTAAATTGATATTTAACAAATACTATTATTTTAATATAACCTGCATTAGAAATAGACAGATCATGTAAGGAAGAAAAGGACGGAATCGATCTCTGGGACACAAACAGTAACAGCAACGTGATGATCATCAACGGTTCCACTACGGATTGTAACCCAAGCGCCGTGGTTCGCAAGGAATACTCAGATCTACGATTACACTGGAAATACATACTGGAAATACGCTCGAGAAGTTGAACGCCTAGTTTCGAGATATGTGTCCAAGTTGAAGAAACGTGTTTCTTATTTAGGTTTGAACTTACGAGACAACAGTAAGGACATAGGAGGCTGGAAAGACTCCATGTGCTTGATCTGGTTGATGGACCGTTATGATGATCCGGCTTGTTGGCGATAAAACTTCTTATAGTTATTTTTGTTTTTTTTTACGATTATTCAAAGTTATGGTGCTCACGTTTATTATTTATCTATGGTTATCTTAAAGTTAATGCTTTTTTTATTTTATTCTATTTAGTAGCCGATCTGATTGATGGTGTGAAGATATTTAACAATATTCAAAGGCATTATCAAATTTTATGTTATTTCATATTTACATAATTTATTCATAGTATGTATCATATATTTGTTCATATTAATTATTTTTTGTACTTTTTGAGGATTATCATTGCATGATCCTATTTCAAGTTTTAGAAATAGCGTGTAGATATAATTCATACAACAAAATTATTCTTTAGAAGGATTTAAATTAAGTTTTATATAGCTGAATTATCATTTTGCAATTAAATGACCAGTAATGACTGGTAAAGAGTTTTTGCTAAAAATTTACAGTAAGTATTAAGCAGTCATAAAATAAAACTTAAATCTTAAAACGGACTGTTTTGTTTTGAGTGAAAGTATCTTATTAATTACTTGAAATCATTTGACAATTTGCAAAATATTTTTATAACATTAAAATATTTACCAAAGAAAAAATTTGAAGTTGTCCCAGTGATCTGAATAAATGTGTAATACTACACGACGTAGAACTGATGTTGTTACTGAAATAAGCGATGAGTTGGAAGAAGAGATATTACTCAATTAGGGTTTAAAGTAAGGTTTATAAATTTTACAGGAGTTAATAATAATAAGTTGCTGGCAAAGTTATTTGGATACTATCAGAATTTACTGAACGGAAACACGATGAGAGTTGTAGATAACCGACAAATTCATCGATTATTTTGATATGACTTATGGTCTGCAGAGAACAGCATTCTTATGCGTAAAATTAATTACTAATATAAAAAGAGAATTTTTTTATAAAGCTAAAAACAGCACTATTTGAAGTTAATTATTTAAAAAGAACAAAATTTATTATCGATGAAAGTGTTTAGAAAAGGATGAACCTTTCCATTATTTTCGAACTAATATTTCAAATAACTAAGACAATAGTGATGTGAAAAATTAGTTTAAAATCTCATCCGGTACCAAAACCATTATGTTCTATTCAGGAAAGTAAAGAGAGAAGGCAGAGATCTAAAAATTTATAAAATAAAAAAGGAAATTAAAAAAAATAATAATACAAAAATTTAATTAATATCTAAAATTAGATGATCATTTCGATTGTTTAACAATTCAATCATTAGAAATGAGGAAATAACACTATAGAGAAAGTATGTTGGGATAAAATAATAAATATAATGATTAATAAGAGATATACAAACCCTGCAAAAAAAGATTACTTCTACACGTAACTACAAAATAAAAATAGTTGTTGACTAAAAAAGTTAAATCATTTTAGACTTTGCCAGTCATATGCAAAAATTTTGCTTACAAACTATTCAAAATAAATTAGATTCCTTCCATTTATCCCTGCCAGTAAACACCGCGTATACAGTTGTATAAAGAAGAATTATCTGTAGAAAGAAGGAATTGATAAAGTCAACGATTGTAATACATTCGACAGGAATGAGATTCCTGAGAGGTACAGCTAGGTTCACTATGTTGGATAACAAGAAAACTGAAGAAATGAGGAAAGAATTAGGGATACCTCCTCTGTCAGGGATATAAATCCAACTTATGTGCCGACATTGGTAAAATAGCTAAAAGAATTAAGCCTCCTAGCTAAAATTCTGAAATATAGTCCGTATGGAAGATGAGATTGAGGAAAACCTATGAAAAGACGGATACCGAAGCCGGTTATATAAAATACCCATGAAGAGGGATCGAAGAAACAAAGGGATGAACCTCAGATGTCAAAGTAATATCAGCTCCTTTAATCAGGATTAACAGGATGAGATAACCGTTAATATTCTTGAGATAGAACACTTTAACACACCGATTTATACAAAGTATTGAAAGCCTCTAATATATATTTAGTCTCCCTATCCTAATTCAACAAAAAGTTTCTTCTTTATTAATAAAAGAAGTTTTTGAATTAATTACTTCTAGAAATTTTTTACTAAGTTACATACTAATTACTAATTTTCGACCTGTTTCAACACAATGATATTGACTGATTTTTTCAATCTTCAAAAGTTATAAGCCAAAAAATCTTTGAATATGAATTTTCATATTCCGCTGTACTTCGTGAGTGACGGAGTGGTAGCGTCTCGGCCTTTCATCCGGAGAATCCAGGGTTTGAATCGGGCATTTTCATCCCGGGTTCGAATACAGGTCAGGCATAGCATTTTTCATGCGCTACAAAATTACATTTCCATATCTCATGAACAAGCTTTAAGCGTAAATGGCGATATCTCAAGCAAAAAAGTAAAAAAAAAAAAATTAAATTACTAAATTTTTGCGTGATCATATGCTTTGAGTAGTAGTTCTTTTGGACGCTTTTACAAAATATGGGAAAAATTTGAGCTGTTAAAATGCTGAGTGAATATTGAAACAATTTTAGATTTCCAATGAATTTGTAAGACAGTTAAACAGAAAAAAAAATTAATAATATTTAGACACTGGCGAGTATAATTTTTATTTTGAACTATTGCAGAATGGTATACTACTCTGTTTTATAGAGAATGGTTCTTCTAAATGAATTTCGTTGGCTCTTATCAGTCAAAAATTTTTGTGTTATTATAAAATTCATCTAAAATGCATAAGATAATATAAATATTAATGTAATAATTATTATATAAATTATGCAATGTGTAGTTTGATATTAAATATAAACCGGACGAGGTACGTGACATTTCAAAGGTTTACATTGTGCAGATATCACTTATTTTCATCAGACATTTAATATTAGATATCGAAATAACAAATTATTTTAATTAATATTGCACAAATGATTCGTCTGCTTTTAATTAACTTTATTATCAATAAAAACGTAACATGAGAATGCTCTTAGTCATTCTATTTGAGTATCTTTTAATACAATTGCTTATTACCTGTTGTTTAATATTATGTAAATAATCTAATATGATATATGAACCAAAAGCTGACCTAAATCATTATATTTGTGTAATTTTAGGAATAATCAACTTTTCTATAAAAACTGATGAAAAAGCTTCACTCGTAATAATTTCAGTATTTTGAGCACACATTACTTTATTTAAAAAAAAAAAAAATCCCAGTTGCATATCCATTTCATTAAACAAAATAAATTCCTTATAATAAGTTTATAAATGAACTTTCATTTAATATTATAAAATGTATAATAATAATTTTGGATAGAAAAACTTAGTAGTTTTTCTAAACTTATTTAGTTCTAAACCTTTACCGAAATCGCTGAATCAGTTTTCAAATTATTTAGTTACAATAGATGAGAGTATTTATATTTTTATCGTAGAAAAAATAAAATAAAATTATGACAGCGGTATCAATATATTTTAGCAAGTTTATGTCTTAGCAAGACATCAACAGTATTATCATGTAACATTGTGGATAGTAAAGGTTATATAATAACCGATATACCTAAATAGTTCATCTCATTTATATTAGCTGTATGATTTTACCTACACGAAAGTTACGTAGAATCATAAGCTATATTAATGACAGGTTTCTATTCATGTTCGTACGTTAATTATATATTTTATTTTAAAAATAAAAATAAAAACCGACTTCAAAAAATAGTAGTACTAAAAAAGTTACAAATAATAATATTTTTATTTATTAAATAAAAGTATTTACAGTAAATAACTATTCTTGAAGTCGGTGCCAGCCAACACAAGTTAAACAAAAAAAAAATCTTATGATCTACGCAATACAAATTCTACTTCAAACAATGTAATTGGTAATAGAAGTTTTACTACTATAAAATGATATCTACAAAATATAATACAACAATAAAATGTGGCATGCAAAAATATGATAAAAGAATACTTTATAGATGCTTAGGTACGTATATTATCACTATGCCTAAGCGAACTCAAGATGGGGTATGATCTTGAGATGCTTTATCTTATATTCTCTTGAGATTCCATTTTATATAAAGAAATCCTGTTTAGCCGCCTAGTGGTTGGTTGAAGTACTTTACGTAATTTTATGTTTAATTTTTGTTGGCTGCCACGGAATTCAAGAATGGTTATTTGTTGTAAATAATTTTACTTAATTAATAAAACCATAATTATTTGTAACATTTATTTTAGTACTATTGTTTTTTGAAAAAAAAAATATAAATCTTATTTATATATATATTTTATTTAACGCATTATCAGTCTTTGACGGATATTCCAATATGGCCGATATGCATGATTAGGGCCTTTGTCGGAATATTCTGACGTCAACATTTTGTACAGTTTTAATTTGTTCTCAGACATAATATTCCTTCGTTTTACGTTTTTTTTTTTTTTTTTTTTTTTTTTTTTAATACTACTCTGCAATGATAAATAACGTTAGTTCTTAATTTTGATTCAGTGTAAAGTGAGGGATTTTCATTTGTATTTGATCGTAATCAGCTGACCCGGCTGTATAGTTATTAATAATTGTTTAATTTTGAAAAAAGTATTAATTTGTTGTAAATACTTGAACTTCAGTTAATAAATACAAATATAGTTATTTGAACTTTTTAGTTCTATTATTTGTTGAAGTCGGTCTTTATTTTTTATTAATTTTTTTTATAATCCCACCTACTTTTGTACTCTGCGAGCAGTCAGTGGCTAAAGGTGTAGAGCTGTTCGATTTTTTCTGGTATTTTTTCTCACATTATCATCGGATTTGGTTACAAATTATTGGGGACCATTCGAAAAGTATACTCTTTCTTTTAAAAAAAAATATCAAAATCGATTTCCTAACGTCGGAGATATTTCGCAACATAACTTAAAAAAAGAGTATTTTTTTAAAAATATTTTTCCTAAGATTCACATCGAATATGGTTGAAATCTATATGGGAATGTCCCGAATGTATACTCTTTAGATTAAAAAAAAAATTATCAAAATCGGATTACTAACGGCGGAAATATTACTTAACATACAATAAAAAAAATTGTCGTATTGATAACCTACTTCTTTGATGTCGGTTAATAAAAAAATTCTTTTGATTCTTTTACAGGTTTCCTAATAAAATAATAAATTATTAAAATCTTATTAAAAGAATTAAGGCTTGGTGTTAGGGAGTTTAAAAATAAAAGCTAGTAACTACAGTTTTATTCTTCGTAAAAAAGGATATTCTTTTAATAAAATTTAGCCTACATCCGATTCGAAAATTATTGTTTTCATGTAGCCTACATCAGTGAATAAAAACGAACAAAATATGTCTTTATAATAGATAAAAAATAATTCAGAGATATTTGAAGGAAAAAACACATTTATACCGTTTACCAACAAGTAAATATGAACAAAAGATATTTCCTTCCAATTAGTACAGCATAAAAAGAAGCACTACCGTCATAAAAACCTTTTAAAAGTTTTTCCCTTAAAGTCAATATATTTATTTATGCAAAGACAACAGTGATGATGATGATGATGGTGGTGATTATGATGAGATTGAACTTTTTAACATCTGAGAAACGAGCTGTCATTAAGGGAGTTGATGAGAAGGATGCAAAACAAAAGCATCCATAGTCACCATTAGTAGGGAACAACACCGCACTTCCTCCTGATAATGGATAACTATGAGCCATCGGAAAAAACTCACAGCAAGAACAGAAATTGTACTCTGCAGGGACCTTGTTTTTTGCTTTCAGTAAATTGCGATTAAATCGGAAAAAGACAAGGTCAGAATGGATAACGAGGCGTGGTCTCTTCCGTGTTTTATTGCCCGCTAACAAGCTGCCTCAGCTATTTTTTTTTTACATATAAAATACTGCACTTTTTCAAAACCTATTATTTCCGTTTTTTCTGGATTTGTTATATACAGATTTATAATTTAAATAAATTTTGTCAAAATTTCATCAATATTATTTTTCAGTAAATTACTATTTACGTATAATTACATATATACCTATAATTAAATATTTATCTATAAACTATTTTAAGAAATTTACATTACTGTCTGCATATTTTTACATTACTGTTATTACTTTCTGCATTTCAATTCACATTACAGCACATAGACCACCGTTATAACATAAATTTTCATGAAAGGATATCAATTTTTCTCTTATTCAACATGAACCTTTTGTAAAAATTTTCTGCGTTAATTAAAATTCAACCGAGACTTTGAATTTAACATACTTCTATAAACTTTTAAATACCAAATGCCTAACTAATTGTAATTTATATTCGTGGGGAGGCTAGACTATATAAACACTAACAATCTGAAATCCAACTTTTTTTATTATAAGCAATGGATTTATTTTTATTTTATTTTTTTAAATGCAATAACTGTAGAGCCTGACCGGGAATAGGGAGAGACTGGTACCGTATCATTCTCGGTTACTCACCTAATATAAAAAATACATATTTAAAAAAATAAAACTTATTTTAAAAACTTCACAATAAAAGGCAAAAATTAATAGTCTCAATTTTTCATGAATTTAAAATTTTTTCAGATGAAAATTAGGATCGATAACTACCTACAAACTATGAATGTAATGTAATAATAAAAAAAATAGTTATTGTAAATATCTAATCTTGAAGTGTAGAATTGTCAACTGAATCTGATGTAGCTGACATTCTATTACCCATTTAGTTTAACATACAGTTCGCTACAGGAACCGGAGTCTATAATTTATACAGTTCACAAAATTAGCACTACTAATATTTATTATTATTTCATTCATTTAACAATAATATTAATCATTTCAAGAATTAATATTAAATAACATAATTAATTCGTTTTTAATTGATAATATATAGTTATATACCTTATGAAAAAATCTTGTTTTTTGTCAATATTACGCTGATCCAGTGATGAAATTAATGAAGTGTAATTTAACAGAAGTTATATAGATTGTTTTATAGATCTTCAGAAAAATAAAACACACTAAGCTACTGCACGTTTTACACAGATTTTAATAATACATACACTTTAAAAAAATAAAAATTACACAACACTTTAGAAACAGAGTCGGGTTGAATGTAATCATTCAAATTGCTAAATTTTGAATTTCTCATATCGTCACTTTCACTACCAGTATCTTTTTCCAAAGAACTTTAATAAGGCTTTGTAATGTTGTCAGTTATGTGCTTCTATATAATGTATTCATTTTCATTTTTTTTAACATTTTCGCAATAAGGTTTTCAATGCGATGCGTCCATTTTTGAAAATTTATCTTCGGCAATCCACTGAAAATTGTTAAAAGTGATAGTGTGGCTTTCATCGTAGCGTTTTATTTCAGACAAAACCATTTCAATGGGATTTAAGTCTGGATGGTACGGGGATAGTCGTAAGACTACGTATTCATTTTTCTTGGGGTATTCATCAACAATAAACAGTTTGTATTTTTCTTTATTCCTTTTAGTTACTCGTATATTAAAGGTTTCAGCGTAGTAGATGAGAAAAGAATGCAATAATTATGTAACCAGTCCTGCTTTTCTTATTTTTTTGTATTGTATGTATGTAATTTTTCTTACAATGTTCTGTGGTAAGATGCGTTGTGTAAAATTATTATGGAATTTTCGGGAAGATTTTTCATTAATTTTTCTTCAGCCCATTTTAAGTATTTATTTGCATTCATAGAGTCATGAGAGTAATAATAGTAAAATCAGTTATTTTTACACGGATTTGAATACTAGATAGTGAATACCGGTGTTCTTTGGTAGTTGGGTTTCAACTAACCACACATCTCAGGAATGGTCGAACTGAGACACGACTAGATGTCATTTCATCCTCTGAAGTATTATGTGAACGGTAATTACCGGAGGCTAAACAGGAAAAAGAAAGAGTCATGATAGTTGCCAGTTGTTGCAATTGCTTCCAAGTTAATATTGTGTCGGAATAAATCCAATTTTATTCCAAGAATGTATGATAATCAATCTACTGCCTTTAAAAATTGGTCTTAGAAGTCCTCTCTCTGAAGCATTCCTCCATTATTCGTTGAGATATGACTTGAAAAAATATATGTTTCAAAAAGTTAGATATTGGCCTGTTTTCGGTTCTGAATTTTTTGATCGCGTTTACCTACTGTATTCGTTTAATCCTAATATCATGATGTTCAATAACAAGTTTTCTGTTGCTTTCAGTTTTTCCCTTTTGAAACCCAATTGTTGTAGTACTCTTTTTAGGCTTCTTTTACTTCCTGAGAATTCTGTTGAATTTTTCATAGGTACCAGCAATTTTCTAATGGTGGTAAAATGACTTTCTTTGAGATGAAATTCGTTTATGGTTCTTCTCACTACGCAAATGTCGAAATCATCGAGGTCTGTTACCGGCTTGTTGCGGATTTTATATTTCTTGCTGTACTAAAAGAAGTAAAAGCTTTCAATAACTCTTTTCTGTTTCCTTTATCTTTGAACTTGCGACAGTGATATTTTACACGAAACTTCTGTTTTTTCTTCACACTATTGGATTGGAATAATATGCTTGTCGTCATTTCCTGACTTCAAATTTACTTGCTTCTTCTTTCATGAATTCGTATATATTATTGATTAACTCCCGAGCTTGCCAAGTTAATTTTACGAGTCACAGTGGAATTAAGTTCATTACATCTGATTACAACTACAGAACTAATAAAAATTTAACTTACAGTATATACACACTACTATAAATCAAGAAATGCAAAACGCGGCACTGGCGAACACACTCAACAGATGAACAAAATAGGATTGTAGATTGTTATTACTTAAACCTTTCAACTTTAATGTATTCTATAAATAGAATAAATATAATAGTTGATTTATTTTGTATATGATGCTTGCTATCGACGTATGTCTTATTTATTATAAGTAACCTAATTAGAATCAATTATTTACTACAATGACTCATACTTACAAAATTGTTTAATGTTAAAGGAAGTGTTGACTTTCATTTATCGATTTTATCAACATATTCATCATTCGTAATTTGTAATCGCTGAGCCATCAATTATAATAATTTATATTTTAAAATGCCTATAACATTATCACTCAATAATTACAATAATATAATTCAGGATAATTTATTGTAATTGTAATTAATATTATAAAATAAATGATAAAATTATACTTAACATCGATTTGGGGTAACAATTTCTTTGTTAAATAAGATTTACTTTTAATTTAAATTGCAAAATACTTGAGATTGAATCATGAACAGATTAAGTGTTACGTATTGTAAACACCGATACGAGAAATGTTTGTAGAATCGTTGAAGTACACCATATTAGCTGTTTGACTACAAGCTTTCAGATTTCATGCCCCCCCCCCCCCACAACTACACCTCTGTATCAATTGATAATTATTATTCTATTTAAAATCAAACGTCGGAATTCAAAGAATTAATAAAGTACCATTTTTTTAAATTTTAATAAATTTGTTTAAAGTTCTTCATAAATGAAATAATTTTATTTTTATTTAGAATGTGGTTAATTTAAGTAAAAATTCAGTTCGTATGAAAAAAATGTTTGCAAGAAAAAAAAGGTGAAAATCCTGCATCTTAATAAAACTAAGAGTAGGATCGCAGAGAAACGAAGTAAATATTCAACTTCTGAAACCGTAGATAAGCTCTCAGAAAATTGGAAATACGGTTAAGATATATAGAGAGTTTTAAGCATATGAATCCATTTTTTCAAAAATATAATTTTAATATCAAAGTGATATTTTGCTATGAATCATTATGATAAAATTACCCAATACAGAACTGTTACAACGATAAAAGTGGTAAAAATTGTATCTTCAACAAATCTACATAGTCTAAAAAAACAGATTCTTTATTGAAATAGTCTGAAAGAAACATTCAAAGAGTGGTCTGCACCACATGCAAAGAGATCACCAGTGTAACTTTCCTAAAAACTTTAAACTTTAAAGATTAAAAAGACTGATATTTCTTTTGTGTACCGACTTTTCTATCTGTACGGTATTTCATTCTGTATAATGTTTTGCGGAAAAAGTGTAAAAAACATAAATCTAATGAGAAAATTAAAAGGGGTATAATTTTTTTATTCAATATTAAAACATATTCTCTATATGACCTTAAATTGAGCGTAACTGAAGAACAATTCAACCGATCTTCATCAAATTTTCACATGCGCAGTTTCAAATACGATACTACAGCATAGCTAAATTTCAATGAAATGGATCTAGATTTTTGAGCCAAACATTTTATACATGTTCCTATGTGTATGTATAAGGAAATTACATTTAAGTGAATCGTATTTTTGTATAAAAACATCCATGGAATTAGAAAGAAGCAAAGTTAAAAACATTCATACTGGTAGAATTAAAAACAATCATAGATGTAGAATTGAGAATCTCCTACATTTTGAAAGTTGGTTTGTATAAAAGGTTAATGAGTGAAAAATTTCATCATTAAATCACAAATTTCAGTATCTGTTCTGCGAATTTTTTTCCATAGTTACTAATAACAGCATATTTGAAAAAATCTAAAAAATATTTGAAAATCCGTATCAATTAGCATCATTTTTAATTCTATTACTTTATAATGAAGTCATCTATGTTAAGAAATAACTCTTTTACGTAGTATACCTTGCTTTATCGTTATCTCTATCTGCTTAATTTTCTTTTAAAGTTATAAAATATTCATGGAAAATTAGCATAATTATTCATATGTTTTGTAGAATGGTTTATTAATATTATTGTTTCAGCATAATTAATTTTCAATAAATATATTAGAAACTTAAACATACCATGTGAATATATGTTTGTGTGAATATGTGTGAGTATTGTGAGCTTATACTCTGCTTATTTACGGGTTTAACCTCATTTTACATCAAGTTATCTATTTCAACAGCAACAGACAAAACAGTATCATGCTATATAAATACCTTTATTGATTCTCTAATACAGACGGGCTCGGGAATACACAAACACACACACACATCACACAACACACACAACACACACACATATGTGTATACAACTATATGTATAATTTTGAAATAATGTCTAATTTATTGTCTATAGTTTGAAAACAGAGATCTTTAAAAATATTTTTAATTATTTCCAAATCTCATACGAAATGTAAGAAAATATGATTGATATTTTTAAGAATATCGACCAAGTATGTTTAAGAATGATTAACCCAATATGGTTGACCATTCACTGATAAGGTTAAAAGAAATTAACTTTGAAAGATTAAAAGTTTGTTGACTATTAAGTTTTTTACAATATTATTTCTAATGATATTTATGACCTTACAAAACAGAAGACAAGAAATTTTATGAAATTTTACATACATTTACATTCAAGTTTTACATAAGCTAATCTAATACATTTTTAATATTAGGTTATCTCTATTCTCTCTCTCATAAGATATTTTTTTAGAAATTTAACTGAATAAATTTCTCTAATACACACGATACCACTTGAATTTCATGATTATAAGTAACATAATTTCTAAGTTACTAAGCGATAGATATGTTAATAAATGGAAATATATATGGAAATATACAAAATATTTTTTCAATAGGATAAAGAAACCTTTTATAATATTTGTTTTACGGGACCTCAAAAGTCAAGTTTCTTCTCTCTGCTACCGGTACGAGAACCTGCAACCAGGAAACTAGATTTAACGAAATGATATATACCATTATAAGATGATTCTTTTATTGATTAAAACGGTGATTTTCAACTTTTTTAACTCAACTACCTCCAAAAAGGAAAAAAAATGTATTAAATATTTCGCGACCCTCCAACATTAATTCAATGAAACCTAGTTAAAACTATTTAGCTGAGTTGGTAGCGACGGGTATTAACATGCATGTATCAAGTGTACAGGCATGAGCAATTTGCAGGTTCTAACATCACGTGTACGTGCTCCTTGTAATTTGGTGTACTTGCACAATATTTGCTGTGAGAGCGTCATGTTCGAACATGCATATGATACGTTTGAAGTCGTCGTGTTGTCAGCAGTATGAAAGAGGCGTAAGGCCAAACGTCAGTTTAGTCTTGAATGCAAAGCGTGCGTCTGGGTCTTTATGTAACTTTTTAAAAGCGTAGTTTCATTGAAAATAGTAATAATTGAGGTTTCGGCTTTTTAGTGTGTGGTCAAACGGCGTAACTATTTTTTTTTTCAATTAGATTCTTATGAAAATGGATAAATTTGTAAAAAATTCGAAGTGATCATCAGTGAATCTACAGCCAGTGAATCTATTAGTAAAATGACAAGATTGTACAATGGCTGTTATTTAAGTTATAGTTTTATCTCATTGGATGGAAAACCACAGTGTGCATGTTTGCTTTCAATCCATCTTAGATGAAAGCATGAACCCACCAAAATTAATTCGACACTTGGAAGCCAAACATCCGGATAATAAAAACAAACTCGTGGAATTTTTCGAAATAAAATTATATACTTTGAGAAATTAACAAGCTTCTATTCGTATATCAAGCCATACTGAAAAAAGTACACTTGAAGCATCTTATCCTGTTATTAAGAGTACCTAAGATGTCCAAACCACATGCAATCGAAAAAAACCCTCATACTGCCTACTGCAATTGATATGTTGGAAAGCGGATTTATTCTCTTAATATTTTTACTTCTTCCACGCCTATTAAAACATATCAATTGCATCTATTAATCTATTAACAATTGTATCTGTTAATTTATAAAATTGGATACCAATAATTCACTCGAACTCAACAGATGTGATAAACATTTCTCAGTTCTTATGTTTTGTAAGATATTAATGCGTTAGGGACAGATCAATAAAAGGAAATTTGTTGTTTTGTAAATCAATACCTGTCCATCCAACAGAACCACGTCTTTTTGATGTTTTTTTATGAAGCTAATAAAACCTATAACATAAACTGGACAAAATGTATTGCAGTATGTAGTGATGGTTTAAAGGCGATAACAGAAAACAACTGTGGATTTCTGAAAAAAAAATTAGAGGACGTCATATACCAAGTGCGGAATGGACGCACTGGTTCTTTTACAGACATCCTCTTAACAAAAAAATATGCCAAAAATTCTCACACAAATTCTGTGTAAAGCTGTAAAAGTGGTTAAATGTATTAATGTCGACCATTACTGAATAGACTGTTTACTAAATTATTCGATGAAATGGGCAAAAGAAAAATTCTCTTCTTTTAAAGCTTCTTTTACAGAAGCCAGATAGTTATCGCAAGGGAAAGTGTCATCTCGGTTATTGGAACTGCAAGATCAATTAATAATATTTTTCCAAGATAAACACGGCCATCTCGATTTTTATTTTACAAAATAATTAATTTAATTACTGAGTTGAAGTATTTTTGCATTTAAACGATTTGAATGTTAATTTACAAGGACTTAATAAAACAATTTTATTAATGAGAGACAAAGTTTGAACTTTATGTCTGGATTATTTAACTTCAAAGCAAAAATTTTATGTTTACACTCACTTCCGATTATATTGAGAAAAATCTGTATGAAGATACTATTCACCTCAGTTAGCATAACATGAAGGTGCACTTATGTGACCTAAAATTTCAGTTGGCGGATTATTTCCCGGAAGATAAAAGTGATATCTCGAAAAGAATCCAATAATTAGTGAAACGTTATTGCAGCTGCTTGAGATTTACAAGCAGCTTATGTCTGCCGATATCGAAATGAAATATCTGTTGATAAAAAGTTACAACTAAAATTCACATTTGAAAATTTAGATACATTTTAGCTTGCTCGTTGCAGTGAATATGGAAATTTAGCTACAGAACGTTGAAAATATCTCTTTCATTACGTCTTACCTCTAAAAAGGGGTTTTCTTGTCTATGTTTGGGCTAAAAGCTAAATATAAGAATTATCTTTTATCACTTGAAAACAATTTGCTTTTGCGTGTTTCTAACAAAGATCCGCGTATATAGAAAAGTTTTAATGAAAAACAAATACAACGATCTCATTAATTTTTTTTTTCTTTACATGGTAGTTATAAATATTAGTTAAAATGTTTTTAATAAATAACTTTTTTCACGTAAAATTATTTCATTGTTTACGTATAAAGTTGTAGGCTAATTTCGCGATCCCCCTTTCATATCACCATGACTCCCAGGTTGAGAAACACTGGATTAAACTATTACATTAGTATTTTAGCTACTATAAAATCACCATAAAAAGCACCAACAGGAATGGTGGATCAATCTGAATCATTTACGTGAATAAAAATTTAGATTATAAAATATTACATGTGTTTACAAAAGATATTTTATTAAGTGGATTTATGAATTTACGTCATTGGTTTTAAGTATATTTATTATTACATTTGTTGTTATTACTGCATATTTTGAAGGTTCATTAAACAGCGACTTATGTTGTTTTGATGTTTATAAATCGTTAAAGGTAATAATAAATATTTCCCTTTCAGCAATATAATGCTACTGTTCCATCTCTAATATGTATATTGAAAGTAATGTAAGAATTTGTGCTCGTATACAAATTAGCTAGCTAATATCTAATATATATCGTATATAAATCTGAAATCAGTACTTTTTCTTCGTTATTAAATCATTACTATTTTTTATTTCTTGCACTCGAAAGACTAACCTCCCGTATTGCAGATTTTTCTTATATCAAGCGACGCAAAATCCCTAAATTAAAGGATTTTCTGGAAGAGTAGGCTATATAATAGCGGATTATTTTATAATAATATTAGATTTCTTTGATAAAAATCATAAACATGAATATTATGAAAAGTTTTCTTTTAACAATCTAATAGCTTTAGGCAACTTAACAACTCTTCGTGAAACGGATAAGAAAGTCTTCTGATTCAGAGCGTAAAATCAGTCAAAGAAGAGTTTTAGCCGTACTTTTTTTAAAATTAAAGAATTTCGTTATTATATTATTTCATACCGATATAATTTATTAGCAATGGTATTTTTATTTTTTCAAGGCTACGATAATCATATTTCAGAACTGTAATTCATGATATCTTCTTTATTTTATAAAGAAAATAAAAATGAAGTTAAAACCTTAAATGAAAATGATGTCATAAAAGATTTAGTTATTCTATTCCTGGAATAATTTAAATAGCACAATAAGATTATTTCTTTACAAATCTCCAATCCAAGAAGATTCTTAATAGTTGTAAGCAATGGTTTGTTTTAATATTATTGAAATACAAAATAAAAAATCTTTCATAAAATTTGAAGCCGAAAGCATAAAAACAAGCTGTTGGAGAATGTATACAAAGTAGTTTCAATCGTTCCAAAGAACAGATAAATTATTAATTTATTTCACTTATATACACATAAAAGGATTCTAATGAATTTTTATCATTAACGTGAAAGAACACCTATAAGACTAAAAATTGTATAACTAACAATCAGGATCTAAAAAGTGATTCCATTCAAATGTAATAAACGCGAAGTAATACCAAATCATTCATCGTTCATTCGTTCGAGCACAATATCTGTCAAATCAAAGATTTTAGGAAATTAAGTTTTTTGCAGAATATGATCACCCCACTTTAATTTATTACCAGAATTGCTGAACCCTTAAATTTCAGTACTCTGGTAATCAATTTTCTCCCTCTGCAAAATTTATTTATTGTGTTTTAACTATATTTCTACTAATACTTGGTTTATTCTTGACAAAGATTACTTGGGAATATTTAGTTAATATTCTGAAAAGCAAGGGGTTTTTTGGTAATTATTTTAGCAATACATTGAAATATAATTTTCCCAAACTAAATTCATAATTTAATTTTTCAAAGTTTAAATAATTGAATACACCTGAGAATTTTTTTATACAATCATTTAATTCTTATATATTTTTAAGTTACAATAAAACTGTTATTTTTTTATTGTTTTTACTTATTTAATATATTATAAAATTAAAAATATCTTAATTATTTAAAATAATATTTAAATAATTACTGATTTATTTAAAATTGAACATTAACCATGAAAATATTTTACTACTTTTCTCTAATGTATAAAATACGCGATACTTGTAGTATTTATGAATAAAATTTACATCTTCTGTATATTTAAACAAATATACAGAAGATGTAAATTTTATTATTTGCTGACAATTATATTTGTTACGTGTTCAGTTGGATAAGTAAAGAATTTAGTAAAATTAATTATTATTTTTTCTCTCGCCAACAGAATTTTAGTTTGCTGAAAGTTAGCTTGTGATATAATATAATGTTTTCCATTAATTTTTACGAAACTATGTAAAAAAATTTTTATTTTTTGACCACAATTTCAGCATAATAACACTGTAATCGTTAATTATTAATCAATCATCTGTTTCGTCTGATAATTTCTACTATTTTCAATGTACAGTGCATGAGAATCACAAAGCTTTTAGCGATATTATAAATAAAAAATGCACTGAAATTATTTTACAAGGTGTGACTAAACTATTAAAACGACAATGTTGATGTATCTTGAACAATTCTCGATGAATGCAAATAAATCTAAAATGTTAAAATTAATGAAGCGTTCCGTAATATTTTACGTTAGATGTTTTAGTAAACGACTGAATTTTTTAATTTGAAGTTTGTTTATTCCTCAAAAATTGTGGTACAAGTGAACCGGACTTTATTTTTCTTTAATTACAAATTATCGTATTATTAATACTGTTACCTCATTAGATAATGTTACAGTATTAATATTATTGCTAATAATTTTCAATAAATTAATTTTAGACAAGTAGAGATGGCTGTGTATAGTTTTCTTACTCCTAAGCTAGGTTTACGGTAAACAATAAGTGTAGTTTTGAAAGTTAAATTTCTTTTAACTCATATTAAAGTCTTTTATGAGGATTAGCTTCAATATAAATAAGAAATTATGTGTTATTAAAATTTATTTTTCTCTTGGTGGCAAAAAACATTAAAATCAATATAATTTTAAAATTTAAAATTCCATCTATAAAATCTATAACTAAATCCACAAGTTAATATTAGATATAATGTGTATTGGGAAATTATTTTTAATATGATTTTTTATTAGTCTAATTCCGACATAGACAGGCTAATCATTTTAAAACAAGTAATAATAATTAATAAATACTAATACAAATTAAATATCATTAGGTTAATGAAGACTGTATCGACCTAGTATTCTATTCACACTTTAGAAAATAATTTTTTTATATTTTTTATAAAAAATAATTTAACCTTCCTTAGTTATACGCCGATATACAAATTTCATTAAATAATTTGTTTCTTATACGATTATCGTATTTAAGCAAAAAAGTATATATTGTAGGTGATAAATTGAATCTTAGCTTTCCATAGTTTACTAAAATTTAAAGTTTAAACGACAATAATTATTAATATAATAATAAAGAAATGTTATCAATTTTATTAACTGCATTAAAAAAAATTAATTAATATATTTTTATATTCGTTCTAAAAATTCCCTTCTTCTAACTTCTAAATTATGATTGATTTTGTTGGAATTTATATAACAAAATATCCTGACCTGACAATCCTAGGACATGATACAGCTACTCATACCCATTTATTTAAGATACAATGGACACAGATACCAAAATAAATCCACGACATTTCATGCATTCTATTCTACAATATGTCAATATATCGTCGATACATTATATAAACGAAATTTTTACATTGAAATTGAAGCAAACTTAATGTTTTTCCAGCCTTTC
This sequence comes from Lycorma delicatula, assembly GCF_047948215.1. Taxonomy (NCBI): domain Eukaryota; kingdom Metazoa; phylum Arthropoda; class Insecta; order Hemiptera; family Fulgoridae; genus Lycorma; species Lycorma delicatula. The sequence goes on along the minus strand of NC_134456.1, from coordinate 67,826,530 downwards.
AACTCCAAATGATAAAATTATCTGCATCAGGCAAATTTTTTATGTACCTCATATTTTTTTATAGGATACAAAAATGCTGCTTTCATTACATTACTTTTTAGATGTTACGAAATCTTCGGTACAAATTAATTTAGTATGATTAAATATTAGCCGGAATATATATATATATATTATGAATATATATATATATATATTCATTTTTTTTATCTATAAAGTAGATAAGTAACAATAAATTGTTTTATTTTTTCAGGTAATTATCGACATCTAAATTTGAATTTGCGTTTATTGATAATATAACGAACTTCCTAGTCAAATAGTAAGTACAAATTATCTTTATTTTATGAGTGAGATTAAACAAAAACTTTCTACGTTTGATGGTACGTACATTTATATTTTCTATAAATGTATGTTGAAAATTTCCAGATTTTTAAAAATAATGATTTCTCATTGTGTGTTGCCTGCTAAATTTTAATACTCTTACTCTTTATTTTAATGTATAATGTACAAAATTACCTTTTTTAAAAAAAAATACTTTTATGTATTACATTAGAAATGATTTTTTATATTTTTATGAAAACCATAGTCTAAATGTTAATATAAATTATGAAATTCAATTATTGAAGTAAACGAAAAAACAGCCTCTAAAAATCACTTTTTTTTTAAAAAGAGCAGTAGGTGTTTCAAAGTAGTAATCTTATTTCCGTTGCTATTTCTACGGTGTCTGGTATCTGTTACTAACTAGTAATTCGAATGAGTAGTGCCAACAATGTAGATCTAAACATGTACGTGTGCCAAGCCGTTACGCATTATACAGAAATTAATTGAACGCCTCTCTGTGTGCTACCGACCGACAGGATCCTCATATTTCACTTACTACTGACATAGCGCTCGTGCCAGCGGTTAAGGTGGGAGAACGGTTACATTGTTTGATTGATGTGTGGTGTATTTGTGAACGGGTGTGCATGCTTATGTATTTGAGAGGCGTTCGGATGAATGTAGGGTTATGAGCCCACGTAACGTACTTTACTAACTAAAATATTAAATTCTTGATGTTACAACAGAAGTTAATCAATATCTGTCGAAGGTTATTTGTAGTACTATGAGCTAGATACACTAATATATAAATAAGTTTAAGTTTAAAGAATTTTTTTCATGGAATAACAAATAATTTTATTAAATCAGTCATATGCAATGGAAAGAGGCTCTAAAAAAACTGAAAATTAGATTGGTCAATAAAAATAAAAATATTCTATAAAGTACTAGGGAAGAGAGAAGGAAGGAGGATAAAAAATGTATAAAGTGAGATAGCTATTTGATAAATCCGGAAGTCTCGAGGCTAACCAGTTAAAATTTAGATTTAGCGGAGACACAAGAGTTTCTACATTTCTTGTTCATGTAATGACAGTTTGTATTATTAAGTTGAATCAAATATTCGTAATGTTAGAACATATTGTTAATTAGAAGAGATAAAATTTATCGTTGAGAAATAAAACTGAATATATAATAGTAAAAAAATTTATATACTACAGCTATGTTTCAATATTTTAAGTGCAATCATTTCAAACACATTGAACGCTGCACGTTAAACTTGAGAAATGCTGGATAAATTATATTTGTTTTAATTACAAATTAAAACCGGGTATAATTGAAAGGTGATGTTCCAGTATTTGGCTAGTGGAATCAAAGGAAATTAGGATAATGCAACTAAAAAATCATAATCAGTTCAGCATTATAAGTAGCTCTACAAAATTAATGATTCAGTAAGAGGAAGAATCTTTTAATACATAAAAATAGTAATTGTATGAAAAAATCATGTTAAAAATTAGAGACTGTAACAAATAAATATAACTGGTAAAAATACGATAATTTTATACACATTAATTAAAAAAATAGATTATTAGTAAGTACTTAAATACCTCATAGGCGGAATACGACGCTTTATAACATAAAGAAAATGGTTACCTTGTATAATTTGAAGACAGAAATTGTGTGTTGTGTTTCTGTGTGTATATTTATATTGTATATGAGAGAGAGAGAGAATGAAAAGAAAATGGTTAGGTTTTGGAAAATAGCTAGTTCGTAGATAGATTTTTTAAGAATTTTTATTTAAGAAATTTTTAGATATTTAATTTTTTAATATTATCTTCATTATTTAACGTTTCCCTCCTAAAAAAATTTCATAAAATTATTTTTATCGGTATCAGAACAAATTGAAATTCAATTGTTTGAGTGATATTTATTGCTCTGAAATTATATTATATTAATATTTTATAAAGTGACAATTTTATTTGCGAAACGTACAATAAAAAAAATTATTATAATAATATGATTTACAGTTATTAATATCATTTATTAATTTAAAAAAATTACACGTCGTCTGAACAATTTTCAGAATCATTGTATACTATTTTTTATTTAAGTTTTTAGTTACGTTTTAGTAAAGAACTTTGTCGTCGAAGTAAGAGGTGTATTATAACTCGAAGAAAAAATCACGACGAAATTGAATTTGTTCTAACCAAACCAACGATCTTATCATTGTAATCTAAAATAATGATGTTAACAAATAACAAGAAAATATCAATTTGAATCCTTCTAAAAGTTATTACGTTTACCTAATTTATTTATAAAGACAAAAATATATATTTCTTTAATCAATTATAATGTTTTAAAATATTTTTATCCGTTTTTTTTTTTACGGAAATGTATAATTTGAAAAAATGTTTCTTTAAATATTCACAACTTCAAACAATTAAACTGTGTTATAAGCGCAAATCACAGAATAAGCGAATAAATGAAAAAGCAAACGTGTAAACAATGACTCAGTTATTTTCATTTAAACAATACTTAATATATCGTATACCAATATTCAATATTGATGGATTCAACAACTACAACAGCTGACGTAAAAAAAACCATACTTGACATTTTCATATTTTATCTATCAGCATTTGTTGTATTTATTTCCGCTAGTATTTCCGGACGTTGCATTTCATTCTGTTTACCGGTAAGTAGGGTGGGGTGATTATCAAAGCCGGGGCTGCGCCCCAGTGCACACCTACCGGATGCCCGGCGTGTGGCCGGAAATGCATATCATCATAAGGGACTGAGTTGCCCAACAACATTCTTCTCTATCCCCTCTCTAACTACCTTTTTAACCGCCAAGAGACGGATCTCAAAGTAATCCAGCTAATACTGTCATTAGTTATTAACTATTACCAAAACTAATCTTTTTGAATTTTTAGTACATAAATTAAATTGTACTTTTAAGCATAAGTAGACTCATATCGCCACTGCATGAAAAAATAAAAAAAGCATTTAAAAGACAAATTTAAAAGAAACATGTGAAGATCTCTTGTAATTTATGGAAAAATACTCATGATTTCAAAAATCAAATTAATTTTTTTTTGCTTACGTTGTTATTTGTCCGCACATGTTCTTAATAAAACTTATTATCACTTGCCGACCTCTGTGAAGCTGAAGACGCTATTTAGTCACACTTAGTAATGATTTATTTAGTATTTAATCTTGTGCGGAGTTCCCGAGTTCAAATCCCAGTCAGGCATGGCATCTTTTCATACGCTAAACAAAAAAAAAACAAAAACACACTACTTAAAATAGAAGTTTCTAATAAAAAAAAGTCATTCTAAACAGTGAGGATGTGAGACGAAGGAAAAGGTTGAATGTATTGGATCTTGAGATCTACCTTTTTTTCTTTTATTAAAAATTTAACTACTGTGTTGACCATTTATCGTTTTTGCTCTGTTTCATTACTTCTTGATCTACGTGCACTTTGATGCTAACTTTGTGTGGATTTTGAGTTATATTTTATTCATTATTTTAATTGTATTATTCTTTGTTCAAACTTTCTTGTATTGCCTTGAGAAGTAACACTGGATACCTCTCTTTTACGTCATGTTGCTTTATAACATTTACTTATAGCTTCGTTATTATGGAAACTGTATGCAAATAAATCAGTATAACAAAAAAAAAAAAAAATAGTAATAATAATGAAAAAGATTATCACCAGGAAGGGCTGGTTTGTAGAATGACAATGAAAACAAAAGATAGTGTGTTAGGAAAATTGTATCAAAATATTTTCTTTTGAAAAAATGACGATAAAAATTTCGGAAAGGAACAAAATTTAAAAAGATCTTAAAATAAAAAAGAATTACTAATGAATAAACGTCAATGCAAAAAGTTAATCTTTAAAAGAAGAAGGGCTGAACGTCATAATAATGAGAATACCAAATTAGTTATACCGATTTGTTGTCATTCAAAAAAGAGAATTATATAGAAATTCCATCTCATTTGGTTTTCCATTTGTAAGTTACTAAACAAAGAGTTAGAGCCCGGTTTTCTTTATTTTATTTAGCATTAAATAAATTTAGCTTTCTTTAAAAAAAGGAATTATTTAAAGTGCAAACCTAGTAATATAAACTTCACTAACTGAAAATACTTGTATCTAATACATTTTTGATACTATTAACCATGAAAGTATAAAACAACCTACTGAGGTATAATTAATTTTGTATAAATTTATGTTAACATTCATGAAATTATTGGTATCAAACCAACAATTTAATATAATTATTTGTATGAAAAGTATTTTTAACAAATACATAGGTTTATAAACATATTTGTAAGTATTAGAATTCTATAAATTTATTTTTTTCATAAAAAAATACTTTAATTACAAAACCATTTCAAAATTAAAAAAAAAAAAAAGTTATAATCTGTAAATATTTCATTAGGTGAAATATTTTAGTATTTCATACAAAATTATTACAACAGAAAAACGAAATCTATTATAGATTTTCAAAATTTCAAACTGTGAAATTTCTGAAAATTCCTGCTAGGATTTTTAATAAACAGTTAACAAAATATTTATGTTCCTAGAAGTAAACTTACGTGATAATTTTTGAATGTTTTCACAACTGACTGCTACTGATTTTATTTTAAGATTCCTAAAACATTACTACTGTGGAAGAGTAACATTAACATTTTGTGTTAGTAGATCTTAAAATTTTTAACTAGATCTTAAAATTTACGGAAGATAAGCATGTAATCTCAAAATTATTTCACATTCTCTCGAGCAAAGATTACGAAACTATTTTACTTCCAACAGATATTATCAAAATTAATTTATGAAAAAATTGTCTACGGACTTGATAAACTTTCTCGATAAACTTTCTTTATCTTTAAGCAATAATATTTCAACGTTTAACCCATATATCTTCACTTACCGTTTTTATATATTGAGTTAAAAATATAAGAAATTACTATAAAACGGGATATAACTATATAACGGGATGAAAATCTACTACAGATACAGGCTCATAGATTAAAAAGTTACTAAGTATATATGAAATATTTTACCTGATCACAAACTATGCCATTGCTCATTCAGATAAATTATTTCTTGCATTTGCTGACAGATTCATGAACGCAGATGGTATGTTTAGCAGTGCAAGGGCAGTGCTAATCACATCATCGCTTACCAGTTATTTGTACTTAATTATACTAATTTATTCGATATTTAAATACAAGAAAACTTGCCTGTATTAACAATTTTTAATTACAAGTCTGAAACATAAAATTATTCAGTGTATAGATTTCTTTTCAAAACCAATTTATAAAATTGTATGGTAATGGTAACATGGCAAATTAGAGGAATATTTTTGTCTAGTATTGAAATTTATTTACATGAGAAATCACATATTAACTACAAGGGACTATATTGTCTCCTATCTTATTCCATCTATCCATAAATTATCTATTAAACTAAAAATTAAAAAATGGAAAATAATTATCATTTTCCGGCCATAATGCAATTATATTTTCGAGAGGTAATTTGGGATGATGAATTTCCTGTTACTTAAAAAAAATATATATATTCTATTGGATAAGAAATGGCGGAATAATAATACGTTAAGCTTGAATAAAATTAAAAATAAGTATTTGACTTTCTCGGCAAGTGCATCCAGTAGACCTACTGCGCATTTGGAATTAAATTACGCAAAATATATCATATTAAATGGTATAAACTACAACTATCATCTAGTTGTTAAAGGAAAATATATCAATTACTTTAAGATAGTTATACACAAATATTTTTACGTGGTACACGTTTAAAAGTTATATGTAAAAATGTTAAATTTAAATCGTAAAATTTGTATAAAAGAAATAAAATATATACTCTCAATAATGTTAAAATGGTTTATTATTAATTTACTCAAGCTTTATTGGAATATGGCATGGTTCTTTAGGGGGCTCTTGATTTCAATGATGCTCTTATCAATGATGTTTTGTTTTGCAAGAAAAAATTAAAACTGTATAGAATAATTATTGCTCATATTTGGATGTATGTGATTTAATGATTTTCAGATGTTGACAGTGAGATAATTATATGTTAAAAAACTTCTGACATACGAAAAAAAATAAAACAGAGATAGTTTTTAACAAACTGACAAGTGAAAAAATAACTTTAAACTAAACTCTGCAAATAGATTAAAAACTACTACTAATCTTACAGTTGTAAAGTGGCAAATAATTATTTATAGAGGAAATACTAATTTCATTCCTCTGGAAATCGCTGACAATGACCACATCATAAGAAATAAGTAAAAGAAAGAAAGAATTAAATGGTTATCAAATAGAGTTTATTTTTTAATTTGGATTTGAGAGGATGATTTGGTTTAGTTATACATGTAAATGTTTATATTATTAATATTTTTGTTGAGCGATTATTTCAGATGTATATATATATATATATATGTATGTATGTATGTATGTATGTATGTATGTATATCTGCTGTCTGTAGTTATCTATTATTTAAGTAATAGAAGTGACACCGGAAATACAATAACTTTTAATTGGTTGCAATTAATATTATAATTGATACTATCAACTGATTAATATATAATAATGTTGAGAGATAGTATTACTGTTGTATAATCAAGTTAGTTAAACTGTTTATCAATTTTTTTTTATTTCCTTTTGTTTTAATTGATTTTGTACTCTCTTATTATCTACTTGTAAAGAATCATAAAGATAATAAATTTAACGTTTAATAAGTAACGAATTATAAATTGTAAAATCTGAAAGATTTCGAATCTGGAGGGGTTACAATATTTTATTAAAACTTTCTTTTATTTTTCTCACTGGCAATACTGTGTATTTTAATTATGTTTTTAAATTTATACATATACTCGTATCTTATTTAATCATTTTGTACTTTAAGGTGTTTATATAGTCGATAAATAAAAACCTTTGTATACTGAGTTTAAATAAAAAAAGAGCAAAAGTAAAAGAAAGTGAAGATTTTGATTAAAATTTTACAGCTAAAAAATTAATTTTGGAAAAATTTTGAAATATATTCATCTATTAAAAGAGTTTAAAACTCGTACGCATAAAAATTTCATTAACTCCAGCTCCAGTTGGGATAATATGATCCTGTGTCTCTCTTTTCCACTCCTTTGAACCAACAATAAAGTTTACTTGCATCGATGCTCCATATAATGAAATCACTATACTATATTTGAAAATCTTGATGCAATATCAAGTTATTAACCCAATTAGACGTCAGCACGTACAAATATACGCATATACAAATGAACAGAGTTTACCTCAATTTTCTTGAATTTTTCGGTATTTCATACCTTTTATAGTTTCCTCTTTATTATTGTAATTAAAATTATGTACTACAGTTTGCAGAAAAGAACAAATATCATACTCTAAATAATGTAAAATAACTGTTGAAATTAGAAATTCAAGGGGTTATTTTCTACTTGTTCAATAAAAAATTGGTTGTTGTAATATAACATTAAAATTTATATAAATATTTGAGATTAAAAACACGCTCATCACGGCGATTGACAATAAAAATTCAACACAAAATGTTATATCAGTGCTATAAAATATAAAACTATACAAAAAATAACGTAACAATATTTTTTGTTAATAAAAATTAACAATTTATTTTTGGACGTTTTTGATGGCAATTTGTTTAAAGTTAAGGCAGAAATAATATTAATAACATACAATCTATTCCCTGTTAATAAGAATGTTATGTGAAAATAAAAACTGATTTTATTAAAGTCGCCTTTGTTTGACTGTATTACTGTCATCAGTAAAGTGATAATTTTTTCATGTTAATTTTTTTTTTATTAGTGTGTGTAACGAAATATTCCATCTTTTATAAAAATCAAACACCATTTTTAAAACCACATTGTCCAACCTGACTTGCTAATGGTTTGAAATAATATGTTCACCTAATTCTCGCCCACAAAACACAATAAATTATTTGAATGGGTATTTGGGATCCGAAGAACCACGATCTGGAGCAGAAGGGGTTAGTTTATATAACTTTCTGTAACCCTCGTTTTATCATTTAGGAAATGCTCTCTATTTTTGTAGAGTATTTATTATTGAAACAATGCGTTTCTTCAGTTTTTCATGGTTTCAATAGCCCAGAATTAAATTATATTTGCTTTTTAAAACTTTCAAACTATTATTGATGTTTTCAGAGAGCTGAAGTATTACATTATCGTATTATCAGCCAGGTAAAATAAAGCAACCGAACTCCTCCAAGCCCGCACTGATGATCGGTTTAAAAACATATACGTGTCAACAAAACGATGTCGTTTCAACATCGGTTTGGGCTGACTGTCGCAGTGGTTTTTTGTAAACCTAGTGCAATGCATTTTTAGATGTAAAAGAAATGTTTTTCCGTGTGGAATAAATATAATACGGGTAAGCAGTGGAACTTGACTAAAATAGTCACGTTCAGGTCAATAACCAGTAGTGTAGAGTTTACATTTTTCTCCGACGACAAATAATTTATTCTGTCAGCCAATAATCTTTAGTTAAATTAAAATGAATTTATCATAAATTTAAATGAAACGCTTTATCATTAAAAACAATTCTTAACATAAAAACTAAGCGATATTTTTATTTATGATTATTTAATTTTTAGCGATTTTTAGTGGTAACTTTCTTTCAGTTTCACAATTTAGATATCGCGTTTCCCTAGTTGTTCTCACTCAACTTATTCAGAGTTTTTGTTTAAATTTTAATTATTGTTACTCTTTTTCTGTTTTGTAGACTGTTCTAAAAAAAACCTGATATCTCAATCCGTTGTCTTAATATAAGAGGTATTCTATCGTAGTTAAAAGATTTCAATTAGTCTTCTTATCTATTCGTCTATATTAGTTACTACACTACCCCTTGCTTCATTTAAAATATTAAAATTTATGATTACCTATATTTATGAAAAATAACCCACAAAAAGTAGTAAATTAGATGACAACGTTTTTGTTTTTGTTCTATCTCAATTGATTAATTTTTTAATCTTAAGAAAATATTTCATTTTACAGCAAAATTTATAGTGTGATAATGATCACTGAACTGTTTGCAGATATTACTGGAATTTCAATTTTTTTTACCTGAATTAAAATAATTCATTTAATTAGGAAGCATACTAAAAAATAAAAAAATCTGATGTGGATACTACATGACTTCCTTGTATGCATATTAAATTACATATACACATTTTTTTAATACGAAAAGTGCATAAAATTTTATTTCAATAATAACTTCTGGTATTTTTGCATATTTTATTTTTTTATTGTTATTATTGAATTATTATTTATCGTATATAGTTTTTTACAATTGAAGGCTAATAATTATTAATAAATCAATATATTTAAATTAAACAAAATGTTAAAAAGAAGGAGATGAAGTCTGATTCGAACGATGAGCCTTCCCCTTATAACATCCAAATATTTCATAAACTAAAATTTCATTTGGCTATAACTCTAGACGCAATGAAAATACGTACCACTTATGATATATTATTGAAAAGCTCTCAATTAGTGCTTATTACGGCAGTTATGATAAAGTCAAATATCCAGATTTTTTTCGAATTTGGGCTTTTTTGAACACTCTTGGTTTAATCAATTGCAATCAAAAAAGGAGGCGCATAAGTAGATGTCACAACAGTCCTAAATCTAAAATTTCACAATCTTATAGCTAATCGTTTTTGAGTAATGCGAGATACATTTGTACGTATCTCTCCGTTCGTACAAACGTCACGCCAAATCTAATCAAATTGGATTCCCGAATAGTCAAAATGGATATTTACGTTGAAATCTGAAAACCGAAATTTTTCGCGATCACAATACTTCCTTTACTTTATGCAAAGAAGTAAATAATAAATATAGATAATTCTGAATTTCACTACTTTAGCTGGAAAAAACTATCTCCAATATTAGTGATTTGGATTGTCAGTGGAGACGGACAATATATTTTCCAGACTCTATCAGCTGCCTGAATTTAAATCAATATGACTGTAATTATAAAAAAATAAACTTTATTAAAATAAATAATTAGGTTATTGTAATACTATTTTACGAATTCTTTTCGTTTTTTTCATAATTATTTAAAATAACAAATAAAATAATTAATATTATTTAAATATCATATAAATATGTCATTTGTATTTATGTACGTATCTGACTTTATACAAAGCAGCAGTGCTTCTTCATTGTTTCCATTTTATTAACTATAATTCCCTCAAGAAAATAAAAGCTTAAATGTACCAACCTCAAGAGGTTCAGCATAACAAAGATTACCGAATGTACTCAGAATTGTTACTTTGTTATAACAGCAAAAGTTCTTTTTACTTATTCATACGCAAATTACAATGTACTATTATAATACATAATATATGTAGCAACTGTATATAAATATATATATATATATATATATATATTTATAAGTGTATATATATATATATATATATATATATATATACACTTATAAATAAGTACTCTTGCTTGATAAGAATTAATGTTATTAACTCACACAAATGTATCAAAATTGATATATTTTAATTTTATAAGAATATAAAATTAAAATCATTTTGTACGTGGTCTATTTTCGAATTTATTGTGAATTTATTAATTCTAAGATGAATAGATATATATTCTACATTAAAATCAATTTTGAATATTTTATTTACAAAGAATTAGACTTATTTACATTTTAGACTCTTCGTAAATAATAGTATCATTGTGAAATTTTATTGATTGACATGGATAAAAAGTGATTTTATTTATAAACACTAGGGTATGAAAAATTTCAAAGTATTCATTTTACGTAAATCATACGTAGTTTCCAGCCTGTTCTCACTGTCATTAAGTGGAAAATTATTTTTAAAGGTTCCCTGTAATAATTTTACTTTTTTAAGTTTTCTGCACCATATTAAATGTAGAATTCAGCTTAGTAAAAAGGACACTGTTGTTTTACTAAAACTATGTCACCTGTAGTTTACTTTGATAAGCTAAAAAACTTGTTTTTAGGGATTGAGTGCATCGACTACTGCGGCCATTAGCTTTTGTCCCAAAACTAAAACATTCCAACAATACCCGAAAATAACGACAAGTCAGAAGACTAATCTTGACAAAACCAGATCATACAAAAATATTGAATTCGTTAAAACCGCACATACACACAAAATGACAAGAATGTATATGCCCCTTGCCACTTAGAAAACCTTCAGTTAATTTTAAGAAATGTTTATGAAAACGGGTGTTAAGATCCCGCAATTCTTACTAACTCATCTTTAAACTAAATTCATATAAAAATTACAAAACAAACTTCAATAATAACTATCACCTGGGTCTTCCTTTAGGCCATCCTTTTCTGTTTTCTTTCTTCATCCTTCTGATGAACTTTCCCTCTATTTACAGGGTCTGTGGCTTCGGAGATGGAATCTTCCGATCCTCCGCAGTAAATCATGTAGGATGTACTTCTGACGGAATCAGATGATTCCGAGGTAAATAGTGTGGTAAGCACTGCATCAGAGTCTAAACTTGATGCAATTCCCGCTAAAATGATTTGGGTAGCTAAAGAGCTTTTTCATTTAGAGACTTCCGACCTTTCGGCGACTTCGTTGATGCTTGTCCAACACTCTCTTTTGCAACTATCATTAGGTCATTTGCTTTCTTTACTCCATGGATGGAAATTTTCTCTATTTCAACTTTTACTTCGGTATCCTACGTTCAGACATCTTCTGCGGTTTAGTTTCACTTTCCTTCACGTTTTGACTTATCGAAGGCTCATTCCTCGGTTCCGTAACATCTTTTGTTTGGAGACATCTGCTTTTTTATGTCGGTTTTGGAATAGTATCTCTAACTAATCGACTTTTCAATTTATCATTGATGATAAATTCGACCATGTTCGCTAAAGCTGGTGCGCTAGTGCAGCAATCTGAGCATGATGCAACCTTCGGTGATGTACTTCGCACAAAGTTTCTAGCTTACAAGTAGTTAACCTTTTGATTGGTTTTTACCTCTTCAATTGCAAGTTCTTTATTATAAATCGAACACTTTCGGAATCTCGCAGAGTGATGACTATGACAGTTTACATATATCGGCGGATTCCTGTACAGGTCATCCGGATGTAATTGGTCACCGCAAAAACAGATATGTTTCCTAGTTCTTCGTGCTGCAATATGTCATAATTTATGACATCCAAAACATCGCAATGGAGTCGGAATGAGTGGATGAATATCTAGTCTATGAAAGGCGGCCCTTATTATTTCGGGATACTTCGGTTTGTTAAACATCAAGATATGGACGCGGAGGGTACACTTCTCCGTTGTGTCGTGTATTTATTCGTCACATGACTGTAATAACTCACTACCCATAGAGTTGACTAACTCACGCTGAGCGGCGCAAGACTTCGGCAGAGCCAGCTCACAGCAGCTCGCCCACAACCCGGTTTCCACCACCAGGAGGAATGATAAGCATTTCCCGTTTGCACATCGTCCAACATCAACAAAAACAGACATCGGTCAGGGCTTCCGTCCCTGCTGTAAGCACGAAACCGAGAAGCACAACTGTGGCCAACTCGGACAGCTGGGACCGCCAATCTCGTACTCCATAGGGAGTTCATGAGCAATACCATTACCCCGTTGGCCATCATAAGCAAAAGTACCGAAGTACCATGTCATTGCCGGCCCCGGACATGCAATTTGTACGTTAAACCTTGAATTTATCTTAGCTGTGTTTATTGTTTGGTTTTTATTGAAAACAAAAATCGAGCTTGGTTAAACATTCATGGTTGTACAATATAAATAATCTTTGAGTGTATAGAAGTTATGAAGAATATAATTAATGAGATTTTCAGACTAAGAAAACACAACTAGTACGGAAATTCTCGATCTGTTCGAAAAAAACTAGACGTGTATCAAAGAAGAAAATGTTTAAAAGATAAATGATAATTAAATTCGAAAGAAGTAACGATTTATGCATTCATAATTTACTCACAAAACATTAAAATTAGTAATAAATATTTAATAAGTTAAACTGTAGTTCTTAGTAGCGTAATAGTAGCATCTCAGCGTTGCAGGTGGATGAAAATTCCATACATTTAGGGATGAGAGTAATTTCTCTTGAAATAAAAACTGCCTACTTTATGTGTGTGTTTCAAAATGAATATCGGGATTTTAAAGTAATTTAATATTTATTAAATCTTACTTACATTGGTAAATGAATGAAATACCAACTTAAACAGTTTTTCCTATAAGTGTTCAATGTGAGCACCATTCATCACACGACATACATCCAACCGATAGGTAAGTTCATTCCATAATTTAATCAAATCTGGAGTAATTACTGCGACAGCTGCTTCAATCCTGCGTCTCAGGTCGGGTACGGAAGCTGGTATCAGTGGCACATACACTAGATCTTTTATAAACCCCTAAAGAAAAAAATCTTACGTGGACACCACATAACTTCCTTGTACGTCTATTAATTTACATATACACATTTTTTCTGCACTTCATCAAAACTGATTTCATTTGAAAATGAGATACGATCCTGCAATTCTTTAATAAACTGGAGAGCTACACAATTGCTGAAAGATCAGTTTTTATTAACATCAAATATTTATACAATTATTAATTCAACAATCTTACATGAAATATTAGGAGAAGAAAAGTCCCTTTATTTCTCGTATTACTAGATCAGTATTATTCCTGTTTTTGTGAGTTGCCTGATTAATAAAAGTTCCAGATTGCTGGTGTATCGTATAAATAAATGTTAGTAATATTTAAACAATTTCGTTTAGTGAACTCTTGTATAATGGTTACAAATATTAATTTCGACCTTACGGTGTAATATTCAGTTTTATTATTGGATTATTTAGTGAATAATCAAATATGAAAAAGAAACAATCATACAGGAAAGAGAAAGATAAAATGAAGAAATATATCTCAATAAAATACAAGAAGATGAATATGAAGAGGAGGAAAATGTTAAGAACCAAGGAATAAAAAAATTAAGAGAAGATGATAAATATAAAGCAGAAGAAAGTGTAAAAACCAAAGAAATAATATAAAGATTAAAAGAAGTTGATGAATATAAAGAGGAGGAAAACTTTAAGACCAAGGAAAGAATAAAAAAAAAGAAGAGAGAATGATGAATACATAAAGAGAGAGAAATTTTGAAAACTAGAGTATGTGTACTCAAATTAAGATCAGAATAATTTTGTCAGACCAAACAGCGATTAAATGATTGTTAACAAAAAAAAAAAAAAAATACTTGATGATGATCAACTCCGACTTAAGAAGAATATTGTTCAACAATATCAGAGGAATAATGATCTAAATGAGAAGAATGTTTTGCGATTTATTAAAGATCGGACATGTATGCTTCAGTGTATATGTTGTTTTTGTAAAGGTTTATTATTCAATCACTCTGTAGTTAACTTTAATATAGATAAAATAAACAGAAATTCCAAATTAATTAAATAAAATTAAATAGGAATTAAACTAGAAAATATTAACATAATACGATTATGTATTATAATTTTCAATTAATATTACTAAACAATCAGATGTTTCGCAAAATCTATTGCATATACAAAGTTGTAATAATGCTTATTAAATTACATATACATAAAAATTTTATTTCACTACTAACTTCTGATTTATTTTTATTTTTATGTTATTATTGAACTTTTTACAATCACGCGTTAGTAAATTATTAATAAACCAATATATTTAAATTTTAAAAAAAGTTAAAAAAATAAATTCAAAAAACCAACATGCCTGATTCCAACCGATGTATATTCCCCTTATAACATTGAAATATTACATTAATTAAGATTTTATTTAGCTACAACTATGGAACCAATGAAAATAAGTGTCACTATATCGTTGAAAAGCTCTCAATGAGAGCTTATTACTTTAGTTAAGAAAAAGACCAAAATCCAAATTTGTTTGGGATTTTGGGCTTTTTTTGGATACCTTTGAATCAGTCGATTACTATCAAAAGGGGAGGTGCATAACTAGATGTTCGTAACAATCCTAAATCCAAAATTTCAACGTCCACGACTTATGGTTTTTGAGTTATGCGAGATACATACGTACGTACATACAGACATCACGCTGAAACTAGTCAAAGTGGATTCAGGGATGGTTAAAATGGATATTTCCGCTGAAATCTGAAAATCTAAATTTTTTGCGATCAATTATGTAACATCTTTTAATATTTTTTTTAAGTGAATTTTGTGATAATAAAAAAAAACGTATTTTTATTTTCATTTTATTTTTATTATGTTGGATTTTCATCAAGTAAAGGCGTCGGTTATTTGAAGATATTTATGTAAACGGATAGGAAACAAATATTTTTTGTAAATTAATATTTAATTCATGGAACTGATTAATTTGAAAGTATGCTGTTCAAAATTTATCTTTTTCTGTTGTGCAAAAAGCTCCGTTCAAGATCTGTAAGGAACTGTATCCAATATTCATGTAATGAGTACACATGAAGGTTGCAAAATTTTTGTATTTTCTGGTCAGCAGGGTACTACATCTGTATGTAAAAAATAACAACGTGTAGTAGTAGCCTCTAGCAGAGGGTATCAAGGAGGCATTACAGCTGCATGTTAAAACATAAACGGTGTACTGACCAGGCATCGTGCTATCTACTTCCCACATAGGAAGTGAGATAATATCCAACTACCTAAGAGACTGAATGAAAATGAAAATAATAAACCAACAACTTCTACAGTACAGCTAAATGAGATTCTAACCGAGCAATAATAAATAATTTTTCCTTTCTTATCTCACCATTCAGAATTAAATGAAATAGAGTTAATTTTTTTGGGACGAGTTTAAAAATTGACTATTGTTCCAATTCTTGTATTTTTATGATGTAATTTTCTGTAGGAAATAATTATCAGAATGAGAATTAAAATATATTCATTCAAAATTGATGGGATAAACACCCAACCGGGTAGGAATTGACAGCATAAACAATCGTTTGTGATTAATATAGAGAATGAGTCTAAAAATTATGAAAAAATATCGAAGCAGAGAAAGATAAGTAAAACATATTTTGGATTTGACTAGATAGAAACATCTAAAACAGGAATTTTATGACATAATTATTAGAGTGATTAAACTTTGTAAAAGAAAATAAGTCATTTTATTAAAACTGACATATTTTGGTAAGCTAAGGAAATAAAGTTATAATAGTTGAGTTAATATTTTACATAATTACGCAATAATTTCTAACAATTTCATTCTTTACCTTTTATAATTTGATTTTTATTTAAATATAGGTTCTAATATCGTACATAGTTTGACTCTGTTTATGGATATGATAAACATATTTAAGTTATTTAACTTTAAATACTTATTGATACCAACATGATAGAAACGGGAAGATTCTTAACGTAATATCTTATGTACATTTTTGATGGAGTGCAGATTTTAGAATTAATGTTTTATTGATTAAACCGAGTAGAAATAAAAGCTTAGAAAATAAATTACTTTATAATCTGTATTTAGAATTTTCTTTGGTAGTAAATGGAAATATAATGGTTAGTTTTGAATTCCTAATTGAGACTGCTGAATGCAGCAGCAGAGGAAACAAATGTTTTGATGTTATTTTATAATTGGGGATTTCAAAGTTGCAAATTAATTGATGTTTTTGTTAACATAACTTGTCTTTTTTGAATAAAAATAAAATAAAAAAAGTAAATTAAAAAAAAAATAAAAATTAAGTAAAATTAAATTAAAAAATAAATAAAACCAGCCTAAACACTTCAATTATTCTTTAAATTTCTAAATTTTAAAATCACCACAGAATTAAAAATAAACTACCAACAACTTTCTAGTCTTTAACACCAACTTTCAGAAATCGAAATTTATAGACTTTTTTAAGAAGTTTTAATTTAGTTTTATTATTAACTGTAACCTTACTTCATTATACGTGCTTTATTTTCGTTTAAAAATGGATAAACCGAAAAGTTGCTATATTTTATAAAAAGAGCCGTTTGCAAGAAACGGGTGAAGATGTGAAACTTTTTGCTAAGTAAAGATAAAAAAATGTGAAGGATCGACGCTAGCCGATTGGTACCGAATGGGATATAAAATTGTAGAGTTCTCCTGAATTATGCTATGTTTTCGAATACGTATTCATATTAAAATAGTCATTTATGAATTATACTTAAATGGGGATACGGATAATATAATACTATTATTGTTCTATTGCGTTTTAATAAAAATATGAAAAGAAAAAAGCTAAACGAAATACATACTCTACGGCCAAATACATTCTCTGTAGACTGCCTGAAATGCATGGATATATATATATTAATCATATCTTTAAAAATGTAAAGCATCTTCAAATTATATGTCAAGATACTAGAAAATAAAATCGTTTTTTAAAGAAATTTTTCATAAACTTTACCTGGAAAAACTTACAACAGGACCAGTAAAGGAATTTCTAAAAAATAAAAATAAACAAAAATACATACGTCAAATTGTGAACCTTTTCCTTTTTTACAGTTAGTTAAAAATAGTTTAGTAAATATTTAATCACTTTATTTTTAGATAGTACATTTAATTCTGATTGCATCGTAAAAATATACATCATGAAATCTTTCCCCTGCAATAAATGTTTTGCAGCATAAACACTTAAGAAGGATGTGGATATTTTAGTCTAGTTTTATGTAAAATATTGCTGCTGTTTTATTTAAATATTATAAAACAATCCACATTAATTTTACTCTAATTGCAAAAGTTTGCTGTTGAATTAAATTGTTTTAATTATCCATATTAGGGAGATTATAGGAAATATTCCTTTTTCCAACAGTTTTTAAACAAATAGTTTTAGTCAGAAAATAATGAAAGTGATTAAAAATTAAACTTAATTGTTATTAAACAATAATATTTCACTTCATTATTATTTACTTTAATGGAGAAGATTAGGCTTTTTTACTAAGTAGATAATGCATTAACTAAATTGGATATTCTATATGTTAATATTCTTCTTAGGGAATGTATGTATCAGTATTTTCTAATATATTTTATATTACTTATGTTACTTTTATCATACTTTTTCGAACTGAAGTTAGGTGAGAAATCAACATTTCGCTATAAAAATTCACTCCAGCGCTTTCTGAGAATTGCCATATTCCTTCTTTCAATCGGCATATAAAACATTTTCTACTTCTAAGCAATCCTACCCACGGTAGGAAGCTTATGATCATGTATATAATCCCTACAATATTTCATCTAAACATGGAGAGTAACCGACCTATTTCCAGGCAACTACAAATTATTTTACATTATTCTTTTTTGTTTGAAGAAATTATCTGAATTTTATAAATCATCGATTTTATATATAGTATAATACTATTATAATAACCGTTATTATAGTGTCACTTTTAATAATTTTTATTAAGAAATTAATGCAGAATCTATTATGTTATGTGGTTTAATGATTGAAAAAATCTTATTTTTTTTATAAAATAATTTGAAATAAAGAAATATATATATACTAAATACATACACATTAATGCATGATATAGATAGTCTAGCAATTTGTTTGTTGATCCTAACGCAGAATATAATTATTATTTATAAAAAGTAATTTTTCCATTTATTACTTTATTTTTCTTTATGATTTGTAATTTTTCAGAATGTTTTGTTTTCGTTTATGTGGAAATTTATTTGAACTGCTTCACAATGTAGAGAGGTATAATTATCATCTTAGTTATTGATAAAAAAGGAACCATCTGTGTAAAATAAAAGAACTAAGATTATTGCACCTCTACATTATTGCATCTCTATGATCCGGGGTTCTAAAGTAATCTTAGAAGGAATCATTAAGGTAATCTGCCACAGATCGTAATAGCAACAAAATAGTTCCTTTTATATCAGTGACCGAGGTTTTTAACATATTGTTAATATTTTAAAATATCATCTCTACGCAAACTTCTCGATGTAGCAGAAATTTCAAAGAAAGTATTAAACGTAAAGGAAAAATGATGCGAAAGTGGGAAATTTATTTTACATATATATATATAAAACCAATTAAAAGAACATAGTTATGATGTGATGAATTTTTATTTAAAAGAATAACGAATAAAACGAGAACTTGAAGAAATGAATAAACTAAAAAGATTACACGTTAAAAAAATAACGTGTTTACAATCAAGGACCTAATCTAGTCACGCTTTATTTATTTCTCTCTAGGTATAAACAATGATCGTTAAGGGGCACCATATTATTCGAAAGGTAAGCTAGGTAGCCGAACATCGATAGTCTCGTCTGGCTGTGCGGCACGTCCGTTCATATCCGACGGAAGTCAACCTCCCTACCGTATAACAGCTAACTCCAGCTGAACTGCCAGCACCGATCCGTTCCAGCACGATAAGCTAACGGCAGCACAACATATATAAATGACTACCAGTCAAGCTAACATATATTGGTAACGTCATTAACAAGAGAGGAGCTTAGCACTTAATAATGTAAAGTCTGTACTTCCTTCCGCTCGAGTGCTTTGAAGGAAATTTCTTAAAAAGAGAAAAGAAATAAAATAAATAAATAAATGATCATCAGATTTAGTTATTTATTACATAAGAATTAAATAAACTAGTAATAGGCGTACAATTATAAAATATCTTAATAATTTCCTTTAATTAAAGATTAAAACCAATTATTTATTTAAGTTTCCGCTCTTTATATTATATTAACAATAAACCTCTTCAAAAATAAATAGAAGTAGTATATACATATTTTATTTTACTTAGCATAGAATTTAAAGGAAGTAAATACTAATATTTCATTACCAACAAAGGTGCATAATTAATTAACTATGAATAAAAATTTATATATATAGTTTTGTATTACTACAGCAAATTATTGCAATTGGCTTTCAAAATTAAATAAAAACAATGCAAGAAAAACATATTATATCAATAATATAAAATTATTTGAGTAACTGAGGTTATAAGCGGTTTTTTGATTTAATATGATCTACTAGAAGAGACGGTGTATTTTACACGGTTTAGTGGTCATACGAGTACGTAACCTTGTATATAAGGCCATGTGTATTCATTTCGAACTGATTGTAGAGTAAGATGATGTTGATTCAATTTGAAA
Organism: Lycorma delicatula; assembly: GCF_047948215.1. Taxonomy (NCBI): domain Eukaryota; kingdom Metazoa; phylum Arthropoda; class Insecta; order Hemiptera; family Fulgoridae; genus Lycorma; species Lycorma delicatula. The sequence goes on along the minus strand of NC_134456.1, from coordinate 67,806,065 downwards.
CAAGAAACCTAATAAAATAGTAACTAGTATAAAAAAATGTATTAATTATATTAAATAATGATTACTGTTATTATGAACATAATTATTTTTTTCCTTTTGTCAAGGAAATTATAATAATAATAATAATAATTACAAAAATAATAATTATAATTTTCTACGTTTTAAATGAACAAGGACAGCGATGCATATTTGTATGGACTCTAGGGCATGCTGGTACTGCAGGAAACGAAAGCGCAGACGAAGTTGCCACAAAGGTAACAGTCTGTGATAACCTAGACAGATTTCCTGTACGAGTGACAATGTTAAAAATTGTCTAACTAATATAATAGAGACAGGTGGTGTAATGATTGGAGAGGATTAAATACCAAACTAAACGCAGTTAAATATTCTCCATATAATGGAAGAGCGACGTGAAGCTGACACGGCGAGAACAAGTGGCGGTGACCAAACTTAGAATCGGGTACACGCGAATAACAAATTCATATTTGTCAACCGTCGCAGAAAGACCAATGTGCGGTGTTTGTAGTAAAGCATTTACAGTCAAGCATCTAATGGAAGAATGTACTACATAGATCAGTCTAAGAAATAGTATTGCTGCTGATTTGGAAAACGGAAATGAAGAAAAAATAGTTGCGTATCTGCTCGCCAGTGGACTATTCCAAGTCTCTAAGGAAATTAAAACCGCGTTAAGTAATCTCTAAAGGATTTAGTTTAATTTTATGTAGAATAAAATATTAAAAAAGTGGAGTCTTGAGGCGTTACCTCTCTAATAGAGCAGGGAGGTAACCCTCTTGCCTAGGGGGCCCGAGCTGGCTAGCATGCAAGATTTGGGGAGTCGGAGTGTATCCGATTATGGCTTGGGGGACCCTCGAGGGTTAATGGAGGGCGCGAGGCTGTAGGCATGTAGATCAGGACTGAGAAGAGGAGCGTCCCCGCTAAGGGGTTGTTTGGCCGTCCTGAACAGGTGATAGAATTGGTTCTATGACGTGGTGGGGGGGAGGTGTGCGAGAACCCGATGGTTTAACTCCTACAGGACGATTTATAGTAGTACAACTACCATGACATACTGTAGCGACTGATGTGATGATTAATGGCGTTGTCGGTTGCTCTGGGGGTGCTTAAATATAATATAAGGGAAGAAAAAGAAATTGTTGGTATTGTGAGGTCAATCTTGTTCATTTATAATTTTGTATTCTATTTACTTTTTAATTTTTAATGTCAGGGCCCTTACATCCTGTAAGTGTTCTTAGTGTTAATGCATGTGTGTGTACCTAAATGTTTTGTGGTGTTTTTTAGTGTTTTTAAATAAAATTTAAGAGCCCTTTACACCCTTACATATGACGAATCTGATGGTGCTTTGTACCCCTTTTAAAAAAGTGACTTTAGGAGGCGATGCCCGTATAATCCCCCAAAAAATAATAATAATGTTAAACTAATTTTAGTTCTTGCAAAGTTGTTTTAAGTGTTTAGATATGTTTTAACAAGATTTTCTTTCTAATTTGTATCAGATACTTTAAGTTTTAGTATTACAGTTACCTGCCATTTTATGATACTTCATTCGAAGCCTGAATATAAGAAACATCAGTAGTTTGTCAGATTCCTGCAATATTTGAAATGATTGTATTTTTAGCAAAATCATTCAATTTTTACGCCAAAATTGTTAAAATGTTTTTTGAAAATAGAACTATTTGGTATCCATATAAAAAATTTACTTAATGATTTAAAAAAATTGTAATTTTTAAAGAATGTAATAAATTTTGGAACGATACAACGAGAAGTTAGGTGAAATTATACCTTAAAGATTAAAAAGGTTTGTTTAACATATTTAACTTTTAATATTTTTACTTGAAATAGAAAAAAACGATTAGAACGTTATGATAAAATGTATTATTTAATTGTAGACATATATACATACATACATATATATATTTTTTTAACGTAACCCATACTACAAACGATAAATTTTATTGTGCTATTATAAGGTACAGTTATCACCTATCTTCAAGATAATATATCATGTAACGTTACTATTCAGTGTGTTCCATATTAATGAATTTTTATTATTGTGGAATTTTATTTAATTCAATTAAGTAATGAATAACACCTGTACTGAAAACGCGTTATTTTAAATCACCATATACAGTGAATTTATACATTATTTCTGTCAAAAAGCAGTCTCATAAATTAATATAAAATCTTACACACGTATTTATGTTTCACTTCACTATATAAAAACGAAATGCAAAAGATGATAGTGATAGTTAATCTGTAACATATGTAATATTATTTTTTTTTTAAACTAGCAAACATAATAAAATTTTCCATAAATTCAAAATAAAGAGCGAGATGTAGGCCTAATTAAATATATATAAAATTAGGTTTTTTTCTCTAAATTCTTTTTTATTCCTGTTCTCATACTCTTATTGACTCACTCTCCTCATTAGAAGTTGAATATTAGAACCATCTAATTCTAATATTCTTTCATAATTTTTACGTCATCGTTTGTGTGATTTTTATTTGAAGGGTTGATAATTATAAGTCGAAGAATGAATCCTGACAGGTATAGTATACCTAAGATCTCGCAGTTTATTATAAATTTATACAACAGAATTTACATTTAAATTACTATATGTAGACTTTTGTTTTAGGACAGTAATTATACCTCAAAATACATCTGTGAAATTAAAAATAAATGATATTATTCATAATCAAGGCAGTTTGCCCGTATTAAAGACATATTTGGAAGGAAATTACCGTACTATTAAGATCAGTGTACATCACTGTCTACTGTTAATTTACACTGGTCAGTCCACTTGTTTCAGTTTCCACCATTAATACCATTATATCAGACTTTACGATATGTCTAATTACACATTCCCGAAGTTTATTTGACTACATTACATTTTCGCTACAAGCATAATTTATCCATTAACAAACAAGAGAGACAACAAACTTTGTTATTCATTGATCTTTTTATTTCGCTACGTATTTTAAATAGCATGAATTTTATTTAAAAGTATTTAACACAACAACTAACAGATCATTTTTTTCTACCGTAATTTTTTACATTAAGAGCACTCATTATAATTCTGACTAAGTTTAACATTTATTTATAACTAAAAAAAAAATTAAAGAATATAAAATATTACATTTTATATTACTATATGACAAATATATTCTTTGTTTTATACTTCCTTGAAGAAAGTAAAGGAAGAATTATAATTCCGAAAAATTTCGGTTTTCAGATTTCAACGGAAATATCCATTTTGACAATCCCTGAATCCATTTTGACTAGTTTCGGCGTGACGTCTGTACGTACGTATGTATCTCGCATAACTCAAAAACGTTTAGCCGTAGAATGTCGAAACTTTGGCTTTAGGACTGTTGTAACATCAGTTTTGTACCTCCTATTTTTTTTGCAATCAACTGGACCAAAAGTGTCTAAAAAAGCCCAAAATTCAAAACATTTGGATTTTGCACTTTTTCTTAACTGCAGTAATAAGGGCTCATTGAGAGCTTCTCAACGATACGTCATAAGTGCTAAGAGAGGGTTGTTTTGTAATGAGGAAAGCGGTAATTATTAATTAATATTATCTGTAATCAAATACAAATATAAAGATTACATAAAAAAAAAAAAAAAAATAATAATAAACACTGGAAGTTTGAAGTTTAGCAATTTACGACAGCAGTATACTGACAACACTGTAAACCAGACATAAAAAGAACAATGGATTTTGATATTAAAAAAATAAAAAATTGACATATTCTTTCAGGTTATTAAGGCAGGAAATAGACTTTAGATTAATTTTAGCATAATGATAGGTTTCTTGGTAGAATTTGTAGAATAAATAACCAATCTCCGATTAGAAATTTTGTTACTTATGATTGTTACTTTGTGTTCAATATCCCTGAAACAGATCGTCAGATTTCAATGAAATATTACTAAAAGTAGAAAATGTTCATTCAGTTTTATGTTAGTTAATTATTATTTTTTTTACTTAATGTGTACAATTCGTTCACTTAGTGAACAATAACCCCCCCCCCTCCACGAACCAATGAGATAAGGATAATATGAATGAGATGTAAATAAGTTGTAGTCTTGTACAGACTCAGCCCGACCATTTCTGAGATGTACGGTTAATTGAACCCCAACAACCAAAGCACACAAAGAATTAGTTGGTTTTATTAGTAGCCAGTGTATACTGCCTAGTATTAAAAGCCTATCCATGTAAAAGAAACTAACTTTTTGAACCTCAGAACCTTCAGCTGTTAAACTACTGATTTGCGACGACGCATTAAACACTAGACAAGCCTGGTGAACAAGGCTAGTTAATTGAATAGAGAGTTTTCAGATACTTTATTTAAAGGATACTTTATTTCTTTTCTTATAAATCCGAAATTTCTGTTTTTAGGATTTCTTTTTTTAAGGTCTTTGATAAATTTAACTTTAATTCCAATGTTTCAAATTTTAGACCATTATTTTTTATAATACTTAAACAGATGAAAATTATTTACTAATTTTAGTATTTAATTTTCATAATTGGTTTTTATAATTTTTAATTTCTATGAAAACATGATATCTCAGCGACTAAGTCTTGTAAATTTTGGGGAATATTAGATTGGCTTTGTTACAAATTCAATATTATAAATTAAATTATGATTATAGATTTTTATTAAACAGATTTTTTGTTTAAATGATTTTAAATTTTTTGTAGGGCAGAGAAGGGGAACAAACGTGTCTTCCTTTTCGGAGAGAAGTTTAATTAGATTCCAGGCAAAAATAATAGATGGTAGTGTAAAAAGAAATGGGTGTTTTGTTAAAAATTGAATATGTTATAAAAAATACAAACAAAATGTATAACAGATTTATAAAGGAACAATATAAAAACTTAAACGAAGGTAAAATTATTCTATAAATGAAATCACAGTTTTCTACAAAATAGAACTACTTTAAACATAGAGAAACAATGAAAAAAAATTAGTTATATAAATCTGTAAGAGTTTGCCAATGGTACCGAAATAGAATGACAAATATACTAAAATGGTGTCGCAAGAAAGAAAATCTCTGTTCACCAGTGTAATATATAACTATTCTTAAAACAAAACTACAGTAATATTGCTTTAAAATTCAGAGTCCTTAATGCTATGTAATCTCTTAATATTATGTTATTACGTAATTAAACACACAAGATGAGAACAAGCGTGCATTATACACACATTCCTGCATACCAAAAGTACTTAAACAAACATACGAATTTTACAATTAGGCTACATTATTTACATGAAAGAAAAGAAAATTTTATACTAATTTTAGACGTTACCGTCATACTGTTTTACGTTACATTAATTGAAAACACCTCTAATAATGAATTAATTTAATAACTATTCTCTTTTGAGACTGTAATTAGAAATTTAAGATCTTAAGTAAACTTACATTTTTTACCTGTTAAATTAGATTGGGTGGACGTTTGGCTTAAATTTTCGGTAGTGTCGAAAAGAAGGAGGCACGTAGAAGGAGTTATAAGCAGTTATAGGAGTACAGGCACGTAAAAAGGGAGGTTTCCAAATAATATTCCATTGAAGTGAATTGGAAAGGGAAGAAATAAATACTGAAAAATACACATTTTTTGCAATTATAAAATTAATGAGCTACAAGAAAGTGATGTTCAAAATGTTCCCTTTCAAAGTTTCTCATAGTAGTTGAACATAAAAAAAATATATAACCTTTTAGAATCCGAGTTAAAATATAAGGTAAATAATCAGACAGCTAAAAGAAATTTTTAAATTTATATAAACTTAAAAAATAAGGAAAAATCACATGCTACTAATTAAATAAAATTGATAACTTTTACTGCTTAACTAAGCAGTAATTTCATAACCCACTTTTTTTTCTTAAATTACACTTTTCCATTTTTGGAAATTTTTTTTATTAAATTAATTTTATTTCCATTTTTTAAATTACTTTTTTCCATTTTTGTTTGTCTAGTACTGAAGAATTAATAATGAAAAAATTCTTAACTCATAACATATTTAATATATTAACTGAGTGCAAATTCAAAAATAACTGAGCTTTGTCAAAATTGAAATAATGTAGTTTTGTCTAATTTAAAAGTATAAGTAAACTAATCCATTTCAAATTAAATTATTAACTTAACGGAATAGTAAAAATAAATAACAAAATATGAATCTACGAATAAAAATAAAACGGTGTAATCAAAAATAGAAATAATAATTTTTTTTTTTTTTGCTCAATAACAATTATAATTACAATCGGCTCTCCTGCGGAGCCATAAGTAAGTTTCCTGACAAAAGCACGTGATAAGATGGTCCTTAAGGAACCCCCAAAATAAGTAATACACAATAAACAGTTGTAAGCAAGCTTAAAGTCAAATATGAAATTTCAAGCTCAGTCATAAATCACAAACCAATAATTTCAACACCATATAGTCCACAAAACAAACATTAATAACAAATAAAAAAGAAAGAGAAGTAACAAGAAATTAGATACGACACCACTAAACTTGACGGTGTTAGATTCCAAACTGTTACGGAGACCCTAAGTCGAGTACATGGGTACGTTTCAACCGTCGGACGTCTCTGCTGTTATCGAGTAGATTAATTGCATAGTTGTTTACCTGATTCTCAAGCGTCTGCAGGTATTTGACATTGCGCTGTCGTGCAATCTCACGAACCGATGGGAGCTCCAGATAATCTTGAATCTCATCATTCCGCGTGAATCACGGAGCTTCGGCAAATACCCTAGCTACTTTGTTCTGAAATCGTTGTGTAATTTCCACATTACTGGTACTAGCCATCCCCACAATTCTACACCGGACGTCCAGATTGGGCGCAGGATAGTCTTGTAAATTAAGATCTTGTTTGATAACGTGAGGCCTCCGTAGCAGCCAATGAAGTTCCCTGTACCTTGCATTAGCTGTTTCCTCATCATTCTCACGTGACACTTCCAGGTCAAACGCCGATCCAGGTGAAGTCCCAGATACCACACAGTCTCCGTTTGCGAGATCAAAACACCATCGAAGTACACACGGGGACAGTCACCTCTCCGCATGGCAAATGTGACGTGCCTCGACTTACCCTGATTAATCTTAATCCTCCACTCTTTCTGCCACACGCACACAGGATCCAGCGCCATTTCTAGGGTCTGCAAGGCTGGGCCAGGGTTTTCGTTAACGGCCAGGATAGCAGTGCCATCAGCGAACGTGGCCACGATGCAATCATCCAGGACCGGAATGTCTGCAGCGAATATGGAATACAACACAGGGCCCAGCACAGAGCCCTGAGGGACACCCAATCCAATCTCAAAGAAAACTCGTCATTACATTTCACCTGAGCAAAACGCCCCTCAAGATAATTCCGCAAGACTAGGAAGTAGGGTTGAGGAAGTTGTAGCTTTAACTTGTAGAGTAATCCAGGTATCCATACCTTATCAAAGACCTGTTAGATGTTTATGAACGCCGCCAAGCAGAATTTCTGCTCCTCCAGACACCCGCTGATGACTCTATGGGATTGTTCGATTGTGGAATGGCCACACCTGAACCCAAACCGATGGTCCGGAATTATCCCTTTACTCTCCAATACTGGCCTAAGCCTATGCAGTAGTAGCTTCTCAAACAATTACCCAACAGGTTAATTGGTCTGTAAGAAGAAACTTCCTGTACAGGCTACCCTGGCTTCAAAATCATCGCAACCTGCGACACCTCTCATTCTGCTGGGAAGTAAGACGTCCGCAGAACAGCGTTAAACAAATTCCTGATGGACTTGGTGCCTTTAAGGGGTACCATGACAAGCATTTTGAGCGTCACTAAGTCAAAGCCTGGGGCCTTCCTTAATCGTCTTCCTTGTTTGACTAATTTCAGTATCTCTCTTGCAGAGATCGGTTTACTTGGGAAGCTGATTGGCATCAGGCTCTCAAGGATGTCGTTAACATCCACATCACCGGGGCCCTCTGCATCGTGGGGTCAGAACGTTACCTGTAGGTGTGAAGTAAACAGATGGGCCTTTTCTTTGTCAGTCCTCGCCCACAATCCAGTACGCCTCTGCTGGACGGGGAGCGTTCCTGATGATCGTTGCGGTCCCTTTGTAGCCATCCATAAGGAGCATCCGTCCCCAGTCAGGTGAGAATGATTTCCTATGTACTCCTTGGATGTCCCGTCCCTGATAGTTCTCAACAACCTCCTCAGCCTTCACGCCGTCCTACTAAGAAGAGTCCTATCTTCTGGCCTTCTGAAACGCTGCCAATTCCGCCGAAGACGCCGCTTCGAGACAATTAATTCTGTCACTTCCATCGGATAGGTTTTGTCTCTGGCTGAGTGCAAATCATCAGGTGTAGACCGCCATGCTCCCTCCTTTATGACCGACGTCAAAAAGTACGTCATGTAATCAATATCCTCGTAATCAATGTCCATAACTGACTGACTCGTCAGTTACTCTTCGATCCAATCCTGGTAAGAAACCCAATCCGTTCGTCCCGTATGAAGAATAGGCCTCTCTTTCCTCCTTAGTACCGTCGTGCTCAATGTAAGTAGAACGGGCGAGTGGTCCGATGATGTATCATAGTTGTTCTCCACCAAAGTGTATGCAGATGATATACCGAGGTAACAAAAAAGTTAAGCAAATCCGAGATTTTCGTCAGCTCCGTAGGCCAGTATGTCGGCTGGAATCCCGATACCACGTCCAGGTTCAGATTTTGAACATATCTCTTAAGCGATCTACCCCTGCTGGTAGTCAACCGGGAACCCCACAATGGGTCTTTCGCATTCTAGTGTCCTCCGGCAATAAATCTAGAACCCAGAGTAGCAAAGAAATCAGAAAACAACTCATCAGTTACAGTATGCCGTGGAGGGAAGTACACAGCGGACAGCCTAATAGGCCCCAACCAGCCTGTAATTTCAACCGTGGTTGCCTGAATCTGGTCAGTGCAGAAGCCCGGAAGTTGATGATGCCGCAGAAAACTCCGAATCAGAATCGCGGATCCTCCATGGGCCCTCCCATCTGGGTGATTCGTCACATACACAGAATAATCGTGAAGCATGAGGTAGTTCTTGTCAGGAAAGTGCTATTCCGATATCAAAATGACGTCCAGGGAATTTGAAACTCCCATAACTCCTAGCTCCTCACACGCCTAGAAAGTAGGCCGTTAACGTTCCATGCAGCGATTCGTAAAAATCTGGACATCAGCAGATTTTGGAGAGCACCTGGGTGAGCAATGTTATCAGACTCCCAATCTGTTGAACCAGGAAGTCTATATTTGATGAAAGCCCGTCCAGCTTATCCACACTGCCCTCACTAGCACGCCCAGCTGCCGCAGAATACGGAGAGATTCTGGCTCCGCGTTGACTGTCCTCGGCACCCCACGACCCAACGAAGGGAAGTTCTTATCGTCAAGCACTGTGCCGGCCACCTTGCGGCTACAGGGTTCGATTCTCGGAGCAAGTTGCGAGTTCCAATTCGCCTTTCGCCTACGCTTCCTCTCCAATATCTCTTGATATACTCTACAGCCTCGGTAATTTGTCGGATGGTCGGACTGACACAAGGCGCAGGTTGCAGGAGTGCTCCTGTCTTTTCTGGAACACTCAGCTGTTCGATGGCCCTCCTCACATTTCACACAGCGGAAAGGCCTCATACAATTGTTCTTAGTGTGACCATATTGCTGACACCTCATGCATTGCACGAGGCCAGTAGGCTTCTGTGGCGTCTCAAACGACACCCTGCAATTGGCAATGTACTTCAATTCAAAAATGGTCTTATTGTTCTCCTGTGGCTCCAGGTTCACGAAGAAAGTGGATGTGGGCTCCTTAGTTATCCTGTGGCGTGCACTTATAAAGTCCTTGACCCGATGCCGATGGCCTTCGATTTCAACCTTTATCATCTCCAGTGGAATAGAGTGGTGCAGGATTCGGTGCAGGCTTTTCAACACGAAAAGCTCGTTGATCATTCCTTGTGAAAGTATGACCTACCAGACCGTGCTCTCGAACAAAATCTATAATCTTCTTGTACGCCTCGATGTCCCTATAGATTATTCTCAGCTGCTTACCTCCAACCAGTCGAATGCTGTAATCACTCATGCACACGGCCGCTTTCAGCAGCTCATACAACTTCAGCACGTGGTTTATGCCGTAAAGCACAATCGGAGGAGGCTGGACTGGCTCAGGTTGGTTCACAACTTCCGTATCCTTTAGTGGAAGGTCACTAAACTTATTCGATAGTGGTAAGTCGTAATTGCTAGGACTACGACTCACTATTTTCCTCCTTGGCCAGGTATCGTTCGTCCTCCACTGCCTAGTAGTAGGCTAGGACTCCATGCTTACATTCTCGTTATCACTCGACGCACCTGAAAGATTTTTCGCGAAGTCGTCTCTAATAAGCCTCCTGCGCACAGCCCTCCTCGGAGCCCTATCCAACGACGGTAGCGGACCACGTTTCCTGGACGGTACACGATAATCTACGATATCAGATGACCCCTCCCCTACCATATCTGCCGAAGGCAGCTGATCTATATCGTGCAAGAACTAAGCGTGTATAAGCATAAACTTGAAACCATAAAATGTAAACAAAATAATAAGCAAAATGTAAACAAAACAGTAAACAAACAATGAACACTCCTTAGCAACGGAGCGGCGGAACGAATGAACCTCCAAGATTAAATGGAAAAAAAAATAATAATAAAACTTACACCTAATGATAATTAACTTCCAAAACACCACAATTATAAAACAGAACGAACACAACACATTATAACAGAAAAACAAATTCTAGGTAGTGAACACAAACATACGACCATTTCAAAGAACAGCTGATTTTTTTTTTAAATAATAAAATTAAAAAAAAATAATAATTTTGAGTTATTACAAATAATTTTCTATTCAGTTTTATTCTCATTCACGTAAAGATTATAAAAATTTTCTATAATGTATTACACATAACGGTATCTGTATCGTTAGATTTCCGTTTCTGTACTTCAAATCGAAATTTTATAAATGTCATAAAGCATACTGTGTAACCAATATGTAACTACACAATAAATGTCAAGTTCACACGAACTGAACAGTTATACCAGCAGATAGAGTTGTATGCAAGTAATTACAGTGTATACGTACATCATCTTTCTTTGTAATATGAATTTCATTCAGTAGGTAACGAGTAATCGCATTAACCTTTTATAAGAATTAACAAAATATCTTTACATTGATATCAGATATGAAAAGGATATTTCTGAAAGAAATGAGAATATTTCTACAACATTTTAATTGAAAATAGTACCTTCCTGTTTAAAAAAAAATAAAAATCCGTTATTATTTTATACTTTTCTTACTGGTGATAAAGTAGGAAAGCTGAAATAGGAAATACATATCTTTTCTATTAAAATACGAAACCATTTTAGATTTAACAGTACACAAACAGAATTTATTTTTGGCAGTCTAGAAAGTTATTTCAAAATAGAGATTATTACGGCAAGGTTTTTTTTTGTAAACCTATATTTATAAAATTCATATTAATACATATAATACTAAACATTTTTGTCGCTGTATTATTCATTTTTCTTTGTATTTTTTTTTTTTTAAAGAAGAGTAATATTGTGAAACCTAAATCGGATTTCTCAGCTTATTGGTTCAGGAAGAATATTAATAATATCTTCATATACAATGTGATAAATAAAATTAAAAATAAAGTAACGTTATATATTTGGCAGATATATCTTCTATGTAAATTAAAATTACAAAGCGGAGAGAAACTTTAGATGATTTGAAAAAATTAATTGGTAGAGAAAGAAAAAAATTAAAAAGAATAGATAAGAAGAAATGAAGGAAATAAGAATTAAAACAATGAAGTAGAATTAGCATTTAACTAAAAAGAAGTCAGATTTTTTAAAATCAGTTGGGTAATAAGAGAAGGATTATTAAAAACCTATGCTTTAAATGACCTAGAAATGCATGAAACCTGAACGATAGGCATAGAAGAAAAACGGTGGTTGGTGATATCACAAAAGAATGCTAATGTCTAGTTAAAAGACAGGATAATGTAAAAAAATATGTTAAAATAGTAGAAGAAATAATTTTATCTGGAAAGCAAGATTAAGAAGTTATATTCTAAAACATGAAAGATAACTCAAAAAGATACTGGAAGATAAGTGAAGGGAAAAGTATTGAGATAGACTCTGATTTTGATATGTAAAACAGACAATGGATAATGCAACCTGATAACTGTAGAAACTTAACTGAAATTTAAAAAAAAAGGCAGGAAATAAAGCTGACTAGAGGAGTGCTGCAGACCAACCGACAGAGTGAACAGAATAAATGTTTAATTCGTACGTATTAATTACTCTTTCCTGTCTTTGTATTGATAGAAATACATTAAATATTCCAACTCGAAACTTTCCTACTTTTTTTATTTTTATGGTAGATACAGTTCAGCAGTTGATTCTTTTCTAAACTTTTGATCATGATCAATGAACCTCTACAATCTACCGAATCATGATCGTGTGTAATTAATATGTTTTTCTTTTCTGTTAAAATAACAGACATCTAGTCAAAAGGAAAAATAACCTTGTTTTATTTAATTTTTTTCTTATTCTACAGCAGTATAAAATAATTGTTATAACATTTGGTAAAGAGTAATAATTACATAATCACTACCCCATCGGGGATGTGTAAAGAAAACTATAAGATACTATATTTATTACTCAGTTTATTAATTTTGTTAATTTTTTTGTCAATTTTAAATTTAATTAAAAACATCTCGTAATAATTAAAATGAAATTCTGGTCTAAGCGACATCTTTTGTAGAATTAAGTAAATAAGTGTGTACAAGATCAGTATGCTGAATTTTTGTTTCTCACTCCCAATCGTTTTTATCTATCTCCCTTAATACTACCCTTTATCAATAGTAGCAGTTTTAGGTACGATTTTTCCATTCTGGATCATATTCTTCAACGATGATTTTTTATAATCCTTACCGTTTCATTGATAAACTTGTGTCATTGTATTTAATGTGATCATTGAAATTTGCTGTTCATTTTGCTGTTAATATCTTTTTTTTTCTGTTTAGCCTCCGGTAAGTACCGTTTAGATAATACTTCAGAGGATGAATGAGGATGATATGTATGAGTGCAAATGAAGTGTAGTCTTGTACATTTTTAGATCGACCATTCCTGAGATCTGTGGTTAATTGAAACCCAACCAACAAAGAACACCGGTGTCCACGAACTAGTATTCAAATCCGTGTAAAAATAACTGGCTTTACTAGGACTTGAACGCTGGAACTCTCGACTTCCAAATCAGCTGATTTGGGTAGACGCGTTCGCGACTAGATCAACCCGGTGGGTTTGCTGTTAACACCTATATTTAAAAAAAAATACTATTCAAAACTATTGTTATTTTTAACCAAAAAAAAATACCTAGTCAAACTTGATGTAAGACTTTATCTATGAATGTGTTGTGGTAGTGATGGTGGGGGGTAATAAATAAATTACCCCCCCCCCACACTTTATTACAAGTAATAAATTTAAGTTCTTAGTTATATTGGTGCGCGCGCGCGCGTTTGTGTGTATGTATGCGTGGAAAAACCCTATCTGATTTAATCAACAATTGTCCCATTCCCATATGACTAGTTAGTTGTATTTAGCACAGTTAGCCTCGCTTATTGTTAGCCTCGCTGCAATTGTAACTCAGTATTTAAATTTATTATTGATGTTTACTTCAACAATACACAGAGTGATATTTACTCGGAAATTTTCCTCAAAACAATTGATAGCATGAAAGAACGATTAAATTATATTCTTTAATTTTGGCTTCCTAATGAATATATGGATAGCTTTAGATTGTACGCAACGAAAACTGTAAAAAATAAAACACGTTAACATTTCGGGTTCCTCCTGTAAATTATTGATAACGACTAGTAAGAGATTTTATACAAATAAGATAGTATTAATTAAACTTTAACCTCTTAACATAAACTTAAAGATAACTGAAAAAAATGAACTTTTCCGTACTAATCCTCCACCAAAGAGGGAAAAAAGATAAATTCTCTAGTTCCCGCGGATACTCCTAAAATATTAAAAGGAAATTAAAAGTCAGGTAAGGTGCCGATTACGAAATTGATTTCTGATTTGTTTAAATAATTTTTAAGGGCGTGAAAGAGTATAAAAGGTTTTTTATTCTGGATTATATGCCGAAAATGTTGGAGACATTTAAAAAAGCATCATGTGAATGACATAACTTGAACATTACGAACTACTGTTTACATACCGTTAACAATAGAACATATCTATACAAATTTCATACTGTTTGTTGGTAGAGAATATTATAGCTCAAGAGTTAAAGACGATGCAAAAACATGAAGTATGTTCCCATGCCGTGAATGAGTATTATTCCTTGAAAAACAAAAAGATCAATGCCAATTTAAAATTACAATTAATTTGTTTTGTTTTCAATTTTTAATGAAAACACTATATTCTAAGCCCAGATTATAAATATATTATATATACGTATTTGTTAGTGTATGTGCTAAAATCAAATCTATTTTATTACAGTATTTGAAAAAAAAACCAAATGTTACTTCAAAAATAACAAAGAATGAATCAGCCCAACGAATGCTTATAACGAAGAAGTTTATTTTGCTCCTAATAAATGTGTATTTTAAACTGTGAAGACAGTCGGCAGATGTTGTGTTAAGTGAACGAACAAGTAATATACCAGTTAAAATTGGCTTCGTATATTGAGGAAATAACATACTATTACTATCGTACGCAAGTCGACAGCTACTACCATGAAAGTTCATTGCTCAGAATTGAATGGTTTTACCGAAACTGGAAGCGGTTTATTTGAATGTCACTTACAGGTGTGCGTTTTCTTTTCTACTTGCCAGCAGTTCTATATACTTTCAATTCTTTATTTCAATGCACAACAATCCCGCCTTTCTTAAATACTCAATCTCTATTGAATCGCTTAGAGCCTAACAACACAGTTAGAAAATGTTTACCACGCAGAATCAAAAATTCGTAGGGTATTTATATTGTCTATTTTTTTTTAGAGTTTATTGCCACTTTTTATCACAAAAAACCAAAAGTAATAAATGTTCATGTTTAAATTTATTGTAATTTTTAAAACTAATTAAAAATATTAAGTACCTGCTTTTATTTATTACAAAGTTTTTACTAAAAACAATATTCCGATATTATAGTGGTCAACAAAGATTTTTACACGTATCAAAAGATGCTATTTATTAATAATCCCATACGATTTGATTTATTATTTTCCTTTGAAATGTTGACTATAATTTCCTTCCTGTTTTAATGGATCCTTTTAGTTTTCATGAATATTAGAAAGGAGAATTATTTCCGTAATTTTACATTTAGTCCCCGGCTCTATGATTTTACCAAAATTGCTAATTAGAAATACGCATGCACGTTTTATTCAATTAAGGAAAAAATAAAAAAAACTTCTGGGATAAAAGTTGGTAAAGTTGATATATATATATATATATATATATATATATAATTCAAGAATTGCAGAAAAATGTTTGTAGATTTATTTTTTTAATATTCATAAAAACTTTGTAACTATAAGGAAAATTAAAATATCAGTTAACCGTAATATGATTTTGAACTTAAGTAAGTGAGAAAAAGGATAACAGGGAAATAAAATGTTGAAAGATGATTATTAGACATGGGATGTTATGTTAGAAATTGCTAACTACATGTTTTGAATAAGAAACAGTTGGAATACTTTAAATAAGCAGGAAAGAAAAATTTAGCGTAATATTTAGAGTATTTGTAGTAAACTGCAAAATCAAAAACGACCATAGCTGTTGTAGTATAAACTTCCCTATTAAATAGACTAATGTTGCAAATTATAAACAATAAGAACAAAATTAATTTATGTCAGTACGTTTAATACTAACTAAACCATATAAATATGTTAATATTGTTAATTATATATATTTTTTTAAACTTTTATTACGTGCTGGTTTTCTTTTTCTTAGAATGTATTAATGTATAGTTGTTAACAAACCCACTAAATCTAAAATGTTAATTAAAAAGTAAATAATACTGAATAAGGTAAAAAGGGATTAATGCAAAATTAGCTTAGTAACTGTAATTATATCGAAAACAGAAAACGTTCAAGAAGTATGTATCATATATAAATTATGTTCCATTTTATGACACCTTAATCATTGTGTAATCAATTTTCACTTTTTTTGACCGCAATAAAAAATAAAATGGCCTTGCACCCAGGGTCCCGGAATCGAATCCGGGCAGGCATAATATTCTTCATACGCTACAAAATTCCATTTTCATATCCCGCGCACAAGCTTCAAGCTTATATGATATCATCAAGCAAAAATAAAAAAAATTGGTTTCATTTTAAAGTGGTTTACCAGTATATTTAAAAAACGGAATCATTTAATACTAAATATAATTGGTAAATTATATTAAATAATTTGTTTTATTAAGATGAAAAAATAATAAGTTTAAGATAGGCAATAGCCTATCTTGAACCTTTTGTTTTTTTTTTTTATATTTAAATTGTATTTAAAGTTAACCTTAAGCAAAATAAAACTCTGTTCTTACCAATTTGTTTAATAATATAAAAATAAATTAAATTGAAATATTGTAAAA
This sequence comes from Lycorma delicatula, assembly GCF_047948215.1. Classification (NCBI taxonomy): domain Eukaryota; kingdom Metazoa; phylum Arthropoda; class Insecta; order Hemiptera; family Fulgoridae; genus Lycorma; species Lycorma delicatula. The sequence continues at coordinate 67,789,429 of NC_134456.1, read as the reverse complement.
AAATATCTGCAAAGATGTAAATCCTTTATTAAAAATATTAATTTTTCTGAAATTCATATTATCATCAAAAATATTTTGTTCCATAGATATAAACCATGGAATTGTTACGAAAGCTTTCGATACAAATTGAAAGATAAAATATAAGCGAATAAATAAATAGTAAGAAAATAAATTATTAAAATGTTTTGTGTGGTGCCTAAAAGTGCTATATAGTACAAAGAAATAAATATGAAAATAATTTTTAACTTTTGAGATATAGCTTTGTAGAAAGAAAGAAAAATAGGATGATAAATGAAGAGGCTGTGAAAATAAAAGGTGAACAGAAAAGGGAATCCTTCTAAAGGGAATACGGAAGTCTTGAGAAGGGAACACTTTTTAAATGAGATGATTGAGCCGATGGGAGAGGAATGAAGTGATGAGGCAAAAGAAAATATCAAATGTTAGACAAAATATAGATAAAAGGAAAATATAGTGATGATAAGTGAAAAGTAGAACTAGAAACTTGAGCGGGTCATGGAGAACCTGACATCTTTTAAAACACACTTTAAATAATTTAATTTTTTTATAAACCACGCACGCAATTTTTTTAATAAATCGTACAAGAATCATTATTCTTGATCAGATTAAAGTTGGCAAAGACGAGATTCAGCATAATTTTTTACAATTAAATATTAATAAGAAAATGAACACATACATACATCATACATGTGTGGTGTGTGTGTGTGTGTGTGTGCATATATATAAATATATAAATGAAATTTAATTAATATTATTTATAAATTTCCACTAGAGTTATCATTATTGATTTGAGTGTTATTTTCAGTCCTTCCTAATTTAGCACTAGTTTTATAGCAGGAGTTTTGAGAATGGTGATACTCCTAAACGTGTCAACTACGAATGTTAGAGCGACAATGCAATCAAATTAATTACATATATATATATATATATATATATATATATATATATATATATATAAAACTCGCCCGAAATACCTCCTAGTGTATTATGGTAGTAGTTTGCTTCCTAGAATATAAAAAGAATGGAGATCTACTATTATTTACTTTTAAATATATTTAAACTGACACCGATGTGAACTCTGTTTAAAAATGAGTAACTTATTATTGAAAAATAGCGGTTTAGTAGAAGTAATTTAGTAAAATTATGACTAGATTAAGAAAATAGAAATTCTGGTTGTTTTAAGTTAAGGTGGATGAAGTTACACTTTTTTTAATTTTTTAAAAAGGAAATGAATTAGTCACTTGTGAAAGAAAATTAAAAGTAAATATAATTTCTTAATTTTTACTGTACGAAGTAAAGGAAGTATTGTGATCGCAAAAAAATTTCGTTTTTCAGATTTCAACGGAAATATTCATTTTGATCAGGCATGACGTCTCTACGTACATATATATCTCGCATACCTCAAAAACGATTAGCCGTAGGATGTTGAAATTTTGTATTTAGGACATTTGTAACATCTAGTTGTGTGTATCACTTTTGATAGCAATCGACTGAACCAAAAGTATCAAAAAAAAAAAATTGGATTTGGAACTCTTTCTTAACTGCAGTAAGCCCTCTTTGAGAGGTTTTCAATGATATACATAAGTGGTAGTTATTTTCATTGGTTCCAGAGTTATAACCAAATGAAATTTTAATTTATGATATATTTGGATCTTAGAATGGGACGGCACATTGTTACGAATCAGAGTTCATCTCCTTTTTTTTAATTGTTTTTTTTTTCAAATACATTGATTTATTAATAATTATTAATCTCTGATTGTAAAAAAAAATTACGATAAATAATAATTGAATAATTACAATAAAAAAAGAATATTAAAAAATATGAAAAGTTATTAATGAAATAAGATTTGATGTACTTTTAATTTAAAAAAATGTTGTATAGGATAATTTAATAGGCGTACAAGGATGTCATGTGCTGCCCACAACAGATTTTTAAGAACGGATTTCCTAGTTAAATATGTTATAGTTTAAATATGAATATTAGTTAAGTAAATTTTTAGGAGGAGTGATAGCAACTCGACCCTTCTCAGGTTTGAATCCCGATCTGGCATTGCATTTCTCATAGGCAACAAAATTCCATTTACATCCAACGGACAAGTTTCAAACTGATGTGGCGATATATCATCAGGCAAAAATAATAAAAAACGTTACAAGAAAAACGTTATTTTAAAAATGAAATTGGACCGGACTGTACATATCCACTTGATTAATGCTGCGAAGATATTTAACTACATTCTCAGACACTATCCAATATTAAGTTATTTCATAATTACTAGTATTTATCTTATATTTATTCATATTAATTGTTTTTGTACTCGTTACGTATTATCACTGGATGATCGTATTTCAAGTGGTAGTCTGTCATACAACTTAATTATACCTTCAATATAGAAGCTGATTATAAATAAAAGAATTCCCAGAAAAAATACAAAACCACATTGTGTTATTTATAATAAATTTTATCTTCATTGTATTAAAGGGAATTGTTTCTTTCTATTAAGATAACTATAGCAGGATAGTATTAGCAATAATAATGTTATTATTTTTTTATTTTGTAATATTTTACCTCTGTTTACTATTCTACTAAGATTACTAAGTAATGATATTCTTTCATTGATAGTATTATTTTATTTTATCTTAATACTTCTATTTTCTAGCTGACTACTTTTAAATTAAGATGTAGATGTGTGCTAATTATACGTTGTGAATTACATATTGTAATTATTTTTTGTAAATAACATATTTTAAAACGAAATATAAATAAAACATCATTATTATAATTATTATTAGTTATTTATTGTACGCTAGGAGAACTTAATTTTGTATTGAAAAACATACTATAAAAGATATAAAAATAATTATTTATGAGACATGAAATTACTGTTGGGTCAATTTTATACAAGAACAGATGCTAATATTTTACAAGATTTGTTGTTCGAAAAGAGAGAGAAAGAGAGTGATAGTGAAGTAGCCGCTTTTATGGCATCCACAGCTATGCAAATTATTATGCAGGAAGTAATTACAATTTACAATCATTTAATTTACAATTCATAACTGCTTCAACCGGAGCGGTAAACCAACTGCTTTGTTAGAATGTAATTTGTAACAAATATTGTCTTGTTTCTTGAAAAATAAAAATAATCAGGAGAGATAATATCTGCAACTCAAATACATTAATTAAAACATGAAAATAATAGGAGATTGCAAAAAGAAAAAGAAGTGATAAAAATAATCAATAAAACCCAATCACTCATAAATAAAAAATTCTAAATAAACCGACTTTTTTCTTCATCTACGCCATTTTTAATTTTTACTCTTCGAACGATGGCTTTTCTTTCTTTTTCCTGTTTAGCCTCCGGTAACTACCGTTTTAGATAATACTTCAGAGGATGAATGAGAATGATATGTATGAGTGTGATTGAAGTGTAGTCTTGTACATTCTCAGTTCGACCATACCTGAGATGTGTGGTTAATTGAGTGGGGGAAATTTGCGATCAAAGAAAGGATGTTAAAATTAACAATATCTTGGATAAACTCTACACTATACTTGATCTTTACTAAGTTATGTCAAAGTACGTATATATCAAAAAAGTATTTAATACATGAAAAAGGTGAAAGAAAAAAATAAATGTTAAGTACATATATAAATTTTAAATAAATGATAAAACACAATGATGGTACATCTATACGAGCACATTTTTCACATACAAATTCAAAATAGCTTTTCTTTCTTTTTCCTTCTTTTTCCTGTTTAGCCTCCGATAATTACCGTTTTAGATAATACTTCAGAGGATGAATGAGGTTGATATGTATGAGTGTGAATGAAGTGTAGTCTTGTACATTCTCAGTTCGACCATACCTGACATGTGTGGTTAATTGAAACCCAATCACCAAAGAACACCGGTATCCACGATCTAGTATTCAAGTCCGTGTAAAAATAGCTGGCTTTACTAGGACTTGAACGCTGGAACTCTCGACTTCCAAATCAGCTGATTTGGGAAGACGCGTTTACCACTAGACCAACCCGGTGGGTTAAAAAATTCAAAATAGCTGTTTACGACTTACTGCACACAATTATCTATGAAAATCATACATCAATATTCAAATTGTAGCGACAGTCTTATAATTATAGACAAATTAACGAAATCATCCCCAAACCATTATTTATAAGTTGTCCCCACTCCACAAAACCTGTTTACTCCACAAAACCTGTTTAATAATAGATAAACCTGATAAGGTTGGTAAGCATTCATAGGTACAGTTAGTTGGTTGGATTTTAATATTTATAAATAATAAAATCAAGACATACTTCATCGATATTGTTCTTAATTTTATTGATTAATACCAGGAGAGATTATGTAAGACTTAATACAAAATAAATTACCAAAAAAAAGTATTAAATAACTACAAACAGAAAATAAATTGAAAATTGATTATAGCACTGTCTCGCCAAAAATCCTATCCTTTATTAAGTAAAAATAAAAACACATACTCATTGCCGACTAAACTGGATCTCCTCAACGGGACCAAATGGAGATTTGGCAACAATTGTATCTTTTGTGTTTGAAAATGTCATTGATTCTAGAAGTAAGTTATATGAAATTAGCCTGATTTTTTATCTTTTAAGTTTGATTTTACTACTTTTATTTACATAATTTCAAATCTTTTTGTTGTTTTATTTTTATATTGTGTTTTGAATGTTTAGTAATCTAATCTATTGTAGTGAAGCAATAATAATGTCTTAAATTTCATTTAAATTATTCATATTTGATTGTGTGTGAGTGTGTTTATTTCTTTCATTTATGAAATTGTTTTTAGTAAACCATACTACACAACTCCTAAAATGTATCAAGATCATGTAAAATGATCATCACATTTAGAACAGAAAAACAATTTCATCCAAAAGTAACCCCATTTACTCATCCGTTTTGAGATTTAGAAAAGCTGGTAGAATTCAAATTAAATTTAATTGATTATATAGATTTTAAATCAAAACCAAAATTCATATCCAGATTGAAAGCGGATTTAGATAAGAAAACTCAAAACCCAAAATTCATTTTAACCTAATTATACATTGCTACAATTTACTTTTTGTAAAGTAGATTGTAAAATAGCAGTATTTTATTATTTTGTATGTATTTTTTTCAAATTTACGCCTAGAATATATTCCTAATACTTAAGATTGATTTCAGAAGAACTGTTTTTAAAATTAGATCTTGATTAATTTCCTGCAATGTGTTTTTTTATTAAAAATCAATTAAAAGAAATTTTCAGCTAATCTGAAAATTAACAAAGAACAGAAAAATTAATCCGATAGAAAAAAGCAGAAATGTGTATCCATCAAGCCAAATTAGTTATATGCCATGAAAATAATGTATATTTTATAGATACAATGAAATAATAAAAGTATTGAAGACGGTTGTAAATGCAAAAGAAACATGACCTTAAAATTATCGTAAAGGGCGGAATGAAATTACATGAAAACAGAAATACTTGCATATATGTATTGCCTGACTACTCTGTGTAAATTTAGTGAGTGATCTTGAAGTATTAATTCATGATACAGGATTAAATCTTGATCAAATACTTTCCAGATCTTCAACCTTTCATTATTCTACTGCATAAACAGAAAAATTTCTCCATTATTTTCTGTATTACATTTTCGTAACTTATTTATTTTATCGTATAATTAATTGATTTTCTGTCGCGTTTCATAACTTTTCTTTGTTTTTATTGTCAACTACCTTTATTTTCTGGATTCATTTTTGAAAAGTCCATGAAAATTAATATGATTTATATTTGATAATTAATTTATTATAAAATTAACCGTATTCCCAGTTTAAATCAATTTATTACCCTTATACTTGATATAATAATAATAATATTTTTTATCGTTATTATCATTATTATTATTATTATTATTACTATTATTTTTAGTAATACTTTTTCTTTTCTTCTATTAGCTCTTCTATCTACAAGTTGAAAGGTATCGGAATAAAATACATTCATATTTCATTCCTTTATATATTGGAGAAAGTAGTGGTACTCCTTTTTTAAACCTTTTCTAGATTACTACTCTCCACATATCTACTTGACTTACATTATAAATTATATTAAATACAAAATTTATGCATGGAATAATATTATATATTTAGGAAATGTTAATAAAATAACAAATATAAATAAATAAATAAATAAATAAATATATATATATATATATATATATATATATATATATATATATATATATTAGAACAGCCTGTTCCGTAATTTAAATTAGTTATATAACAATAAGTTTTTATCATATACAACAAAAACCTTGCAATAATTTTCCAGAAAAGTAGGCAATCAGAAGATTTCATTAGAAGATGTGAAAATCTTCTGAATGATCTTATATAATTCATGATACAGGAATGAATCTTGATGAAGTGAATAATCATTACCATATTAATAAATTATATAAAACAAATAATAATAATAGGCACATAGTTATTTCCATAATAATCAATAATTATTACGTTAACTTAGAAAAAAGTTTATCAGAAACATACATCTTTCTTCCCGTAAATCTGCATTAATAAAAATGTAATTAAAAATCAGTAGGAAATAAATAAATAGGAAATGCAAGCACGAAGAGTATTTTTTTTTGTCAAAAAATAAAGCAGGACAACCTCCCTCAAATCTGATACACATGGAGCTAGCCACCACATGTTGAACGATGGTTGGCTTCAGTGTCGGTTTAATCAAAGAAAGAGGCATGTGGCGGAAGTGTGACACCTGTCACCCTAGCACGGTACAACCTAGTTCCTTTTTGATTTTGTCTTGTTCTAAATATCTCAAAACACTATATAATTTATGAAGATACTTAACTTCATTGACTTAACACTGAATTGTTACTGATTTCAGTTAGTTTAAATAAAATCTTTTTCTTTTATATATGACATAGATATTAACTAATTAATGTTTTTTAAGTGTATCCATTTCATTGGTTTGGTAGTTCATTCAGAAAAATAATATAATTTTATTTTTATGATGGCTAAAAACCATTACATAAAAGGAAGACGAAGGATTTTCTTTTTGCTTTATATAATAATAACTGACTCTTTTTGTTTTCTCCGGAAATGGATCTCTGTTGAGAGCAAAGTCCAAAATAAAAAGTCAGTTTTAAAGAAGATTACATTTCTCCATTGAACCCACAGTTCACTAAATAAATAGTATTATTTCATTTCTTTTTACTTTCTTCTATTACTTATTTCAACAGTTAACTTTTTTATAGTATTATGTTAAAGAGAAAAGATTTATTTTTTAGAATTGGTGGAAAGCAAAAAGTAAAAGGCGGATATAAATTTCAGTACAGTTTAGTTTATTAATATATTTCATCTAAGAAAAAAAAATCTAAAACATAGACTTATTAATCCGAAAATTTTTATTTTAATAATTGAAAAACATCTTTCTTTGTATGAATAATTTAAATTTACAGTTTTATTTTCACATTAATAACATTTCTTACTGTACTATACATCATATTATGTATAATTTTTTTAATAATAAAAAAGAAAGTTTTTTCGTTATCTCTACCACTCGTGTGTTTTTTTTTTCAATTAGAGAATATTTACTTTTTCATGAATTATTTAATGAATCATTCTTTCCAGTAATTATCCTTTATACTGAAACTTAGTGTTGGAATTAAATTGCATAGGACTGCAAAAACTCTTTATACGAATATTAAACGGCTTTTTTTTAAGTAATTTAAGGAATATTGAAGGATTTAACAAACTTGGCTACGATGAAAAATTTAACAAATGTCTTATTAAGTTTTAAAAGGCTTTCTTTCTAGTTTCCCCTTTAATAAAAAAATAGTTTAAATATAAAAGTAAAAAAACGCCTGAAGTACTAAAAGAATTGTAAAAACTAACTGTATGATAAGAAATCCCTGAAATGTCTACATGTAATTTATTAATAACTTACAGAATTATTTGAAAAGTTACAAATTAAATTTCGCTAAATTTATTGTACTGCTAAAAAATAAGTTAATAATTAATTCAAACAATAAATCTAAAACAACCTGGGCAGTTAAAAAAAATGAAAGCCGCATTGAAAATAAAACAGCTCAGTCAACTTCCCCAAAAATACAAAAGAAGTCAACTTCCATTATACTATTACACGTATTCAGACAGCAGAAGAATTTAATTTCTTTTCTAGTATTTCAAATAGCAATAATATACATTAATTTCAAACAAAGCCTTTGAATATTTACAATTCACCATGAATAGTTTTATTGATGAATCGGTAGTAATTTCTGTTCATAAACAGGGAGTTGAAAATTGAGATTTTAAATATAAAGAGTAAATATTCCGTGGGTATTGGTGATATTCCTACTAGTATTTTAAAATAAATCGTAGATGCTTGTTATACCCATTAAAAATTTAATTAATTAGTCTTTTAGCAGCGGAGTATTCTCTAACTACCTTAAGACTTCTGTTGTTAGTTTTCTTCTTAAGAAAGTTTTGGGACTTAATTTACAGAATTTTAGAACAATTCCTTTATTCTCCATATTTTCCCAAGTATTTGAAAAAAAATATGAAAAATCGACGTTTAGTATTTCATAAAAAGCATACTGTGTAGCAAAATATCAGCACAATTTTTGTACTGACACAGCCATTTCCCAAATTTTTTTTTGCTGCATTGTATAATTTACAATATTTTCTAAGTTACCGGAAATATAAATAAATTTGAATACAAAAAAAAATGATATGAAAAGAGCGGTTTCCATTGAAATCCCTCAAATAACTATATGAGGGATACATACATATTTATATACATAATACATTTAGTATATACATAAATATATCCTAAACATAAATAATTCATACAAAAGTGAGTACAAATAATATTGATAAACGTCCAAAGTTCAGAATAGAAAACAGAGATAACACCAAAAAATAGTATTTTCAATCACACAACAGGGTTATGAACGTTATCAGCAAGTGTATGGAAGAGAAGGTGTATTGCTCAGTTGATTTTTGGATGTCCAGTAGGCTTTGATAATCTGACTTCCTGGCCTAATGTTTAAATTGAAAAGAAGCCTTCCTGAACAATATTATTTGATATTACAGAGCTAACTGGACGGACGTTTTTCCTACGTGAATTAAATTCACCGATTGTCTGTATTCATTGGTACTGAATCGCGTGTTCCTTAGGGCTGAGTGCTAGAACCGGTTTCATACTCACTCTCAACTATGAACCTCCCGACAACAGGGAACATCACAGTGCATAGTTTACAGATGATACAGAAATCCTGGTTGTGGATCCTGATCCTATCGTAGCTTCTGCTAAACTAGAAACTGCATTGGATCTAATAAACGAGTGGCTAGCTAGAAGGAAGATGGAGGTTAATCCGGCTAAGTCTACGCGTACTACATTTGCGATTAGGAGGGGTAAGTGGCCGCGAATGAAACTTAACGGTGTTTTCATCCCGCATATTAATTCCGTGAGATACCTAGGGCTGCATCTGGACCACCGTCTGACTTGGGGGAGTCATTTCAGGAGAAAATTACCCATCTTAATATTAAGTTCAGGCAGATGTACTTGCTGCTAGGTAGATGGTCGGAACTATCATTATCTAGCAAGCAATTGCTGTACAGCGGTCCTGAAACCGATTTTGGCCAAAGGAATCCAGCTGTGGGTTACAGCAAGCGAGAGTAACATCGAAGTTGTACAGGAAATTCTGAAAAAATTACTGAAAAATATAAAATATGCGCCGTGGTTTGCGAAAAACACTGAAATACACGATTATCTTGGATTGCCAACCGTTCTAGAGGAGATATAGTGATTCAGTACAAGATACAAAATACTGGACAAACATGTGGATAGGCTCGCTGTTAACTTCCTGGTCAACAGCATGGACATAAGGGGCCAAAATCGACAACTTATATAGATCTGTATGTTCTCCGAAATTTGAGGTGAATCAGTTGCCTTTGGGTTGCACCGTCAAAATTCTTCATTTCGCCACTTACTTTTGTTTGATTCTTTGATATCCCAAAATGTAAAATATTTTAAGTTCCGTAGATAACAAAAATACTCCATTTAAAATTTTTGCCAATCAGCATAACATCTACTTAGTTTCACATTTTTTAGAACTAAAAAAGCTAGTAGCTATGGTATCAGAGGATCTGCTTACAATTTGTTGAACCGAAAACAACAAATTACAATCTTAAAAACTGAAAAAAATTAGTTGAAATTTTTTTATATTAATATACATGGAAAATTTTGATTCTCACTTCAAGATATAGAACGCGGACTACCTTGGCAAATTCTTTTCGATGGCTTGATTTTTTGTTTTTTATTATCAATCTATCTCAAAATATTCTTGAGCTATCCATTGTAACCTTTTTCGCAGACGACACAACTGCGTCGTAATAATTATCTGAAGATAATTATTTATCATTAATTGAAAACTGTTCGTCAGCATCTCAAGAATTTATTCTCTGAAAGAATAATCAATCATCGTATTCTCTGTAATCATCTAACTATAAACGTGGATAAAGAAGTTGCTTTATTTTACTCATGAGGAGGTAACATAATCGCTCGAATAGAGTTCTCATTAATGATAACGTTACTTTTTTTTTTTTGCCTGCAAAGCGAAATTTACGAGTGTTTTATGAGATGACAATTATTGGGGATTACCAAATTGATTTCGTTTTTAACAAAATCAAGCCGTAATGTTTCGCTCTGAAGCACCTTATTAAAACCTTAAACTTATCATAATTATAAAATTAATATTTATTATACCTGCATATATACATATATTCTCGTATCAGATATAACGTCATATCTTAAGAGTTCCCAAGATGTACTACTTGGATTACAATTAGAAGACGTTTACATCCTACGTTAATGTATACCATGCATTTATTAACTCGATGAAAAAAATTCGAAATTAAAAATTAATAAATTTTTCAACCTTAATCATTGATAAACCAACCCTTTTGCGGAAAGTATTATTTATGTAAGATTTTTATGTGCTCTTTAAGGTAAACTTATTAACGCGTCAACTAGTTAGATAAAAACTGTTTTGATAAGGCTAAATTTAATTGAATTTTAATTTTGAATCCAAATATTAAAAAAAAAAAAATACTGACCTTTCAACTTTTTTGTTTAATTTTATCTTTGAATCAAAAAATTTTTACAGAAACAGAGGCATTAATTAATTTTTTGTATTAGTAATTTTTTTTTTTGCATATCAGTTTGCCTACATTTATTATAATTTAGGAAATCACACTTATATATTTCCTGAATGGTTAAAAGAAGACTACTTATTGGTAATTTATATGTGATCAACAGCTGTATACTCTATATTTAGCTTATTTTAGATGACAAAATATTTCATCATGTCCAATGGAAAGTTCAGACTTATCCAAAAATCACAGGAAAATTAATTACTAATTCAAGTACGAAGTTCTGTGTACGTTGGAGAGAACTCTACATTCTCAATAACCTCGGACATTAGCTCTACAGATTTGCGACGGTATATTAATGTCACCGGTAAAAAAAAACTAACAGAGAGAAACGTTTGAGGGAATAGAAGGAATAATATAGAAGCTTATTTGAGAAAATGAGTTGTCATTTCTCGTTCACCTTTCTACAATACAAATGAATTTTTCAATGCTTTTTGCAATTTTCTCATGTTTTTAATTATAAAATAAATTCTATTCGCACCATGTAATCACATGCATTAATATATAAATTTTTTATCTAGAAATTACTTTTTATCACTACCAGCCAAATATTGTTTTTTATTATACAAAAGTATTATTTATAATTTCCTAATTTTTATTTGAATAAATGACCTAGATTTAAGTTTGGAAATGTGATTTAATTTATTTTAAATGTTTCTAAAAAAAAATGCTATATCAACTACTTTTTTTTAAAAATCTGACCAAAAATAAAATATGAAATTTATCTATTTACAAAGAATTAAATAAGGAAGAATCATTTATTTATTTAGATTAAATAAAAATAATTTTCATTATCCATAGTTGTGATATAAATTAAAATAATAACATTAAAAAATAGAAAGAATTTTAAACTTATCAAACGTATCTGCAAGAGACTGATTGTTGATTAAATCTTCAGAATATGAAAAAAATTAAGATAAATCTAAATTTAAAAATATAAAATCAAAGATTACCTTACACACCCATTACAAGTAACACGCTTAAATGATACCGTTAACAAAGACACAACTGAAAAATTATTTCGTAGCCTGTATAAATTAATCCGCATTAAATTCATTTGGCATTATAATTCCAGGTAGAATTTCAACATTTTAATTCGTATATAACAAAGGGAATTTGTTCCATATTATAACTGTTCTTATTTAAAATTTATATTAATTCAGTTACAGTTATAAGAAGTTTAAAAGCTAATTAATTAAGAAGCTCCAATTTATTTAGAATTGTATAACCAGCAAAACTTAGACTACGAATAGTACGTTATAATCGAGAACATATTCTAAAAACTTTTCTTTAGCTTCTTAATCCAAGTAAAACATTTAGGCAGCATTATAAAAAATCAAAATTTATTTTACTAAGTTTCCTTATTTGATTTAAAATAAATATGAAAATGCTTATACAAATAAAAATAAAAGACTTCTTTAAGAAATAAAACCTTTTTCTGTTTTAATTGTAATTAATAACATTTCCTACTGTAAAATTATTTCGTTAACAAAGTAGTTTAAAATTAATGACGTTTTAAGAAAATATAAAACTAATTTAAAAATATTACGCTACCTTGTATTTTTTTTATTTTTATTCTTCATTTTACTTCTAAACTCTGCTTATATCTTGTACCATATATTCCTATCATCTTCACGTAATATTGCACCCGTATGGGCGGTTCGTTGTATGAACCTAAGCATTTCTCATTTATTTAGCTGCACGCCCAGCATCATTTACGGTACATTAATGTTATATGTTAATAACCTAATAAACGTACAATATAAAATATATTATTGATTTAATATCTATCTGTATTTCACTTAACTTTTTTTTGCATTAATGTCAGCGTATATTTCAAGATTAAGTAGATTTAAGAGAAAATATGAGTGCTTATAGGCTTTTAAACTTCATTTCGAAAGCTCAAGTTAGGTAAAAAATTAAAATACAATATAAACTTAACGTAGTTGGCCATTTAATTCCGAAGAGAGGCGTTTGTCACTTTACCTTGGCAGTTAACAAAAATATTTTTCTATAAAGTGTCTATATCTTTACCTTTCTGTTCTCCCTAGATATTTTGCTACTGAAACCCTCATTGGATGGCATGTTTAGAACATTACAGTGTTACAGTTAGTGTCTCTACACCTTACATATTGATTGAGCCAACCCCCAAATTGGTGCTGACTATATTTATCTACTTGTTTATACTTTACACACATCATTCTGAAACATAAAACTAATTTATATTGAAGTTAGTTTATTTGAAAATAAAATTCGGTGCTTATTAGTTGTAGAGTTAAAATTACTTCAACATTTTTATTAAATATTATGTGTGTTTTTTTATGTAGAAGTAGACTACCCAAGAATATTTATTCACTTCTTTTTTTTTTTGTTTTATTTCTATCATTAAATACGAATTCTTTTATTATTATTTTTTATTTATTTTTTTTTATGAAATAGCGGGTATCAACGGCTACAGTCATTTTCTCGGTGGAAGCGTATGAAATGATCCATGCCTGACCGGGACTAAATTTAAAGTATAATGTACAAAATAATTTAAATAATAATTAAAATAATTTTGCTTGTTTAAGAAAATAAAATATTTTTTAGGTTTTTGTTATTAGTTTATTTAAAAAGGTATTAATTTCACCTACAATAATTTAATAAAATCATTTTTTCTTAAAGTAGACGTTAAAATTACAAATATCTTTGAACTCAATATGTTGAAAATATAGGTGTATTATTTATATGCGTATACCTTATACATACCTCATCAGAAATATTGCAAGATTTAATCCAGAACTAAATAGAATATTGAGAGAATGAAGCCACATAATAATTTTAAAGAGATTTTTTTTTTAGCAAACATGGTGACTTTGTTTATCAGTAATTTTGATAGAATCTGTTGAAAATAAAAAAAGATAAAATCGAAGTAATTTTTGATAAAATATAGATTACCTTATTAATGCATTTCTGAAATGCAACGATCTGTACAAGTAGTTGCGGGGATCTTGTTCCCTTCCGAGATAGTTTGATGCGCTGGCACCTTTTGGTTTACGTTTATGCTTAGTTGCGGAACCGGATCGCGGGACGGGATAAATAAAGAAGATAATATATTTATGTATAACTTAAAAAAAGGATTCATATTAATTTACAAGGTGTATCAACATTTTTTCCCTATTTTTTAGAGTATCCGTTCATCAGGAATTTATTTCTTTATTTGTTATAAAATAGAGCGATATAAAATATGACTTATCTTTTATTTCTTTCGAGAAAGATACATTTATATATATATATATATATATATATATATATATGCACATAAAATCATACAGTGAATTAACTGCACAGCAAAAAAATAACATTATTGTTACACAAAACGGAATAAAATTTTACCTATTAAAAAAAAAAAAAAGATTACAGGAATATTATATATTTTTTGTTTTTATTTGATCTTAAAAAATTTAAGTGGACAGACAGACCAAGTGAGTCCATAGCGAATCGTTAAGTGAGGTGGACGCATGGGCGCGTAACTTGCAGGGTTAAACGCTACACTACGCTGATTTTTTTTCTTTTTCTTTCCGTTTATTATTGTAAAATATGCTGAAGCTAGGACACGGTGACTGAGAATAGAGATAGTTCTTCTGTGTTCCAATAATGTCCTGATTTTAGTTAAAAAACAGAAAAAAATACTGTAACACTACCACTGCTTAATATCGCATTCCGTTGTGTAGATCTTTTATAAACTGTACCAGTCGTATTGGAAGTTTCATGAATGGCTTGTCTATATGAAAGTAGGTAGTTTACATAAAAATAAATAAATTATTGTAAAAATTGTTAGTAATTATATTCTACAATACCAAGTGGTTCTTTTAACATGATTTTTTGTTTCACTTCAAAGATTTTTTAAAAATAATACGTATTTTTAATTGAAAGTATTTAGTTAATTTTTTCAAAGGTTCACACAAAATTACACAATTTTACTGCGTATCAGAAAACAACTTTCAAAAATTAGATGTGTTAAAGTAAGATGAAATCTAATATAAAATGTTTTATTATTGTACGAAAAGAAGTTTTTACATTATTATAAAAAAATAAATAGTTTTAAACTGTTCAAATCACCTTCAATTATAGGCTGCTGCTTTATAAATAGGAAATTAATATTGATATACTCTTCAGTCTTTTGCCCAAAAATTCATTAAAAATATTTATTCAAATCGGGTCTGGAAGTGTTGTTGTCTGATTTAAATACAGGATTCAATTTATTGTAATCAAGAGAGATTCACATCATCCGACGTTTACCTTTTTTTAAGTTATTAAATATTTACCTTTTGTTAAGTAATAAAAGTTAGTAAAAAAGTTGTTAAAGATTTAAATTTTTTTTTTGAGTTATTAAATAAATCCTTATGGTTCTGGCTAAAAATATTAAAAAATTGAGTGCTGTTGTAGAAATTCTGTGTCCTGCATCTTAGGAAAAATTCACTGTATTTCTGATAAATTTTTCAAAACAACTAAATTTAGTTTAATGATTGTTTCATGCGCCAACAAATGTTTTCACAAACGTTTTAAAGAAAACAAATTATCTCATATAATAGTGCAGACATATATATCGATTCAATTGATCCTTACTGAGAAAACTTAATTTTTGGAAATCCTAATTAATAAAAAATTTTTTCACCGATAGATAGTGATCATTCTAAAAATTAAATTGTTTTTGAACTTGTAAAATTCTATTAGTCTTTCCCATTTTCTTTGATGGACTGTTCAATTTTATAACCATTATTGCAGAGCATATTCATTTCCAAGTTATGTAAAACGTAATATAAAAAAAAAGTTATATAAAGGTCTTATAAAATGTATTTAGAGAAAGGATTATAAAGACAACTCTAAATTACAATTAATATATCTTTGCTGTGGAAAAAAATTTCGTAACTAAAACTGTAGAAAATGTTTTGTGATAAACTGTTAGATTCCGTTAAAAAAAGGAAAGAATAAACAATGAATTTCTCAAATAATCATAATTTCTACAAGGGTTTTACAAATTTTTTAATGTGAACATACTGGGTTACTATACTGTGCATAAATACGTGATTGGTGAGAAAATTTTAATGATTTTGTGATTTCAAAATTTCATTTTTTTGTGATCTATATTACAAAAGTTACAATTGTGTTCGTTTTGAACCAAAACAATCTTTCACAAAATTTAGAATAAAAGTTTTTAATTTTTTGTATCATTGAAAAAGAAATAAACGAATAAATAATTAAACAATTAAGAGTTATATTAGTGATTTAGTAAGGTTTATTATTCATTCAACTTATGATGTTAATAAAATATACCAAATTTCTTTTCAATTATGACGTAGTTATATTAAAAAGTAATTATATAGTATTTTTTTCAGTAAAGGAGAAAAACAAATATCAAAATAAAAAGTAAATGAAAATCTATAAAGCTGCAGTATATTTTACAATTCATAAACAGGTTACAGAGATGCTGCCAAATAAAGTAAGGGAGAAGCGTCGCTAATTCTGAAAGGAGAATTACAGGTGTTGGCTCTCGATAGAAGAGGAAAGGTTTGGAGACATTGAATTTTTGGGTATGGTACGGTGAGAAAGGGTTTTGTTGTATGGCTTGATTCACGGCTTAAGCCCCCCTTCCTTTATAAATCAAAATACTCCAATTACTTCTGAACCAGCTATTCTCTATATCATAGGTAGCAGAGCCATGAATAAAATCACTTTTTATCTGATTGATAGAACATTGAACTGCATTAAATTATTCCGGTGTAATATTGAAAAATATATTTTAATAAAGAACAGTATTTCATGCATTCTTACTATTACTTTTATATTTTTAGATAACTTGAAACAATAAGACTCACAATTAGTTTTAGTTAACCCTTGATCATTTTCTGTTTTGTAATTAATGTTATCAGCGATAAAGAAAAAAATGTATCATGTGATGATGTAAAATTATATTACATTATTTAATACAGTTCAGTAAAAACATAAATCCTTTTAAAATAAAGTCCTAACACGAACATTTTTATATTACAATAGGATATATTTTATAACCCGTAAATAATAAATTATTAATCATAATTTTGGTATAGAAAATGTGTATTAAAATCACTATCCAGCGATGGGAGTTTGACAAGTTAAAAAATATGTATTTTTTTTAAATAATAAAACTAGCAAATAGGTACGAGGACTTTTTTTAATGTTGGGAAATTTCTTCTTTATCTCAAATTTAGAAATTAGAATTAATTTAGGAATTACAATATTTCTATTTCGTATTCCCACGCACAAGCTTTAAGCTATATAAGTGAATTAATCAAAGAAGAGGAAAACGTTTTTGTAACTTCGTTGTATTTAAGAAAAGTGAAAATATAAAGTGATCCGATATCATAAAGGAAAAATAGCAAAAAGAAAGTTCATTAAATACGCTAAAAATAATCTACGAAACAGAACTTTTAGAAGATTTAATAAAAATTTTCCTGTGTGTCAAAATGAAATATGTCGGGAGGGGAAGCATTTTAGATAAATAATACCATATATGCTGTTAAATTTACTGCAAAAAATCTAGAATATCCAACTCACAAAAAGATCGTACTTCATTCTGTAGAATGAAGTTCATATAGACAACTTATTTGTACCGGCGGGTTTTGTATTTTAAAGGTATAAATGATTTAACAGTTTTATTTTTGTATAAAATAAATAGGCGTGCATTTCTTTAAATTCCTTTGTTTACACCAATACTTCTGCAGCGAAGTCGGTCGATAATAAATGATGTAAAATTCTAAAAAAAAGTGAAATCATAAATTCACGTCCCGCTGCGTAATAAGATTGATTGATGACGTCGTCAGCAGCCACCAAGGACCGAATAAAAACGGCCGCCTCGGCACTCTAACTCGTTCTCTTTCACTCATACTGTCTCTCTTTCTCACTGTTTGAGGCTTCCTATAATATTGGAAATGACTACCGCTAATACTTTTCACCATCGACTCAAAAATCCATTTCCAAATTCAATTATCTTTCATAAATAATTCTTGATAACGATTTTTATATTTAACTTTGTAGTCAGTAAGGTTCAATTTTGAGTAATATATTTTCTTTATTTCCCCTTTCTCAACAATTTTGTAGATAACATGGGTGTCTGATACCGATATATAAATAATTTTATTTTTTAGCTTGATCATTTTCTGTTTATTTTTATTTATATTTATAAATAAAATAAGTCTTCAAATAAATTAAGTGGAAGACTTTTGAAACGAAAATTTCCTTGGTAGCATAGACGACTGAAAAATCATAATGCATTTTTGTCATTTAATTTGCATTTTTGACACCACTGTATGATATTGGATTATTGAATTATAATAGCTAAATGATAAGTACACTATTATAATTTTATATTCTAACTATTTTACTCACAGAAATACAAAAATCTTTAATGGAAAATATATCTTATAAATAAGCTCATATACAAATATTCTTTGCTTAAACTATACTTGCTTAAAGAAAATATACGTAGTTTTCCTATATCACAGAACTATATAATACAGGTTTTTCAATGATTTATACATGAATTTATTTTAAAAGTAGTGTAATGTATAATTACACAATTTAAAAACAATATTTAAATAAGGATGCTTTCTTTTATAATACGTTTTCTGAAAACGGTTTTAATTATTATTTTTTTTTATATTTATTTAATCGTTTTTTTTCAATCAATGTAAAATAAATAAGATTTTGAGCAGTGATTTATTTAACGGTAGTATTTAGATTTAACCAGAAGGATTAACTCAAGACATATGTAAGCCTACAAGATCTGTTGAAGTAAAGACAGAGAAATAATTATTACATAGCACAACTGTTCAAACTGTGTTTTAAACATGTAATCAAGGAAGTGGCAAGTCTTAATGACAACTAATACAGAATATCATAAGGTATTGGCTGCAAGTTTTAATGACGTGTAATACAGTGGGTATTATTACGTGTAATATTTTCTCTTTTTCTTTAAAAGTGATGCAAAAAAATCTATAAAAATCAGTTCAATAGATTTAAAATTGTATTCTCGTTAATACCCACCGAAGGTATAAAAGTGAGAATTGGGTTATAAGGTACCAGTAACCACCTACAAAAACAGTTTATTCTGTCGCTAAATTTAGAAAGGTATATTCGATTCATTTAATGGCAACAATTTTTTGCTGAATTATTGTTTTGATTCACAAATTTTATTTAACGAATTTCAAAATTAATTTCAGAGAATTAGTTCGTAATTTATTATTTCTACAAGTTTTGAGTATCATACAAATTTGAAAAATGTATAATTAAAATTGAAAAACAAATATTTTTATTTATTTTTTTGGTTTCAAATTTTTAGGAACTTTAAGTAAATTATATCACATATATTTACACTAGAAATTATTCCCCATTTGAAATTTCTCAAAAATTACATGCTTGTACTATACAGAACTTGTGAGGGTAGAATGTAGGACGTACACAATGTAGTTTTGAAGAACTATACTAGTAAAAAAAAAATGTAACTGTACTAGCAGAAAACAATAACAAGAATCATAGAAATAGCAGACTGATGAAACATTTTTGAAAATAAAAAAGAAAAAATGAAAGAAAACAGAATTAGACAGGAAGAGAATGAGGAGGGATTGATTGAACTACAACACTCAGCGGGGTAATTCCATTATAGATTTACTAAGGTCCAGAATGTGTAGCCGCTTAAGTTTTCTAACATCCTCACCGTTTTCTAGGAGGTTTACGGGGAAGTGGTTAACATGGTCATTTATCCGAAGTTCATAATTCAAACTGAAACGTGTATTTCTTACCTGACGTATCGTAGGTCAAAATATTCGTGGATTTCACTGTTTTTAACAAATCGGAGACCCATAGCTCCCTTTTACTATTTAGCCTCCGGAACCACCGTAAATATTACTTCAGAGGATGAATGAAGATGATACGTATGAATGTAGATGAAGTGTAGTCTTGTACAGTCTCAGGTCGAGCATTCCTGAGATGTGAGGTTCATTGAAACCCAACCACTAAAGAACACCAGTATCCACGATCTTGTATTCAAATCGGCATAAAAGTAACTGCCTTTTATAGGTGTGTAGCAATACAGCTCGCTAGTTTGTTCTGAAACGGCTATTTGCATTTGTCTTACTTGCTGTTTTCCTCATGATGCAACCAGAGAAACATATGTTCATATTGGCTTCAAAATTTCCGGGTTTAAAATTAGCTTACTACAAAGATAACTCAAACCTCCTGTTCAGAAACCAGTTCATTTCCTTGAACTTCATGTTAAGCTGCATTCTCTTCTTCCTCACATGTACCTTCCAAGTCAAACGACGATCTGGGTGAAGATCCAGGTACCCTACACTTTCAGTATGTGGGATTAAAATATCATCAAGGTTATCAGTGGGCAGGATCCTCTCCTCATTGCGAATGTAACATGGCTCGATTTAACTTGATTAAAATTTATCTTCCATGTACCTATCCACTTGATGAATTTATTTCGATCGTAGATTAGTTGAGGCCACAGATAAGTTATCAACAACCAAAATAATTTTTTTATACATGTATTTAAATACGAAAATTAAGTATTTTTAGCAAACATTTTTGGATGATAAAAGATCCAAGTAATCAACTCATAATTTTACAACTACAGTAATTTAATCTTATTTGACAAAATTATACGACAATAAATTTGATTTTTTTTTTATAAACCTATTAAATTTTTATTTCATAATACATTTTTTATTAATTTCATCTAAATAAATATAATCTTTAATAAGTTTATTAATAAATTAAAAAAAACCTTTATTTGTTAATTTACTGAACAATTTTTCATTTAAATATTTTTAATTTACATAACTTTTTTATAAAAATATATTTCTAAATTTTTATTTATTTTATGTTGTTCCAAAGATGTATAGTAAAATTTTAGAATCAATTTTGAAAAACTAAAAGTGGATCCCGAAGGGATTGGAAAACTACTTCCTTTGAGAAAGATTTAGAATAAGGATTGTATTTTCCTTTTTTTCTTGAAAACATATAAAATCGGATTGAAAAAGGACTATTTATCTCATGAGAATAAAAAAGGGATGCACGACTAGGCCTGATGTTTTCTCGTTTTCCTTTAAAAGAGATTCAATGTAGAGTTTTTTCTTTACACCATATAAATCTTTTTAAAATTATTTAGTATTGTAAATATTAAAAAAAAATGTATTTCATTTATGTGTAGCAAACTTAAGTAATAAAAATATATTAGTATAATACCATATTATTCTGTTATGATATTTTATGTACGAAGATAAAAATAAAAATAAACCTTTTGGAAAAATAATTCCTACTCTTCAGTAAAATATTATAATTAAAGTGTCATAAATCAGCATAGTACTTTATTTACAACGTATACATCATTTACAACTTAATTCGTAACTATTAAAAACTATTTTATCCTAAACATTCTTCTAAGAAAACTGATTAAAAATGACTTCTTGAGATGTCAAGCATTTTAGCATAAGAAATAAAAAAAAAGGAAAAACAAACTGAATTATAAAATGCTTCTAGCTTTCAGTTCCTTAAAAAGATCAGGATTAATTTTATCAGTATCAACTTTAATTTATTTCTAAATATTAATAATATAGTCTATTATTCCGTATTATCTTAAGAAATACAATAATGTAAATCGTTCCTTTATTCTGAAGAAATTATCTTTAAGAAATATTATATTTTTATCATTTAAGTATTATTTATGTTATAAAAATAGAATAAGAGAACGCTAACAGAAAATATGATAAGTTAAATACTAAGAAAAGAGAGAATAATTAAAAAATGTTATAGTTTGATTTGAAAAATGACAAAGAACAGAAGAAATAAACGAGGACAAGATTAAACTTGCATAACTAACTAGAAAAACTTTTATCTAGAAAAGAAAGAAATCTACTAGAATTAAACAATATGTTTGAGTACCTTTTTTGTATGAAATTCATTTTTAATTTCATTTAAAGGGGCACACAAAGAAAATTTATAATAATAAACTCTATAGAAACTTGAAATGGTGGCAAATATATAAAAAACTTTAATAGATTTATAACACTTATTATTAGTCGATTTTTAAAATAATACCAAGGAAAGAATTATGTGAAAAATATTTTTTAAATAATAAGCAATATTGGTAGGTCATATATTACTGGATTTGGAGGTGGATGTAAAAGGAAGTGCAAAGCTACATGATAAAAACTGCAGAAGGAGGAAAAAATATCAAAGATTATTATTTTTTAATTCAAGGTAAAATAATTCAACTGTGATTTCTATCTATCGTTGATGAATAGATGAACTATTGCTGTGAATAATTTAAATTTTTGAGTAAACAATATCTTCCTTTCCAGTTATTTTCTTTATAGTTTCTTAGATAGCCCTGTGACACGTTTTGATAATATCTATTTAGTATTTGATAATATTCTACAGTTCTACAGCTCTGAAAATCACAACGGGATAATATAGTAAACATATGATTGTTAAACCTATTTCTTATTAAAAAAAGAACAAGTAAAATCATTATATAGATTTTTTTTTAAAAACTGTTAAAAAAATAGTTGTTTTTTTTTTTGTAAAATATAACAGACCTCGAAAATTACGAAAAGTAAAAACGGGGTAAAGCCATGAGAGAAAGACTGACATAAAATTCAGTTTTGGGTAAGATAACATTCTTAGGTTTTACTAAAATTTGTTACATAGATCTCTGGCCAAATTTTATTTAGACATAGGAAAAATCTAAAATTGTTTGAAATAGTCTACTGTATAAATTACAAGTAATGGCGACAAACACAAAATAAAAAATACATCAGAAAATTAAAAGTTTTTCTTATACAGGTACAATTATTTTTTTTTATCTAAGATTAATATATATAGTTTCATCTGTGTTTCCATCTTGGTAAAAAATACGTGACTGAATTCATTTAGTTATACTTTATAAAAAATGTATGTAAAATCAATATACAGACAACATAAATTACTTTAAAAAGGACACACATTACTGCTTAATGTTTGTTTAAACTTACTTTTTTCTGTAAAACTTTAATAGGAAAAGTATAATAAAAAGTTGAAATTAATATCGAAAGTTTTTGATAGACTATTTACAAGATATTCTAAGTCAGTTAGTTTCCAAACGATATAAAGTTGAAATGATTGAAAATGATTGATCGACATTACTGTAAGCTCTTACTATAGATTTCACGGATTCTTTTTTGTATGCCAGTCTCTGAATTTATTTATGTCATAATTATTTTGAACTAGTTAGGTCATCCAGTGAAATTTTAACTCATTATTCATGTTTTATAATTCCAAATTTTTCTCTTTTGTGATTTATGTATTGCACAAACCGATATAAAAAAAAAAAAATACTTTTCTTATACAATGTTGTAGAAATATGAATTTTATTACAATTCTATTATAATAAAAAAAAAGATAAAACCAAATTACAATCAAGCGTGCTATTTGTAATAATTTTCAATATTTTATTATTTTTTCTTATACGTTTAAATTTCGTACAAAGTTATTTGTACTTAATGAAGTGAAACATTGTCTTTACTTTTTTCTAAGTGCATAATTCGAATAACAAATTTGTAATAATAACAATAATATAAAGCCACTCGTATTATGGGATGTTATCGTCCCGTCCGTTTCAAATGGTACCTAATGCCTTTCCTTAATTACTCTGTTTTAGTCCTTAATTACATTTTAATATGACTTCGATTTAATCTTAAAGTGGACATTCATATTCTTGGGGTAATAAAAGACAAAAAACTTTGAATACTAGCACAGCAATATTTTATATATGTTTCATTTAAATTTACTTTTGACTTTATTTTTTAATCTCTCAATAACTGAATTAGTAAAGCAAATAAAGATCTTTTTCTCATTGATGGATCTACATTAAAAACAACTGAGGACTGAGACTTTTATTAACGTTGTAATTTTCTAAAGGACGAAATTTCTTTACTTCAAAGTATAAGAAAAGATATTTCTGTAATCGGACACTTACAAAGATCTCAATTCCTTATCAGAGAAATTAAAACTTGTATTAATTTTACCTAATCAGCTAAAAACATAATAGCATACAGGAATCTTTCTGCTAGTGAGTTTATATATATATATATATATGTGTGTGTCTGTGTGTGTGTGTGTGTGTAATGTCGAATATGTTTATTTATAACTGTTACATAATACTAAAAGGAAAGAAAATTTATCTTTAACCGCTTCAATCAAAAAGAATATTTATTTACAAATGTTTGACGTAGCAAAACTAAAAGGATTATAAGAATCCAAATTTTAACTGCAGTCCTAATAGCAATAAAATCCTATCCTTGACGTAAAAGTATAAAGAGTCTGTTGTGTGCTTAAAATTCTTTTGTCAAACACTAAGTTTTTTCTTTAACATATATTAAATGGTTTTATTCTTCTTCTAGGCTTGTTTTATTTAACTATAATTGAGTTCTGGAGTCGAATTAAAAAAGAAATCAACAAACACAAATCCTCAGAACGTAAAAATCAAAACAGCAGTGTCACTTACTAAGTTCACAAAATTCTTGCACTGAAATTTATTTTATTTATCGGGAGATAATTATTACATAAATAAGTTTCATCGTAAAGAATGAATGTGTAATTTTTTTTAATTTTCTTTTACTTTGGAAACAGTTTCATAAAAAATCTTATATAAATAATAAATATTAACCGCCTTATAGAGCACAAGAAATAAGAATTTTTAAAGAAGCAAAGATGATTACCGTAGAAGGTTTCTCTATTATAAAATTATAGATGGGTTGTAAGGTGGGTTTGTAGAAACGAACGCCCCCAAAAAGAGGCCGTTAAATTTCTATATAGATAATTGATGAGGTAAAGTCGTTTAAAGTGTAAGAATATAATATTTTTTTTAAACTGGGAAAATTATATTCTGGTGCTAAAACTATTCGCAGAAATGTAATTCCAAAGTGATTTATCTTTTCAAAATAAATACTGCAAATCGTTTTTAAAGGATCATCATTAAAATGTTTGTTCATTATGGAAATGCAGGAGTTCAAATTTTAAATTCAAATTTATCCGTTTCTTATATTTCATTATTAATACAATATTTAGAGCAGTCCTGTAAGTCCTTCAGGATTTCTCTTTAATAAATACGAAAAACATATTCTATAAAACGTAAGGCTTTATCAAATTACGTTAATTTACACAAGATTGATTTTAACTTACTAAACAAATAGATAAAACTGCGGTAGGTTAGTAAATTAGATCTGTAAATCCCGGTCAGGCGTGGCATTTTCACACACGCTACAAATCATTCATCTCATCCTCTGAAGCAATCCCTAACGGTGGTCCCGGAGTTAAACAAAAAAAAGGATCAGTAAATTAGAGTAAATTTTACACGAATTTATAAGAATTATTATTTTATTACAAGAAAAGTTCATATTACTGTTAATCTACTACATACTATGTATTACAGCAACCAAATAATATTTATTTCACCAGAAGTTTATTAAAAAATAGAAGCTAATTTTTAAGTGTGCTTTAAAAGTACATTCAGTCATTTTGCTTTATAAATTTAGGGAAAAATTTTATAACGTTTTTTTTTTAATAAATGTTTTCACTATAATCCAACAATTTCTTCTTTATTCTTGTTTTACAATACTTTTTTTACATGAATTCAATGTAAATTCTATTCAATATTTTTATCGAGAAAAGAACAATAATAGTTTATACAATAGTTCATTATGAAGGGTTCTCAAAAAAATACTATCTATCGTTTCGGTACCAACTTAAAATCATAGCTTATTTCCATATGAATAAAATAACTGTATAACATGGGTGATGAGTCACTATGAATAATTTATTGAAACGAATATGTAAACACATTCCATACCTGCGATATTGTTACCTAACAAATAAAATTTACTCAGTTGTAAATCAGTTTTGTTCTGCAAGTATTTTTTTTTTTTTTAATACCAGTCTTATTAATTATTCTCTGTGTTAATGAAAAATGTATCATTCATTTATATTTACGCCTTCAATTAATTTACATTTCTTATTACATAAATTAAATTCTTTTATTTTATGTAATAATATTGAGAGTTAATAGCACAATTTTTATTTTAATAAATTTCTTGAACTCATTTTTATTTCAATAAACTTGTACGCGATATTTTGATTTATTTGTTTTAAAAACCGAGGAGTAGACAGCTCATTGTTTAAGATTATTTCATTTAGATATTTTTTTAATTTAATTGTTTATTTTTTTATTTCAAATTATTATTTACAATCAGTGACATTTTTGTAGGAACCTTAAGTACATTATATAATTCATAATTACGTTAAAAAGGAATCCCCATTGAAATTTCTCAAAAATTACATACTAGCACTATATAGAACCTCTGAGGGTAGAACTTATAATGGACACAAGGTAGTCTTGAAGAATTGCATTATCAATAGTGCAGCAGAAAACGGTAACAGCAGAATTATTCATGAGAATTATAAAATGAACTGATTGATGAAACATTTAGAAAAGAAAAGATTAAAACAAAAAAGAAAATTAAAGTGAAACCGAAACAGAGAGGAAGGAAATTAAGGAATGATTAATACACAACAATCAGCGGATGTAATTGCACTATAGAGTTTCTAAGATCCAGAATGTGTAGCCGCTTAAGTCTTCTAACATCTTCACCGTTTTCTAGGAGGTTTACGGCCAAGTGGTTAACGTGGTCACTTAACCGAAGTTCATATTTTAAACTGAAAACTATTTATTTCTTCCTTGACCTGCCGTAAACAAATATTCATTTGAATGAAATATAATAGAAATTAATAAGGAAGAAACAATAAAAAATTCTTAAAATCGATAATTTTAGTCAGGTTAAATAATTTAGTAAAAAAAAAAAAAAAGTTAAATGTAGTAAGGAAACCATCAAAAGTAAATTGTCAGAAGTAATTAGAAATTTAAGAGATTAAATAAAGTAGTTTTTGAAATATATTTTATGAAAAGTAGAAGGTAGTGCTTACAAATGGTAGAAAAAACAATAAAGAAAAAAGGCAGAATTTTAAACATGGTGTCAATAGGGTAGTAAAAATTAACTGATTAGGAGTGGTATGAATAAAAAAGTTTTAAAATGATTTTGAGAACA
This sequence comes from Lycorma delicatula, assembly GCF_047948215.1. Classification (NCBI taxonomy): domain Eukaryota; kingdom Metazoa; phylum Arthropoda; class Insecta; order Hemiptera; family Fulgoridae; genus Lycorma; species Lycorma delicatula. The sequence goes on along the minus strand of NC_134456.1, from coordinate 67,762,011 downwards.
GAGAAGCTTTTATAACAGAATCTTTACAAAAGGAATAAGACAAGGTTGGAAGAAAGTAATTAACATAGGCAACCTTAGGTAATTTAGTAATAGAGAGTTAATTCGATTATTAATTTGTATTTAAAGGCAAAGACAAAGTAAAAATATGCGAAAAATGTAAGGTAAACTATTAAGATAAATAAACAGAAATAGAATGCATAAGTACTTTTAAATAAAAATAACACATCACAGCAGAAAAATACGGAGAGCTGCATCAAACAAAATTACAATGATAAAATGCTTTTTTAACCAGTTCTTGTACATAAATACACTGAAAAAAACATACCTTGAATATCTAATTTTCAAATAGAACTTTCATACATACAAAGCCAAAGCTGAATATGTTCTGTTACATTTTAACTGTGACTCAAAATATATTGATTTATTTCAATAAATTAAGAACCTACCACCTCAATACTTACATTTTATTTTGAAAAGAGGAAAGCAATGTTTTAGTAATTAATTTGATAGAAAAAACAAAATAAAATACTAGTATCTTTTAATAAAAAAATTAGTGAGGAACCGAAAGATAAGGAAAAATACACTACTCTATTTACAATAGAAAAAAGATAAGATCTGTTGAACAGGACACGTACCTTCCTAATTACGAAAATTATCCATTGTCATAAATACATAAAATATTACTGAAACTATAATTTCTATCCGACAATTTAACTATAAGTAAGTTTAAAATTTGGCATAATCCCAAAGGTATGGAAATGACAAACGGTTTGGCCTACGGAAAAAAACAACTTTTTCCCCTATTTTATATCATTTCCTAAAATGCCTTTATAAAGATTACTTTTATCGCCACATAAATTTTGCAACAGTTTTAGACTGGGTTATTAAAAAAATCAAACTATTAATAAATAAAATAGTAACATTCATTTAAGAAAAAAATTTTTATTACGTTACATTATTCACACATTTATTACGTAAATAATAAAAATAACAATAACAATATATATATATATATATATATATATATTGTTATTGTTATTGTTATATATATATATATATATATATATATATATATATATATATATATATATTGTTATTGTTATTGTAATATATATATATATATATGTAATTTATATAACACAACATTTTATGAATAATTCATAACCAACGCCCAACAAAATCTACTGAAAATTTATTCTTTTTACGTGTAAGAGCACACTAAGAAGAATGTTTTTTGATCTTCAGAGTTTAAGGGGTTAAAATAGAATAACAATAAAATTTACTATTTTTTTTTTAATTTCTCGGTAATAAAAAAATAGTTTTGATTTTTAATGCATGTAGTTTCCATTTGAATATCAAAATACATGCGACGCAGAAGGAAAATCCCCACTATTTTTACCTGTGGCATTGAATTACTCCTTGATTTGACATTTCATCCACTATTTCTTCTTCGGTAAACTTAAGATTACGGTAAACAACGACTCCTTTCGATGAGTTAAATTTACCATGTGCGTATTATTATTATATATTTTCACGATAAGAAAGTAATACCAGCCGTACAGTTTTATATTAATTAAAAAAAATTACAAAAAGATTTATAAGTACAATGCCACCAGCATTAGGTTAGTGAAGTGTTTCCTTTCTGTTAAAGATTAGAAAGAAATAATTAAAATTTGTTGTTTTATTTTAATATCACTGCCCAATAATGTTTAGGTCTAATATGAAATAACATGCACGCTAAAGTATCTGTGTATACAAGAATACATAAATGTATTGCGTGTAGTGAACTAAAACCGGAAGTTGTTTCTTATAATCTTAAGTTTCGTCATTAAACTCGATGAAATTATCGAATTGGCTCTTAATTTTTAAAACATTTAGGCGAGGACAAGCGTTTTAAAAAAAAACAACCAACCTCCTTTAACACTGTTACCTAATTTGCATAGCTTAGGGTTTATTGTCGAAACAAAGTTGCATGTAAAACTGTAACTATAATATGTTAAATTAGGGTAAGCCTGTGCTATTTATAATTGATACCATCTTCTTTATATAACCTATTTTATGATGGCGCTCGATAAATTACTTTTTTACATGTTCATGTCGGATAAAGAGAAAACATTTACATTTATAAGAGAGTTATATAATTACAAAATGATAGAAACTTATGTTATCTTAATAGAATCATTCATTTATGTATTAAAAACTACATTGTTTTATTGTCTTAAAAAAGAATTTCATCACAAACCTATTTTGGCTATATTTCATTATAGATTTAAAAATTAAAAAAAATACAGTAAGGGTTAAATCTAAATTTAAAGAAAACCTACTATATTATCTTGTTGATTTTAGCCAGTATGTAAAAGAAAAGGATATAAGTTTGCAATATGATATACCGTATGTAATCTTGTAAAGGTTGAATATAGAAAAAAGTTTCTTTCTTTACCTTAATTCATAGAGGTAACCGAGTTGGAACAGTCTTCTGAAGTTCGATTATTAAAAATATCATCTTGTTAATGTGTTTTATGAAAGTGCAATTTTAGTAAAAACAATATTCACTTATTCTTAAAATTTAACAATATCCACCTTATCAAACTAGATAACAAAACTGTTAACGTGCAACTCAACAAAGTAGTTTGGCTTAATTATTAGTATGCTAGTTAGTTATTAGTATGCTTCCGCTGACATTTTTAATAAATAGCCAAATTATTTAAAAAATCTTACATAATGACAATTTATATAAAATAAAATTAAAATATATATTTTTCTTTCATGAACAATATTTTTCTGTCGTTGAATTATAAAACAACGTCAATTTTTTTTAAAACTTGAATTTTCTTCATCTCCGTTTAAAGCACATAATATATATAATTTATTAACTCCTTATTAATTGTGGTTTATGTTATACGAGCCCCTACATCCTGTATCTTCCCGAATTTATCTAAAAATTAATTCAAGTGATTGTAATCTATATTCTCAATATCGATTTGAATCGTATAAATTTTTTATTTTATAATTAACTGTACATTTTGTTATGCTGCTCTGATCAATCTTTTACTACGGTTTTCCTTAACCCACCCATGCAATTGCTGTAGCAGTTATTTTTAACCGTAAAGGAGCATACGTAACCAATTCTGACGTGAGAGTAATGAATGATAAGGTATTTATACGAATCGATCTGGAGAAAAGGTTTACTTTATTATTTATCGTAATTTAAAAAAAATTATATATTCTCTTTCATTAGATTAAATCAGCGTACAACCTGGTTTTTGAACATTTGAGCATTCCTTAAATTCCTTATTTAAAAAAAAAAAAAAAAAAAAAAAAAAAAATTAAAACTTTTTAAATAAACTTATAATGTAAGAAACAAAAAAATTCTTGAAAATGTAAATAAGGATAATTTAATAATGTAAATAAGGATATTTAATTTGATAAGCCTAGTATCTCGACTAAAGTGAAAGAATTAAGTTGAAAAAAGTTGATTTTGTTTGGGCTCAAAAATCGTGTATTAACTGTCGGTTCCGATTTAGGAACCACATCTAAATTGCATTAAAAAAAGTACATGTGAAGAGGGTTTTCCAGTGAACACCCTCAATACAGCTATATATATATATATATACACACACATAAACTACATATACATAAACACATTTTTACTAATTGGGCTCACAAAGATTCAAGAGATCACAATAGTCTAGTGAAGAAACGGACCAAAAAGAATTCAAAATATTACTAAACAATATATAGAGACAAACAAAGTAGTAGCGTAACGAGTTCACGAAAAGAAATAGAAGGGCGCTAGGCTCCACTAAGGCGTAGTAAAGTCGTTTGTCACATGTGTGATACCAAATCAGTTCAGTGTTACTCACATATCTCAGTCCAGAATGGTTGGCGTATCGGTCTGACAAAAATTATACTCAAAATTGATATCAACAAAAACTAAAAACGTTATTAATACTGTACATTATAGTTTTGTAAAAAATAAAAATTGCATCAAACAATTCAAAAATAGAAAGCATTTAAAAAGTATAAAAATGCTAAATTTATACGAGTAACATAAAAGATCTTATAATAACGATGAAAACATTTCTGTTGAGATAAAATGCTACATTCTATTTTTGTTTCAATTAGTACAAAATATTTTTTTTTAAATTGAAAAAGTTTTAATTTATCTACTCATTCATTATATACACTTCTGAAAATATTTATTTTTATATTTTCAATTATATTAGTATTACAACCTCGGACATACGTATATTTCAACTAGAAAAATGAGAAAGTTGATTTAATAACTAAATGAATGCCAGACCCTTGCCGGAAATCAAATCCAAAACCAAATAAACTATAAGCCAGCATGCGAACTAGTGCAAAATTGGCAAGCCAATTACGTTGAATAGATTTAAAAAAATTGGATTCGTGATAATTTTAAAGTAGCTAAACTTATATCCTGTAGGAATTTATATTTTGGTGTTTTTCAAAATAAACTGCTAGAATTTTTTGGTAGGTGTACCAGCCCATCTCAGATGCGGAATTGGAAATAGCAATAATTGTAGCAGAAGTTACTAATAACGCCACTACACTTTTAAGAGTATCCTAATCAAATTACTACTCATCCGTTACGTGGGCCTTGTCAGTCGTAAAATTGGTACTTCGCACTGCACAACTGCCGTTCAAAGTTAGCTTTTGAATGAAACGAATTTAAAGACATTCATCTCTAGACAGATACATTATCACTGTAAAATCCAGCGACTACGGTACAATAGAGTTCAGGCAACCCCTCTTTACCTCCCAACACATATATTTTTCATAGAATTACAACGAGAATCAACGGTTATAATAAAGAAGAATGTAAGATAACATTTATTTATGTTTTATTTCGGAGTGTAGTAAACATTAGAATACTTTAACGATGAGTAGTATTTTTAATTGTAAGTTCATAGGAACAAATATTTAGCTGGCTATAAACGGAAAAAAGTACGTTAAAACTTTTGTTTTCGATGTACTGTATAATCCACTACAGTTTGTATAGTCATCTATATTGATTGGTGTACGATAAGCTGAAGAGTTCGTTGAATTCCATTCCCTAATAAATTAATAAGATTGGCTGATTAGATTTAAAGCATTTGGTAGATACCAAATGCTTTAAAACTGCACTATGGCTAGTTAGCCATAGTGCAGTTTCTAGGAAACATAATTTCTTTTTTTTGGCTTGATGATATCACTGCATAAGTTTGAAGCTTGTGTGTGGGATATGAAAATATATTTTTGTAACGTTGAAAAATGCCATGTCTGACCGGAATTTGAACCTGGGACCTCTGGATGAAACACTGAGACGCTACCACTCCGCCACGGAGATCGGTGGAGATATATTCCTTTAAATTTCCTTAAATTTTTCTTCATATTGAATAATAAAAATATATTTATATCACACAATATCTGATATACCGTAAACATAAATTCGAGAAAAATATTACTCTGAAATTAGTAAGCCAATTATACACAATTTTCATATTTTAAATATCTTTTAAAGTTGCGTGATGGCATAAAAAATATTCGGCTGCTTTTCAGAGATTTTAGAAAGTGCGTTTCGACATCAGTGCCCATATATGACAGATTGAAACAGTTTCATCTTCCTTTTTAACTTCAGTGACTCTTAATCAAAATTATTAATTCACTGAAATCTTCAGTAAATTGTATATTAACATTTTGATGCTAGAATATATACAACGTTACTCGATAATAATTAAAAATTACGTTATTCATGCGTTTAAAAAAAATAAAATCCTTATATCATGAAATCAAAATCTGCTTGATTATGGAGCACAAAAGATGACTATTTATTAGATAGTTATATAACTCAATAGATTATAATAAATTCATAATAATAGAATATAATCATTTTGAAAATTATTACTTTTTCAAGATATTTATTAATTACAGCTTAGCGTAACTATCTGTAAACCAATTAACCAACAAAACATTGGACTACTGATTTTTGTATATATTTGTAAAATTGTTTAACGTATTAATAATAAGTAAAAGAAGAAAAATTTAATTTTTCCTAAGCATTTATAGAATTAAAGATTTTTCATCAATTTCATTTTGATTGAAATAAATAATTTATATTTGCTTCATCAGCTGTCACCTTTATATTTGACCAGAATATTTTTTTTTTTTATTGAATGAATATTTTATATAGAAACTATATTTTTTCCAAATTTAAAAAAATATTATTCATGTTGGAATATTTTTCTAAATCATAAGTTAAACTTAAATGAAAAAAAACTAAAAAAAACAGGAATTAATAAGGATTAATTAATATTCATACTAAAGTAATAATTACATTAAAAAAATCCCTTTCGGCACGCCGTGAGGCAAAAGTAGATTCCACCGGTGTTTACTAGGGAATAAAAAAGATTTCCACCTTAAAATTAAGAAAAACTTCAAATTTACTCAATACGACAATGGTTGCATGTGAAAAAAGTTTCATATATTTAGCATACGACAAGCCCCATCTTCTTACAATTCCAGCAACATTATGGTCATTCCTTGCCGTAAGGATTGGTCATATCAAAAATTGTTTCACACAAAAGATTTAAGTAATGTTTAGAAAGCTAACGACCACTTTTAACCGATTCGATACTGTGCCAATTAACGGAGGTATGATTTATTTTGTCTTCGAGACCCCATTTTTTCCACCTCCTGGACCAATGGTTGGTGATATCAAAAAGCTTTACATAAATAAGTTTTAACATAAAACTTATCCAAGGAATAGTAGAACATAAAATAAATTCGATATTTTACTTAATAGGAAAGTTATAGCGATTTTTTTTTCGAAAAAGTCCTCCCATTTCCTCCTCCATGGTCCGATTTTGCCCATTAACACATTCTACCGAGATTTTAGGTTGTTATATTTTATATTTCAATTTGAAAGTTATTGGTGCAAAATTACGGCAGTTATCCTGTCCACAAGAAAGTGAAATATATATTTATATATAAGCTTTTGAATTGACGGTGGTTTTTCGGGTCTGGGAGGATTTAAAACGCGAATATATGTCAAAATTTTCTGAAAGTTGAATCATGGTATTCATTACAATAGGTAGCTTTCTTCTGAAATCTACCTAAAAGTAGTAATAAAACGTTCTTTAGTATAAAAGTGTATTGTGTACCAACTTATTTAGTTGATTTTGATGATAAAATTTGTTATCAAAATATGATAAGAAAAACATGAAATGTGTCATGTTAAATAATATGAAGTATCAAATGTATGATTTTTTAAATTTATGCTGTAATATTTGATTATGTTTGGCTCGCATCATCTATAACAACAGAAGCAAACAAGACGTATCTAAAATATGGAATATAAACCCGAGAATAATGAATTTTGTTACAGGGATAAATAATAAAGCAGTAGAGAACATTTTATGTATTTGAGCAGGCGTAAGAGCAAGTCAAAATGGGTGAACAAACTGCTATAAATCGCGTTATTTACGTGAATAAAATGTGCTGCATATTAGTTATAACATAATTAATAAACTGATTTGTAGACGATCCTTTGATATGATTTGCTATTAGGTCAATCATGGAAATGATTTGATTAGTACGGGTGATAGAATAGCTGCCGTTAATGATGTACTTTTAATACACGGGATCCCTGGTTCTCCCTCTCTTGGAGTTATAACCGTATTAAATACGGAGTAAATGGATGTACGATGGTACATTCATTAATTTTCTATAATGTCCTGTTAACGAGTTTCCACGAATGGCCAATGGGACAATATTGATTTCTGAAAATGGCTTGATAAACAATGATTCCTAATTTAAAATCTTTTATAATTTATTACAAGAAAATATCAACAATTACCAATTATGTTGCAGTCTAGGTTATCCGAAAATTGAAATTTAATGGTAATGGCTAATTTTGATTATGACAAACGTCTTGCTGCCAGTTCATTTAATTCATAAATAACATTATCGATATTTGGTAACGTGAATTTTATCAAACGCGCGTGTGAATATTATAACTAATGGAAACTACCATTTGTCTCTTATTATACCGGGTGATATTTAAGTACGAAAACAGCTTTATACTGTATATCTGAGAGGTATTTGTAGGCAGAAAGAAATTGAGTTCTACATGGTTAAAAAAAACCTGCATTATTATGGGTTTTTATTTTTTATCCGTCATCCTGCATCCACCATATTGGATCAAACTTAATTTTTTTAAATAAGAAGTAGACATATGACGCATGGTATCGATTTAAAATTTTACGATAAAAACAACGGTGAAATCCGTTTTTCTGTTAATTGGTTATCGAGTTATAAGCATTCGAATTTGCATTGACGGAAAAATTATGTTAACAATAAAACGAGGTAAAACGGGCTAAATGAACAATTTTATTGCATTTTACATTCATAATGCATACAATAACGAATTTTAAACAGTGTTAAAATATTGATAATAAAAAATAATTAACAGCACAACAACAAATTAAACGGCTTTATCAACTGATATTTTTTTCTAAATAAAATTTAACTTCAGTGTTAATATCAGCTAATATTTGTAACTTATCGTAAATGAAACAAATTAGCTGGAAATACTTGTTTAAAAATGTATTACAATTTTAGTTAAGTAAATCAGCTGTCAATTTATAACAGTGCAGTTTGTATTACGTTGAAACAATGCAACTTACTTGTAAAGGTAAAAATTGATAGTTCAAATTTGTTTTTTTTTTTGTTTTTTTGGTGAATTTTTCTTATTAGTTTCCTGGCTAATTTATTTAATTTTATTAAATATTCAATTTTCAAATAACTGTGCCTTCTTAAAGTGAAACCAAAAGAATAACTCTGTTGATGATGTACGGATATAGTGATATAATTTGGCATTTACAAGAGATATGTGATTTATTTAATAATAGATTTCCAAACAGAGAACCAATAAGTAAATCAACTGTGATCAAGAGAGTACAGCGATTTGAAGAAATCGGTACTGTAAAGAATCATCCTCGCACTGTAGACCAATAACTGTCCCAACTGATGCAAAGTCATTAGATGAATTACAAACCTTCGTACCCTCATTCACCGATTTGAAAAGCTGCTGTCCATCATGACATCGGTTATTTTTCAGTTCAAAAACTCTTAAAATAAATAAATTTCTCTTTTAAAAGCTACACCTGGTGCAGGAACTTTCGGAAGATGATTTTCCCCGCCAATTTGATATTATAATGCAAAAATTAGGCATAGATGCAAATTTTTATAATTCAACAGTATATACTGACGAAGCAAATTTTATGTTAAATGGCCATGTGAGGGAGAAAAACTGTCGCTATTGGAGCGATAATAATCCCGTATGGATGTTGGAAGCTTATACGCAGTACCCTCAGAACGTGAACGTTTGGACAGAAATCAATACATAGGCCCGATACAATGACAATATTGTTTTTTTTATACTTAGATTATTTATTATTATACTTTAGATAAGAATCTTAGGAGATGCTTACTGCAACTTGTTAGCCGATAGGATTTTACCAAATATTCGGGAAAAATTTGGACAAGAATTAAATAATAACGTTTGGTTTCAGAAAGTTGGGGCACCACCTCATTGTTTTCTAACGTTACGGCAAATGTTAAATGAAAAATTTCCAAACAGCTGGATAGCTCGTAGAGAGGCCTACCAGGTACCCAGTCCTATCTTCCCTGGGTTACTTTTTTTGAGGGTACCTGAATCATAATGTTTACAAAAAAACATACCTGCAGACATTGGTGAATGGAAAAGAAGAATAATTGGTGAATCTGTTCGTGTACTACCAAACGTGGTACAGCAAGTTATAAAAAGATACGACTTGAGATTAGCACACTACCAAGCTGTAGAGGGAAGCATTTTGAACATTTATTGTAGAACAGTATGCTTTCAAAATTTATTTAATTAGTTATTCACGATCGAAAATATTTATTTAAACTTTAATATAAATATTGTAATAGTTAAAGTAAATATTATCAGTTGATATAGCCGTTTAATTAGTTTTTGTGTTGTTAATTATAAGTTATTGTATATTATTGTCATCAATATTATATCACCGTTTTAAATTCATTATTGTATGTAGTATGAATGTAAAATCCTATAAAATTGTTCATGCAGTGAGTTTTACCTTGTTTTATTGTTAACACGATTTTTCTATTACTGAAATTTAAATGCTTATATTTCGATAACGAAGGCATTAACAGAAAAAACGGATTTCACCATTGTTTTTCTTGTAAAATTTTAAATTGATACCATATGCCCACATTCTTATTTGAAAAAATTAAGTTTGATCCAATATGGTGGATTCAAGATAGAGGAAAAAATTAAATACCCACCATAATGCAGATTATTTTAACTATAGAGAACTCTATTTCTTTCTGTCTAGAAACACCTCTCAGATATACAATATAAAGCTGTAAAAAGGGTTTTACTTACAAAGGTTTAAAATAAGTGACACGTGATTGTTTACACATGTATCAAAAGCCAGACTTACAGCCTTCAGAAGGCAGATTAATAAGCTTTTCGACGTATTCGCACATCAGCGCACAACCTATCTACAGCCAGCAATTATCAGCCGATACACCTTTACTGTCACTATTATACTATAATTACTCGTCGTTACTATTATCTACGTACCAATTCAGCGAGAATGGTCAGTTCCAGGATATTGTATCCTGAAATTAAAAGGTTTCGGCCATGTTCATTATATGTAGAAACAAGGACGTAGCTACCTTTACGCTTTACATCCGAATTCACAAAGCTGTACATATTATCTGAGGATTAAACGAATGTAACAAATCAGACAAGCAGTCCATTAATCAATTAATTGTTAACAGCAGTTAAATCCACAATGAAAATCCAAGAAAGTGGACGACTGAGAAATGAAAAATTGTGTCTAACTAATAAGCTCTGCATTACCCCAAACAGAACCTGTCCAAAAGAAAGGGATTCGAGTGGATTAAAATAAATTAAGCCCAGACGAAATGTAGGCCAGTTCCCGTTAAATTTCTAAATATACGCCGAGTTGAAAAAAAATCTGATGTGAACAGCGCCTGACTTCCTTTTATGCCTATTAAATTACATATACACATTTTTTGCTGCAATTCATTTAAACGTATTTCATTTGAAAGTGAGGTACGATTCTCCAATTCTTTAATAAAATGGACAGTTACACAATTATTGAAATTGTATTTTTTATTATCATCAGATATTTATACAATTATTAATAATAATGTAAAGTATGAAGAGCATAAGTATAAAGAGAAAGAAAATATTAAAATCAACGAAAAAATAAAAACATTAACAGAAAATGATAAATATAAAGAAGAAGAAAATGTTAAAACCAACCAAATACTAAAAGATTAAGAGAAGATGATAAATATAAAGAGAGAGAAAATCTGAAAACTAGAAAACGTGGGCACAAATTAAAATCAGACGAATATCAAACTAAAGAACAATTTAATGATTGACAACAAAAAACAAACTAACGAAATGATAATCAACTCCTACTTAGGAAGATTATTGTCCGACAATATCAGAAGATTAATGAACTAAAAGAAAACAATTTTTTGCATTTTATTAAAGATCTGGCATGTATGCCTCAGTGTATATGTTGTTCTTTTGAGGGTCTATTTTTCAATCATTTTGTAATTAATTTTATTAAAATTTAATGATTATATTATTTTTTCAATAATTTGATATTATATGCAAAACGAACCTGATGTAAATTTGTAGAATTACCCTGAACAGATGAACTTAATGGCTAACGGAAAAAGTCGAATTGAAGGTAGCGTCTTTGCATATTGTAGTACAAGAATATTTGATTTTTTTTTTTGCTTTTCGATTGATCTTCGTATCTTTTCGTATTATTATTATGTTTGCCTTACATAATATTTAATGTTTTAAATGAAAAAACTAGTTTATTGAACTTAAAAATGTAAAAAAAAGTATTAATAAATAGAGTTGATTTTCGTTACTTAATAAAAAATAATATTTATGAAGTAGAGCAAATGGATTTACGTTATTTATTAATAATTGTATATTAATATGAAGTAAAAATCCATTTTTCTAACATTTTGCTAGATTGGACTTGTGATTGCAAATACGTTTGCAAGCTATATAATTAATAAATTTATATATTTCTTTTTGTTCAATTAAATAAATAATTCTTGAAAATTCAACTTTAATGGATTAAACAATAGTTAAAAATGAATGATAAATTCATACTGCATTAACAGCTCGGTTGAAACGTCCCCATGCACACGACTTAGGGACTACTGCATGACAGTCTGAAATTTGAACGCCAAATCTAGTAGTATTGTTATTAGTTTTATTTGTTTTTTATTATTAATATTTGGTTTCTGTGGACTATGAGCTGTCGAGATAAATATTTCTAAGATTTAAGACTGAACTTGAAATTCCATATTGGAGATAACTATTTTTGTGAATTACTTCATTTGGGAGTTCCTTAGGAACCCTTTTATCAAGATATTTTTGTCAAGAGACTTAATTATGGATCCATTTGTAAAGCCGATTGTAATGATACAAGTTTTTGAACAAAAAAATAAAAATATATAATAATAATTGATTATATATATTTTTAATAAGAAGAAAAGCTTTATTTGTATATTTTTACATTCAATCTTAATGTTAATTAAGAGATGCAGATTTGTACTATTTATTTTACATTATGATATTTTCTTCTTTAAAAGTAATAAATAAATTTAATAATTTCATAAGTGAATAAAAAAAAAAAAAATAATTTTATTGTCGGTCTTACATTATGGAAATTTAAGAGAGTTTTTTCTTTATATTACAAGGCCTATTTCCACAACAGTACTTCATATTTTGTGAATGGACTAGGCCTAAGTATAAAATCGTTAAGTTGTAGCATTGGTTGCGTGTTTCGTTTGACAAGTAAAATTTTCTTCTTGAAAAGGTTTTAAGGAAATAATCTAAAAAGTTTTTTTTATCCCTTAATATGATGAACGAGCTATATTTACCTTGTGTTAACGATTTTAAGAACCAAGACTATTCTGACATCTTAAATTGAATTGAGCTCTCAACAAATTAATCTTTTTTTCTTAAAGCGCACAAAATTAATTATATAAAGACGTTAACTTTTAAACAAGTTTCTTCAACAATAGCGGAAAAGTTTTAGCTAAGCTCTTTTGTCGTTAACACCTTCTAAGCCGTGGAGTGTATGAGACAAAAGAAAATGTTTTTGTCTCCTAATTAAAGACAAATTTATGCTTTTCTTGAACTTTAAATTAAGCCTATTTTAAAAATCCATAAATAAAAGGCTAGAATCTTTCTGAAAAAAAAATTATTAAATTCATAATTTGTGATCTTTTTCTTTTTAGTTTCAATTTGAAAGTTTAACTAGCTTATTTAAACGTTTATTAATTTACAGTTAAATTTACTTAAGTATATTATAATTTTATGTATATATATTTACTCAGTAATTCCAAATTGCATGGCAATCTCGGGAGATAATTCTATAATCTAAAATAAGAAAAAACCTATATGTAAATATAAGTCAGAAAACCGATCGTTAGTGAGTTACAGCTTGTTATACATTTAGCTCTGCTTTCTGCTCCCTCTGTGAAATTAAACTGCACTAAAACTCTTGGGATACAAATCGAGGGGTAAATTTACTGCTTTCTTATGGGTTTTAATCAAAGAAATTGATTAATGTGGTCCAAGATCTCTATCTCACTTAGGTTTTAAGAAAACGGGGGAAAACTCGAAAAATGTTTGTCGGAAAATACACTATTTTAGGTTTGGAATAAAATAAATTTTTAGTTTACCTACAAAAAAATATACATATCTGACAAACTTTGTAGAGAATCTAATTTTGAAAACATTGATGTAAATAACGTCTATTATAATTAATCCCAAATTTGAGATGTGCAACTTTAATTAGAAAGAAAACATAAAAACTGAATCGGAAAAGTAGTAGATTTTAAATAGAACAATTAAAGTACAAATGCTAAAAAATGATAAAAATAAATTTGAAAGACATCCTTCAAACACATATTGAAATTTTTTATTCTTTCATAGGTTGGCAATAAGAGCTGATCAACAATTAAGTTTACTGTCTAGCATTTGAATATTCATTTTAGCGGTATTGATATTGTTATTTTTCGGTTAGTCATTTACAATGGGTTATATCACAAATTTGGTTTCATTTGAAGAGTTGATGGATATGTTGTTAATTTCTAGTAAAGTAAATATAAATGGAATTGCTTTTATGCGTGAATACCAGAAAAATTATCCAGCTCGAAAAGTACCGGATCGTAAAACATTTGAAACTTTGGAGAGACGAGTTCGAGAAACAGGTAGGCTTAAATCACAACGGTTCGATACTGGTCGAGAACGCTTTGCGAGAAATGCCGACTTTGAATTCAATTGAATGCAGTACTGCAGCACAATTATTTCCAAATATGATGGAACTCAGCTTGAGGTGAGAAATACTTGTATCTCCCACTTCAAGCACCAGAAGTTTGTCACATCGCTTTCATGTTTCTCAGTATAGTGTTTGCTGAATGTTATAGGAGCAACAATTATAACCATTCTATACAACAAGTGTACAAGAGACCACCTGACACTAATAAACTGATGAAATATTCTCGACAGTTAATTCGAAAATGTGAACAGCATACCGATTTCCTAAGTACTATTCTAATTACTGATGAATCCTCTTCTACAAGAAATGGCATTGCAAATTATCGAAACACTCACACTTGGGTCGAAGAAAATCCGCGTGAGACTGCTACAAGTATGTCCAACGCACTTTTTCGTTAAATGTGTTGTAAGGTCTTCTTGAAGATAATCTCATAGGCCTTTTTTACTTTCCACGAAGGCTCAATTGAGAACGGTACCTGCATTTTTTTTTCAATCAAATCGAATGGAACTATTGGAAGATATTCCACTTGCAGATAGCGTGCAGATGTGGTTTTTTAATGTTGACGTACCTGCCTATTTTTGAATAAAATATGTAGTAAGCAATGAATTGGTCGAAACGGACCAATAAAATGGCTACCTCGATCTCCCGATATAATGTCGGCGGACATTTTCCTTTGGAGTTGGGTGAAGTAGTTAGTCTCTTCCGCTCGTATTGGCACAAACGTAGAATTTAGACATCCTATTGCAGAAGTTGGAGCTACTATTAGGAATAATAATGATGTTATTAGCTGAGCCTGGCTAGCATGGATTCGTCGAGCTGAACTATTGCATTGAATAAAATGGCGGACACATTGAGCAATTTCTTTAAAGAAATTTTTGCAGCTTTATAAAGTAACCATTTTGATATTTCATAAATTTTAGAAAAAAAAACAAATACTTGATTTTTATTCTTTAAAATCTATTTTTTATTCATATTTTTCTGTTACTGATAAGTTTTCTGCTTGCTTTCATTTATATTATATTGTTCAAAAATTGATAAAAATTGTTCTGTTTAAAATCAGATCACTTTACGATCCAGTTTGTGTGTTTTGTTTCTAATTAAAGTAGAACTTCTCAAATTCGAGTTTAATTTTAATAGACTTTATGCTCTATTTACATCAATTTTCTCAAAATTAAGTTATCTACAAAGTTAACTAGAAATTTTTAATTGTTTGTTGGTTTATTGTGTATTTTATTCTAAAAACCTAACAATGTATACTTTTCGACAAAACATTTTCGTGTTTTATCCCGTTATTCTTGAAAACTAAGTAAGATGTGCTCTGAGACCACATTAATTCAATTTATTAGATCAAAATAAATATGAAAGAATAAAATTTATGTCTAAATTTGTACTGCAAGAATTTTAGTCCGATTTAATTTCTCAGAGGGAACAGAAAGCAGGGCTAAATGCGTCGCGAGTCGAGAACTTTTAATGAACCTTTTTCTGACCTATGTTTATATAGGTCTAAAAAAGAAGATTCTTTTTTATTTTTGGCTATAGTATCAACTTCCGAGAGATTGCCGCGCAATTTTAAATCCTCTGTGTATATTTGTATAATACATATATATAATTATAGATTATGTAATTAAGTTTCAATGTAAATGAATCAACTAGTATCGATTCATTAGTTAATAACTGGAAATCGACCAGATGCATTGTACATCCTCTTTCGGATTATGATCTTGCTATATTTTTCCAAATACAAATAGTCAATATGCTTATTACTTTTATTCGATGCTTTCAGTTATCATTCTACCCTACTAAAGAGCATTTTTATGTGTGTCTGTCTGTCTGTTTTTGTGTCCATTCTCCTTAGCCTTAGCATCATAATGTGCCGATCACTAGTGGAAAATCCTGATTCCCTAGTACATGTCTCGTGGTGGTCAGCCGTATACTTGTTATATTATTTTACATCGTAAATGTACAGTGTATATCGATATATAAGCGAAATATATATTAGTAATATATTTTTCTATTTATTTGATTGTTTTTCTTAGTAAAATAATGAACTATAACCAAAAAGTGGGCACCGGAATATATCGATCACTAGCGGAAAATCCCGATTAGTTTGTATTAATTTCTAGAGTTAAATTTCTAATTTAACTTTCGTTATGTCAATTTTCATCATTAAAAAAAAAAAAAAAAAAAAAAATATTTTTGCACAAAAAGATATCATTTTTGGACACCTAACTGTTCCATTCCGAGACACTGCCAGCCAGGGCAGCCCACCCGGAGGGCCTAGCTGCGGACGGTGTGCCTATGGCACGTCTCTGTTGCTATTATTTTATGTAATGAGAAGAAAACTGTTGTGAAAAGCTGTTCTTTCTTTATGGTTTGTAATTGGAATGAATTAAGTTTACTGCGCATTGAACATATAAGTAAGAGAATCAGAGTGCACATCAGAATGACAGAAGTAGGTACTATGAGAGGGAATTTTCTAATATTACTTTTCTTTGATTTCTGGACATCATAGTGGATTGTTCAATAATAGTGTTTGAAAAACAATAAGACACTTTTGATAATGAAATATAATTTAAGCATATTTTATTTTGATATTCAGCCCATCATTAAATATGGATTATATTGATTAAATATGGATTTTAATCCAAAATAATCCAAATAATATTAAAAAAATCTTCTATTCAGTGATTGGTTTAAAAATTGATTGAGCTCTAGAATAGCCAATTAATTAGAGAACAGTGGTTTTCTATAGTGTAAAAGAGTTACTTGTTGCAGTATACGAAAGTAATCAATCAGATAATACACTCGGCTAAATAATTTTGAGCAACTGTTTATTACTTTCTGATAACTAAAAGCTAATGCAATTATTTCAGAGAAAATAGCATGCTGTCTTACACTAGTTAGCCTTGTTAATGCGTTTCACCTTCAGGGAAATATGTTGTTCTTTTTTCAATACTACAGACATTTGATATTGGAAAATATTAGGTATTTCTTTTTTTAAGGAACTTTATATTACGTTTCACACAGCTGAAATTTGGTGTAAGAAAAGAAGTTATTCAACACTTTGCAATATACTGAGTAGTGTGAAAAGAAAATTATTTTTAGGCTTTTTGAAAAAAATTAATATTAATTTCATTTCAAAATATTTCAGTTTATACATAAAAAATAAAATGTAAAAAAAAAAGAAAAAAGAAAATCATTGATCACGTAGCCTCCAAATCTATCTAGTAAAATGCTATTAGGAAAATGGCTTTTGTTTCATATTTTTAGACAATTATCAATAAACAATGTAAATCCATTTACAATATGCTCTGTTTTACAATTGTTACTTTACAGTAAAGAAATATAAAATCAATTTTATTTAATAGTTTTTATATTTTTTGGTTTAATAACCTAGTTTTTCATATCTATCATAAGAAACATAAGATGTTATGTACGAAAAATTAATAACAATATTAATAGTAATAATAATAATATTAAAAATAATACCAAAATATATGAAGACCTAACTAATAACTTCTACGCTTTATAACTTCTAATTCATAGCTTTAATATTGTAAGGATCGTTTAATAAAATTAAAAGCATAGGCTTATAAATTCGTAGGAATATTGATACAATATTGGAAAGAATGTATGATCGAAAGCTTTTACTCTTCGGGTCATCACACCTTTTTAAGCGATGTGTTTGTAGGCTAGCTGTAGGAGGAAAGTGAGGGACGAAAGATATGGAAAAAGGAGAATTTATGTGATAGAAGAGAGTTGATGTACATCCCTAAAAACAAACACAGGTCCATTCGCCTTGGCAACCAACCAATTGCGCCTCGGCTTTAGGCAATAACGATCTTTCACAATCATTTATTCTTAAAATGGCAGTCTATTTAAAAAAAAGAAAGAAAGAAAAACTGATCTATTCATGGGTCTCTTTACGGTTGAATTATTACCCAGCCATTACAAAAAATTTATATTTATTGATGCTTGACTCCTCCGTTTATCTAAAGATTATTTCTTGTTATTGAAAAGTAAGCAATATTATCTAATTTTTTTTTTCAAGAAAATAATTATTATAATGAGATATAATTCGGAAAAGATGTCTTTAAGCTTTATGCAATAATTTTTTTATTAAAATCATTAAACTTTTATATCTGATATACAAAATTAAATAAAATAAAGATTGAAAATTAGAATATAAGATTAGAATAATGATTCCGTACATATTATTATCTTTATTCTTAAAAACAAACCAGTAACGTTTAACTTATGTAATTCGACTCACAGGAAGTTCTTTAGAAGTTTTTATAAAAATAATAATATGCATGTAAATTGAGCAAGAAAAAGGGGGAAAACCATTTCTGTTTTAGAAGGGAGGCGCGTCCCCCAGCATATTTTTGAAATGATTTTAGCCTAAGCATGATTCAAGTCGTAGAAAAAACAATCCGTTATCTAAAGAGAAATATCAGTCAGTTAGACAAATAAATTTTCATTTATACTTATTAACTACATTTTAAATGAAAAATTAAATATAATCGTATTAATTTCCACTAATAAATTAACTAAATAACAAATAATCGTTTAATTTAAATTGGCTGATCTGAATGTCACACTGTTATTTTTATAAGAAACAATTTAAAAACAGACTTTCTTTGTAAATGTGTGAAGTTAGATTAGTTTAGTAGCGCTGTCTGCAACATCACTAATAAAGGAAATATACAATTACCAGGAATAAACTTATAGAATATATATTCTATATGTTCCAATATACAGAAATTGACACGTTTTTAAATATGATTTTTAATTTTAAAAAATATTAATATTATTCATTATTTTAAATGAGGTTTCGTTTTGATAATTATTAGACTATTTTCAAAAAATTAAAACTAGAAAGTTTATTTTATGTATGTGATTGAAATTGTAAACATATCTTTTTATATTTTAACTTTTTTAAATGTGTTTTATCTGAATTTTTCATATATACATTCTGACAATGATCTTTGTGAAGGACTTAAAAGTACAGCAAAAAACAGCTGTAAGCGAAAAAAATATAAGTTATTTTATATTTTACCGCTACAATGAAATATTGACTATTTATTAATATTGAAAAAAAATTATTTGCTGTAAAATTTATATTTCACGCTTTGGTGAACACATTAAAAAAACAATTGTAAGCAATTTATAAAACAGCATTTTATAAATTTAAAAAATGCATAAAAATTCAAGTTTCATCTTACAACTTAAAAATGAACAGAGAGTTTGTAACGAAGAAGTTTTAATATTTATTATTAGTTACATCGTCACTGCTAGTTTTAGAGTTGGCGTTATCCCAAATCCAGTTCTGATGCAATTCTTGGAGATCAATTTAACTATAAAAGAATTCATTACTTAATCACTTAATTTAGTAACAATTTGGGATTAAGAAATGTTAAAAAAGCTTAGATAGTAAGCATTCATTTAAAAAATCAATGTTTTTGAATTACCAGTAGCGCTACTTACTATTATTGTAGATGTAAATAAACACAAGATTGCAATATAGGAGTTTTATATTGATATATAAATTTCTTATAAAAGAGTTTTTAATTTGAAACAATGATAAAGGGTTCTTATATTAATTTCAAAAGATGAAGACATCTTTTGAAAAATTTGCTGCATTTTCAACGGTTAAAATTTAAAAATCAATTTGTACATAAACGAGTGAACAACTAAAATTTTTCTCTTAGACGAATATTTAGTAATATAGGCTTAAATCTCAAAATAAATTTATTTAAACAGTCATGGAACTTTAGGTTTTATGACTATCTACAAAATACTCTGTATTTTTTTGTTTCTATACATTTTATCACTGTTAATATATTTTTTTCAAAGATTATCAAATAATAAAATCTGTAGATACATTTCACTTTTTTTTCTTTAAATAAAAGGTAGAAAACTTCATAAAAATAAGTATTATTTTTTATAGGATGACTTGTGAAAAATAAACCTAATGTTTACATAATTCATCATGGAAACTCAGATTGTGAATAAATAGAAATAACGCAGGAATTATGTCCGGAATACTTATGTAAGTACTAATCAATCAAGACTGAATTATTTCTTTCATATTTATAATTTCAATTATTCTGCACTTAACTAAAAATATAAAGGTAGGTAGGTATTTAACATTTACCATGTTTTATTTTAAAAATATTTTTAAAACAATTTCTTTTAAACTAAACAAGATAATATAAATACAAAAAAAATTTAGTTTTATTTTATATTCTTTTTCTAATTTTCACATGATAAGACCTCTTGTTGCTTGTAATAATTTCATTTTGAAAATTTATATCGCTAATCAATTTTGTAAATGAGTACTATATCCTTCATTTTGTGCCGAAGAAATATATTTATGTAGGAATTATTTAGCAGACATTTTTACCTATATAAAATAGGTTTCGATTCTCTCTTTTTTTTAATGATGAACGCTGAATTTTTTAAAGATATGCCGAATTACGTACTTTTAAAAGTTCTGAAAGAGGGAGGGGGAGATACAAAACCTCAAATTAGCTACAAAATATTTTTTAACAAAACAGTCATTAGATTTAACATCTATCGTGTATTTTTATGATTTTTGTTTAATAAAAAGCAAAATTAGTTATTTTGAGTAATTTAGAATATTTCTTTATAAGAACTATTACAATTAATTTAGGGAAGATAAGTATTATTTTTTGATCTTAACGTAACAGTTGAAACCAATAAGAAAGTTTACTTTACAGCTTAGAGAAGTATTAACAATATTTTTTGCAATATCCATAAAAGTATACGATATTTGAGATAGCGTAAATTAGAATTAAAGATGCTAGCATTATTTTCTGGTACAGTATGATGCGCGTTCAGTTCTTCTCTAGATTCTGGATTATTTATAACGAGGCATCACAAACGTATGGCTAATTATCTTATAAGTAAATGAGACTTAAATAAACAATTTTTTTTTTCATTAATGTATAAAAAAAGTTTTAAAGAAGTTATACAATTAAATTATTATAACTTATAACTATCATAAATGTTAGATGAACGTATATGCAACGCTAATTAAAAATTTAGTTTTATGGCCTAATTTATACGATATTCTATTTCAGCAAACGGTTAGTAGCCTATGTATGTTTTAGAATCTGCTGAAGTAACATAGTTCCTCGCGGTTGTTAATGCTAAGTAAATATAAATTATGTATTTGTAGTAAACATATATACTTTAATACAAACTGAATAAACATAAACGTTAGTAACCATCTGCATTAATGTATACATACTCCAATATGCTGTTCTCCAAGCAGTGTCGTAAGTTATTCGGTTACAGATGATAAAGAAACAATGCAAACACGGTATCAATAGATAGTGGTTTTATATACATACAATAGCTACATAAATAATTCAAGCGTAATGTTTACCATCTACCCAATAATGAATAACACGAATAATCCACACCATAAATACATCGTTTTAGATTAAACTTAAGATTAATAAATAAAATATATATGTATACAAAGTTATTTAAAATAAGGTGTTCGTTATTATTTTTACTGTCATTTACATTATTTTCATGCATTTTGATTAGAAAAATGAGATAGATAAAATGTACATTTTTGGAAACTGAACCAGCTATCTAGAAGCTATGATGCTTATCGTTAATCCAATTCCTCAGCCTACACTAACCAATATTTTTAAATCACGCCTGTACTCTCTATTAAAAGTTTATAAAGATGTTCTGTGAAATTGCACTCAGTTCAAGTAATAGTATGTTATGTTTTATCCGAATTTAGTTTTTCCTTTATTTCGTGATAGGTTTTAGTAAAGTAAGAAGTTCCCTATATGAATAATTAATTCTCTATATGAATGAATCTATATTCATTATAATAATATTTTTATAATTGTTTGTATTAAAGAGTTTTGAGTGTACAGACCCATAAGTTACGTCATTAAGAATTTGTTTTTTAGCGAACTAATTATATTGATCGTTTCTCTAGTGAACTAAAAATACATATCTATACCATGATAAATTTAACAGAATATACAATTTTTCATTTAGGACATACTCGTAGATGCAAATGATAATTTTTTCGGTTGGATTATTTTATAAAACAGAAGAGGATTATCCAATAATTTGCACTTTTCAAGAGAAAAGAGACGTCTAATGTACGAGTAAACATGGCTTCCCAATCATGTAACCTTAGGTTCAGTTCCCAGCTTATAAATAAAACGTCATGTACTGTGAATAACATGTTTAAAAATTAAATTATTTTAGATATTATTTTTGGGAATGGCTGTTTCATTTACGGTAGTGACTCTTGACTCATGTTTGGTAACATAATATCATTAAGGTTACGGTGAGTTCATTAAAGGAATCTTACATTGTTAAAGTTAACAGTAACATTCATATTAATTAAAAGGAAAAAATACATCTGCTATATCATACTGCAAGTGACATCGCTAGTTTATGAATTTATCAATAAGTTTGTAAAGAAGGCACAAGGGGAGGTAGACGATGATGAAAATTAACAGGGTGGTATATATAGTTAGAATAGGGAAATGCGGATAGCCTTGTTAATGAGGGATGGGATGCTTAGGTGCCCCATTACCGATGATTGATTGGGGAACTCCAGGAAAAAGTAGAAGGGGAAAAAAGACCAGTCCCGGTGGGGTCGCCCCCTTTGGGGCATAACTCATTAGAGGCGAGGCACCAAAGAATAAATGTGTGTATTGGTGGTCACCCTCAGGTGACCACCAATACACACCTCAGTAGCTACCTCAGTAGCGGTGGGTAGAAGGGCCTGTTTTGGTGCAAGGAGGCGTCTGCAGCGAGAAAATCGTAGATATGTGAGGGACAAGATTGATTTGGGACTGGAAGAATTAAGCAGGTGTCGGAAGGCTTTTAAGAAAGAAATTATGAGCAGTGAGAGAGAGAAGTGGCGGGAGTTGTGTGATCGCCTCGATAGCGACATACGGGGAAACACCTTCAAGATTGTTAGTAAAAGGTTCGGGAGGGCGTTACCTGTATTGTCGAGGGGGCTACGGGAGGACTGTTTGGAGGTATTGTTCCCTAGAAGGCTGTATAAGGTATTGGAGGAGGTTTTTGTGGTAGAAATTCCTCCGTTTGATGTGATGGAATTAAGAAGTGTGGTGATGAAAATCAGTAGGCCGAACACTCCGGGACTAGATGAAATACCCAATGGTGGCGGCGGTGGCAGTAGCGATGCGGAGAAGATGTTATCTGCGTTTAATAAGGTGCTGGTAGACGGTATGATTCCGAAGGTGTGGAAGGTGGAAAAGTTGGTTATGCTCCGGAAGGGTGGTAGGGAGGAAAATGACTCCACCGGGTTCAGGCCGTTGGGTCTTTTAAGTTGTATTGCAAAGTTGTTTGAACGGATGATGTCTCTACTGCGGAAAGAGTGATACAGTGGCGCCCATAGTGTTCCATTGTGTCTGATGGGTGATAGAGAAGAGAGATCCTTTCCATCACCCATAACATGCTCCACCGAGAGGTGAAGCCTGATATTTGTATGACCACTCCAAATAACGTGGTGGAAACGATGTTGTCTAATCGGCGGAATTGTGGCGCCATTATTAATATGGTCATCCGTATAATGAGAGCTAAGGCTAGGAAGGAGGTGGAAGATAAGGAAGACGATAGGGGGGACGCCGAAAACGGAGATTTGGGGTTGGGTGGATAGCCCCTTTCAGGAGGCGTGGGATGCCGAGGAGTCTCACGGCTGATGAGTGATTTTTTAGGGGGTTAAAATGAAAAGACCAGAGTCCCGGGTGGAGGTCCCTCTAGAGGGACTTCGGCTTAGAGGCAAGGCATTAGAAAAGACCCAGACCTGGCCGACCGTGTGGTACCCCGTGTTGGGAACGGCATAGCCGGGTCCAGCATGGTCACTCGGGAGGTTAGAGGCAAAGGCACCCTTGGGATTGAGTCGCGCTTTGCTGGTTAGATCCGGCCTCAAGGGGAAGGGGATAAAAAAAAGTACACCTATGTAAACCCACAGGGTGGGTCTAGTGTTGAACCGTCTTCCCAAATCAGCTGATTTGGAACTCGAGAGTTCCAGTGTTCAAGTCCTAGTAAATGCAGTTATTTTTAACAGATTTGAATACTAGAACGTAGATACCGGTGAACTTTGGTGGTTGGGTTTCAATTAACCACACATCTCAGGAATGGTCGAACTGAGACTGACAAAACTACACTTCATTTACACTCATGCATATCATCCTCGTTAATCCTCTGAAGTATTAACTGAACGGTAATTATTGGAGGCTAAACAGGAAAAAGAAAAAAGTACACCTTTGTAGATCAAATCGCGTTCTTCAGCTTCCGAAAATATAATACTAGCGTTCTCATCAAGTCTAGATTCGATAACAACGATGCTAACTGTTCCATCTATGTTGTCATCGCCTGATGTCAGCCGCAGAACGGTAGTGGTATCAGAAAGGGAGAAAGATTTCATGTCCAAGGCCTCAGATATTTTGTCATCAGAAGTTGACGCCGTAAGACGAATGGAAAGAAGGTGCAAGAAAAGATGGCCGAAAGGAAAGCCTAGGCAGTAAATAAATAAATGTCATATGTTCAAGAATCCAAATTCATCGTGAATAAATTTCTGCATTTGTTAGACTTTGTAAGTAAGAAAGAATTAACAGTTCTAGTTCCATTGGAAATGTGAAAACTTAAAGTGTTTTGTATCTTTTTTTTTTAAATGGAAAGAGGCTAATGACTAAAGTAGTCGATGCCCTAAAAACCTCAAAAAGAATAAAAAAATAATAATTCCCCGGATAAATCCAACCCCACGTCCTTTCAATAACATCTACGCACACGTCCGAGGTGGGCAACGACATGGTACTTCGGTATCTACACTTATGTTGCCCAACAGGGAAATGGTCTTGCTCAGGAGTTCCCTATGCAGTGCGGGATTGGCGGTGCCGAGCTGTCCGTGCTGGTTGCGGTTGTGCTTCTCGGTTTTGCTGTTTGCAGTGGTGGTGGGGGGAATGATCGTGATCTGTTTGCCGACGCTGGAGGGAATGCAGACGGAGAGTTCCCATCCCTCTTCTCGGTTGTGTTGCTGTGTTGAGGGTGGGATGCAATGGGTGCTCTGCCGAAGTCTTGCGCCGTCCAGTGTGAGTCAGTCGCTTCGGCCCTTGGCAGGGATTGTGCCATGGGTAAGGATAACGGAGCTCTTATTGCTGCTTGCGAGCTCTAAGATGTTGGTATATTGGGTCAGGCAGTATCTTATTTCCCTGCCTGGGTTTCATCTGTTCCTGGGTTTCACTGATAGGGGGCACGCCCAACCGTCTCTCTGTACGCACCTTGTGACATGACGACTGGCGGAAATATAGGCGATGGATTTTTCATCTTACAGAATACCCGTGGCAGAGGGTCCACGTAAAAACCCTCGTTCTGGAGAGCCTCTATCTTCGCAGGTAAAGAGGAGGAAGAGTATCGAGTTTAGCGACAAAGAGTTTTTTGTGATCGAGAAGACGGATCGAACCAAGTTTCGACCAAAGGGCAACGCTGTAATACCGAAATATTTGTTAATCAAGAAAAGAGGAGGCGATTTTAGCAAGACAAGCCCTTTCGTGATAGCCCGAGGCATCACGGAAACTGCTGATAGACCGGTAAAGGATGTAGGGAAGACTGCAGTAGGGCGTTTTGTTGAAAGGGTCAACGATTTACAATCCTCACGGTTGTTAAAGCCGAAGAATATTAAACTATTAGACGTTGAAGTATCACCACACGAAACCTTAAATACGTCGAACACCATTGCGATGCTTTGGATGACAGTAGTATGGACACACAGCGGCACATTGCACTAGGAGACAGGTCTGTGTTTGTGGTAATGCGCTCCATTATGATTATCCATGCAGAGAGATTATCCTGTCTGCATCAACTGTCAAGGGATCTCATTCAATGAGATCCAGAAATTGTCCAATATATAAAGAAGAGGAAGCAATCTAAGAGATTAAGACCACTCAAAAGGTGAGCTACGTCGAAGCGAAGAAAATTGTTAAAAATAGATCGCCGAAGACAATGTCATTTGCGTAACCTCTGTCATCTCTTGCATCTTCCTTCAATGCAAAGGATATGATTGCAGAATTGGCTCCAGCGTTAACAGGTAGGTTGAACGTATCATTGATAACAAACTTGTAAATCGTCGTCCAACCAGGGAAGACAGTTTAAAACGAGAAGCAAAAAAAATTTTGTTAAGCAAAAAAAATCGTCTCCTTTGAGAAAAACTTTTGAAGAAGAAGGACAGTGAATGCAGGTAATAGAAGAATCCTGAACAAATGTAGAAATCACCGAAATCCCCATTCAAGGAAGTGACAAGATAGAGGTGAAAATTCTAGAAAAAGAAGATTTACAAAAACAGAAATGGAACCCCTAAAATTACGGAAGCCTTTAGTAGGTAGGGATGGGATTTTGGACGTCCCACATGTTTTATCGGTGAGTGCATCCAGTTTGAACTGCAATATACTACTCACCGCAGCACAGGAGCCGTTGTCGTCTGATGCCGGTAATAGGAGATACTTTGCGATTTCCGCCGGAGGAACTGAAGAATCAATCTGGAATGCATCAGATACTGCAGAATTTGACATCGAGGCCTTCAGAAAAATGGAGAAGAGAAACTAAAAAGAATGGCGTAAGGGAAAACCTAGGCGATATTTATTAAGATGAAGCTCGTTTTATATGCCTTGACAAATTTTAAGGAATAGATGAATATTTTAATTTTTGCGTGACGGAAACTTTTTTAATGTTTGATTGAAATTTGCTGTGTGTTTTTTTTTTAAGTGGCAAGGGCCCTTTACACCATTGTCATTACGTCTTTCACACGCTATTGAAACTTGATTGTTGACAACGTTCGGTAAGAAATAGTTTTGTTTTTAAGTTGCAAGGACCATTTATACCCTTGCCATTTTGTGTTTCTATTGGGATTTTATTCCCATGACAAGTTTGTTTTTAGATGATTTAGATGATCTCTCTTGACCGAATTTGTCTAATGATTATGTCGCTTGTGTTTTTTATCGGGAGGAAACAAATATGATTTTTCTTTTCTGATGTGGAAGGGGCTAACCACAGCACACTGATGTGACCACAGCAGTCGATACCGCTAAAACTTGAAAAAAATAAAAGAAAAAAGTATCAAAACTATTTAACATTTTTCTACTACTATACACTTTTCCTTGATAATAAAGGTAAAAAATAACTGATTTGATTACAAAGTAACCTATTTACTGAAAAACCCTATTTATTTATACATGAATATTATTGAAAAATGAGATGGAAAGAAAAACATATTCATGAGATATTACAACATAGTAATACTTCTTGAAGTTAGGTTTTATTCAAATCACCAATATCCTCTTCGTATAAAAATATTCATAGAATACATTTTTATAAACTCGTAAACCGAAGTCTTGCCAACAGCAGAACTGACTGATTTTCATATAGTCGGCTCTACCGTAATTTTATCTGCGTATCTCATCTTCGTTACAGAGACGTGATATAATGTTCTCATAATGTTTTATGTATTTAAATCATTTAAGGGAATAAAAATGCCAAAATATATTAAAATAAAACAACTTAAACAATATTGACAGTTAAGATCTTTTAGAAATAAAATTTCATTTTATTAACATATCAAAGAGATTTTACATATTTCAAAACAGGTTTGGAGACTTCTTTTTAACTTTCTAGGTTGATATTATAATACAGAACGAAAGACCTTTATTATCATCGGTAACAATAGTATTGTTATTAGTAACAAAATAACCACTCCTGATTGATATATTTTAACGACTTGTGGTTCTCTGAATCTGAAAATAGTAAAATATTTTGATTTTTTTTTTTTGTTTTGGCCCCCACTTAACTTTAAAATCTACAATCATCAAATTTAGTTCGGTTATACCCCAGGGAGGTTGACTCTATTAAATTTTTATAAAACAAGTGTAGTTGGGGATAAGCAAAGAGATACTGAGACAATGATATATTTAGGGGAGATTAGAATTTGTGAATATATTAGTTAGAAATGTATTAAATAACAGATTTATACTTAATGTAATAGATTTAAAGGCTTACAAATGAATAAATTTTTTTTAAGTATGTCATGATAACTGCCTGGTAAATAATATTTTCTCACTGCCCACGCCTAAATCGAAGATTTGTGGAAGAATAATTAAATGCCGGTTATAAATTTAAGCAAAATCCATTTGAAGAGAGTGTATCATTTGAAATACCCTATTTTTATTACGCCCTGTAACAGGCATTCCATATCTTGATATGTTGGAGCAATTTGCATTACCACAAATTGAACATAGGCATCCTAATACACTCTACCAGCATGATAGGGCTTCCTCGCCATGTCTCCTTGAGGTACGGAAATGGCTGGTTGAGATGTCAACCAGCCATGTTAATCTGTAACATGTAAGTAACCATGTTAATCTGTCAAATTATAAGAAAAAATATATTATTATTGTAATATTGTAATAATACAGCAATTCCAAAATAAATTAGTGAGAAGCATAACAGAAGCGCCTTGGTTCGTAAGGAACAGTGAGATCTACGAATATATGGGGGTTTACCGTATGTTCGAGAAGAAATACAGCAATTCGGTACAAACTATGGCTAAAAAACCACATTAATTATTTATCTATTAACCTTCTAGACAACAGTGAAGACATTAGAACGCTAAAACTAATCCACGTGTTGGACCTTGGTGACATCATGTGATGTGAGTTTGAGCTGCAACTGAGTGTTACCAATTAATTCATTGTATATTAATTCGTTCAATTTTAGTTATTCTTTCAATATTAAATTTATTTTTATATTTATTTATTTCTTTCAGTGTTTCATCGTTTCTCTTGTACATTAACAGTTTTATTATTTTTGTTTTGTGTTGAGCCACCAATAGTACTGTTCTCTGACTTAACTTTATCTGTGTACTTACATTTCATTATCTGTACAGGAATATTATAATGTGAATTTTGAGGAGCTTCGTGTGATTGTATGTGATCACATCTACATATGGTTTCTTTACTATTGTGAACGATTGTAAATATCATTTTTTTTTTAAATTAAATTTTAAGAAAAGAATGATAAATTACTTCCGTATACCTGTTCTTAAAAAAATAAAGAATAGCATTAAAAAAAAAAAATACTATCCTTTCAATTACTTCTTATTTTTGTTTCAATATTTTAAAGAATAAACATTATAAACCAATGCAAGACTGTAATTTAATAAAATTACATAAGCTACACATATTTAACCATATACACAGCTT
The DNA here is from genome assembly GCF_047948215.1 of Lycorma delicatula. NCBI lineage: Eukaryota > Metazoa > Arthropoda > Insecta > Hemiptera > Fulgoridae > Lycorma > Lycorma delicatula. The sequence continues at coordinate 67,732,301 of NC_134456.1, read as the reverse complement.
CTTCTGTGTATTGATTCTGTATTTAGATATTCTGAGTCATTTGAATGAAGGTAACGGCTTCATTCAACTCAAACGACACCTTCACTCTGTTTACTGTAGAACTGGGTACAAAGTGAACATCCTTACTCTCAGAGCAATCTCTGACTGATTTCTATTATGCCACAGGTGTATTACAAGCATCACAAAAAGAAGAAAGACAGAGATAGTACAAAGAGGAATGTACACTTTTCTGTTATAAAACAGTTCGATATACGTAAGTTAACCGTTTCAGCTTAGAAGAGGACTAAATAAACTACATGAATTACTTATATCAACTTTTGGTTTTTAATATTAATGTAATAGCTAAATTTACTAGCTCTCAGTTGATTGACTGTTAAGATATTCTGAAACTCTCCTGGTTTATTTTTCAGGTTCGTTAATTTCGAATTACAGGCAAATGGTTCTTGTTCGTTTGGAGTGTGTGAGAAACTAGCTTGTTACATCTTAGAACAGGAACGTTTTAATTTTCATAAAAAATGACAAAATCTAAAAGCTCTTAAAGTCATATGTTATATAAACATAGTCATATGTCTTAAAGTCATATGTTTATGTTGTATAAACTGCCAGAAAAGTCAATATGTGTTTTAAGCATAGTTTGCTTCAGTGTTCTTAATTAAACCCAATTTTTTTAGGTAATTGAAACTGGATTCTGCACAATCTTAAATTAGTAGCTCCTCTATTTTCTTTGTAAAAGAAAGTACTTAGTAATTATTAGATTGCTTTTATTTCAAAGCAAATTAGATATGTGTAGATTTTTCTCTCTCTCTCTCTCTATGTGCGTGCGCACGAGCGCGCGCGCGCGTGTATGTGAGTAGTATAAAAAGGCCATATTGGGCTCACTTACTTAACTTTCATTTGAAATAATTTTGAATTTAAAGTTCACATCTTTTTTATTTGATTTTGAATTCTCTTAAAATAATTTTAATGAACCATTGTTTAAGGGAAAAGATATTTATGATATTTTAGGCTATTTAAAAACAGAAAATGCATTTAAACATACCGAAGAAGAAAATAAGCTTAAATTAGAAAATTTATGACATCCCGAATCGTGGCTCAAAAATAATTTAACAGATAATTTCAATGAGCCACAGCCCATTAAAATCTTAAATACATTTAGAAACAAACATACAAATTCAATTTCCATATTAATACTTAAACCGTCTATAATAATCTGCGCTAATAGCATTTGTAAAATTCAGTCCATCTATCAAAGATACAATAAAAAAGTTACTTTTAATTCGCCTACCTCCTTTTAAAGAGAAACCCGCAAAAAAACCATCAGAAAATCAAATTCGTGAACTGTGCCTAATTATATTATATTCCTGTTCTTTTTAGTTTTTAAGATTCTAATCTCTATTTTAAAATAAGAATATGTAACAAAAACAAGCTTAAATGACAAGCTTATAGTAGAAGAACTTCTATATAAAAATAATATTTTCTAATTAATCTATTTACTAAATAAATATAATAAAACTTAGACAAGCCCTGTTTAGAAATAAACAGAAAAATAAATGACTTATCCAAACTTGTTTCTAAAAATAAAAAGAAAAGAAAAGATAGCCGAAAAATAATTTACATATAAATAAAGGAACCAAATTTTTCTACCCTTGTTAAAAAAACTTTTTCTATATAATAAATAAAAACTATGCCAAAAATAGCAACTTAATAAATATAACACAGAAATCACCAAAACCGAAGAACCAAAGAAAGAAACAATAAAAGACATCTTAAAAAAATTAAAAGAAGATTACTGGTGTAATAATAAAGAAGATATAACAAAACTTGCATTAGAAAACGAGTTAAAATTTATAATCCCTAGTATTTTAAGAAAATTTAACGCAAATTTTTCTGGAATTTTTTCTCAAAGAGAAATAGAACAATATTTGTATTTAAAAGAATTTAGACTTGGAAGAAATAGAAACGATATAGTGAATTTATAAGGGAAAATTATTACGAACAATTTGGCCTAACTTCGCCTTGTATTTGTGATAACGATGATTTTGTTGACTGTATAAAAATACTACAACAAAAATTTACAACAAATTAATTCACTACCTAATTCTTCCACTTCTACTCGAAACCATATTGTGGATTTTATCGATTGTCCGGACAATACCCTGGAAAAGGTATTCAGAAATAAAAATTCGATAGAACACGGAATAACAAGAACAACAATTTTTGCAGAAATAATGGCGAATACAGCCATCTGGAAAGTTTAAGAGAATATTTATATATTTAGGGAAATGTTTTAAGCGAAATGAAACGCCATTCTGCTGGATTAAATAAACAACTGGTAAAAATTGTTAACTCTACAAAAAGCAGTTGTATGTTATGTATAATAGAGGAATTATTGCAAAATACTGGAGAAGTCTTTTAACCAAGAAAATAACGTCAAAAACATTACATATATAAACGAATCAGAAAATAAAAAAAAATATTAAAATTGTATATTAGAACACTTACGTTTAATAATTTACCTATATCAGCAGTAGAAATTACAAATGCAGGTAAAAAAAAACTAAAATATAATTTTAGTTGTGAGATAAAAATGGAGCAACTTACTTTACAAGAGGAAAATGTGGGAAAATAAAAAGAGAAAAGAAAGAGTTAAATTTAAGCGATATTCGCTTACCAACAAGACAACATGTTAAACCAGAAGTTTTCCAAAAAAACTATTAACTGTAATTCTATATAAGATATTTTTATAGAAAGAGTGCCAACCTTGTAAATAAAAAAGTATATATTTTCATTGAACGAATGTATATCTTTAAACGATCTCTTACAAGAAGTGGAAAAGATTAAAGAATATTTAGAAATCTCGCCTGGAAAAGAAGTGCTGGATAATTATAAAGAAGGAGTTAATTTTTATTACCAGAAAAACATCAATACGAAAGTGATATAATAAACTCATAAAAGAAAAACAAGTACAAGAAATTTCCTTAGAAGAATATAAACATTTTAAACTTATATCTTAAGCAATAAATTTTGAGACAAAATATCCTTATGTTCTATCCTATTTACAAAAAAAAAAAAAAAATTATTTGTAAAGTCATAGGCGAACATAAGAATAGAATTATACCTTATGTTTATTTAAACTCGGAAGAATCGAGATTTCTTTAGAAGAGAAAAAAATACAACATGCAAAGAAAATTCAAGAAAAGGAGTTTTAAAGAAAAATGGCTTAACAGTTCTTAGATTTGATTTTAAGTAACCCATAGAGAAACGAAGAAATATTGTAAAATTTTAAAATTTTTGAAGTAAACTGTGATATAATGTTATCACAGATTTAACTGTAAATAAAGCATAGTATAAAAATTACAAATAAGCAAGTATTGTAAAGTTCGACACAAATAACGAAAAAAATAACGCTAAATTAGAATTGAATAGCAAGAAGAAACATTAAAACTATTCCTGCTAATCGAACCCGAAATACCTAAACCTGTAAAATGCGCAAAATTTGATTCTTTAGACGAAAATAAACAATTTGCGTTTTATTTACCTTAGATTATAGAAAAGGGGAAAAAGATAATTTTAAAAATAGAAGAAAGAAAAGAAGATTATTTTGTTTCTACCAACATAAAAGAAAAATGTAATTTAATATAAAATAATTAATAATCCAAAGTAATTCAAGTAATTTAATAATCCAAATTGGATTTAAAATACAAAACAGAAAAATCCTCGTTAACAATTTACGTTAGGCGTTACTTTTTGTAGTACTTTTTAACAGTTAGCTTATTTAGAAATAAAAACACTAATTAAAATATTTGCAATTTTCTACCATTACTTCAAATAATTCTGGTTCTAATACATGTTCTAATAAGATAAACGTAGCCTTTTACAAATCCCCTGTTATATTAGTCCGAATCCGTTCTAATCCTATATTTTTTTTTTTAACAAGGTGGAAAAATTTTTTTTTTTAGAAATAAGTTTAGATTTCCATTTATTTTACTGTTTATTTCTAAACAGGGCTTATCTAACTTTTTATTATATTTTATGTTCTAAATACATTAAAAAATATTTTTTATTTTGCAGAATTTTTTCCATTACATTTTAGCTTATTTTTATTCATGTGTTCTAATTTTAACATAGAGATCAGAAACTTAAAAACTAAAATAACTGGAAAGTATTGTAATTTGGCCTGGTAGCCGAAAATGATTTTCTGATCTTTTTTTTATATTTTCTCAAAGCTGGTAGCCGAATTTAAAAATCAAAGAAAACAGATGTGAAGTTAAAATTATTTTAAGAGACAGTTAAGCAGGTGAGCCCAATATGGATTTTTTATGCTACTTGCGCGCGCGTGTGTGTGAAAATTGTTTTGTAAGAAAACGGATGTAGATTTAATTATACAGAACAAGAAGACTGTTTATGTTATGTTTAACAAAATGAAGAAATATCCTTTTTTTCTTGCCGAAATAAAAAGTATTAAGTTTTGTAATCAAAATGATAATTACGATAACTCGTTAAAGAATTCCCCGAACAAAGCAAGTAATTTTGATGAGTTTTCATTTTTCATTAACTTTATAGTTTAAAATCTTTTAAACTTACACTTTTCCTTCTATTAATTCTGCTAAAATACAAAAATAGATAAAAATTGCAGATTTCAGTCCCAAAAGAAAGAATCCGTTGATAATGAAACAGATGGTCGCGACGTTTCACGGGTGATTTATCGTCTCAATCATCTACGTCGTTTGACGGAGTCTCCTTGAATAAGAGTCAGCAGTTTAATTTGGACCTGTTTCAAAACGAGGCGCTTCCAGCAACGACAAAGCTATTTCCAACCTCGGCTCCAACAACGCCAGTTCCTTCTTCAATCCTCTTTAACAAACCCCTCCCTTTTTAAATTGTGGAAAGAATTATCTTTTTTATCGCATCTTTATGCTTCCTCTGCACTCAAAATAAGTTGCAAAAGCTGTCGAATAATGTCATGACGACTAAAATTAATGTTATATTTTAGGTTGTTTTATCTGTTTAATAATATTTTAACTTCTTTATAAATACTATTTGCCTTTTTATTCAGATGATATGCTTATAATTCCAAGAATACATTAAAAATTACGTAAAAAATTTAAGATTTTAATTGTTACAACGTAGCTACATCTAAAACATTTAAAAATGTAGTACACCATATCGAAATATTACTTCATATGTCTAACACTAATTAAATTTCGTTTAATAGTTTATTCTTATTTACTTGAATTTGTTTAGATATAAAAATTCTATAAGTACAAAATGATGCATATTAATTTTGAATTTTTTTTTACTAATTTTATTTTTAAATTTACATTAAACGTAGTTGAGAACACTTCATAAACACAATATCAATTAAATTTCAACGATATTTAGATCTCATATAATATATACATATATATATATATATATAATTCTGAGTACTATCATTTTTCTCGGTATACTTTAAAAAACTACTACACTGAAAGTAACAACATTAAGTTGCAGTAGTATATGACGGTATGATTTTTATACTGTACGTATTAGAAATGAATTCGGTGGAAGAGAACCTCATTTTAACTTATTTATTGAGTTTTTAATCTAAAAAGGTTGTAATAGCTGACGTAACAAAATCATTTAAGTTGTTCCGTAAATCTAGGTTTACTTAAAATGATTCTGTTTGTAGATGCATGAGACTGTTACATGTAATTCAAAATTAATCTTCAAAAGTAGTAAAGTGCTCCATGAATTTGATACAAAAAAATAAAATAAATATTCACATCAAAAAAATATATATTTTTTTAAAGATATTTCAAAAGTCTCTGTTTTTTACAAGTTAATAAAGTAATAGCACTGTAATCATTCTACACGTGGCCCAATAGTAATAGCTGAATTAAAATGAATTATCAAACAGTAAAATTAGTATAACAGATTGTTGCTGTTCAATATATTTGTACTTACAGGCAATATAAATAACGAGATCTACACTATGTGTATATATGCACATCACCTCATTTTGGCAGAAAGAAAAAAATAAATTATGTAGCTTTTTTAATTTATCTACTGAAAATTACATTATATGCGACAGATTGCAAGAAAAGAATAATTGAACTAACATTAAAAGAAAGCCAAACGAGCCAAAAAAGCACTGTCAAGGCCAGATATGAGTCTTATTTGGATAAAGGAACTCGCTTTCACAAAGAAATTTACTCTTTTCCTTCCTTTTATATCCTTTTTGTAGAAGCGAAAAGAAAGGCTTCTATGCTCTCTTTGTTGAAAACGGTTCCACTATTGCCTATTCCTTTCACCGTACATTTTATTGTGGTACTTATGATACGTCTTCTTTTATCATATTTGTTTACAAATAAGGCTTTTTATCGCACTGCGTTTTAGTTATCTTGCTTAAACAAATTCTAATATCAATTCTTTTCATATGAAAACAACAGATGGATTCGTTTTTACCATACAAATTTTTAGAAAGAAAGAATATTTATGAAAAGCTATTTTATTCAATTCAATAAATTGATGAATATTTGAATAATTGAATAAAAGTAACTTTTGTCATTTATTTTTATATAAATAAATAGATTTTATCATAGTCTATTTATTTAAATGAATATAAATGAAAATAGCAAATAAAATAAATAGAAAGTAACAAATAAAAATCAGCTGTTATATTTCATTTTACAGAAAAAACTTACCATGCTATATCATTCAGATGAACTGTTAAAAAGCATTTAATTTATTAAATTCATGTTCATATAACTGGAATAATATTTAATAGTAATCTAAGAAAAAGATGTTTTTATAAATAAGAAAACTTTATTCGTTAATTAAAAAAACAATATCACAATTTTTTTGTGAAGTTTATGAAATTTTTTTAACATAAAATAATTAAAATTATGTTCATTTTGTGCGAACATCCAATAATTTGAAAATATTAGTTATTCGGTACTAGTATTAAAGTATCTCTATATATTAACAATTGCTAACATTTACAGGATCCAAACAGCAACATTAATAATTGAAGAACATAAGAAAGAAGCCGTAATAAGAAAGGGAGTCCGACAAGGATGTTCCCTATCTCCGTTACTTTTTAATCTTTACATGGAACTAGCAGTAAATGATGTTAAAGAACAATTTAGATTCGGAGTAACAGTACAAGGTGAAAAGATAAAGACGATACGATTTGCTGATGATATAGTAATTCTAGCTGAGAGTAAAAAGGATTAGAAGAAACAATGAATGGCATGGATGAAGTCCTACGAAAAAACTACCGCATGAAAATAAACAAGAACAAAACGAAAGTAATGAAATGTAGTAGAAATAACAAAGATGGACTACTGAATGTGAAAATAGGAGGAGAAAAGATTATGGAGGTAGAAGAATTTTGTTATTTGGGAAGTAGAATTACTAAAGATGGATGAAACAGGAGCGATATAAAATGCCGAATAGCACTGGCGAAACGAGCCTTCAGTCAGAAATATAATTTGTTTACATCAAAAATTAATTTTGATTATACTTTCAAAAGATTTTTGAAAGTATATGTTTGGAGTGTCGCTTTATATGGAAGTGAAACTTGGACGATCGGAATATCTGAGAAGAAAAGATTAGAAGCTTTTGAAATGTGGTGCTACAGAAGAATATTAAAAATCAGATGGGTGGATAAAGTGACAAATGAAGAGGTATTGCGGCAAATAGATGAAGAAAGAAGGATTTGGAAAAATAATAAGATGAGACAGACTTATAGGCCACATATTAAGGCATCCTGGAATAGTCGCTTTAAAATTGGAGGGACAGGTAGAAGGAAAAAATTGTGTAGGTAGGCAACGTTTGGAATATGTAGCACAAATTGTTAGGGTTGTAGGAGATAGGGGAAATACCGAAATGAAACGACTAGCACTAGATAGGGGATCTTGGAGAGCTGCATCAAACCAGTCAAATGACCAAAGAAAAAAAAAAATATATATTAACAAAGAAATATATTACTTATTTGAACTTATTTTAAGTAATAATTTTTATAATAAAAATTTAATAGTAACAAAATTACAATAGTTTAATTAGAAAACTACTTTAGACTAATGAAAGACGTCTAACTAACGAAAGAAAGCCGATTTCCGTGATGTAGTGGTAGCATCTCAGCCTTTCATCCGGAGGTCCGGGGTTGGAACCCCGGTCAAGCTAGCAAAAAAAAGTCATCTGTGCTCTATGGTTGTACGTTTGGTGGGAATAAATAATAAAAAGTTCTTATTATTTATTTCCAGGATATAATGTTATGACAAAATTGATTCCAGAAGAATTCGGATTGAAGTTGTATTTTTTGTAAATTTTAATTTTCACTATAATTATTTTTGTATCATAATCAAGCGGTTAGGAGAATTCAAAAAAGGAGTGAACCTTTCTAACATATATTTTTACATAGTTTCTAGTCTTTACAATTTCTAAATCGTTTTAACTATGAAAATTGTAATAAACACCAAAATATCACAATGACTAATAATGTGTTGGTAGCTTTTGTAGATTTCATTTTTGCTTGTAATGGTTTTTACGAAAAAAAATAATAATTTGGCTTGTAATAGGCTTCCACCGTGAGTTCAAAGCGAGGGATCTAAAAATAAAATCATTTCTTCTTGTCAAGGTTAAAAATGAAATGACTAGAAAAAATTATGTCGACCATTAACTTGTATGGTAAGGAACATAACGATCTAGTTAATTTTCTATTTTTATTGCGGCGAACGTAAAGATCATAAATTGATATTAATTTTTTATTCTACTTAAAATGTACAATTTATTTTTCCATCAAATGATTCCTATGATGACAAAAAAATATCTAACCTTAAAGGTTTTATATTTAAAAAACTTACAAAATTTTATTTTAATCTTTGAAAGTTTTTAATCTAACTGTCTAATCTGTAATTGAAGTAAAGGAAAAAAATAATTTTTAACTAACCTTGAAGTTTTGCTTTTATTAAAAAAAAACTTTTTTTATTCAACCGACGTTTAAACAGATGGTACGGCTCTGTCTAAGAATGCGCACCTTGTTGTAGAAAAATCCGCTACCAGTGGAAGCCCGCCGGGTTCCGTTCTCAGACCCCTGGCATACGACGGATTTCTGGAATTGACATTTCCAGAAGGGGTCACGACTAAGGCTTTCACCGAAGACTGTCTCCTTTTAGTTCGTTGTAATTCACGACCACAGCTAGAAGACGGGGCACAGGCGTCCTTGTCAACCGCAGAGGACTAGATGGACATTCAAAATTTAAATATTTCTGTGCCCAAGACGAAGTTTATGTTTCTCAAGGGTGCAGACAAATTATCGTGCAGTCGTAACCCCCAAATTAAATATAAAGGCTGTGTAAACAGCCGAGTTAGAGTTCATACATGCCTAGGTGTTTTGTTTGATGAAAAGTTGCTGTTTAGCAACCACATTATGCAAGTAGCAGCGGACGCCGTCTGAGTGATGCACAAACTTAGGGTGATTGCTCGGAAAGACTATGGGTTGTCGGGCCATCAAATGTACACGGTGTACAGAGGTGTCTTTGAAAGCATGACCTCTTACGCGGCGTACATTTAGGCTCATAGGTTGGATATGAATAGAGCACATCTTCAAAATTTAAGGAGTGCCCAGCGCACAGCCTTAATTGAATGTATTGGTGTTTTTAAAACAACCTCCTACGAGGCTACCACCGTATTGGGAAAGGTCTCCCAATCGATTTAGTGGTGAAAGTTCGAGCTGCCATTAGGAAATTGCGAAGAGGCCGGGAGACATATGTATCTGAGTCGCGGTTTCGAGCCGGACCAGTACCGGAGCCGAACGGTGATCACAATACACCGGATTTAAATTTCGTTCAGTTGCCCATCTCCCGCCTGCAGATGAGGCTGCAGAGCCCCGTAATGGAAGCAGCTGGAATGGCACAACGCGACTAAGGGAAGATCCTTGTATAATTTTATACAGGATTTGGGGGGATGGTATGCATTGAGCTCGTTTTTAAGGGCAACGGGTGCTCAAATGCTCACCAACCAATATCTGTTTCGGTTCCGCCTGGAAGTTGATGAGCAGTACGTCTGCGGGGAGGTCCAGTTAAATGAACACCTGATATTTGACTGCCTGCTGTTGTGTGGGGGGGGGGGCAGAGAGCGGGCCACCCTGGAACTTAGAAGTCAAGGGGAAAATTGGCCACTCACAAGTGGCGAACACAAGTGGCCTCACTGTCGGACGTGTGGGAGTTCCTAGATATGGTTGCTTTGTTCAACCGGCATCGGTAATTTTCTTAACGGAAAGACTCTTACCGCATTGCCGTGGGAAGCTAACCCTGAGTATGGCTGACCACCACCCAACTATTATGTCTTCAAGCGCTAGAAAATGGTGGTCAGGTACTTTTCAGCGACCTAGGCGTGGCAGCGAATTGCTATCTAGACGAAATAAATATTATGATGGTTTCATATACATTTTTTATAGTTGGGATGCGTCTACCCATTTTAGCAAATATATGACAAGTGAGCGGTTGGTACACGTAAGCCGGTGGTGTACGGCACCGAGCTTAGTCAGCTCACGCTGTTAGGTAAGCTCTATAAGCTATTAAGGACACTGGTCGTTAAACTGTTTCGAGACTCAGTAGCTGTTGGTGGCACAGACATTCGGTCTATTGCTTTAGGGTGACCTATTGGGGTGGTGGCTGGAGAAATGCCAAGAAAACTTTAGAGGTTGAATAAGGACGATATTATGAATGTAAATGAAATGTAAGTCTTGTTCAGTCTCAGGTCGACCATTCCTGAGATGGGTGTGATTAATTTAAACCTAACCACCAAAGAACACCGGTATCCACGATCTAATATTCAGTTCCGTATAACTAACTCCTTTTACTAGGATTTGAACCATAGAACTCTCGACTTTGAAATCAGCTAATTTGCGATGACATGTTTAACCACTGGACCAAGCCGGTGGGGTAAATAATGATTGCTGATTTAAACTAATTTCACTTTGACTATTGTAGTAACTAGAAACAGTAGTTAAAAAATACCAAAACTCTGGTGAGACTGATAAATGATTTTTTATCAGCTCCTGTTTATCAAATTATTTATGCGCGATTCATACAAGCGTAAAATTTTTAAACTACCTCTCACCAGGTTTTAAACTACCTTTTTGTACTTATAAAGTACAAAAAGTTAGTTTTTTTTTATAAAGTTCTACATTAGTTTCTTGTAGGATAAATTTTATTAATGATATAAAGTATGTTAACTGAAAAGTGATTAGGAAATACAAATAGACTAACCGCCATTTTTTATTGTTACTTAAAGACGAGTTTCAAGCTTTAAAATTATACGAATATACAAGAATTTTATATTGGATAACTATTTGTATAACTGTGTTTAGTGTTACTAGATATTGCAATCTACACAATAACGTCTACAAGATTCGTAACGCCGTCATATGTAGACCCAGAAATAACTCCTTGCCAACACATGCGCTGCCAATTCTTGTTTAAAACATCATCTTAACTAAAATATGCTATAATAGACGATTTTTTTATTTCTTTTTAATTTCTATAGATATTTTATGAAACTAGAGAAAATAGTAATTTATTATTAATATTAAGGTCGGTTTAATGAATCTCATAAGGAAGTTCATTATTTATTAATTTGTGTAATATCAGTAAGATATTTTTTGCTTTAATTTTTTATTAATTCTTAAACAAGCAATTCTCATGTATTTGTGAAAACATATATTACAAAATAAAATATTATTTTAATTTGGAAAAATGATGTGATATGAATGTGTTTGTAACAAGGAAACCCAAACCTTAGTTTGGGTTTCCTTGTTACCTACACCTTTTTTTTTTATTCATTTAACAAATCAGTGTCTGAAGAGGCATAATGGTTTAGTTTAGCAAGTAAACCAGTTGTTAAATTGTACGTATATTTATTACCTAATAATGAAGGCGACCTGATACGAGATGCAAGCCGTTCACAAGAACAGTATCGCCTTTTACAAAATTGAAATCCTGGTAACGTATACCAGGCTTACTAAAGAAAGTGAGGTATGATACCTCATCAAGTGAGGAGTGATACTAATCCAAATATACAGATAACTTCCTCTACTATTAGGCGGTATTTACTCCTAAAAGCGACACCTTCACTCAGTACTTCGCAGGAGCTGGGCGTAAAATTAAAATTATTGTTTTCAAAGAAATCAGCAGTGAACAGTGCCACTTATACCTCAGATTTTTACATATAAAGTAAAAATAATATCATAGAAATCGTTTCGTAGGAGTCATTAAGAAAAATTATCTAAATATGAATTTCAAATAGATTTTTCTAAATAATATTGTAAAATTATGTTGTATATTCTCGAAATAAAAAAAAATATCTTTATATCGATAGTTTATTTATACAACCAATTTAATTTTTTTTTTGCCTGTTACTTTATAGTATCTAGCCGAGAAAGAGATTATTTCTTTAAAAATAATACTATCATTATTCAGTCAATATTATTTATACAGCTGAATATAAGAAAATCGCAACGGAACAGAAAATTACTTCATTCCTACATTAGGTAGAATGAGAACTTATTGTTCTTCAAATCCGTTCAGTTATTAATTTTAATTCATGTTTAGAAAAAATCGGATCATAATAGTGCTTTTAAGAAAGGCAACTTGAGAATAAACATGATATATTTCGCATCATTTTATTTCGAGAAAAAGTCAAAAATAATACACTCGTTATCCTCAGTATAGGCATCGAAAATAAAAATGAAATAACGAAAGAATTATCAAAAGAAATTATGAGGAACGAAGTCTTGTTCTATAAAAATAAAAGTTTTCAGTTAATAAAAAAAATTTTGTTAAAATTTAGAAGATGAACTAGTAACACTAGCTATATGTATCTTTAAAGAAAATATGTATTTAACTGGATGAAACTGTTAATTAAATGAAGCTAATTCGAATAAAGTTATAAAAGATTTAATTAAATAGATTGGGAACATTTGTATTATAACATGAATATTTTTTAATTCTATTGCTCTGTACATCACCTAATTAGTTAAGGATCACTCAGATCAATGGAAGAACAGATGCTTTGTGTGATATTTTAAAATATATATTTCCACGCTTAAAAATGCATGTTTCCCCTAAGGTAGTTTAAATAGAGTAAAAGCAGAGAAGTTCCCAGGCAAACAGCATTATGCGTTACACGTATTCTAGTACAGGTGCAATTACTCGCGCTAATGCTCCGTACTTACAGCAGTAGGCTACGCTTTAATACAATTGAATTGTGCGGCATCGGAAATGGGCGTTAAAAGTACAATAAAAATCTTATGATACTATATTCATTCATTCATTCACAGGAGGTAACCATACAGGTAAAAAATGTTCATTATATGTATTCCTCTTTACTGTTCTAATACAGAATTAGTCAATTTCCAGAATAAAAAATTTGATTAGGCTCTAAGCACAAATTTTAAGATATTAAAAAAAAAGATAAATCGACAACAGATTTTTATTTTTGGTAAGTTATACAAAAGATCTAATTTACATTTTGTAAAAATGATATCAGAAACGCGTGAATCTAACCTCCTCGAATTGTTACAATCAGTGTTACTGTTGCTCAGAGAAACGATTACCATAAATCCACCCTAAATTTTTTTTATAAACGTTACCTAGTAGACATTTTCTTTTTTGTGACAATGATCCAAATTTCCTTGGAATTCACATTTTTAACCAAAGATCCTGTTAGTCAGTATAACAGACTTATTATAGATTAATAATTTTATTTATTACTTTTCTATTAAAAAAGCTATCGGTCGTTTTGCAAATTAAGCCGAATTACTTGAATAGTAATCAATAACGCAAACCACAACATCCATAATCATTAATTAAATAAAATATTTTATTTTAGTTTTATGTATATAAAAAAAACACAATACAATATCTCTACATGTTTACTGCCTTATTGATATTGCTAATGACTCATACTTTGAGAATACAAAAATTATTATAAAAAAAAATTCCAAATTTTAAAATAAATCATAAAAAAATACAACTTGAGTTAAATTTTATTAATTTTGGGGCATAAAGTTATTATTTTTTTCAAAAATGTCAATATATCATTTTTTTTCCATATGAGAATTTTTTGTCTTAGAGAATTATAGGCAAACCTAAAACTAAGATGAAATTTTTTGACTGTTGGTTCAATAAAGAGTCAACATTTAGCAAAAGAAAGCAGCTATAATTTACGACTATGGCTTCTCAATATATTTTGCTTCCCATTCATAATTTTTTGTAAGATTTTCATTATTAAGATACCCTGGATAGTGAAACAAGACATTAATATTCACAATAAGTTTATTTCTACAAGGGAAGTAATTTTTATCATCCTATAAAAGAAAAAAATATTGCATCTATATTTGATAAATAACACTTTAGAGACATCTCAACTTCAATAAATTTCATTCAATGAATTCATTGAATGAAATTCATTCTTCATGAATTGCTATTCATGGGAATTTACATCGGTCATTAGGAAGGTTTTGTATTACGCAGATCTCACAAATTGCAAAATAACATTATTTAGTCAGTTCATCATAAAGACATTAGTGAAATAGCTAAAAATATTTACCATGAAAAAGTACAGCAAATCTAATAATTGATCTGTTTCGTTATAAGTTTTTTGTAATTATTATTGTTTTACGAGAAGCCTGTTACACTCTATGCTATAATTAAAAATCCGAGATTAAGATAACATACATAGGTTTAGAACCTGTATTCGTTCAATCTTCTAATATCATCCCCATTGCTTAGTGAACCTACGAAACAATAGAGATAATATTAGAAAGTTGAACCGACTGCACGTTTTAAAACTACATGTATTATATTGTCTTTTTGTGTCTACAGTAACCTCAGATGTGAGTTTGGTGTACTATCTATTCGACTCTTATTTTCAAATTTGTTACATATACTTTTCTTTTTCTTTACATTAGTTCAGCATTTTTTTTAGTTCTATTTATTATGAAATCTTACTTTGATTTTTATTATTTTAGTGGTGTTGAGTGTCATTCATGCTTTCTTACTGCATGTGCTTGGCACAAACGTTTACACAATACTAGTGTACAGTTTCAGGAGTTTCGTTGAGGACTCCTAATCATGTGATCTGGGATGTAATGCAATAAATTAAAAGTTAATATAAAATCGGTTACATTTTAACCGATTGTAAATAAGCTTTGAAACAATAAAAAAATCTGCATTACTTAATAAATTCACTAATAATCTCTACACATTTATTACACGAGTACATTTATCTAAATAAAATTTTATGTTACGTAAGTTATTTTAATGGCCGTTTTGGGTTTCAATATGTACAGTAACTCAATTCTATAACAGTTGTTTCTGGTGGTAAAATTAATGCAACCTTACAAGATGACCTCCACTATTGATTGTTTTTTTTTTTTTTTGTGAAACGTTGGTTAACTTCCTCATATGCTCCAAATATTTGACACTGTATTGCTCTAGGCATACTGCTTACTTTTAATTTCAACGAAATTCTTAAAGATTAGCTAGTGTTTGTATAAATGAAGACAAATACAGGCATGCACAGAGAAGAAAACACACATATAGTAAGAAAGAGGGTGTGTCGGAGAATTGGAATGAATGAGGGAGTAAGAAAGAGAAGAAGATATTGTCGTTCTGTTTCTGCAATATGTATTTCACTTCTATGAAGGGGTTTCTTTAAAATGTAGGAATCTTAAGTCTGTTTTTCATTAGTGGTTTTAGGCATAGTGTAAGTCTTTTAACTACTGTCATATAATCATCACATCGGGAAAAGAAATGGATGACTTGTACCACCATAGTTTTAATGCTTTTTTTCATTTTTTTCCATAAAAAAACATTTTCCATTGAATGTAGAAACAGAGTAAAGGAATGAGAATGTAAATATTTGACTTTTAGAAGAGTAGAAGTACAGTTATTTTAGAGGAATGAATTTTTTACCGTTCTCACACTTAGTTCCTTTTCTTTATGCAAATAACTAAATAGGGTAGATGAGAAACATTTTAATTTTAAATACTGGCATCTATAAATATTACGTTTAAAAAATATACCAGTTTTTTCCTAATTCTATAAATTATAATTTGCATAAAATACCTTTTATAAAGGGAATAACAAAGTCCATACATTTTACTTCTAATTAAAAAAAAACAAGATAAATCTAGAGTAAAACTTTGAAAGAAAGTATCTTGTAGTTCGTTTTTACATTCTTACTCTATTCTGTTGAAAATAAAATCAAAGAGCGCAATCAGTTCAGTAAATTAGCAGTCTACCCTACAAATGCGAAATCCATGAATTAACCTTGATTTAAGGTTTTAATTGTAAAATTTGTTGAATGATTCAGTGAATGAAAAAAAATGGGTCTACACATGAAATATTTTAAAAAATTACTTACGGAAGTTTAGGAAAAATATATGATGTAAAATTATTAAAATATATTAGACTAACTGCTAATTTTTAACTTGATATGATAACATCATAATATTCAGTACAAAGTGATTTTAACAGTATAAAAATAAAAAATTTTTGAAGTCTCAGATTTATGTTTGTTACTTTCTACAGGTAGCTACACAGTTTGATTGTAATTCTACATAACATGTTTTGCAAATACTTCTGCGGTTCAGAGAAATGCTTTGCTCCACACACAATTTGCATACATGAGAAACATCTTTCAGTATTATTCCAACTATAAATCTAGTTGCATTATTTTGTAAGTAAAAAATATTTTTACAGCTAATAACAGAGTAGAATTTATCATAGGTTTCTCCACATTATTTGAAAATTAAAAATAGAACTTCTAAAAATATTTTTACTTCTATATAAAAATGAGTGATTTTCACATTTTCTTCATAAGAACATCGAACGCATCCTACACACCACTGTACACAAATATTTAATAAATAAATTTTGAATAGTTCAACAAATTTATTGCACGATTATAAATTAAAATTTTTGTCCAGATGTGGCAAGTTTTATAAAATCTTAAAAAATAAATCTCAACAAACATAAAAAAAATAGAGGTAATGAATAAGTACTATTTTTTAATTTATTTAAAAAAAATTCAAGATTTAGCTTTTATCAGTTTTTAAATATTGTAGAAGGGTTATTTAGGTAAATTATTGTACAATTTAAATGTTTTTATTTGAAAAAGAAATTGTTTTTCCATAATTTTTATTTTTGGTATTAAACTTTTCTTATGAGTCCAGTAAATTGAAACCGATTGTAAATTAAACAATGTGGCAAAGAAAAATTATGTTTTATGTCTTTTGCATATTTTGTTTGGTATGCTAAATTATCGTAATAATGTTATATATATTTTTAATAAAAACTAGTTTCCTTAAATGATAGAGTGGGCCAATGATCTACACTTTTCCCACATAAAAATTGTATTAAAAAAATATGAAGTAAATAATGTACTACATTATTCTGTAATACACGTCTATTTGAATCTACCTTCAAAAATTAGTACGAGTAAACTAGAAAATGCTATTTTTAAGGGCAGTGAACTGGCTGTATTGTACAAAAATATGGTTTAACTTCTTATGCAGAATTACAAAACTGACGGAATTCGTAATATCCTCTTCTAAAATAACAGAACATCTGGAAATGACTGTCTCTTAGCAACTACTTTTTTAATTATATTTCAAATCTTTCTTTTTTAACATAATTTAGTAAATGGTTTATTATTTAATATTTCTATTACATTTAAATGCATAACATGTAAGAAAGCTACTTCTATTATATTAAAAAGAAATGTATTTCTTTTTGTTTTCAGCTGGAGAAACAGTGCGAATTAAAAGCTTAAGGGTTCCCGAAGTAGTGCAAAACGGATCAGAATCTTCTGTTATTTTGGACTGTGACTATACGTTAGATAGCCAAGACGGTTTGGTAGTAAAATGGTTTTTTAACAACAACCCTTCGCCAGTATATCAGTGGATACCAGATAAAAAACCTCAAGACCTTGGAGTTCTTAAAGGTAAATTAAATTTGGATTATCGAGCGTCAGATGAAGAAAATAAGAAACATCGTGCCCTACAGATAATCAGACCGACAACTGAACTTTCTGGCGAATATAAGTGCCTCGTGTCAACATTTGATGGAGAAGCTTCAGAGGCTAGAAAAATGATTATATATGGTAAGCGATACATTAATATTTAAAAAAATATACTAATATTAAATACGTATATAAGCATAATTTCATTTCTATTTTATATACATTGTTATTGTGAGTGTATAAAATTAAATTGTTCTGTATCTTATTTATTCTTGTCAGCAAAGGTGCTTTTAAAAATACCAGAAAGTGAAAATCGAGCTGAACAACGCGAAAATGTAACCGATTGTTTAATGTTACCCCGAGTTAAAATATTTGAGAAAATAACAAGTAATATTCCTCAAAACAGATTGAATATAGAGTAACATTCACGTATTCATTAGTTTATACTTATAAAATCTAATTCCATTTTTTTTTCATTCAACTATTTACTAATCTTAAATAACTGATTTGAAACAAATACCTAAATCCTATTTGTTTTAATTAAACAATAAATCCTTTTAAATTTAGTTACACGATTCCAGTATATAAACTAACACAAATAGGAAAAGCTTTCTTTTAGAAACGGAATTTGTTGTTAAATGTCAAAAGCGGAAAAAATAATGCAAGTGTATAAAAACTGACGTTACATTAGAAAATTCAAAATTAAATGGATGAACAAAGAGTTTAAAAAAAAAAATAATTGTAAAAAAAAATATTAAGAAAGTAACATATTTTTGTAAAAATAAATTAGCTGTATATTTAATACACACAGATTTAGTTAAATTGATAAGAAAGAGTTGTCTGTGTTAAAAAATGGAAAGATTGTAATAAATGAACCAGGTGATATATAATGTATTGTATTTTAAGACAAAAACAAATTTGTTACGTCTTAATGCTGAATAAAAAGAAATAGCGTCAATATTATCAAAAAAGACTACAGAAAAAATTTTGTCTTTACGTCTTTTATTAACTGGCTTTTGCCAATTCAACAAAATTACAAACATATATGCCAATTTTACCGAAACACTCTTAAATGCACTCAATTTATACATTCAGTTAAACATAAAGTTTCGTAATTTTAATATGCTATATAACATATATATATGCAAAAAACATATGTTTTTTAAAGTAAAAGCATAGATTGGACAAATCAAGGTAACGGAACTTTAGTTGTATTTGAATACAATTGTTACTTTTAACGTTGGGGTTAGATTGTTAACGTTAGATTGTTTAACAATAGATTATCTAAAAAAACTATTAATTTAATAGATAAGAAAATCCACCGTACTCTAATTAATATTACATCCATATTTGAATTTGTAAAATCTCAAAATAAAAATAAATAAATTTTTCAGTAGTGGACTACATCCTTGAAAATGCACTCCTTGAAAGTGCCTTTTAGAAGGATGAATCATGAGTGAAACCTTTTGGTTCTCTAAAAAGTGGCAAATTATGTGATGTTTTAATAACTATTTCTAACATACAATGCGATTATTGGACTCAAATACTTTATGAATATGGGCAAAAAACATATATAACAAATTAAAAATATTATTGTAATAAAATAAATGTAATTTAATTTATACGTATTATTTTGGGTGTAATACGAGTATGTTGGAAGAGTCCAACATACATTATTTATAAAATAAATATTTATCAGTAAGTGAAATGAATGAAGGAAGGGAAGCAGTACTTTTGAAATACCTTATTCCATTTGTATAAATGTGTTTCACAGGTCTTTTATGTTATTTTAATCGAAATATCGATTTTTGCAGATGTTTAATTTTTATTAGTTACTGTTCTCTAGTTTTATTATTTTTGGTTTTCTGTTTTATTATTTTTCACTACTTGAAAAGATTGCAAACGTATAAAAGGAAAAAATTCTTTTTAGTTTTTCTTTTCCATTACAGTTTCGGAATTGCTGTTATTGTAAACTCAGGAATCACTATTTTCCGGATGTACGTTTTTAACCAAAATAAATATGCTATTTTTTCTATGATAAAAAAAAAATAAAAATACGGCTCGCTCCAAAATATATTAACGTGTGTTACATGAACTTTTAAATAATATTCGAATTCCAAGACAAATAAACTTCCAATAAAATCATAGATTATCTAGATTCTATGGCTCGTTCAGGCACAATTTGACATTATTTTTTTCTCTGATGATCACTTTACTCACATTTTCAGTTGAACATATGTATATAAGATAACTTAAGAAAACAGTAAAAGGAAAACAATACTTTAACCATAGCTATCTAATCCTTATAGTATATAATATACGAGTATGATAGGGAATAATACTGCTGACAAAAAATAGCAGTATTCCATGAGTACATTAATAACATAATTATATTTAAATATTTTACTCTTTAATTTACAAGCTACGCAAATGATCAGTTATTCCAGTATCGACTGGAATGTATTAAATTTTATCCGCTGTTACAAGTCATTAATGTCCATTGCATTTGAGTCGTTTTATTAAACAGTCTGGTCCCATGTGGTATGAGTAAATCGCTCCCAATAAATTAACATTTTAATATTAATTTTAATTGTAAAGAAATTACGTCTAAAAATCCATTATTTATTTACATTTTACATTATAATGTTTCTATCACTGCTTACGGCTTTTATTATATTATATGCAACAGAATTTTAAACATATTATTTATTTTTTTTTAATCTTATGTTAAAATTTTCTTTTTGGTAGTTATTACATGAATTTATTTTTTTCTTAAAGACATTATAGTTACAATTATGGACTACTTTGATCCCTTTTCCGATTATTTGTTTTCCAAATATCTATTTCTTAATATCCAAATATCCAAATATTTTAATTATATTTATAATTTTGCTCAATTACAGTACATAAAAATACGAAACAATCTTTTTCGTTTTGTTACAAGTACACTATTACAAGACTTAATATTAAAGGAAAGTCATTATACGATTTTTTATTAGATATATTTTATTATTAAATATTGAATGTAGCGGGAAAACCGGCTCAATGTTACTAAATTCCTTTAGGATATAAAAGTAAATAGGTTGAATGTGGGTATAAAAGACCTGAAGGAACCGACAACATTGAAATGCCTTTTCCTTCTTGTCAACAATGTAGTAATAAATTTTTAAAAATTGTGTTAAAAAATTTGCTCATCATAAGTTCACTTTAATAGGTATTTAATAATATAATTTAATAGCTTTTCAAAGCTTGATTTTTAAAATAAGTATTAAAACTTACACGATATTTTAAAGTTAAGTTTAAATTGCACTTACAATTTAAAATAAATTTTCTATATATATATATATATATATATATATATATATACACTTTTTTTTGTTAAATTATTCAACTTCAGAAGTGCAATAGAAAATTCGCTTATAAAATATTACCTAAAATTGAATACTTCTGATGGTAAATGATATAATATTTAAAAGTGATCGCTATAAATCAGATGTCATCTCTAATTTCCTTTCCATTACATGAAATTTAAACACGAAATACATTACCAACTCCCTTAACTGGAAGGAACCTTTCATAAATTCCATTACACCAATTGAATCATCTACGAACTATCACTGACTGAACTGAATACTTTAAAACGATGTAGCTGTTTTACCATTTGTTGCTGCTAAAATATACTGAGTGATCAAAATAAAATGCTCATTATTTTTTAACTAACTACGTAATAATTACAGGTTTTTTGTAAAGAAAACACAATTTCTACAATTTTTTTCCAATATAACTGATTCATAAACGATTTTTTTTTTAAAAGGTAACATAAACATTAAGTTCTTGTAACCTATCTAAATAACAAAATTTAAGTTAGATAAAAATATCACTGGTCCACAATGTTCTGTTACATTTTCTGAATCTTATGTATTTTTGAGCGCTGATTTCGAATATGAATTAACAACTTCCCAGTCGTACTCAGATTTTTTGTAATTTTCCTTCCTCTTTCTACCAAGTATATATGCGTGAAAATTAAAGTACAATATATTATTTATTTATTGGAGCAGTTAAGTTGCTAAATAAACTTTTATTTGAGTTAATAAATAACCACGAAAATATATATTATTATCGTAGTTATTATTTACACAGTAATTAAAACGATTACAATTGATAAATATAAAATTCATATTACACGTTTTTCTAAACGTAATTATCTACCCATATCACAAATTGCGCAGCGTATATGAATTACTTGGGTGACTCAGTTCTGGATGAAATACTGTAAAGATAAACAATGTATCATGCTGGCTAAAAAAAAATGTCAACTACATTTATCAAATGCGAGCTCTCGTGGATGTAAAATTTAGCGGTGGAACTACTTTTCCTACTAATTAGTGATTCTATTTTTTCCTCTGAATTTAATGTATAAATTTGTGTATAAAGTGTGTAAAGGTTTGAAATATATGTTTTTGAGTGTACTGCCATGACCCTTTTAACAGAAACAGTAATTACAGTAACTATCACCGTTTCTTCTACACTTGTAGTGAGGTAAAATTAAAGTCTCAGTTGAGAATCATAACTCTACTGATAAAAATTCATATGACATATATTTTAGATATAACGATGATAAGGACAGGGTCCTGGGTTTTTCATATTTGCTGCAATTTATGAATAACGCTGTTGTCTGATTTGTAGAGTGGATCTCGTCATATGCCATGCAATTCCGATATTGTAAATTGAAGGGTTACTTCACTGACTGCTATTTTTATGTAACGGAAATATCAGTGATAACAGCTAAGGCCAGACATACTGTTAAATATTCTAATAATTTCCTCTGCTTTAAGACCAGTCCCTCAGAGTCCTCAGTTTCCAATTCCAGTACCAACCAAAAACATGGAATTAGACAAAGATACAGCTGCTGAGGTTGAAGGATGTGCAGATTTATCAGATGAACAAAGAAGAACAAAGGGGAGACCCAGATTGTTTTAGAAAATAAAAATACTAAACCACACTTAATTAATCAGTCAGAATTAAATGATCTCTTTCCTGATTATAATTTCTTCAAGAAATTTTCTAGCACAAATTTTCGCATCACGACTGAAAGGATGGAATCTGTTACCACACACTATTAAATAAGTGCTTTCCGCGACAGGCAATGTAAATTTGAACGTTTCTTCTCCCAGTACGAGGACTTAGTTTACTGTAGTGATGTGGAATCTTTACTAGAAGCTTTGCCATCATGATGAATGACGTCTTTTTATAGACTTCTCAAACCTTAGTTCGAAACTAGCCCTTCATGTTGGAAATTATATCCCATCAATTTCTTCAGATCATTTATCTCACATAAAAGAAGAACGTTGTGAGTCCAGCACTAGTAAAACCTGGAAAGGTACTACAAATTAAACTAGTCTCAATGAAAAATTTCGTTGAAGCATGATGTTATAAAGGAAGGTATATTTTTTGGATCGTAAATAAGAAAACTAATAAATGATATTGAATTTAAAAACAATATGAATGACTAAAAGGCTGCTGCGTGGTAATATATTTTTTTTAAATTGTAAGCAACTTCCTTGAAAATTATAAGGAAGATAACTGCAAAGAACTTATGCTGGCTGACTACTGCTGGAATCTCAAGACTGATATACCTACAGCAAACTATATCAGGAAATCCAACAAAAGCATATACGTATTTGAAATCGACGAAAAAATGCTATAATATTCAGCAGCTATTAATGTTGTTGATACAAACAAAAACCAAAATTTTGTTGCCCAGTGTTGTTATGAATCAAAAGACCAGGAAAATTATTTTAAAAGATTTTCTAAAGAAATTTCTTTGATTTAACATCATATTGTATTATTCTAGTTCTAGTTTTTTTCAGCTAACTCTTATTACAGTTTCATTTTCGGTTTCTGAAGCTGCCAAGTAAGAAATAATTCTCGGTCACATCTGCAGACTAGTTACCAGCAAAAATCATCGCACATCTCCTTAGGTTATGTATAATAATACAGCTTTGTATTACAAAGGTTATTCAAAGCAAAATTTTAAAATATAGGATAACTTAAGTTCCTAATTATAAATACTTAAAAATGTTGCTTTTTAAATATCAAATTTAGAAATATGAAAAAACGTTTATATTGCTGTAAAATAAAATTAGAAAGTAAATCTGAGAGTATTTAAACTTAATATAAAAATTATATGATAAATGGGTAAATATATCATCTATACAATAAGGACAATAATATGATATTTAAATACTAATTTACGTTCTTACTTAAAATCAAGGATACTACTATTAATAAAATTCCGATAATTAAAATTTTTATTGACATCATAATCACCGTTTAAAATTTGTATGCGTAAAGTAATTTTTGAACGTATATATCATTATTTTTATTTTTAAAACAATAACGTAACTCAAGAAAGCAGCAGAAGAGCACTAAATAAAACAAAATACAGTAACTATTAAACAGTTAGAAAATAGAGCATTGAAATTTGTATAATGTCCGAGGATAATTAAAGTTATTACTGAAAAACAATTGCGCTTATTATAGATCAGTTATTTTCGATTGATTGTTTCATTACATCTTATATTTGGGAATAGTTCCAAGAATACTCTAAAACATTAAATTAAAAATATTTCTGGCATCACTTACTGTTGTCCGAGTAAAATTTAATTTTAAAGAATAATTTTTATTAGTTAAAAAGCTATTATTGTCATTTTCTTAAAAGAAAGGCATGCATAAATATAAAAGTATAAATTACATTTTGCACTTGAAATAAAATACAGATTAAAAATTATCAAGGCTTCATTCAATTGTTAAAATTTGTTACAATTTTTTGCCTTCTTAAGAGCTTCAATTACAGTTTTATATAGAATAGCAAGATAGCAAGTAACAATCCACAATACAGAGAAATTACAGGATTCCTTCCTGAATTATTTAATAAAAAACGTACTATGAAATAAGAAATATATCTAATACATACACTTTTCTCTCCAAAAGTCATTTGTCAATTGGCTACATTATTTTTCTCCATAAACCCTATCGAAAACGAGGAAAATTATATTACAAACAGTTCGACGACTAATTTAATAATATTTACTGTAAAATAGAAATTAATAATGTTTTCATACATTCCTGAAAATCGCAGTTCAAAATGTTTCCTTAAATGGCCTTTTTAAAAATTTTTCCTTAAAAATATGTTCATACACATAAATCCTCCCCGTTGTAATGGTAACAATTATTACCAATGTCTATGCTTTTAACTTTTTACGCACTCGAATTTCTGATAAAATATGCCACTTTTTAATCTCCAAAGCCATGTTAATTTAAAATAAGCCATATGAAATTAACTTAACCCTGGAATTTCCATAAGCTCAGGAAAGAAAGTTGATTCCACTTTATTAATGCATAATAACTAAGATCATAGAAATGTATTCATGTACTAAATTCTTGAATATCATGGACATGGAATACAAGTTTGAATTTTGAAATTGAGAACAAGTATGTACTCCACTTTTATGAAGCATTTTGCTTTATTAAAATTTACTCTCAAGAAGATCATGGCATATTTTTGTGATACAATATTTGGCTAAATTGAGTAAGTGATGGAAGAATTAAAAAAAATCAGATTTGTGATTGA
Organism: Lycorma delicatula; assembly: GCF_047948215.1. Lineage (NCBI taxonomy): Eukaryota > Metazoa > Arthropoda > Insecta > Hemiptera > Fulgoridae > Lycorma > Lycorma delicatula. Next base: position 67,706,653 of record NC_134456.1, on the reverse strand, counting down.
TTTAAACTTTTCCGTTTGTTTTTTTTAACTTCTAACATCTTCTAACTCATTTCAACTCATGTTATTAAAGCTTTGTCACGTTTGCTCACCTATGATTCTACACTATTTCACTGATTTACGAATGTGTATGTGTTTCTGAAGGACCAATTAAACTCAATTTTAACAATAAAAATAGGGGAAAAACGTTTCGTTAAGTTCTGTCAAAAATAAAAAAGTCATTTAATTTTTAATAATTTTTAATTTATTATTAAATATATTGTATTTGATAAAAGAAACAGACATTTTATGAAATAAAATTTTATAGAAATATCAACATTAGAAGTTTAAAACATAACAGTAAATTAAATGTTGTTCCACTTTTAAGTATAAAATTAAGATGAAAAAATACGTAAGGCAGAAAAAATACAAAGAAATTGCGGAAACTTTAGTAAATGCTAAACAATTGTAATCTCAACAAATGAAAGATGTTATACAAATTAATTTCAAAAGTACAGTTTGTTTAACCATTGCTTTTAGTTTACTTCTAATGAAAAATTCTACGTTGAATGTGAGCGTTTATAGAAGTCTGGTTACTTGTGGTACGAAAGCGTGTGGTATAATTTAATGTAGTATACGGTTGGTTAACTGAGTGAAAAAGGTTAATTTTAATTATATCAGTATTTAATTCTAATTATATCAGTATTTGTTACTTTATTGTTATTTCATTTGCTTTCCGCTCCAAAATGAATACGCTCGTAAATGACATGTGCTGTTTCAGTTTTTATTTTAATTAATTTAAGTTATTAAAAATAAGAAAGTTAAAAAATAAACTTATTTAAAGAACAGTTACGAATTTTTTCAAAAGATTTCTTTACTGACGCGAATAAAATAAGGTATCTCATTTTTTATTCGTTATATTATAAATAAATTCTTGGGTTATTCTTTTTATAAACTAATACGACATAGTGATGACAGTTATGAAAGGGATGTGGTACGTTCTAATTCTTCCTAAGGTTGTTTTTTTTTTGTTTATTTAACCATTATAACGGAATTTTAGTAAGCGTTCAGTAATACATTGTTACACAGCACATACTTGTATATATACATCGATATTGTTCTTTGCTTACACAATTTTTTTTCTCAGTTCTTTGATACATATTATTTACAGTTTTTTAACGGAAATGTGAAATAATTTTTGTAAAGCAAACAAGGATTGCCATTTATTGAAATGATTATGTATTTAAAAGTAAAAAAGAAAATAATAAACATGTTAAAGTTAATAATTTCAGTGGCGATAAAATATTAGTACTAAAATTTATTTCCTATCTAATATAAAAATTATTCATTCAGTAATAAAAAATATAACAAAATTATAGTTTACTATTTATTTTGAAGAAAAAGAAAACGAATAAAAATTTTTGTAACTTTAAATATAGTCTAATAGTTTACGATTTAAATATGAAAGTTATTTAGTCTAAACCGTTAAATTATATTTGAAATAAAAGGCTGGATTATTTCGTTTAAATAAATTATCACTGTCGAATAATGCCGATTTTACTGCTACCTCTGTTGTTACCAATTAATACTTTTTATAGTAGGCATAAGAATAATATAAATAATTAATTGTAACGTAATGTAAGATTTTCTTTCGTAAAATTAAATTCATAGGGTGAAACAAAACAATATTTTGCGAAAACTTATTTATAATTAAAAATCAAACGTATGCAATTTAACAAGTTTTTATTTCTAATATTGGGGAGAATGACAAAATCAATATAAATCATTTCAGGTACTGCGCTTAAGTGGGAAACCTAAATATTTACAGAGATAATGTAGGCTGATAATTTTTTTGGGATAGAGATTTTATTTGATAAAGTTGATTAGATAACACATTAATTATTCTTTTATTATGTTGATTGCGCATCGTTGTATCCTGGGGGACAATCCAATATTTTTCACCATTCACAAAACAGAGTTATTTCTCCAGTGACTATTATAAGTGATTAATTCAAATAATATTAAATTTAATTAAACAAAAATTAATCAATTATTCCTTTAAAATACAAAAAATAAAAATAAATAAATAAATAATTAATGTTATGTTGCAATTTTACAAAATTATTTTTACTAAATTTTTTTGAAAACAATTATATCCTATTAATATGTAATTTACGGTTTTATAAAATTAAAATATAAAAATACACGCTATTATGTATTTTAATAATCTGAAATCTGAAAACCGAAATTTTTCGCGATTACAATACTTCCTTTACTTCGTGCAAGGAAGGAAAAACAGTGATTTTAGAAATTACTTTTAACTTAAGTTTTTTAAGCATGGTACAGTTGGTATGTAATATTATTTATATATAAATAGATTTAACTTACCTTGAATAATTCATTCTTAAACTGGACACCTTTCTTCCTGTAAAAGATAAAAATATTGTGTTTAGATGAAATTACCTAATAAAAAATGTATGTTAATTGTCTGATTCTTTATTCAATAACAAAAAATTGCTATTGTAAGTTATAAAAATAACATGTAAAAAGTAATAAATAAATGTAACAGATAAAAATTTGGATGTAGTTCTATCTCAAGGGTTAAAATATAATTTTTTTGCGTATTAGAATTTAAAATCGCTTTCACACATGGGACCATAAGAAGATGTTATTAATGATAATCACTTGAAAAATGGTAATAATAGCCACGACGAAACCCCTGATTAAAGATTACTAAAGTACAACACCTTATATAAAAAAGCACTTGCATAAGTAGTCCAAGTAAAGTAAAGTTCAATACTTAACATAGCACTAGAAATAAATATCTGGTAGAAAAATTAAAAATAAAAACAATGTATTAAATACCAATATATGAAAAGAACACTATAAATAAAACAAATAATCGTCGGTAATAGAAATATCTCTAATTTTTCAACTATCAAAGGGACTTCGACTGCACAGTGATCCCGTGTTCACACTCATAGGTTCCTTTTCCAGGTCACTCCTCTGGTTACATCTCCCAGGTCTACCACAAGGAACGTTTTACTCACCTGATGTCATTGCTATTGTCCATCAGATTTACTGCCACATAATTTACATATTTATCTAACCTTTGTACCGCGAAATAAATTTTTGGTCTTCTTCGTATGTAATGTTAGATAGGCATGAATTTCTCTACCACTAACATACCATGGGACCTCTGTTATAGTCCTCACCAATTTCTTTTGGAATCTTTGAATTATTTACAGAAAGGTTTAACTGTGTAGATCAACAATTTATAAAATAACGATGAACGTGAGTTTCTGCCCAGAATCCAGTTCAGTTCCCTACACATGATGTAAAGCGGTTTCCTGTTTTCTACCACGTGGCCCTTCCAAGTCAGGTGACGATCCAAGTGTAAGCCAAGTGACCCTTTTCGATCCGTGTGAGGGATGTAGACGCCATTCAGGTGGATCCGTGGACAATCACCCCTTCTCATCGTAAATTTTACATAGCTTGATTTTTTCTGATTCACACCGATTATCCATTTCGTCAGCCACGCGCCGATCTCACCTAACTCTGATTGTATTTTAGCAGAGGCCTTATTCGAATCTTCATCAACAGGTAGCATTGCCGTGTCGTCTGCAAACGATGCGACAGTGACGTAATCCGAAGGAGGAAAATCTGAAATGAAAATTGAAAATAGAACAGGTCCCAGAACAAATGATTGAGCAACTCCCATCTTTGTATCGAAGAACACAAATTATTCTTGACTGAACATAACCTGGGAATGCGCTCATCAAGATAACTCTGCAGTACTAAGTAAAATGGCTAAGGGAGGTTCTGTTGTAGATGCTGTTTTACAGCAGACCAGCACGTAGATCTTATCAAAGGCCTGCTGAACATAGAAAATCGCTGCTGGGCAATACTTTTCCTCCAAGAATGTAATTGTAATGGTAACAGCTCTATTAATCAGTTCAATTGGGTAAAGTTCTCACTCCTAAGTCAAATTTTTGATCTGGAATAATCTCTTCTCGCGCCAAGATATGCCACAACCTCCGGAGAATCAACGTTATAAACAACATTGATATTATCGGTGGAAGACTAATAGGTCGGTAGGAAGTAATATAACCTGGTCTGCCTGGCTTCAGGACCATTACTTTATACGAGAACATATATTCAAATAGAAAACACATTGTTCATAGGATCCCATTGAAAAAGTCCGTTATGTATCGCATGATCTTCTACGTAAACATTAATAACATCTTTTGAGTGATCAAGTCAAATCCTGGAACGTTTTTTTAATGACTTCCCTTCATGATTACTCCTAGCTCCTCCGATTTTGAGGAGGGCTTAATTGGTAGATACAATGGAATCGGGCTGTCTGGAAATTCAAGCATTTCATTTTCATCAGGACCCTGTACATCCAGCAGTGAAAACAGCTTGCTGAGATGAGAAGCAAATAAGTCGGCCTTTAGTTAGTCGCTCCTAGCTCATGTTCCATTCGAAGTTTCCAAAGGAGACAATGCAGGTAGAGCCTGCCGGAGATGCTTGGACATTTTCCATAAAAAATGTCTCCCTTTACTTAGGGGGGAATGATCCCAAAGGTACTCTTAAATGTTTCCATTTTTGATGGATTTCCGCCGCATTCTCTTTAATCTGCATGCCTCTCTTTCAAAGAATTTATACCTTTAGGCCTCCTGTAGCACTGTAACTTTCTCTTAAGCTGTTTCTTAGTATTATCAGGTCCATCACCTCATTGGATAGTCAGTACCTTCCTTACAATCATACTTCTCTTCTGGTATGGAAGATCCCTTCTTGCATTACTGAGGTTAAACACTGTGCTGCAAACTCAATATGTACTTCAACTGCCCAGGTACAACCAACCCCTTTTCGACCCAGTTACTATATGACCCCCAATTGATCCCGTTATTTTGAAGGAGCGAAGACATTTATTCTTCATCACCGTTGTGCTGATGGTGAGTGGCGCAATGTCGAATAATAATTATTCTTAACTGAAATTTTTAATGAAGACACATCCGAAGTCACATAAAAATCACGTAAGTCTGGCAATTTTCTTGGATCTGATGCCCAGTGCATGGATTGCAACCAAGAGATTACATTGAGGTGCAGTTCGACAACGCAGCTCGGTCTCCCACGATTAATTGTAAGTCTTGAACTCCAATGAACATGTTTCACGTTCTTGTTGAGATATGCTATGTAGGGGAGCACAAAGAACCCTATAAATAATCTTTTCACAATAACATGCCGGGACAGTAGATTGCTGAAAAACTTATAGGTCCCAACCAGTCCAGAAGTTTTATTCAGATTACTTGAATTTGTTCTCTAATGAATTTCGGCAGTTGGTGATGTCTTAATGAACTTTCAACTAAGTCCACAGTTTCTCCATATATCCTGCCATCTGGATGGTTTGTCGTACACACAGACTAACCTCTAAGCTGAAAGTAGTTACAAACACTGAAATGGGTTTGAGAGATCAGGATCGTATGTTATAGATTCTATTTTCTACCTTCGAACAGCGCCACTAATGTTTTATATGGCAATCTTGAGAAATCTGGCCATCAGTGAAATTTGGTGATTGGGAGTCAGTAAGCCTATAAGGCTTCCAATTTGCTAACCGAGGGACTCCAATTTGGAGGATAGTTCCTCCATTCTGCCCTCGACATCTCCTCAGCTGCGCTCTATAACCGCAACGAGGTTTTCTCTGCTCTTCATCCCAGTGCGGGAAAATTCGCATTGCCAGAGTTAATAATGCCAATCCTTTGCCTCCAGATGTAGACAGTGTAGCATTCCTTGAAATTTGGTGCACCCACTGTCTATGTTTCCTCTCAAGTATTTCTGTGTATACTCCGGAATCTTTGTATTTGGCAGGGTGATATGATTCACAGAGTGTGCAGGTGGCCGAGCAGTTTAGGATGCTAAAGGGGAAATATTTACTCATTAGTAGAATGGGACATTAATATTTTTAATAGATCTGAATTAAGATTTAGTTTTCTATTTCTTATACTTTTTCTGTTAAAAGTTAGTAAATGTATTTACCAAGATCATCAAATACAATTCGTGAAGAATAGTTATTAATTATATTTTTTCTTCTAAGTAACTCTTCTATATAGGTATCTAAATATATATAGAATTACACATGTATATAATTTATGTATATATTTATGATTAAGTATATTTTCGCGCCTACTCAAAACTAATCTTTTAGTTACGGTCATCTAATTTGGGACAACGATTTAAAGTTTTACATAAATATAATGGCTAAAAAATGTTTCCAGCATAATTCAATCAGAACTGCCTTATTCACCAAAAAAGGAATCTTTTAGAGGATAAAAATAAATGTTTTTCTTTCGCTAGCGCTACTAGAAATATAATAAAAGCAATTCCCGAAATATTTCTTAATTTAAGCTGCTTAAATTTAAAAAAATAATATATTACTGCTAACATGCTAAACAAAATTATATATTTTTTATAAACATTTATTCATAGTATCCTACTTATGAGAGAAATATCATTCATAAGGCTAATATCTATTCTTGATAAATGGTTGATTAATCCAATTAAAAAATAATTGAATTACAAACTGTTCCGAAAACGTATAATTGTTTAAAAAAGTAATTAATTTCTGTAATATTATGACATGTATTTATAAAATTAAAAAAAAAATTATTTAATGCCAGCCAAATAAATATACCAACAAAGTTTAATAAGTTTTGATAACGCTTTCTCTTCGAAGAGCAATAAGTGGTTTGGGGATAAACCATAAGAATGATATTAATTTAATAAACAAAAACTTAAAATAAAAAAAATAAAAATAGTGCAGTAAGAAGCTTCTACAGCAGGGATGTTACTCTACAATCATTTGAACACTGTATAATGAATAACTGAAGGGTAAATTGCGTAATTTAACGATGTTTAATTGTGCAACTTATAATTTCTTGAGAATTATAAAAAATGAGAATACCAAATGTGTAAATTTATGACTTTAAAACATAACTTTTATTACTTCATGATTTAATAATTTTTGTTTTAAAAACATCCGGTTTGATTTATTTCAAATGGTTTTACGTCGTAATTAACACATAGTATCTACCTCTTTATAATGTTAAGTCGTTTCAAAAAGATAATAATTTTGTTTATTTATTACTCGGATGATTAAAGATCCTTAATATATTGTTAATTTATTTGAAATTGGAATTAATTTATTTAGGTAGAGATAAATAGTTATATGCAAGAGAATGTCAGAAGATTTTTTTGAAGTAATTATACTAGCTCATAATTTAAAAAAAAATGTAGTAAGGGTTATGATATTATAGTTTTAAAATAATTCCCCCATTTTAAAGGGGGGAAAATTTATTTCCCCCTTTTTAAAAATAACTTTGTTGTTACATGATCGTTAACATCTAAAAATTAACTTTCATATTTGTTAAATGGATTATCATCAAATTCCTCATGTTTTAGTTTTTTCCGTTTTTATAATTCTGTTTGATTATGTCTTCTTTCGAAAATTTCTAATAAATTCTATCATATCTAAGCTAACTACTCCGGTTGCAAAGTAAGGTCCATGAACTATATTTAAAAAATCCTGTCCGAAGCAATTCGAAACCGTAAAAAGTGTTAAAAAATTTTGAAGAACTGGAAACATAATAGCTCATCATTTTAATTACTTCAAATTGCTTTATAAACACTGTCATTCATGGGATTTAGATAAGTCATTTGACTTATTTACATAGATTCTATTTATTCATTTACATGTAAGATCATCAGACAACTGCTTTCCGCAGCCGGCTAAAAATAAGGTAAAAATAAAGTGAATAAGGTGAATGAATACAGCTGTACTTTCAATAGAAAAAAATCAGAAAATGTGTACTGTGTGCGCGCGCGCGCGTCTGTGTGTGTTTGTGCGTATGTGTGTGTGTAATATGTTCTAATAATAATAATAACGAATCACTGAATTAGAAATGAAGTTATTTCAAACAGGTTTTTACATCTGCAGACTAAAATTACATTCATTATGCAACAGGAAAAATGTTTGGTTTGAATGTGTAAAAAAATGTATAAATCTGGTAAATCATGACTTTAGAACTTATTCATAATTTACGCCAATCGTATGAAAATAATCATGTAACGGAAATCATTAATTAGTAACAAATATGAAAAAAGGTTGCATTGCACAAGTAAAATGTAAACCTACGAGAAGTTAGCTAACAATGAAAATATAGTAACGGTTGAGAAACTCGAGTAACATCTAAAAAAAAAAAAAAAAATAGTACTAATAAGAAGACATGAAATCTGTTGTACCTACAAACGTATAAAGATATTGTAAGTTGTAATTCGGATTCTGAATCAAGCAGGTGGAAGCAGCCGGCCGTAACAATATGAGAGGTCAGAGCCCGTGCTATTCTTTTTAAAGCGCTTAAACACAGACCTCGGTTAAAAGTATAATACAGCCTGCCTTTACTGTAGATATAAAAGAAATGATTGTACATATATGTTACTTGCTGAACGCATCAATATAAGCATACATTCTTCAACCACCTGTGCACAAAAGGAATAAAAATATATTCAGACGACTCAAAAATGATTTTAATTTATGTAATATACTGTTGGAAGATTGAAATAACAAAACATGATTTTACAATTTAGTTTATTAATACTAGTACTACAAATACTTAAATGTTATTTACTATAAGGAATCAATTTATTATACTAAACTTTTACTATTTTTCCTACAGTAGTGTTTCATTTTGTAAATGATCAAAAAATTGTTTGAAATTAGCATCAAAGTTACGATAGTTTATGCTAAATTTTGAGAAACTTCTATGTTGTAATATAATAAGTATAATGTATGTATGTTACTTGCAGATGATCTAACATGAATTTCAAATTACTCCGGAAAGAGACACAGCCATTCCCAGGAATATCTAGCATCCTGTCAATTTTAATAAAAGAAATAAGAGATTTTTGTCTTCTTTATATTTTTGCATGATAGATATTCAGCATTGCAAGTCACACCTACACTTAACACACTGCATAAATTGCTGTTTAGCTAACATTATTAATATCAGAGAGAGCATCTCTGTCTAGTATTGCTTCAGATTCTTTAAAAACATCACATTTACAACAAATGAGAAGTAATATTGATGAATAACGAATAAATAATAAATAATATTGTACGCTCATCTGTAGAGAAAAATTATACATTATGTACGTTGTTTTAAACGAGAGAAAATTTTATTAAAATTGGTCCACCAGTATTTCAACAAGCCAAGAAATCAACATAACAAAGCGAGTTGGTTAATTTGGCCGTTTTTTAATGTAATCCATCATTATTATAAAAGCGATGGTTTGAATAATATTAAGAAAATAATTAAACTCTAATTCAGTCTATTTGCTTTTTCTGTTAGGTTTTACAAACGACCATAATTAGCTGACCATTTGAATCATGAAAATAACGTGAAGAGAGGTACCCGACGAAAACCCTAATTAAACCATACAAAGGTCCAACACCTCATATATAAGAAAAAAACCCTTGTACAGGTGGTCCAAGTAAAGTTCAATATTTTACATGGCACTAGAAATAAATCACAGCTGGAAAAGAATAAAAACGTCATAAATACAGAAATATGAAAACAACACTATAAATAAAACAAAAAATATTCGTCGGTGATAAAAATAGCTGTATTTTTTTAAACTATAAAAGTGACGTTCACTACACATTAAGAGAGTCATCCTGCGTCCACACTCCTAGATTCCTTCTCCAGGTCACTTCTCTGGTTACATCTCCCAGGTCCAGCACATGGGAACCTTTCAGTCGAATGATGTCATCGTTATTGTCGAATAGATTTACTCCAGATAATTTACGCTTGTCTAACCTATGTTGTAATGTGGGACAATTTTTTTGTTATCTTCGTAAACAGAAGGTAATCCTAAATAGTAATGTATTTCTCTTCCTTTAATAAACCACGGCGCTTATGTTATGGTCCTCACCAATTTATTTTCTAATCTTTGAATTATCTTAACACTGATGGTTGTATCCCGTAGCTGGATCCCGTTTGTCCAGATAGGTTTAAGATTAAATCTGTAGATCAAGTTTATTAGATAACGATAACTATGAGTTTCTATCCAGAAACCAGTTTAGTTCCATAAATTTGATTTTAAGCAGTTTTCTCTTTTCTATCGCGTTTCCTCGTCTGGCGATAATCCAAGTGTAAGCCAAGGTACCATACTCGACCGCGTTAGGTACGTAAATTCCATTCAGCTAGAGCTATGGGGGGAAAAGCATTACTATCAGTGAAAACTAATTATCAGGGAAAAAAATGGTTAATTTTACTACAGGAGCTTTGTATGTGCCAGTCCTAAGAAAGACAACATATAATGTAAAAAATAACGTTAAAATATCCCTTTATTTGTAGTTTTTTGAAATATTTTGCAGCAGTATGGGAAAATTTAATATTAAAAAAATAGTAAATTTATATTACGAAAAAGAAACTTGCGATTGTATTATTTGTAGCCAGTTCGCCTGCAGTAATTTCAAAATATAATGTTAAATGATAGTACATAAGTAATCTTTACAGGATAGTTGATTTCGATTTATACAGTTGAGTAGCTGAATCATACGCTCTATTTTAAATGCATCATTAGTCGTTTGCCATGAATTGTAATAGTCGCTGTCTGTTCACGACGACCTGCAGATACATTAAAGCGTTGCAATCGTTACAGGTAAAAGTGAGTAATTCACTTATTCAGGATTCTGGTAAAGCTATTTTCAACCTAAGATCCTCTTCATTGAACAACAGCAATAAATAGTGACTGAAATTACACATAGTTGAGAAAAATTTCACTTATATTAATAGTATTTATTTAGTTATCAGTATATTCGTCGATGCCACATAAAATTTATTAAAAAAATATTATAAATTTTTACATGTGTTAACTTATTTTATGATTACTTAATTTAATTTATGTTAACTTCTTTCTTTTTTTTAATTTTCAACATCAAACACTTTCTATAATTTAATGACAATTTTTAATCGCTCTTATTGTTATCATCATAATTTTTTTTATTTTTTTCATATTTTTGGCATTTGGCATTAGCCCTTATCACATGCTAAAACTTCCCCACTCTCATTAAAATAAACGACTAAGTCAGAACCCCAGTCTTATTAAGTAGATCACCTGGAAAACAGATTTGTCATAAAATAATAAAAACTTCAGAAAAAACACCAGATGACAAGGATGTATAAACCCTTGCCACTTAAAAACGTAAAATCCATTCTTAAAGAAATGTCGTCAAATTATTAAAAAAGGGTGTAAATGGCCGGCAATTAAGAACACATCCTTAAAGAAATTCATCAACAGCTCAAAGGAAACACAAAATACAGATAAAAAAGAACACAAATAAATTGTCATCCTAACATGAAACTTATTATATGTTAAAGTCAAAGCCGCTCTAAGAGACCACGTTTTCATAAAACATTGATAATTTTCTTTTCTCTTTATCATCATTATCAGATAAATGGATCCAAATTTCCGATTAATTTTAGCCTCATTCTGAGGTATCTGTATAATGTGCACACTTCTGTTATTTGTTTCACTGTGAGGTATGAGTGATAGCTTCCACATATTTGTCTCTGCTCTCCTGTTTCCATGTGAGACAAAGTGAGTCTAGTATGACCAACTATCTTGTAATGTCAACTAGTTCTCAATGAGTCAAAGCATTCCTTTTTTTTTATGGAAAAAATTCATAATTGGTGTTAAGACATCTTGAATAAATGCATTATGTGTGAACCTATTAATCCATACCATGTGTAAAACATCCTTAATGCAGTGATATCACTAAGGAATCAGAGCGAGAAGCAGTTTCTCCTTGTTGTATTATAAAAAAAAGCGAAGAGCTTGCCGAATAGCGCACAACTCTGCTGTATAGAACCTGGCTATATTTCATAGTACGCAAGAATGGGATTTCACATATACAAATATATAGCTTCCGACGCCGATCTCCGTCTTTGATCCATCAGTCTATATATGAGTGTAGTTTTTATATATGGTTATCAATTGTCGAATAGCATTTTGAATATAAATATCTAACACTCCTGTTTTATTTTTTTTTAAGTCAATGCGGTTCTCTACCTTTCCAAGGAATTTTCTCCTTTTTTAAATTAAAAGCTGTAATCGCTTTTTTCCATAATCCTGGATGTAAACCAGAAATCAAAATTTTGTTAAAAAGATCTAGTATTTTCTTCCTTGCAGTGATTTTTAGCATTTTGTTCATTTCGTATCGGATGTTATCTGGACCAGCGGCATTGTTCGCTGTAATTGATTTAGAGCGTAATTGAATTCTTCTTATATAAAATCTTCATTAAAATACAAATAATAATACTAACAATTATTATTATATTATTACAAGCTTGGACACAATCTTATGCAGGTATATTTAGCTACAAAAATCAATTGGATTAAAGTTTAGTGAAAAATACCAGATCATTTTTGAGAATCCAATCCAAGACAAAATTTTTATTCCTCGTTTTATTAATGAATTGATATTTGATAATCAATTTCATATTGATATTGTAAGGATAGAGATATCTAATTGATACCTATATCCTTGTTAAAAATAAATGATAATAAAAACAAGGATATTCTATGAACTTAGGCGGATTTTAATTCTCAGGGTCGCAAAAGCATTATTATTTCTTTAGTGTTTAAAAACTATCAGGAAGCTGAGTGATTAAATTTATCATCCGACCATTTTTACTAGTTTTATTTGGTGAGGCTTCACAAATTTGGTTGAAATATTAATACAAATAAGGATTTTTCAGATGAGTTTAGAAATATTATGTCACAACAAATAAAGTAAAACCTTAGAGTGGAATAATTTAATGAATTTTGATACAATTTTCTGCTTGGTTTACAAATATTTTTTCCGAAAAAAAATCAAATTTTGTCGATATGTTACCTACTGCTGCTAATCATATTTAAAAAAAATATTTATATGAAGCGATACGTAACGTTTTGCAGCTTATACAGTACTGAAATTATTTCGCTCGAGTGATTTGGATAACAAGGTAAATTTAAAAAAAAGGGGCTGCCAGAAAACTATAAAAATGGTAGAGTTACTATGATTTGTAGATATGTCTAAATTTTTAATTTATCCTATTCATTGAAAAACTATGGAAATCTGTTTGTCCAGTTTTCAACAAGATCAATGTAGGTATGGTTTTTAAATATAAACGTACAGTACAGACAACATATTTTGTTTCGTGCACTGATTTCTTATCCAAAATCACTAGCGATAAATATTTATCTCATTACCTTTTAATACACATTAATATTTTCTACTCTAATAGAATTATTTTATTTTACCTACTTTCCTAAACAGGGCTATCACATTAGAAGATAAATTAAAAGTGACTCTGGAACCTGAACTTTTGTAAGCCTTTCTTTTGATTATACGCTGGCTACATATTAAAAAAAACCCGTTTTGCATGTCCTCTCTCTTTCCAAATTTTTTAAATTGCTGCCATATGTTTTACGTTTAAAATAGAACTGTTTTTTTTAATGAAATAGTTTATTAGAAAGTCAACAATAAACCAACAAAAACCATATCCTCTAATATTAAGAGCATTTGATTTAAAATGAAAAGAAAAAAAGTAAAATTATTATTTCTTTTGTCTTCATTCTTTTGACTGACTTGGTGTTAATATTCATTCTTTTTTATCCTTTGAAAATATTTTAATCAATGAACTCGTGTTTTCAACATTCCAAATCCTCAGTTATTTGTTTTATTTATTCCACTCTTTGTCTCTCCGAATAGTTTTTATATTCCACACATCTTTTACTACATTACCTTACAGTATTTATACAACTGGTGGTTGCTGATCTAGTTATAGAAAAATTATCCATCAAATTTGGTTTATATTTAATCAGTATAATATTAAAAATTACAAATCATAGCAAACTAATAGATTATTATTTTTTTTTTTATATAAACATGTAAAAATACATTTTGTGACCCTTCAACCAAATATCTACTATGTATTCATTCGGAACAATGAAGAGATATGTTATTTGTATATAACTGACTTGAAGAAGAGAAAGCCAACAGTAATTTAAATTCTCTATATTGTGTTTTATTATGGCTTGTACTCCTTGTAACAACTCCCGATGGGTGATAATGAAGTGAATTTTTTGTAGAGAGTAAAAAAGTGATATTTCTGAACGGGATTTAAATCTAGAACCTCCGGATAAAAGGCAGAAACATTACCACTCAACCACAGAGATTTGCAAAAGGAAGCAAAATCGTATTATTATCATCTCTATTATAGTTACATTAGTTACAGAAAAATTCAGGAAACTATTTATAGACGGAGTGTGAGTATTTGTCGCTTCAATAAATGAATTATAATTAAATATGTTAATAATAAAACTCTTGTTTTAAAAAAATTAATTTTAAATAAAGAAAAAAATTATTTAACTGAAGAGGAAAATTTATTCATTTTTAAGAAAAAAATTGTCGTAATTTATTATCTACCAAGTTCTTTTTGTTATATTATTTCTGAAGTAAATAGTAACTGATTTTCTGTTACAAAATTACAATTTCAAAACAGACCTGATAGATATTTCCTTCAATTAAATAAATGCACAAACTATATTATGTAGATTTAAAAAATGTCTCGTTTCGTTTCGTTAATGTTGTTGTTCCGTTTCGTTTGCAACATAAAAAGAATCATTGACAATTATTATGTTAATAAATTTGCCAATATAAATCCGATTACCTTTTTTACCCCTACATCCCTGGAACGGATTTGCATGACTCAGTCCAGGGGCGTGTCCTTGCGGCTCTATCAAGCCTCTCCACCTGCTGGCATGGCAGGTCGGCCCACCGGTTCCGGATCTTCTTATTTTAATTTGACTCCTCTATCTTCAGAGACGAGGTAACCGAGCCTGGCTTTGCCGTTCCTGGGACTCTGTCTTTTCTCCAATTTTTTTTTTTGACCCTGTGCCTCCTCATTACCACCTACCAGTGCAAGTACG
Source organism: Lycorma delicatula (assembly GCF_047948215.1). Taxonomy (NCBI): domain Eukaryota; kingdom Metazoa; phylum Arthropoda; class Insecta; order Hemiptera; family Fulgoridae; genus Lycorma; species Lycorma delicatula. The sequence continues at coordinate 67,691,641 of NC_134456.1, read as the reverse complement.
GACGAACGGCAGCTCAGCAGGGGGCTGTTCTTCTCCCCACGTTTTCCACGTGGGACTTTAGTCTGCCTCCCATTCTCTGTAATCCTTTTCTTTCCTCTTTAGGATGTCTGCAATCAGCTTCATCATGTTTAGCCATCCCCATAAATCCTTTAACATGCATGTGACAGCGGCTTCAGATGTCATCTATCCGAGATTACAATTTAATTTGGCCCCATCTCACCGAGGACATTCAAAGAAGGTATGTAGGGGATGTCCTGCGACCCGCAATATATGAAATTCTGGAACATCCTACTACCATACCGGTAGAAATATTTTCCAAGTTCTCCATGACCGGAGAGGAACTGTGTGACATGATATCCAACCTCTTCATGACTTCCTTCCCAGCCACGCCTTCAACCTGAGTATGAGTCTGCGCGTCCAGGCGCCATTTCTCGCCGTGTTCCATGCCTCTTGCCATCTTGAGTTAATGGTGCCGCTGTATCTTCTTTGGTCATTCACTCATATTGCCTGTTTTCCTGCAAAGCTATGAGACGAATCGCGAGTACCCCCATAGCCTCTACAGACACCGTTCTCTACGCACATGTTATTTGTTGCACGGCTCAGCTGAATCGACATCATACATCTGACGTATTTCTATCAGTTCAAGGCAGCAAAACGATTATTTAACTTCTAACTTCTGAAATCAAAATTACAATTACAATAGCTACTGTGGTAAAATTATAACTTTGTAGAAGAGTTTATAAGATGAGTGAAAACCGTGCGATGAACTAAGCATTCTTTATTATATTAATTTATAAAAACCAAAAAATAAATGTCAACTTACAAAAGGAGTAATCAACGAATTTTCAAGAATTTTTCATGCAAATTGTTACTTAAAGCAATTATTAATTTATACAAAACATTAGTATAATAATAATCATTACTTGAGTATATAGTTTTGTTTGAAGTAAATGTACATTATAACCTATTTTTTTCATATTTACATTTATAATTTACTTTATACCTGGAATCCTCAAAAATATATTATTTTCATTACCTGTAACCTAAGAAGTTTTTCCTTTTCTACATAAAGTATTAATTAAATTCTGTGACTCATTTTTTTAAATTTCACTCATTTTTGAAATTACAAGCCTATTTTCACATCCGTATAAAATATATTTCGGTAAGAGCACAAATGAAATTTATTTCAATGAGCACTACCGAGTAATGCCATTATCTCTAAAATTAAATTAAGGTACTGCAGCACTTCTTGGTCAGTCAGATATCATAATATTTTTGCTTAAAACTTCAACCATTATTTCTGTCTGTTACATCGTTCCTTGCATTACATGTTATCAACAAAGTTTTGCATCGTCGCATTTAGTTATGAATTTAAATATGCCATTATTCATAAGACAAAAAGATCTTATACACGTTAAATTTCTGAAGTTATCTTTCACCTGTTTCATTGACGATATTAAATGATGTCAAAAATGTTTAAGTAGGCAAAATGTTTAATTCCTGTCTTCACTACAGTAAAATTAATAAAAAACAAAATCTGATGAGGGCATTAGATGACTTCCTTGTACGTCTATTAAATTACATATAGACTTTTTTTTTTTTTAAATGGAAAATATATAAAATTTTATTTCATTAATAACTTCTGATTTCTTTTTAAATATTTTTTTTATTGTTATTTTTGAATTATTATTTATCGTAACAACATTTTTACGACGAGAGGTTAATAATTATTACTAAATCAATATATTTAAATTTAAAAAAAGTTAAAAAGAAGGAAATGAAGTGTGATTCGAACCGATGTATCTTCCCTTTCTAAAATCCAAATATTTCATTAATTGAAATTTTATTTGGCTATAACTCTAGAATCAATAAAAAAAAGTAGTACCACTTATTTATAGTTATATAAAAATATATATATATATATATATTTTATAGTTATATAAAAATATATAGTTTATATTATAGAAGGATATATAATTGAAGGGTTGTCAATGAGGGCTTATTACTGCAGTTAAGAAAAAAGTCGAAAATTTATTTTTTATTTGTTTATTTTGGACTTTCTGGACACTTTTGGGTCAATCGATTGCAATCAGAAAGGGAGGTGGAGAACTAGATGTTACAACAGTTCTAAATCCAAAATTTCTACATTCTACGGGTAATCATTTTTTAGTTATGCGAGATACATAGGTACGTGCTTACGTACATACAGATGTCACGCCGAAGCTAGTCAAAATGGATTCAGGGATGGTCAAAATGGATATTTCCGTTGAAATCTGGAAACTGAAATTTTTCGCGATCATAATACTTCCTTTACTTCGTACAAGGGAGTAATAAACTAATGTAAACGCTTATATTTTTTCTTTGAGAAATTTATTCAAGTATAAATTAGCTAATTTTAACAAACGTGTCCATATAGGCTTATATAGATTCATTACCTCTTTTAATCTTATCAGCGTAAGAATTTTATTATTTAGGAGATTTCAGAAGTATATCTACCACAACAAACAAATCTAGACTCTCTATGAGAATAAAACATATCAGAGATCATAATAGATACTTAATGAACATTAACTTACGCTTATCTGAAGTTTGTGTCAAACAGGATCTAATTCTAAATTTTAATATAAGTAGAGAAAGGCGTATAATCTGCTTTTCTATAATTTCTATTTGTTACGAAGACACACTGAAGTTATGTCTATACACAGATAATGTTTTGATATGCTTTAAATTAGATGAAATCTAGTAATAATTATCTAATAATAATTATAACTTGTTATTATAAAAAACAATAACACATTCTATAAGTTGTTTTTTTAAACTCATTATCACTGCTGTTGAGTGAAAATAAACGGCCTTTAAGCCGTTTATTTCGTAACTTAATTCTATACGAACAATTTTCGACTGTATCGTTAAAGCCACAAGATTAATAATAAACAAGTGTATTTTTTTAAACTTTCACGTTCTTCAATAGTTAACACAGACATATTGTTGTTAACAGAAATTTTTGCTTTTCCCCCTATTTTATTTTTCAGTTATATTTCTATATATTCACTCATGAATGAATACGTTTCTATTCAGTTTGATCATTGATGATCCACAATTATTAATTTTTGCATAAAAAAGTGAAAATTTTGATAATTTATGTGTACAATATATTTCCGGCACTGGAAAGAAAAAGAGGGAAAAACTTGTTTATTTGGATATTACTGTGAACTACAAAAATACTCAACACCGATGAACAGTTCAAATATTCCAACATTAAAAACTATTTTTCTAACTTTCAAACGGAATAAAGAAAGAAATGTTTAAAGTAAGTAGTAAAAATAAAGAAAATGAATAAAAAAGTAGTAGTACTATGTAACCAAAAAATGTTGATCAGCCCAATAACAGCAAAAATATGTATCGTCTAGTATTGTTTGAGTACACAGTTGATAAGTTTATAAACAATCAGTTTTTTTTTCAATATTGTTACGTTTTGCGAAATATATATGATGAAAATTAAAACTTTATTTCACACCTTATTTAATTAAAATGAATCTGAACACTTTAATAATATGTTCATGTATATGAACTCCGTGTATATGAGCGAGCGCGAGTCTGTTTTGTTTTACACCTCAGAAAAGTGATTTAACACAATATTTACTAATTTTATGTTTAGAATAGAAACTTAGTTACGAATATTTGTATCAGTGAATTCATTATGGGATGTATTACAGCAAACATTTATCAAAAATATAAACTGTATATTGAAAAAGTAGGTCATACATAAAGAAAATAAAATAAAATAGAGCGGAAAATTAAATTACAATATTCATCTCAGAGAAGAGAAAGAATACCGAAGAAATATATGCACTAATTTTAGTTGTTAAGTCAATCAAGCTTTTACGCAGTTTGAAGTTAATTTGTGAAGATAAATAGTGAACTAGACGCTTGTTTGGAACTCAACCCTCATCCTCATCTGAGGTTACACGCAGCCCTGGACACGCAGTGTACCGTAAATAAAGTTACCCTTCATTGGACTCTAGTAAGGCGCAGTCAGAATTACCGTCTCGCGTTACAAAATAGGTCTACTACACAACAGAAACAAATTAAGTTATAATTACAGTATTTGGTGATAATATTAAAGCGTTTATATGAAGACATAACAAAATGTATTCGTATGTAATCTCTATAATGAATAATTAATAAAATATCTTCAAATAAATGGGTTAACAATAAATTTAACGGTTTTTAAGGTAGCATTTATCTCTATACCATTTTGTAAAAAAAATGTAGATTCGTAATAGTTTTACATTTTATAAATGTAACGGCATAATTCACGTTAAAGATGAAATAGCCTACATTCATTGTGACTTAACCATATATTAATCTTCGTATAATTTAAAAATTAAGTGAAAGCAGCATATAAACAAAGACGGGTTAAGCAATTGTCCATCAGTTTTTTTTTTTTTTTTTTTTTAGTCATCATCAGTTATTTAGATAAAACGTAATAATAGTTATACAATGCGTAAAAAGTTTGGATATCTTCACAATAAAAAGTATGCTTATTTAAGTAAGCATTAAATTTTACAGACCAAATATGCATTATTTGTATGCACATTAATGTGTACTTTTTATATGTTTGTTTTATAATTATAATATAATAGTATATATATATATATATATATATATATATATGCATTATCTTATATATATAGAATTTACTATATTATTTCTTAAGTGCTTTGATATTTAAATAAAATCATATGACTTGATTGATCGATGGTGGGGAAAAATCCCAATTTAAACGCTTTTATATTAGCAAATAGGAAGTTATGGGAAAAAGTAAAAGATTTTTTCTAAATTAACTTTTAATCTTAAAACGTTGCCTCTATTTGAACTTTATCTTTATCTGTTGTTGTTAATAATAACTATATATAAATATAATTATACGAACTTTTCTCCTGTTGAGCCGTCATATCACAGCTGCAAACACCGATTGCTTGAGGCTGCATTCAGTTTTGGTCCTCGAGGTATACGATCTCTTCTGGCAGCCATGATGACTGAATGAAAAAAGAGTTTCATTTGGCCACTGTCCGAGATTAGACCAAGAAATTAGTGTATCTTCTTCTATGAAGTTTTAGGTAGCCTGGTCATTAGGTTTAATTACATTTCCCATCCCAATTTCAAAAGTTATATTAACTAAATTCATGAATTTAGTTAACCTTCCTAAGATTGCCGGCCTCCGTGGTAGGGTCTCGGCCTTTCATACGGAGGTGCCGGTTTCGAATCCCGGTCAGGCATGACATTTTCACACGTTGCAAAAATTGTCATTCATCTCATCCTCTGAAGCAATACCTAACGGTGGTCCCTCAGATTAAAAAAAAAAGATGAATATTGTGAAAAGTAGAATTGATTAACAATTTTTTCTTTAAATATTAAATAAACGAAAATCGCATAAAAAGGGAATAAGTAACTCTTATACAAAAGAAATTTTATTTTTAGTTTTAAATAAAAAGTTACATTTGAGTCTCCGTTAAGCAATGCTTAAAACGAATAATTTACATAAAATAATGTTTATCTAACGCGCGCGCGCGCGCACACACACACACACACGCGCGCGCGCGCGCGCACACACACACGCACACACACACACACACACACACACACACACAGAGAGAGAGAGAGAGAGAGAGAGAGAGAGAGAGAGAGAGAGAGAGAGAGAGAGAGAGAGAGAGAGAGAGAGAGATATAGTTAGTAAATGTTATTTTAAAATTTAATTTAATTTATTTTTCTAAGGTTGAATTGTATCAAAATTATTCATACGTTTTAGTTCTGTTACTTTATTAAGAGTTTACGCTAAAACAAAAAAAGTCTGTTTAGTTTTAATTTAAAAATTACTGAAGGTGAATTTAAAGAATTTATGCTTTTTTAATGCTACGAGGTATTTAAAATAAATATTGCAAGATTGTGAAGGATATCCAAAAGGTAATGTGAAAACATTCTCATTAAGGCTATATTAAGAAGGAATACAAGATTTATTATTTATAGTTGTAACTATCCTGGGTTTTCCAACAAAGTAAGCCATTCTACCTACCTTGCCAATGTACGTTTTAGGAGCAGTACCTTTTAATTCTGCAGCGTGACTGTTATCCCTATGGGACTTACTCGAACACTGACCTCGAGCGAAACATTTTCCTTTGAGGCTCAACTTGGTTCTCGTACTTTTACTCCAAATATTTAAATACTTTTTTCACACGTACATGATGATAATAGGATTATTTTTTATTCATTTAAAATTCATTGCTTGTACTCAACGACGTCATAAACGTTACTTGGTTCCTTTGGGCTATACATTTTTAATTGAAATTTTACATGAAGGTAAATTTTAAGTTGTTATTTCATTCGTAAAAAGTAATTAAACTGTATATAGACAAAATTAAGAATTTTCTGTCGTTTTCAATTGCAAATTATTAGATAATGTTTTCAGGTAAGAAAAGTAATTTCCTATATCTTAGCCTAACGATATAAAAAGTTATATTTTCACTTACCTAGTTGTTATACTCTAATTTATAAAGAATAATCATTTTTATTTATTGATTTTCTTATATTTTCTTGAAAACTACATTTGAAGAAAATGCAATTCTGTACAATAAATGTTCGTTTGTCGTTAAATTTTTTAGAAATTAAAAATACTTAAGCCTTATAAAATGGGTATAGTATTATTATGCCGTAAATGATTTACGCATTAAAGTTTTAGTAGAAATAATTTTTATTATGTTTGTTTTAACAAACGCATTATACTTGTAACGCCTTGTGACAGGGAAAAGTATGCGTAGTATCTGAAAAAATGCATATTTTTACTGTATGACGGAAAGTGTAAATGAGACAAACGGTTATGTTTCGGCTGATCGATAAAATCCCGACAAAACATTAACTGTATAAAATTTGTGATTATTATATAAGAAGGTTGGTAAAGGGTATCCAACCAATAACATTTCAAAAAAGACATAAAAATTCCAGCAAATAATCAGCTCAATTTTATTAGCACATAATATTTTCGGACTCTTTAGAACTCTTTCTTGTTAACTTAAGCGTAATAAAAAATTGATAAAACCACATTACTAATTAAAATTTTGAGATACAATGCAAAATTAGACTGAAGCAATTTTTACATTCTTGTACGAAGTACAAGGAAGGAGGCCGCAGGATACCGTAGGACGTTGACATTTTGGATTTAGGACTGTTGTAAAATCTAATTTTGCAACTTCCCTTTTGATTGACCGGAATAAAAGTGTCCAAAAAGCCCAAAATCCAAATAGATTTGCATTTTGGACTTTCTCTTTACTGAACTAGTAGGCTCTTATTGAGAGCTTTTCAACGATATGATATATTGTACTTATTTTCATTGGTTCTAGAGTTATAGCCAAACAAAATTTTAATTAATGAAATGTGTGGATATTACAAGGAGAAGACACATCCGTTCAAATCCCACTTCATCTCCTTTTATTGTTAACTCTTTTTTTTTAATTTAAATATATTGATTTATTAATAATTATTAACCTCTGATTTAAAAAGAAAAATTACAATAATAATAGTTCAATAACCACAATAAAAAAAAGAAAAAATGTCAGAAGTTATTAATGAAATAAAATTTTATGTACAATTGTCCATAAGTCATGAGTCATTAGAAGTCATGTGGTGTCCACATCAGATTTTTTTCCTTAATTTACACCTAATCAGTATGTCTTTGAGATAGGATCTTTATAATGGGTGATAATATATTTGCTTTTTTCATGGAATTTTATTTTCAGTGTTTAATTCTACAGAAAATTATGAAACTCCGTAGTTGAATTTTTCTATTTTTTCTGTTTTCCCAATCCCGTTTTGAAAAAAATTATAAAAACTAAACTAAATAATGACTGTTATATCGAAATTAATGGAATACGTTAAACGCATAAAATATTCATACTATTTCCTCCGTTTCTAATTGTAAGATGATTTATTTTATTTATTTATTTCCTTAAAACCGACCACCTGAAATAATTGTGTTCGTTTTTGCCAGAAATTGCTTTAACCCAACAAAAAACATTAAACATCCCAGATTTACATGGATGTGTGGTAAATTTTAAGTAAACTAATTAGAACTTCATATCAGTAAGCTTATAATAAAAGGCAAAATTTCTGTAATTCAAGATTAATAATAAAAAGTTAATTTACTATGAATTATATATTAATTACTTACGTCTAAAAGATCTCATCAGATAATAGTTTGATTATCGTTAAAGTTATATCATTATTTTCTATTGGCAACTTTCTTACTTAATAGAATTTTAATTAATGTATTGCGGTAATCAACTGTTCTAAAAGAACATAAATAACTGCTTGTGAGATAATAGCTCATGTTAAATACAAAATAAAGATAATATATTACTAAAATAAAACCTTAAAAATTGCAAAAACTATCTCTCCCCTTTTTTAATTACGTCAAAAAATGGTCATCAACTCGACATTTATAAAAATGCATTGAAATATTTTTCAAAAGTTTATGTTGGCTAGTCTGGAGATGTTAATAAAAATGAATGCCTTAGGTACATCAACTCTCTTAAATACTTTTTCTGGACATTTTCCATTTTATTTATTATTATCTTTTTTATTAAAAAGATCTTAAAATGATGACATTTGCAAAAACTTTGACACCAAACATTTTGGCGGAGCGCTATACTATCGATTTAGAGCTATGTTACTGGAATAGCAATAGTGTTATAGCCGGTAAAGTAAAAATATTAATAACTGTATAAATTCATCCTAGAAATATAATTGTCCATAATAAATTAATTTAGTTTTTAAATATAATAAAACCCTCTGAAATATTTTTGTTAGTGAGAAGTAGTTAAAAATTCTCATTGCGATTAATCTTTGAAAAAAATAATAAGCCTAGCTACAGACATTATGCGTTTTATTTTCATCATTATGCAAACTTTTATTTCCAAATATGATTATAATTAAAGTATAAATATTTTAAATAACTCTAAGAGAAATATATTTAATAAGTATTATTTTATTTGCTATTTTTAATAATTATATAATTTTACTTATAATAATTTAAAATTATATCGAATTTGAAAATATAATAACTAAACAAATTAACTAACAATACAAGAATAATTAAAAACCATTTATATTACTATTATAACAAAGAAGTTATTAGAATAATTGATGCCAATTTGTATTAAAATTTAACGTCATTACGATTAATTAACCGTGAAACAGTTCATTCTATTTCATTTCACTTTTCTTAATTTAGTCCCAACTTTCTCCATCACCATTTAGATAAACTTTATAATTACCTTTTATTAACTCTGTTTTTATCAAAAATTATGATAATCTTAACGAGATTTATTATCGATTTATCTTAAACTGTAATTAAATTATATTAATATTTTATCTTCTTGTTTCGTATCAAAGATTACCGTGTTAAACAGTGATTTACTTTGTAATCTGTGTTAGAGACAGTTCTACGATATCATTGGATTGGAGAAGTAAAGAGAATACATTACCCTAATTTGGCAATAATCACTGTCATTTAATTTTAAATTTGAAATTATAAATAAACCCAAATTTCAAGTTATCTTCCTAAACAGCCGTTTTTTTCTGTGAAATCACGAAAATGATTTGTGGTATTGGGTTGTTATTTGCAGAATACAGAGAGAAAGCTAGTTAATTGTATAATTAAATACTGTAAACCAATATAAATGCAATTCATTTAAAGATAATCAAACAATTCTATTTTATTTTATTTAACGTAGAAAAGATATTAAATAAATTATGTATCTCAGTTGGTAAGACTAACATTACTACTTTATGAAGAGTGAATATTATGCAATACCCCAGATAACGTCCCGAACTTTCTTAATCATCTCTTTGTGTTGTCCGTTATAAAAAAATAAAATTGTTTAAGGTTCAAAAAATATTTTAATATTAAAAAAAATAAAAGTTTATAGAAATAAATTATTTTATAATAATTTTAATTATTTTACAATAATGTAACAAATTTCATAAAAATAGTCTAAATTTTTTTTCTATGTATTTAATAAACTTAAGAAATAATAATCATTTAGAAAAGCTTTCTTGTATGGTAAAAAATAATAGGACAAGCATATATTTTTAAAATAAAATAAAAATTTTAATATTTAATTTTCATATACACATGTTTAAAATACAAATTTAGAAGTCGTGTTTATGTAATATTCCGTGATTTTTGTGTTTTTGTAAGAAGAAAAACAGTGTATTGTTTTTGTAGATTGATATCTTGCGAACTTAAAAGGGTATTCCATTATATAATTATTTTTGACGCTTAATGATGATTCTTTTAATTAGTCTTTTAAACGATTGTGCGGGTTAACTTCTCTATCTTGCGTTGGCGTTGAAAACGCATGGATCAGCTATCAGCTATTCAAGGCGGTAAAAACAAAACTTCTAGTGGTGCCAATTTCTTATCTAACAGAAAGCGTGGACCGTTGGTACCGTTGGACAGGGACCTCACGAAGAATTCTTGCCGAAAAGTGATCAGGGATAGTCTAACGTTCGATGTGGGTGACATATCTGAAAGCGAAGCCGATGCTGATATGCCGAAATTACTGATTTTCAGACAGCCCGGCAAACAATACCCGTACTGCATTTTCCAAAGTTGCGATGTCCAAAAGAGTGCTCAGGAATCTACACTACTTGATCATCACCCAGGTGATGAAGGAGGAAATTGAAGGCTTTTTTGACACTTGGTTCAGTCGGCAATCAAAAAGGGAGGTGCACAACTAGATGTTACAACAGCCCTAAATTCAAAATTTCAACATCCTACAGCTAATTGTTTTTGAGTCATGTGAGATACATATGTACTTACATACATACATACTGACGTCACGCTGAAACTACTCAAAATGGATTCAGGGATGGTCGATATGGATATTTCTGTTGAAATCTGAAAACCAAAATTTTTCGCGATTACATTACTTCCTTTATTTCTTACAAGTAAATAAAAATTTTAATAAAAAAATTTGATGTGTACATCACATGATTTCCTTGTACGCCTATTAAATTACGTATACACATTTTTTCTGTATTTCATTTAAGCTTGTTTAATTTTAAAGTGAGATACGATCCCTTAATTCTTTAAAAAAGTGAACAGTTACACAACTACTGAAATATTAGTTTTTATTTACGTCAAATATTTATATAGTTATTAATTCAACAATCTTACACGAAATATTAAGGTAGAGTAAAAGTCCCTTTATTACTCGTACTACTAGATCAGTATTATTCGTATCTTCGTGAGTTGCTAATTAACAGACGTTCTAGATTTCTGGTGTATCGTACAAGTAAAAGTTAATATTCAAACAATTTCGTTTAGTGGACTCCTGTATAATGGTTAAAAATGTTAATTTCGATCTTACGGTATAAAATATTCAGTTTTTATTATTGGATTATTTGTTGAATAATCAAAAATGTAAAAGAAACAATTATATAGGAAAATAAATATAACATGAAGAAATATATCTTAAAAAACGAAAAGAAGAGGAAGGAAATCTTAAGAAAAAGGTAAGAATAAAAAAAGTAAGAGAACATGATAAGTATAAAAAGGAAGAAAATATTAAAACCAAAGAAAGAATAAAAACATTAACAGAAAATGATAAATATAAATAAAGAGAAAATGTTAAAACCAAAGAAATAAAAAGATTAAGAGAGGATGATGAATATAAAGAGAGAGAAAATCTTAAAACTAGAGAACGTGCGCACAAATTAAGATCAGAAGAATTATATCAAACCAAAGAGCGATTAAATGATGGGAAAAAACAAATAAACGAAATGATGAATACTGCGGTCAGTATTCTCTCTAACTTAAACTTAGAGAGAATACCGACCTCCAATATCAAAGGAGTTATGAATTAAAAGATAAGAATATTTTGCAATTTATTAAAGATTGGGCACGTATGCTTCAGTGTATATATTGTTCTTGTGAGGGTTTATTTTGCAGTCGCTTTGTAGTTTATTTAACGTAGATAAAATTAAACAGAAATTCCAGAATAATTAATGAAATTTAACAGAAATTAAACAAGAAAATTCAAAAATAATACGGTTCTAAATTATAATTTTCAATTAATATTAAATAATAAGATGTTTCAGCAAATATGTTACATATGTAATAATGCCTATTAAATTACATATACACATTTTTAAAAGTACATAAAGAAGTTAGAATACAATAGAAGTGAATCATAATTCACTTCTATTTTTATTTTTTTAATTGTTATTTAACTATTTATGTAACTCTTTTTTATGCCCAAGGAGAAAAGAAAAGTTAAATTAGCTGATGTTATTAATTTTTGATGAAAAAAATAGATATATGAAATTCTGAATTGCACAAATATGACAGTAGAGAACTCTACTTTCAAAATAAATAAGAATAAAGCAAACTTTTCTTAATGTTACCGAAAGCAGGATAAATACGAATTAAATATTAAGATGCGGGACAATAATACCTTATGAATTATAGAAGTTTGGTATTTCAGGAATATAATTATAAAAAATGGACAAAGTAAAAGATCTAAAGCCGACTAGCTCAAGAAAGGAACCTCTTATGCAGAAGAGAAGTCTGTTAATATAAAATATAAATCTAAGAATTTAAAAAATGCTTCTGTTCAAGTGCAACGCTTTACAATAGTAAAACTTGGACAATAAGTAATGTAGAAAGGAAAATAATAAAACCCTTTAAATGTAATAGAGAAAAAAAGGATTAATAAAATACAAAATTAAGAAATATTAAAAGCGCATTATTATGTGCTATTATTGAGAGCGGGGAGAAAGAGAGAGAAAAATAGAGTGAGAGAGAGAAATAGAGAGAGAGAGAGAAGTCTGTGGTTGGTTCTTCGAAAGAGACTGATTATGTTAATGCCTAATCAGCCTTTTAAAGCTGATTAGAAGATCAGCTTTAGTAATTATATTAAAGTTCAAATGTTATGAAGAAACTTGTACGTGTGGAGGATCCTTCGGCCATGAAGGCCCCTACTTGTTTTGTAAATTTAACGGAGCCTCATCCTCAGGACTATGGGCTACAGCCGGGCCATGTGTCGGAGGATACCTCCGGCATTCTAAGGAGGTTCGCCGGTCCTTCTGATGATCGACGGTTTTGTTTGTTTTATGATTCCTCGCCACGTTTGGGGTGGTTCTAGCGTCCCTGCGGTGGGTATATAACGAGATTCCACATCCAATGTTTTCCTGCCAGGATGCCGGAAAAAAAAATATCATTAAACTTTCTTAAAAATATACGAATCGATTTTTAAAAAATACGGAATTTTTATTAGTTCATAAGTAACGGAGCCATGATCAGTTAAATCAACTATGAAGACAAAATAAAAAAATTTAATGTTTTAATTTCTTAATCAATGGTGATGGCATTTCTAAAAACAAAAAATTATTTACTACCAAATAATTTCTTTAACTTAAATAATTTAGTTACTAACTTTTTACCAGTAACTGGCATACCTACAGTTTTAATTAAAAAGAAAATAATCGCAAAAGAAATTTTATAAATATAAGGACTATTAGAATTATAGATAGTAGATAAATGAAAATGTTCATGATTTTTTTATAATTTAATTTTCTGTACGTTCACTTAGTTAAGAAAAAAAGAGAGAGTGAGTCACGTGCTGACCACGTCAACTATCTTGTTTGACAGAATGAATGATTTATTAACATTATTTATTCAAGAACCGTTGTGTTTACGCGATTTTTCAATTGACCGTGACCTCTGTGTTTCTCGATTTACTCACTTCTATTTCATTAAATTTCTTTCCTTCGATTTCGTACTTTCATCTTTTTTTCAGACACAGAGTAAGAATGATTATAAAGTATTTAATGTACTTCAATCTTAATTTAAAAAAAAATTGAAGTATGGTTTTGGTAATATCTGCCAGTAACAAAAAGATCTGTTACTATAGCATTACGTTATTTATCCCAAAAACTTAATATGTTTTAATAATTAAAATCCTGAATATGTTAAGTGTCGCTGCAAAAATATGCTCCAAATAACGGGATTTGATTTTTTTTTCATTTACTACACTGTCTTATTTGTAAATAAAGCTGTCACTATTATAAAAGATTGTTACATTCCATTCGTTTAATATTTTTAATGGTAAATAAGATATTGTTACAACATTTAAAATTCTTGTTTTTCAGGTATGAACCACGCGAAAAATTTGTATAAAAACGATTATCCCGCTCTTTGGGAAATTACTCATAAAAAAAAAAAAAAAAAAAAAAAAAAAAATTACTAAGCATAATAATAATAGATGCACGCACCCGGAGGATCTTCGTGCAAACATTAATAGCACAAATGAATTAAGTGCATCTATTAATAGCATAAATATTAGTTAGAAGACCAGTTCGAAGGGTACGTAATACCGGGTGATATTTAAGTATGGAAACAGCTTTATACTGCATATCTGAGAGGTATTTGGAGGCAGAAAAAATGGGATTATACGTAGTTAAAGAAAACCTGCGTTATGGTGGGTTTTTAATTTTTGTCCACCATCTTGGATCCGCCATATTGAATTAAATTTAATTTTTTTAAATAGGATGGTGGACATATGAAATGATTTCGATTACAATTTTAGAAGAAAACCAATGATGAAACCCGTTTTTCTGTTAATGCCTTCGTTATCGTGATAATAAGCATTCAAAGTTGCAATGACGGAAAAATCGTGTTAACAATAAAATGGGGTAAAACGCGATGCATGAATAATTTTATTGCAATTTTACATTTATAATTGTATTGTAGGACCTTTTAATTTAGATTATGATCTTACAGGAGATGTTTATAGCAAATATCAGGGATTTGCAACCAATAGGATGCTTGTTAGTTAATAGGAGTTTATCAAATATCCGGAAAAATGTTGGACCAGGATTAAATTTTTACTTATGATTCTACAAGATGAGGCATCACCTCATTTTTATCTAAACGCACGGAAAATTTTAAATGAAAAATTACCAAATCGCTGTATAGGTACGTAGAAAAGCCGTAAGACTGCCAGATTACTTTTTTTGGGATACCTGAAACATAATGTTTACAAAAAAAATCTGTAGAAATTCACGAATTGAAAAGAAGAATAATTGACGAATCTGCTCGTGTACCACCAGACATGATACAAACAGTTAAAAACGGATATTACTTAGGTTAGCACACTGCCAAGCGGTAGAGGGGAAACATTTTGAACCTTTATTGTCGAATGGTATGCTTTAAAAATGTATTTTTTAGCAATTTACGACCGAAAACATTTATTTAAAATTTTTAAATGACATTGAAATATTTAAAGTAAATAATGTCGGTTGATATAGCCGCATTTTTTGTTGTGTTGTTAATTATTAGTTATTGTTTATTGTTATCAATAATAAAAGCATTGTTTAAAGTTCGTTATTGTTTTAATTATGAATATAAAATGCAATAAAATTGCCATGCAACTCAATTTACCTCATTTTATTATTATTAATTAACTTAAATTTAATTTTAATTTAACTTTACTTTACTTTAATTTTATCTGTCATTGTAACTTTGGATTATTATATCTCGATAATGAAGGCATTAACAGAAAAACCATTGCTTTTCTTGTAAAATTTTAAATCGAAATCATATGATATTTGTCCACCTTTCTATGCAAAAAAATTAAGTTTGATTTAATATGTCGGATCCATGATAGCGGGTAATAATTAAAAACCTACCATAATACAGTTTTTGATTTACCTATGTAGAACTTCTTTGGAGGCACAAAGAAGTGTCTTTGTGCCTCCAAATACTTCTCAGATATGGAGTATAAAGTTGTTTCAATACTTAAACATCACCCGGTAAAATAAGAGACAAATGGTAGTTTCCATTATTTTTTATATTATTCTATTTTTAGTTGTGTATAATAAGAGAAAAAAAAATTGTAGACAACCTGACAGTAATCATAAGTTAATTTCAAAAGTGAAATAATAATTATCTAGTATAACAAAAAAATCTTGCAAGGATTGTTAATATCAATGTCATTGTCTTCTTCACCGAGCAAAATGCACAGTTGTATACAAGCATATTAACTCACCAAAATGCAGCCGATATTCCGGTTTGCAAATAACACCTTTACTCTACTCAGTACAAAGTCAGGTTATGATGAACATTATTATTCTCAAAGAAAGCAACTCTAACTAGTGTCCCTTGCGAACAATCAGCTTTGTGTACACCAATATACTACCATAAGAAGGAAGGACTTGGAAAGACATGTAAAATAAATAATTATGGCGCTCATCTCTATTGTAAAATATAGCGTTATATATACTAAATTTTTTTAACTCAGCAGGAGATTTCGTCTATAATATATGCACATGTACATAAGCTATGTTTTTTTTGTGTAATCTCATAAATCTTACTCAAATTTATTGAAACTTGTTTTTAAATCTTTGATTTCTTCATGTATATCATTATTAATGTGCATTTACTTTTGAATCTGTTTAATATCCATATTTCACTGTTTCTGTTGTAAGTAATAATAGCGACCACTTTATCAAACCGAAACATTTCTATTAATATAGACGTAAATGATAGGCCTATCATCAGCCTGCGTTATCTTGCAAGAGGAAGATTATTAATAATCCGATACGGATTTGAAACAAGTACAAGTGTTGCTAAACCTTCACAATTACACTTTGAAACAAAGCTTTGGTTAGTTTCTAACGGAATACATACAACTTTATCAAATTATTGTTTTTTTCAGGGTGAGCAGTCCTCAATTTATTTAAAATGCCAAGCTGTCGCTGAAGGTTCTTTTTTATGTTGTTATACTGCAAAAAAAATACAACTTTATTGAATATATATGAATGTCAGCGTGTGCTCTCGCGTCTAGTTTTTTTAACTTTGTAACATCAATATTATTAGTTTACTATTTATTTGTAGTGAACAAATTATTAAAATATAAATCTGAAAATAAATAAATTTTATACTATTAAATCTGTGTAGTAAAGTCAAAACATCACTTATTTGATTAGTTAACATGAAGTTTTGTTAGTAATTTATTAAAATCTTTATTAAAAACAAGTTATTCATTTCACTTCAATTAGATATAAATATTATAAAATTTTATATGAATAATATTACAAAACAGTATTTTTCCTTGAAACCTGCCAGCATTAAACGCTAAAAGTAATTACTTATTTAATAATTTCAACCATGATGTTACATATAAAAACCTTACGTTTACAACAGAGATTCAATATAAAAACAATAACAAAATAACAATTTATTAATTATTAGCTAACCCGGCAAAGCTTCGCTATTACTAGATTTGAGTATATATATATATATATCATATTCATAATCATATTTAGAATAAAATAATTCTCTTCACGTAACTATATATATAATTAATAATTAATATATATATAATTAACACTCTGATCATTATTAAACCTCAAAGAAACATATGTTTTTTATAATTAATGAAATTAAATATGTATTAAAGCGGGCTACATTTCTGTAAGTCAGTAAAAGCCTAAAATCAAATATTTCAGCACTCCCAAATGTATGATTAACGTTGAAAGTTTGATTATCGTAATTCAGTTTTTTAATCCAAACTGTGTTCTTCATTACCCTTATTTAAAAAAAAAAATTATAGATATTAATAATTCACACTATTTTTTGATATTCAGACATTAACACACTATATTTTTTTTTAAACTTCACTTTAAGCTTCGCCAAATATTCGACACAAATAATTAAAGCATCAGTCAAATAATTGACTGATATAAATAATCGGATTTCTAAGGTTAGTTGTTACTATTATAATTATTTTACGTTAAATCCTGTATTCAAGTAATACATTGATTCACGAAAAAAACCTTTTATTAATGTATGATGAGATAGGCTATACATTCTATTCCAACAATTTCATGTTAGTCTCGTAATTATTATTGATTAATTGTTGGCTGATAATTAAGGGTTTATAAATGATTAATTAACCATTATCCCTGATTGAACTTACATACAGATAGGGTAAATGATATGTTATCCAAATAATCAATAAATTACAAAACTATGCGATAAACTAATCAATAATAAGCATAAGTAAATATCGGTATTTGTTACGAATCAACTACTTACTGAATCAATAACTTGTGTTAAATTTGGTTAACAATTTAATAAAAAGAGAAAAATTTGTATCATGTTTTCGTCAAGACGAAGTTATGATTTACTTTTATTTAAATTATCTTATTATGAGGCTATTTAAAAATCATTTTTTAGAAAAAAAAAATGAGTATAAGTCGTGGCATGATATTTTTACACATTTTTTGTTCTTCCGTACATCAGTTTTCGTACATCCTATGATAGAGTGGCTATAAAATAATCCATGACTAATTTGGATTATATCCTATAAATATAAGATTATGTAGGAAATATACGATTGCTAAAGTATAAAGTATTGTATAAATTAGTGGTGCTAGCAAAAGGTTTCAATCATATAAGTTCATCAAATAATAGAAGTTTTGGTATATTAGCTTAAAAATTGAATTCGATATTTTATTGAAGTAGAATTTTTATTTTCTAAGTTAGCAAAAAGAAAAAAGGATTTGCAGAATTCATGCATATTAATGAAGTTATCAAAAAAGAGTTCATGTATCATAAATCTTGGTCAAAATTTATTATCTTCTCTGTAATGCTTTTATATGGAAACGTTATATATTCATTAGGTAAAAAAAAACCGATTAAAATAAGCAAAATAATTGAAAAGAAGAAGCACTATATAAGCACTGGATTACTCCAAAATGTATGAAATCTGTACATAAATGTTTTAATTTGTAAGAAAGTGAATTAAACATTTTATCATAACATTAAGTTATTATATAATCTTAACCAGCAATTAAAATTATAAATCCAGGAAGAAGCAAAGCAGCAGTACGAAGTGCACAAATAGAATATGTACCAGATGTATAATTATGATGGAGTTTAAGATCGGTGAATGGCGGAAGGAGGAATAAAGATTATTTCAGGAAAATTGAAATTGAATCCTTAATTCTGAACTATGTTTTATATTAATTAATAAAACTACTCGGTGCACAGTATAGGCATGTTGATAATAATCCAATAGGAGAACAAATTGAAAATAAGACCAGGAAGAAGAAGTAGCAATATGAAATTTAATTAATTTTT
Organism: Lycorma delicatula; assembly: GCF_047948215.1. Lineage (NCBI taxonomy): Eukaryota > Metazoa > Arthropoda > Insecta > Hemiptera > Fulgoridae > Lycorma > Lycorma delicatula. The sequence goes on along the minus strand of NC_134456.1, from coordinate 67,672,434 downwards.
CCTCTACAATGTTAGGAAACAATGTAATAAAATTAATTTTTATATAACAGAGAAAAAATATATTAAAGTTAAACCAATATTTTAAAATCCATTTAGCAATTTCATTACTGTGACAAAAGTTTTGTAGACTTTTCTTAAGTTAAATCAATTTCTTTACTGTGCATAGTATCATACTGAGTAGTAATGTCTTATGTGTCAGATTAGGGACCAATTGTCAGTTTTGTATCTGATAATTTGATTGAATGTAAAACGCAAAGGTTTTAAACGCTTTATAAAATAAATATTTGTAAACGTAATAAAAACACTAATTTAAACATACTTTTTTATATTCCCATGCACTCATAAACATTCCTATTCAAAAACAGTAACTAAATAATGTCATAAAAAATCTGATGTGGACAACACATGAATTCCTTGTATGCCTATACAAGGAATAGGCCATGTGTATATGTAATACATATACACATTTTTAAAAATAACAAAATTTTATTTCATAAATAACACGGATTTTTTTTATTTTTAAAATTTTTTTATTGTTACTATTGATTTATTATTTATTGTAAAATTTTGTTTACAATTACAGGTTAATAATTATTAATAAATCAACATATTTAAATTAAAAAAATAGCCTTCCCCTTGAAAGATCAAAGTATTTCATTAATTAAAATTTTATTTGCCTATAACTCTGGAACCAATGAAAATAAGTACTACTTATGATACATCGTTGAAAAACTCCAATGACGGCTTATTACTGCAGTAAAGAAAAAGTCAAAAACCAAATTTTTTGGATTTTGTGCTTTTTTTGGACATTTTTGGTCAAGTCGATTGCAATCAAAAGTGGAGGTGAACAACTAAATATTACAACAGTCCTAAATCAAACATTTCAACATCCTGTGGCTAATCGTTTTTTAGTTGTGCAAAGTTATATACGTACGCACAGACGTAGGCACGCAGGTTACGTACAGACGTCACGCCAAAACTAGGCAAAATGGATTCAGAAATGGTCATAATGGATATTTCCGTTGAAATCTGAAAACCGAAATTTTTCGTGATTACAATAATTCGTTTACTTCGTACAAAGAAGTAAAAATAATAATTTTAGGTTAATTTTATTTTAATGAATAAAACTTTGATAAAAAATTATCACACTTTCTTCCTTGTACTGAAAATACATAAATATTCAATATTCGTAATAGAATTTCTGTCTGCTTGTAATGTTTAAGTATCATTACTCTTCACAGTTTGAAACATTATCAATATTCATCTCAAATCTCAATTAAAAATAATGAATTATTTGACTTTATTTTAATGGTAATGTACTGTTAACCCCGAAAAACAACAGATTTAACCCTTTAGTTAATTAATACCAATAAACAATCATACATTTTAAATCGAAGAGAAATAATATCCATTGACAAAATTGAATATTACGTTACTTTATTGAATGTAATTATTTTATAATACGAGATATAATGTTTTAATTGCTTTTTTTCAAGTGGATCTATTTAATATAAGAATATAATTATAGTTCAACCGTTTGGACTCATGGTGAGGCAATCTGGTGGCAGAGACCGAATGGATACTGTTATTTTGGGATTCAAGTACCACACACCACGCACGATATGACGCCAAATGTAAACGGCTGAAGACTGAGCAATATAAAATTTTGTACAAATAATATGTTTAGATATGTAATATTACATTTGATATAAAAGGAGATCGGGACTTCCTTCTGTTGGCATAGATATTTTACATTTTCTCAGAACGTTACACAGTCAATCTGATAATAATATTTTTAATATAAATAATTAAAATTAACACTTTGAAGCTCATTTGCTACTGAATAAATATGCAACAATGTAATTTAAAATTTGATCAGGTTTCAAATTCGCAATCTTTTTTATAAACTGTTTATAACATTTTGTTATATAATTTAAATTTTGTATTAATGTTCACTTACACGGGTTTAAATTTAACTTTTTCAACCTTTTCCTAAGAATTTTTAAATTTTCCTCTAGGATTGCAATTTTTTCTTATTAATTTTAATACGATCTCAATAATACAATTAAAACTTTCAAAAATTTTAAGCAATCAGCCTGAACGTAAGTGAATTTATATCTCGGTTATATCAAGATATTTTGTAAACATATTTATAGAATTTTTATTATTTAACTGTTACTAAATGAAAAATAAATTGAAATTGGAATATTAAAGGGAAACTTAGATGTTCAGAATAAAAATAATATAATGGTAAATTACAGAAATGAGATAGAAGATAGATTCAGAAGCAAACCCAAATATAAAACGGAAATTCTAAATAAGCAATTTAATTTTTACAGAAAAATCGTTGAATAACACTGCATATATAACGAATAAAGTTTTAATCATCTTGTAGTTTTAACTTCATGAGTATGCATTTAAATTGTCATTTATAATTGTTATATTTGAAAAGTTTTCATAGTACCGATCTTGAAACTTTTAAACGTATAAAGATCTAATCTTCGAATTAGGCTGAAAGGTTAAAAGGTAATATCAGTATTTTGAAAAGGAGTTTATCACATAAAAATGTAATATTTTTTATTATTTATATTTCTTTATTCTTGATAATGTTATTAGAATTTTTAACAAATGTCTATTTCAACTTGGCACTGTTGGTTTTGATTAATCAGTTATATCTATTTTTCCATATTTGTTGTGTAGAAATGTTTTTTTCCAATTGTCAATAAGTATTTATTTATCATATTACGCAGAGTAAATAATTATTTTGGAATGTTTCCTAACAATTCTGTGTCAAATAAAATGAAAATATATTATTTGCTTTCGTACAAATGGTTAGATAGTTCATAACGCCTGGTTCAGATTTTTTTAGTTTTAATCTATATACAACAAGAGAAACCGACTTTTGCAGTCTTTCGAATATCGTTGTATAAATTCTTTCCTTAGGATAGAATACGTAAAAGTACAGTTTTAAGAATAATTGAATACGTATGGTTAAGACCTTACAAAATTAAACAGTTATACAAAAAAGAACCAGATATCCAGTTAAACAGATTAGGTATTAAAGTTTTTCAATAGTTTAGTAATAATAAACCCTGTTAGGAGATGTTTATTTCACTGATGATGCATATATGATTTAAACAGCTACAAGAACTGGAAAAATAACGGAAATTTGAGCAACGTAAATCCATATTAGTAGCAGTAATCGCATTTACGTAGAAGAAAAAATCATATTTGGGAGCCATTTCTTGGAAAATATTGGATTCTTTTCGCTGATAGTCTGTAAATTAATATACATACTAAGACTTGATTAAGTTTTTTTCTCTTTTAAAACTGAAGATTGTTATTTACAATAAAGTTGATGTCTGCAAAAATGATAAATAGAAACTTCCATTTTTGAAAGAAATTAGAAAAAAACCATATGGGCCTTAGGCTTACGGTTTTGTCATCATCAGTTTCTACTCTGAAGGCTTTTTGAAAAATACCATGTAACATAGTAATAATATTCTTTTGTTGCCTCCTTATCTCCCCTTACAGCTATCCATAATTATCCATTGAAAATAAAATTCTGGGAAACTGAAATTACCTAAACAGGAAGAAAGTGCAACAAAACAGTTTAAATCTTAATATGTTGCGCACAAAAATTAAACCTAAAGATGTATAAAACACACAGAAAATCGGTTAGCAGTTCATTGAAAATATAAAATAATATCCATGTATAAAAATAACAATAATATTAATATATTCCTAAGACCTTGGTCAAATGATCAAAACAAGCTACATGATTAGAAATAATTATACTAGGAACCAATAAAGCTGGCTGCTGTATCCAAAGAAAAATATCATTCTTTCTAGATCTAGAAAAGACAGCATCCTGAAATAACTGCCGGTCATTCAGAGAACTAAGATCCCAGAAACTACACTGAGCTTTATTGAGCTTAAGACGATTCGTCAAAATCTTTATATGTTAAAAATGCAAAGGCGTCACTGAACATCTTTAATTAAATAAAAATTGTATTCTCTATTGTAACTCCATTTTGGCATACAGTATTCAAGCATTGCCTAAATATTCTCTTATACAGATGAAGGATTGATGGAACATCTTGAAACAAGGAACTTACCCATAAAAACAGTCCAAGATATTTCCTAAAATCTAAAATCAGCAATCTAAAATCAAACAAATCCATAACTGCTTCTTTTCTACGTATTCGTCACTGAGCGACCTAAAATAAATATCTAACTTTCAGTATCTATCAAGAATACCAGTAACGACCAAAGTTTTTTTTTTCATGACGGTTATTCTATTAACAACAGATCATTCATATATTCTATTATCACTGCAAAATCATCTGATTACCTTTACATATCACTCTAGCGTAACGTTTGACGTTATCCGTAAACAAAAGGATCTTAGAAGAAATAAAGGTGGCGATGTCATTTATGGGAAGAAAAAAAAAATCAGAGGAAAGATTTTAAATCTCTGGGGAACAGAGTTCCACCAGTTGGAACAGTATATATTCTATAAATCCTACCCAAAATCTTTGCATTAAATGTTCGTTCCAAAAGGTAGAAAAAAGTAAATAACTAATATTCCATTGATAATAATAATAATAATAATAACCCTCATACCAATAAAACAACGTAGACAAAAACTGATGAAATTAGAAGCTATATAAAACAAGCAATGCATAAATAAGTTTAAATAATTAAGAGTAAGAGTCACGTCCGGGCGGTGAGTGAAAAGGCTGGGCAAACTGTCAAAAACTTAGTCATATTACTAACGAACATTGTGGCGACCTCGGTTCTCCTCTACAGCGCCCCAGTATGGAAGAGACCCATGGCAGTAGGGCGTAACAGAAGATTCTTAGAGGGAGTACAGCGCCGTATGGCACTTTAGGTGGCGTCGGCATACGCCTCGATCTCGACTGAGACGGTGCTGGTGGTGACTGGGATGCCGCCACTTCAACAGCTGGTGGCGGCTCTTAAGCAATTTTATCAGGGTGTGTTTAAGTAAGATGGCAACGTAACTGTCTACAGGGATTGGCAAGCTAGGCGGACTACGTCCAAAAAAGGGAGGTGGACGCATCTTTTTAACACGCACATTGAGCCGTGGGCCGGGAGGGAGTTTGGCGAACTGAGATTCTGGTTGACACTATTCCTGACCGGCCACGGGGGTCTTTCGTTCATACCTGTGTGAACGAAAAAGAGCTGAAGACTTCTTCTGCCCCTCCTGTCGAGGCTTAGTCACGCAGGAGCACGTGATATTCCAGTGCCAGTGGTGGGACGAGGAACGCCGCGATTGTGCTGCTGTAACTGGACATCGAGTTAGGGACCATTGTTAGAACGATGTTACGCAGTCCGGTGGACTTCGAAATTGTGGCGGATTTTGTATCGGGAGTACTTCAAATGAAAAACCGGGAAGCTACGGAGTAAGAGAAGCTCCGTACGAAGCTGCCGTTTGCCCGTGCTAGCACGGGTGGGCGATGGTGATGAAGTGCGGGGACTCTCGAGCCTTTGAGCTAAAGGTCTGAGTGCTGGCGGGGCCGTCCCTTCGGGGGTGTCTTCGTTAGAGGCGAAGCACAAAGAACCGAGTCTCGGTTGCTGGATAATGGAAGCCGGCAACGTCATAGCCGGGCTTGGCGTTTCCCTCATATGGCGTCTAGAGGCGAAGGCACCTTCCGGAACCGTGTTAATGCTTAATTGCGACTCCGGTTCCGGAAGGCAGGGTTTAAAAAAAAATGGAAAACGTGACAATCAAAACTTAACTTTTACAAAAATATTATGAAATTCTTATCTAAAAATTAAAAACTTATCTGTTAAAAATAACATTTTTAAAATTTGTTAAATATTTTATTATTTATTTCGTGCATAACTATTTGGAACTTTTGGAAAAAATACTGTGTTACATACGACCGTGTACATAAGTACACGATTATAAAATCGTGTACTTATTCATTTACAGTTGATTATTTATTTAGAAGCCAATCAATCTTTTTTTTAACCAAATGTAAGTAAATTTATATATTTGTAAATATTAATTTAATTTATTTCATACACCGCAACCTTGAATTTTTTTATTTTTGAATTAATTATTAGGTACTACGTAGGATCTATAAATTCTAGAAACTTTATTCATCTAAGTCTACTTGAAACAGTGTTGTACATAAAACTGTTGTATGTTACTCTACATAGTATGTCAGTTAACGTCACATAATACGTCTAAAAATACTAACAAAAAAATTACATATTTAATATACTGTAATAATATTCAACATTCTACTGAAACCATTGAGTCGGAAATGTTCACATCGTTTGAATATATGTTATTAAAAAAATAAATATTTAATGTAGAAGTTTATAACAAGGGTAAAAGAAAATCTTTTTTCTTTTTGTTTTTATTAAAGAAAATGTACTTTAATCTGATCGAAATAACGGGAATGGCTGCTTACAAAAAGGTACTTCTAAGCTTCTTACCTCTTTTCCTTCTACATCTTTATAAATTTTATCGCTACGAGACACTCAACTGCATCTTTTGATTTACGTCAGTAGTGGAGTTGACAAGATCCGTAAGAAGTAGTTTGTTTAAATTTATTTTTTACTATTTTTTTTTTTTTTTTTTTTATATAAAAATTTCTATAACACGTATAAATTGGCTCCAGATACAGATATTTCCAACAACTAATAATGTTTTTCTTTTGTTTTTCAATTCACTAAAATACGTATCTCTATATTCAACAATAAATTTTTATTTAACTTTAATTTCTATGTTTGTATGTTTTATAATTCAAAGAAGTCATCCAAAACTAGTTAATTCATTCATTTGTTTGTATGTAGTACTCAAATTAAAAAAAACGTTTTAACAGCAATGTACGAGTAAAATAAATATGTTATGAAAGTTTATACAAAAATTTGTTGTTTTTGTTATGAAAAAATATTTAAAATCTACTTCGTTTATTTTAATTACATTAAATTACAATATTTTAGTTACATTATTTTATTATTTTACATTATTTACATTATTATTTTAATTACATTAAGTTTCGATTTACTGAAAAATGTGTGATACGTAAAAATAATTTAATATTAAGATTAAAAACAAGATCTATCCTCATCGTAGATTGATTACATAAATTTTATTTCTACATAAAAAATCTAAAACTGTAAATAGAAACTAAAAAGCTGTAAATAAGGATAGATAAAAATAACTGTAAATAAACTGTATAAATGTAAATATGGTATTTAATTCTTCCAGGTTTATATATAATTTTTATTAAATTAAGTTTTATTTCTTCATGTTACCGACACTAAAAATCAATTATTATGGTTTTATGCGTTAATTGTGTTTTAATTAAAAAAAACCCGATTTCATTCAAAAAAATATTTTTTTTACTTTTTATCGGGTAGTCAATCATACCTAACGTGTAATATATTCAAAGAGGGATTTCCCATTTTCATTTTATCTTAAAATGGTACTTATTCATTTACGTGTTGATTATTTATTTAGAAGCTAAGTTTTTCTTTTACTTAAAAATAAATTTATATATTTGTAAAGATAAATTTTTTCATAGTTCCGTAACCTTGAATTTTTGTTTTATTTCGAATTGGATACTAGGTAATAATAGCTTTATTTTCTAGAGATCATAAGATCTACTTGAAACAGTATTGTAAAAAAGTTGTATGTTACTCTACTTCAAATGTCAGTTAAATATGTATTCAATTAATACCTACATGTAATAATCGCTTAATGATAAATAAAGTTTAATAAGGATAATTACCTTATTTGTTTTAATTTAATCGTAAAAATTATTACTACTCTGTAATCCTGTACTCTTATAGTATATTGTCATATTATAATAATCTTAGAGATCATTGTAATACGACTGGTAGGTTATATTTCGGTACGGATATCGTAATAATTTCTACCTCTTTTAAACGAGAAGATATCCTTGAAAGGTAAGTTATAAATATTTTTTAATGTTCAGAGGTTATGATTATTGAACAATCAATATAAATATTGTAAATATATTGTCATTTACACAATTTAATAAAAATGTGAAAGGAAATAACTTAAGTATTTGCTATTGTACTTGTAAAATTCAAAATAACTACTGCGATATCAGCGTACAAAGTAAATTTTAGTTTTATGCAGTTACAATTGTGGGCTTCAGGTCAATATCATTACAGTAAAAAAGTAAATATTAATATACATGTAGAGGCGTAAAGTATATATTAATTTTTCTTTTGTAACATATCTATTTTTCATTAGAAAAAGTCTCATTACAGTACTCATTATATAAATATTTAATATTATACTGTCTGCATTAAAGAACGATACGCAAATACTTAAACTGAAGCACAGCCTGTTTTATGTCCAAGCTCAAAGAGAGAGTTCCTCGTATAACAGAGATGAAAAAGGCTAAAGGCGTTTGAATGTTGATAAAATACCTGGAGTGGATTCTAAATATAACCTTAGAGGAAGTTAGGTCACGAAATGTTTTAAAATTAGATGAGCAGAATTTCTTAAGACCGGAACTGGCAAGAGACAAAAACCTTTCAACAGCTGGAACTTGAAAAAATACATCAAATAGCTTTCATATTTTCATATTTTATTAATAGAAATATGGTAGGTTATAAAAAATAAAAAAAAAAATAAAATTTAAAACAAGTTTAACAACGCTCATTTGGTTAAGTAGATTTTCAGTTAATTATAGTTGCTATAAATAGAGATTTTTCGAATATTATTAATTTAAATTCACTATTGTTTATTCAGAAAATAACGAAATTCAATATAAGATCATTTTCACTTTTACTACAGAAAAAATTTTATGTAGTTTCTGTCATCAATTATGATTTCCAATTACCACAATGAGTCAATCATTCAGAAATAAAAAAATCTGTCTCAAGAGACAGCTATGCATTAAGGAATTTTATGCACGTTACCATTATACATTACATTACGTTATATTATATTATTCTGTATAATGATATGGTTATATTATTATATCACCTTCGGTGATAGTATAAGAACAGTTATATCAATCCAGAGATGAAATGGACGTATAAGCCGGCGTGTCTGTTATTCTTCACGTTTTTGGATTTTTTATTTCGATTTTCTTAGTATTATGTAGCAGTGTGTAGTAAAACCCTTATGCTTGTCTTAAATCGAATGAGGACGAAGTGTATGTTTATGTGAAATAAAGAACGTTTTAAATTTTTTAAAATTATTTTTTGTTAGCTATTTTAGGTACTTTGCTTTTATTGATAATTTTGTCAATATTATTCGAAGGGTTGTTCTGGCAATGTGTATAATTCAGTCATAGAGAATCAGATTACATTTATTTTATAAATGTAAATGTATTTTATAAATGTAAATGTATTTTATAAATGTATTTTATAAATGTAAATACCTTAAGTTTATTTGAGTAGGTAATTTATTCTATTCAATAGTTAGACAGGTACTATTTGTGTAGTGGGGTTTTCACTTACCTTTGTTCGGTCAAGTAATTTTTCTTTTTGTGTACCGAGTAGTTAGGAAAATACGTTCCCAGACTTTTGTAATTTTTTGAGTTGTACGTTGCTGACTATTTCTATTGCCAAGTGGTGATAGCTCTGATCTTTGTACATTGTTGACAGGGCCAAACAAGTTAACAGGGAATTAAAGGGATTTTAGAAGCCATTTGTTTAAAAGATGGCGGATTTCTCCTGTAAGCCCATCAGAGTCTCCCGCCGTCTTCCAAGGAGTCTCCAAGAAGCACGTAAGACTAAACACATGCGTGTAGAAGTGGTAGCGCTTAAAAGTAATTTGAAGGAATTTGTTTCCAAATTTGAAAAAAAAGTTGCTGGTGTTTTTCTTCGTCATATCGAAAAAGAAAACAAAGAGGGAAATCAAGCGGGCATAAATTGACCTGGCCTTGCTAGGTAAGGAACTGAGAGGAATTAGGGATTCTAATTTCTCTAAGAAGGGTTCCTCAGCTGATGTCACTTATCAAGACTCTATTGATATATCTGGTGTTGCCTATTAGATTCATAGGATGGATAGAGTGATTACATCCGCAATCAGTTCGAGGATGACGTTGAAAAGAAAGCAAAATATTGGAATTGATTACAAAATAAGTGGCCGAGGAACTGTTACAAATACATCCGGCTAAAGAAGGACGGATTTATGCCGAACTACGTAAGCGTGTGAGTTGGACCAAAGTGCCTGAGGTTCTTTCCGTCAGGAAAGGAGTGAAAGATAAAGTATAGATAAGGTTACGACTGTTGGCGAAGGTGCGGAGACTCTTAAGAAGAAGGACAATTTTTAAGAAGTCAAGGTTATACCTAGGGGCAGTTGTAGGAGAAATGCCCATATTTTCGTACGTACTATTTAAAGACATTAACGACTCTGAAAGAGGTTAAGAAGAGTCTTCCATTTTCTTTGTGTTAGCAAAGACGAGTTTCAAGTTGCATCTTTGAGGACGGCTTATGGTAGCACCAAGGTGGTTTCAGTGGTGCTTCTAGTTAAACACTCCGAGATACTTTTTAAGAGATAGGCTGGATAGCATGTAGGATAACGTCAAACAAGTTGGGGGAGAAGTGTTACAGACGCTGGACTACTGGGCATATAGCAGCCAAATGTAACGGACCAGATAGGTCTAAGACTGACTTTAACTGCGGTAATGAGGGGCACAACAAGAATCAGTATAAGGCCCACAAATAAATGTGTAGAGTGTGGCAAAAATGACCAAAGACATGTTAGTTACAACTGCGTAAAGAACAATTAAAGGAAGTTTTTGTAGCATAAGACGTAAATTACGCCGAAAGCTAAGGAAAGCACATGGAATCCTATAAATATCCCAAATAGATTTAAGAGTACAGGAAACACAAGAAAATCCTAATAATTATTCGGAAAATTTAGGTAGCATGACAATTTCTGATAATTATGCCGCTTACGAAGCACATATTGCTACATCATGCCTCAGAGTAATACCAACAAGACCGGATATCGGGGGATGTTGTAGCTAGGGGAAGGGGTTTTAATCGGTGAGAACTCGACATTACCGTAATCATGGAATCCCAGTGGCTGGTAACACAAGCTTCCCTACTCCAACGTAAAACAAAATAAAAGGTACATCAGAACGATTAAGGTTGTTTATGAATTAAACATAAAATTTATCTTCGAAAAATATTCAAATCTAAAAAAATTTTCATTACTTAATTTCCATAACATTTTATATAAATATAATATCTTAAATTACTAAATAAAAATAACTTAAAGTTCAGTTTATTATAAAACTTGTATAAAAACTAACGACTTTTGTTATAAAATAAACAGTACATCAGGCAATATTTCTGGTATTTAATACTAGATTTTTTTAAAAAGTGTAATTGTATAGGTTAAGTTTTATTCTTTTTGCTGTGGGGAAAAGTTTATTTTTTAAGAACATTTATTAGTTCCTGTGTAAAGTTAAGGAAAACGTGTTAGAGTAATAAAATAAAGAATTATAAAACCCTCTTTAAGTTAAGTTTTTAAATTGAATTACTTTAAAGGAAATTATCCTTTGAAACTCAACGAGCTGAAAAATTCTTTTTTAGTATCGTTGAATTCACTGTGTTACGATATCAGTTTTCTTATCTTACGCGTCATATTCCGTAGATAACCAGTATTTCGCAATACAGGTTATCTACATTGCTTTTCTTTGTAGAAAGATGAGTAGAAAAGTTTTCCATAGTTTTTACTCGACTTCATTTTATAATATATAGCATTTATCAGTATTCAAATAAAGTTTCGCCTAAATATTTTAAAACTCACGAGATTTGAGTTATTAATGTTGCTTGCTATTTAATTGATGAAATTCATTTCTTTAATGGTATTTCAAAGTATTTCATGATGAAAATAAAGGCTTGAAAATGAATATTTTAGAGTCATTGAAAATTAATAAATTTAAAAATTCTAATTTACTTTTAATTATAAATAAGATTTGAATTGTTCAAAGTTATTAAACTTATAAAAGCGAGATGGGATTTGTATCTTACTGTAAGTACTGGTACCGTTTTGTAAATTGACCAATGCTATTTACCGTTAAACTTATATATAACTGATAAGTATGTACACTACCTATTGTTGCTCTTTATTTTTGTGTTTTATCTCTATTTGTTTTATGTACTTACCATGTTCTTTGTATCGTACTTTTAAACTTTTGTATTCTGTATGTTATATTTGTAGAAGATACAGTTTACCGAAACAGATGTCATTTTTTAAATTTTAATTTTGTGAAAATCTAAAAACATACTTTGTTTTCATTTTCTTTTTCTTTTGATTAAACTTGCGATGTTTTATACATCATGTATACTTTTATCTATATAGAATAAACAATGTATTCTATTTCCGTTTGTTTTTGGAAAACTGTTTGTTACAAGAACAAAAAACAAATTATATGATAATAAACAAAGAACAAATTATATGATATTATATATAAATAAATATAAAGAATATGCCGAATCAAATGAGAAAAAACATTAAAATAAAATAAATTCTCTTTGTTGATTATTTGGTTGTTGATTATTCCAACTTTTAGTTGTAACGCATGCAATCTAGCATCAATTTATCCGTCTCAACTGTATAACATCAACTTTGTGTATTTAAGCTTCATGAAAGTACGTTTGTATAAATTTATTTCCACGATTGCACTTGAAACGATCGGCTTAATAAAAGCTACTTTTATATGATGAACAAAAGCACTATTTGGCAAACTTCATAATTAAACGTATAAACAAAATAGTTGAGAATTTTCATAAGATTTAATATGTTCATTGTTATGTTAAATTATATATATATAATTTACAGTACTATATATATATATATATATATATATATATATATATATATATATATTACTGTATTGTACATACTTATAACACCGGTAATCAATTAAAAAAAGAAAATAATAATTAAAAATTACTACATTATTTCAATAGATGTTATGGGCTAACATTTAAAAAAGTGGTTAAGGGAAGTCTCTCTACTGATGAAAAAGTTCTAAATAAGTCCATTTAAATTAAATTAACAATATTGGTGCAAAAAAATTATTTGAGTAAAATATATATACTCACTTGCACAGATAAACATATGGAATCTCTACACGAATGTAGTTAGTTAAAGGAAAGTTTCTAAATCATTCAAAACTAATTTTTGTTTTTTAAAATGAACAACTTTCAAAAGGATACATTTTTCAAAGGTCAAGGTTGTAAGGAATTCCCTGAGATCTCTCATAAAATTAGGTAAAATTTCGGAAAGAAATCTTAATACTACTTTTAATTAGAAATTAAATTGACATGACTCTTCTACTGTTCAAAACTCTTTTATCAGTAACAGTTACGAAAATTTTGCTATATACTTTTCTTGTACTTTTTACGTGTAACAACATTTTTAACAAAATTACAGTAATTTTTGAGTATACTTCATAAAAATATTTTATCTGAATGGCAAATTTCAAAGTAAACGATTATGAAATTATGAGAAAAATTGGAAAATTTTATTGTTGTATGAGATAATTAAGATTTTACCAATTTCTGAGAACGGTAAATAATTTTTTTTAATATCAAAAAAGTTATCTGTTTAAAGGTAATCAAATTATTGGTTATATTTTTTAAATATTAGTCTGATACTGGTCAAACGTCGAATATTTACTTCAATAATCAAAAAAAATACAATACTCATAGTAAGAGACTGCGGTACGAAAGGTTGCATATTGATGTATTCTAACCCACAGATTTCATTCGAACTTTCGGTAGAGATGCAGGAAAGGTTCGGATAAAATAAATCTTTATTTTGTCTATCTGTTAGCATTTAAAATCGGTACTTCATGGGAACCATAAAGAAAATTTGATTTTTTATAATCACGTGAACAAAAGTTCTCTAACTGAAGTTCTTCAGTTCCCTCACTGAAGAATACAAAGGTTCAACATTATATATATAGGAAACGTACTTGTATAAGTGGTCCAACTACGGTTCAATACCTAACAAAGCACTAGAAATAAATCACAAGAAGAAAAATATTAAAATAACACTATATATCAAAATAACACTATAGATAAAACAAATATTTGTCCGTAAATAGAAATAGCTGTAATTCGTAGACTATCATAGTGACGTAAACTACTCAGTGACCGAGTCATCCTGCGTTCCCACTCCCAAGTTCCTTCTCCAGGTCATTGCTATGGTTAAAATTCCCAGGTCAGCACATGAAAACGTTTTAAACGCGAGTTAATTTTCTGGATCTCTTCGTATGTAATGCTAGGTAGGCATGAATTTCTCTACCTCTAACACACCATGGGACCTCTGTTATGGTCCTCACCAATTTATTTTGGAATCTTTGAATTACTTCAATATTGCAGTTACTTGTCATACCCCATTGTTGGATTCCATACGTCCAGATAGGTTTAAGAATAACTCTGTAGATCAACAATTTATTAAATAACGATAAACGTGAGAATCTGCCCAGAAACCAGTTCAGTTCCCAATTCTTGATGTTAAGCAGTTTCCTCTTTTCTACCACGTGGCCCTTCCATGTCAGGAGACGATCCAAATGTAAGCCAAGTGACCCTTTTCGATCCGTCTGAGAGATGTAGATGCCACTCAGGTGGATCCATTGACAATCACTCCTTCTTATGGTAAATTTTACATGGCTCGATTTTTTCTGATTAACACCCATTATCCATTTCGTCAGCCCCGCGCCGATCTCATCTAACTCTGAATGTATTTTAGCAGAGGCTTAATTCGGATCTTCATCACGAGTTAGGATTGTCCTGTCGTCTGCAAACGATTTGACAGTGACACATTCCAGAGCAGAAAGGTCTGATATGAAAATCGAATACAGAACAAGCTCAAGTACAGAGCCGTGAGGAACTCCCTACTTAGTATCGAAGAACCCGTATAATTGGTGATTGAAGTTAACCTGGAAAAAGCGTCTATCAAGGCAACCGCAAAGGAAGGAATAAGTAAAATGGCTGATGAAAATTCTGTTTTAGAATATACAGGTAGACCAGGCAGCCAGATCTTATCAAAGGGCTACCGAACATCCAAAAATGCTGCTGGGCAGTACTTCTTTTCTCCAAGAATCTATTCATGATACTAAAGCTCTATGGATCTGTCCAAAGGTAGAGTAGCCAATCCTGAAGCCAAATTTATGATCTGGAATAATCTCCTTTCGCTCCTAAGACAGACCACAACTTCCGAAGAAACAACTTTTCAGACAACTTGGATATCGGTAGAAGACATACAGGTCTGTAGGAAGTAATATTAAAAAAAGGTTTGCCTGGGTTCGGGACAATTGTTTTACGGGAAAACTTCTACCAGATGGGTAACACCTTGTTCGGAGGATCCCATTGAAGAGGCCTGTTATGTACCGGATGGCTTTGTACGAAAGCGTTACGAACATCTTATAATCAGATCAAACCCTGGGGCCTTTTTTAATGTCTTTCCTTCCTTGATTAGTCCTAGCATCTCCGATATTGAGAGAGGTATATTTGGTAGACTTCGAGGAATCGAGCTGTCTAGAAATTCAAGTATATAATCTTCGTCAGAACCCTGTACGTCCAAGGGTGAAAAGATCTTGCTAGGATGAGAAACAAAAAAGTCGACTTTTTCTGAGTCGCCCCTAACCCATTTCCCATTCGAAGCTTTCAAGGGAGCTATTGTACGCGGAGCTTACCGGAGAAGCTATTTTTGAAACTTGACAACGATTTTCAAGAAAGGTATTGTTTTTTTGTTACGATGATAATACACGGGTATCTTAAAATTTTAAAGAGTTTCAATAAAATATAAATTACAGCTATAGAGGGTAAATTATAAAATAATTGATCCTCGAGTTGCTTTTACGTATAATTGATAACACATATACAATATTGATTATTATCGATATATGAATATCGATTACGTATTTCGATTACGCATTAGGTATAGATTAACAGAAGGTAATCTCCATATGATCATTTAGCATAAATCAATTAAAAAAAGCAAAATTAATGGAACGCTAATACAATAAATTTTTTGTCAGTATATTTCTTTACCTTTAATTTAAAAGAAGTATAAAATTCACAAAATTTCACTTCCTTCCGATATACTATTTATTAAAGAAACCTATAAAACAAATCAATCTTGTAATTGCACTGGGTAAGTTTAAAAAAATTTAACAATAAATAAAAGTGACGTTAAAACGTGCGGTATTACATTATTAACTAAAATAAAAATATTCTGGAAGTTTAAATAAGTCTTTAATATTTTTTTTTTTTTTTTTTTTTACATCGGCGAAGAATATCTTTCCTTAAACCTGTAAAATGGCATAAGAGTTAAATTTAATTTACACAACTGCCTGTAATAAAATTTATTTACATAAAACTTAATTTACTGTTTTAGAACAGGTTCAGACAGGTATTATTAAGTAATGAAATATTTATTACAGTAATTTTATTTACGCAGTAAATTACTCCGTTTAATACATGTATAAAGTTAATCAGTAGTAAGAAAAAATTACAGTTATTACGACACTAAAATAAATATCAATTTAATATAAAATCTTTTTATTTCCTGACCTTTTATAACAAAATTTCTATCTTATTTTTTTAAAATTCTTAGTGTTTAGGTACTTGTAAAAATAATTATTTATATTAATTAATGTATTATATACATTATAAAAATATTATTTATTAAAAAATTAAACCGGCAACTTATTGGTAATAGTTTCACTTTTTTTTTTAATCTAAATTCAAGTGGAATGTCAAAATATTTGAGTAGGGAGTTGTTTCTAAATTGGATACCACGAGTTATCCTTATCTTCGTATACAATAATGAGAACTAAATTAAATTACATAAATTGTTAATTAAAATAAGTTTAATTTAGTTATTCATAATTATAACTAATTTAAAAATCATTAATTTAATTAATTAAATTAAATAGAGTGATTGAGCTGTGCGATACGTGATTGATGAATACTAAGATACAAAAACAATGGTAAAAACTATATTTCAATGTAATATTCTACAAAGATGTATTAATTCAGATATAGTCATGTGACAAATTGTGAATTTGTGAACTGTGCAGCTCATCCTACACTCATGCTTTCTAAGTGCCCTGGTTATTATAACTCCAACGACATTTTATCGAAACAGTGAGTCATAGGAAGAAAAAGAGATTGTTACTAACGTTTCTTATTTTATTTTGTAATCAACGGAAATTTTCATTTGACTTCCAAAATTAAAAACATATACAATATAAAAACTTATCTAAAGTGGAAAATTTCCATTAAAAATGTAATCTTTATTGTCAGTAAATATCAAAATCTTATTTTCATAAAGAACTGAAAGAATGTAATATGTATCACGCACAATAGAAGATAAATTTAAGTAAATTTAATTTGAGCATCCCACCCAAACAATTTAGAATTTAATACTGCCGTTATTATCATTTATAACAAATTTTCCATCACTTTTCGGACTGTAACCATACGAATACAGAAGTTTTCCATCAAAAGAAAGAAAGTCAAAGTACTGATAAAAACTTTCCAAAAATTATTTATGGTAGTATTTGAATAATGTTTTGAGAGAATATTTTCTAAAATGCATCTAAGTGAATTATAACCATTTTTAAGAAAAGAGTGATAGAGAATAAAATTTAAGTAAGATAAAGCCTATTATATTCGTTGAATTGAGATAAAAATATGCTGTAATTTTATTTTAAATCAGTTGTCTTTTTTTACCCCTTTAAAAAAATGATTATATAAACGCTGATAATGAAAGCGATTGAAATCGATGTACATTGACATAAATGCAAATTTATAAAAAATAATAATGCAAAGTACAAAAATGGATTAAAATATTTATGATTATTTTATGACGAATAATATTTTTTTAATCTTTAACTACAGTAATCGATTTACGTGATAAAGAATGGTTATTCTTTGTACCAGTCTTATATGTGCCACCGTTAATAACAGAAAATAGCCATTCTTCAATATAATGGAAAAAAAAAACATTTTCTAAATTCTCCTACTAAGGGATATAAAGTGTATAATCCCGCAGAAAGCAGAAGATCAACTGGTTTTTTCTCACTATTTATCGGCCTCTCTTATGACTTTGATGTAAATTGAGTTCAAAATACCAATGGCATGTGTCACAGTTTCTTTATAAGACTAAGAGGTATTAAAAATGTTTCGTTATACAGGCTAATCCTTAAATTGACAGAATAAAATTGTTATCTATATCTGGATTTGAGTGGCCTCGGCATATTTATATTTAACAATTTATATAGCTCAGTTAAGAAATAATGGGAAACCGCATCATTTCTCAATTTCCTTAGTAAGTCTTGCATTAGATCCGTATTATTCTTGAGATTAGCTGTCACTTATGTGACTGATGTTACAAGTATACATTACTTTTATTTTTAGTTTATATACAATTTCAGCAAACATTCATTTATTTAAAATATTTTTCATCCTTAAATAATTTTTTTTACAGTGCTACTTGAAGATATGATAATTGAATAGCTAAAAAATTATGTCTAAAAAATTATCTAGCTAGGTGGACGTGTGTGATCCGTCCACCTAAGCTCAGAACATGCTTATATGATCGAACATACTGCCCGTCAAAAATCATATGATTTTACTTTCTTATACGAAGTACAAGTAAGTATTGTAATCGCGAAATATTTCGGTTTTCAGATTTCAACGGAAATGTCCATTTTGACCAACCCTGAATCCATTTTGACTAGTTTTGGCATGACTTCTTTACGTACGTACGGATGTATCTCGCATAATCATAACTCAAAATCGATTAGCCGTAGAATGTTGAAATTTTGGATTTAGGACTGTTGTAACATCCAGTTGTGCTCGTCTCCTTTTGATTGCAATCGACTGGATCAAAATTGTCCAAAAAATTGGATTTTGGACTTTTCTTTAACTGCAGTAAAAAGTACTCATTGCGATCTTTTCAACAGTATATCATAAGTGGTACTTATTTTCATTGGTTCCAGAGTTATAATCTCATAAAAGTTTAATTAATGAAATATTTTGATCTTACAAGAGGAAGGCACATCGGTTCGAATCCGAATTC
This sequence comes from Lycorma delicatula, assembly GCF_047948215.1. Lineage (NCBI taxonomy): Eukaryota > Metazoa > Arthropoda > Insecta > Hemiptera > Fulgoridae > Lycorma > Lycorma delicatula. The sequence continues at coordinate 67,653,350 of NC_134456.1, read as the reverse complement.
CTTTCCTTTTTTTTATTTTAAATATATTGATTTATTATTAATTATTAACCTCCGACTGTAAAAATAAATTACAATAAAAAATAAATAAAATTAAAAACTAATGAAAAGTTTAAATATATAAATAATGTGTGTAATTTAATAGGCATACAAGGAAATAATGTGGCGTCCACATCAGATTTTTTCTTAAATGTTTAAAGAATAAGTAAGAAGAAGCAACACCAACAAATACGAGTAAAAGGAAAGAAGATGCTTCACGGTTGAACATACTGTAAAAAAAATCACTGATGAGATGGATGACAATGTAGCATGTGAAAAAGTCATGCCTGACCGGGATTCGAATCCGAGACCTCCGACTGAAAGGCCAAGACGCTACCACTCTCGCCATGGTTTGGCCTTGTAGTTACAGTTAAACACGTAGACATAAAACAAGTGGGTTAAATCAAATGGTACACAATAAAAAAAATTAGAAGAATTTTCAATCCTATATATCCTCCTTAGCCATTTTTTGATTTTGAAGTCAACTTCTCTTTTGTTATTGTGTCAAGGAAGGTTAGTTTCGTATTTCGATAATTTGTTTCGTAAATTGAATATAATATAAAAATAGTAAATTAATTTATTTTATTTTTATTTAAGCTTCCAGCTCTCGTAGTGAGTGAATTTCTATATGGATATTATGGATCTTGTTGAAAATGTTAACGAGTGTGTAATCTTTAAAAGATGCCTAAACCGATCTAAACCAGATTTAATTGGGAAGATTTGCTGATATTTTGTTGCTTTTCATTGATCAATTTTCGCCATTCAAAAAGAAAAAAATATTTTCACACGAGGTAATCAATTTTCGAGACCTAATAATCCCATTCCGAGACGCCGCCCACCAGGCCAACCCGTCCGGAGGGCCTAGCTGTGGAGGCGTGCCGTAGTCATGCCCTGCTGCTAGTATTATACTAAAAAACTTAAACTGAATTATTTTTTCTTAAAGTAATTCAATTTTATTTCATAACGTAATTTTATAAACCCTTACGTAAAATCTTTGGTTTTCAATTACAATAAATTCTTATATACTTCAATAAATTTGCTTAAATTTATGCTTCAAAAAATTTTTTTACCAGTTTTTTTCAAGATGGTTTTAAGCATTTATCAAAATAAACTTATCTCCCGTAAAACGAGTTTTATGTGCCATTTTAAAACTTAGTAGATATTATAATAGACTGTAAATTATAATATATTAATTACATATATTAAAATGGTAATGCTGTTTTGACGATATTATTTCAAACAAGGTTTTAATATTCAACTACAGAATTAATAAATTGCTTATTTAAAATTATTATTTTAAATAAAAAAAAAAGAAACCATATTTGATAATAATATATATGTTACATTTTTAAAAATATAATGTCTAATAAATTTTTGGTTTGTATTATAATTAATTAAAAATTTATCAGGAAAATTTTCATAAGGAGTAAGAAACTACATTTTCATTAGTAGTTTTTAAAATAAAATTTATTTTTAAATAGTAATTACTACTTAAAGATTGTTACTTAAAAAGAAAAAAAATTCTTTCCTTTTAAGAGATGTAACAAAATTAAAAAATTACATTATTCCACGTATTCACGAAACAGTCGTGTATATAAATAAATGGCAAACCACATAATGCGTTATTTTATGAATTTTATTTTAAGAGTGACAAAAATTCTTATATAAACAATATATAATTAATATATATATATATATATATATATATATATATATATATATATATATATAAAACAGATCTGAACAGTCAGTATCGTTGGAAGAAAGCTTAATTATAAAAAGAAAAACAAACATAAGCGATTTACTTTATTTACGCAATAAAACAAAGGAAATTTAATTAGAATAATGGTTGTTTTTATTTTATTAAAACGATGTAAATCCGCAGGGTCTAATTTAAATAAGAAAATAGTAAGGTTACTATTTTTCAAATCATTCCAGAGCAGTAAAAAACAAAAATAAAAAAACACTTAACAGTAAATTAAGATACAGAAGCAGACTGAGGGAATAAAGTATTATTTACACGTAGGATGTCGTTAATATGGTAAAATTAAACGATTTGTAAAAAGGATAAGAATGCGCATATAAACAGTATAACGAGGAATACCTCAACGAATTGTAATTAAAAAAAAACATTATAAAAATAATTACAATAATAACAGTATTAACAAAATAAATTCAATTGTTTATGTTTTGTTATAATTTTATAGTAACTCATTAAACAGGATGCTTGATAAATTTTACATTCTGTTTTTTCTGAAAGATCGATTATTGTCTATAGATAAAAAAGACGAATTATAATATTTTGTACATCTAGTAATATTTTTAATTTGATAAAAGTTATAATTATCATTAAAAATTATACATATTTTGAACTGTTACTTCATAGATTTATCTTTATTTAGTATATAAATTTTATTAATTAATCTTACCACTTTTATCATGGTTTATTTGTATTTCTTCAGCTGCATTTCTTCATTTATAAGCATTTATTCATGCTTAAATAAAATTTTACACCAAATAAGAAGTAATCGGGTTAGTTTTGTTAATCACGTTGTTTATAATTCTAATTTAAAGAAGGAAATTGTGTACCGGTTCCTTCCGTTTGAATATTTAACTCACAAATTCCGTCGTAGCTGGCAATTTAAAGAAAGAAGAAATGCAATATGAATTATTTATAATATATTGAATTTTTTTTGTTCTATTTTACAATATAACAGTTGATTTTTTTTCAAAACCTAATAGCTGATAAAAATGAAACAAAGAAGTGTTCAATAGTAACATAATTTTCTTAATATTTTTTCCATTTATGTTTTAGTATCATAGAATACAGTAGTTTTAAGTTTTAATGTTTGGTGTCAGACCACTAATTGCCACAGACTTGGCGTGCGACGTGCATGAGCACCCGCGTGACGAGTCACGGCCTGAGCACGCGCTAACCGGAAACAAGCTCTACGACTCCCAAGACAATCATATTGTACTGTTCTCTTACATCCAACGTCTTTCATATCTTCACAATAAATAGATTCAACAGGTTAACTTTTAAGTAAACGAATAAATTTTAGACTTCATGCCTTACTTAAAAATGCAACTGAATAGAGATTAATTTTGTTAGGTTAATAAAATTTCTATTACTAGGTTACCAAATCTCAACTTATTGAAAAAATACATTATCTACCATTATCTATTAACAATTCACCGGTTGAAATGACTCAATTCCGATACAAAAATTACTTTGACAACGTTTAAGTGCTTGCAGATGGTTACGGGTGTGCGACGGTAACGTGATTGTACACGTTACCGTGTATTCTACACGTATATATATAAGTTCCCAGTTCTGATGATCTGTAGCCTTATTTAATAGATAATTGACAATAAAAACAAATTAAAGCCCAAGTATTACACAACTATTGATTAAAATACTTACTTTGTTTCGAAGGTAGATGAAAATTTGTCTGACTTTTCCATTTTATAATCCTGGTTAATAATTTTAAATTGTAAACTGTTTGGAATATTATAATAATTTTTTTTAATTTCTTGGTAATAAATTGTAATTCTTTTACAGTTTGTAGAATTCCAAGTTTTGTATTTGTGTATGTAATAACCTCCTACCTCTATCAAAATTATTGCACTGCAATAATACACAAAATAAATATATGAAAGATTTTTTTACTGAAGTTTTCATAAAAAATTTACGAATACAAATAAAATGTTCCCTCTCATTCTGTATTCTTAAAAATGTATATCATTTTAATTTATAAAAAACATACATAATTTCTGAAAACTGGATTTATTTTTTAATTTTATTATTTTAGTTAAAATACTAAAGTAGATTGATTAGTTTGCTTGAGTGGGACTTTCGTCTTTCAGATTTTGTGAAAGGCGAAATAAACTATTTGAAGTACGTGAATTAAAAGATAAAATAGAAGATACTTATATATATTGTTCTGACTTAGTCATCAATTCAATTGTAATTAAAAGGCATTAATTTAAAAAAAATATATATATTAAATTAATGTTTATGCAAATTAATGAAGAAAGGAAAATTTAACTTAAAAAAATAATGTTGTAATAATCTCTTTCATTTTGTTTTTCAGTGCCCGAGAGATCTCTGGAGCTTAAAGAATTAAAACCCAAAGAAGATGAAGATAAGCAAGTTACTGTTAAATGTGAAGCTGAGGGTGTTTACCCGAAACCAAACATGACCATATTTGCTGACAATCCGGCTGTACGCCAAAAGTAGGTGAATCTTTATTGAATCAATTTAATTACTTATTTCAAGCATTGTGTTTATAGTATTAATGTTATTTCACATTTGACTTCTTTCTTGGTCTAAAAACATAATAATTAACGATTACTAGTAAGTCCAAAAGTTCCACGTAAGGCCAGAGAAGCATAAATACTGCAAAATAATTATACCTTCTGCTAAATATGTTTAACTTATAAAATGTATTTTTTACGAGAAAAATGTTTTATTTTTTATATATTATTATAAATTTCTGTTACTTAAAGCTAATTTGGTAGAAAAAATATTATAATAATTTCGTTCTCTGTCAGTGTTTATCATTAAATCTGACGTCATAAACATCTTAGACTGACTTTCGATATAATTCATACAATGAACTAAAAAAAATCCCTTTCGGCACGTTGAAAGGCGGAGGTAGATTTCACCAGCACTAATTAGAGGATAATAAATTGACAATGGTTTCATGTGAAAAAAACTTTCACATATTTAGCAAACGACAAGCTCCCATCTTCTTACAATTCCAGCAATATTTTGGTCATCCGTTACCGAAAAGGTTGGTCATACCAAAAATTGTTTCAGACAAAAGCCTTAGGTAATGTTTAGAGAACGACCACTTTAAACCGTTTCGATACTGTGCTTATTAAGGGAGGTATGACTTTTTTTGTCTTCGAAATCCCATTTTTTCAATCTCCTGGGCCAATGTTTAGTGATATCAGAAAACTTTACTTAGATATATTTTAGGCCCTATATAAATATATATATATAAACTTTTCAGAATTGGCGCCTGCTTCCAGAAAATTAATTTCTAGCTATAATTTGTTCTATAATACTTAAAACGTATACTACATAAACTCAATACAGATATTACATCAGTGGAATTGATATTTATGTGCTTTGGTTGCTTTCCCGTTTGCGATTATTACATCTTTTTATATACGCCATATTTAGGTCCATTTAAGTACCACATAATTCTGATCATGTGTTTTGGCACCGATTCAAAAAATTTGTCCAAGAGATTAATTAAGTATTTGAACTAAATTATTTCTTATCTTTTAGTGCATTTTGATGTCGATTCCATTTATTTTTAAATAATTATTGCATAATTATTATCCTAATAATTATTTCATAATAACCTCCTTGGTACGAAACAGAAATAAATTTATGGCATCTGTTTTCATTTTATGAGTTAACAATAAACATGAAACAAAGAAATCATATGGAGTTCATCGATGTATTAAATAAATTGCATTTTGGCGAAGTTAAAACTAGCCAATTGGAAATGCTGTGTAAAAGGAGGGTAGCCCTAACATACGAATTTCCAGATGGAAATTCTGTAAAAATATTTCCAACTATTAAATTAGTTGATGAATTAACTATGGTTAATTCATACTCATACTATGGTTATCGTAGTATGAGTGATATGATATCAAAAACAAATAAAGTTTATGCTATTAACGTTTTTGGTGAATCATGAGAAGCTGCAACTCATATGGGAAAACTCTTCCCGGTAATCTTATGTCATAACGTCATAACTGTAGTGGCCTGTTGCATACGTATCATTGGCAGAGGGTTCAAGAGTTATGTTCAGGTGTAATATATCGATTTCTGATAGTTAAGATAAGGTGCTATGTGAATGTAAAGAAATTCAAATGGCCTGCCCATCGAAGGGACCAACCGGAAAGCGGTGAGTTACGAAAAGCTGTGTTAATAAAATTCGATGACGAAACAATAGGTTCAAAAATGAAAGACAATGGTGGATGCATACTTTTTACACCAGTAGGTACAACATTTCAAGCTACTAAGGGATATGGAGCTGTAGAAAGGCGTATGCTACCTTTAATTTTAAGTTGGCCTGTTACAGTTTACAAATTGCAAGGTACAACATTAAATACAGTTGTAGTAAATTTTAAGAAAAAGTATTTGCAAAAGAACAAGTTTATGTTGATACAATTTGATATCAACAGCGTTACGAGTATTATAAATAAGTTTACTTGTTCGACCTTGCAAGAGACCGCATACGACCATGTAATGTGATGTACATACGTATATAGAATTATAAGATTCCCACTGTCCCTACCGATGCTGTATATTATATATAATGTAAATTGGGGCCTGAAAGGGTTAAGACGAGAGATATCGATTTCTTATGATTCTATTAACGAATCTACGTATCTTGTGCAAAAACTTAACCTGCGCTATAAAAGACCATAAAACATCATTTAACGTGCCGCATGCATATCGAATACCAGGATTCTTACTGTCCCTACCTACTTGTCGGACGGCAAAAAAATGGTTTTGCCAATTTTCTGACCAATTTTTTGAGTCGAAAGAATTTTTTCAACGTCATGGCACCACCACGAAAAGCAATGCGTCGATGGCAACAAGATTTATTTGAATCAGATTAATAGGAAAATGTTATGCGCGGACATAAAAAATATATACGATACGGGTGGAATGCAGACCTCCTGTTTAGAAGTCGTAAAGTAAATATCTTCAATTATGAATTAATGGATAGAAAAATTGAAGCAACCCAGTGAAACACTAAATTTTTGTTATTTATTTATTATAAGAAATGTTATTTTATTTACTGCGTATAGAATAATTTCAATAAAAATAATAACAATTAATAAGTAAACTATATTGTTGATAATGTGATAATTTTGTTGCTCACTTCTAAAAGAATACAATTTTTCTAAGAAATTATAAAAAGCGTAATATGAAAATTAAAGATCATTCATAAAAATAAAATATACATTTAAATTTTTGAAACTAAATTTAAAAAGAAATGAAAAAAGTCTATTTTGAGTCATTTGTAAAGAATAATCTGCATTAAGTTTAGGAAAAGTCTCATTAAATGTGTTTTTTAATGTATAAATATGAAAGATAAATTAGCTTCTATTAAAATAAAAATCCATAAATTACTGCCAGTAATAAAAGCGTTTTAATTATCAGTTTCACTTATTTTCTGATATTAACATTATTAACAAAATAAAAAAAACAACATTAACAATTTTAATTTTTTCCATATAGTGACAGATATCTGGAAAATTTTATAAATTACCAAAAGTTTTGATAGTAAATTCATAATGATTTTTTTCAATTCACCAGCTAATGTTCAGGCACTGTCTAACAAATAATAACAGCTTTTAATTTATTAAGTAAAAGGTTTGTGTTATATGTATCGCCTCAAGCAAAGATATTTTTATTAACTAAATGTTCCGTTTTGCTTCTTATTTCCATATTATTAAATAACATTAAAGGTTATTGTTTTATTAAGATTAACATCATTTCTTAACAACAATGATACAAATAAAACCGGGTCCCACGTGCAGAATACATTCTTATTTGGTATCATTCAAGCATAATTATTTCTATGTAAAAAATGTGGTGCTATTTTTAAATATCTGAAATTCATTAAATGTTACTTATGTTTTAATCTAGTTGATCCTATCAACTATCGGTTTGTTCCCCATTAGCAGTGATACATAATAAGATTGCGGAATACGTTCAGAAAATATTTAATAATTTGATTTTCTGGCCCTCTTGAAAATTTTTTTATAACTTTGAATGGGCGAGAGTTATTATTATTATTCGATATTATGTACACTGAAATTAGGAAAGCGGTTGCTAAACTTAAATGAAATTGGTCAAAAAAGTTTTTAGTAAAATCTTCAATAGCCTTTGACAGTAATGGACGCATTTACACCTATCAAGTTTTCTAAATTCTTAAAAAACCCTCACAAGAGGTTTCTAGTTATTAAATGAAATATGCATAAACAAGTACAATAGTAGCGCTTGAATATTCATATCACTATATAATACATTATATATTAAATTAATAATACATATTATACATTAATAATACGTATGTATAATAATAGTTTTTTACACAACAGTTTTAAGAGAATCCTCATGTCGTGACACTATTAGGTACGAGTCCAAAATCTGGTTTTTTGAACATGAATTTTAGTAATACAATCAACTGGATGGGATTTTAGAAAATTATTAAAAATTCAGATAAAACCTCCACATATTTTACTGTTAACGTTAAAGCGAATTTATAAACAACGAACTTATAATAAAAGATAAAACATAATTATACGGTATAATTAATGATAATTTCCCGCATTACTATGCTGATATCTGCAGTGGAATATAGGCATTTTCTCTTTCATCCGGAGTTTCGGCTTCGAGTCCCGGCCAGTCATGCCATTTTTTGCACATAAATAAATTTATTATCATCCATCGTAGCAACTATAATTGACCATCAAACTGCTGTTGTTAATTTTTGTAAGCATAAATAATTTGTACGTTGGTAGCTAATAAATAACAATATTTACCTAAATCTACCTTCCAACATTCACACGCAGCCGGAATTATAAAACTTATTAACGACAAATATTTGCTATCAAACTCATATATATAATTAATTTGCAAACAAAAGAAAAACATTACTATTTATCCGTTAATTATTCGCAGAATAAACTGCAATTCAATTAATATTAAATATTGTTAAATTGAATGAGAATTTTCTAATAATTAATTATAATGTATCTATTGAAAACAATTACGTAAATTAACTTTCATAAATGTGTAAAATCTATTTGTGGTTTTAAGAAATTTATGAAAAAGCTGTTATTTTTTAACAAGTTAACTTGCCAGAAACATTAATTTTGTAAAACAAACCATTTTAACTTTAAACAGCCTTTATAAAACTTTTATTAATAAATTATTTTATAGATTAACATCATGAAACTTTACTTCCTGTAGTACTTGCAAATCAGTTTTAAAACTTAACGTTCAGAGTATAATTTGAATCTAAAAAAAAGTTATAAAACATAATAATTTTAAAAAGAAAAAAATCCTTTTTTTGTAACAAGTAAGGAAGAAGTATCAGTGACAAACTTCCTTAACGGGAAGAAAATAACATTTTAGGAAGTACATGGAAACTTAATTTGAATTTTTGGTATGTTTAACCTTCACATAGAAGAAGAAACAGTTAAGTACGGTTGTTTAAATGTTTGTTTAACTCTTCAAGCTATTAAAAAACGTATAAGAAGTTAGATCGTAGTTGTGGATGAGGTCATTGTTATACAGAAATAAAATAATTGTGTTAAGCTCTATTTAGAAGAGTGTTTAACTTATAATAGGTTTTGGGTTTGGGATTGTGAAATAACGAACAATAAAAGATAACTCTCTGTACACTGGATTTAAATTTAGCCTGTAGGTGACAGAATCAGAAAAGTGAAGAAATTATATAATTATTATTAACTCTTTACTTCCACACCGGCATTAAATTTCTTACTTTAATTAAAATTGCTGTTCCATAAGGAATAAGAGTTTATGTGTTAAGTGTTTACTTGGTTAATAAGAATATTATTCTACGATTGTAGCTAGTGTCATAATAATAGTTGCCAAAATTTATTATATTCCTTAAAATTTGAAAAGAATAGTGATATTGAGTACACACACACAAACTGTATTAATTTATGAATAAATTAATACATTAATACATAAAAATTAATACAGTTGAAAATTATTTTTACACTTGGCACAAAAATAATTTGAAAAAAAAACAATATACGAAAACCAATATTTACTTGTTATAACATTAAAATGTGCTCCTGAAATGATTAAAACGGCTATTTGAGTTGTAACTCAAATTTTTTTACAATTTAACGTTTAATACCTACTTCTGTAGTAGAAAATAAATCGACTGCCGATGACATTTAAACAAACAATGTAATTGTTCCAAAGTGGCAGATTGAACGGCAAAAATTTCACAAACTCCTTTTTATTGAAGAACATATTTTATACTTGAACTCATAATAACAACTACATTTTTTTACAGGTAAGCGCATTTTCCAAATATTTAGAAAAAAATTGTTTTACAGTATTAATTTTAATGGCACTTATAATCATGGTTTTCTAAAATTGACTATTGATAAATAGGTAATATTTTATTTTTCAATAAATAATTATTGATAAATAGAAGTTACAAGCATAATTTTCATGGAGAAATAGTATCCCTCAGTAAGATTTTATCCCAATCCAACATTTTTAAAACGTTAACAGGATCAATTTCTGTTAAATTTAAAATAAAGCTAAAAAATCAAATTTCATAAATGGAAGCTTAAATTTCCTGAGTTTTAAAGAAAAATACACATTAATTTACGCATAAAGGATTTTCAAACAGAAATTATTGTTTGAGGATTCAAGGAACTGTAATAAATCGAAAAAAAAATACTGGTAGCAATATTTGTTATAGATCAATACAGCCAATGAAAGTCGGGAATGGATGATTAAGGTATGTTTCATTTGCGTTTTAAATTTTGCCTTATGCATTTTTTTTTTTTCATTTCTATAATTGTCTCTAATAACTAGTCAATTGAAAGTTTATCTTACAATGTTTGTATATTTTTCGGTAGTATTATTTCCGGTTTTAAAATTCTCTCTCATTGTAATTATTATTATTAATGTTATGATAAGTGTTATTACCGTAAATTTTATGATACAATTATTATCAGTAAAATTTAAAATAAAAATATTTTATCTAGAATTAATTTCATCCAAAGTAAGTGAAATAATTTGAAGAAATGTAAGAGCCAAAATCCGATTTACTTTTACGAGAATAATAACCCCATGAAATATAGTTGTTCCGTAAAAATAAATACGTTATGTTAAATATTCAATTTATGGATGCATAATAAACACAGTCATATGGTAGTAAAAAAAAAAAAAATAACAATTTTATAACTTCAGATCTTCTTTGTAAGATTTTCACGTAATCAGAGTGTTCATTTTTTATTCAAAGCATGGATGTTAGAATAAACATGAAAGATACTTTAAGTGTAACAAAACTTGTTTCAGCTGAATTGACAAATATGTTAAAAAAATTCACACACAATTGGAAATTAAAAAAAAAATAAAACAAAATAAGAATAGAATTAATGAAATAAAAGAAAAACAACAAAGAAAGAAGTAAGAGTTTTATAAATAAAATTATCCGATAAGATAATTATCTATACCTAATTTCATTGATAAAATACGGACAGACATATTTTTCACAAACTTTTAATGAAGCTATTTATGATTTACTACTACTTTGTACTTTTCTACAGAAAATATTTTCCAAGACTTTTCAGCATTTATTTAAATTTGTAAATACATCTACTACTTTTACGTTTTCAAAAAAAAAACTTTAGGAAGCCTGCTAAAAGCCAACTTTTCTCACTATTCATGTTTGTATAGGTAATAAAAATTAAATCATTAATTTCGGAAGAATGTAGGTAATATATATATAGCTTAATATATTTATTTGGCTACCAGTCGCTGATTTTTTAAGTTATTTTATGTAAATTATGATTACTTACTAAAATGTTTCATTTTTCTTTTTAAATTCTTGAAGATGTATTCAGGTAATATTAAACACAATTCCAGTTATTGTTTAACACTGTAGAATTATGTGGTTTTCCCTTCGATCAGATAATTGATTATTTAATTGAACAACAATCGTTTAGTATACTTTATTTGTTAATTTCTTTAATTTTATTTAATTAATTAATTTTTTTGTATATGACTAAACTGTAAAGAAAATTTACGTATTTCACTAAAGTTCGATGATAATAATTATCGTGTAAGCAATAAAGACAATAGAGATGACTATGAGGCCATTATGACCAATCCATAACGTAAATGGCGTTAATGGGTTTGATAACGCAGGTTAAACCCCGGTGAGTTTGCGGCTGAGACTGGAGTTTGTGTGTGCACAAATTGCTGTCCCCCTCTTGCCGTAAGTCAGATAATGGGCTATTCCTTCTCCTCTTCTGATGTATCGCACGACGAACACGGAGCAGCCATCTTTTCTCATATCAAATTTTGTTAGCTTGTCTTGTAAAATAAGTCATCTATATACGAAACATTATTTGGTATTTCTCGCCTAAAATAAAAGAATCATTCTTTTAACCGTGTATCGTCTGAAAACTGTTGTAAAAATAAAGACCATTTCGTTTTACCACACGAAATTTATTTAATGTTAAAATCGGAGAAAATAAATAAATAAGAAAATAAAGAGTGGATAAAAGGGATAAAAAGAATATCAGTGGAAGATGTGTCAAGGTTTAACTCCGTAACTGATTTCAGTAATAAATTTATATCTGCTTTTCTGTCCAAATAAATTTATTTTGTAATATCTACAGTGCTTTTAGTCTACCACAAAAATCTTTAAAAGGTCTATAAAAACGGAGATAGTTTGTTCTAGTTTTAACTTCTTTTTATTTTTTCTTCTTTGTAAAAATTTATATCAACCTCTTAACCATTATATGTATGTAACCTTTGGGATATAATTTGTTACAAATTTTATTGCATTGAAAAAAAATATCACCATTTTACGATAAAGTATTTTTTTTCAATTATATTTAATGTTTTCTGGTAATCTATCATTTTTTTTGTCATTTGTTCTAGAAATATATTGAGAAGTTATTAGTAACAAAACTTCCAATAGTTATATCATAATTCTTTTTTTTACAACATTTTTCAGTTAAATCAACTTTTCTCCATTACACAAAAAAGCATTAAACGTTGTGAAAGATGACCATACTTTTTTCTAAATCACGGTAAAAAGTTACTGAATTCAATGAGATATTTTACTTTAACTTGAAATGAAAAAAACAGACTTTGATATACATCACACTTAAATATGATTATTTTGTGTAAATATATTTAACGCATGCTTTAATTTAAATTACCGCTAATACATTTTTCCTAACACGACTTTCTGTCTGTTTAAAAATATCACTTTAACCAATTTTTTTTTCAGATTTTATTAATCAATTAAAATTAGCAATAATTTATAGTGTGTATTTCTCAGCTTTTAAAAGTTCTTAGTTTGATGCAGTTTAGTAAACAATTTTCAAAAACTATACTTCAGAGAAAATTTAATTTTTTAATAATAATATATTATTAATGTAAAAATATGGTAAAAAACTTTGTAAGGAGATTAACCACTCGTTCAAAAATTGTTTATAATATTCCTACAGCTACGTTTATTTTAGGTAATATAAAATGTTCAGCCTAAATGTTTTGAAATTAACTTCTTCATCAAACAGAACTAGTTACTGCATTTAGTTTACGCTCCAATAAATTAATATTTACTGAATTTCATTTTAATTGCATAGAATTAGACACTAAATACTAAAAATAAATAATTTTATTTATAAATCCTTTTCTGAGTTTAATTTCTTTTTAATTCAACCCAAATTAAAAACAACAAACAATAAAATCTTTTATTTTGGTGGAAATTTAAAAAAATGCATAGTTTACGCTATTTCTTTGCAATCCAATTCACTTCATCTCACGCCATATTACGCTAAAATTAATTTTAGCAATAAAATAGTTATTTGGTAACGATCCACTGTTTCCACTCCACCTTCTGCTTACAAGAACATCATAAAATATATGAATCATAGCATCCACTTTCTGTCAACACTTGTCCAAAATTTATAAGTTATTGTAAATCAATGTAACTTGTAGATCCACTTGCTATCCTAGAAATTATTAAAATACAGTATGTTTTGTTATAATTCTCATATTTTAATTTCTTCCTATTGTCAAGATTAAAAATTTGAATACAAAAGAATGTTATTGTAATTTTGTGTAAGATTTTATTACCTATAATGCTGATAAATCTCTGCATATTCAATTAAAATTAAAATTCATATATATTTTTCCCGTCCATAAATCAACATAACTTTATTATATTTTCGAACTTGATGGCAACAGAGAGATTTGTTTTGGTTGCTGAATTAAAAGACAATCTATGTGCAATTTGATATATAAAATCTATTGCAATATAATTTAAAAATATATATATATTACTTTTACGCTAAATAAAATATACCGCGAATTTAATGAGAAATAGAAGCATTAGTTGAATGACAATAGAGATTTGTGAACAATAATTTTTACTTAACACCGTATAAACCAAATTCCTATTGACGTAACCGAATTTGTTGCCACAGAACAAGAATGTGTGTTGGTAATCTTGATTTCTTCAAAATGACAACTCTTTATAAGTAAAGAGTAAAGAGTAGAGTATAAATAATATTTCCCAGTCTTAATATTGGCCATCCTTATTCTGTATTGTTAAATGTCATAAGTTTTCTTTTATTGTTATTTTTTAGGTGTAGTCTTCGTCCATCTTTCTTTCTACCAATAATTAATGTTATTTAGTTTTAACTCGCTTCTAATTTACGTTTAAAACAACATTATCATCAGTGAATCACAATATCTGCATTTTTGTTTCTTAAATTGTAACTCTACTTTCAAATTATTTATCAACTTATTTTATTACATAATCAATATATAAGTTGAAGAGCGAAAGAGCGACGAGAAAAATTTAGATTCTTGCCCTAATTCTTACATTACAGCAGCTTGCCTTCTGAATTGCAGCTTTTTTAATCAAAGCCCTTCTTCTGATCTAAAAAAACACTATTTGAAAAGCTTTGTTTTCTTTTTTTTATTTAGCGTTCTTTCTAATATTAATATTAGGTCTGAAATTGACTTCTTTGAACCCGTTTTCTTCCTGAACCAAATTGTCTTTTCTAGTAGTTACGGCTTTCATCTGACAATTTATTGCCTGTATTTAATAAATATTTTAATACAAATTTATTCTTATTTTTTCTTAGCTTATAAGATATAAATAAAAAATAATAAACGTATTATTTTTTCAAATTTTATTTTATGAAATGCATTTAAGTGTTTTATATTAGCTGTAGTGTTCTTAATAAAAAACAAAACAGTAATTAATCGATCTGTACATGATACTCTTTAGTACACAAGAATTATTTGTTATTTAGATTTTAAATAATGTTGTTGAGACAAATTTACGATGGATGTCATCGAAAGGGTGACACGTGTAGTAAAGATCGAGCCACAGGGACACGGAGTACAAGACGAATCCTGATGATTATAATATTAGACGTCCAAAACGCCTTTAACAGTGTCTCCTGGCCGGTTGTGCTTGTGGCACTGAGGGAGAAAAACATTAATGTTCATCTGATAAGGTATTAAACAACTACCTATATGTTAGAAACCTGATGGCAATACGGAGGAAGGGGAAGTTAGATTCAACATGCGTGGCGGTATTCCACAAAGGTCGGTGTTGAGCTCTATCCTGTGGGATCTAGTCTTCGATGATTTCTTAAGGTTAGAATTCCCAGGGGATACATTCATCGCAGAATATACCAATGATTTGGCCCTTTTTATGACAGGTCAAATGGAGCAAGAGGTTGAAATAATAACTACAGAGACCGTGACCCAGATAAGTGACTGGCTTAAAACAAAGGGACTGAAGTTAGCTCTGAAAAAGACGACCATGCAGGCAACGGTCGGAAGGACACTGTCTCTTATTCTTAAGAGGCATAACCACAGAGGTGTAAGGTTTTCATGTACGTGTTGAGAGACAAATAAAATATTTAGGTGTATGGATCGAGCGATCAGATATCTTCACCCATCATATTATGGAATGTACAATATGAGCGGAAAAAGCGATCCGGACTATGGATAAGCTCATGGGTAATATATGGGGGTTTCAGGGCAGATAAACAAAGATTGATATTATTACCTGCCACCTCAGCGTTATTCTATGCTATACGGCCTGGCATGAGGCATTTTAGCGGACAAGAAACGTTCAGAGTCTAGCCTTCCTCCAAAGGAAGGCAGCGCTGAACATTACGTCTGCATATAAAACGGTTTCTAGGGAGGCGATAGAGGTGTTGGCAGGTGTTCCACCTATACATTTCGGAGCTAACCAGCCAGTCAGAACTCATGAAGGCATGATAGGATGAAGCGTATGAGCTACTCGTCACCAAATGGCAGACCGAGTGAGAAGCCTCGAATAAAGGTATGTGGATAAAGAGGCTAATTCCCAGTATTAAGCCATGAAGTGAGCTTACACTTGACCGGACATGGTAAATTTGGTAAATACCTTCACCGGTGTGGGATAAGAGATTTCTCGTGGTGTATTTACTGCGGGGAAGTAGATTCTCCTAAGTACACCTTTACCTGCCTGAATGGATTCACATGAGAGAAGAACTAGGACTTGACCGGTAAAACTCAGAAGAGACTATCACTTACATGCTCACTGGGCAGAAAGAGTGAGATGCTGTGGAGAGATATGTTGTGGAGATAGTGAAGAGCAACTGATAGATCACCGTGAATGGGGTGAAGACTAGATCTTGGACATGACGAAGGCCTGAAGTACACTCCCCCCCGACCATCGTGGAGGTTGAATAGAACAATGTAAGTCCTTTGAGGGAGGCAGAAAAACATGCCCGGAGGGCGAGGGAGAGGAGGACAGCTCCCTGCGGAGCCCTTGTTGGTCCGCGCTTGTGTGGGTCGGCGACTGTCATGAGGCACGGAGACTCTGAATCCCGTGAGCCCGATGACACCTCCCAACTGCTGGTCCGGCCCTAGGAGTGGTGAGTCGGAGAGGTAGGAGGTTTAGTCGGTAGGATGCAGGCACACATACGCACTCTTAATAACATCATGCGGAACATGTTATCAAGTCCGACACTCAGTACGTAAATGGTATTCCGAAAAAAAAAAATGCTGTTATATTTTAATATATATTTTCATTTATATTTTTCTGGATACAGTATATAAGTATATTATTTGAATTTTATGATTTTTTTTTTAAAATGAAATTTCACTATAATTGGTTATTTTATCTTTTTTTAATTATTGTGGTAGTAATATCTACTAAAGTTTAAAGAGCACTACAACAACACAGATAGATAATTTATTACATGCAGATTGAAAGTAACTAACTGCCTTACTGAACGTTGTTAAATCGCTAAAAAAACGAATATAAAAATTTAATGTTACTGCTGCTCTCATTGACAAAGAAAAATATAAATTATTAATAATATTCGTTTATTTTTTTTACAAAAATGTATACCGTTGGGAATATTTTGCGGCTTCATGTAAAAATAAAATGTTTACATAATTATAGCAAAATTTTATATTATAGAATAATATTAAATGGAACGAAGATAATTATTTTTATACAGTTTAAGTATCGTATGTTTAATTAAAATAAATCTTAACACATGAAATAATATTAAAAAATATAGTAAAATATTCTCTGAAAAAACTTTTACAAAAAATGACAGTCATTAAAAGGACATCCTTTTCCTACAGTAAACTGATGCTTTAGACATGGTAATGGGTAGCTTCAAAGGGTTACAGCACTTAAGTGAGATTGAGAAACAACACTGGTAATAAAAGGGCACATTTCGTGATGTTCTGATGATGGCGAGAATTTAATTTCCCGCATTGGGGATGTTGTATGAGAAAGGTTCTGTGTACTTTTCTGTTTAATACAAGAGCTTGTTTTAGACATGCATTCCGCTCCTCTGTTCAATAGAAAGAGACTTTCTCATCCATAACAGAAACATTCTGTCTAAAGGTAAAATTTTAACCTCATGAATTGAGGGTATTTTATATAAATTTCTTTTACTTTCAGTTGAGACGTGTTTTCTACACGGTATATATAAAATTTTATATTAAAATTAACTGCATAGTATAAATAATCAGTTATAAGCGACCTCAGTAGTTCACAATATTAATACATTATTCTTCATTTTAATAAAAATACATTACTCTAACCACGGACTTTACAGTATATTGCGATGAATATTTATCACACCATTATACCGGTTTAATGAAATTAATAAGAGGTGTTTGTTACAAAATTATTTTCATTTTACCGGATTTTCCAGCAAACAAATGAATTCAAGAAGAGAATGCTTTTAAGTTTGTTGTATAAATTACATTCATAATTTTAAACTAAAAAGTGCGTAAAAACACAGATTATAATTTTAAATTACACCATTTATTTAATACTCGTTTTTTTATAAAAAAATGTAACTGATTTTTTTGTTTAAATCATATAATATTAGCTGTTTTTAAAAAAATTGGTTATTTTCTACAATAAATGAAAAAAATATAAAGTTGAAGTATAATTAAAAAATTGACCAACTGAATAACGGATTGCAGCATTAACACTAGATTTACAATTAAATATTTTAACATCAATTTAAGTTATATATTGGTAATAAATAACGCGATAAAAAAAATTTAATTGTGTAAAATATGGTGCGAATCAGAGATATACTGTTTTACGTAGGAAATTTTTCTGTATAGTAACCTGCCACATTAAATGTCATATTTATTGTTTAAGAAGTTGCAGAATTTTGTTATTTATGTAGTTATTAAATTACAAAGGATGGATGAATTAAGATAGTAATCAAAAGCTTACTGACAGAAGTAACATTAGTTTTAAATATTAAAAAAAAAATCTCCTAATATTAAATACAAATACAGAAATTACAAAAAAAAAACAAAAGAAAACTATAATACATCTTTGTAGATTGAAGTGCTCCTAATAGCGAAAAACGGACAATTGGAAAAACAGAAAGAAAATGTAAGCGACGTTTTAAATGCGGTATTATTAGACGACGTTGAAAATTAAATGCGTTTATAATGTTAGAAATTGTTGTCTTAAAACGAATCGAAGAAAAAAATCTGTCTCAGAATCTTGCAAAAAGCCAAATTAGTATTAAGGTTAAATTTATGCTTTTTTTTCTGTAACCTCCGAGTCCACAGTTAAGTTTTGCTTTAGATGATGAGGTGAATGATTTGTAGCGTGTATGTGAATAATACTGTGCCTGACCGGGATTCAAACCCGGGACCTCTGGGTAAAAGGCTAAGACGATACCACTCGCGCCACGGAGACCAGCGGTTAAATTTAAGCTGCCAAGGTTTAGTTGATCTGGTAATAGAGAAATATGTAATGGAAAAACTATAGAAAAGACCACTGTAACATGTAACTGGCTAAATTATATATTAAAAAATTGATGATGCAGTGTGTGATTAACTGATGTTAAAGTGTAAAAAACTAAATATAGATAAATAAATGCTATAAACCACTGAAATGGATGATCCAAAAAATAAATAAACAAATTACACTGTACGTTTATGAAAAATTGATCCACATTTATCGTATTTATTTTTACTTTTTTGTAAAAAGTAAAGGAAATATTGCGGTCGCAAAAAATTTCGGTTTTCAGATTTAAACGGAAATATCCATTTTGATCATCGCATAACTCGAAAACTTTTAGTCGTAGGATGTTGAAATTTTGGATTTAGGACTGCTGTAACATCTAGTTTTTCACCTCCCCTTTTGATTGCAATCCACTGGACCAGAGGTGTCTAAAAAAGCCGAAAACCCAAAACATTTCGATTTGAGAAAATTTTCTTAACTGCAGTAATAAAACTGTATTTATTACTGTACTTTTTAAAACCGAAATAATAAAATTGATATTATAATGGTTATCTTAAATTGTATATTTAAAATATATAACTGAAAAGTCTTTAACATTTAATAGAATAATTTACAGTTTGTTTATTGGTAGAAGTTAGTCTCTTAAAAATAGTCATAATATTTGTTAAAATTCAGAAAAACACTACTTAAAATTTCCATTCGATATCTTATTTCATTCTTGTAATATATATATGGAAATAATGCAGATCTACGTGATAGTCTTCACGTAAATAAGCAAAGCTATAAATTAAATTTTTATTTTATCTAATTTTATTTATTTTTTTTTATTGAATTTATTAATTTTATTCTTACATAGAATTGATAAAATAAACAACACACATCTACAAAATTTCTAATTATAGTAAAATAAATCTCGTACCGAACTAAAGCTGAAGTGATTTGCTCGTGAGCAAACTAACTTTCATTTTTACGAGAGAGTGAACTGACCACTGAAATACATGCACAGTTTTACCCCAGTTTTAATTAAAAACAACCCGGATAGGTTACTACAGGGGTAGAAAATTTTCTACAAAAGCTTTCCACAACCGCAATTATCAAAAATGTTTTTTTTTTTTGTTTTATCTCGTTTATCTTGATTTCTCTTACACAGTGTTACAAATATATATTTTATCATCGAATTAAAACACTTTTAAATAAAAAAAGTGTTTTTACACGTACATAACAAATAGTGAATTTAATAAATTATTTAACATTTTTCTACTTTTTTTGTTATATTAATATTTATCTTTATTTCAGGGTGGAGAGTGTTATAGGAGAACCTAAAGAAACACCAGATGGTCTTTACGACATCTCAGCCAAACTTACAATCGAAGATGGAGAATTCAATTCTCCCACCTTATTCATATGTGAATTAAGAATACCAGAAGCCAATTACAATGCTAGCAGAGAATATCGTTATTTACCAGGTATGTTAAACTTTATGAAATATACGGGCACGCATTGAGAAATTTATAATATATTAATTAAAAACAGAAAATATTTTTATTAAATTAAACAGACATGAATAATTTACCGCGAAGTTGCTACATAATTTGTGTTAACGATCATTTTCAGTTGTTTTCATGAATCATCTCATTGTTGGTTTTGCGTTATACCAACAGGGAAAGCGTCATTACATGAATTTTCTCTTTGAATTAATTAATTTGTCAGTATATTTTTATACGATTTTTAACTAAGGAAATATCTATTCATAGAGATGCAGAAATACATTTTTTATTGTTATATTATGTCGGTGGTTTGTTGAAATAATGAAATAAGCTGAGTTGTTTTGCTTTAAAACAGCGCTTATTAATGTTCTGAAGAGCGTGTATTGAATATTTTATTAGTTTGACCTCTTTAAAATATTGTGGGTTACTGGAAAGTTAAACCAATATTCATATTGGTGTTAAAAACCATGAATAAACTACTGAAACTGAATGGATTATAAAAGAGCAAAGTTTTATTGTTTTACAATACAGTATTTATCATTTTGCTAACATTATTACTCTGGCAGTTTAAATGGTTATTATAGTAAACCAAATAAAATTTACTATTAAAAAATGCTCAAATATCTTAATAAAATTATTTAACCTCAATAAACTTAAACGTTTTAGCTTGAGGCGTTTAAAACTCGGACCTTAAGTAGCCTACGTAGTTTAAGTAGCCAAGTAAGACATATTTATGTTTTTTTAAAGATAGGTTAATTTTTTTAATTGATAAATTATAAAAAATTTCGCGAAAAAAAAATAAACGTCCAATTAAAAAATTATTTAATTTTTTCTTCCCGAATATAAAATATGATATGTTTTTGTACGATTTTACTTCTGCCAGGACACAAATATTTTATTTCGTAATAATATTAAATAATGTTTGATCTTATATTTTCAAATTAACACAAGCGCGGTAAACAGAATAGCTGTACAGACAAGGCTAAAACGACATGGTTTTGTGGTACACACAAATAGAAGAGTCAGCCTCTAGAGAAATATATTATTAACAATGGGGTGTTTGTACTACAAAAGGGTATGAGGTATGGAGTAGAATCGTTAAACCGGAAGGTTCGTGGTCTCCTATGCGGTTAGTTGGTTATATTACCTTTTTAACGGGTGATGATGACACTGTTATAAATAAATAAACTTTTATTTATAAAAAATGTATTTATTATAAAACGTATTAACATTTCTGGTACCTTAGTTCATTTTTATTTTTTCATTCCAATTCAACTGTTATTTTTTTATCACTAGTCGATTTATAACTCGTTTAAATATTCTTCTTTTTGTAATTATCATGATTCTCTGTAAGTAATGAAGGAAAAGAATTGCTGTATAAAAAATAATCTCCATTCAGGGTTTTCTTATTTTTCTTCCTGCTTGAGGATATGAGGTTCAAATATAGTTAAAAATTACACAGAAAATTTTATATGTAGTTCTGTGCGTAATTTTAATTTTATTTTGCTTTTTATGTCGGAAAAGATTTAATTTACAATCAGCGAATTTTCTGTTACACGCCCTGCAGTTACTTCGTTAATTACACCCGTTATCACACCCAATCAAAATACTGCGTCGGTTAGCTCATTCAAGTCCTTGTCTTCGTTATAGCCAAATTCAGTGTTAATAGCCGGTCTGAATTGTGACACTGCCTGGATGAAATCTCACTCTCCTGGTACCTGCCCGTTCTTCCTGGATAATGTAGGCAATTTGAAAAGTAATTAGTCGGTGGTCACCAAGAGTCTCCTCTTCCAACACCTCCCATATCATCAACCTCTGCAAGCCTCTCATGCTGACAAGTGTCATATCTGGGACTCAGACCCTTACTACTCCTCTCAAGTACGTCATTTCGCCTTTCGACTGACGCATTGAAGGTCCACTGAAGCCATAGCGTCCTCAAAAACTCTACCTGTTTGATAATCGATAGGTTGACCTCCAATTACTAGCCTTAACGTGAAAATCTCCACCCACCTCGACGATTTTCGACTTCCATTTGATAATTTCCTGTACCATAATCATCAATCATTCTCCCATGAACTAAAACACGATGTTAGGCGACAGATATACACTAAACTACCCTCGCCAGTTCCACCCTTATATAGACGAGCCTTGCGCCTTTATACTGCTGCTGTACCACAGGAGACTAATAACGGCGCACAAGAATCAGTCGACACAACCCATATATCATCGGCGATTTTTCTCCAATCCAGCTCAATCAGTAATATAATTTCAGTACCTCGCTGGACAGCAGACATCCATAGCTCTTCTGCTTCTGTTTGCATTAAATTGAAAAATTCGTATTAACAGGTGAATTTTCCATCACTGCAGCCCCCATCAGCCCCTCCGACAAGTGGTTTCTCTTTGTTTTCTGTATTAACTGGCTGCTGTTGACATCCACTGCTCTTATGACCCTTTCCATTACATAAAAAAAATAGTTTAGACCGGTCTGGCCATTCGCACTTCGCAGCCATATGGCCATTCTCCCCTCATCTAAACATCTTAATGTTTCCTCCCTCCGGTATACTCTGCAATTAATCCAGCCTATCTGAATCCTCTTAACCTCGACAAACTTAAAATCATATCCTGGCACGATTATCGTGGCATTATGCGATCCTCCGTAAGCCGGCCGCAAGAATGCAACTCTCAAATCCGTCTCCATGTCGCCACCGATATGACCACCTCAGCAGCTGTTGCGTCATGTTCTAAATCCTTTATGTGTTAGTATATAAGGCGACCTCACCGACCAACCTCTCAAACTGCAACCCCTTACACACATTTTACCTGATGGACTACTTTAATAAGCTCATTTCCTATGCATTGACACGTATTTGCACTTAATCGGCGTTCCCTTTCCTAACTGATGGCACTTTAGCCACACTATTATTTACTCTTTCTTTTACGCATTTGAACAGTTAAGTAAAACTTCACCCCTTTATTTGACGGCTCACCCTGTTGGGTCGCCTTCCGGTCTCCAATAGACTCATAAATGTATAACATTCGCTCTTTACCTGCCCGTCTACCATCGCACTCTAGTAATCATTCCAAGATGGTTCCAGTTCTACCAGCCGGCGACACATAAGGAGCTATCACTCCCATATTTCCTAGTTTCCAGCAGCAGTCGGTTATCATCCAATTTACATCCTCTGAGTTCACTACTGTCGTGTAGACAGTACGTCTCACATCTGTTTCCTCACCGCCGAATACATTCTTGGCCCCACGACTGTCAACCAATAATAGTCCACTTTTAATCTCAGCCTCGTCCTCCAATCTCCTGACACTTGGCGCCATCCGATAAGCCTACTCATCTGTTTAGCTGCAATAGGTCGCAAATCATGTATTAACATAACGTCTCGTCCTTTCTTCTCTGTGAATGAAGTATTAGCCATTTCCAGCATCTTGAAAATTTCTTCACCAGAGTGTTTGACAAGTCTAGGAAGCTCATCGTCATCAATGCCCTCCACTAATTTCCTGATTATATCGTCAGCCCTGATTGTTCTGAGCGGCCTTTCAAACCCTGGCCTTATTCTCGCTCTACAAACGCTGCATAACCTCTGATTCTCAGACCTCTCTGGCTGTGCAGTCGCTTATATCTTTCGAAGTAGTTCATCCAACCAACCGGTTGAAATAAACAGACTAACCCGCTGCACCAAGCTAACCAGGACCGCAGACGTGGACTTAAATGGATATACTTATTGTAATTACATTACTTGGGCAGAATTGTTATAAAATTAAAATGACTGTTTCCTATTTTATCTAATTGAAATAATCATCAAAATATTTTAAAATTAGCAATAAAGAAAATGTTTTAATTAATCCTGAGGAAAGTAAGCTATATATATGTTTGATACTTAATAATAGTGTATAAACTCTTCTCTTAATCTATTATGAGTACTTGCTTCTCACAATTTGAAAAACTTAAAAAATTTTATCTGGTTTAAATGAATTACTATCGGAATAGAGAATCCAATCTAAAATTTCTTACCTTTTGTATTTCATAATAAATAAAAACAGTACTGGTTACGAAAAAGTTAATATACGAGTAATAATAATGTCAGTGATCATTTGCTATTCTTTATTAAAGTAGCCTGCCTGGAAATCAAATATTTTAAATGGTATATACTGTAACATTCAAACTGAAATTGCTTGAGCATTTGTTTTGAATTGTGGTAAGTTGGTTAGCCGTTGATTTTAAGGATAATAATGTTTTTGATTTTTATTTACAGTGAAAATAAATCTTTATTTTTTCAGCATTTATAAACCATGTTCATGTAGGATATCTTATCTTAATATTTTGATCAGAGGAATCACATCATATGCTCGATTTCATTTACGTTTTATGTTTTTGATGTGCTCAGTAGGGCGACTACTATCTCTTATACTGTTTATTTGTTCTATATATTAAGTATTTTATTTTAAAATACTACAATAAAATATATTTAGGTATGCAGTATATAAACTGGTGAAGATTCGCTTAAAAGAAAAAAGGACAGAGGCTACTGTTAAATGTGTACATATTTACAGTGTTTATTTTCTTATAAAAATGTAGGTCAAATTTTTATCAGAGAGTGAAAAAGATTAAGATAGCATAACAAATATTCTATCTTAAAATAGGACATGTAGACGATGTTAAGTTTAACAAAAGTAAGTTATTTATATAAGTAAGTTCATTATATTGACTGACAGCCCTTTTGTATGTGAGCCAGTTTTTTCGTAAGCCATGCCAACGAACACCATACGAAACAATATCTAAATACAAGAGAGCGGCCCATATTACAACGCGCAAAGTCTCTTTAAACAACGTTTTAACTTAATTTATTACTTTTTGCGTCCCCTATCTTTTTTCTTCATGCAATATGCATGCAAATTGTTATAAAGTTCACTTAGTTGAAAGAATATTGGAGAATAGTTTTTTGCGTTAATTATTATATAAAAACAAACGAGTGAACACTGTGTAATTGACAAACTGATAAAAATATCCTATTAATTATTTATGCAGGAAATTTTGTTGAAGTGTTTTCAAGTTGATGAATTTTCCAGAACGATTTCCTTCTGTTTAGAAATTATCTACGCGAGTAATACTGTATTTTCTTATATATAAGTATTCTTTTGACGTTAAACAGAAAGGTATAGTATAAATGAGGTATAGGATACGTTAGAACATATTAAAATTTCTCTATTCTGCCGAATGCAATTAATTCTATGTCTATATTTAATATGTAAAGCCCCTAATTGGAAAATATTTCTTCACTGGATTCATAAAAGAAACCAAATCATTTTATTAATTTGAATTTATCTTTAAACAAATACGCAAGAAATCGTAATAACTTACAAGATCATAATCATATTAATTCATATTTAATTAATGTTCGAACTTCTTCTCAAGAACAATTTTTTTCAATACGCTACAAAGAACTCCATCAAACTGCTCAAGGAACTTTCCAGGTTGTGAGCATGCATCACGCACACGCAATTCTTCGTAAGATCTGAGCTTTTTCACTGAAGTTTGAAGGATCACATTAAAATTGACAATTTTTGGTTTAACAGCTTAACAAATATAAAATACAAAAACCGCTTTTCGTCCAGAACTACCGAAACTAAGAAACTATTAATAACACATATAGGTTTTCTAAAGGAAAATTTCAATAATACAAAGAGTTAGGTTGCATTTATAAGTATTTAAATTAACTATAAAGTATTTGGCCATACAATTACTTTTGGATTGTCCATTTCGTGGCGCTGAAATTTACCGTTGTATGTTTCAAACTAATTAATTAAATCCTTTGAAATAACTTTATCTAAAATGATAAGCAGAAATAAAAACAAAAAAAATTTAACCAAGCATTCATTTTTAAACGAAGATACAACTGTAAATTATTGTATCGATCTTTTAGTATTCTGAAAACAATTAACATATTTTTTTAAATAAGTTAACATGAATTATACCTTTTTTTTATACCTTAGTTTACCGTATCAAAACTGTAATTTATACCTGAAACTTTTTTCTATCCAATTTAATTTACTTTTACTTGCAAGAATTGCTACATCTTTAATAATACATTTTATGATCAAAATATTTACGTTTGCCACTAAAAATGATAAAATAAAGATGCAAAAAATTATTTTTAAAATTATAAAATCTAACAACTTTTACATAGAATTACTGTTTAAATATGATATCCTAGCAATCTAGGACCACATACCATTTAATCAGATCTTTAATTAGATTACAGACTTTTTAAGGTTTGTAAAACTAAAATATATGTAGATGATAGATTTCCTGTAAAAGTGTAATTAAGGAACCATATTTTAAATGTATATTTTATAATCTAACAGTTCTTGTTTGGTGTTTGTTTCATTTTTAGGTTAAACAAATATAGTATTCTGAATTTAGCTTTTTCCATTGATTTTACAATTGAAAAGAGCCATATTAAGTTTTTACTAAAAAAAAAAACTTTAAAGAAAGTGTTTGCAGTTTGTAATACAGAAGTAATAATCAACAGTTATTGAATCATGTACAAGCTAATTATTGAAATGGAAAATTTTATGAAGTAAAACAATAAAATTACTCGAAATAACAAAATTTATAATACAAAATATTAACGGGAAAACAAATGAAGATATGTTTTTACGCAAATTATTAGTTTTATGATTTAAAATCCAAGTTAAATATGTTCTACAGAACGTTTTCCTCTTCAATAAACAGATAAGGAAATGGAAGATAGAATTTTGTACACGCATTTGTTAAATAAACTAAGTTCACCTTTATTTTACATGGTATTTAAACCAAGTTCCCTGCAATTTTAATTCAATATTTATTAATTTAGAGAATCGTGGCCAATGCCATATCTATTTTAGTCTTAAATGCTATTTTTAACCTAAAATAAGTTAAATCTTTACCATACTGGATTCAACATAATTTTAAAAAAAGCACTAAGGATGCTTATTTGTACAACTTTCCGACTTAAAATAAAAAATCTATTAAACGAATGTCAACGATTTATTTAAAATTTGTAAAAAAATGTTAAGAGATAAATTAATCATTACAAGTCATAATTAATTATAAAATGAATCAATAAATTATCATGATTACATTTGTTTTTGAGTATTATTTTCTTTTAGGCCAAAAGATTTTCCAAAGAAGTGACCACAGTCAGTAAGCTTTTTATTCTTCAAATGGAGAGATACATCAATACGGATTTTTTTCTTCAATTTTTCGTTAAATTTTACCTGCAAATGATGTGTTGTTATGTGACCAATAGTGAGATTTAAAAAATTAGGTTGAATCCAATATGGCAGAAAAAAGGTGATTGCCAATATTTTAGAATAAGTTAAGAATAATATTTATGTCCAAAACTGATATCTTAACCAAAATGACGGTCACGATTTTTTAAGTTGGTCTAAATTAACAGTTATAGGCAAATATAGGGGGGAAGCTTACTTAATATACACATTGTGTTTAAAATTATTTCTGAATTTGCTATGGCAAGTGTTTATATTTTATTATATAGGTTTTTTATTATATAAGTTATATCATATTCTGATTTATAACCCTATTCACTGAAAGTAAATCGAACTCGAATACCATTTGACAAACATAGGTGCTCCCAATAATTTCACCATCAGATTATTCATCAAATACCTTTACCGTAATGTCATTTGAAGTTTCTAGTATTCTGCGGCCATTACCTAAATACAAAAAGTTTGTTTAGTTAAAAGGGAAGTTGACGACAACGCTGAGTTCTTGGTTGACATGTCTTACAATTGATTGCCATGACACCTACAAAGACGTTATTCAATGTCACCCTCTTCATTATTCGACACCCTTAAACCACCCTTTCCTCAACACTACAGCCTGTTGAATAATTCAATCTGCTTCAATGTTTTGGCGTAATTCCCGGACTCGTTGAGTAGGTTCGTATTCAATAGGTGGTGCACTCAGTCGCTCAGCCTCATCATAGGAATCTTGTTCCAATTAATAAATTAACAGATCCGCTAACTGATTCATTTGCATATTTAATTGCTTTTCACTGATCTAAGTTATAATTAATACGGGTTTGGCATCGGAGTAACTTTAGTTTTGTATTTCCTGACACTAGATTTCACTGAGTCTGTTATGATTTATATCGACAAAATATCATTTGGAAACAATGGTAACAAATATCCTTGTTTTAAATACAAAGCTTTGTTGCTGAATTTTTATTTTTTTAGTAAAGATAAAAGAATATACTATCTTAACTACCAAACTACCATCCCGATCCACATGTAGTTATATATTTTCGATGAAAATGTTCTTAGTGTTTTTAAGGATTTAGTGAACTAATTTTTTTTCATTTTGAGTCATTAGCGAAAAACTCAACGCTAAATTATGATGTATGTAACCCCTTTAGATAATAATCGATTTTTGTTTTATATAGAATTGAGCGAATGTTATGACTATTTTGTTACGACCTTCCTTTCCATGTTCAGTTTATATTAAATTATATACTTTTTTTTTAATAATAAAATCAAAACATTTTACTTTTAAAATTAAGCAATAGAATAATAATCAATACGAGGTTTTAAATTTCACAACCATACGTTTACACAACTATTAACTTATACTCAACATACATTTGTAGCACGGGCGCGTGGGTGTGTTTATCTGTGTGTATGAGGGTGCATGCGGTCGTCAAATTGCTCCGACGGCTTTTGGCACATTTTTGAGGGCTTATGGTATCCCAGAAACGGCCTGTTTGAGGTTTTGTATCGGTGGCCCTGAGAAAAGCTATTTCTGCGTTTGATGAGGAACCCCAGAGAAGGGCTATTGAGTTTGGTAGCTGGTCTTCGGCGATGTCAGTTCGGCTCCAAGAGCTGTAGTCGGGGATTTGCGGGTCGTCCAGGGAATCGGACTGAGCTTCCTCTCAGTGACAGTTGGGTCCTCACTGCAGAATAGCAGTGATACCCCCCAGTAGTGGTGGATCGGCGTCGGTCGTTGTCCGCCGGCGTTGCCGAATTGGTTCTTCATGAGCGTTTTTCGTCCGGCTCCGACTTCACCGCTACGCTTCCTGGGGGCTAGTGGGCTTCATTCCGGTCCGGCCAGGCCTGCTGTTCCGTCGGGGATATCGGCATCAGCTTAGAGATCCCACGTTGGACCAACCAGGGGACTTCTTTCTTCTTCTTCTTCTTAATTTACTCCTTGTGATGGTCCGAGAGTGAATACTTTTGCATAAGTGTTGCTGCTTATAAGCCGCCGGTGCGTAGTGGGGTGCCGCGCCAACGTTGTGGTGTATTGCGCGGACAGCTGTTCTGGTGAGAGGAGCGCCTATGTACGCGTGTAGGTGAACTGCAGGCTCCCCGTCATCTACCGGCTAGCGTCAAACTATGTGGCAACAGTGGGTTTATATATGTATATTTATATATTTGTAAGTGTATACAAACAGGCAAATAGAATGTATTTAGAATAGTTACAGCAGAATTTTTTTTTTAAAGTAAAGATTATAAAACTAGAGATATTTTCATTGATTTCATGAAATATTTTGTTTTTCCAAGTGACATAAAGGTTTTGTCCAATTATAGTTACGAGAAATGATGTAGAGATAAATATAATAAATAATTTTAACTGTAACTAATTACATTAACTATGATGAAATATATAGCATATAGAAATGCGAATACGTATAAAATATCATGGTAACATTTTGAAAAATCATGTTAGGAATAACTTGGTGGTGAATAAACATGAATAAATTGTTAACGCTAATGAAAAAAAAATTAATCATTTTTTTGATTTGGACTAATTTAAAACTAATATTTCAGTCAGAAATACTCATATCCTACGTATTTTTACATATTATATTAATTCAATCAACCAAAGTACCTCTTGATAGATTGCAGTTTCACTGAATCTATAATCACGGTTTTGTTACACATTTAGAATTTTAGAAAATAAATAATGCCAAATTTTCTCGCAAGTAACCTACTTTAACCGCTAATATAATGATATTATATACATCAAACAATACAAATTGGTATAAAAAGAAGATACGATAATTCATGATGTATTTTTAAAATACATCTCTTATGCACATCCATGACCTGCCGCAGATATCACCCTCCCCATTGCAAGCTGTCACACCATTCCATGCTTATCTACCCCCAGTGTGGTGATCATTGCCATGAAAGGAAGAGCATGATCACCTAACAGAAAGACGCAACTGGAGAAAGAGAAGTTCTAAGAGTTCGACCGGAGAACGCATACCAACATCGATATGAGGATTTGAGCTGCGTACTCCCGCAGGCTTTCCTCTCACCATTCTCACCTTCCCAGAAATGACACTCTTCACCATCTCAGAGACCACGCTCCACTTTTCAGTGGAATCCAATATGACACCATTAATATTGCTGGCGTAAAGAAGGCCCATCACCGCGACACACCTTGCCCTCGAATTCGTCCACCTAACCCACGCGAAAACGACATTTTTGGCATTATCACGGGTACCGCAGTAAGGGCACTTTTCGTCCTCGCTGCGCCCACACCGGAACTGGTTCGCCCGGAAACAACTGTGGTTAGTCAGAAGCTGGATGAGCTCATAATTGATCTCACGGAAGCCCTGTCCAAGGCGCAATCAGCGGAATCAACCGGAAGGTCACTTACTCTTGGTGGACCTTTGGATCCTTGGTATACAATACTTTTTAGAATAATCAGTCGTAGCGTTTCTCTGTATATTCTATGCTGTTTTTTAACATTAGTATTTACCTAATATTGAACCATGCAATGAATGGTATCTTGCTATTAATTATCATTTCTTTACTTATTTTTGTTTTGTGGAACTGGTGGTGGATTGTTTTTAATTTTTTTTTTTAATTTTATTTTTTTGGTAGTAATGACAATGAATATATTTTGGTATTTCTTCAGGGTCTGCGACAACAACTACTACTTCAACCGAACCACCGGGTACCGAATCAACATCCAATGAAAGCTTTCTGGCCACTGGTAAGCGTTTATATTATACGGTGGCGGGACTCCTTGTATATATGCATAGTTTTTACATGATTTATAAGATATGTGAATGAGGAATGTAATAAAATTTATTTCAGTATTTATTAATTAACTATGAAATTCTGAACTTAATCATTATGTTCTTCAATAGTAGTTCCATATAATGTAGCAGTAATATCTATTAATGCTAAACTAATTTTACAGACATTGACTTTGCATTTATCTAAACGGACGATGCAACTTTTTCCCAAACTTAAGAAAAATTGTGTTGTTTCTTCTATAATTACTTTTTTTTAGAAAATTTTTACATTTTCAGTTAAGATGTTACGTAAAAAACCGTTTGTATAAACTAATCAGTTATTTTTGAGTTACAAAAATTTAATTTTTTATATTTTTCTAGAAATTAGATTTTATAATTATGATCTAGGAATTTTAATTTAATCACGGTTTGATTTCATTTCGATTAATATTATTTCTCCTTTGTACTGAATATAATAGTATATTTGTAATAATAAAAATATCCTAAATAA
The DNA here is from genome assembly GCF_047948215.1 of Lycorma delicatula. Lineage (NCBI taxonomy): Eukaryota > Metazoa > Arthropoda > Insecta > Hemiptera > Fulgoridae > Lycorma > Lycorma delicatula. The sequence continues at coordinate 67,621,192 of NC_134456.1, read as the reverse complement.
ATTTTTCATTTTCTTTAAATGGGTATGGTATTTACAAGGTTTCAGTTTGGTGATTTTTGTTTTACTATAATCATATTACATAGCATGACGATTATTTGAATTTTGATTGGATATAAGAAAACAAATTTTTGTCTTATTTTAGTTGAATGCATATGATTTTTTTAGTTTTTTTTTATACCATGCATGTTTTCATTACTGAAATGTATAGGTTTCTTAGTTTATTTTAAAATTTTTCTGAAATAAAATTTTATATAACTTTTTCTTTCATGTAGTAATCAAAATATTAGGTACATTATGAAACATTATTATATTCTTCAAAAACTTAAGTAATAAAAAGGAAATTGTAAAATGTCCCTTGTTCTTTTGTGATTCAAAAAGTAGTAATAAGAATATTATATTTCTTACTAAATATAAAGATAAAGAACTTTTAGAAAATCAGGTTTTTTCGTTTTTATGCTTGTCTCGTTTAAGAAACAAATATTTTCTGAAGCAAGGGTAGTAGTAACAAAATTAAATTGAAAAGCCGAATAAAAGCAAAAAGACAAAAATGCTAACGGCATTATTTAATCGACTATCTTGTATCTTCATGCTTAAGTTAGATAAACGGAAAATTTATTGCCTAAAATAAAACATTTTAAATTCTTTCCACTTTAATTTGATACAATTAAATGTTACTATACCAAAAATTATTTAAATAAAAATCTTTTCTAATAATTTGATTTATTTGTAATAAACAAATCCAAACGTATTTATATTTTTATGCGTATATATAGCAGCCCTAATAATATATATAAATGTAATAATTAAATTTTTGTTTAGATTTATTTATTTGTAGAGCATAAATGTGTTGGTAATACCCACTTATTTTCAGAAGAATATTTCTCAATTTTAACCTAATTTTATTTTATTGGGGTAAGGATATTATTATTAACAGTCAGGAATGAATTTTTAATTGCTAATTTTCCTATAATAAAAATCGCTTATTAAAAATTAAATTTTGCATTTTGTTTTATTACGAAGATATTCCATTTGCTCTACATTCCTCAAAATATGTTTCGAAGCATGTGTGTGCTTCTACATGAGTCAGCTAAAATCTTACTAGATAGTTAAAAAAAGAAAAATTTTCAGATAATTTTGAATATAAACCGGATAAGTAATTAAAATTTAATTTATGCAAATGTTAATTTTTATCGTCATTGTGGTAGGATAAGACCAGCCTGTATAAATCTTGAGTCGTAAGATGTCCTCCTAAGTCTTTTTACGCTGTATTGAAATGATATAGAATTTATATTAAACTTTTACTTTAAGTAATTTAAATATATAATGAAAAATAATACAAGTAATTACTAATTTTTCTTTCTGTTTTTATGTTGTAGAATAGAAAGTTATTGTAAATAAGTAATATTTTTTGGCCATAAATATTCAAACAACTATTTTCAAAATGTACTTAACATTTTCTCAAGGTAAAAGAAAAAAAATTCGATTTTAGTATTTTTTTCTATTAAAGTTACTCTAAATTAATTCAGAACCGCTAATTGCTAACGTCAACAAAATAAATGATAGGTGAGGTACTATAAAAATTTTACTATTTTAATTAATACCCTGTTACCAAACTGTAGGTAAAGAACTTATAGTTTAAAAATAAATACGAGTAATATTAATGAATTTAAACTACGTATACTTTCTGATTTATTTGTAAAGTACAAATTCAATTTTTCGGTCACCAGTTGTCAGGCTATTTTTAACGCTATTCTTATTATTTTTTTGTTATTCCGTTAATTGTAAAAACAAATTATTAACTGGGATTAAAAAAAAAAGTTTACGTATAATGTATGAAATAAATTGAAGCCATTAAATGGAAATAAATGAGCTCGTAGCAGTTTAACAAAATAACAATTGATTATAAAATAAAACTGTAGAATCAAACACACTATATTGGATAAAATCAAAACAGACAAAAATAAAGTATATTTTACTGAATTAGATAAAACTCGACAAAGCTTTTAATTTGTACTTTATATTCTATTGGAGTAAATGATTAAACTGCTTTCAACAAAGTTCAAAAACTTTTCGGTTGTTATTTAATTGACTGTAGAGAACATAAGTTTACACGAACTTAATTTTCATTAATAAGAAAAAATAAAATAAGCTTATGTATATAACTGGAATTTTTATTTTTTTTATAAATATAATTTAACAACATGACATTAATTAACTTTCGTAAACGGCAAAAATTCGTTTATTTATTAGTATCTGTTTACAATGCATTAAAATGATCGATTTTTAAATTCTCTCCCGTTTAAGTTAGAAAAAAAATAAAATAAATTTATTCATATGTAATAAAAAAAATAAGTATTTATTTTTTATATTACATGTAATTCTGCACACATAATGAATCTCGCAAAAATTATCAGTTGGTGGGTTTACCAGCATTGAGAAATAATCATTAGAATTTCACGTTTGCATGAGGAGGGGAGTCTGCCTAGATGGAGTTCATATCCCTCATTCGGACAACGTACGATACCTAGGACTTCAATTGGACCACTGCGTAACGTAGGAAAATCACACGAGAGAGAGAAGAGAAAGCAATTATTAAACTTACGCGGTTGAACTGGTTACTAGAAAGGAAGTCAGTGTTATTTTTAAGTAACAAACTGTTGTTGTATAAGGCGTTTTTAAAGCCAATATGGACGGATTTACGGGATACAACTTTGGATTACGGCAAGTATTAGCAGTATCGACATCATCCGAAGGTTCCACAACAACAAAGTACTGAGGAAAATTTCGGAGACGCCATGGTTTGCGAAGAACAAGGAGATCCATGATTACCTAGGGATTATGGATAGCAATGAAGATGTGGGAAGACTGAAAAGTTTGCATGTGCTGGATTTCGAGATTATTGTGCGGTAAATACTGTCTTTTTCTTTGTTTTATTGACAGTTTATTTGTTGTGTTATTTATCCCTTTTTGCTTTATTCATTTCTTGTTGATCTATGTGTATTTTTTTACGGGCTTTGTGTGCAATTTTTGTTATATTTTATTATTAATTTTATTGTACGTTGTTCAGGTTTTTATTTTCCTGTCTTGGGAGGTATTGCTGAATACCTCGCTTTTACTTTATTATTGCTTTATATGATTTACTTATATTTTAGATAATTTGAGGAACTGATTTTAAATGAAAACAGTATAACAAAAAAAATTTCAAATTTTTTATTAATTTTAATGAAGGCAAGATGATTTAATTTAAATCTTCATTATCATATATAATTTAGTTTTATATATACGAGGTCTGTATATAAAGTAATGAGATTGGTTCAGAAAAAAGCTTTTTATTTACAATCCAATTATACATGGTCTCTATCACCTTCAAAGTAGTTCCCTTGGGAAACCACGCAACCTTCAAACGGTTTTCCCACTCTTCACGGTTTTCCCACTCTTTATAGCAGTGTTGGAACTCAGAAACCGTAATATACTTCGGATAGTCGGTTATCTTTTTTTAATGTTTTCTACTGTTCCAAAATGGTGTCCTTTGAGGTGTTTTTTTAAAGTTGGGGACAGGAAAAAGTCGCAAGAACTCAAATCAGGTGAGTAAGGTGGTTGAGGATATACAGGAACTTTCTTCTTTGACAAAAACTCACTAATTGAGAGTGCAGTGTGACAAGATGCATTGTCATGATGCAGCATCCAGTTATCGTTGATGGCTCTTCACACCCGGGAACTTTTTTCCGCAGTTTTTCAAGAGTTTGTCAGCAAACATTATGATTTACAGTCTGTCCTGTAGACAAAACCTCCTTATGGAGAATGTCATTACTATCAAAGAAACAAATTAGCAACGTTTTGATTTTTGATTTGCTCACTTTTGGTTTTTGGGACGTGGTGAGTTTGAAATACGCCACTCCTTTCTCTGGCGTTTTGTTTCTGGGTCATACTCAAATATCAACAATAATCACCAATCATAACAATTTTTTTTTTTTTAAATCAGGATTAGTTTCAATTTGCCCAGAAGATCGCGACACACTTCCACCCGTTGTTTTAATGTTCAACAGTGAAGTTTTTCGGGACCAATTTTGCATAAACGTTTTTCAAGTCCAAAACGTTTGTGAAAATTTGATGGACTGTAGTACGGGTCAAATTCAATCGTTCTGCAACCACTCTGACAGTTAGTCGTCGGTCGTACCGTATCAAGTCTCTAATTCGCTTAAGATTGTCATCACTTTTTTAAAAATTGATAACGGTCTTCCAGAGCGTGGATCGTCCGCCAACTGATTCCCGGGATCTGAAAATGCTTTAAACCGCCTAAAAACTTGAGTTTGTGGTAGAGCGTTATCTCCATACGCCCTTTACAATTTTGAAAAAGTTTCAGTAGTATTCTATAAATCAGCTGCTCATAAAAGCATATTTTTACTAGTAATTTTACAGTGTGGCCACTTTGGCTGCCAAAAATAAACTAGTCTCATTACTTTATTTACAGACCTCGTATATTTAGTTTTATATATATATTTAGAGTTTTGACTACGGGTACATTTCAGAAACAAGACATACACAGCAGCACAGAAGTATTAAATTTTCAAAAGGTACTGTACAATAATAAAGTTGCATGGCGGTTCCAAAATATTAAATATATTTTATATATTCAATAATAATTCTCTCACAAAATTTCATTTCTGATTGGAAGAGAATTTAGAGAAGACTTAATTAACGCCTATTATAATATTGTTCGGTAGAATAACGAAAAGAAATTTAACAAAAATATTTTGATTCTTTTTTTGTGCAATATAATTTTAATTAATTTCAAATAATCTGAAAAGATAAATCACAACTTTCTATAAAAATATTTTGCCGTAATGTAAGTTTCGATGCGGTTAATAATAAATTGTTTAGCTTCTTTTCTTACTATCAAGATATCTTTATTTTTTAGTGGATTATACAGAGAAAATTTCTGTACTTTCCAGTAACATTCACATGGAATGAATACAATTGGGAAATTTTTTAAAGAAATGACGGTCATTTATATATAAATTACTTGAAGTTATCTTGAAAGGGATACATTAAAGTGTACACATAAACACACACACGGAGTTGAATTAACTTAAATAAAAAAAATAAAAATAATCACCGTTACGTGAAATCTGCATTATTCAGGCATTTTATACTTTACTATGAATAAAATAAAAACTAATTTAAAATATATAAAAAATATTTTTAAAACAGTCATTAGCCTATTGTTTTATCCTTACATTAGTGAATAAATTAAATTTTTTACTGGTGATTCATGTGTAATAATTTCGCTTGTGCGTAAATAATGAGAGGAAAAACTACGAGCAAATGATGCCATGCATTTTCGTTACTACAATAAAAAGTATTGATATTTTTTTGTAATATACAGGATGTAAAATAAAATAATCGTGTTTTGGTTTGACCTGATTACAAGAAAAAATTCTTTAATGGTTTTAAATAAACATCATTGATGTAAAATTATGTTCAAAAAACAAAAACAAGTTTCCTCATATTAACTATTTTATATTTATATATATAAACTGTTATATGAAAATAACGTGGATAACAAGTGCTGTGTTAATTTTACTGTATTTAGTAATCTATGTTTATTTAGTTAACACTATTTGTTTATTAGAAGCATTTAGAATATATTTATCCTTTGTATAATTTAACGGTTTACGTGATTTTAGCATTTAAAAACCATAAGTCTACTATTAGTTTATTTTACTCGTGATAGTTACACCAAGCAGGGAATAGCTTCAATTTTTTTTGCTCTTACACAACTAATACTCATAGGTAAGTGTACTCGTAGCATGTGTTTGTACAATGAATGCTTTCCTATTTTAAGTTACGAGTAACAAATTGCACAATAGAAAATTTTCAGTACATGAAGCAGTAAAGAAATATATCGAATTTTTTTTTTAATGAAATTTATTTTCTCAATATGGAATAAAATTACTTTAAAAAAATAATGAAAAATTATTCCCAAATTTTTTTCTGAAATAATAATGATCGCACAAATTGTTCCCTAAAATGTGTAAATTACTAATGAGGAAAATCGAAACAAAATTCCAACAACCTAATTAAACCATTTTTTATAATTCGTTAAAGATGCGCTAGGCATTATACTTCCAAAAGTTTACTTTTTTCATTTGAAAATATTTACCTTGTTATATGAATAAATATTTTATTTATGTGCTTAATATTATACTAATTACATAGTGTACACATGAAATTCATGCAGCGTTTTTTTTATTTGCTGGGATAATTTTTTTTGCTATTAAAATAAATAAACAGATTTCTGCATTTTCACTTCTAGATGTTAAATAACAGATAATTTACTTTGCCTAATTCTACATTATTTATTCCTTTACATGTTAATAATAAAGTTAATAACAATATAGTTAGTCCTTTATATGTCATGACAATATCTAACATAAAAGAACCTTCTTCATTCTTTCTTTTTCTGTTTAGCCTCCGGTTACGATATTTCAGTCGATGAATGAGGATGATATTTATATGATGGTAAATGAATTGTAGTCTTGTACAGTGTCAAGTCGATAATTCCTGAGATTGAGATTAATTGAAATCCAACCACCAAAAAACATCGGTATCCACGACCTTGTATTCAAACTCCTACAAAAGTAACAGCCTTTACTAGGATATGAACCTTAGAACTCTTAAATTCAAAATCAGATGATTTTGTGATGAGATAAAAGAACCTTCAATTTTATATTGATGTACATGATATATCGTTGAAAATGAAACTATTCACCATTTATTACAAAAATTATTAAAAATATAATTATATTTTATGAAAAATCTTTCTAATAGCAAAGTAAATTTATAAACTTCAGATTATTTTCCCTATTGGTATTTATGCGCTTTTTTACTGCATTTTACTTTATCAAAAAGGAAATATATATTTTTTTTAAATTTTATGTTAAAAGAGTAGATAAATGAAGTGCGATCTTATTGGATCAGTAATAAGTGTATAATATGATAAATACTAATCTTTCGCTAAAAAAGCAAGATTTTATTCTCTACTCTTCTAATTATAATATTTTTATATTAAAAAAATATAATAAATTTTGTTACTGTTGTCAGATGAATACACCATAATACCTCTTCAAATATTTAAAGTGAATGGAATTTTTTTGATTCGTGATTTAATGTAATATAGCTTGTTAGCAGATAATTTTGTAATGGAGAAATTGATTTGCAAAATTGAACAAGAACGAAAATAAAATTTAAAGTCAAATGAAAAAAGTAAAACATCATTTTTGAGATAACATGAAATAATTGTTTTTAAAGTAATGTTCTTAAAGAAATATTCGTCAGGAAAGCAAAATGGTACTATATTTCAGACAAGTTCATAAAAATATTTCATGCATTATAACCAATTCTTTTAAAATTTAATTTATTTTATTAATAGGACTGCACTTGAAGAAGTGAGAAAAACACCATTTTTTTAATTATTTGAGTGTTGTAGGTTTTTTACGCATCTAATAATGCAATGCAATTGTGATTGATATCAATATTTTCTCACCTACCACTACATATGTATTTCTACAACGCAGTTATTATGTATAGCGATTTCGCGATGATTATTTTGCCATTCAACCGGTTATCAAATTTATTATCATTTATGAAATTAAATTCCGATATAATTATAAAACAAACAGATATCGGATTCGTGAACTAACGTCGACTTATGAGGAAACAATTTAATTACAAAATATAACGATTATGAAACATTCTTATAAATATAAAAAACAAATACCGGTTCAAGATTTAAATATAAAACATGTATATGCGATGTCCATTTTACCAATAAGAACAGTTTAATCTTTGGAACATCTGTAATAAGTAGCACTACCGTCCAACTAAGTTAATATCATTTACTATAAATTATCACTTTATAAATCAGTCATTAGATTAAAAAAATACTATGTTTTTTCATAAATACTCCAATATTTTAATCCACTTATACCGCCGTTATTCATACTCAGTGAACATTGAGGCGGTACTATGATTATGTACAGGTTTAGTACATGTCATTGACCAGTTGAGTTTAACATTTACCCGCATGTCTCTAGTAGAACGCTACCAGCGTTCTATTAGTATTAGCATTACTCTATATAATGCAGGTAGGTTATCCATTAAATTACGGCACTAGGCCACGATTACATTGAACCGCTTATAACAAGCTTTGCGTGAATACTAACAGGACGAGCATTTATTATTTACTACATTACAAACTCACAATTACATATTTTCACTTTATATTAATATTTATTGTAATACAGATCCTGCTAAAGTTTTAAATTAATATGTAACTATATGTATTTTATCACTCTTAACAAATTATGAACCGTAGAGTATCATTTTATACATACAAATAAAAAAGTATTCATAATAACATGAAATTTAATACAAAACGTGGATTGTGTTTTAATTAAATTTAATTTAAATAGAGCGCTGCACTACGAATCCATAATGAGATTATAAAACAAAATTATCAAATACAGAGTTGAAGTGACGTAAAAAAGAGTAAAATAACACTCAACGATAATGTTTTATTTGTAAATTCTTGAATAAGTTTTTAAAAAAGTAATATACATTGAAAAATATGTTGCATCAGAAATTAAAAGTTAATGTAAAAAACTGAAACACCTTCTCAATTATTTAATTTAATTTAATAAATTTGGCTGATTTCTGTTTCATTTAGATAGATAATTTAAATTAAAAGCTCGAGTCTTTAATACCAACTCCTATAAAAAAATTATTTCAATCTGAACGTTATCTATGATTAGATAAATGATATACTATATCAAACTATATGATTATGTAACCCACCGGGTAGGTCTAGTAGTGAACTCCTAATCGCAAATAAGGTGATTTCAAAGTCGAGTGTTCTAAGGTTTAAATCCTAGTAAAAGCAGTTACTTTTGAAAAGTAAAAGCAGTCCTAGTAAAATCAGTTACGGATTTGAGTATTAGATTGTGAATACCGGTGTTCTTTGGTGGTTGGGTTTCAATTAACCACATGTCTCAGGAATGGTCGACCTGAGATTGTACAAGACTACACTTCATTTACATTTACACATATCATTCTCATTCATTCTCTGTAGTAATAACTTACGGTTGTTCCAGAGGCTAATAGAAAAAAGAAAGATAAGTGATATACAGATCTGTTAATAACACAAATTTCTACATGAAAGATTGTATATCTATTTACTTATTTGTTTAGCGCAACCAACAATTTGAAAGTAATATTTATAAATGGATTTAAAAAGAGATTTATATTTAAATAATCTTATTTGGATGAATCCAATAAGTAAATCTGTAATGCTGCGCAAGTGTGTATTCAAAATAAGACAATCCACTTTAATATGTTATTTCAAAGAAAGCCTTTAATCAATTAAAGCTTGAGTCAGTAAACAGCTAAGTGTTTTGGAAGAGCTGTATTATTTAAAAATAATAATAGTGTCATATTCCTGTGCATTTTTAACATATCATATCAATTTTGTCATGAATCTTCATAATTTAGACTACAATCCATCTTTGTACAAAGTACAAGTGATAAATATTTGTACAGAATGATGTGTGACATGATTGTATTGTCGTTAGTATAAAAAATTATTATTTCGAGTAGTAGGAAAGTACGAAACGTTAAATCAATGGTTATAGGTGAAAATGTAAACACTTCAGAGATTTCTAGTTCACTACCCTGTATACATTAAGCGATAGCAGTAAAAAAGACACTAAAAATAATGTTCAGAGAAAGCAGTAAAATATGAAAGTTGAAAAATAGTAGAAAATTTTTTAAAATTGAATTGTCAACCGTTATCCCGGGCTTGGTGAAATATAAGGTCGAACTGTTTGCATAATACTATATCTTAAGATAGCAAAAACCACTGTTTTTCAGCAACTGTTGATGAAACGGCACAAATTTTCATTACTCAATTTGATTTAAATATAAGGAAAGGTTTTATATTACATACATCGTATGTTTCTGCGATCGATTACATTGCTAGATTGATGAAGTTTGGGATTAATAAAGAAAAGAAATTAAGTAAAAAAAATAAAATTACTTTTACTTTAAAATACACTTTTAAATCCTCTTTTTTTTAAATGTTCCCTTTTATAAAATGTTGAACGAAAAAGGAATAAAATTTTTGTTTTACAATATAAATTTTCAATCTGTTTTATACTAGCCTACACAGATTTACTTTGATTTCTTTTTTTAACTACTGTTGATAATATGTAATTAAAAATACATTAAAATAGATAGGATTAGTATTATTTACCAACAGATGATTAAGTTAAACACTTTTTTTCTAATAAAGAGCAACTATAAAAAATAAAATATAAAATACGCGAAGATGAAAATAAAATAATATTGCTGAAAAGAAATTGGATTAGTGAATTAGAAAAACGGATTTAACAACTAAAGAAATACGATTTTAACGTAATGAAGTAAATGCATTAACAGAAAAAAGTATAATAGACTACTTACCAAATACCAGCTAAGGGTGCAAAAAAACTTTTCTTAACTACAGAAGTTTATCTAAGGAATTTAAAGTACAAAAGACATTTGTGAATTTTTTTCAGTACATTATATTTAGAAAGCAGATAGTAGAATTTAATCTGTAAATTAAAGATGAATCCATTCGAATATTAAATATTCAATTTAGAAAATTAAAAGATGTTTTCTTATTTGTCTTTGTTGTCTGTGTACTTAGAAAGAAGGTTAAAAGGAGCGTAGTAAGGACAATCTCTGTAGGGGAAAGTTAATTTAGGGATTGGAGAGACAGGACAAACGACTACAAGACGTCACGTCCCGAGGGCCGTTAGTTTGAAGAGCTTGCTCGCCCACTACGTTTCTGAGTCCCGTGGTGGTGAAGGGATTGATATTATGGGGGAACGGTCTGTAGAAAAAAGACGCCGAGAACATAACCTAGCCCAGCGTAGTCCGCTTTATTTATTGACCCAGAAGCCTGCCAAATGATTACTTTAGACTGTCCCCTAAACGTCCTACTGTCCTTCGAACGTGACCCCCACATCAAACCTTATCGTCCAACAGTATACACTAAGATATTTATTACCTTTAAGAACATCAATGAATAATTTGTTTACATTTGAAATATCCCTTCAATATATCTATATTATCTAATCTTTCTTCAAAGGGAAATGAGTACTGGATTCTTCTCTTAATGTAATTAAAAAGAAATACAATACTCATCATTAACTTGGCTCTCAAATGTTTTCTTTAAAAGAATGTAAATTTTAATTACTAATTAATCTAATGATGATGTTAAATAAAATTTGGATATTTTTATTACAAAAGTTGAATGCTATTTGTTGTTACAGAGTAACACAAAAAAAAAACACACGCTTTACCTATGTATTTTATAATGTTTACATATATATTTTGTTTTATCGATCTGTGTCTAATATTTATCAAACAGAACGAAGATGGAGGAAAGAGCTTCAAAAAGGATATTTAAGCAAATAACATAGAGAAAAAATTTCATACATATTACAGAGCGCGCGCGCACACACGCACACACTCACACAAAATCCCGGTCAGGTATGTAATTTTTCATATGCTAAAAAATTCCATTTCCATTTTCCAAGTACAAACCTTTGAAATCTTTTTTCTAATTTCATCAACCAATAAATAAAATAAGATTAATATATATATATATATATATATATATATATATATATATATATATATAAAATCATAATTTTATTACCAGAAAAAATTTTATTAATCAGTTGTTATATTTTTTCTACTGTTATAAAATATGTGTGTTTGGAAGTAAAACAGTAGCAATGAAATTTAATAGAAACATTGATAATACGTAATAATCTTTAAACCAAATCGGGACAAGTACATACGTATTAAGTACAGCTATACAGTTCACCAAAAGATTAAGGAATTTCGTTGTTAAATCAAAAGAAAATTCAAAGGATGGATAGGAAATATACATATCCCAGCTTTCACTAAATTGTTGGTTTTAATATTAAAATTTGTTTTACTGTCTCTTTGTTTGATTCATTAAACATAAAATTAATTAATTAATTAAAAACATTATATTATAAATAGATATTCCTACGAGGATTACATATTAATTCAATAAAAAAAAAAGACAATCGGACAGTTAAAAGAAAATAATTAAGAGTACTGAATGCATTAATTAAAAATTGTTGGGTTGAAAAAATTTTAAATGAACAAATTATTAATATAAATGAATCAAATATATGCAATTGATAGATTGTTATTTGAATAACATTGTAGATTGATGTATAATAACAACCTACCGGATTAGTTAATTTGATAACCGAAGATCTAGAGCAAAAAGATCTTAAAGGAGACAAAAATAAAAAAAGAGTATTAAGGAGTAGAGGACAGCTTTATAACGTTAATTAAATAATCACTGAAAACAAATATTGTCTACGTATTATGCTGCCCACAACGAAGATCGAATTTGTCCTATTTACGAAAATCGCACCCGAAAATGGTTCTACTATTCTATTTAGCAGCATCACATGAGAAATATGCTCAGGAATAAAAAGTGGGAGTGAAGTGATTTTGTTTATTTTTACTTAAAATTTAATACTTATTAGTAAAGTACTCTACTACAACCCAAAGATGATGTCTGCTTACAGTGCTTTCATTGGCCTGGGTTAGGGCTACTCTTAGCAGAATAACCACTAGTCTAAGTGAACCAAAGAGTAAAAGTTGTAACATGTAAATTAGCATGTGCGTGTAGTAGTTTTTTCCTTTTGTTGTTCGTTTTTCGTTGTTTTGTTCGTTATTTATTGCGTTCTTGTGTTTTTTTGTAGTTTGTTTTATTCGCGTCAGAATATTTTTGGCTGAGCGTTATTCTTCGTATAGCGTTACTTTTAATTACGTTAAGTTTCCCATCGCAGCAGCAAATATCATGTTACCGGCCAAAGCCATTGCACGTGCTGTCTAGTGTTCGATGCAGGTTTGGTGGTCGTGATCACACTTTAACATCTGTGGTGACTTACCAGGCCTTCCTCGATACTCTGTTACCAGATGGTCCTGAGGGTGAAGCAGAGATCGGCGTTAGGGCCGGGGCTATGCTCTTCCTTGGCGTACGGGCTGTGGATCCCGTTAACATTGACCGAGTGGTTTCTCGAATGGCACTGAAAAAGACACCGGGGATAGACGAACTTGACCCGGATATATATTCTACCACCTGGTACATATCATAAGACAGCCACTTGGCAGGCTGTTCTTGGGGTGCCTTATCTGGGCTTCTTCCCGACTTGTTGGAAAGTGGTTTTGGTGAGGGTGCTCTTAAAACCAGGAAAGGATCCTAGTGAGGTCGGCAGTTATCGATCCATCAGTCTCTTGCCGGTAATCGGGAAGTTGCTTGAAAAGCTGGTTGTGGAACGGCTCTGGGAAAATATTGATGTGAACTGTTTTCTAAATCGAGGCCAGTATGGCTTCACAAAATGGGTTGGCACCAAGGTTGCATCTTAAATGCTCTTGCCGAGGTGGAAAACGCCGACTGTAAATATGATTTGGCAGTTTTTATAGACATAGAGGCAGCATTTCCTTCCTTGTTTTGGAGTTCTGTTGTCTATGAGTTGGAACGCCGCAATGTTACCGTAGCCCTGCAGGCCGTGGTACGTGACTATTTGTCTAACCTTACGGCTCTGTTTAAGGATTAGCACGTAGTTGTGGAAACATCGATCCGTCACTACGTGAAGCCCGCAGGGTTCCGTTCTCGGTCCCCTGCTGTGGAACCTGGTATTCGACGGATTTCTGGGACTGACATTTCCAGGAGTCACGACCCAGGGTTTCGCAGATGACTATCTCCATTTACTTGGTGGTAATTCACGACCACAGCTAGAAGACCGTGCGCAAGCGGCCTTGTCAACCGCAGAGGGCTGGTTGGACATTCAACATTTAAAGATTTCTGTGCCCAAGACGAAGCTTATGCTTCTCAAAGGCGCACACAAATTATCATACAGTTTTAACCCCCATATTAAATATAAAGGCTGTGTAATCAGCCGAGTTACAGTACGTAAGTAGATACTTTGCTTTGTTTGATGAAAATATGCTGTTTAGCAAACACATTAAGCAAGTAGCGACGGACGCCATCTCAGTGACGCACAAACTTAGGAGGATTTCTCGGAAAGACTATGGGTTGTCGGGCCGTCAAATGTACATGGTGTACAGAAGTGTCTTCGAAAGCATGATTTCTTACTCGGCGCCCGTTTGGGCGCATAAGTTGAATATGAATAGAGCACTTCTTCAAAATTTAAGGAGTATCCAGCGCACAGGCTTAATTGTATGTACTGGCGTTTTTAAAACAACCTCCTACGAGGCTACAACCGTATTGGGAAAGGCTCTCCCAATAGATTTAGTGGTGAAAGTTTGAGCATCCATGTGGAAATGGCAAAGAGGCCGGGAGGCCGAGCTATTTGGGATGCGGTTTCGAGCCGGGTCAGTACCGGAACGGTGATCACAATGCACCGGATCTAAATTCCTGCGGAAGAGACTACAGAGCCTCGCGATGAAAGCATGGCAGCTGCAATGGGACACCACGACTAAGGGAAGATGCTTGTATAAGTTTATACAGGATTTTGGGAGATGGTATGCCTCGAGCTCGATTTTAAGTGCAACGGGTGTCCGGGTGGGTGCCCACATTAATTTACACCAATATCTGTTTCGGTTTCGCCTGGCACCTGATGAACTGTGCGTCTACGAGGAGGTTCAGTCAAATGAAAACCTGATGTCTGACTGCCCTGCTCTATGTGGGGGCCAGAGACCGGGCCACCCTGGAAATTAGAGATCAAGGGAAAACTTGACCACTCACAAGCGGCGAGACAATGTGGCAAGAGCCGAATTTTCGGAACTTGTGGGAGTACCTTGATGCGGTTGCTATGTTCAACCGACATCAATAGTTTACCTAAGGTAAAAGACTCTTACCGTACTGCCGTGTGAAGCTAACCTAGAGATATAGATGGCTGACTAATAGCCAATTAAGGCCCCAAGCATTTTATTATGTTGGACAGGTACTTGCTGGCATTATGCGACCCAGGCGTGGTAGCGAATTGCTGTTTAGACGAAGCAAATTTTAATTTATGGATATCATATATATTTAGTAGTTGACTGGGTGCGCCTATCCCTTTTTGTAAATATATGAAAAGTGAGGGGTTGAGCCACGTAAGCCAGTGGTGTATGGCACCGCACTTAGGTCACTCACGCTGTTAGGTAAGCTCTAGAAGCTATTTAGAACACTGGTTGCTAAACCGTTTCGAGGCTCAGTAGACCTGGTTCCATAGTATGTATCAACCATAGTATGATCGGTCCAGGACCGCGAAGTAGGGGAAGTTTTCACTCCTGTTGCGGGCAAACGGTCTGGAAGGATAGGGGCCACACGGATTTCGGTGCGAGAGGTCCCCTCCAATGGCAGTGGGAGTGATAGCTCAGCGAATATGGAGATGACGGAACTCCGGCGCGAGGAGCAATTGTTAACAAGGCGCCGAGAGATGATGAAGTAAAACACGTCGGGTAGGAGGCAGCAACGGAATGCTGATTTACCGGCTTTAGCTGCAGTGGATACTGCAGAAAGTAGAAGTTTTGAAGAAGGTTTCCCGCCTCTTCCAGTAAGGTCCGATGATGACATGGTGGTGGGGCAGGGACTCCTGAAGACATCTGGGAAACGGAACTTACGTCTCTCCACCCCGGCGGCTGAAGAAAAGAAGAAATCTAAAGTTAGTAATCGGCATTCCTTATCCCATATTGGTCTGCAGTCGTCTCTAAAATGGAATGGGGAGTCAGTGGGGAGAACAGAGAGTGGGTGATGGTAAGAATCTTAAGAGGCGGGTTAAGTGGCTGGCAAATAACACGGCGATTCTTTTACGTTACGTTAAAAATTTGAGTTCTCTCGTTGACCGTAACGCGACCACAAAATTGGAAATTTCATAGTGTTCTCGTAACATTCGACTAAATGTTATTAGTCGAATGGCAGATATGTGCCGGGATATTCTTGATGACATTGAGGTGGAGTCCCAGGAGAGGCACTCTATGCAGCCGGAAATGGTAGACGAGGGTACTCAAACATACTTTATCATTACGGATGTAGCTTCGCAAACCACAGATGTGGGAATGGACCAAACTGCGTCCTGGTCTGGTGTAGCGATTCGTCGTATGATTGATGTGGGTGTCGCTGTACTGACCTTGAGAGGCTGGTCCTTCGGAGTTGGCCTGAGGATGTTTACCAGTCCTCAGTACTGGTGGAGGACGACGCTGTCGTAGAAGACACGGGTTTTGCTTGATTGATTGATTTGGCGGCAGGGGCTTACCACCCGAATCACGTCACGATTTTCGAAAAGCACATTGTATCACGGACCTCGCTTGTTTGGGTAAATTGACGGCAAGCCAAGTCCTTGTGGTTCAATCCTCTGCTCGAGACTTGTCCGGGGATGGTGTTGGTTTCGGATTGACATCGGTCACACAGATTACGCTTTCATAATTAATTTGGCGGCCGGAGAATTTTTTGTCGTTGGTTCCCCGAGTTATGAAGGGTGGTCACAGTAGGACGGTGTGCTTCTCAAGGCCTTCGAGACAAGTTGGCCAACTTTTGCGTCGCTCAGTCTAGTACTTCGGTAGACGGGTAGGAAGAGTTATCTTGTGCAACTATTGTTGTCAGCGTCGAAGGATCTCGTCAGGAAACGACCGGTAGGCCCACCGACGACGACAGTGATGGTTAAAGCACACGGGAAAACTTACGCCGACCTCCTCTACTCAGTAAGAGGAGCTGTGTCGCCAGGTGAAGTCGGGGTCCTCTTCGCACGTAAGGGGAAGGGAGAAGTCCTTCGTATCCGGGTGCGGGCCGATAGTGATGCAGCAGAACCAATTATTAAGAACATTTCCGCGAAGATCGAGGGCACCACTACGTCCCTGACAGGGAGGGGTGGCAGGAAGATTCACGTCCTTGTCAAGGACATGGATGTTCGAACTACTCAGGATGAGTTCGTGACGGATATTTGAAAGGTTACGGGGGAGTCAGTGTCGGTAGACGTTCTATCCATGCGACCGGCTTGTGGTGAGACGCAGGTGGTCACTGTGGCCGTGCCCCCATCCTGGCGGGAAAATAACTGGCCGACAGACGTGTCGGTATTGGATGGGTGGTTTGCAGAGTCACGAGGCGCTCAATTGATAAACTTTGTGTTCGCTGCTGGAAGCCGGGCCATAGATCCAATTTCTGTACTGGGCCAGACCGTAGTGGCCACGCTTTACCTGTGGGAAGGCCGGTCACACCTGCGGAAGGACTGCCGGCGAAAGGCTCAGTGTCCTTCCTGCAGGTTGCATGGGAATGCACCGTGGGGGGGGGGGAATGTAAGACTTCACTTGTGCCATAAGATGCGGCATCTGTTTAGCGCTGTTAGGTGTCTGTGAGGGACAGCTCCAACCAGAAGGGGTAGCGGGCTCCGGCATCCCACCATCAATGATTGACTGGGGAAATCAATGATGGGTAATCAATGATTCGCAGCACCTTCGGGAAAGGAATCTAGCACCGTAGGCCTGGTAGGGGATCCCTTTGGGGTTTGCTCATTAGAGGCAGGGCGTAAAGACCGGAGTCCCGGTGAGGCGTCCCCATTGGCGTTCCCTCATTTAGGCAGTATCGCAAATAAAGACCTTGTCCCGGCTACCTGGGTGAGACTTTGTTTTTACCGAGGTAGCTTGAGGCGATGGCACCCCCCGAAGCTGAGTTTATGCTAGGTCGCGGATCCGGCTCCGGGGGCGGGAAAATACAGATGTAAAAAACAAATTAGCATTGAAAAATATAGGTCTCAAAATGGCTTTCATCTTTGAGAATTAAAATCATAGAATTCTAAATAAGCAACTGAATATGGTTATGTCATTTTAACTTAAAAATTATTAAATAGTAAATCAAAAAATTCTAATCGGTAAACTTAAAACAAGCCTACTGGAGCATCTGATCACATTTTGTTTATTTGAAAAACGTTCTATATATTCTAAATTGACAAAGACGTTAGTTCTCACATTCTGAAAATGTCACTAGCAAATCAGAACTATATAAAAGGCTTTATAAAGAATGAAGCAATGCAATAATTTATTTAATTAACGTGCAAAAGGACAGAATAATAAAACTAATTTCTGGATGTTATTATCTTTTAATGCTTGATTAATCGTAACTGGAATGTTTTGATTAAGGTAGTAAGTATATTGTATTAATCTTGTTTATTAATATACCGATCGATATACATTAAACTTTGTTCTGAACTTTAAAATATTTATACACATTTATCATTTTTGAAAATCAATCATCTAATAATGTTATTTAATAATAAAATTTTCATTTAAATAAAAATTATTATTTTTTATAATAAAAACAACGTGATTTCGCTTAGCATATTCTCTTTTAAAATGGCACCCAACTTTTTCATAAATTATGTCCAAAAAATTAATTAAATAAATTTACAGATCCATCATAATTTTAATTTGGCTATGCGAATGGTGAGTGGCGTATGTAGTGTTAAACCCTTTTTGAGATTTCCTAACAACGTAATCATGATAAAAGGTCAGTAAATTAATTATTTATAATAGTATTTTATTGTCTCTAATGAACGATTATTTTATTAATTTATTAATAATTATTTTATTAATGAGCAATTATTTTCATCTAATGAACATTTCTAAACATGAAAAAATATAAACCACAAAAGAAATAAAAAGACGAATTTCGTGACAAAAAATATTTCGCAACAGACATTGTAAGAAATAAACGTGGAAATTTTATCTTCAAACTTTCATCTTTTAAAAGTATTATGCGAGTATTATAAATAAAAAAAAAACATGTACGCTTCTATTTTAATATTAGTGATATAAATTAATAAAAAACCATACACGCCACATGTGGTTAAAAGAAAGAAGATCTGTATACATTAGATTGATATCTTGATTAAAGAGTAACTCAGACTTTACAGCCGGTGTACTGACCTCCTGTGTACTACACTTCAGGGTGGCAATGAATGAGCTGCAAAGTGACACCGGATGTTAAACGTATTTCCTTCTCCACCCTTCTATTAGTCTACACTTAGGACAAAACCATCCTGTTACGTGTTAATGAGTACTCTCACGCGCGTATGTAACAAAGTCGTTAACTTATTAGAATTAGATTAGAATTTTTAAACAGATTTAAAACAGTAAGTCATTTTTTAATAAAATATACTTTTAGAAAATATTTTATCTATCAGGCTACGGACACTAAATAACGATTGTTTGTAAAAGAAAAAACTTATACATAACCAGTAATTATTTAATTACGCATCATTTCATTTGATAAATATAATATTTTGTACGGTAAATTTAATAAAAGAAGGTTATAAAAACGTGTGGCTAGATTTTATTGGTGTAATTACTTTTTGTTGCTCCTAATTTTATTACCTTCGATAGACTAGTCGTGATTTCGATAGTGTAGGATTTATAATTTGTAGATTGTATACTGAATACGTTTTATGAACGGTAATAAAGTAGAATTTTATATCACAATAAAATTGTAATACTACCAATTTCTGTAGAATAGCAGTTGCAACTTAGCTTTCAATCCGTAAGATGGTTTAAATTTCGATTAGGATTGGAATTTTTCACAAGCTACAGAATTAATTTCTTATTTGAAAAAAAAAAAAGTAAAAAATTGAGAAGTTTAATTTTATGATGGGAATCAACTTGTACTTGCGAAGTTAAATAATTAATAAAGACAACATATATTAGATCAATATCAAAATTTAAATTAACTTTTAACCAAATACAGTAACAATAATAGTTTTAGTTCGTCACTGTATAATTTAACACGCGAAAATTTAATTATGTACAGTTGTGAAAGACTTTTTATATACGATTTGAATTTTATAAAAACATTAGTCAAAAAAAGATCACTAATATAAAAGTAAGATGTAATTTTGCTCGATTTGGTCTTAATCGTTTTGATTTACTCTTGGAATTGATTTACGCTAGAATTGAGGTGGAATTTGTCAGCAATCTGCTACGGTCACGATCGACCTACATTATTTTATTTATGTTACATTACGTATTGTTTATGTATCTACTCAATTAGTCTTAATATTTTTTATTTATATCTTTGTTTACTTTTTGTAAGAACTTATTCGCCATTTACTTAGGTCTTGATTGTGGGGTTTTTATACATCTACCAGTATCTACACAGAGAACGCAGGAATACAAATTTTGTGACTTCTATCATTTCAATTATATAGGTTCTTGTCTTTTCTTATACGTTGTCTTTATACGTTATATCTTTTCTTGTCTTATCCTTCTTGTATCTGTATTCTGATATTTATACGGTAATCTCCTCTTTCATTATTCCATCCTTTTCTATATCCCTATTTCTTATTTGGTTTCTTATTGTTCACATTATCTTCCTTGAATATTGCCCGTTTGGCTCTTATTTTATCGTTTCTAGGAAGGCAGAAATGTAGGTTTATAAATTTTATTATGTTATCTTCTCCTTAATATGCTCTCTGTTATATATTTACCAACCGTGATTATTAAATTATTTTGCACTAAGTGAATAAAATTTAAAAAATCACATTGTATTGGTAGCTAAAGAGTACAAGTACTCATTAAAGAGTGACTCTTTAACCATAAATTTTATTATAAAGGGGATATTGTTAGTGCGTAGGAAATGGTATCCTTATCAATAAATATTATTGTTCATTAATTTTAATCGTGAACAACTTTTTAAATTTATTTTATTACCTTACATTGTTTTACTATCATAAATCATTTAATGATTAGGTTCTATTATCTGTATTTCTGTATTTCACAGACGGCTAACAAAAAATCATCATTCTTGACTAGACGAAATGTACATCTTATTTCTAATATAAATTATATAACTGATACAGTTTCCATGTAAAATTAAATTATTATTTATCTAAGGAAGGAAAATCTAAAACACGTGCAACGTTCATTTAGTGAGTATGAGGTTAACTAACCCTTTCCCAACCCTCGAGAACTCTTGCCGAGCCTGTGGCCACCCGCGCGGCTTCTCACCACAACCGCTTACCAACTTCTAAGAGTAGGCTTCACTTTACCCTTTCTACCATTTAGATTTACAAAAACATCTGTCCATTTCAAGCGCAGCTGTCTCTTTAATCAAAATTTACTAGGTTTAAGTAATATTGTACATTATTAAATTTGTAAGTATTATTTTAATGTTTAATACATCAATTAAAATTGTTTTATGAATTTTAACGAAGAAAACTGAATTTAATAGAAGAAACTACATAAATCCGTTTTACATATAAAATTGAAATTCAGTTATTTTCCTTTCTTCTTTAAATCAAAAATGAAGTTCCTTTTGGCGTAAGCAAAATTCTCTTACACGTTAGCTACAACCCAAGATGTGTATTAATACTAATTTTATGTTTTATATTACACTTTAAAAATTTAAATTTTGCTCATCTTTGTTAATTAATTACAATGGTTCAAGAAAAATTTGCTTCTGTAATGCTGAAGACATATATTTTTCCTATCCATGAAAAATCAATTATTTCTACTTTTCCTATCGGAATTTTTAATTTAGATCAATATCAAGTAATGTCGTCACTGAATCTAGACACACCACTATCTTACAATCAGAGTTTAAGTCGGAAATTACGGATTAATGAAACATGATTAAATTAATATACAGAGTAGGCTGGTACATCGTAACTAATTATATTACTTATTCATAATTTTTTTCAGTTCACTATGTAAATTCAAAAATAAGAAATTTATAATTTTTAAAACTATTCTACACTTAGACATTTTAAAATATTGAAATCAATAATTAGATTAGTTTTACCCAGACAAAATATATGTTAGCAATTTTTATCGTAACTGATAAATCTGTTTTAATTTATTCACATTTAACCTTCAGAGTATCAGAAAACATTATTGAACAGAAAGTATTATAATAATATTCTATTTAAAAAAAAAAAATACTTAAATGACAGTATCATATACAGATAAAAAAAATTAATTTATTTAATATGATTCACCAAATTTATTTTTGAAAACTTGTAAACTCATAGCTTTAATTAATATTTGCTGGTAGATGCAATCAGTACATTTGTAGTGTTTGCAGTATAAAGGTAGTGTTTTATTAAATAATATATTTTATAATAAATATATTTTCTAGGTACGTTGTATTATATCCGTATTATATATTCGTCGTAATTTGTTAGACAAAATAACATTTAATATATGTTATTCAAAAATTTACTGACGTTTGAGAATACAAAAAATACGTGAAAATGATATTACTTTTGAATGTAAGTTGAAAATGTTAGTTTTAAAAATGTACGACTTCTAAAAATGCTCAAGATTTATCACTCGTTTGGTAATTTTAAATAATGCAGTAGAACAAAGTTTATGTTATTAAATGTAATATATAGTTTTATTGACATAATAAGAAAAATGTACGTAGCAGTAATAAAAATTCTGTTCTTCACTCTCCAGATGGAAAATCTCAACTTATGTTCAACCGTATTAAAACGCCGGATAAGAAATAAAAGAAAACCTTCTATATTAACCATTGTTGATGAACATTAATGATGATCATAATATGCAACCTGGGAGAATAAGAAGGATAATTTAAAAACCTAGCAAATCTTTGATAGTGGTAAACTGCAACGGATGTATGATCTTTAAAAAAATTCCAGCATTCAGCGGTACAAGAAAAATTAAACCATCTCTGTGTAATCATAAAGATCATTTACAAAACTTCGGGAGTAGTGGGATATATATATATATATTGTTTATCTTTTGATCTTGATTTTGTGTTTTTATGTAATTTTTATATTATATCTAGGATCTGATTTACTATGTTACCATTCAGAAGGATATTGTATTATTTAATTAATTTGTATATTCAATTCAATTTTATTTTTACCAGTTTTAATAAAATTCTCAAATTAACATATAGGCTGTAGTGAGAGGTTAATAGTGAGGTTGTAGAGGTTGTAGTGATCAGCTACCAGCTGCTGTAAATGTTGAGAACCAAACAAATGGAGTTTGTTTATTATTTTATAGAAAACATGGATCTTGGGGCCGTCGAACAGAGATACCAGGAAAGAATCTTGTTATAATTGTTTAGAAATAATATTGTATTCGATCTAGATGACGTCTCTGGAAGGGAGACGTTTACTGACGTCGCAGATTCACAGATAACTGCTACATCATGGTAGATCACACGACTAATGATCCTGATGTCAGGGTATGGAGGTTCTGCAGTGCTCATCAGAAATGCAATAAAGCATTACCAACTACGAAAGTGTACGTGTAAGATCACACGCGATTGAGGTAGGGATTGAAGTACGCCGATCACGATTGAGATCCTAGACTGATTTCGACTTCTCAAACTGTCGGCGATTTACTGTCCTTCTCCTCATACAATCACAAATGGCTCATTCTTCGAGATCTTTTCAAGTCCTCAGGTAGAACTTGAAAGAGTTTTAAGAGTTAACATGCACCTCAATGCGGTTTCTTGAATTGCAATAAACTTACTGGCTATCGGATCCGACAAGGATCCCATCATCCCATCATGTTGGACTTCTACGTCAGGTCAGGAAAGTTACATACAACTATGATTATACATCTGATCAATTCACCTTTCTACTTACCGTTGGTACGATGGTGATAAATAAAAGGAAATTGCCTGTCCTCAATAAAAACAATTGATCGGGACTCATATCGGAGCTGGATTGAGAACGAACTGGTTGTGGTTGTTTCATTGAACTGTTCCGGTGATATCGATAATGCGCCGCAATTTTGACCTCACTCTTACAGGAAGCTGCCTAGCGCTCAACACCTGAGATTGAACATGTGTGGCGGGGAGGAACGAACTACCAAAAGGAGGTGATGGAACTATTGCTATTAAAAGGAGGTTTAAGAGGCGATGGCAATATTTTAGGAGATCAGGCGGCAGTACATCTTTGAACAGGGTTGCTCATAAGTTGAAACAACTATTGATATCTATTAAAAATGAGACATTAAAAAATTACAAGAATATTTCTTCTTTACTAAGAGACAGCTACTCCCAATGGAGAGCTACCAGGAATCCTTAACAGCCACCACCCTCATTTCCTCCTTTGAAAAATTTAGATGGGTCATGGGCTCTGAGCGATGGAAAGAAAGCTGACCAAATTGTTTTTTACCTGTGTAAGATCTTTGAGCCACTTGACATACAAGAGGCTGGCGAAGAGTAAATTATTGAATTATTGAGCAGCCAATTCATCTGAGTCTTCACTTGTCGTTTCATTTGCCGATGACACGCCTATCCTGGCTATCGATGTTATCCGAAATCCTGCTTCAAGTAAACTTCAAGATGGAATCAAGATTGAAGCTTAGAGTTAATCAAGCGAAGTGCAGTGTGAAATTCGCAATGACAAGAACAGACTGACCACGGCTCCATCTCGATGGCGATCTAATACCAAATGTTCAAAATGTATGGTACCTTGGTCTTCATTTTGATCGTCGTCTGAAGTGAAAGGTCCATGTAAGTAAAAAGAGCAAAAAATGGGATATTAAGTTTAAGGAAATGAACTCTTTGTTGAGCAAGAGAGGCTTCACTCCAACAAGCAATTATTGTACACGACGATCCTGAAACACATTTGAACCCGTGGGATTCAACTTTGGGATCCCAGCCAAAGTTGTAGTGGCTCGACGTTGCAGTGGAAATGTCGAGATTATACAGCAATTCCAAAATAAAAATTGCCGAATAGTACCACAGAGACACCTTGGTTCATAAGAAACAGGAAAATATAATATCTGGGTTTATCGTATTTTCGAAAAAAAATACAACGATTCGGTACACAGTATAAACTGCGTCTAAAAAACCACGTGAACTATATAGAAATTTACCTTCTAGACAGTAGTTAAGACGTTAGAAACATAAAACTGTTGGACCTTGGTGACTTTATGTGATTTGAGGTGGAGTGCATCAACTGATTGTAACGTATATTTATACTCCAGCTCGTACCATTTTAGTTATTATTTTTTCATTATTAATTATACTATTATTTTAATTTTTTTTTGTTTACGTGTCTTGTTTATTGTTTTATTTTGTGTTGTAATATTCCTGTTTTGTGTTGAACTATTGTCTAATCTAACTTTTCGTGTAGTTACATTAAATGTTCTGTATAAGACTATTAGTATATAATTTTTGAAGAGCTTCGGTAGAAGCCTGTGTAAGTGATTAAATATGTCAGCATATTCACTTACAGTTTCTGTAATTGTGTAACCGATTGTAAATTTTATAATGAGTCAAAATAATTCTTTGGGAATTTATTTAAAGGATTATAAATATGAGACACAAACTGTAAGTTTTATAACACTCTTTTCGCAAAGAACATTTTGTGACTTTCAGTTTCCCTTATCTGGATATTCTATGAATCAAGTCTTTCAAATATAATGTGTGAATTGTTAGAAGTTGCTGGTATATCTAAATACTTAGTCAAAAGTTTCATACAATAATGATCTTTGTAACCATTGAAAACCATGAAGATTTCTGCCATAGATTTAAATGCTCTATTATTACACGTAAATGACTCCTAATTATAAGTATCATTTTCTTAGAAAAGGGATTTTTAAGACCTCTATTGAAGTCTTTTAGATTTAAAAAGATATAAAACTTTTGTAAAATAAATGAGTAAAATAAACAGTTATCCCGTTTTTATCAAGAAATCCAAATATAATCATAGCTGACTGGAAAAGTAATAATACTAATTATATCTTCCTTAAAACCTTGTTTAATTTTTCCTTTTTTTAGGAGGGGAGGAAGAGGATCCAACGTTTAATTTGGTTACTAAATCGTGCTTTGTAAAATTAAAATTATTAATTTTTGTGATTATTGCAAGGTAACGTACAAAAACAGACTATCCCGGGAAAAATTATTTTTTATATGCAATTTATGACATCTGATACGGAATTTTATTTAGATAGAAAAAACTGGATATGATACATAAACCAGATGTATCCGGTAGT
This sequence comes from Lycorma delicatula, assembly GCF_047948215.1. NCBI lineage: Eukaryota > Metazoa > Arthropoda > Insecta > Hemiptera > Fulgoridae > Lycorma > Lycorma delicatula. The sequence goes on along the minus strand of NC_134456.1, from coordinate 67,595,128 downwards.
AACCTGCATTTTTCCATTATACTAAACAGGTGAATTATACGCACGATTAAGACAATCTTGTTTATTTTAATTTCCTGTTATAAAAAAACTACTTTTATTAACCGAAGAGTACCTAGTTATTTTTTATTCATTTAAAAAATAAGTTGTATAGAATAGAATCAAAATCCTCTTACCAGATTTTAAATAAGTTTATTGAAATACTGCTCAATTTTTGCCGGTATATATCTTAACGATATCAAATATCACCTATTGATAAAATAATACGGAGATACGTATTTATCCTAAAAAAGAGATTTAATCTTTAGGAGCTACAAGAGAAAATATTTTACTTAAAATATGTTGTTTTCTATGATTAATTCACAATAATGACTATGAAACTGATATTTTTGTAGCTTATGAAAAATGCCATGCCTAATCGAGACACGAAACCAAAACCTCAGGATTAAAGACAGAGACGCTACCACAACACTATAGTGAATTTTAATTTATAATTCTACAATTATCTGGATAAGAAAAATTATTAAAATAATTTATTTTTTCTATAACGTAACTAAAATAGTCACTGTATTTTTTCCCTTTTTTTTTTTTAGTTCTTCAAGGATATTAAATAAATTTGGTTATATTTCTTGTATTTTTTTTCATTTTCGAATTATTTTATAAATTTTCAAAAAATATTGGTGAACTAAATTGATGATTTCTTGATGAAATAAACTTAATTTTAGTATAACTGAATTCTTTAAATTTCATTAAGTCTAAGTTAACGACGGTATTTCCTTGCATTCATTCCTTCTTCTTAACAATGTAATATTAAAAAGTTACTCAAAATATTACTAAAAATCTTCCAGTAGCAGAACATTTGTGTACATTTCTATAAAAATAGATATTAAAGTGTTAGTTCACTAGTAAGAGAAAATACGGGAAAATTGTTTACACGTCACATGCCATTCAAAATTTGCGTTTTTTGTTTCCAATTTTTTTTATCGAAGGGAAATTTCCACAAAATAAAATTTCAATTCATTAAAATATAAAAGACTCCAATTATAAATTCAAGCTAAAATATCATTAAAACAAAACTTTATTCAAATAGGATTTCTTAGAAACGTAATGCCACAAAAAAATTATAAAGATAGACAATTACGTGGAAAAATATATAAGGAATACGGTTTAGTTTTATTTATAAGCAACGGCAATTACGTTAAAATTATTTTAACTTGCTTACTTTGTTCAAAATCACCTTACAATTCAAGTTCTGTCGTAAAAATATGAAACATCATCATCGCACTTTTACATAATTAAAATAATTAGACAATAACTTATTATACTAAGACTAGTATATTTTGTTTATAATCCCTTTAAATAGGATTCATATAATCTAATAAAACTGCAGCCACAATTTAACTAAGAAGTTTATTTTGTCCAGTATCAAGCCATTTATTCTGAAATTGTATCATTGGTAACTGGAATTTCATTAAATTCCACGTACAAATAAAAGTGTTAACCAGGCTATTAAAATTCAATTTGAATAATTAAATAACTAATTGAATTTGGCAACAAAATAAAACAATAATAACAGCATTTGTTTTGTCACGATATCAATCATTCATTCAACATTAGTTACTGATAACTAAAATGGATTTTATAAATTTTGGTCAAACCTTCTGTACAAAACCTTTTTTTAATGCAACAACTGTGATAGAGTATATCATTTTTAATACACAGACATTGTGTTTAAAAAAAATTAATCCCATTGTAAATAAGTAAATAAAATGTGTAGAATAACGGCGTTAAAGATTTTTTTCTCTAGCATAGTGCCATGTTAAAAAGGTTGGACTTTTTATGGTCCCTGATAGGTGACAAATGTAAATATATAAATTATTTAGGATTCAAACGGTTATAACAGTAAATCAGTAAGAGCTAGATTTATGTTTTGTAGCTCTACGTACGTATGCGGGGATATTGAGTTAGGCTTTAAGAAAATCTAAGAAAAATGTTTCACTTTAAAAATAAATCATAACCAATCGTAAAATAACTTTTATACATTTAACACATTATACTGTAAGAAAAAATATATTAGAGAACATGTAGGAACTTTAAAAAAATTTCTTAAAACTTATAAGCCGAAATTTCAATTTGTAATGTGGTTAGATATATTAAGCACACTTAAATATTTTTAAATTTTACAAATGTTTAAAACTATTTTTAAATTCCTGAACTAATACTTTCGTATTTAAGGGATAGTTTGCGTTTAAAAACTAACTTACTCTAAATAGTTTATCTTTCAGGAAAATTTGAATTTAGTCGAGTAAAAAATAAATGTTTCCATATGCAATGATGTCGGATGCAACGATGAGTTATCTGGATTCTTTGACATTAGATCAGGGATTCCACAAGTCTTCGTCTCAGAACCAGTCCTGTACTTAATCTTCACTGCGGACCTTCGGGCTTCGGACCTTGTCACCGTCACCTCGTTTGCTGATGATACAATAATCCTGGCTGTTGACAAAACCCACAATTAGCCTCAGCGAAGCTCCAATCGTTATTAAACTTGATCGGGGTATGGTTAACTAACTGGAGAAAGATGAATCAGAATAATTCAAGTCATACTACGTTTCGATGAGAAGAGGTGACAGTCCCCTGGTTTATTGGTTCTTTGGTAGAAATTGACACTTGTCGCTGTCTAACAGAGTTTTAATATATAAAGTGATTCTAAAACCGATATGGATGTACGGTGTAGAGCTATGGGATACGACGAGCAATTGTTACATTGAGATTATTTAATGCTTCCAGAATTAGTTGGCGAGATCCATTGCAGAGGCACCGTGGTTCGTATGGAACGAAAAAATACATGAATATCTTGAATTAATTACAATACTTTCGCAAAGAGATCACACGGTTAGGTTCAAATAATAGCAGTGGTTAGATATTATCACGTGAACTTTATAGCAAATAATTTCGTAGGCAATGGCGCGGGTATCCCACAACTGAAACGCCTAAATCTGCTGGACTTGGGGAAAACTGAGTGACTTAATCTGTTTCATTACACATATGTGATGACCATTTTTCTTTACTTCGAGGAGAGGAGGAGCCTAGTTTTATCCATTTATCTCTACGAGCTTGTTATATTACTATTCATTTGTCTTTCTTTATATTTTAATGATGGGTTTTCTTTAGAAACGTCTCATCCGTGTTTTTTAATACGATTTACTTGTGGTTTCTTTCTCCTAACCGATTGTAAATAAACAAATCTGTGGCAAAAAAGAAAATAATTTCTTAATTTACTAATTTATTTTAAACCGAATAATTTATAGTAATACAAGCACATACATAAATGTTTTACTGCATACATAATTACAGAACATAACTCAATTTAATTATACTCCAATGAGATATAAATGTAGATAACTACCAGCGGCTGAAAGGTAATGACTTCGTATGCGTTATATGAGGTAAGAACGATGTTTTGTGAGATTATAGTCAGAAGTTGATGGCTACGGATTGACTACGATTGGTTGATTTAGTTGTACAGTCGTCAATTACTGTGAGACTAATAAATTTTAACATGCTTGTACTATAGTTAGACGTCCATTCCTATTTCTCGTTTTAGTAACCGGTGTTACATGAAGGCTACAAAAGTGGGAAATTAAAGTGTAGGATTCATCTACTTGATTTTCTCTTAAGTGAGAATAATTATAGTGAGAATAAAAAGTTGATAATAAAATGTGTTAGTAAACAACTTGCATTTTCCAAAACGTACCGTTCATGACTAAGCATTCTTTTGGAAGATGAAAATTATCAAATAAAACTTTTTGAATTTGATTAGACATTTAGATACTACATTAAACTGCTAGTTATGAGACGTGACAAACGAATGTAGACAGTATGGTACAATGGGACATAGATAGTCACGTATGTAATTGCCACCATACTATTAGGAAGTGCTAAACCACACTGCACGTGTGACGTACGAGTATTAAAAATGTATGACAGAGTAAAAATAAGTCACTTTCACGAAATTATTTATGTATATTTACAAGGAAATTTCGTTTTCAGTAGTGTACGTTGAAAAACTATTACGCATAATATTATGTGTAGTATTTTATTTTTAGTATTATAGTAAGAACAGCAAATCCATAGGCACTATTATCATCTCAGAATAATATCTATAGATAAAGTCAAAACTGTCATTCTTTAAGCATAGATCGATTCGGACTAAGCACGCCGTTGAAAAACGTTTTCAACAAACATGTCCATGCACACACATCATCCAATCGATTGGTGACCAGTTGTTAGTTTGTATATTACATAAATCCATTATTCTAAAATTAAGAATAAATTCGTACAGGAAAATTTTAAATTGCTTTTGCTATTTATAATTTTAATCTTTACTATTATATTGTACAATTTTTTTTTTAATAGTTATTAAAGAATATGAAAATGAACGATGCTCCTTTAAATTTTGAGTTACACAAATTACTTTTATTATTACATATAACCTATTATTATTAATAATATGATCAATATAAGATAATTGTTATATTTAGCGCATTCAAAAAATACAAATAAGATTGGCAAGTCAATTAATGTCAAGTAATATTCAAACAACTTGGCTATATCGGATGATGCTCTTGCATTATCACACAATACAATTAAATTAGCCTTCCTTCGAACTTATTTATTATGAAGCTTTTTAAACGGAAATTATCAATCATATTTCTTACACAACACCTTTAATATTAAAAAGCTTACTCAACACTTTTAATATTTTTTAAGAAAACACAGAATGATAATAAATGAAACAGTCACTTCTGAACACAATAGTCATATACTATCACAATATATATATATATTAACTAATGTGGTCTTCAAGGAATTTTTAAGTTGGCAGAACTGCTGTTATTGTTATTGTTTGGCTGTAATTGGCAGAATTACTGTCACATAACAAGCTTGGTAAGATAGCCGCTACTCCTGTGAAAAAAGCTTTTTTCTGCTCGAATTAGCCAAAACCAATCGCGTTATTATCGTACAGTTCTGTTTCATAATAAAGTACCCTTAAAAGATATGTACCCTTACTCTTAAAAGATATGTAACACCAAGAACAAGGAAGGTTAAATCAAAATTACATTTTAAAATAATTTTACAAATTAAATTTAATACAATCAATTAAAATAATTAAACAAAATAAATAAAATTTGTCTAAGACCGGATAAAGGAATATTTTACGAAAAAAATACCTCGATTAAAAAGTTTGAAAAAGTATGGTAGCAGTTTTCCATCTAATATGTTTGGTGAAGAAAACGTATCTTACCTTTGTCAAGGTAACCTTTGGTACCTTTCCCAAGGTACCTTTGTGGCGGAATGGTAGTATCTATACTATTCATCCGGAGCTTCTCGATTCAAGACTCGGTCTGGTATGACATTTTTTCATGAAGTACAATAAATTCATTTGTCATTATTATCAATCCCAATTGTTGCAGGATGCCAGTGAGAATAATCGGAATGCAGAAATTTGTTGCTGACGGGGTTTCTTTCCTTCAAGTCAATTTTTTTGTAACCTCCAGGACCAACGTTAGGTATTGCTTCAGAAGATGAGATGAATGACAATTTTTTTTGTAGCGTGTGAAAATGCCATACCCGACCCCCGTATTCGAAACCGGGACCTCCGTACTTTCAAGTCAATTACAGACATTCCACACATCCATTCACTGTTTCAAGGGATTTAACAATAGATAATTTAGTTATGTTAAAAAAAAAATTGTACAGGTTAATAAAATATTATCCTATTAGTACGAATTTATGTTAGACTGGTTTTTACACAATGCTTATAATGACTAAATTTCTAGTCACAATGCAAATAAAATCTGTGCAACATCTGCTTCAATGTTAATGATTCAATTACATTACCGTACGGATAATAAATAGAAATAAATATACTTATTATTAATATTTTTATTTTATTATTATTATTATTATTAGTTATTTTTTAATAAGAGAAATCTTAAATTACAAAGTAGTATTAGTTGAATGAATAATACAAGAAAATTTTGATAGTTTAAGGAAGGTCGTTATTTGAATTAAATCACCCGTAACTGTTGCAATAAGAGCAGCGTAAAAACAGAATTAATGGAGACATCTAGTAAGATTAAAGTGGGACAATGAAACAATCAGCGCCTTATTTATAAAACAAATCGACATCATTTTCTACTCTATATAATTCAAATAAACTTTTACTTAATAAATTTAGAAAATTATCGTTTAAATTGTGATTAAAATAAATTTTTCGTTTTACGAAACAAGTAAAAGTGAAGTTGTTATGGTATATACGTAAAAAATTTAATTTTAATTTTTTAAACCTAAAACACATACAAAACAAATTTAATATTTTTAACGTAAAAATAATCCTGTATTAAAAAAAAAAATTTTTTTAATTTTCACTCACTGTATTAGTTCTTTGGTGGGTGGTTTGAGCATAAATCACTAAAGTAACCAAATTTCTTTAAACAAACGTTTAATTGTTGTATGCACTACAGGTTTCCATCAGTACATATTTTATGTTTATGTCAAAAAGTTTCATTCAGCATAAGATAAAAATTACAAACACCGATTTTACTGGAAATTAAACAAAAAATTTTAATTGAAATTTACAAAAAGTATCATCTATTACAAAAAAAATAGTTGGATTGCTTGCAAAAATTCGCGTAACTTTACTGATGCTTGATAAATGACGTGTAAGCCTGAAATAAAAGAATTTGTCAAACACTTGTTTTAAGCTTTCTGTACAGTTTCGTTTCAGTTTTCGCGTTTTCATTAGTTCTATCATATTCTTTTCTCATTAGAAATCGTAAATAACATTTAGTTTTTGTGAGTTTTAATTGTTATTTATATTTAAATTATGAAAAATTTATCCGAGAATTGTAGAAAAACCATTTGTATTCCTTTCCATTTCAAAATATAAATGAAATTAAAAAAAAAAACAAAAAACAATCTAGATAAAAAAACTACTCACTTATTGTGTAGAGTCAAGAATAGCGTCTGAAGTAGCCTATTAGGTCATACAGGATTACAACGTTAATAATAAATATAATTCAACTTTGAGACCTATGCGTTAATATCTGTTTAATTGGATGACAGGCAATTCAAATAATGGAGTGACTACGGAAATAACATTTTACGTAGATTCGTATCTTAATTTAATAAGTTGAATATCTAATTATTAAACAAGTAACCTTATCAAAAAAAAACCTGTTCAGTAGTTTTGTAAATTGTTACTTGTTTTTATTTTCTATTTAATTTATGGTAAAAATTATGTTTTACTAATAAGATTCGTCTGTTAATTAGAAATGTTAGAATTTTTCTTTTACTTCGTTTAAAATTATTATAATATTTGTAGCCTTTTCAAAAGAAAGAAATATTTTCAATGAATTTTTAATTTCTTAAAAATTATTATTTTTGAAATTCACAGATCAGTTTTAACTGAATTCAAGAAAACAACATGAAAACTATATTATATAGATGTATTTTATGAAATAAACGAAGTTATAAAATATACCATTTAATTTCTTTTTTAGATTGGTAAATTGTTACTAGTTATGGCAAAAATCTTAAAATTAAAAAAAGAATTAAAGTATATTATTTTTTAAGCCATCTCTATTATTATTATTTTTTTTAAATTTATTAATTAAACATAATAAGTAATAAATATTTTAACAATTTTCGTTTTACATAACTTAATTTTTTATTTTTAGATAATTTTCTTGGGATTTTTATAAAATCTGTTATTGGAATCATTTCAACAAAAGCCTTTTGCTAACAAAAAAAAGCCATCACAGGTGTTGAAAGATCGATTGGCTGATGACAAAAAAAAATTCTTCTAAGGAGGATTTAATCCGAGTATTAATCTTCATTTCTTTCACGCAACTTCAAAATTCACCAGTAATTGAAAACTTATATTTGCAAAGTACCAAACAAAATTGCAAAATATTTTTTATAAATTTAGCAGTAGCAAAATATATACATATTATATATATATATATATATATATATATAAGTTAACATATATATTCAGTTAGCATATATATTAGCTAATATCTACAGCTAATATAATATTATTTATTAGCATATATATTCTGTTAGCATATATATATATATATATAGCATATATATATATGCTAACAGACCCGTCACAGCTTCGCCTGCGCGATATGGTTACTTGCGTTTCCCGTTGCGGTATATTTAGCCGGTCAGGGCTCGATTCACTCGCCCTTCCCGTTTTTTTCTTTCTTTTTCCTGTTTATTCTCCAGTAATTACCGTTCATATAATACTTTAGAGGATGATATGTTATGAGTGTAAATGAAGCGTAGTTTTGTACATTCTCAGTTCGACCATTCCTGAAATGTGTGGTTAATTAAAACCCAACCACCAAAGAACACCGGTCTCGTATTCAAATCCTTGTAAAAATAACTGGCTTTACTAGGACTTGAACGCTGGAACTTTCGACTTCCAAATCAACTGATTTGGGGAAGACGCGTTCACCGTTAGACCAAACCGGGGGTTGCCATTCCCGTCTAGCGAGGAGTCTCTGCCCCTAGACCCCCATGAGTTCATTAAACTCATGCTTGGGAGAATAATATTAATAAATAAAAAATTAGAACTGTTTAATTTATAAAAAAAAAACTGTAAAGAAATTGACAAAAGTGCTGCTGTGAAGAAATTGTAATTTCTTCACAGCAGCACTTTTGTCAATACAGGATCGGAAACTTTCAGTGATATAAGAATGTGTGCTTCAATACAGTCAGCCTCCATCTTAAAAATATTAGTTATAACTGGTTACCCATACTTTCTAACAGGTAAAAATATATTTTGCCTGGTTTTCAGGGTTACCTTAAAAACACCACATAGAAGTGACCGTACTTCGTTTTTCATTTTTATTTTTAATTACTTTTATTTTACGTTTTTCAATCAAGTAACCGGAGGCAAATTCAGCCAGTCACGTCTTACATACAGCAATAGTGGCTGCGTTGGTTTACCCGCCGTGCCGCACATCATCGCACTGAAATTCAAAATAACCCGAAAATGGTTTTTGGATATTTATCTGAAAAGTATTTGCAAGCCTCAATCTAATGAATATCTCGTTTAATATAGTCGGAAATGTGGAAAAATTGCAACCACTGTTCAATTTCTTTTCCTCTCTTATCCTTTTCAAGGGTGAAATTCAAAAATCTAGAAGTTTGGATTTAGATATTTGCATGAAAAATGCACACACCAAAATCAAATTTATATGTTCATTTGTTTCCGAGAGACTAAAAAAACAGTAAATTTTATTTTTACTACATTTTATTCCTTTAAACTCGGGATTTAAAAAAATTCTTTCCTATTGTGCACATAGACGGCAAGAAAAATATATGTATACAAATTTTCATAAATTTATCTTCTGTAGTTTTTGCTGAGTGCTGATGAATCAGTCAGTCAGGGCATGTTCTTTTATATATGTAATTATTTAATTTTATATTGTACATTGATAATAATTTTATACATATAATATATGTTTAACATACTTAAAAATAATTTGATTATGTGTCTAGTACTATCATTGCATTAAATCAATACATATTCTATAAACGGACAATTAAGCAAACTTTGTTTTAATGATGTCTATAAAAAGTTTCACTATTATAAAAATGATGATCATATCAAATTGTCATTTAAGAAAAAAAACTATTTAATTTATTGAAAGGATTTTCCCCCCATTTATTAAATTTAAGTTTTTTTTTATAAGTGCAACAGATTCCTTATTGTTATATTTTATCCTGAAATCGGATAAAAATCAAAAGAATTTCACATTAAATCAACATACTGATATAACGTGAGCAAAAATAATGATATATCTGAACCGCAATTCAATATATGAAATATTCTTTTAGAAAAAAAAAAACAGAATGATGGCAACCCAAGGGTAAATCTCACTAGCCCGGTTGTATTCGTTCATCTTATCGAACTGAAAAGGAAAAATGATAGAGAATTGAACTGGGTCGGGGGAAATTAAAAAGAGATAAGAGAAACATCACGGTCGAAGATGATTTTTCGTACAAATCACAGATGCCCCTTTCCATACATATGAAATGCAATTCCATCCCTATATCCCACCTTATGTGCTTCATCATGTTGTACTGCTTGAGAATTTATTCCCTGAGCAACCCTACTAAAAAAAAAAAAATAAATAGAAAAATGTGAATAAAAATTTAACTTTGATATTGTAAAAAAATTGTTTAGCGATTAAATTCTACATTTACTTTTTTTCTACTTTGAATAGTTATTTGTTCAATAATAATGCACGCGTCAGATACATTTTATTCAAAAGTATAAAAAATACACCAAACGTTTAGCCCAGCTGCTAAATCATAGTATACTACTGAACACTGACAATTACAGTATCAAAAGCTCACTAAAGAAATTAAAGATAAACATTTAAAAAATTAAAACAGAGGCATATGGTCAAATAAATGACAGTAAAATTCAAACCACGAAGAGAAATTAATAAAAAATGTACGGATCTAAGTAATACCATTAATTTAGCTATTTCATTAACTTTTTTTTTATTTTACCCACTAATGATAAGAATTTGTGTTAAATTTAACTCATAATTTTAAACTTTAAAAAATATTATTTGAAATAAATTATTCAGCTGATTTGGTTACATTCTTGGTTGAATTTGTAATGCCGGTTCCACGCTTTAAGGCGTTTCACGTTTTCTTATTTGCTACATATTGGAAGGGGATCAAATCAGTTAATGATCTAGATTAGAGTCATGATATATGTAACTCTGCCTGTAAAGGTAAAAGTGCGTATTGTGGTGTGATTCCAACTTTTAAAATTTTATAATTACGACCTTAAATTACTGACTTCACGATTACGTATATGTAAATCATTCAAAATATCTTTTTTAAAATCGTTTTTTGCATGTTGTGTTTTATGCATTCTTTACATTTTATTTATTTTTTATTAAATAAATATCTGTAAATGTTTTGTTGTTGAAAAGCTGTGTGGGTTAATTTTGGAACGAACGATTTAACTACTAAATTACAATGCAGCAGAAGACGTGAAATTAATCGATTAAACGAACATTAAAATAGGCTTAGTTCATATGAAATTGAATAAAAATATCATAATATTTCTATTGTAAATTTATAGTGCATTATAATTTGATCTTTCAATTAGACTTACAAGCATAAAAATTAGCTAAATTTAATCAGACAACGCTAGACTTACTCATACAAAACAAGTCCACATTTCAAAGACGAGTTTTTCATAATATATTAAGTACGTAATGATCTCGTACATTCCGGAAAACCAAAGCCTTACCCTATTCAGGTAACATAACTAAGGAAGCACGCGGCTCAGCTCTACACTAATGTTCAAAAACTGACCGGAAGTTTTGGTAGTACGATGCTCTTAGCACGATGTTATTACAGTTTGGCTGTATTCGAATGACTACAAACGTAGCGATTGGCCTTGCCATAGAAACAGATGAGCTCGAATCTAGACCACCCAAAAGAAACTTTTGGCTCTGGGCATCATATATCACTTGAAGTGGCAGGAGCTAATTCATGCCTCATAGGGTGGGTTGATCATTGGTCATTAGGAATAACATTGAGTTAGCCCTAATCTTGTTACGCGATCTAGAATTACTTTAGGGAAGTATGAGGATTACCTGCGCTCTAACAAGGTGAAATCTGAAACTGCATTCTTTCATTCATCGTGTAAGAAACAGTTAGCAAGAGCAATCACTGAGTTCAAAGGTAGGCTTGTAATTCAGCTGTTGCATCTCGATGTATCAAGTGGCACCTGATGTAATAAACCCTGATACTGATGTAAGTCGTTCATCTATTGTATTGTAGTTTAGTCTGGAAAGCCCGTAAGGATCTGTAGATAGATCGCTCCGTACTATTTAGTTAAATAACTTTCCCCACATAAAGTGTTATAAATAACAAAGTTTTTAAAACTTCTTTTTGACATCTCTTAATTTTAAATGAATTATGTTTTAAATTATTAATACAAAGCAAAGAATAGTAGATACTTAAATGAATTATCTTCTTTATTTTTTTGTTTAGCCTCCGGAATTACCGTAAGGCATTACTTCAGAGGATCGATGAGAATGATATGTATGAGTGTAAATGAAGTGTTGTCTTGTGTAGTGTCAGGATGACCATTCCTAAGATGTGTGGTTAATTGAACCCCAATCACCAAAGAACACCGCTGTCCACGATCAAGTATTCAAATTCGCATAAATTCCATTACTATGATTTGAACCTTAGAACTCTCGACTTTGAAACCAACTGATTTGCGGTGACAAGTTCACCACTAGAAACCAACCCGGGGGTTGAAAAAAAAAAATAATACAATAAAGAAAATAATCTTCTTTTATAACGAAGGAAAAATCTAATTAAAAACCATCGTTATAATTTAATTTAATTTTTGTTAGTAAGGTTAATTTATCAGTTTGTTACAACCAATTTATTTATCCTTTCTTCCTCAGAGCCGAATACGTTGTAAGAAATCTAAGCAGATATTTCTTTGTTTTAAAGTGTTATAAACTTTTTGAAATAATTACGTTCTTCAGTGTCTCGTTACAGATAAGGACTTTTCCCACTGCAATTGAAAATTGTAATTCGGCTTTACAAAATGTCTTTTACCCGAATACACGAAAATTATACGTATCTGTTTTGATTCTTAGATGAGGAAGACAGAATAAGGTTTGCAAGCCGGTTCAAATGCAAATTTCCCTATACTACATTTGATAAAACATAATTAAATTAATCGACAATTCTAGAAAATCTGTAACAGAAATGCATGTATTCAGACTAGCGTAGTTAGATTCGGCTTCTTCAAACAGGCCTGTGTAAGTGCTTAATATCTTATTCGTAAATAACAGTAGCATAGACCGATGTTATTATTTAGTTATTTTTTTGTAATTTTTTATACTTCTATTTAGGAAAATCCTGTTTGATGTGAAATAGAAAACTTAATTTTTTTTTTTTTGTGGATGTATTAAAACGATTTTCGATTAATTTTCACCAATAAAACATTAGAATCAATTATTTGGGAATATTAGTATAATCAGTTATTTTAGGCGCTCTGTTCTAACAGGTAAGGATACTATCATACAGGAAAAAATCTTGTAAACGAAAATTTTTTTACTAACTTTAGTTACGAATAATATTTTTATAAATTGTCACAAACGGTCTTTGTTACCTATTGCTAGCAATTTTGAACTCTCTAAATCAAATCCGGCTGTACACTTCGTAGTACTTCCTGTTTCATTAAAATCTGATGTGAATTAAGATAAAATTTGTTCGATGTGTTTTGGGGTAGTAATGAAATTAAATAGAATTTTTCCCTTATTTATATTTTAATAATGAATACATGCCGTAAATTACATTCATATCAGGATAGATTAAAAATGCCCTTAATAAAGTATCGAAGACTTAATAATTTTATTTGAAAAAAAAAAAAACATTAAATAAACTTTCATCGCTCCGATTACTGTGAAAATGAAAGTTTAAAAAAAAACAGAAAAATTTGTCAGCAACGAGGATAGGAGAAGCTATTATAATTGTTCATTTCAAATAAATGTAAAAACCAATAACTGTGCTTTGCGGTTCTGTTAAATTAAGAGTAATATCCGTTGCTTTGTTTCACTTCATATCAGTATATTTTGGGCCAATTATATTTTTGCTGATTGGATGCAATCAACAAAACCAGTTAATAACAACGACATATTATATAGCATTCCTTTATTCTGTACGTTCAAACAATTTCAGACATTACAGTAACTATGTTAACATCGCAGTAATACCAACGCTTATAGCTAAAATTATTTCCCTTTGGTAGGACTAGATTACCATAACTTCTAAGCAAATATGAGTAATTAATTTAATTTCGTAACTATTATAAACTATGCTGATTTAAAATTAAATTTTATTTTTTAAAATAAGATTATACAGATATGACTTTAATTATAGCACAAGAAGTTAGTCGAGGAAGTCGCAAAATAAAATAAATTTATAAATATAGTATAATACTAATAATAAATAACGAAACAAAGTAAGAGCTAATAAATACAGTTTTTTTGGATCTAATGAAATAGAAATAACAATAATCGCTCTCTCTCTTATACATATATATATATATGTTTTATTTATATAAATATTACCTATATGGCTATGTACCTACATATTAAATTAATTTATACCTAAATAGTAATAAAATTATGAATTCAGAAAATCCATAATTTTTGTAAAAATTTAACGTTTTTTAAGATAAAAACCCTTTTTTTTGAACAGAAAATTCAAACAGAGCCAATAGTTCCAATTAATCTTCATAAAAAAATGCTAATTTAAAAACCAGAACAGCAAATTATCAACTGATGTATCCAAGAAACATCAATACTAATATTTCAGTATTTTTTTACATTTTTTTTTGTGGTGGGGTTTTTTTGTGGTGGGACTAAAATTTATCTTATTAAAACTGGTTGCTGATTTAAAATGACAAGACAAGAGAATGATTGAAGATATGCTGTAAAACATGTTAAAAATTAGTAAGATTTTGTATGATTAGTAAAATTAGTATGAGTAATAATTCATATTTTTTTACAATCTTATGAAAACCAAAAACTTTTTTTTCTTTGGCTTAAATTTATGAAAGATCTAAGGACGAATAGTGCCTTATATTAGCAGGACTTGGATTTTTAAAAAATTGACGTTATGATAAAACAAAAAACAATTTTAAGATAGTTAGAAAAACGAACGTTCAAAGTCGACTATTAGCAATGATAGATAGAGTTCACTCTTGTCTAGCTATTTTTGTAAGAAAGTGACTAATTACACAATGGCCCTCCAATTAAGTATTTTAAGAATATTATCAACAACAAAGTTTTAAGTTTAGAGCAATGCAAAGAAACAAAGGAAGGTTCAATAAAGGAAAAAAAAGACTAATTTTACCACATACACTTTTGGAGAACAGATTGGAAAGACTATAATTAGAAGAGTTGGAATGCACAATCAAGTAGATTTATTTAATCTAACTTGTCTAGTATTCTTTTTCTACTCCTTTTAAACTTTATATTATTAAAATAGTAGCTTCAGATTTTCTATGAGCAGTTGTCTATTACCTCTGCTGTAAAGTCTTATTTTGCAACAGTACGATGTTTGTTACACACCAAAACGAGATTACGGTTTGTAAAATGTGTTGTAAATTCCATGCAATTTTGTAAATTACACAAAATTTTAAATTAAAATTAAGTTAAATGTATAATATTGTGGATCTAAGGTAATATAACTGGAATTCGAAATATATTTTCTTAATATTATCATAAATTATTTATAATATTTTATAATATATATCCTAAACAAAAAGAAATGTAATTATCAGACAAAGATTACAGACAAAAAAGGAAACCTGTTTCATTTACCTCGCGCCTAAAAATTTCATTTTTAGACTGTGTTAAGTTCTTCAAAGAGCAATCAGGACATATCTTTACATAACGATAAACTAGCTCATAAAAATCCTTTAATTCTACTTTTACACTAATATCATGATATTATTTTATTTAAATATCGTACAACAAATAGAATATACTTTAGCAAATATACTAACACTCAAAAACATCTATACAATATTCTAAAAAAACAAACACAATTTAAATCTTCCAAACTCAGTTTAATCTAGATGTCATAAAATGACAAAGTTAGTCAGCCAAACAATTAGAATAGATATTTATCAATCTATTTTTTGATTGATGAATTAATCTACCGCAGAAGCTTATAGAGGAGCTTGTTTGTGAGAATATGAATTTATAAATTTGCAGCGAATGAAAAATGGCATGCCTCATCAAGATTCGAACACAGGACCTTCAATGAAAGGCCAAGACGATACAATTTTGCCATGAAGATCGGTGAAATATATATTTATCGGTATTTTTGATCATCCGGGTTTAGTTAATTTGGTCGTACGTGGAACATGCAGATTGATTAAGAAACATAAAGTGCAGTATATAAATTGGTACATATAAGCAGGGGTGGCTCGTAGCTAAAATTATTGGTGATGAAAATTTTTTTCTGGACCTTTTTAAGGCCAAAGTTAAAGTTTTCTTTAAATAAAAAGACGAAAAAACTAATGAATCAAATAGAATATCAGGATTACAATCTAATTCTACACTTTATCACATTCAAGAATATCGTACACGGTTTGTAAGCACAATGTGCTTAAAAACCGTATTCAGTTTAACCAAATAAATAATAAAACGTCAATATTCTTTAGTATTGTTAGATAATAACTTAATAAAATGCCCGCTTAAAATTACTGTAGTCCAGTGGTGCTTAATTTAAATTTCTATGTAGAAAGAAACAAATAAATAATTAGTTTTTACTATATACCTTCTCTTTCGCCCTTCCAGGGTGTTTTTGGACAGATTTGGCAATCAAAGAGTCCTTGATTTCCGCCATCTTCTGATTACTACTGAAAAAACAACTAAACCACTTTCATGGTTTAGACTAAACCACGACTAAACTATAAAAGGAAACGACCAAGAAACGTTCGATACACACGCGGAGTAACAGAAAAAACTACTTTCCACCAGCACGCCAGGGTAGGCGCTGCAGGAGATACAGTCGTAGCAGCTTCCTATGGGGGTATGCGCACAACAGTCAAACACCAAGCCGCTGGAACTGTGAAGTACACAGTTCCATACAAAGATTTTTGTATCTTTTTCATAGACCAGGGGATGGCTACTGACATTAAGCTTAAGGATTATGTATTATACAAGTATAAAGAAAGGATTAAAGAAAAAGGTCTCATATTAAATGTTATCGATATCAAGTGCAGCATCCCCCCCGATGAAAACATCAACTGCAGCAGCCCCCTGAGCAGTTTCGCAGTGCCTATAAGCGAGCCGCCACTGCATATAAAGATAGTACAAAGGCAACTGAAGATTTGGCATGTAATAAATATGCAGGAATTAATAAATTGATTCAGAACAAACAGAATAAAGAATAAACGACATTCGACAGTCAAACCACTCGAAGACTGACGAATCCAAAAACAAAGTCAATGATTAGAAATTACCTGTAATCTGCATGTAGTGTGAAATTAATTGTTCCCGAATTTATATTATGTATGTACTTCATAGCTTTATTTTGGAAACTGTCCACGAAGGTTTTTCTCGGAACTATATTTTATATTTTTATTTACAAAATGACATTATCTTAATGGTACTACCCAAATAAATTTATGAGATGAATACGTATTCAACATTCCGATTTAAAAGAAACAAAAAAAAAATCACGATATGTTTTAAATAAAATTCTGTTAAGAATTGACCACTACAGTATTTAATAATATCCGGAGCATGATTAAGTCGCAAACAAATACAAAACTAAGATTTAAAAATGCGATACTTTCAGATTTGTTGCCTCCTCTTATTCAAAAACATTAAATAATCTTTTTTTATTTGAATGTCATTTTATTAATAGTAACATTAAATTTAATATTCATGAAACATTTAACTCGGTTTTTTGAAGATGTTAGTTTCGGTTATGAAAATCAACTGAAATTGTGTGAGCCGCTTGTGCCAATCCATAGAGCCTCTCTCTTTATCAAAGGTTGTTATATAATCTTTTCCTTCATTTTAGATATATTCTTTAGATTTTCTCATTTATTTCTTTTGAATCATCAGTATTATTTCATAAACGATCTCATTAGAATATGACCAAAACATCAAGCCGCAGTCAATACGAATGTCCTATATCAGAATTATACTCAAAATCGTAGTAAACCAAACGACTGTAGTTAATGGTTAGCGCATGGCCCGTACAATCTGATTGTTGTAGAGATAAATTGAGAAGTATTTCCAGGGTATTCCTGAAATTAAGATCACCACAAATATAGATCAATTTTTTGTTTTAATGAAATAAAATATATTCTCAATTATTATTATTCCGCACTCCACAATTACATTCTACACTCCTGGACCTATGTTAATTTAGTGCTGATTTAAATTTATACAAAGTTTCATTAGAAAAATTTTAAAAGTTTGGAGATACAGTAATTTTTTGCAAGATGAATTATGACTAGCGTGAGTTACCCGTCTAACGGATTATAATACATGTATTTTTGTTTCAAATGATTTAAACAATAATTAAAAATTAATTATGAAATTTGTGTTAACAAGATAACGGTATTAATTACATGTACATCACTAAAAGAGGAATCAGAGCCATCTTAATTTTTTGATTTGTGTCTAAAATTCAATATACTGTACATATGAAATAAATATTTAAAAAATAAACATCTCAGTTAAAGATTTATTTTGTAGCTGATTTAGTATTTATTTCCACAGTGCTCCATTCCGCTCTAATAATTTAATAATAGGATAATATTACTAGATTTATTCTACGTTTCAGACTCTGTATCTTCCGTTCTCAAATTTCTACTTTGTATAATCTAGTCTTCACTTTTCATGTACAATTTATGCTTTACTTCCTACTTGAAGAGAATTAACCAACCCTGAATACATTAAAATATTGTCTAACTTCTTAGTTTTCTTGGTGATGCAACATTGTGATCGATATCAACTACCCCTCTGACCGACTTGAAATCTCTTTATTTTGAATTTTATTAATCTACATTGTCATTTTTGTCTACATTGACATTGTCATTTTTCTGTAAATTCATAATTTTAAAATCTTAACTCTTTTATCTTTCTATAAATCTCTTAAACGTCACAAATCGTAATGCTGCTGATATTTTATAAAATATCTTTACTTTTTTTTTTTTTGTCTTCAGTCATTTGACTGGTTTGATGCAGCTCTCCAAGATTCCCTATCTAGTGCTAGTCGTTTCATTTCAGTACATCCTCTACAACCTACATCCATAACAATTTGTTTTACATATTCCAAACGTGGCCTGCCTACACAATTTTTTCCTTCTACCTGTCATTCCAATATTAAAGCGACTATTCAAGGGATGCCTTAGTATGTGGCCTATAAGTCTGTCTCTTCTTTTAACTATATTTTTCCAAATGCTTCTTTCTTCATCTATTTGCCGCAATACCTCTTCATTTGTCACTTTATCCACCCATCTGATTTTTAACATTCTCCTATAGCACCACATTTCAAAAGCTTCTAACCTTTTCTTCTCAGATACTCCGATTGTCCAAGTTTCACTTCCATATAAAGCGACACTCCAGACATACACTTTCAAAAACCTTTTCCTGACATTTAAATTAATTTTTGATGTAAACAAATTATATTTCTTACTGAAGGCTCGTTTCGCTTGTGCTATTCTGCATTTTATATCGCTCCTGCTTCGTCCATCTTTAGTAATTCTACTTCCCAAATAACGAAATTCTTCTACCTCCATAACCTTTTCTCCTCCTATTTTCACAAGAAAAAATTAAATTTATTTTAATTTTTACGTAAAGAAAAAATTAAAATAAATCTAACAGAAAATATGTGAATAGAAGTTAAAGTCAATTCACGATGGTTTTCTAAATTATTATTTTCCTTGATTATATAGTTCAATGATATTATAATTAACTAAGTAAATTTTGGTACGTATTTTTAAATTTATTTTATTTTGGTAAGTGCATTAGGTAAAAATTAATATTAAAAATACTGTTATCATAAAAGCCGTCAAATAACAATCTGATATGAAAAATTTTATGTAGTATGTAAAAAGTTATATAAGTAAACTTTTTTTTTTTAAATATTCTTTTTACGTCAAAGATTAAAATATTTCAATCGAGTAAAATTTACAAAGT
Organism: Lycorma delicatula; assembly: GCF_047948215.1. NCBI lineage: Eukaryota > Metazoa > Arthropoda > Insecta > Hemiptera > Fulgoridae > Lycorma > Lycorma delicatula. The sequence continues at coordinate 67,575,317 of NC_134456.1, read as the reverse complement.
ATACTTCAAAACAAGCCAAATCAAAGTAATAAAATGAATCTAGTGTGATTAATTGGCAATAAGCCAATTTCGTTTTCAATGGATTATCCAGCCGAGTTAGACTAAGCCTAAGAGAAGAGAGCATTATTGTTGATGGGTTTGGGTTGTGGACGAATTCAAGGGGAGATTTGGGTGGGATCGGTTGAAACTTACTCAACCCCTTTTCTGTTCTCACTCTATTAACCGCTTCCAATTACTGTTCACATTGACCTAATCAAAGTTCCATACAAGCTATAAGTTTACAAGTAGCGTAACTTACACTTTTCAGATAACCTCCTCTCTAAAACTTAATCATATTAACTTTTCTCGAAGTACTGTTTATTAAATTTTATATAAAGGTTTCCTTCAATAAAAAAAAAAAGTTTACCGAAATTATCCTGGAAATAAAGGAAAACAACTACCTTCCTGCCAACAACCAACAATTTCCTAACTCCCGATCTCCACCCCTTTTCTAAAAATATCTTTTACTCCCTCTTGCACATCTTAATAAGTTTTCTTTGTGAAATAAAGGTATTATTAAACTCAAGTCTTTGTTTTCTTATGAAAATCCTAGTATGAATTCTTATCATTATAAACTGTTTCTGAAGGGATATATGAAGTAAATTTTTAAAACCTCTATTATATAATTAACTAACTAATATTTTTCTAACAGCCTCATTAAAAAAAATTACCTTATTAAGTTAAATAAATCGCTTAATTAATTTTAACTTTTTATAACCAATTTTGTAATTAAAATATATTTAGTTGGTAAACAAACATAAAACTTTTTAAAATAATCATATATTATTAGCTAACTAGCAGACCCGGCAATGCTTTGCTATTGCTAGATATGAGTACATATGTATATGTATAGATTAAATGAACACAATTGAAAGTTTGATAAAACATTAAACATTAAAAAAATTCTCAACATTTAACCTTTTACTTTATCCTTTTTCTTCCTTTTCTTCCCTTTATCCCATTCCTTTTTCCATATTTTCCCATTTCGCCTTTCCTATTTCCATTTTTTCTTGTTTCTCCTTCTTCCCCTTTTCATTTATTCTTTCCCCACTTACTCCCCATTTACTCTTTTCCCTTTTCCCCTATATCTCTATTCCCCTTTTTCCCTTTTATATTTTTTCCCTATTGTCCTTTTACCTTTTTCTCCGCGCGTAAATCGGTTCAGTAGTTATTTACTCTACAGCGGAAACACATACAAACATTATCTTTTATATATAAAGAAGGAAGTTTGTTTGTGTATTTGTTTGTTTGTTTTGAAAATATTTCGGAATGACTATTAGTGGTAGAATAACTTCATCCAGCAATTGCAAATACTTTCATCTGTCAAATCCCCGTCGATAAATACTGGTCCGATTATTTTATCACCGTAAATCCCGGCCCACACATTTATTTTTTCAGGAGGCTGCGTGTTTCCAACACTGAAAACATGAGTATTTACATCGCTCCAGTATCAGCAGCTACGTTTATTAACAAAGAAATTTAGAAAGAAGGTGAATTCGTCAGAAAAACAAACATTTTTCTTAAACAATGGACCGGCAGCTATTAATTGAATCATTTCTTCATAAAATTTAATTCTTCTGTCAGGATCATCCTCATTCAGTTCTTGATGCAGTTGAATTTTATACGGAAAAAATTTATTCAATTTTAATATAGTGAAAACAGAACCGTAAGAAATCCCAGTTTCAAGGGAAATTTTACGAATTGAACTCTGAGGATTTGCTACTACATTTCCTAATATTTCAACTAAAGTTAATTCGTCTATAACCTTTTAACCCGCACGTTTCTTATTCAATGCAGATCCCCTTTCTTGGAATCTTTTTAAAGATTCCAAGTTTTAAGTTTTATAATGTATTGTGTGAATTATTCTTATTTGGATGCCGTTCATTAGACGCTTGGGCAGTTCTAGCACATTTATATTGTTCCCCGTATGTAAAAATTAGTTCAGTCCTTTCTTCCAGATTGGAAGTCATTTTAGCGAGACAAAGTTACTGAAGACAAAAAATGAAAGGCCAAATCTTAGAACAATAATAAAAATCAAATGCCATTTTTACTAAAGAACACAACGTTTTAATAAAATATGATGATTAAATGAATACAATACAATAAATACAAAAAGGTGTAGCAGTGGGGGTTGGGCTCCACCCCTTTGAAAATAATTTTAAAAAGGTTCCCCCTCGAGAGTGGTGTTTATGCCTGCAAACAAAAATACGATGGGGCTGTTAGCTGTTGAATAATAAATGTGGTAACTTTTCATATGATCACCCGGTGTATAAGAATTATTAGCGTAATTATTAATTTTTAATGAGTTGTTATTATTATTGTTTTGAATAATAGATTTGCTCAGTTCATTTAGCAAATATAAAATAATTTCTTTTATGGAGAGAAATCTTCAGGGATTTAGGATTAAAGATCCTTATAATATGTACTGATATTTATGAAATTATAAAGTTAACAAAGCGGTATTTTTTTTCTTTTACAGCTTCGTTGTGCTAGCTATATTAGGTGCATTATTTACTTTAAAATAATTTTAATAATAAATCTATTTAATAGATTAATACTTTATTTGAAAACAATGAAGTTTTACTTAATATAATTTAAACAAAAAAGTGTGTGTATATATATACTCTAAGTTTAATATGCGTTATAAATATTTATGAAAAAAATAAATATTTATGAGACTAAATAATGTAATAAAATATTAATTTGCACGTTGGCTTTTAAGACATAAATTCTTGAAAGATTTCTTCTGACAAATACAAAAAAAAATTATAATAATAAAAATACCGTTTTTTTTATTAATATATAATATCATATGAAAAAATATAATCATTTTATTTATTTTGTACAGTTAAGGTATCTTATAATTTGCGAATAATTCATATTACACAGAGAAATAATAATAACATTTAGTATACTGTAAGAAACAAAAAATAACCTGTCAATTAAACACAAAAAAAAAACCTTTAATGACTTCAGAATAAGTTAGATTCACCACGAAAACGTAAAATATTATTAAGCATTACAGAAAGTGCACAATAATAATTGATTTATATGACCGCCACTCATATTAAAAAACTATTTTTATAAACCTATTTCACGTTCTAAATACATTTAAAAATGTGTATAAAAATTTTCAACTTAAGGGATGTCTTGCTAAAACAAGCATAACATACTTTTGAACAGCCTTCACATCGCAAATGGAGTGAGTTCAATTTCTGACTTCATTAATGTGATGTTCCTACGAAACTCATTCATACCATGAAATAAAATCAAATATATGGTCTAGAAACCGTGAAACGTGTATAGAAGACAAAAAGCTTGATACGAGGTCGTACATGTTTCAAGATCATTAATTTAAATATTTTTAAATACTCAGTCATATTAAAAATTATATTTATAAAAATAATGTGTAATCAACTCTTCAAGAACCAGCTGATTGTTGTATTGTAATCATCATTCCAGTTAAGAAAACTATTGTAATATAGACTCAGTTTCAAGTTACTTAAATTTTATTTCTAAGAAAATCATTAATGTAAATAAAACGTTTAGAAAAATTTTTGTCAGCGTTTTGTCATGAAATGAAAAATTCATTTTGTAAATCTTTATAAATCCAACTCCTACTCTTATCTATATTAAAATTTCGGTTTTTCATAATAGTAAAATTATTTTAGCTTATGAAGTTTCATTGAAACAAATATCAAATCAATTCTTCTTTTTAATCCAGCCTACCGATAGGCAAAAAATTATTCAAATTAATATATCACGAGCCTATCGCTTCACTATATCATAATTTTTAGCTCCAGCACCTTTAGCGAATTGCTTTAAAAAGTTGTAATTGAGGATTTCCTGCAGTCTATTGTTCAGTTGTAGAATGTTAGTTTTGTCTGGAATATTAATCGTCAAATCATTGAGCCTAAATTCATATCCTAACCAAGTATGAAATCTTTTTTTAAGATTTTAAAAAGAACGTACGTTCTTCCGTTCTGTGAAGTACCTCGCCATTCGTTACATTTTCCGACGCTTAGAATCGTTTTTCTCCAGTACCGTGCTTCAAAAGCCTTCAGGCTTTCGTCATTTTTCCCAAGTTTCAATTAGCTGCTATGAAGAGTATGCCAAAGTGCTGAGACTCTGAAGAGTACTCTGAGAGTAATACGCCAAATATAGCTGTTTCTTTTCCATACAGAAACTCAGGCTCTGAAGTAAGAGACTGCCTGTTATGAATATGTTTTATAATAACGAAATAGAGAACCCGAGGTCATGACCTCAGGCTCTTAATATGTTTTCTCACATCTCGCTTATTTCTCTCAGTTTCGGTGAACACGCCACACAGATGCTTTAAGTCGGTATATTTTTGGTGACGTAGTCATCTCAATTTTATGTTTATAACTTCAGCAAACTTGGAGCAGATCATTATGTTAGTCTCTTGTTTATTAATTTCCGTCACGAATTTAATTTTAAAAATAATGGTCACTTTTCCAAAGTTTGTTTTCATCCTCTGAAATAACTTCAGCGTTTCCGCAAACATTACCGCTTGTAACGTAAGAAAATCTATTTTAATTATGTATTTTGTCTATTACTAATATAAACTGTTATTAATAAACCGTCCTTATTCTCTTTCCTGAGTATAATATTCTAGATTAAAATTTTATTGTTGCCCTGTAAGCAAAAGGTTTTCCATTATTGAAGTTTTAACTTTTTTATGAGTAAATATACTTCTACGAACGCTTGCATAGTCACTTTATTTTTCACTTAAAATAATCTTTTCTTTTTTCTCAATCTTTCATTAAAAAATAAGACTAATTACTATAGTTTCTGTACTTAAAAATTGAGATGGTCAGCTGTAAGTAAAACATTTTATAATTAGAAATGAAACCGTACAAGTTTAGAAATATCTACGATGGAAAACAAATAAATTTAATGTAAAATAAGAAATTCAAAAACATATACTTTCGTGTTTCAGTGAAACCATTTACATGTAAAGTTGAAACATTTACAACGTGACTTGAAAGGATGCAAAAAGTTGCAAACGAGTTGCAGCCATTTACCAGTATTTACTTATATATTAAAATTTAATCACTCTCTGAATGACAAAATTTATTAAAATAACGGTTTTAGTTTTTATTTTTTTATAGAAGCACATCACTATTCCTTAGCTTCTTATGTTTTATTTTTCTCTTCTTCTCCTTCTTCTTTCACTTATTTATCATGGATCGGACGATGGATCGTAGAACGTCATCAAGTTCTACTCCTTCACCTTAATTTTATCTTATTTCCCTCATTCATGTAGTTTATACAAAACATCTTTGTCTTTGTCAAAACATCACAGGATTTGTATTTGTCAGAGCCCTTCTACATTTTTCACTGTCATTCATTGGCTTAGCGGTTATTCTGTAGATATGAAAGTAGATATGATAAAAATGTGGTATGACTTACTGATCCAATGTCATGAATGTGTATGTAATATATATCTCCTAATCTATTGGAATCTTTACCGATATACGACTATAGTAAAAGCGATTAAAATTATTTTAGATGATTTTAATTAAAATTAATTGATTAATTATGAATGTTAGTTATAATAACAACCAAAAATTTTTAGGCAGTCTCATAAAAGCACTATTGGTAGTCATGAAAACTGAATAATCGTTTGTCAAGAATAACAAAAGTAATTCCAAGCTTAATATAAAACGTGACGGTTGAAATGACTTCCGGTTACCTTCTTCAATGAAACAAATATATTATATTCATCTATATTATCATTAAGCCATCCTATTGTAACGAAATTACTAATAAACCCTAAAATTTACACCATAACATAACTGTTCACCATTATATTTGTCATATAAAATAACAATATTTTTCCCAGATAAAACAACTAGTGACACTCGTACCTCAAACTTTTTTTATGAAATACTGAAACCAATTGCGTATAGAAATAAATGAAAAAAAAAACAACTACTCAGGTTAAAATTGCATTAGCGTACTATTAATAATGCATAATGAATTAGTATTATGCATAAAATCCATATATTATGTCCTCCATTCAATGAGAGATTTAAATCCTACCTCTGTAATAACAGTTAAAAAATATAATATTTTTGATAACGCAATTTTTAAATACATATAATACAAAATATCATTTTTTATCATTTTTTTAAGAATTGGATAAAACAATCGTTTTTTCAGAAAAATCCGAATTTTACTCATACATTGCTTTTGAAAAAAAATTATTTCAAGCGATTGATTCTTCTACGTTATTTCTGTTGTAATATTATTAATTGAGAAGGTATAAACCAAGTTCAACAGAATTTTTTGTATTTTTTTTTGTAATTTTCTATGAGTTATAGATCCCGTCACTCTCTCCGTACTTCGTAATCCGATATTTTAACATTAAATAAAAAAACATCGAACTTAATCTCAATCTCTTTTAATACATAAACTATTACCACAAATTTTGTAATTAGGTTACAAAATTTGTCATTTCCACTGTCCAAGAAATATTCTAGAGCTACTATATACGAATACAATTATGGACTCACCATAATATCCTTATTTCAGACCTAAGTGATACGTTGCAATCGAAATTATTCGTTGGAAACACCTCACCCGAGTTACGTCCCTCGTCAGTTACATACTACCGTCACCAAATATTTCATAATTCAGCACTGTACAAGTGAATAAACATTATTTTTGGACTAAATCAATTTAGTTTCAGTGAAATTTAGAATATGATTAGATTCACTTAAGACAATATTAAGTTAGGTTAAACTTGAGGTGTGGGCCTAGGTAAATCTGCAATATAAATTATTTACGGAGAAAGTAATTTCGTTTAAGAAAAATTTAATTGAGTTTAGTTAGGTTTAGATCAAAGGTTAAGGTTAAGGTTAAGGTAAGGTTAAAGTTAATTTTAGGACACATTAGTTAACTAACGATTCCGTGTTCGCACGATTCGTGTTAACTTCGCACGATATCAACATAACATAACGCTCACTTCGCTCGCTAACCTCGTCTAATTAACCAAAATAAATTGACCGATTGTAGTCTGTGTCCATAATAGTATACAATAACTAATTATTTAGTCCTAAAATAAGGTTAAGGTATTCACCACTGGTACAGTGGTGAATTAAGAAATTTTTTTGTGACGGTACTGTGCAATTTAGGACGGACGTAACTCAGGTTAAAGGCGCTTCCAACGAATAATTTAAATTGTAATGAACAGCTTAGGTCTGAAATAATATATATTGCATATATCATCAAAATCAGTGATGAGTCCATAATTTTAGATAATTATCATACTAGAAATAATTTATAAGGACAGAATGTATAATTAATGTTATTTGAATGGTGACATGGAGAAATACGAAACTACAAAGACGTTATTTTTTTTAAATTTTGCAAATACAAGTACATTTCCGTTGTTTAGTCTATAAAAACAGGAAATGCATGTATATGTATATACAGGGGTGTCCCATATAAATCACAACCCAACCTTATATTATTGGTAGGTATTGAAATAATAAAAAGCCATGTGTAAATGTAAATGTAATTTTTATTATTACCATCCATTACTTTCCATTTAGAATATATGTTGGAAGTGACCGCCATCTTCTTGAATACAAGCTTCAATTCTTTTTACAGCGTTTCTTGCAACTTTTTTCAAAGTTTGTGGCTGGATATTTAATGCAGCTTGTTCAATATTGACTTTCAATTGTTCAAGTGTTCGTGGTTTGTTGCTGTAGGCTTTTCCTTTGAGGTAACCCCGTAGAAAAAAATCCGCAACAGTCAAATCTGGAGATCTTGGTGGCCACAAGCCTCGACCGATAACACGATTACCAAAGAATTCCTCGACAAAATCAGAAGTTGAACCTGCGTAGTGCGATGTCGCACCGTCATGTTGTAGCCGGCAGTGTCTGTCTTCCTCTTCCAAGAGTGCGATGAACTGAAATAAAATATCCTGATATCGTTCTGCATTAATGGTGTACTCGAAAAAAATGGGACCGATTATTTTCTTCCGCGACATCGCGGACCACACGCCCAACTTATGCGGGTGTAGTTGTTTTTCGTGATAAACTTGGGGATTTTCAGCGCTCCAAATTCTACTGTTTTGGCTGTTTACATAGCCATTCAAATGAAACCGTGCTTCATCTGTGAAAATAACGAATCCATAACATTAATTCCCTCACGCAGAAATCGACGGAACCGTTGACAATATTGTAGCCGTTTTTCTTTGTCGGGCTCAAGAAGTTAATGTACCGTTTGAACGCGATAAGGTCGTAATTGTAATTGTTTGGTCGCCCGATAAACAGTTGATTTAGACAAATTAATTTCAGCAGACAAACGTCTGATCGATTTATTTGACGAGTAATCGGTCTTTGTTTTCAGTGACTGTATCTGTATTCAACACTGACGCAGATCTTTTGTGTTCCTTGTTATTAACAGAACCAGTCTCTCTAAATTTTGCAACTAACCTTAATACTGATGTTTTGTTAGGAGCTGGTTTATCTGGATACTTATGGGGAAACAAATCTTGCACTGCAACCCCTGATTTCGTACTGAAGTACGACTCAACAATGAAAACACGTTCATCTAGCGAAAACACCATCTTTTCTCTAGCTATACACTGAACGTTATGACTGCATTGTTGTTACTATCGGCAGTGTTCTACTGCGTCGCCGCGATGTTTAGATGTTGGACGAGTCCATTTCAGTAACGAGTAGGGGAGTAAGCTTGACTTTTGAAATTTCATGTATGAGTGATTGATGGGTTGCGTTTTATATGGGACACTCTGTATTTTTACGTACTTGTACAAACATACGATGTTTTATTTTGAATTATATTAGCATTCTACTAAACAACTTCATTTGGATCTCAAACACTTCACATTCTGTTTGTTTTTTTATGTTCTGGTTTTCATTCAGCGAAATGTTTGTGTTAGGCTATTCAAAATTATAAAAATATCAAATTTAAATAATATAAAAGTTCTGCTGTAAAATACAATAATAATAAATTTATTACAAAATTATTTATTGTTCTTCCTTTTACTTTATTTTCAATAAACAATTTTTATTTACTCATTTTTCAAAGAGTAAATAGTTATTTGTTAACAAATAATATCTGAAGTTCACTATATTTTATATACCAGAAGATTACAGAGTTAAAGACTCGTATATTACAGTATAATGCCTATTTATTTGGTTGGGATACAGAAAATTCACTAATAATATGAAATTTAACTGGCAGCAATTACGTTTGTTGAATTTTGCTAAAATTACAGTAAACAGTGATGTGTGAGGCTGATTAAGAGTGAAGGTTGGATTGTTAATAGTAGTAGTATTATTAAGTGAGTGATTCAGTACATAGTCACACTGTTGTAATTATTTATATTGTTAGGTACATCAGGTGGTAAGTATTTTGTTTTTTTATTGTATTTTATTGATTTATTATTTTAGTTAGAAAAGATAATTCATCATATTATTCAGTCGAGGACTATAGTATTGTAGAGTGAGCATTTTCAGACATATTACAATTTCAGTTGTAGATGCTGTTGAGTACGTAACGTATTTTCATGTTACGATAGGTTATTTGTAGAAAAAAATTTGTTTGCTACGCTCCTGCTTTTACTCTCTAGCTACCTACTTGCAGATACTAGTAGTATTAAATTCCATTTCCAACGTCATTGAAATTACATGGAAATAGAACAGGATTTACAAGTGCATCCCAGGGATTTTCCACTGCGTGAGCAGAAATTTAATGGAGTGCTAGGGCTCAGCGTGATATAGGATTAGTATAGTCTAGTTAGATTATAGATAGGCACTCTGTTATACTCTTCCCGGGAGAGGTATGGGGTATAGGATCAGCTGAATATTGGTTACAGTCACAACATCCTTTCCATACTAAGCGTCCAAAATTCAATTTTGCATTTGTTATGACATAAGTTATCGGATATGAAGAGATTGCATTGTTTGAATGCACTCATTAATCTACTTTTAACAAAAATTATCAAAATACGTAAATCACCGGAAAAACATTTTATTGTAAACGAATTCTACCTTATAACTTGTATATGAAGATTTAAAATCTTTTGTAAGTGTTTTTATTTTAAAAATATTGTGTTTCTAAAATTAGTGCTTGGATCATAAAATAGTGACATACACATACACGTGTATGTCTTGTAAAATACAGTAAACTAAAAATTTGAAATATTAGTTTTTACTAGTCATTGTTTTTTTTTTCGAACCTATGAATTAAAACCAGAAAATATTCGACATCTGATTTACCAATACGTTATTAAAACAAAATCCCTGTTATGAAATGCAATTTTATATTTAAGAAATTTAATATCATTAGAATATTAAAAGAAAGTAAAATTATAATATTGGCATAGTTATTTATGATTTTAGAATAAAAAGGCAGGTAATACCTGATAACAATCAACACCCAAGCATTAAAATTTATAATTCTTGAAAGAAGGTTTAATGAATTGGTTTCTACACATCATCTAAATTAAATAATAATACTTAGTGAAGCTTGCATTTTATTCGTTTGGTATGTATATGTAGGAGATAGCTTTATCGGAGGGCACCTTACCTCCTAAATAAATAAATATTTTATTTATATTAGTAAATTAATACATATTTCTCAGGTCGTGTTATGAATGACAGAATGCTATTCCAAGGATTAATTATTTGAAAAGTCACTTTAATTAATTAGAAAATTTGTTATTCAATTTTCAGATAGGAAATAATGTTTTTGTTTCATGTTGCTCAGATTTCTGTTTAAAATACGTTAGAATGTGATACATTGTTAGCAGTAACAGAAAAATCATATATTTTGCGACAAATACAATTATGTCACAAGAGTATAATTGTCTTAATTTAATTAAAATTTAGAGACTTAGGAAATATATCGTTTCTAAATTATGTTCTGATGTAGAATGGACATATAAAACCAACTGTAAAAATAATACAAAAATTTACAAAGTTAACAATAGACACTGAGTTAACGACAGCACTGTTAATTTTTGTTATTTACATAATGAAATGCTGTTTATAAAAAAATGTGTAATAAGGCAAACTAAGCCATTTTAAAGCTGATGGTAGGCGATGGATTGGTGTACTTGGCACATAACCGAATCAAATGTAATTTATTTTATCGATATAGCTGAATATAAAGTAAAGGTTAATAGGCTGGAATATTATAAATAATTTTTCAGAGTTTTCATTGTAATTCAACATCCAACTTTTAAAAAGGAGTACTACAACATAAAAATAATCAATCCTTACTGTAAAAAAATAAAACTTAAATTATAAATTATTAGACAGATAGTAACCACTAATTCGATGAATATTACTGTTATTTTAATTTTTTCTCAGTTATAATTGTTCCATTGTAATCGATTCTAATATACAAATACAAATATACGAAGTTAAAATCGTCCTATATAATGTTAAAATTTATTAAAAAAATTAAAATAACATAAAATTACTGCAAGCATTTAACAGAAAATAATAATAATAATTTTGTTTGATTAGTTTCTATTTACAAACCTTTATCTATATTTAATAAACGTAACCCGTTTGAATTTCTCAATTAAACATCACTTTTTATTTGAACAAAGCTATGAAACTTTATTTACGTATTATGTATTTAAGCAATTTCATGAAAAAAACCTTAGAATTATACGGTTTAGATAAGTTAAACACTCTGTGAAATCGATGTACTGTGTTTGTTGAAGCGACTATCAGCAAACGACTGTCAAATACATACCCATTCTACTATTTCCTTTTTAATATGACGTTGAAAATTCATGTACCGTAGTTTCGTACACATAGTGTAAATACAATAAAGTTGATAAATGAGAAAGTTTAAAAGCACAATTTTCGGAATTTATATTACGTGAATATCCAGTTGAAAAAAACAAAAATTGAACAGATTTTGCTAGAATGGTTTTCACCCATAACTCTTCGTTAAGACTTTATTGTGCAAATAATTTAACTGAATTTGAATGTTTTTTTTTTGTTTTTTTTTATAACAAACAAAAACATAAACTGTTACAAATATTCGTTATTGTCCCTAACCAAGACATCACTTTTTTCTTTTTTTTAAATCAAGGATCTGGTGTTGTTTTGGTTACTCATGCGTATACTCACGCTAAGTACATAAACACATGCAAAACCACAAGTATCTAAGAAAGAGAATATTTACAAAAATTAGTATTTATGAATATAATTGTTACATTCAACCTTGTAAACTATTAATTGTGTTTATTTGTGTGAAGTTTCATCTTTTATTTTATACGACGAAATTAATGAAAAAAGTCCTGCGTAATCTTTACGCAAAACAATTTTGAATACGAATATCTTTCACAATGAACGTAAATTAAAAAAAAACCACTTATATATTACAAACTTTGTTCTTAATTTGTCTTTAAGATTTAAAAATCAATACATTTCTTTTAAAAGTAAAAAAAAATCAATACTGTTGGTTAGTCAGTCTCAATTTTCAAACACTACCCAAAATATTAACATTAGATCAAATGGTAGCTACTTCAAGATAACATCTACCGTTTATAAATTCAATACCAAATTCTTACAGATAATAGACCTTTTTTATCACAAGTCTGGAATTTATTTAAAACATTTCAAATAAAATTAAATATTACAATAAAATTCCATTTAAAAAAAACAATTACAAACATTTTTGTATTCCCCAATTCTTATTCATTGTAAAAAAAAAAAAAAAAAAAAAAAAAAAAAAAACGTTGATGAAATAGTATATTACGTAATTTTAATTGTATAAGGAAAATTTAAATCTGAGATTTTTTTTTAAACGTCAAGAGTTGAATCAAAAACCTATAGAAACTGACTGATGAACTATACTAAAATTTTTAACTGTTTTTTTTTTTTTTTTTTTAATATATTTATTGTACAGAATAACATCTGAATTAAACATAAAAACAATCAAAGGTATTATGAAAGTATTTTTTATACTTCTAATTTATTTATGACTTAACAAAAATTTACGACACCAGTTTTAAATGTCATCCTTAAGGAATTGGCATTTAGTTATAAAACTACACTTTTAATACTCTTATAAACATGAACGACCTTTCTGTTTATAATGCCAGTTGGTGCTTAAATTTTCTGAAATCTTAATTTACATAAAATTATCTATTTCTAGGTAAATAAATAACATTGTTAGTTCCTAACAAAATTAAAAACTGTATTAAACATTTTGAGTTACGGAAATTTCCCCTGACACCAAACATTAATTATTACCTAGAAGGGAGCGTCAATCAAAATTAAAAAAAAAAAACAAAATAAACAGGTATTTCAAACTTAAATAGTTTCAAATTGTATATTTTAAAATTCTTTAACGCTGAAATTTTTTACTAAAATGAGTTTTCAGCTAGAAATAAAAAAAAAAAACAGTTCCCCAAGATAAAAAATAGTAGACCTACCACAAAAAAAATTAGTTTAAATTTTTTTAATAGTGAAAATAATTAGCAAAGAAAAGATAGAAACCTCTTTAAAATTTTTATTTTAAATAAATTTTCATCTTATGAAATCTTTTACTGAAATTAATCCTAAATTTGCATTTAAGAAACATTTAATCGAAATAGAAAGACGATTAACTGTGCGCTGTTACTTTATTTATTTTAATATTCATCCGAAACGACCAAACGTCAAAAAATTATTTATCCTAAATAAGGAAGAGGTCAGTAAAAAATGCTTCCAGTGAATATTTAACAGGCATATCGAAGCTACTAAATTTATTGAATTATTGTATTGCTCGTGATATATGGTGTAATATTTGTTATAAGTTCATAAAAATATATGTAGGTTTATATTGAAAAATCTTTTAAGGACAGATATTGCATTCAAGTGTAATTTCCGGATAATTTAAATCGATACAACTGGACAATTATACTATGACAATGGATGTAAATTTAAATATTGAGCTTTTGTTTCATTTTTGGAAGAAATAAATAAAAAATATGCATGAAAACGCCATCACTAGAAATATAACGAAAACAATTTACGGTCCTCCGTAGCGAAATGGCAACAACTCTCTTTGCCTTTTATCCGTAAGGCTGTAAAACAACAAGTTCTTGATTCAGAACATAGATTAACAAGTTTGTGAAGTTTTTTTGAAAGATTACTCCTACATATTTTTTCCCACAATCATCTTTAAAAGTTTATAATTAACATACTTGAAAAAAAAGTTCTAGTAAAGAGTAAACAAGTTTGATTTTTTAATATTAGGTCGCATTCATTATGAAAAATTACGACCCATCTGTCGAGATAATTTTGAAATCAGAGATCTTCTAACCTCCAATATCGTGTGAACAACTTAACCGATTTTCATAAATTTCCAAATACAGTTCAATCTGGTTTCTTAATTTTTTCTTAATTTAAAATTTAGCCTTTATAATGTCAAACATGATGAGCTAAATTTGACTCATTTTCATCATTCCCGATTCTTATTTGAGATTATTCATACTTGCTTATATATACTAAATAATTTTAGAATTAGGTAGTATATATAACATGGATTAAAGTTTTTCGAGTTATAAAATTATAATTACATAAATCCGTTATAGATCTAAATGAGATGAGTGTATTAATATGTTTTGATAGTCGATTTCAAATAACGAGTTAAAATATTTTAGGAAACTATATACACGAGAGTAAGATTAATAGTATTAATTTTTTTTCACTTTTTTTTACTGTTGTTTGAAAGAATACCCTATACTAGAGAGCAAATCTTAAAATATACCATGAAAATATTTTAATATGTGTTTGTTTTGCGCGAACATGTGTGTAGTATAAGATACATACGTAAAAAAGATATATGACTCTGAACTCAATTACACTTACTAAAGATCCCATTGGCCATAAGTTTCTATCACCGAAGTGAATTCCGATAGTAACGTACGTATAGTATTTTTATTGGCAATTTGACCTTTGCTATAGGGATGTGATATGTGCGGTATCATTTTTCCGATATTTTGTTTATGTTAGCGTTCATAAATGCCATTACGAAGTGTATGTAATACATTTTATATATATATATATATATATAATTCTTTATCTATAATTATTTGATAGAATAACCCTTTACTTTTACGAATTTATCGATTTCCGTTATTCAAATAATATTCTTCTATAAAATGTTTTTATGAAAAGTCTTCGTTTAACGTAAACAGTTGTAGGTAGTATCAAAAGGATCATTATTTCAGATGGATTCTAATGTAAAAAAACAAACAACGAATAAGTAGAGTATATGTTTTTTACGCACGTACACATTGAACAATACATGCGTATCAACAAACTGTTAACCAGCCTACTAACAAATTCACTTGCATGCGCACGCACATAAACATTCAAGAATGTAAATAACTATGGATATAATTGTATAATAAAAATTATAAATACTGGAATCACGTTATAGAGGTGAAATTTTCTAGGGGAGTACTACGGTTACGAAATTATAAATTTTTTAAATTTATTGTACTAAGTAGTTTAAATGTACTTTTAATTTTTAACGATAAATTAATTATAATAATTATACGGAAATATAAGTAAAATTTATTTTCTAATTATAATTTATTTTGAAAAAATGAATTTAGGAAATTTCAAATACTGGAAGGTACTGAAATTTCAAGACTATTTTGAAGTTACAGAAATTGTTAGAGCTTTATAGGTGTTTATTCTTGCATGCTGTGATAATTGAAAGACCTATGTTATACTTAAAATAACAGGTGAAAATAAAAAAATTATAGGTATATAAGGTATATAAAATTTTATATACAATATAAAATAACAGGTGAAAATATTTCTATTATGTGGTTTATCTTTACCAATGGGCTTAATTTCTCCCTTTATATTAATGGTAAACTATTCGTCTTATTCTATTCTCCAACAACTTAACAATTAATGGTTACAAATTCGAAATATTGAAATTTGTCTAAAATAAAACCTAAACGGCCTGTTTTTAGAAGTTGTCGTAACTACATATTAAATATGATTCAAAAGCAACAAATGAAACTTCTGAGGCATATCAAACGTACCGTTTGTTATTTTTTTAACCTACCGTTTGTGCAGTCAATGTACTGCACAATGTATAAACGACCTGCAGTTCACGAACTCATTAGACATATACAATACATTTCACAATCAAATATTTGATTACGTGAACCCGTAAGTGTTTATCTTGTTTTTCAAAGATCTTCTATAAAAATCACAGGCTTGTAAAATGAAAATGGGAGAGGAATATAGAGACAACTTTCATAACGTAGTTAATCAGAAAACCGACACAAACAATAGTTAATCTAACCAGGGAATAAATTACAAATATTTCATACGTAGAAAAAGAGCATTTCATCTCGCCAATTAATACCTGTGAAATTATATCGCCATTAGCCATAGGGTCAATTCATCTCATGTAATTTTTGTCAGATCTTCCATTTTATTCGATGGCTGTATTTAATAAATAGCATAGTCGAGAATAATAGAAAATAAATTTAAAAATCTTTTTATTATGTTTGAGTAATTTTGTCACTCTGTATCCATTTACTGAATCTCGTTGTCCGATAATAACTGTGAAACTGCTTGTGTGAACTATTCTTCACTAATTACAAGGAAATGCTTGTCTTTGGGTTACTCCATAAGAGATCCAGGAAAGTTATCTGATGCAAACTGATCGGATAAAATCGTTGACAACGTGAGTAGAATTTCAGGAAGTGTAAGTAAATCTGAATTAAAGGTCACGGACCGTCGTATAGTGACTCCTAATTGGTCAATGGCTAGGGAGCCATTGTAATGCAGGGGCATTACGCACACGAGAAGTGTCGCGAGATGATAGTAACGACAAATTACCCCTAACTAATCGAGCATCTACAAACGGAGAAGCCTTCCGCAACCGTTGAACAGTCAGAACATGTTAAACCACTTCCTATCGCGCTGCACGGGATTAATGACATCATAAAGTTATACAAATGTTTGGAATCAGTAGTGACGTAAACTGATTTCAATATGCGAGTTTTAAGTAGCAAAGAGTTTTGGGATTTTTCTAACGACGGAAAGCTATAAAAATATTATTCAAGTGATACGAGAAAATAAAATTATAGATCAAGCAATCACGAGATGAGTTGAGAGAGCATTCATAGTGGTCTTGAAAATCCTTCACCATTCTATTCCTTTGATCGTAATAAAAGAGAATATTGAGAGTAAAGGAAAGAAAATTAGGAGTGTTGTCAAGACACGACATTGAATTGCCAGAGGACAACTAATCACATTGTTTGTTAATTGAGACACCCAAAGCAACAAAAATGTTATATTTGAAATAAGGTATTTACCAAATTATGCGTAAAATCTGAAACGTCCAAATGAACTCCTTACATCGTAACGTGTATGCAATGCCATCAGTATAATCATACAAAAATTACGGTATGCAACCATACCGATGTGTTAAATACACATGCGGTTATAGGACTGTCGATTGCCACAAAAGCAAGCCAGGTACCTGTACGCTTTGCCATCAAGATCATCGGCAAATTATAAAGGTTGTCGGGGATATAAAGACAGTCTCAAGAGAAAGAAAGGCAAAGAATGAGCTGTGCTCTTATTGAATTAAAAGGACCCCTGACTTCCAAGAGTAGGTCAATTGACCGTGTCCAGGATGATTTTCCATTACTAGGATGGGGTACAACTAAAAATCTGAATAACAGTTTCCATAATCAATTCAATACTCGCTCCAATATTCATCCCAGGACGTTTTCTGAGCCAATAAGGTGTAACATCCATGACGATTTGATTTCTTATGATAAATTTGAAAAACTGGTGGCTAACATGGTATTCCTGGTGAAAAAAATCGGAAATCTGATGGGACTCCTTACAACAGTCATTTCTAAGATCTGTCAATAAGAAAACACTCAAAAATTGCAGCATGGAATATCAATAGTGTTTTGCATCGGCAGGAGGAGCTGGAGAACCTACTTTATTCGGAAAACTGGACGTTGTCTATCTGAGAATCCCGATTCACGAATCGAAATTTTCTGATTAGTCGGGGCTTTAAAATATATGTGATTAACTATACTGATAGAAGGGCTTGTGGGGGTTCTGCTATTTTGATAAGAGACGGGGTAAAACATATTCATCTTCCTTCTTCCAAGATTGACTTCCTCCTTTTAAGGTGACTTCTATGGAGATATTAGAATGGATTGGACAAATCAGATTTTTCTGAAATCTACTGTCCATCTAGTCATAGCCGACGTGTATTAATAGTTTAACAGGATCGATTATCGATTCATTGCAGGTGGTGATTGAAACGCGAAAAAAGTATTCAGGGGGTCACGCCTAATAACTGCACGTGAAAGAGCATTGAAACTGTCTACAGATTGCGGTTGAAAGTTACTGTTACGACGCAAAGTTATTTAAATGAGGAACTTTAATTTTTATTTAAAGAAGAACTTAATTTTTAAAAGTCCTACGGACTGCTGCACACAGCTTCTAGAGGCTCATTCGGTTCCATCCACGCTAAAAGCAAAGCTTTACTTTACGCTGGCTTCTACTAAAATAGTCACTCTATTATCAGCCATCAGAGACTCAAAATTTATTGAAGAGTCATGCATAATTAATTTATAACAACGTTACATATTCGAAGCATAAATTTGAATGATATAATAAAAATAATTTGAGATATAATCAAAACAAAAACTTTTGTTTATTTCAATGAACCAGCGAATAAAATAATAGAATAATTTAAACCCAACCAAGGTTTTAAACCAAGGCGGCAAACTATTCGACAATTATCAATGGACTTGAACCCATTTATTGGCTTACGAATCTCACAAAGGTCTCCGACTTGCTGAATTTTTTTTCAGCTCGGGCATTTCGTCGTTAGTACCGATGAGCAGAATTTTTCCGTCTCTGAGTCTGAATCATCTCATGTAATTCTTAGCTTTAGTACAATGATTATACGTAAGATAAACTCCTCTATCTGGCACAAAAAAAAAATAGATTGGGGGTCTACCTTGATTGGATGGAGACATAATTGCTTTTGAATATTCCACTGAAGTGTGCAGATGATATCGACGAAGCCATGAAATACTTATGCTCAACAATTCGGGAGGTTCCTTGGAGCTGCACGCCCAGTGGGAAGCGTGCTGATCTGGCAGGCAGGGACTACCCGAGGGAGATATTAAACCTGATTTCTGATAAGAGATGAATCAGGAGATTATAGTGCAACAGGAGGCCGAAGGGCAGAATAACCGTGAAATGTCTGCTCAGAGATTAAGGTGATTGCTGAGGAAGAGCAAGAACGTCATTCTGGGACTTAATTGAAAATCTCTACTCTCTCAAGAGAGACGATTATTCATTATGGATAGTACGAAGAGATTCGGGCGACAACCCCTATCATTCCTCCTTTTCAAACCCCGACGGATGGGCTTGTGGGATGTCGAGAAAGCCAATCTGTTTGTTAGACATCTTAGCATGGTGTTTCGGCCACATGAAGAGCAAGGGGCAGTTAAGGGAGAAAGTTTTGGCATTCTGAATAGCCCTAACCCTCTGAGTCTGCCCATAAGAACATTCTCTTTGAAGGAGGTATCTAGTAAACTCAGGATGATAGAGAAAATTAGAATGATTCTGTATTCCACTCTACAACGTATAAGATATTATTTATGCTACCGTTGTCGGCTATGTTATACAAAAGAAACTTGTTTAATTTTTACGTGGGAGGGTCATCATTGGATAGTCATCCTTTTTTCTATAATATTAAAAAAAAAAATTCACGTAAGGTTTGATCCGGAGAAACCGATTGTAAATTTTTATTCTACAGGAAAAAAACATCATTTTGGTAAACTTAATGAGAAAACACGCGGAGTAATCTAAAAGAAATAATTTTTTTTTAACCTCCGGGACTACCGTTAGGTATTGCCTCAGAGTATGAGATGAATGATATGTAGCGTGTGTAGAAATGCCATGCCTGACTGGGATTCAAACCAGGAACTTCGGGACTTTCAAGTCAATTATTGACATTCACACATCTACTCACTGTTTCAAGGGATTTGACTAGTTATGTCAAAAATTTAGTTATGTCAAAAAAAAATTGTGCCGCGCTCCGTGGCGCGAGTATCACTCGCACCACGGAAGCCGGCACAAGAAATAATATTGTTTTAGATTAACCACTCGTCTCAGGAATGGTTGGCTTGAATCTGTACAAGACTTCACCTCATTACCGTGTCATATATATCATCCTTATGTCACTGGACTGTGAGGGGGAGGTTCCTTATTTTTCACTAGTTGAACAGATTGCAACGTACACGTTAGGAAAAAATATATTTAAAAAAGCGAAATTAATTACTGCAGAGAAGAATTACTGTAAAAATCATGTTATACAAAATAATCACTCTTAAATGCTACTGCGGACTGCTGTTTACAAGGCAAGGTTCCAAATAATTATTTTCTTCTCAATTTAATAACATTGCATAATATACAACCTACATCATCCTGAATTTTATTTTTTTATTTAGTTGATTTACGTCGTAGGCTGAAAAAAATCAAAATTTTGGGATAATAATGAAAAAAATATTAGTATTTAGACTGTCAATAGGGTATATTTTTATATATTTATTGTTAAGTATTCACAAAAACGTAAAATAAAGCTTGACAAACAGTTATTCTAAATGGTACGTTTTTAGTTTTTCTTTAGTCTTTTGAAAATATGAAATTATACAGTTTAACAGAAAACTGATTGGGGAAAAAATTACTTCAGTTTACTAACATTATAAAGGTAGTAAGTAATAACGTTTAAAAACTCATCTTCAAATATACAACTTGATAGTATAATTAAAAACAAAGCCAAGGATGGGAAACTTCCTTTCATTTCTTTTAATTATTAAACTAATAGAAAGGATCTGAATTTATAAAATACCTTTTAATTGTTACATATTTAACTTATAATTCAACGTTTTTTATTTATTTTTTTTAAATATAGAAAATAGATTCATACAAATAGTTTGCTCACCTTTCTCATAAAATAATAATAATGCATGAGAAAAAGAACGAAATATTTTCTTTTAACTAGCTCATAACGGGTGTTAAAGGATTTATATTACAGATTTTTCCATTATCTCCTGTTCTATGGATTAAAAAGAAAAAAAAACATTTTATTGTTGCTAAAAGATGTGTTTTGTATAAAATTTGCCATTAAATATTAAAAATTAATAATATGTTGATATGCTTTCTAGTAACATTAAAAAAAACATCATAAAAATCCTTTTAAAAATAGCTTTTAGTGCCTAAAATCTAAAAAATATTACTTATTATTTTGAGAAAATTATGATTAATTATTATATATTATATAATATATTACATTAATTATTATATTATATTATTAAAATATGTATATTCTCATGTGAAATAAGAATATTCTAAAAAGTGGGAAAAATGTTAAAAAGTGTGTAATGATCACACAGTTACAGTTAGCGTTCAGATAAATAAGACTTTATTTTAATTATCACTGGAAGAAGTTCATAATAGTATATTTTTAATGTGTTTTAACAAGCATATATATATATATATATATATATATATATGCTAAATGACGAAAATTTTCGTGGCAATGAAGATAAAGACAAATGGAAAAAAGACGTTGAAATGATGTTATGAAGTTAAAATGTTTCGTTGTATTATTATTTTTTTGTGAGTGGTAAAATTGGCACTGAAATACATTTTTGTTTTTAATTTTACATTCTGGTAGAGGAAGTACGCTGTTAATCGACTTTTTAAATAATAAATAAATACAAGACAGATTATAAATAAAGGACATCCTCTTTTCTTTGAAGAATGTTGACACTCCACTTACAAGATATCCCAAAGCTTTAAATAAATATTAAAAACGAATGTTTCTCAAAAGTATTTCTTTAACTCTTAAAGGAAAGAAAGTTATTCAAGTAAGATTAATTTCTTCAGTATTTACTTAATTCTACTATTTACTCTTTACCATTTCAAAAAATTAAATCAAATTAGTGTCTGTATGCGGTATTTTATACTGAATATAATTGATACCAGAGTAATCACTGTGAAAAATAATAATGAATTTATTTTTAAAAATCTATTACATTTTACATTAATTCAAAGATATCATTAGATCTTAACTAATCATTTCGGTAAACGTGCTAAGTTTAAGCACTAACTAATATACTATTTACATAAAGTAACTTAACTCTTCTCTTACATAAGAAACAACAAATTATTAACAGT
This sequence comes from Lycorma delicatula, assembly GCF_047948215.1. Classification (NCBI taxonomy): domain Eukaryota; kingdom Metazoa; phylum Arthropoda; class Insecta; order Hemiptera; family Fulgoridae; genus Lycorma; species Lycorma delicatula. The sequence continues at coordinate 67,553,010 of NC_134456.1, read as the reverse complement.
TATAGTTATTTTAATACTTTTAATCAGATTTTTCTTTTAACTGTGTACTTTCAAAATGAAATAGCAAATTATTAATTACAAATCGTACTTACATAAAAAAAGTTGTTTTAAATGGATTTAATGCAGTTATAACGTACAAAAAATAGTTATTTAAACCGAAATTATTATTTATTAAATTAAATAATTATGTTATTATTTTTTAGACAATTATTTTGTTGTTGGCATAAAGCTATTTCATAATTTTAAACAATTTTTTTTTTTGTGGGACGGGAAAGATAGATTGAAATTATAAATTTAAAAACGAGAGTAATAAGGCATAATTTCATTATTTTAAGAACCTAAAATATTTTTTTTATTTTGATGTGATAAAATTAAATTGAAAGTGGAACACCAAAAGGAAGATCTGTTGTTTACTTGTGGTGTAGAAAGCACCACAAGCTGATAATCAATAAATCTTCATACACGTATCCATGTAGTCTGTTCCAATCCCTATAATGTGTCCACTGTAAATTTATTACAGTGCCATTTGATTAATCCATGTGGTACTGTGCTAAGGTATTGCACACTTGGAATACAAGACACAATGATTTTCTATACATACAGACATATATATAGATCAGTGTATATTCTTCAGCTCAGTGTATAAGGAGGAATAAATCAAACGTATTGCGTTTCCATGTAATTATCAATGTTTTATTTATCAAATAGCCCTATTAAAACTTAATAACTCGTAAGTCATAAAAATGCAGATAAAATTTATAATTTTTTTTTATCATATATTTAATTAATTTGTTCCATAAAAAATTTATTATCAGTATCAGTAAAAATTGATATTTTTATAATTTTCTTTTCTTTACATAGATATTTTGTAGTGAAAATTAATAATAATGAAGAATTATTGGTTGAGACTTCTAAATAACGAATTAATATAAAAGTTTAACAAACCAAACTAACCATACAGTGAATTAACGTGAATTAAGTTTCTTATTCGTGTTTGGGAAAATATTCTTATACGAAGAATGAATTCTACATAATAACAAACACTAAACATGAGCAAATTTTCTCATTCTGTTATGTACAAACAAGTTTCATCAAAGTTTTATCATAAATATATTTTTTTATAATTCATTTGAATATTTATTCCAAACGAAGACGAGCTTTAATTAAAAAGGATTGCAAAATATTCCAAGTAATTGTAACAGGTACAGGTACAAATCTAAAATCGCTGATAAAATCACTGATATTTATTACTTTTAACGGAACAGAAATCAGTCTTTAAACAGATGTTTTTAAGTTTAAAAAAAATTCATGAAATCGTATTTATAAATTTTGATTAATTAAAAAAAAAAATATAATAGTATTTAAATACCGATTATGAATAAATTATATAACAGGAAAAAGAATTTCAATGGAAATTTCTAAAGAAGATAAAGAGTAAATTCCCAGTATTAACTGTATTTACACTAAATAAAATTCATAGTCATCTTATGATTCTTAAACTGATCGTTATTATTAGTTACGTTTTTTGTCATGCTGTATTGTTTTATCTGTAGGCAAGTATTTATAGCAAAAAAATAATAAATGAATCTTCCAAAATTAATACTCGGTTCGGATAAAGGTTTTTGTGCCTGCGTCTGTTGCATTTTTCAATATCTTGTGATCGTCTCAGTCCAAAATCAAGAAAAAACTAGGAAGTATATGTTGGCGTCTAGGTTGTTTAATATGTCTGGGACAAATAAATGTATATTCAGAAAATATAATAATATAATCAGTGTAAATTGGTAATATACTTGTATTCTTATGAAAGGGAATAAAGTTTTTCCTTTTTAACCTGTGGAAGGATTAAGTTTAATTAGGAAATTATAAAGATTTCTACAACCAAACTGCAAGCTTTAAATTTCGAATAATAACTTTATCCCCTTCCGATGCAAATAGTTTTCTGTTTTTGTTTTTATAACGAAGTAGCTGTTTGATGTATTATTAAAACAACCTAAAAATCTAGTGATTTCAAAAACTTTCATTACAGAAGATAATACTTCTACTCAAAGGTCCACCGCCTAACAGTAAAATATGCTTTAGATATTCATAAATATTTAATACAGTACATTCTTTTTTCACTAATATAAATGTATAATTACTTAATTTTTTTTATATAAATGATTTTTATATAATTGATAATTATTCCAAAATGAACTTTAATACTGGTTAATAAAAAACTTATTTGAATTTTTAATTATTTTTCTGAAGAATATTTTTGAACTTTCATTTTATTAAAATAGCAGAATTTATTTCTACGTAAAAAGTAAATAATCATCAGTAACGAAAACGTTTCTGGTGTAAATTCGAAAAGTAAAAAGATAATAAAACAAACAAATTCAAAGTGGTTAATACATGTAACTAACTTAAACTAATTACTTCTTTTAAAATGACTATAAAAATGTTAGGTTTGTGCTGCTGTTCCAGGATTAAAATTAGAAGTTTCTATGTATCTTTAAGTAAAAATCATTTATTTGAATAACATTTTAAATAAATGTTTTAATCAAATTTAATGTAATGTGATTTTATCACCTTTCGTAACAGTTTAGAAACTATTTTATACATCAGTATTCGTTTTGGCTTGGGTGGCAATGATTCTCATATTTGTGATAATTGTAACGTTGATGTCAACAATAATGATGGCTTTAATCATGGGCTGAATATTTCTAGTCCTACCTACTTTGAGAAAGTTACATTGTGTGGACCCGCTGTTAGCAATAATAATGAATATAAGAATGGGCTGAATGTTTCCAGTCCTACCTACACTGAACGAGTTAAAATGGGTGGTTCCATGGTCAGCGAGCTACTCATAACCGGAATTTTCAAGTGCTCATGCATGTCGAATGATGGAGATTATGATTGACAGGATGTTCGGACTTTTATTGAGCCTCGTTGAGAGAAAATGAATAACTTTCTCAGACTAGCAATCTGGAATGCTAACGGGTTGTTAGGACAAGAAACTGGATTTGGAAGCGTTCTTAAATATTAATAAGATTGACGTAATGCTTGTGTCTAAAAACGGTTCACTGATAGATATTTTGCTAAATTTAATGTCTGTACAATATATTACACCAACCACCTACCAGGTAATGCGCACGGCAGTACCGCTGTTATTATGAGAAGTACGTTTTTTCACTATGTATCACTTGAACACAAACAGGATTTTTTGCAGGCCACCACTGTGGTTGTTCACGGTGGACGATCAGAGTTTTCTGTCTCCTTCGTTTATTGCTAACCACGGCATACTGTGCAGGCGAATCAGTTTACGGCATTCTTCAGATCTTCGGGTTCAAGATTCATCTGCGGTGGAGATTGGGGTTCGCGACTGACTTCATCAAAAGACAGGCAACATTTCCGGTCAATGACTGATAATAATTTGGTGTGTCATCGAGGCGACAACCTACTGGCCACGGATTTAAATAAAATTCCCGATCTCCTGGATTTTTTTTCATTTTCAAGGGTATTTCTAGGAAATAATTAAAATGTTGAACAACATTTTGACTTGTCATCGGAATATACACCGGTTGTACTTACAATGTCTATTACCGTTTCGCTAACTGCTAGATGTCCCACTTTGTTTAACAAGTTAACCAACAAACGACGTTTTCGAGACTTTTTGGAGGAAAATGTATGATTAGACGTGCCTTTGATGTCACCGGCCGATGTGGACAAGGCAGTACACGGATTGACCAAATTGATTCATTCAGCGTCGTGGGCCTCCACACCCAATTTTGATTTTGCTCCCCCTGTTCAAAATACGTATCCGGTCATCATCAAAGAGAAGATAGAAGAGCGCCGGAGATTACGATGCGTATGGCAGAGAACTCGTTACGCTGCTGATAAGGGAAGATTTAGCAGGGCTTCTCAAGAACTAAAAAGGTTAATTCGAGCATTTAAGAACAATTCGTTTCAATCCTACATTGAGAACATTTCTGATGGGCAGGCTGCTGCTGAGTACACTTTATGGAAAGCTGCGAAGTTGTTCAAGAGAGCCTTGCAGTCTATTCCTCCTCTCCATAAGATTGACAGAACGTCGGCGAGAATTTTCAGGAGTAGGCGACCTTATTCGCTCAACACTTTTCCGATATATTCCAACCCAATCATGTCGAGACAGATCCGGAGATGATCAGAGAAATCTCTGATTATTTGGCTTCTCCTTTCCAAATGTCCTTGCTGATTACGTGATTTACAGTACACGAGGTCTCTTCTGTCATTAATGATGAAATGCATCCAGCGAAGGCGCCGGGGTATGATTTGATCACTAGTCGGGTTTTCCCGTCACTACCTCGGCATGCGATACGTTTGATTACTTTGATTTTCATTTTTATTATCCAAATTCGCCATTTTCCTGGTCTGTGGAAAATTTCACAGTTTTGTTATAGCAAAGCCGGGTAATGACCCCACAAATGTAACATCTTGTAAGCCTATCAGCCTGTTTCTTGTGCTCTGTAAGGTTTTTGAAAAGCTCTTTTTGAAAAGACTGAAGCAGTTTGTGGACAATCACATTCCGGCTCACTAATTTGGGTTTAGTGAGCAACATGCTCCTGTGGAGCAGGCAAACAGGACTGTAAACATTATAAATTTTGCTCTAGACGAGAAACAGTACTGTTCAGCAGTTTTTCTCGATGTCAGTCAGGCTTTCGAAAAGGTTTTGCATGTGGGGTTGCTCTATAAAGTGAAAAGGGTTTTACCGCATGTTTTCTAAGTAGTACTAAAATCTTACCTAGAATAGAGGTGCTTTCAAGTTAAACATGGAGAGGTTTTGACGGATTTGTTCCTTATAAAAACAGGAGTACCACAAGGAAGCGTTCTCCGACCCATCTTGTATGTTCTGTTTAAGGTTGATTTGCCAGTTACGGCAGATACCACAGTTGCAACGTTTTCTGACGATACTGCAATTCTCTCTGTCCACGAAAATCCGACTACTGCGTCTCGTTTTATTCAAGATTTTATCACTCTCCTAGAATCGTGTCTTACATGTTGGAAATAAAAATAAAGGAAACAAAATCAAAGTAAGTCACGTTTACCCTTCGTAAGGAACACTATCCTGTTTCTATCTTCAATGCTCCGATTCCGAGATATCAAGACCGTAAATATTTGGGTTTTCATCTTGATCGACGACTTACTTGGGCGAAACTTATCACTTCTAAGCGGAAACAGTTGTATCTCACGTTTAAACACATGTACTGGCTGGTAGGACATAAATCTCAGCTTTCAGCAGAATTAAATTATTGATTTACCAATCCGTTTTGAAGTCTGTTTGGACTTACGGGCTAGTATTGTCGGGTACAACGTGCAACTCCAGTATTGACATACTTGAACGGTTCCAATAAAAAACAATGCGGAAATTGCTCAACATTCACTGGTACGTAAGTAATAGCCTTATATGTAATGACCTTAAGTTTCGAACCGTTCGGCAGGAAACCTATCTGGTCAGCCTACGGTATCAAAATCGTTTGGATCGGCAGTAAAATTATTTGGCGGTCAATTTGTTAGATAATACGATCAGTGATATTTCAAGATTGTTTATCGCTTCAATAAGGTGACATTATGGTCTGGCCGTACGGAGCGCTCATCTATTCCATTATTAAGTCACAAGCCGCTGGGTCTGTCGCAAGTCAATATTAATTCAAATACATCATATTTACTTATTGTTCTATGAACAGATTGTAACGTCACTGTGTCGTTATAAAAAAAAAGTATTCGTTTCAATTTTTTCACAAATGTTAGTTACGTAATATATAACGTATGAAATAAACCCCAAATCCAGAACAACTAAAAAAATAACCATAAATTAATCCAACATAATTTAAGCTAAAGGGAAATAATTAAAATAACCCCACAAAAATGCCTCTACAAAAATTCGATTGAAAAATTATTTATGCGTTATAACAAATCAACATAAAATATAATTCTAAATTTCATGCAGTACGATGTACTTAAGAGTTTTAATTAGTAACAACATTATAAATAAAAGAAAACTGAAATTCTGTTTTGCCGGCCTCCGTGGCGCAAGTGATAGTGTCTCGGCCTTTCATCCGCGGAGGTCCTGGGTTCGAATCCCGGTCAGGCATGGCATATTTCATACGCTACATTTCCATATTCCACGCATAAGCTTCCAGCTTATGTGGCGATATCATTAAAAAAATAATATTTCAGAATTTTTGAACATGTTTTACGATTGGAAGGTAGCGGGTAGAAAACTTTCTCCTTTACTTTCAAAAAAATCCTTGTAACAATATTTTATCGAGTTTTGAACAATATTTTGGTTGGTTTATTTATTGAAAACGTAGCTAGAAAATATTAATAATTAATTTTTTGTAAAGAAAGATTAAAATATCAATTTAAGATTAAAATAACAAAACGTTTAATAACATTTTTTGAGGAATTTATATATATATATATATATATATATATATATATATATATATATATATATATATATGTATACGTTGATTTATGATAAAACAGAGGTTGTGCAATTGTAGAAGATGAAAACGATTTCCGCGTAGCAATAGTTGTGACGATAGGAATGGGGAGAAATATAGGAAATTGTCGCTCAAAGGTTAGGGCGGTTGATGGAGCGTGCCGGTAGGTGAGTGAGTGGAACAGTGGATTGGGGATGAACTTTACCAAACCCTCCCAAGAGTCTGTGGTAGAGTGCAGACTTTCAAGTTCTCACCCCTTTCTATATAATTCTTCAAAGAATTTCAGTAGCGCGGGAGAAAAAGTCTTTAATATGGTTCAAAAGAGTTTATTATTATTTCTTTATTTTTAATAGAGTACTTTAAATAAACGCCTACAATAGTAATGAAGAAAAAAATATATAATAACCTTACGTTTATCCTGTTATCATTAATTTATATTTTCATGTTTGTTTAAGCGACGGGAATATTTCTTGTTATTTTTTAAATTAATACTATGTATGTATGTTTTACATACATATATATATATATATATATATATATTTATTTATTTATTTATCGGTTTCCCAAAAAACGAAACTATAAGGAAATGATATAAAGCAATATAACGTATCCAGTGATAGCTCCCAAGGCAATGCAATATAGGTTTGAACGAAGAATAATACAATTAAAATAACAACGAATAAAATATAACTAACTATCCACATTAAGTCCGAAACAAATTACAAACAATTAACAAGTAATAAAGCAGATCAAAAAAGATAAATAATCAACACAACAGTTAAATTGTTAATAAAACAACGAACGTACAATATTCACCGAACAACAGTCTCAAGATCCAATAAATGTAACCTTTTCAGAGTTTGGGAATTGTCTCAAATCCTCACTCCTATCCAACAGGCGAACAGACAGACGGTTTTCAGCTTCAATAAATACTTTGAGCTTAACCGGTGATTCTCTTCACGAAAAGACGGCATATCTAGGTAATCATAAATCTCCATGTTCTTCGAAAATCATGGCGCCTCCGATATTTTTCTCAGTACTAAGTGTATATATACATATAAGCAAAGAAATTTTCATAATTGGAAAGATATCATTATTATTTTGCGTAAAATAAATCTACTTCAATATTTCGCTTGAAATTTTACCTGAATAGCATCTTGACTTCTCCGCTACACCACTCATTCATTTATAGTGATCTACCTCTAGGGCAGGTTTTGTCACTGCTGCTGCTTTTTACCTTTTTCTATCCTTTAATAACCTCTTTGATTCCGAATATTTTCTCTTTTCCATAATCCCATCCGTCATTTGAAATATTTCTTCCATTCCTTCCATTCACCAAGACTTCTTTCGCATACACTTATAAACACCTTCTCATAAATACATAAACTATCTCATAAAAACAGTTCCTTTTCATATAATCAATAACATTTAGCATTTTTCTGTTCTTTCCGATTCTCCTTATTACTTCTTCATTTGTTAGATGGTCTTACTATCTGAAATTTATCATTCTGCGCCATACCCACATCCCAAAAGCCTAAATTCGTTTCTGCCTTTCTCATCGTTCATGCATCAGCACCATAGCATCACACTCCAAATAAAAGATTTTATTAGCCTCTTCCTTAACGCTAAGTTTAACTTTCCTCATAGCAGTCTTCCCTACGTTATTAAATGCCTACCTTATTACATACTCCCTTAAATTAAACACCCGCTACGCCATGAAGAGATTAATAAATTTGGGTGGATTTTCTTTGGTTATATCCCTATATTTCTACAACAAAAAATAAGTTTAAATTTTCATGAATTGAAATTTTCTTTACCAAATAATTTATGTTAACTATGCAAGTAAAAGTGATTAAGTGAAAATTTTATAAATTCAGATTGGCGAACAATAGATTCGAGTTTTTTCACAACGAAAAACTAAAATTGTTTGAACATATACAAGCCGGTTATCAAATTAAATAAAGTTTTCATAAAATTATTTCAATAGAAATATATTTAAATGTTGTCATAAGATTATTTTCATAAGTCTTAATAAAAATTAAAACTACTCTTATAAATATATTTCGTATGTAGTATTAACCAGTCAAAATAACCGCTGATCATATAAAATCTATGCTTCTAGATTCATACTTTTCAAAAAAAAATAATAAATGTAAATTTCAGTATAGGATTCATTGGTTCCCCGTTACTATTTTTTAAATTAATTTCAACAATGACTGCTACGTTAACTGTAATAAATTTTTATAATATTAATTTAAGTATTTTAGAACGGAAACATTCTAACTACATATTCCATTTATATTTATTTCTGCCTTAAACTTTTTAGAGCAATTTATTCGTAGTAAATGAGTATGATGTTTGTTTTTAGTCGTATTAAAAAATAAATTTTTTAATTTTGGCTTCAGTAATTCAATTTTTTATATGAAAATACCTGATAATTCCGCAAATTACCAATTCTATCTTTCTTGGTTCTTCGTTATTAGTTTATGAATCGATTAACATTCTTCGAGAGAAAGTAGTTGTTCGGTGAATGATCTTATAAGTGAATAATGTTGACGGTGAATGATACATAATAAATAAAACGGAAATCTTCGTAAAAATACATGTTCGTTTTGTCCAATCAGTTTTCCAACTATTGTCGGGTCTGGATGTGTGTGTATAGGTAAATGTCCTTACCGCTACTGGCTTGTCAGGTCTGACGTAGCTACAGTGTAAGAATAAATTTACCGATAAACATGTAGTAGACAGGTCAACCGCTTCTGAGACATGTGGTTAATTGAAACTCAACCACCGAATATCCGGTGACCACAGACTCGGCAAGGGCACTCCTTCGGGGGGACCCCCGACTAGAAGTAAGGCTGGAAAAGACCTAGTCCCGGCTGCTCGGGTGGTGCTGTTGGAGTCGGCATGACCGGGCCCAGCGTGATCGCTTGAATGGTTAGAGGCAACGGCACTGGAAAAGACCACAGACCCGGTGGGGGTTCCCCTTCGGGGACCCTAGCTTGTGGCAAGGCATTGAGAAGACCTAGTCCCGGCTACCCGGGTAGTGCTGCTGCGAACTGCATAGCTGGGCCCAGTATGGCCACTTGGGTGGTTTGAGAGGAGGCAGCCCCCCGAGGTTGAGTTATGTAACAGCGGATCCGGTCTTGAAGGTAAGATTGAATGGTGCAGGGTAAAACAACCAATGAATACCAATGTGCACAGTGTAGCATTCAAATCCATATAAAAGCAATTGCCTTTTCAAACACATGAACTTTAAAACTCTCCACTTCAAAAATCAGCTGATTTTGCGATGAAGAGTTTCAAACTAACCCGGCGGGTTCATGAAAATATGAATTACCAATAATTATTTATTTAAATGGTTCAGTTATTTATGGAAAATTTGAATATATTTTGCTACTTTTAAATCTTTATTTAAATTATTGTTTAAAGACAATCTTATAGCATTCATTTTCTTTAAAATCAAAAAAGGAAAATTAAACTAAATATTTAACATTTTCCGATAACAAAGTAATAACGTATATGTTTTACTACCTGTTAATAAAAAAAAAAAAAAAAACTGTTAAAATACTTTAGTCGAAAAACGAAATCAAACGTTCATCGCCAAAAAAAATATAAAAATAGTTACGGATTGAATTGAGAACCTCCTTTGTTTGAAATAGAATAAAAAGAATTCTTATAATGAAATCTCTTCAAAAAATTAAAATGAAATTCACATACGTTTAAGTACTATTCAGAACTACTAATAATTAGTGAATTACAAATTAAAATTAATATGAATTTTAAAGTGTATTAAACTTATATTAATTTTATTATAGTAAAATTATATCACGGAGTTCGTTACAACTTTGTCGGTAAGAGGCGACGAAGTCAACGAACTGCGTTTACACTTCTAAACATCACCTATCCTACGTTTACACCTATCCTATCAGTGAAATGAAAATGGAAAAACAAAATAACTGTGAAAACATTATATTTCAGTTTAATTTGATTAGTAATAAACAATACTTTCTAAAAATACCTGAAATTTTGTTAGACAACCTTTTTTTCTATTTAATGAACCGCGGGACTCGAACATGCCATTTTATTTATTTTTTTAATGTGACTTTACGAATCGCGCCGCTAGTTAGCAGCGCTGATAGTACTAGGTAGCATATAAAAACTTGATAATGTACTTGAAATAATAAAATTTAAAAGAAAATATACTACAGCTTGTTTTAATAGTAAATTCTGTTATGAAAATGAAAGTACTGAAGATGAAACAATTTTTTTAATTCAATTACTTATTTAAAGAAAAAATAAAAGTATTAATTTACAAGAGATTATACTATTTTTATTAAAAACAGGTTTAAATAAAACAGAAATAAAAGCGATTAGTAAAATGGAATTTAACGACTAATATTGAGGGTTACTTTACAAAGTAATAAGTGCAATATTAAATCATGGATTTTGTATTCGTAAAGGTCAATGCAATTTGTTTGTTCTAAGGAAATAAATTTTAATAATAAATCCATAAGACAATAATCAGTAGTTCATAAATATATATATATATATATATATATATATATATATATAAGAATAATCTAACAAAACACAGTGAAATCCAAAAAAAAAATACAATGAAATTGTATTTTTGACGTATTATATGACGGTTTAGAGTCTCGCAAATATCATTTCTTCCGCTCAAACAACGAAAGTTTCTGTAATACAAATAAAACTATTTTTTATCAAAACGATTCTGATATCAAAAAAGGTAAGACATAAATTTCTATTATCAAAATCTGTTATTATTTTAGAATTTTCTTTAAAAAAAATACATGGTAACATATGTAATAGACAATAGATATACAATAATAAATAATAAACAATGTTTAAGCGTTCCATATCATAAGAAAAAAAAAACTGTTACAAAACTCTTACCGACCCGATTTCATTAATTAAACAACGATTAATCATAAGAAATGTATTATTTCTCTAAATGTGAACGTATTACATATAAATAAAATCGCGCCGGTAAGAGTTTTGTAAAAAATTTTTCTTTTTTTTTTCTTATTGTATGGAATGTTTAAACATTGTTAATTATCAATTATTGTTATGTACTGTCTATTACATATATTTGTTTTTAAAGAAAATTCTAAAATAAGAGTTTGGTAATAGAAATGCAGTCTTACATTTTTTGATATCACTATCGTTTTATTAAAAACAGTTTTATTTATATTACAAAAATTTTTGTTTTTTTTATAGTTTTGCTTTAATCAAGAAAACAAATTTTGTAAAAATTTTAATCAGTGAAGATTGGTGAATTTTCTCTTAGAAGGTTTTGCGTGAATTTTATTTTTTTCTGTGTGGAGCCGACAACTATTCAAAATAAATTTCTATACGATTCTGTCAGTGAAATTTTTCTGTTAGATTTTAATAAATTTCTTAATTAGTAATTAACGAATTTATTTTAATAAAATGCCATTAAATTTTTTAAAAGGTGAGATTACCCTCAATTTTCATTTTATCATTAACAATCCTTGAACATTTCTCGAGAAATTAGGCTTTTAAGCATGCAGATTTTCCTCGATTAAAGTCTTTCTAACTTTTTTTACTGCGGAAACCAGTAAATGGTAGAAGTTAAACATTTTAAACTTTACTCACTACAGTTACCTTAAGGTTGGTTTTTTACTTCATTGAAACCCGTGAAGCAACATTTGTGGTTTTTTAAATTGATTGTTAGTTTCATTTAAATTGTTGCCAAACTGGTGATCCATGACTTTTCGTTTTTTCATGCTAGTACTATTATTTCAAACACTATCAATATTTCAATTAATGAACTTTAATATTTCAAGAAAAAATGTCGTGGAACGTAATTATCAATAACTATAATTGAGTAAACCAAAAAAAATGTTATTATACCTCTATTATTGGGATTTTCTGTGGTGGAAATTTTTAAATTGTCAACAGAAAAAATACGTAAAATATTTTACCGCTCTCTAATTTCTACTTCGTAAGCCCAAAAGTCATGAGAAAATGACCTATATTTAACAGCAATATTAATAGAAAGGTAAACTGGAAAAGAGAATGATAGAACAAAATTCGATATTTGGAAAAGGATTTTTTTTTTAATTCTCCAACACAATCTTTTTTTTTTACTGAGTAAACGTTCACATTGAATTTTTTAATTATTAAAGCTACTATTATTACTATTTTTCAGTTTTCTAAACGCAAATTAGAAGTCTATTAAATTCGTGATTTAAACAATACTATATATTAACTTTATTGACTATTTTCCAAGTCAGTTAAGGGTTAAATTTTTAATGACACGAAAATTACTTTTTTTATCCTCAAATTATATTTACCTTCAAATTACTCTTTTAAGTTAGATCAAATTTTATTTGTGTAACAAATTATACTACAGATATCTAAATAATAAATCTGAACTCAGATAACTATGTAAATATTCTGTTAATAAGAAGATTCTCCACCAGAGAACAGAGAAATCGTAGTTCATAACTGTTTGAGCATGCGACCATTTCCCTATTCCCTATAAACCGAGAGAAATTTAACCCTGACGTGCCTACCGGTTTGCGTGTATACGACGCCTATTTAACTTGCTTGCATCACCTCAATCCTATCAGTGAGCTATTACTTTTATCTTATATTAAAATACAAACATGTACGGCATTTGAAGCTACAAAGAAACTTCATTAGAGTGAATAGACAATTTTAAAATTAATTAGTTTTACATTGCATTAAATTACTGATAACTACTTTTTTTCTGAATGAATCAGCTATTTCTTCATCAAAATGAAACATACTGAGAAAAAAATCATTTACTGTTTTACTAGAAATGGGAAAAACATTAATTTTATTTAAATTATGTAGACCTAACCTTTCTGTACGATAAAATTGCCTCATGAAACATGCATGATATAAACTTATTGAATATTTTATATACGAGCACGAGGCTGATAAATTATTTATTTAGAATATTGGTTTTGAATTACATGTATGAAGCTATAGTTGAAAATTAATATTTGTGCTAGCACTATAAACTAAAGGTATACATTTTAAGTTAGACTAATGTACTCTAATATTATCAGTTACTGAGCATGTAAAAATAATACATCTGGTTATTTAGAAGTTAAATATACGCGAATGTTGTTGCACAAAAAAGCCACATTCTAATAAATGCATACAGTTTCATTAAATAAAAGACATTGAGCGACTATTTTTTTTTTTTTTTTTTAAGTAAACTTTCAAAATTAAAACATAAAAAATATTTTTAAACTGTTGATTTTGTAGAAAGCAATTTTATTATCTAAACTTTACCTAGATTTTTTCTTTTGCTATAATTAAAATTAAATTATTAAAAATCTTACTAATGCAATGTTTAATTGTTATTAACTACATTTTTTCCATTTGCCTATTTTAAAATTAATATACAAAAAAGAAAAAAAATGAAAAACACAAATAAATAAAATCAGTAAAAACTATGTTATTAAATTTTTTAATCAGAATTAAAAAATAGCTATTCCACAAATTGTTTCTTTAAACTCTGTTTGGTTGCCTAGGACTTAAGAAAGAGTATATTATGAGAAATTTGGAATTCTTAAAACTTAAATGATCTTTTGATGTTTAAAAATTTGTAAAAGATTATCTAATTCTTAAAAAAAAAGTAATTTAAAACCTTAATAAACACATTTAAGTAAATAAAGGGCGGAAAATTCCAATATCATTACTAAAGAAAAGAAATAAGAAAATCATTTTCTTTCAAAATTTAAACAAGTTTATAGATAGATATATTTGGTAATGTATATGAATTATTAAACTTTCAACGAACCACTACAACTTTTTATTAAATTTCTATTAAAAATAAATAAAAAAAGGATGATGAAACTTTTGAAAAACAAAGGAATTTAGAGGAAACCGTAATAAGTATTATAGGCTAAAACAATAAGTAAAAACTAATCATTTACCGAAGATAGCTTTATTATTTTAGTAGAAAAATTTAACAATTTTAAAAATGAGGATGTAAGTATAATAGACTATCAAACTGAAGGATTTATATATACATAATGCAGTGTAAAAAGTTAATTGAAAAGTCACCAAATTTCTTAATCTTTGAACGACAGAGTGCAGAGCTTTATGACAAAGAGTAACGAAATATCCGCAAAAGGAAAGGCAGGAAGATAAAGATAAGAGTCATGAAATAATAAAGTAAAAATAAATGAATCGGTAATATTTGAAAACAACCACTTTTATGATGAATTAAATTTTGTTAGCAGACCTAAGTTGGGGTATATTAATTGCTCTTAATTGGGGACATTATTTTATCTGGAACTGGTAAAAAGAATAAGTTCAGGGACTATGAAGTAAATTCATGAATACTTCCTGAATTCTCATCTTTTAACAGATAATTAAAAGAAAGCGCGAAAAAATAAATTTAATTTGTTCCTTTATTCTACAAAACATAAATAAAGTGCAATCAATTTCGTTAAATAACAAGTCAGTCTGTTATAAAAAGAAATAAAAACACTCTGGTAAAACGCTCTTTTGTAACCTATTTAACTCTAAACTGGCCTTGATAACAACTCAATTGACGTAAAAACAAACAGTTGGAAACTCTAACAATAAAAGGAAAGACAAAAGCTGTCGATAGACAAGAATGAGGAACAAAAGAAGATATGAAACGAAAAGAAACAAAAGAACAATGTACCAAATATAATGGAAAAACGAGTGGAGCTACATAGAGCAGTTTTATATACACATGTGTATATTTTTTACACGTATGTGTTCTTTTAAGAGGGATGGTATGCAATAAATACTTATTGCTTATATTTTGAAAAAAGTAGTCGGCACCAGGCATTGATTATGTATTACAGTTTTATGTAATAAGGTTACGCTACAATGACTTGAAATAACTCGTTCATGCAAAAACTAAAATTAAATTATTTTGTTAATGTAGAGATGTTTTCTTTAAATCAACTCAAATGTAAATGGATTTTTAAAACAGTTTACTCGCTCAATGGAAAATTGAAAGTCTTTAATTCTTGATACTTATTTAAATGTTATCCGAAATACCAACATCTATAATATATAAAAAATGAACGCAACAGTCAACTCTTTTTGTATAAAGCGGTAGAAGCGAAGAAGATTTTTTCCTACCTATTTTTTCTACCTAAAGGTAATATATTATTTATTTTTTAAAAGATGTATAAAATATTACATTGAAAACTACATTAAATTATTAATAAAAAAATTATCAAATTTTGAACTGATAAAAAACTTTAAAATAAAAGTTGAACAAGTTTTAAATAATGGAAAACGCAAGTAAGCATATTGTATACAGCAGCAGTACATTTATACTGTTAAATTAACGCACGTTAATTTAAATCTTTTCTCTTATTTAAAAAGATGTATTTTATACATTATACTAGTGATTCCCAAACTGTGCGCCGCGGCACCTTGGGAAGCGGCCTCTTCACAGGGACATCGCGAAATATTGTATAAGCTTCATAATTAATTGAACCAAGTCATTTATAATTATTAATTTAATGTTAATAAAGTAAAAAAAATAATGATGATACACAACTTTTATTTATTTTTATCTCTTACGAGTAGTCATACTTTTACTTAGGGTAGGGAGTCATGGAAACATTTTAATTGAAAAATGCGCCGCGACTGGGAAAAGTTTGGCAACCACTGCATTAAACCATTATTCAGTAAACTACAGAAAATAACGTCAAAATTACATTTAATTCCTATCTTTTTATAAATTAAGTTCTCTTTGATTTTATTTCCATCCTCTTCTTCAAAACGAAATTTATTTTAGAAATATATCAATAAGTCATTGGCCTACTGTGTATTTTATTTATAACTTCAAGCAGCATTAATTTAACGTATTCTGATTCAAAACTCCACTCAATTTAACATTCACATTTTTCAGTTTCGTTTATCAACATTTTTATTAAAAAAAGGCATGTAGATTGATGGAAATTACGTGGGTATTATTTTATAAATAGATATTATAATTTTGGACGAGTAAAAGCTATTCAATGATTAGATTGATATCTTTTACTTCAAAATTTTTGTTCTGAATTTTATTAAATTTAAAAAAATAAATAACTGAAATTATTATCACATACAAGCTTTAATTTTTACATTTTTACAGGTAATTGTATTTAAGTAGTTTATCATATATTTATAAAATAATAAAATAAACTATACTAAGAAATTGTAGCTAAAAAAATAATTATATGCTTTTTAAATTTTTCACTACATCACGGTAACTGTCCCCAAATAAATTTTAATAAAATACTAATATCTCGCACAGATAAATAACGTGGATTTAAGTTAAAAAATAAAGATTAATATTTACATGTTCAAATATATAAACTGCGGAAAGGATTTTCAAAATAAGCCTAAACTCAAAACAATAGTTAAACAATTCTGTTAGATTTTCGGTCAAGGATCAGATTATTATGTCAGAAACTTTAACGTATAAATTAGTCATAAAATCAATTTAGATATAATATATTCTCCAGTTCCGTGGTACGTCAACAAATTCTCATCAGAATCATTCAGCTTTTCCAGTATGATGCATAGAAAATAAATCTATTCCCGGAGATCTGTATATTCCTACAGTGAAAGGATACATTTTAAAAATCAGCGTTAATTATGACTAAAACACTCGAAGCTCATCAACATCGTTTAGTAATAAATCTACTACATATTAAAGAGAGAGTCAGAAAGTTAAAGCAAAAAGTCACAAAGGATACTTATTTTAAGGATTGATTAGAATAACAACTACAAATATTTATTTTTTTAAACTTATATCAATTGTACGTATTTTTCACTAACTCTACAATTTGTTATTATTTGAGGCTAATTTATACGGGGTGATATATTTATTTATTTTTATCTCTTCAAGACATAATTTCAGCGTAACTCTATAATTGACTCATTGTTTACAACTAATAATTATTGAGCAAATAATTTTTAATGTAAACATATGATTAAATATTACCTTAGATTACTATTATATTAGTATTTAAAAAGATTAAATATTATTGAACAGTTTTATACTTCGCAGTACGGTAATCAGAAATTTACCTGTTGAAAATATATAACAAATGCAACTAAATAATAAAGGGTTGCAATACATAACGAACGTATCAAGTAAACTGATTTACCGTTGCATTAATTAACAATCTGCTGCAATAAAAAAATTACCTTTATATCGCATTATAAATACAAACTGTTTTTCCACAGAGAAGAGTAAAAAAAGAAAATTCTTCCAACAGGAATCATACATTTGATCAAATGGGACCTTGCCTACTTAAGCCAAAATGTCATCAAGAGATGTTTAACAAACAGTAGATCGTGCTTCATTTATCCACCTCCAAATCGGCACAAGTAGAATTGAAGAACTGATATATTCAGTTAATATTTAATTTCATATTCTTTCTGGTGGGCGTTCTAGGTATAGTCTGTAACCAGCATTCTGCTCATAATTAGCCATGTGAAAGCAAAACCTGTACCATGACGACTGTTTTTTTTTTATTTCGTCTAGCTCCAGAGCGCGAACGTCCGTGAAACTACAATTTTGGATTCTTTTAATCCGTTCTTAATGAGCAAGTTCTTGAAGAAATTGTTAAACGTATTAGAATAAATTTTATTGACTACGAATGCACTTACTACATCACCTCATCAATTACTTTTTGCTAGAATTTAAGATAGGATTCTAAAAGAAATACTGACTTAAAAATTCATTTGCGAGTGTTACCTAACAAATGTCTAATTTTGTTTGTTGTGTAATGTTTTCCCCTCATTTATTTTAGTTAAAGTAATATAAAAAAAAAAAAAAAAAAACACTTTACCAACTACTTGCAGTTTTTAGATTTTTCTCGGAGATTTTGTAGTGATAGTTATGGAAGTGTAATAGCCATTAAAAAAAAATACCAATTGTACAAGAATTTTACCAAATTTTGTTTAGTAATACAAGCCAGTGTTCATGTGTGTACATACATATATATATACTCACAGAATCTACTTCTCTACTCTAGGGGCGTACCGAATTACTAGAAAATACTTTCATCATTAAGGACTGCGTTCATGAAAGTAACGTTTTTTATGATCCCAAGTTTATAAACCACGATCTAAACGATCAGAATTTTAAGTCCTTGCCCAAAACTTTGTTTGAAAAATTGCTCTTTCAAACTTTAACTCATTTAAGTTGGGTTTTACTTATTTAACAAAGAATAAACCTGAGTGTATTAGTCAAATTTGAAATAAAATAAGTAACAGTAATAAATTTTATCTATAAACCTACGATTTAGTTTCATGAAAAGACATTACAAGACGATTTGCGACTTACTATTAAAATCAATATGAATTTTAAACTACGGTAACTTAAAATATAGTTCATTTAATTTTATTTTAAACAAGAAAACAAATTGTGTACAAATTAAAAAAGTAAATTTAACAGTAAGCATGCGGTATATCATAACTCTCTCTTTAGTTAATTCAAATATAAACGGCTGCTCGCAGACAGATTACGCAGCGGAAGTGAGAGAGGTATAGAGTATTAGAATGAGAAAACAAGGGTTGAGTACCAAGATGAGACGCAAGAGACTGTCTGTCCTTTAAACCTTGTCGGTACAGTACGATATGGAGTGAGAACAAATGAAGAGACCATTACCGAATATAGAAGTGCAATAAAGCGCAGACGTGAGCGAGCCAGAAGATAAGCCATAATGACTTTTGAGCTCCAGAATTCATCTTCTTCCTTAGCTTCTGTCTAGCTGTCTCTTCATGGCTTTATTTAATAATTCTCTAGCAACCCGAAACAAGAATTCATTTTTGCTTTTATAAGACATTTTAACGGTATTATTTTTCTTACTCGGTAACAGAAAGAAAGTTTATTTCTTCATGTAGGCTACGTGGTATGAATATATTTCAAGAAATAGCTGTGTGAAAAGTATTCATGGAAGTAAACAATAAAAAAAGTAGTAAATTTTGTATTTTCGTTTATATTGGATAGTGGTAATATTTATGATAGATTTAAGTTAGATTATTAACCGCATAATTTAAGTAAATATATTAAACAAATCTTGTACTGTAACATTTTTACTAATACTATAAAATAAATACATTTTATTATTATGTATACATTTATAAATAATTAATAAAAAGACAAATAAGTAGCTTGTAGTTCATAAAAGTAATTTTAAGACTTAATTTAATAAACCTATGAGAAGCGTTTAATTTTAAGAAGGATAATCAACAGACCTATTTGTCAATTAAACGTAAAAAACAATCTAAACCGAAGAACTTTATATACATAGTACGTAAACCGAACATGTATGTAAGAGCGTGGAGGATTTACAGATCAAGGTTTCATCACACCAAATAAATCATTACTGTAGTAACAATATCGGTTTCTTGATTTTATCTTCTTGGCCGCCATGTATTAGTATTTTTAATTAGAAAATTAATAAATAATCCTAGCCGGTAAACGCAGTACGTAAAACTATATTGATAACAATCAGTTAGATTAACGGACGAACGTACTTACATGCTCCGAATAACAATAACCCTGCACAAATTATCTCACAGATTTCTCAATAATCATATGATTTATTCACTCATCTATTGAAATTCATAGAATATTACAGGAAATTAAAAATTTAGTAAAAAATAATTTTAACAAATGACCTTTCTAGGAAATATTTAATAAATAATTCTCAAGGGATAATTAAGAAACTAATGTTTATATTTCTGCTAAGTATTTTAATTATATTTAAACATTCGAATTACAAGATTAAACTATCGTTTTTAGATTATATGAGATCTATAATTCGTAAAATCTACTAAAACATTTGAAATTTATATCACCTAAGTAATTATTTATTAAAATATTAATAATTTATAAGGCAATAAATAAAATATTATAATATACACAGTATATCACAAAATTCTCCCAGGACTTTCATAACTATTCTACTTTGAAAATAATGGTAAAGGTTTATATAAAAAAATGTCCTAATAAGCTTTGTTTGCGAGTTACGGCTAGTGAAAAATTTCGGTCGGATTTCAGCTATCCCAGTGAAATGAGGTCGCACTGAAATTTTTACGAAATTAATTAAGGAAAAAAATTAATGATTTCTTATAGTGCTTGATCTGAAAAATTGATTAAAATAAATCTCACAGCTGCAGCAGTTGTTAAGAAATCTGGTGTGAAAAACCAATAAATTATGTTAAAAACTCCTATTTTTTAAGTTCGACTTACCATAACTTTATTAAATGGATAATAAACACGTAAAAATTTTAAATAAAATTTGTAAACAATTTAATTTTAAACAATATGGTGTAAGATAAAATGAATAAAACAAACAAAAGTTAGAAAAATTCGAATTTTATTTAGAGATAGTACTACATTAAACCAACGTGTAAACTAAAATTCACAGAAAAGCTTTCCTAACGACAGCACAGTTCGCATTATCCAATATACTTAATGTACCTTACAGAATGATTTAAACACTAATATAGATAGTATTGCGCATTGTTGATCAGCTGTTGTTTTATTGTCAACTTTGAAACAATATTTTTTCAATCATTTTTATCATTAACAAAAAAAAAATAAAAAAATGACTAAGTAATTTTTGTTTTACAATTTCGTAATTTTTGGTCAATTTTTATCTAACAGTAAATTTTCATTTTACAAATTTTGTACAGCACCAATAAAATAATTTGGTTTTTGTTTACATTAAATTAGTAGTATTCTGAAAAATGTACTAATTTATGTTTTCAAATGAAATTCTAATTTTTCTCTGTTTTATTAACTTATCTTACACCATTTTGTTTATAATTAAGCTCTCTGCAAGTTTTTTTTTTTTTTTTTTAATTTTATGTGTCTATAATCCATTTAACAAAATTATTGCAAGTTAAACATAAAAAAGAGGGTTTTTAACCCAGTATATTGGTTTTTACTCCAGATTTCTCAAAAACTACTGAAGATATGTGTGTGAGATCTATTTTATTCAATGTTTTAACGCAAAAACCATAAAATAAGTCATTAATTCTACCCCTTAATTTACGTCCTTAAACTTTCAGTACGACCTCATTTCACCGGGATAGCTGAAATCCAAGCGAAATCTTTCACTAGCCGCAATTCGCAAAAGAAACATTTTAGAACATATATTATATCATTTTTTCCATTATTTTTACGAGTAAAATTGGTGATGAGTTCTGGGAGAACATCCCGATACATTCTGTATAAAAGAGGATATTAACACGACATTATTCTTAATTTTGAGTTTACGTATTGAAAGAACAAATTTTTACGAAGATTGTTTTGGTATTAAACATACTTAGATTATTTCAGTTAAGAGAAAACAGCTCATAAAATTAAAGATTATAAGTGCGTAAAGAGAGAAAATTTATATCAGAAAAATACAAATACTGAAGTTCATCATTTACTTATAGGTCTCGTTTTGTAACAGACAATATTATAATTTTTTTTTTCTTTTTGTAGAAGTGGGAAATCCATTTTATAGGCGCCGAAGCCGTTTCAGGGTCACTAACAGGACCCGCTAGGTTTTAAGAAGAGCGTGTGTATACCTGATACCTGCGCACTACCGACTAAACCTCCACCCTCCTGGCATAGCTAATAAGCATTCCTTCAGGTAAAAGGAGATCGGCCATACACACAGTCGTACACCACTAGTATTCACCAATAAAATTTGATTACAAACCTCAAACAATATACAAAATACATAGTGATACATTAAAGTAATAACACAATGTAATAAAAATAATACAACATAATACTATTAAACAATGGCTGTTACTACCCCAAAAGAGATATTACAATATATACATAATACATTCACAACTGTACAATGTACAATATCATAATTCATTATATACATGCTACAATGTATGCGGTTATGTAATATCAACCACTTAGTACATCAATCTCATACTACATTGATGCATAATATGCACTAATGGAAATACATAATAAAACCTCTTACAACATACAAAATGCATATTGATACAGTAAAAATAATACAATGTAATAAAATAATAGTACATCGTAATAAAATTAAACAACGGTTGATGGGTTACCCTGAAAGGGAGACTGCAATGAATACATAATTATTTTTACACTTTACAATATTATAATGTAAGTTTTTTTTTTTAAAAATCATAATATAACAATAGTGATAATTGTATTTATTACTCCCCCAGATAAGCGGGAAACAATGTGTATGATTGTACAATACAATCACCATTATAATATACACCAATCGTACACTAGCTTGATACATAATATGTAGCTTATATAAACCCTTAATATATCCTCAAACAATACACATTACAATTATGGTCGAGGAAAATAATACATTAAATAAATAATACATAAATATAATACATAAAATGATGCAACATAATAATACAATAATATAACATAATACAATAAAATCATTGATTGATATTATCCCAGCAGAGGGAGACTACAGTGATTACATAATTGTTCGGTTACCCCCATAATGCGCAATATATTCAAGAACATAATGCAATATACATGATACTATTAATATTATCAAATTAACAAAAGAGAAATTTATTCATTAGTCAGTAGTCAATTTAACAATACTAAGTGTATTTAAAATTAGTAATACAATCAAAATACATGTAGGTAATAACAAAAGTTAATGCTCCCCCTAATAAGTAAACTTTAATGTATGCATTTATACAATACAATCACCTCGGAACGTTATTTCATAAATATGATAGGAGAACCTCAATACGCAATGATTAATTTACTTAATATACAATACATTATGCTTAAATAATATCTCTACAATTATCAGTGTTCTGATTCATATTGACATGCAAATGATACATTACATTATAATATTATTACAACCATCTGTTACATCCGTAAGTAGATACATTTACAAAATCAAAAAATGAAATGTAATTCAATGATCACAATACACAGCGGATTCGCCATCACTATAGGAAACAGTTAATGATGTTTCAAAATTAGTACCAAAGAGTTGGATAGATGCTAACGTGTACAAAGTGAGCAACAGTTAAAAGGAAATACAGATAAAAGAAAATATAACAGATATAAATAACAGATAAAAGGAAATATTGATAGTAGGTAGTAGGTATGTTGATTTGATACTATCAAATATGTAGCCACATATACACATCCGTTAAGGCACGTAAGAGAAGACCAGGTTGTAAAGGATGGGTACTCTTCCATACACCAGTTACTGCCAAAATTAGGAGAAGTTGTTAACGAACAACTGGGCCATAGGAACACCGTTTATCCCTAATGGGCCTGTCAGTCCTCCCCAATAGACCGCCGTATGACGCGAAGGTGGAGTGCTCACAGTTTCATCACAGCCCAACGATTCCCGCATGTTCGGAGGACCCCCCCTAGGCACTCGGCTGGGTGCCTGTTCGCCCTCGTGTCCTCCGGCCCATAACTCTATCATGGGTCTCCTCCCAGGTTTTTAGGTCATGCATGATTGTTTCGACGTATGCAGCAATCGTCACCCACTTCCTCTTTGAGTACAGCAGTATATCCTGCACCTCTTCGGGTCCAAACATATCCTCCTTGTGTAAAGCGTCTAGTAGCTTTCTCCTCTCATCGTCATATCTGGTACACCAGAAAAATGCGAAAGCAGAAATGTGATGAAGCGGTTTCTTCTTCATTGAAAACTGGATACAAGTTGGAGTGGTCCAGACCAAACTTATGCAGGTAGGACCTGAACTCTTCATGTCTCGTCAGAAACTGCGTGAGGTAGTAATCCAGCGAACTATGGCGTCTGTTGCTTCAGCGCTTTGTCTCCAAGTATCCGGTGCGTCCATCGACTCTTCTCACCACAGTCTCACCTCTGCTTCCAAATGTCTTCCATCTCGGTCAATGCTTGAGCAGATTTCTGTTTTCTCTTTTGGGGGGGGGGCGAGAGTCCTTGCTTCCCATTTCCTCCTTCATTGTTCAACAGCTAGATCAATGGGAAGGAGTCCCACAAGAACCTCTGCAAGAACCTGCATACAAGAAGCTGATACAGTTCTGTATGTAGGTATAATTTGGAGACAGCACCTTCTGTGATGGGCCTCCAGCGCATCCCTGTATTTAACATACACCATGGCTCCCGCCTACACTTCAGTGCCATAAAAAAGCGTGGAGCGGGCCACGCTTGTAAGAACTTTCCTTGTTTGCTGTTTGAGGCCGTTTCCCGTAACTAACCCTATTACTTTGTCTACCTTTTTACTCGCCTCAAGAGGTGTATTGCAAACCGTAACATGACGTCAATCCACACGTCTAAGTATTTCACAGCCCGCCTAGATATGATACGCTGTCCTTCCACGGTGAAAGTCAGACTAGGTCGCCGTTTGGCTGCAGTTATCATCACAGCTTCGGTTTTTTCAGGTGACAAGTTTAGTCCGACTCCTCACATCCATACTCTGATGTTGCCGTAGGCGTCGTGTATTCTGCCCACAACCTCTC
This sequence comes from Lycorma delicatula, assembly GCF_047948215.1. NCBI lineage: Eukaryota > Metazoa > Arthropoda > Insecta > Hemiptera > Fulgoridae > Lycorma > Lycorma delicatula. The sequence continues at coordinate 67,528,023 of NC_134456.1, read as the reverse complement.
TCTTGTTATCATCTTCGATTACCAGCGCTAGGTCATCTGCATATCAGCAGGGTGACTCCCGGGGACACCGGAAGTCGGAGAACATCGTCGAAGACGAGGTTCCAGAAAGTCGGTCCAAAGACTGACCTCTGTGGAACACCCCTGTCCAACGCTTGTGCTAGTATGTTTCCCTCAACTTCACATATAAGTTTGCGTCTTTTCAGGTAAGATATAATAGTCCTGATAAGACATCTAGGGACCCCATGTGAGTGCCCAATAGCCGTATTTGTTATGCTCTAGAAGGCATTCCTAAGATCTAAAGTGACCAGCACGCACAGTTTACCTGTGAACTGACCACCGTTATTCCATATAATATTACTAGCCACCTTGAGGACAAAAGCAACGGCATCAAAAGCGGACCTGCCCTTGCGGAAACCATATTGTCCTGCTAAGAGTTCGCTCGTCTCTTCTTCTGTGCTGTAATAGTCCCTCCAGTATTTTTGCGATTGCATCTATCATGTTAGTGGTTTATATGAGGTAGAAAGTTCCGGATCCTTCCCTATCTTGTGCACAAGCAGCAGCCTCTGTCTTTTCCACCTCTCCTGGAATATCTCTTCTTCTAGGCATGCATTTAAAAAAGAGATATTCCAGGAGAGGCTTATTATTATACTACATAATATTATACAAAAAATATTTAACTAAATACACAAATATATGACTGTGATGGTGCATTGCGAATATTTTTCTAATACAATTGGGAAAATATTTTACAAATGGGAAATATGTCTGTTTTAAGCGTTTTAGTTAAAAATAAATAAAAAAGTAGAATAAAATAGAAAACCTATGAACACAGAGAATTTATTATAACTTTTGTGTGGTTTGACGGTTTTGGGGTTGTGATACTTGCGACTGCGACTGAAATTAAATGTTAGAGTAAGATCACTAGAATTTTTTAGTCACTGAAATAGAAGTCGGGATAAAGTACGAGCCTGCTAGCAGGGGTGTTAATTTACTAAATGACTTCTCAAGGCTCACTTAGCTTAAAGAATATAAAAACAATATTTATTCTTTCTACAAAGAAGTTTTAGGAGAAATGGAATCTAAATTAAATTCTTTAGATGTTTGGACTAATCTTAAAAAAACAACATTACTATCTGTAACAAATTAAATTACGGTGTAATTATGTTATTAGTCATAATATATAAAATTTATTAGTTTGAAATAAACTTTCTGAATATCTTATCTAGAACAATTTTATCACTTTTTTGCAAAAGTATACTATATATAGTTGTATCGTTCTAGAGAAAGTGGTGTAAAAAATATCTTATTTAAATATTACACAATACGTTTTTTTAGATATAACTAAAAACCAAAAAACATAATTAAAAGTTAAATTAATACTATTAATTACTAGTATAATTATTATTACTAGTAGTAATGTAGGAAATATTATTATTACTATTTTTAATTTTATTTCTTTTATTGAATAATAAATATCTGCTTACTTTTCAGCATCTTCATTTATGAATTAAAACTTCATGTATATAATAATATTTATCAGGATTAATTCGAATTTTTAGAGATTGATATATCCAGGTTTAATAAATTTATTGCTTTTGTTATAAACTTTATTTCATAATGAGGATATAAGAAAAATTAAGAAAGTAAATAAAAAGAGATGAAAAATTTATATTTGCCTTTAAATTTGATTTATTTACGTTTAATGTAGAAACCTCTTCACAAATTAATTTGTTATGCTTAACTGTCAAAATTTATAATTGTGCTTACATTAAATTGTTGGATACAATGAATACGTCGTAGAATATGAAACATTTTAAGTAATTGGCTTTATTAAAATTCAATGAATCCTTAATTTTACGATAAAACGATAAATAACAATAAAAACTTATATTACGCATTTATATAATTGACATTTTCATTTGTCAATAATAGGTAAAATAAGTACAATAAGTGAAATTTCTCACGTAACCCGCAAGATAAGATTTTTTATGTTTACAAATTATAGTTATATATTTTATTTTTTCCAGAGAACGTATCTGGGTCGTCAAGAGTTCATTACCAGTGGGTGTTCACGGCATTAAGTTTTGCCTTTTTCTTTTTAAGTCTATGAAATAAATGTAAGTATAAAATCATATCGTTTAATTTTAATTAGATTTATTTCTATATTTTAGGTGAATAATCTACCACGTTTGTTTAGATTTAAAATTTGTGGGTAAAAATATGATACGGAAACATTTCATAATACGAGTATATATTACAATTCCATAATTATATATAATAGTTATGAATTTATTACAATAAGTTTATGAAATTATCATCCCATATATATATATGTTTATATATACTTATAGTTCCATTATTTAAAAAGACAATTTTTAATTTATATATACTTTTTATCACCTGATTATTTATATATATATATATATATATATATATATATATATATATATATATATATATCAACCAAAATTAAATCAATGACGTTTTAAGTACTGTCATACTTATTCTTTACTTATTGTTTAAATGTGTTTAATATTTCACTACGCCAAATACTGTATTTTTAATAATATTACCTGAATACGTATGCTTGTATTTGGCCATTTTAATTTATTTGAAATTTACTACTCATCAGAAACATTCTGTAAAACAATATAAGAAAATTATTATGAAAAAAATTCATCATTATTATTATCACCATCATTATGATAATGCAAGTCCCTTACGTCACTGATATTTCCAATCATTTCTTTCCGAAGCTTTTTCCTTCGTTCCCTTTTAATTTCCAATCTTCACGTCATATATTAACTTCAAACTTCTTCTTCTTCGCTTTCTTTCTTTTTACAGAAACTTCTAATGCATTTGTCAAGATTCCACTTCCTCTGACCCATCAAAACATTTATCAAAAGTAGTACATGATCGTTATCGATATCTGCAGCTGACAATCCATTGAATTTTTTAACAGCAGTCCTATAAATATGTAGAACTATACATTGTGTTTAATTTAATTTAGTTTAATATGTACTTTAATATTTTCCATATTTAATTTAATTTTACCATATCTTAGTAGATGAAAGTCATCTACTAAGATATGGTCTATCTGATAGCGTGCTTAGTCTTCAGGATATACCAACGTAAATCTGAAATCTTTTATGGTTTTTGAACGAAATATTGGTTATAAATAATTTTTTCTCTGGGAAAAATTCTCCTTATTTTTTCCCCTTTTAGTTACTTACGTCTAAGCTACATTTTCCTACTGAGCTTGTCTCTTCAGTTTCTTTGACCACAGCATTCCAGTTAATATAAGATCGTTTCTGCGCTTCTTTGCTATTTTATCCCGTGTAATTATTGCGACTTCGTTTTTTCCTTTCTTTCTTCCAGAATAGAATATGGCAACTTCCCCTTTCTTCATTTCACCCTGTCCTTCCCGCCTTACTTCTCTTAATTGTAATATACCCTATTTATTTTTCTACATTTCCCTTTTGAAATTCTTTATCTTTTTATTCTGTAACAAAGCCTTTCCGTTTCAAGTTCCTAAACGTAATCGGATCTTCAACTTCATTTCTTGTTTCTCTCGGCGATCCAAATGAGAAGCTATTTAAACTCCAGAAATTACGCAGAAAAAGCTAGAATTATATTGTAATGCAAGGAATTATCCCTAGAATCTTTAATTCAGTGGTTTTCCAATTCCTTCTGTATTCTAATACCGTTGACTTCCAAAAGAAATTCCTGTGCTTGTGATGGGCAGTTTCTCATTCCCAGGACAACAGATTTATTTCTTCATCCGCCTTCTGTGAAGGCCGTTGGAACTTGTTATGGGAGAAATTTCTTGTGCCGGGAATAACTAATTCCCTTCAAACGTTACTTTTCAATGTAATACGAGTTATTAATATCATTGCCACCTATTACAACGGTAAGATGAATATCAGGATTTTTCCTTCGTCGAATCTCGGACCTTAAAAAAAAATTTCCTAAATTCGCTATTATTTTTAAAAGAAGGAATAAATTACTATAAATTAAAATTTAACTGTGTTATTCTGTTCACTCTATCCGCTTGAGAGAACATTAAATAAAGATAAAAGACAAATTCAGTTTGTTAACGTACACGTTAATCATTTTCAATATTTGCTATTTATATCGTTATATAGAAATAATAATTCAAATACCCTCAAATTCATTTCAGTCACAAACAAAATTTAACTACACTATTGTTCATAACACTCCGAGCTATAATATAGCTTATTGGTGGGTGATACAATTTATAAAATTAATCTGACAAAAACTATATGCTAACGATCTGTTAATAATATCATGTGCGTTCATAATAAACTTTACTATCCATAAAGCGTATTATACGGTTCTAGTGGTGACAATTTATTTATATTTATACTAAAAAATTATCTAAACTAAATAGCTCAGAACTACAGATAATTAGTTTAACAAGTAAAATAATAATTTAACTTCATTAATTTTCTTTTAACATTCGTTTCGCCCAACTGTGGATCACGACTAACCTTTTGCTTAACATCTTTCTGTTTTCTCGCTGCTACTAATTTTTAAGTTTCTCACTGGCCTTTGTTTTTAATTCTTCTGTTATTATTCTCTTTGTTTTGGATGTTATTTTTCTAGAAAATTTTCTTTTTCTAGATTTCTTTTAATCTTTTCTTGATTAATTCCCGATTTAATAAGTCCATAATTCCTGTACCTGCTTTGTTTAAGCTTTTTAACGTTATCACAATACACGATTTTAGTTTTTTTTTTTTAGATAAAATAGGAGGATTTTTTTTAGGAATTTTATTATTGTCCATTCTTAAAATGTAACTTTTAAAAGCCAATTTCCTCTAACATACTATTTCTTTACATTTCTGATACAGAATTTTGTGGAAGCGAAGTTTATATGTATTAAGCGTGTTGTCGTTTAAAGGACTAAATATTTTCCTTCAAAATCTATTTTTTTTTTTGGATTTTTTTTAAAGGCTTATTGATCATTGTCAAACATTCTACAGTGTACAATACTTCTGAAAGATTCTCTTTATTTTCCATTTTTGGAAATAGATCTTTTGTTGTATGTTTCATGTTGGACGACAGGCCAGTTCAATTTTGTTTGCTCGATTTGAAACGGATATATTTTCTTGGCGTTTCATTCGACAGTCTCTCCTAGGTATTTAAGCCGTTTTACTTTTTCTATTTATCCATTTTTTTTAAGGAGAGGTATTCTTGATATTTGTCATATATTGTGTTTTTTCGAAAGATATTTGTAAACCTGTTTTTATTTCCTTTATTTTACACAGACATTAGTTCTTGATTGTGATTTTAAGGTAAGAAAATGTTTGATACAAGATCGGGATTTTCTAAATCCACCTAGTTCCTTTTCTATTTTGGGTTCGATTTAATTCGGTAGTACTTAATATTAAGATAATATTTTATATGAAATTCTGTAAGAAGAATATTTCGTAATAGTTGTTTATTTGTTGTGCCGCCTTTATTGTGAACAGCATGAATTAAAGCCAAGTTCTATACATCTTCTTTTTGTGTTTAGCCACTGGATCCACCGTTAGGTTTTATTTCAGAGGATGATTGAGAATGAAATGTATGGATGTGTAAATAAAGTTTAATCTTGTACAATCTCAGGTCGACCACTGTAATTTTTCCAACTATCCATACTTTTTGTAATAATTTTCCGAAAATTTGGAGCAATTCTTCTAGAGAAAATCATGAAACTTCCGCCACTATATAATCCTCTCCAGATGCCTCATTATTCATACGAGTTTTAGGTATTTCTTTAATTTCACTCTTTTTGGATAGAGAATCTGGTAAAATTCTTTCAGATGATTTGATTTTATCCTATTATTCCTTACACAGGAATAATCTTAGTTTAAATTAAACTAATAAATTAGTTTATTTTAAGGAAACTTTAGTCTACATATATCCAGAGAACTAGAGAACCATACATTCTATTTTTTCATTACATGAAACAATAAAAGAAGAAAAGGTAATTAAGTGTAAATAAAAACAATATCCAAGTAAACGACGTACTTGTTTATACCAGTACGTTGATTACTGTTTTAAATTATGTTATACAGTTTGGCCATTTACTAACTGTATATTGCAGTAATTTGATAAAAATACGCAATTTTAACTGGATTAATAACAATAAACAAACAGAAACTTATATACGTTCATAAATCTTAAATACTTATTAAGTTTATACGTTTATACACACAACTTCAAACAAGTACAATAAAACTTTGTTAATAATAATACGTTAACTCGAAATGAATAAAATATATTAATAATAATAAGAATAATAATTAAATAAAAATATGTACAGAAAATATTGATTTTATTTAGTATATATAATTTTTTTTTCATTTTTCATTTTTTAATAATGTTTAGCTTTATTATAAAACAAGGGATAACGGAACATTGTAATTTTTGTTAGGTATGGTTATGGTATTTATGAAAAAAAATATTTCCAGCAAAATATAATCCTGTTATAATTGAAGTATTAATATTAAGTAGTTTTAACAACATACGTAGAATATACAATGAATTATCTACAATATTTTGAAATAAGTATATAACTATTATTTAACAATTCTACCGATGTAGATCATAGAGAACACAACTGGGATATCTTTTTCTGGTTAAGTAGATTTATTCTGGAAAAAACAGGATTACACGGACAAAAATTTCAATTAAAACAGCATACAATGTGCAGTCTTACATCAATATAGTTAAAATAACATACAGTTGTTCAATCATACTACTGGCTTACAGTTTTTTATAAAAAACTTCATTATATTAACCAAATAATTTCTTTTTTTTTATTGAGTTTAATCTTGGTCGGCTTGTTTTACGGTAGATTATATGAATTTATCTATCAAAGATGATACATTAGTGAAGTCAGAAAAATTGTAGATTTCAGTTAATTGCGGTAAATTTCAAATTTTGAAGAAATCATGAAATGATAACGACTAAGTCCTTCACTTTCAATTTTCACATTAACTTAAAAATAAAAATTAGTAATGCATTCATGAAGTAAATAGTAAATTTACATCTGAAATTTAAAAAATTATTTCAGGATAATTATGCTCACCAAAATTATCTGAAATTCGATTAAAAACAATAATTTGTTAATAATTTTGTACCCAGTGACTATAATAAAGTCAGTCTTTACCTTTTAAAAAAACCGTATAAAAAAATTCGCATTAATAAAGAGCTTCACTAACTGGGCCCTACAAACAACACTGTTGTCGAGGTTAATACACTGAGCAAGTAAAAATAAGCGAAAATTTCTAAAAAGTTAGATATGGTTTTATTTTCGAAAATAATGCACAAGTACAATTTCTAATAAGTAATTAGTAATTACATATACTAATACATTACAATATCACACAAAATTGAGCTGAAAACTCTATATTTTGTTTTGAGCCAAAAAATTTTAATTATTTACAGAGCTCAGAGCGTTTTTAATAAATTAGGATAATTAATGGTTACGATAATGAAGGGAGGTTCTTTTATACGGATTTGAATACTACATTGTGGATACCGATGTTCATTGGTGGTTTTTCCCCTTCTCTGAGCCAGGCCCACAGCTAAATACAACTCAGCCTAGGGGAGTGTTATTTAACTCTAACGGGCCTTATCCACCAGCTGTATGTCCGACAAGGCAGCTCGGCCCGCCGGTTTCATGTTTTTTACTGTGCCAGCCTCTAACACTCAGCAAGGAGACTCTGGAACCAGCTAAGCTGCAACCTTTATCCCCACGCCAAAGACCCGATCTAGTTCTAGTCTATGCCTTATGCCTCAAATGAGGGGTTCGGAAGAGGATCCCCCACCGGGACTCTGGTCTTAACTCCCCCCTTGAGAATGACGGGTTCTGAAAATCTTCATCTTAACAGGAAACTGTCATAGAGGTACACATCATGTACGGAGTCTGGTGATCATCGGAGCTGCCACACCAAGGCGTACCAGTCCACACAGCTGAGCCTGTCCAACGCCCCTCGCTAGAAGCCCCTTCACCGCTCCTTACCATCCTTAGCTCGAAGCACCGTCCGAGAAAAGAGGCAGAACGCATCTCAATGAGCTGCAGAAGCAATTAAGTGGATCGGTATGGATGCAGGTGTCAAATCGGGAGTCGTTGCATGAACCTCATGTTCCTTCCATTCAGGGCACTGAAACAAGGTGTGTCGACAGTGTCGTACTCTGTACAGAACATGCAGTTGGAGTTGTCACGCCTCCCAATTCGGTGTAGACAGCTTCCAAAGTTCCCATGGCATGTGTCACCAAACTTTCTTAAACACTACTGTCGCAGGTCCGGTATCAGGATTCTCGTCCAGGTGCTGCCATCTCGCCAGCCAGCCACCTATCTTGCCAAACATTTTAGGTCACATCCCTAACCAAGACATCCAATATTCCAGCATACCTGTCCGTCCTCTTCTTAATCAGTAGATCAATGAGTGGGACATCAGATAACACGCAGGCAGCATCATATGACGTAGTCCTATATGCTGCAGTGATTCCCAGCAGCGATCGTCTGTGAAGTCTCTGAAGTCTAGCGAGGTTTCTTTTAATCTGTAACGTTGAGCCCCATACCGGAGCAAAATATAAATGATGGATGTATCGGTAGATATGATGACCCTCCGTTTCGACGCTCGAGGTGCTATCTGTGTCGACAGGGCCAGATAGCCCAGATTAGGGCAGCAAGTGCCTGTTCTCTGCCCGCTCACAGACTGCGATAATGTGGCCGCTGAATCTACATGACCGGTCAATAGTCACCCCGAGATATCGGACAGTGGCTTTGGAAGGGATCAGATATTCTCCAATGTGTAGGTCTATTCGGCCCACCTTTCTCCGACCGGCTAGAACGATGTATTCACTCTTTTGTGGTGATAAACGTAGTCCGTGAACCATTAATCATCTCTCTAGTAAGGGCCTTGTTGTTCCGTTCCCGGAGCTCCTGCTCGGTCTCGAAGGACCACCTTGGAGGTGGTCATTGGTGTTTGGGTTTCAATTAACCATACACATTAGGAATGGTCGACCTGAGATTGAACAAGACTACACTTCACTTACATTCATACATATCATCCTGACTCATCCTCTAAGATAAGTAATACCTTACGTTGCTTCCGAAGGCTAAACAGAAAAAGAGAGAGGATAATTAACGGTAATTATATTACTATTAAATATCTGATACTAGTAAAAATGAATACCATAAATTTTGTGTATGAAATTATATCACATATTTAAATTGTACAATCATATAAATTATGTTTCTGTACAAAAAATATTTTTAGAAATAATTTTTTTACTTTAAACTCTTATTGCTGAAATTTCCATAACTTTACAAAAATCCAGCTATGAAATAAATGACAGTAATAATTATCATACCAAATCAATATGATGCTTATATTGTCATGACAATACTCTCACTTTGATGGAAACATTAAAAATTTTTAATAAAAAAGAATATATTTACTGCAATCTTCAGAATTTATAAAAATTTCGTTTAATAACTTCATTTAATATGCAGAAATTCATTTTTGCTATATTTTTAATGTTTATATTTTTCAATTTCTAAATTAAATAAATATATTACTTTTAAAGCTTTTACTTTTATTATTTACTACACGTGTTTTTTAGATTAGTTTGAAATAACTAGAAAATAATATATAGAAAGTTCCAGTTAATAAATTAATCAAAATATAAAATCGCTGTTGGCATGAACAGATCAACAGATTATTTCACTGAGTTCGTGAATTTTTATTTTATGAGTTTTAAAAATAAATAAAATATGTTTTTTTTTCGTAGGATTTGTATATTAAAAATGAGAACCTTAGAAATAGTAAATAAAATAAAAAAATGTATTTAATACAGATTTAGCATAGAAAAAATAAATTCAGAAGAGAATTTTGAATTGTTTCAAAATTGAATAGATTTTAATTATGTTGCAAATCTAACTCATGTGAAAGGGAGGAAAGTTATTTTTTTTCTTAACTTTTATGCGGAAATATATTTAAATATTGTACTTAAAGTTAAGCGCACAAAAATATCAGTCACTTCTTATAGTATTAGGAAACCTAATGAAAAATCTACGATTAGTTTTGTATAACCAGAAAATTTTAATATTATTATAATTATAATTTCAATTTAAAATAATAAACCGTTACAAAAATAAATTTATAAACAGTAAACATTACTTTGGACATATAACTTTTTTATACTTTTTAAGATTATTTTTCTAGTAAACCTAATAAAAACTTGGAAATTTATCTAAATCTATAATTTCTCTATTACGTTGATTAAATTCCAAACCCAGCTGTTTACAGGAATATTTTTTAAAAAATCCAAATGAAATGTAGCCTTCACCTTTAATTGTATTAAAATCTTATTGTAATGAAGAATTTAATTAATTACCAGTTGTCTACAAGAAAAAATATTTTATCTGATGAATAAGGGACCGAAAGGAATTTTTCTCTAATAAATAAATGAAAAAAGATTTTTACTTTATTTCCTTTCAAGTAACTGATATTCATTTCGATAATATTTTTATGTAAATACGGCAGACTATGTTCACAGTTGCATAAGTTAATATAATATTAGCGTGAACTTTACGAATCAATACAAAATATTTTTGGTTTGCAGCATACAGAAGCTCAAAGTGTACGAGAAATTTCGTTTGTGCGGTATTTTACGTTAGTAATAGAATATTGACTTAGTTTCATGTTTGATAATGTAAGAACAAATAACAATACACTTTACTGATCATATTGTGAGGTAAATAGTAAGAATTCCAAAAGATGATTCCAGTAATAGAGGAAAGAACAGAGTAGAAAATATTGATTCCTTCATTTCTGGGGGAAATTATATTTTGTTGAAAATAGAAGAGAGTATGGAAGATGTATTTCCTTCAGAAAATTGAGTGGAGTAACATAGTACTCGTAACGTATACGAATGAAGGAACTGACATTGTATCTGCTACCTTATATTTTGTTAAGGATAAATATAAAACCTGGAAAATAAGCTTAGGTAACAAAATGCATTGGAATTTATATTTGTTTTATATATATATATATATATATATATATTGTATTATATATATATATATATATATGTATATATATATATATATATATATATGTATATATATATATATATATATATATATACAATATACAAATTAAAGTACAAGTTTTTGTTTACTTCTTTATTTGCTTTTCATAGCCTGATGTGAATGAAAAGATTATTTATTTATTTCAATAACAAATTATTACAAAAAAATATTGTTTCTACTCAGGGAAGATGTATAGTTCTATTATATTATTTTTACAATGATTAATAAAGCCTATATTATTTTATAATATCAAAAACTACATTTTACACGGTATAATGTTTTTAATGTGTTATAATTTTTGTAAGATGAATATTTACAGAAATGTTTTTTAAAAATATTGATTGTTAGGACATTTTCTGTAAAAATTTACGTCATTTAACAAAATGTAATTTCAGTAAAATAAATTGTTTTTTTTAATTGTTTAATGACATATTTACAAATTTACAAAGTTAATTTTTTACGAGTAAAGGTAATGATCGATTATGTACTGACCCATATACGTTACTTTAAGTTGGGTATTTATGTAGAATTAATTTTAAAGATTCACTTTCAGTACACTAATATTATTCAATTTGGCAGTAAAATTAAACTAATTTTATAATTTTGTATTTTTATTTAAATAAATTATCAATTTAAATTAACGTAATTAATTTTCAGAATTTACTTAGTTTATTGTGTACTACGTACTTCAACTCTACAGTTAACTCATTCAGAATGTCTTCCTATAGTTAACTTATTTTATATATTTGTTATCTTTACATGTAACTATTCATCACTCTTATGCCATGTAAATAGTTATTGTTGTGAATTGTATGAAATCTTTCCCGTTACCACCTCCCCCACAAAAAACCAAAAAAAGACACAATACTTATGAGCGGCTTTGTTTCAGTACCTATAAAATAGCAATAATGTGTAATATTATGTAGCCGACTATCTATGCTTGCTGATATATCTTTGTAATCGCTTACAGTTCATGATTTCATTTTTACTTTGAATAAATTTTTTTTTTCTGAACTCCTTTCATTCGAAGGTCCCGAACAGGTATGGGATTTTTCATACTCTACAAAATTTCCCAAGCTTCAAGCTTCAGTGACGATATCATCAAGCAAAAGAAAATTCATATGAATTTCTCACAAATATAATTTTTTTTATTATTAATATTGTGTACGTTGCAATCTGTTCAACTATTGAACAATCTCAGTAACCTCCCCATGGCCCAGTGAGATAAGGGTGATATGTATGACATGTAAATGAGGTCTTGTCTTCTACAGGTTCAAGTAGACCATTACTGATATGTGTAGTTAATTGAACCCCAAACACCAAAATCTGAACATTCAGATCCGTATAAAAATAACTAAATTTTATTAGTATTTGAACCTGAGAACCTTCGCCTTTGAAAATCAGCTGTTTTGCGACAACGAGTTAGTTAATCACTACACCACCCAGCTGGGCTACCAATTTAAATGTTAAAAATAATTTCAAAAGATGATAAACAACAATAATGATAATTATTAATATTATGTGAAATAATATTTATCATTATAATTAAAACTAAGTTATTTTTAATTAAGTATGGAAGATAATTAACTATTCTTGCTGTCATGTGGGAACAAAGAAAGGCTACTTAACATTTTTGATAGAAAATTAAATAAAATATCCATTTAATTTATGATTGTGAAGCAAAAATATTACTTAATAATTACTAAAACATCCTCGAATCTTTTATATAAAATAATATTTAAAAAAAAAGACGCGTCATTTTATTTGAATTATAATTAACCTTGCTTCTTATTATTTAAAGTGAAAAAAAAACTTCTATCCTTCTTTAATATTTTAAAAACTTTTTTTTTATGAAGAAAGATGACGTGTGAGTCACTGAATAAGTGTATAAAGTAAGGTGAAGAGTAGGATGAATAAGGTATCTATTGAGTTAATAACGTAGAAGTTGATGAAATTTCAAAGGATTTACATATAAATAGCGTATTTACGCACAATTTCCTGAAGCTTATCATCGGTTCGCTTTCAAAATCGGTAAATCACCATATACAGTTTGTTGTTGGCGATGAAAGTTGTTGAAAAGGGATGAGTAGTAGGGCGATGGGGTTTTAAGCTTACCTACGTTGAAAGCTACGCTAAACCATTCATAAAATACAGGCAACGCAGAAGAGTTTATAGTGTTGTTTTTAAGATAAAACAAAGAAAATATGTCCACCCTTTTCAGTTCGCCTGCCGTGGTATGGAATAACACTTGGATTGCGTCATTTTATGGTTACTGAGCCCCGAACACATGAAATGTTACAGATGGTTAAAGCGTAAGATCTTATTCCAAAACGAAAAAGGGTATTCAATAGGGTAGAAGAAGGATATATAGATATATATATATATTTTTTTTTCCCATCGATTAAGTTTTGGGTATTATTTTCAGGCATACATTCTTTCGTACTATTTTGTTTAATCGCCGACATAATATCAAATTTTCTATTTCACTACATAAGAAAAATATTGATGATTTCGACATCAATTTTTAACGTCAAAATTTTCGGTTGTCATCCAAAAAGTAACTAAATGTGGTTATAGAAGTATTTTAATCATTGGTTTAATTTATATATGAAAATACAATTTGTGTAATTAAAAAAAAAACAATATATATATATAATTTTATTTGAACCAATAAGGGAGCTGTTAGTTATACCAACCAAAACTGAAGGACATTTAAACCAAGAATTTCTCTAAGAACGTGTAGCTGGAAATAGTAATTAAACCTGCGATATTGATTTTTGTTCTAGACGTTTTTTTCTCTATATATGATGCACGTCTGTCTGTGTACATTTTAGAAGATTTCATTAAACATTCAAAATTTTACCTAACAAAAATTTTGACCCAATACGTAATTAGTTGAACAATGACGTATAATAGCTTAATGAGAATCTGACTGAAATATCTCTGGTATAATTACGCGATTCCACATCTCAAAATATTTTCCTAAGGAAAGCCTGTTCTTGAGTGGCGTATCACAATATCCTAGAAAAGAAGCAGACCCCCTTTAAAGGAATTATACCACGATAGATACCTATACCTAATAATAGTGGTATCGCTTTCCTTAGGGTAACCTTGTGCTATTTCGTGGTCCTTCTGAGAGTAGATTTTCCCCTTTCAATAGCCACCACTATCCAATATTCTTGAATCAGTTATTCCCTGAAGTGCCCTAAAGTTTGGTATTGGCACTATTCGATCCATAGCAAATTGTAATTGTTTCAGTTTTGTTTTGCATTAGCTTTTTTTGTTGAAATACTAAGACTGCAAATTAAAAAAAAAAAAAAATTAAAAAATGAGAGCAGTTATATTTCTGTAAGTAGTTAAAATAAGTCCATTCTTTTAGTTTTTTAAGTGAAATTAAGTTTACGTGCAACGAATAGCTTTTATAACCATCTAAATCTATTTCCTAAAAAAAACTTGATTTAGGCAGCAACTTTAAATACTACTATACAGTTCTTTTATGGTAAAATACAAGCTCTTTATATAATCATCAACAAAATATAAAGTTATTTCCATATACGTTTCTTGAAACCATCTACAAGGTTCATTGAAATTATTGAAAAGAATCATCCATATCGGCTCAACGTTATTTCAATTCTAAGCAAACATCGATTCACATTAACATAAATAAAAACATACACACAGACATTTTGTTTTACATATAATGATCCGTTGCACATCTCAAATATCATTTTGGTCTGGGTTGAATAATGTACTTAAGTTAATTAATCTTTTAAAATAATTTCTAATAACTCTCTTCTGAGGAATTTTATTTATGCTTTTAGAGCGTTTATATTCCACGTTAAGACATTTTATAAATGTTTAATTTCTTTAAACGCTGGCATCAATGCCATTAACTATGGCTATGGTTTTGGGATAATAAATAGTTACACTCGGTGATATAAAATGGTGGAAACTCATTTAATGTCCAGTATATTACATTTTTAATCAATAAAATGTAATAAATAACTGTTTATTCTGATCGGTACAAAATAGTATATTATATAGTTTTCGTTAAAACAAAACAAATTATAAATATAAAAACAGATTAAAAGAAAAAAAATAGGTATGTTGAAAATCCGTATTCATTAATTAAATATAAACACGTGAAATAATAAACAGAGACATTAAATATAAAAAATTACTACAAAATAATTCATAACGCCGTAGCCGCGATTGGAAATTGTTTTGAGCTTATATTTATCATCTACACATTGTAAGGGATGCAAATAAAGAGAATATTTTGTTTTGTTTTTAATTAGTAATATTTAAAAATTCATCAACAGATTAATATTGTTGCGATAAGAAAATTTTTCATTGTATTTTAAATAAATTTGTGGGCAGTTTATTAAAATTGTGACCGCAGCGTCATAAGGTTCTTTCTTGTAAGCCGAAGAATTGTTTTGAGTTTTACGAAAATAGTTATATTATCTGGGTTGTTAGGTTTATTTTTTAAGAATAAGTGAGCACTCTTTTAAGCTATGATTTCACTTCATAAATACAGACAGAAATATAAGTAAAATATATAATTTTCAAAATATAGGCCACGTGATTTATACTTATGGATGCTAGATAACGATCTGACAGCCCATTTTTATATTAAAAAAACTCTTTCAGACCATTTGCGGGAATCCTGAGAGATGTCATACTTTTTATGAGAATATAAGTAGGCATAATAAATATTTAATCATGATGCCAAGCTTAGGGTTTTATTAGGAATCTTCAGAGAAAAATAGTACGGCTTGATTTTCTTACAAACGAAATCAATTTTATCATCCTCAGAAAAATTGTCATTTAATAAAACACCCAGAAATTTTGCTTTGTGGGCAACATAAGTCTTTAATATCATAAATGGGAATTCTATCCATGCGATCAGCAATTTTACATCTATCTGGGAAGTACAGTGCAACGGTTTTACCCATATTTAAAGTTAGATGGTTACAATCCTTCCAGTGAATAATTTTTTGAGCTGCTACAGAATATTAATTCCATTCCTTTAAAAAATTATCTTCAGATGAAGAAATAATAGTGTCGTGTACAAAAAGGATTAAATGAATATTGAGAGATTACAAGAATTAGAGGATGATCATAATAAACAATAAAAAATTAAGTGACAGAACACTTCCCTGAGGCACTTCGCGTTATACTTCTTGAAGTGAGGAAGTAGATTTTACATATTTATCGATAAATGAGATTTGTAAAAACAACTTGTTTTTACAGTTTGTAACTAAATCTAAGCAGATCCTTTGATACCGTAGCTGCTAAGTTTTTTAACAGTAAAATATCTGAACTAAGCTGCTTTGGTAAAGTCGTAACAAATTAAAAATAGAACCATTTTGTTATCCATGGAATTCAAAATATTTTCAACAAACTGGAAAAGAGCTGTGTCAGTAAAAGAACCATGCTGAAAGTTTGCTTTACAAGAATTTCTAAAAGTCGATTTTTCATAATTTTTTTCTGATACTTCAGATAATACGGACAATAACGAAATATTTTAATTGGGTTATAATTTTGTAAATTAATCACTTTTCTTACGGAAGGGAATAACAAACGAAGTCTTAAGGGAGTTAGGGAATACTCTGTTGCTAAAAGATTCATTAATAAAATTCACAAAAAACTGAGGCTTCTCCGTTTTTACACTAAGTTCTACAAAGAACTTTGGCAAGCTTGAAATTACAGCTCAGAAATGGCTTCTCTGTTGATCAGCCAGTGATTTCTAAAGCATGCAAAATCTGGTGACTCGTTGGAAAAAAATATTTCACCCACTTCGGTTTTATTTTTGTTGGGCATTGAATATTTACATGGGAAATCTTAAAGTTGATGGGGTTAAAGTTTTTCTGGTAGAAGGAATCAGCGTTTAATATTGTAAAAAGATTAGGATCAGTTTGATTGCCGACGTCATATCTATTAATTTTATTTGAATTTATCACATTTTTCCTAAAAATACGGACGAATACGTTATTACTAAGTTGTATTAAGAATAGGCGGAATTCTACTATCAAAGGTATGTGAAGACTTAAAAAGAGGAATCATTCTAAGACAAAAAAATTATCCCCTTTCATTCATAAAAAATCCTTGTAATTAAACATAAAAAATAAATAAATGACGTTAAATAATACTTGTTAAACAATAAGTAAAATTAGTTACAGAAAGAATAAACACTAAAATAATAGAAAAAAAGATTTTTAGTCAAATAAGTAAAATACGCAAAAACACTTCACACTAAAAACAGACAAAATAAATTAGCAAATATTTAAATACAAAAAATAAAGTAAAACGACTAAAATAAAATAAGAAATTGAAATATTAAAGTTTATTCTTAAAAATGTTAACTTGCAGAGTCAATTTTAAACAGAAAGATACGTATGAGCTCAATGCAAACCGGGTCTCAGGTAAACATGTCTGGACCGGAAGTGGTCCAAACCTTCATTGAATATTCATTTATTAAATAATCAATTTGTTATTATTGGCTTCACTATGGTTTTAAAGTTTAAGCAACTAGTCAGCACAGTTTAACCTATTTCTCTAATAAAAATTTAATTAAAAAAATATTAATAGTATAATTTTTCAAATTAAGCTTCAATTTGTTGAATTTGTGATGTATAACCAAAATAAGAAATAACGTACTTCCAGAAATTTCCATTAAATTATAATTGATTTAGATATGCAGACAAACTTATATTGTGAAAAATTAAAAAGATAAAAATGAGAAACATCTAGGTAAACTTAGTTTATTCAGATAAGCGCATTAGATAAAAGATAACTATTGAATAATACATTTTAATAAACATAAATATTGAGATATTTTTTAGAGCTAGTTCCATTATCCTCTTAGGTTTCAATGAAAAAATATTTTTGTGTTCGATTCTTATTCTGGATCATATTCTTGTACGATTTCATGGGGTAAAATTTTAATGTTAATATAAAACTGCAGTAAGTATGTATTTATTTATTTACAGGAGTGATTCATAAACAATAAAGCAGTTACGTCATAGTTTTAAAATAAAGTGGAGTTAAGAAAATCAACTTTTAATGTTCTTTCTAATAACTGTTAGTTATATAAGAGAAACTTTTACAGTTTCGTAGCTGGGTTTGAAAATTGATTTACGTTGTTTTTATGTGAATAATAATTTAGTTTTCAGATATGGCAATCAGAGAATATTGTTTATTTGTAATGAGTTTAATAGTCTGTGAGCTATTCTATTATTAAGCAGAAATCCTTTATTCTCCTGTATTCGTCTCTTTAACTGTCTTTAGTAGAAATAACAGTATGACAGTTTAACAATAAATTTATGAAATTTCAAATTACTGATTCTGTCTAACGTTTCAGCTGATATTTTTCTTAATTTTGATTTTAGGTGGGAAGCAACTTGTTTCTCCTATTTAAATACCTAGGGAAATACGTAGTATATCAATTATGAGTGTAATTATTGATTAAATAAATGGGCATCTCTGAATATTATTAATATTTATACTAAATTGATATTCCCAACATAAAAATATTAAATAATATTGTATATTGTAAAAAATAAAGTTGAAAATAAAATTATTAGCGTGTGATTTTATAAATAGGTCATGTAAGTAAATATTTTTAAATATTATTGAGAAAATGAAGTAGGTAGTCACTCAGCTTTTACAATATAAATTTTAAAATATTAACTTAATTAAAAATAGATTCAGTGCAACAGAACTGGCTTACTTTTAGGTCATTACCTAATCCTCTCCTTGATTTAAGAAACAAAAAATTTCTTGATACTTAAAAACAATATAATCTACTGGTTCCGTATCAAAACTTTGATATTATGAAATAAACTGAAACAAAATACTGCGTACGTAATTCCGCTATAAATGTTTTGTCATTTTAAAAACCTGTAAAGTTTTCGACAGCGTTCATTTATGAATTTTTGCCTATTACCTAAACCTTTTTCTAAAGATATTAGTGTCATAAAAGTTTAAAAAAGTTGAATAAATGGTAGAAAAATCCTTTTGCTATATAAGTTTACAGGAAAATTTTACAACGATTAAATATATATTAAGGAATTTAAAAATTAAATTACAATTTTATGCCTATTTCCTATTTTATTTAAATAGGATCCTATTTTAATTTAATTCCCTATTTTTATTAAATTCCTATTTTATTTTAAGTAATTAAAAATTAAATAACCTATTAGAAAAACAGCTGACACCTTTCTTATTTTTAACGTTAAGTATTGCTTAGGAGGATGAGATAAATAATTTATAGCGTGTGTAAAAATGCAATGCCTGACTGAGATTCGAACCCGGCACCTCCGGATGAAAGACCTAGACGCTACCACTCGCACCACGGAGGCTGGCTTCTTATGTTAGTCAATAAAATCTTTCTTAAATATAAAAAAAAATAAAATCTTAAATCATATAAAAATTAAATTAAAAAATATTACACAAATTAAAAAAAAATAAATGAAGAGACTAAATTAATTGGCTAAAAATGTCTTTCCATTTCTAACAATTTCCTTTAGAGGTAACGCGGATGGGTTTTGAAATTGTTTAGTTTGGTACCCTACTTGACATTAACTTCCAATAATATAACAGAACACGATTTAAAACCAAAGGATTAGTTCTCTAATAAATAACTACACAAATTTTACTATATAATGGCAAGCAATTCGTTAACACGGGGATCTCACTACCGATAATCACCGCCATGGAATCATGAGCTCACTGCACTTGTGCATTTGGAAGAAACATTACAATCAGTTGGATGTTTTTACACATCATATAATTTTGAGAACGTGGAGGTTTGTAAAAATTTTGTTTTTACAAATTTTTCCTTATTTAGTTTTTAATTTTTTGAGAAAAATCATTTTTTTGGCGTAATTTATTTAAGCTGATCTAAGTAAAATTATTGTGGAATAATATGCTTCTTCTATCAGCGTAAAAGGTTTTTCTTAAGGGATTGTGGGTTGATGAAGGAGGCTTTGAGCTTCCTCTGAACGAATTTGTTTGTGTTTCACTACGTTTCAAATCAATCTATTTTCTTATCCTTGATCTATTATCATGTTTTCGATTCAGTGAGTATTCAGTGAGATTCGTGAATCAGCATCTGATTCACGATAAAATGGAAAGATCGGTACAACCAATATACCTTCGACCATCTGTTGGGAAGATAACTGTGATCCGATCCGCGGACCGTTTCCTTTCTGATGACTTCAATATAGGATTAACAACAAAAGTTATTGCTTAAATTGGACCTCCTGTTTCTTACTATGTTATAAAATTCTAAGACCACTTATAAATAAAATTTGAGCTAAAAACATATGCACTACTGAAAATTGAAAAATAAAATTACTTTAAATAAAGTGTAGCAATACGACTACATTTTTAGCTTTATTGTTACGATTGTTTTATTGACAAATCAAATCATTTCATAATTATTTTTCAGTAATGTGAATTAATCACTACTACTGAACATTAAGGGATTTTCTTAACGAAGATTAAGCATTTATTTAGGACAATAAATTCATTCAAAACAATAAATTTTATGAAAAATAAAAACAAAATGATAATATCGTATTAAATTCATTTTTCATTTAATTTACAGTTAATGATTTTTATTCATTTTATTTTAATATAATAGCAGAAAAAAATATCTGAAGAATAGAAAAAAAAAAAAATTTTTCCCTGTAAGTTCAAAGAAGTTAGGTAATGTATATTTATTTAAGCCCTACTTATACGAAGGGAATATAATCAACATTCACAAGGGACAGAGGCTAACATTCATGATAAGCTTGAACTGTTGGAAACGAAGGTAGTATGCTTTTGCGTTATCAAGCATCTTGGTATAAAGCATGTGGAGAACAAACTGTCCAATATAAATTAATATAGAATATTGAATCTAGATCGATAAACCATCCCCTTGTATTGTAACCTGAACCTTCTCTCTTCCTGTATACCGACATCGTTATTAAACAATGCAAACATCTCTGTTTATGTGACCGGCTGATTACCAGCTATTTTAAGGTCAGTAGTAACGTCATGTGATAAATACACCTGAAGCGTTTTAATACACTTCAATAAAAGCACTAATGGCAATCTTTAATGTAACAATAACCGTAAACATTTTTACGTAATATCTCTAAATAGGAATACTTTAAAAAATATATATTTCTACAGTTATAACAAATATAAAAGAAGATTTTTTATTTTACCCAAACCAAATGTGTGTTTAAATTTTTACTGTAAATATGGAGTCAATAAATTACTGTTAGGTGTGAACACAGCTGATAAATAGTAATAAGTTTATTAGAAGTGATCGGAATTTAAAAAAAAAATTAAGAAAATACTGTTTCTTGATTGACTTGTAACTGGAATTGACAAAAAAAATTATAGACGGACAATGTCAAGGAGAAAGTACGAGTCAAGAAAAAATACTATCATGAATTTCTCAACGATCAAGCAATCACCAGATGAAACACCTACTTAATCGCGTTCTCGGAAGCGAAAAAAGTCCTTGCCGTTATCAAATCCACACGAAATGATGACCTTTACCAAAACCCGAGAAACACGTCGTTCAATGTAACCTGTATCGTCTGATTAAAGAACGACACCGTCAAACAACCACCGACTTTGACAAATATTTTAGTGTCAATTGTAGGGACGGTAAGCTGATAATTGACTGGAAAAGGTTGGTATTGAAGTGTTCCTCTCCATCCTCCAATGCCGACTGCAGCTGCCGTCGAGGATCCAATCGAACCATTCAACGTGCCGAATTCACCGAGGCACTGAGACGAATGAAGCAGGGCAAGGCAACCGATTCGGAAAACCCGGAGGCTGAACTGTGGCGATCACATCACAGGAACGCCGCTGAGTGGCTATCACAGTTCTTTAATCAAATCGTGGAGGAAAGCCAGGCACCGACTAACTGGAAACAAAGCACAACAGTGTCTATTTAAAAAAAAAAAGGGCAATCCCTCCGACTGCTCTAACTACCGGCGTATTTGTTTACTCAACCGCACGATGAATATCTGAGAAATTGATCTTTGCATCCGTTGTAACTGAGTAAAAACCAGTTTGAGCTTTGTCCGGGTATGCGACACGATCACTCATCCAAATACCAAGTAATAGTAAAATACTGGCAAGCGACTGAAGGGTCGGTTAAAGTAATGGTGGGTCGACATGTTTCATGCAGACATGAAGATCGCCGGCTCCACAGTGACATGGCTAATGACCATGATGAATTGCGAGGATCCAATCGAACCATTCAACGTGCCGAATTCACCGAGGCACTGAGACGAATGAAGCAGGGCAAGGCAACCGATTCGGAAAACCCGGAGGCTGAACTGTGGCGATCACATCACAGGAACGCCGCTGAGTGGCTATCACAGTTCTTTAATCAAATCGTGGAGGAAAGCCAGGCACCGACTAACTGGAAACAAAGCACAACAGTGTCTATTTAAAAAAAAAAAGGGCAATCCCTCCGACTGCTCTAACTACCGGCGTATTTGTTTACTCAACCGCACGATGAATATCTGAGAAATTGATCTTTGCATCCGTTGTAACTGAGTAAAAACCAGTTTGAGCATTGTCCGGGTATGCGACACGATCACTCATCCAAATACCAAGTAATAGTAAAATACTGGCAAGCGACTGAAGGGTCGGTTAAAGTAATGGTGGGTCGACATGTTTCATGCAGACATGAAGATCGCCGGCTCCACAGTGACATGGCTAATGACCATGATGAATTGCGAGGATCCAATCGAACCATTCAACGTGCCGAATTCACCGAGGCACTGAGACGAATGAAGCAGGGCAAGGCAACCGATTCGGAAAACCCGGAGGCTGAACTGTGGCGATCACATCACAGGAACGCCGCTGAGTGGCTATCACAGTTCTTTAATCAAATCGTGGAGGAAAGCCAGGCACCGACTAACTGGAAACAAAGCACAACAGTGTCTATTTAAAAAAAAAAAGGGCAATCCCTCCGACTGCTCTAACTACCGGCGTATTTGTTTACTCAACCGCACGATGAATATCTTAGAAATTGATCTTTGCATCCGTTGTAACTGAGTAAAAACCAGTTTGAGCATTGTCCGGGTATGCGACACGATCACTCATCCAAATACCAAGTAATAGTAAAATACTGGGAAGCGACCGAAGGGTCGGTTAAAGTAATGGTGGGTCGACATGTTTCATGCAGACATGAAGATCGCCGGCTCCACAGTGACATGGCTAATGACCATGATGAATTGTGTCAACGCAGCTTCCAAGCGGACCCCCATCGCCACATGGGAAAAATAATAATCAGAAGAAGAAGAGAAAGTTTTATTTCTACTAGGAGTCAGTAAAACGCAAGACAAGTAAACGTCTCCATAGTTTCCTAAGATTTTTATTTAGATGATAATACTAATGATACCGATGATTAAACACAAGATACATACGGTGAATAACGTTGTAAAAAGAATAATTATCCTTAAGAATAATTATCAGGATAATTATCATAAGAAAAAATCTGAGCAATCAAAACTTATCCAATATGTAGACAACTATCAGGAAAGATTCTTACATAAGATTTTTTTAAAAGGATTTTAGTTAATTTACTTTTAAAAAATTTCTTAAATGTTGTGGAGTGTAAAGAAAAACCTGAAAAAATGTTAGTAAATAAAATTTTTGTGTGCAAATACAAAACTTAATAGCGTGATACTCTGTATTAAATATTTAAAATACTTTTATTAATTGATATATCATTTTTACTCATTATCTACTCCAAAATAAACTGTCAAATATGTTTTTTGTTTGAACAATAGAAATTGTATATTACTGCTCTTGAAATTTTAATTTTTACAAAAAAATTGATTTAGGAATAAACCGATTTGATGATGTGCTATGTAGACGTAAATTTGTTCAATCAAAACGTAAAAAAGAGTGATTGTTAAAGAGTTGCGTCTTCTATTCGTTTCTTTGCTTATTTTAGTTTCTATTTGATAATTCCGAAACTTTCCTGGTATTTAATCAAACCATTTTATGTATAGTTAAAAAATCATTCTTGTTTGGAATAATTTGTTTATTTAAAATTTCAGAAAAAGTGATCTAAAATTTGGATTTTTTTTATAATGAACTGTTTGAAAATTATAAAAAATGTTTTTTATACTTTTGAAGATTATTAGATTTAAAAAACTTAGGCCAAAAAAAGTATACAATGTATCTCATTTTATTTGGTGTTAGGATAATTTCTACGTTTGAAATCAACAATTTACAACTTTACAACCTATTAGATATTGTGTGATATTACTCAGAAAAACGATGAAAGTAAAAATTAAAGTAAAAGAGAAAATTGACCTTATACTTTCACTAGTGTCACTGTAACACAGGTTTTTTTTTATTATTTATAAAATATCTCAGTAGACCGAGATATAATAAAAAGATTACTGCATATATATATATATATATATATATATATATATATATATATATATATATATATATACCTTTCATGTAATTTAAAAAGAAGATTTACTATTTAAAATTAATACTGAATAAAACATTGTCGTCTACAATGCAACTTAAATTACCTTAGTTTTTATACCGCTTTAAATAGGGACTATCTGAATTTCTCAGATCTTTACGGATTACCTTTATAAAATTATAATTTGAAATTTTTTTTCAAAATATGTCTCCGATTATAATTACTATTATAATAGAAAAACTTTTTGCCACAAAGATAATTTTTGTTTGTAGAATCTATTAAGAATACATTGTATTATACAATGCATCTTGTAGAATACAAGATGATCTTGTATCTTGTAGAATACAAGAATACATTGTATCAACAAAGAATGCCTAGAAAGTATTTGTACATAAACCAGATTT
Organism: Lycorma delicatula; assembly: GCF_047948215.1. NCBI lineage: Eukaryota > Metazoa > Arthropoda > Insecta > Hemiptera > Fulgoridae > Lycorma > Lycorma delicatula. The sequence goes on along the minus strand of NC_134456.1, from coordinate 67,503,029 downwards.
TAGGTACAGTTTACGATTTATTCCAATTATTTCTAAACAGCTAAAATTTTTAAATTATATAAATATAAGATGCATAAATTTACTGAATGTTGAACGACCCAATAAAAAAAAAAAAAATACAAAAAAGGGATCATTTTCTTTAGACAGCCATAATTTAGGAATTTTTTCTATCGGAGTAATCGAATAGTATAGTAGTTTAGTGTGTTTTTATAGCTTTAAACCTTGTATGTGGCTTATTTTATTACTTAAAGTAATTTTATAGGCTAATCAATATTATTTCTTTTAAACATAGGATACAAATTTAAATAACGTGTACTTCAGGCATGTTGCAATACCAACCAGAAATAAAGTTATGTAATACACAGTAGGCCTACTTTATAGATTTATTTCTTCATGAAACTTACTAAAAGATCTAGCCCAACAATAGTTAATGTTTTTTTTTTTGTTTTTGGACTAGATAAAAATTTTTTATCATGTGAGAAATTCCAGTTCCTACCGTATTCGCCAAGGAGATCAGCATAAATATCAATATTACTATTTTCATAAATATCAGTATTTAAAAAAAATTAATTTAATAATTTCTTTTGATGAATACGAAAAATATATTTATTATCGTAAGAGTAATTAAGACTAATACACAGATAGTCCTGCAGATATTACAATGATCTATTAATAGATAGATGTCTAAAGATTTAGATCTTTAGACGTGATCTAAACGAAGCAGAGCTTTATACTTTTATAATATAAACTATAATTTAACCATAATTTTAAAGCTATAAAAAAATATGACGCACATTTTTAAATATAAAACAAGCATTTTCGGAGAACAATATACGTCTCTAAGATAAATATTATGTGTTAAAAAAACAAAATGTATTATGATATATTAACTAAGTGATGATTACGATTAACGGCTACTCAGTTCTTTTTTTTTTGACTGTTAATATTGTTAACTTTCCATCAGTTTTCGCTTGTTTCACTCTTTCCAGAAAAAGAATCCCCTTGAAATACCCAATTTAATAATATGACAAATCAGGATAAAAAAAAAAATTATTAGTTTATGCTTCATATTGAATGTAATATCTATATGAGTAAGTCTGTGCGTCTATTTTTGGAACTTCTACCATGCTGTAGAACTTTCAACCACGTTTCTGGAATTTTCCATGATGTAAAAATATATTTAAATGTAAGAAGCGTAACATAAAACATCAACGTAATCTTTTACGGAATGTGTTATAAAACATGAATTGATTAATTATTTTAAATTAAACAAAATCTTCAAGTAACGTTTGTTCTTAATAAGAAAAAGCTACTATACTAAGCTGCATGATAAGTAAAAGTTACTTTTAGTTTAAAATAGATAGCGCTAGTGGTATCACAGTATACGTTATAACAAAATGCAGAAACAAGTTACTTTATATCGCCTGCAATTTCTTGATCGGCTACTTGCGCAGCAATACGGCAAAACAAGTTGCCTTCCACTTCTATCAAAGTAAGGAACTTTAAAGAAGTACTTTTATTTATTTATAATACATAAAATTTATAATGCATAAATTATATATTACTGTTTTTACTATATTCATAAAACCACTTTCCTACGTACATATTTATAATTGCCCTGAATTTTTTTTTTACTTCAGTGATTTTTTATTTTGACTTATTAATAACATTATTACAATTTCCGTTTCCTCTAGTAAGAATTTAAATAGATGTAGCTTGTCACTTAGAACGAAGCTTTTATTTACTAACTTGTCCCCTAATATATGGGATTAATTTACATAGCAAAAGTTAGTAGGAAATTTTGAAAATTTTGATCGGAGTGAAATTAAGCATTCGACTTCCAATTTTTAATAGTTTTTCAAAAAAGTATGTAAAACTAATGTTTAACTAATATTTAAGATGAAACATCTAATTACCATTATTTTAACTTTTTTATTTCAGAAATCTTTTATAAATTAAATTATAAAAATTAATATACTACCAATTTATAATTTTTTTATTTTTTTTATTTATCTTTTACTCTTATAATAATACATTTTATCTTATTAGATAATAATAAAATTTCATTTTAAATCAAATAACAAAGAAGACTTTGTAAACTGAAATAAATAATATTAATAAACATTTAATTGTGAGTTACCAATGAATAGGTCAATAGGTTTAATCATCACTAGTTACCAGAGGATATTTTCTGCATCAACATCCACATGAAATCTCGGATTAGTAAATTATTTACTACTAGAAACATATTTTCTCAAGAAAGTATCAGAATATTATTAACAATAAAAATGAATACAGTAATTTCCGGCGGGTGGTAGCGTTTCGGCCGTGCATCCGGACGGCCCGGGTCCGAACGCCGGTCAGTCATGGAATTTTTTATAAACTAAAAAATTTCAATTTTATATACATATGAGCAAGCTTCAAGTTTATTATACGGTGAATTAATCGTAAAAAAAATTCTTTCAGATGTTGCGCTCTTTTCATCTAATTTTTAAATTTGACATTTAAACTAATTTTATATTTTGTTACCGCTTTATATAACAATAGTATGTATTGATTTATATATTAATTATGTGAAGGTTTGTTTTTTAACTGACTTGCAGAGAGAGGTTTCCATTGAAATCCTTCAAAATAATTAATATGAATACATATCTTATACAGAACACGTAAATATATAATAAACATAAGTAGGTCCATACAAATATGAATCCAAAGTCACTAAACACGTTCAGAATATAAAAAAAACAAATAAATCACCAAAACGTAGTCCTATCAATCATACAAATAATCGCAAATAACTAATCAAACAAAGAAACAGTGAAATAAAATAAATAGACACAAATAAAAAAGTGGCGAAACGAAATGAAGTATTGTTGATGCATAACATCCTGCGGTAGCAGATTCAACTAAGTTTCGGAGAAATTACAGTTCTAATGTACGTAGTCAATTTAGGCGCCTATCGTCATCGCTATTCTCTAGGAGATTAACTGCGAGAACTGCCGTATCTCAACTCGAACGGTTGTCAATCCGTGATAATCATGTACTTTATTCATGTTTTTCGCAAAGCACGGTGCTTCAGAAATACTTCTCAATAGTTTCGCTGTACGACTTCAATGTTACTCTCGCTCGTTGTACCCCATAGTTGGATTCCGTAGGTCCAAATCGGTTTCACGACAGTAACTAATTGCTAGTTTAATTGCTGAGTGCAACAATTACTTGATAGATAATGGTAATTGTGACCCCCTGCCTAGCAACTAACACATCTCCCTAAACTGATTGTTGAGCTGTTTCCGTTTCGCCCCAATAAAAATCCTCCACATCAGACTAAATTTATATGCACTTCTAAATATAGTACGCAGTAAAGCATGCGAGATAAAACACCATAAAATTGAACTCAAGAATCACTAAGTTGAACCTTGTCATCACAATCGTAACATGCGTAGATGTAGCAGTATTAACCTTCATCTTCCATTTAGCTAACTATTCGGTAATTACATCTAATAGAGTTTACATTTTTGCAGACGCTACGATAGGATTGCAAACGATGCAACTCTGATGTCCTCTGGAGTCGGGAGGTCTGCAGTGAAGATGAAGTATAAAATTGATCTCAGAACTGATCTGACGGACACCTGACCAAGTTTCAAACAATAAAGACAAGTCTTGATTGCACTTACTCTGGGAAAAATGTCCGTCCAGATAGCTGTGTAGGATGAAGTAAAGGTACCGAAGTAGCGTGTCTTGCCCGACCCGGACTTATGCATACATGTAATGTACGCATTTTCGCCGTCCAAGGAAAGGTTTTATACGTATCTACGTTTCTTTTTGATGTTAATTTAATATCAGTTATATCTGTGATACAAAATAATTGTTGCACTTCATACTACCACACCTTTCTGCCCCTAAAATGTAAAACAGGAAATTCCCCCTTGATATCTCTTCATTTCCTTTCCGTCTCACTTCACTCATGCCGAGTATGTCTTAAGTTATTTTTGACAATCTCATTCTTTGAATTCTCAATTTTTCACTGTTTAGTAGTGGTAAGACATTCCGTGTTCCAATTCTTAATCGTTTTTTATCTGTCTTGTTGAAGTTTTTGTTCTTTATAAACTTTGTTTGTCCTTTCTTCCCTAGAACTTCCCCATGTGCATGAAACCCTATTGTATACCCCTCTATGGGATAAAACTGAGGGGGCTTTACCTTCGGATACTTTTACAGTAAGGCCTACATCATGCCATGGACTGCTAATGATTCCCCGTGTTTCTTTAATGCAGTGATTTCCTGTTGCCTTCTGCATCCCAATGCCGTTGACTATATGGTTACTCCGCCTTTAGGAGCAATTTCCCACTACCATAAAAATAGAGTACCCTGCCTTCTCCCTGCTTATCCAGCCTTCTTAGAGGCTGTTGGCACTTGGTAGAAAAGGGATAACTTAAACCGGTGATCTATCGATCGCCAAAGCCTCTGCTGTGAAAATATGGCGCACCCTATTTTTACAGCTGAGGCTTTTACACCGGCTTTTTCACAGCTGAGGCTTTTATTTTCACGGCTGAGGCACCCTATTTTCACAGTTATATGGATGGCTATAGCCATCCATATAACCGCGGGTGAAGGTGAGTTTGGTATTTGCATGACATAGGCTGTTTGTGACGCATCTCATACCTTACATCTCACTACATTACTGTTATAAAAAGACAATAAATATATACATTATTATTTTTAGATAAAACAGCTAACAAACAAAAAAAAATTGTTAAATATTGTCGAAGAAATTATTTTTATTATTTAATTCTTTTTTTTTTTTGTTTGATCGAAAAAACTATAAAGGTATCAAGATACAAAAGACAACTCTCTAAATAATTTATTTTAAGCAACATAAATATAGGTTTTGAAGTAGGTCTTGTTCCTTAGTAAAGCTTTTTTTTCTTTATTTTGTGTGTTTTTTAATTTAAGATATGGGTAGGATAAAAAAAATGTAATCTAGCTAAAATCCGTTTGCAAAAAGAAAGAAAAGAAAGCTGCATTTTAAAAACAGTAAAAAAAAAAAAAAATAGAAAAAAAGAATGGAGATAAACACATAAGTGTAGCTCTATTAAGCTCGAACTTTGAATCCGTGAAATAAATTAGTTTTTAATTTTAAATTCTAGAGCTTTTTTTTAATTTTGTTTGAAAACACTTTGATATTAAATGAAAATAAAATTAACTGATTATGATATTAGGCTGCATGTAATTCAACCATTTCTCACGTATGTAAGAAATTGGACTATATTTTGATTGCAATACACTTTGAAGGCGATAACTTGTTAGTATGTAATAAGCCTCGTTTTACGTTAGGTTTATGTTGCAGCAATTGAAAAATAAACAATTATACAACAAAAAAAAAGAAAAAAAATATCTATAAATCATGTATGTAATTACCCTATATAATAAAATTCATGTAATTTTTCTTTTAAAAATCTTCCATTTTTTAGCTTGAAAAAATGTTATAAGACATTTCAAGAAACCTCATCTACAAAATTAAAAATTACTCATCAAAATCGTGGTGAAAGTTTAGTAAATATAAAGCATGAATAACCAAGACACAAAAACATACATAGGTGTTTTAACCGAAAAAAAAAAAAAACAGAATTTAGGTTTTGTATAATTCATCCATAAACCCTGAAATTTAATCCAATGAAATTATATTCTGGAACTAATGAGTAAGTTAGTATATGGAAGCTTAGCTTCTTATTCCACATCGATTAGTCTGTTACAAAATACGCTGGATAACTCTGCCCACAGACATAGATTAACTGTATTAAGCTTAAACCTTGTATTGTAATTCTCTAAATATATAGCTTTATATGTTTGTATATGGTTATACATTTAATAATATTTGCGTGGATGTAAGCGCTTTTAACTCTGTTATTTAAACATACAGAATAATAAATTTGAGCTATAAAATAATATTTTTCTTCGGAAAGTTAAGAAAACAAATAAAGTTCGTAATAAAGAAAAAGTATTCATAAAATCGTATTAAAAAAAAAATCAGTAAAACGTTTTTTTTTTTATGGAGTTGATCTCTCAGTTGTTCGTAAAGCGACTTTTGTTGCAATGTGTTATTTAAAACTTTTCTTGTTTGTTTTATGTCGGTCCAGTTTGTTTTTATTTTTTTCTTCCCTTATTAAAACAAAGTAATTTTTCGTTATCTTTTGTGTTGTATGAAATAAAATCTAAGAATACATTTACATCTATTATAAACGTGTTACAAAATGTTTGGTAATTTTTAGTAATAGTAAAGACATTAAAAGCTTTTTGTGTATTATTTTTTTGAACAAAACCTTTCACTTGAAAAATCAAATATCACTGTACATTATTTTTTTCTATTCATAAAAATGTTTTACATTGTACATTGTTTTACAAAAAAAGAAGAATAGGATTAAATGTCATTGAAAGATTTAATATTAATTTGGCTAGAAAAATTGAACTTAAAGCTAGCATACTTCAATTAAATTTTATTATTTATTGCTATAATAAGTTACATAATTGATGTAGTTACTGTTTGTTACTCAAAATATTATTTATTTTTAAGAGTTTTCCTTAAAAATGTTTAATTTAAATTTAAAACTAGGAAGAATAAATTTTCTAACAGAAGGAAAAATATGAGATTAATCATGAAAGATAGTGAAATATTCTGAACTAATGAAATTCATTTATTTACTAGAAAGTCAAACGAATAAATATTAAATGAACACTGTTTTATATACTGATAATTATTGCACAATTTATATATTATTGTAGTTTTATTTTTGGGTAGCTAGATAGCAACATTAATCTATGTTATGTACAATATAATTTTTATTTACGTAAATAGGAAAAAAAAATTTACCCGACCCTTCTAATTCGCTGACACGTTGCCAGATAACCGTGAATTGCGCAATTTTATACTAACATTAATAAGATTATAAAATACTCTTAATTTATCTCTCAGACTGATAATAGTATAAATTCTTAGTTATAAGCCAACTGAGAGTTTATTGTAAATTTTAAGGATTTTTGTTATAATAATTTTAAGAAAAATAATATTTTGAAGAAGCTGTTAATTTAAAAAAAATATATTTATGATTTGATTTTTTTTACTGTTCCCTTTTGATAAAAATAATTAATCGGGTAGTGCGATTTATTTATAAGCTTATTTTACTTTCTCATCAAACTACCCTTAAAAGAAAGTTCGATATAAAGACATAATCCAGGCATTTCCACCAAATTGTACCTAACAAATTTTGGGTTTTCTAAGAACGTTTGGAAATTTGTAACTTTAATTACTATCAAATTATATCAAAATCAATCAAAAAAATTAATTTTTGCTTGTTGCAGCCATGAATTAATAATAATTTACAGATATAGTATTTAATCTTAATAATGTTATTATAAGAAAAGTTCACAAAAAAGTCTTAAGATAAAAAACAAATTAAGAATATTATCAATTAATCATTCACATTGTACAAGGGAAGAGCAGAGGTATTAACCTATAAGTGTATGTTTTAATGGAAGAATTTTCTTCATTATAAAAATGTAATATATTTACTATTTAATATTTATTAATCTAATATATATATGCGAAAATTTGTTTGTTTACAACATCAACAAACAAGAAATAACAGATTGCTTTCACTAATTTTTTTTTTTAATAATTCTTCTTCCTTTAATCAATATCTGTAAAGTTTGTAATATTCTCATAACCATGAGGATAACAAAAGCGTCGGAGCTCTAAGGGGTGGAGCTCTCGAGATCCATGACTAACTGATCGAACAAGTGAAGCGAGTTCTGATCTGATAGCATGTATGTGTGTGTGTATATATATATATATATATATATATATATATATAAACAAATTACAACACTATATTCTAATATTTTTTTTCTCTGTTCCAGGAAATGAACTTTAAGCTCTCAGCTGAACTTTACAACTGATAAAGCTATGGAGCTGTGTAACGACAATATTATTGTTAATTTGTGGAACTAATATGGAAAAAAATTGTGTTAATGTTTTATAAATTTTATTTTATATTCGTTACTAAATAGTATAATATAACATTAAATTAAGTTCACTGTATCTAACTTTAAGATATATTTTCTTCCAAATAGCTGATGATAACCATCTTTTATGCATTGTTTAATTTCTTTTTATTCCTAACTTTTATTTGATTCATTATATTTTCCGGTTGTTTTTTTCATTTTTTCTCTTTTGGAAATTAAAATTTAGTATAATTACTTTAATTAAACTTATATTCACTAAGTAATGTTTACAAGAAACGAAAATTTAATTTTAAATAAATAAAAATATATGACTATATTTATATAGATATGTAATTTGCATAAAATGCATTGTAAAACCATTGTAAATAATTATAGATAAATAGTTACGTTAAATTACCATAAGTTAATTAATTAATCATTGAATAATAATTTATTCTAAGGGAACTGTAGAATTTATTCTATTAGGTATAAATATTTGTTTCTTTTTAGTACTTAATTATTTTTTTAAATATTGACATAAAAAAATGTGATTTTTTTTGTTTTTTTTTTTTAAAAAAAAAAGAAAAGATAAATAAAACAGGGTATATGAATATGAACCAAAGAGTACTGTAACTTAATGATAATAATTTCTACTTCTTGATGCAGTAATTTTCATGTCTTAAAAAATTCATGTATAAAAATAATCTGTAAATGTATTACATTCAATGGTTTTTATCTTATTTAATTTAAAAAAATGGCAATTTTGTATATAAAATGAGATAAAATTACAATAAGAAATTTGGAAAATAACATAAATTATTTTATAACATATAATCAAACTTAAAATGTTTTCATATAAAATACTTTCTTTTTTTAATCTGGAAGTTACTTTTAAATATTACATATATATTTTTTTTTTATAAAAGTAAAAATAACCAAAGTTTATTTAGTTTTTAATTTTATACAATTTTCTAGTTTTATTCTAGTCTCTAATAAAATTTCTATAAAATGTTTAGTTTATAATGTTAATAATAATTTGTATATATTTTGCCTACTAATATTTAACTTACCTGCATATAAAATTTTAATACTAGTGTAGCTGTTATTTCTTACATTATATGGGTTTTGTTTACTGTACATATACCTTATCATTTAATAGTTAATGTAGGCATCACAATACGTCTACTAACATGCATTTTATTTTTTATTAAGTAAACCTTTTACGTTACATTATCATAACCGAAATATTATATTATTAAATAATCTTAGTTATAAATTGTAACCAAAACTTTGTTATAAAAAAACAACTACATTTAAGTATTTGTAATTTAATTTCTTTTATATTCTTTTAATTAAGTTACTCTTTTATATTAATTATTTCTGTTATAATTCTTATTATAAAAATTAGTACATAAAAAATTAAACATGAATAATGTGATTGTTTACTATATAAACAGAAAATATGTTGTAAAGAGTTAAATTACGAGTTGATTAAATTCAAACAGTATGGAACTTTTGTACAGAAAACCTGCAAAATATGGTAGCAAGCTTAATGCTGAGATAAATAAACTTAGGCAAGATACGACGAACGTGGTGACAGCAATTTTTTGCTATATCATACACTGATTGGATCATAATACTGTATATATTGTAGCCTACTGGTACGATTATTCTATAAACTTTATTAAGATTTTTAGAAAAATTGTTAACTGTATGTCTGCTAAATTATACATAAAATAATAATAATAATAATAAATTGAATACGTTCATATACCAAACTTCATCTCAATCAGTGTAACAATTTAAAAAAAAATAATATATTACTTACAGCTTAGCTGTCTACCAAATTTTTTCTGAATGCTTTTGAAGCGTAAACCATTTCATAAGATAAAAGTTGTTTCATAATATTTTTTTAACGGTTAAACTTTATAGTAAGAGGAAAACACAGCTAACGTGCTCAGACAGATTAAATAACAATTTTAATAAATTATTCAACACGTAACAACTTTTCTTATTTAAATAATAATTTAAGAATAAAATTATAAATTACAACAACGCAAAGGTAGTATAATCAAATAACCAGAATATCAGACTTTAATTGAGCGAGCACGGGGTTAGTTTTTCTCTTAAAATAGATTTAAACATTACTAAAATTTTAGATGTATTAAACTGTCTGATGAGGTAATAAATACTATGAAAGTGCTCACTACATTAAAAGAAAACGAGACAGTGAGTAGTAGCTGAGGTACTAATATTTATTAAACATAACCGAAAATAGGTGTTTCACTTTAGCTTTCGGAGAGAATGAATAAATTTTGATCAGCTACAGGAAGTGTGAATTTTATTTCTAAAAACGAATTCTTAAAATAAATAAATAAAAAAATTTTTTTTGAGTTTTAGATAGTTAATTCACCATAAACGCATCAACGTTGTGAATGATAACTTTTTTTGGAAATTTTGACGAAATTTTTGGGGAATTTGAAAACAACCATGTTGATTTAGAACTCGAAGTAGGAGAATTCTGGGCTAAAATCCAGATCAGGTTGATGTAATACTGAAGAAGTACATCTCTTTTACTTTCTTCAGTTTTAAAATTTCAATAATTAATTACCCATAGATAAAAATATTTAGATTATTATTATTTCATTAAGCAGTTAGCCTTCTTTAAAAATAATTTATTTTGAAATAGTCTAGTTTTTAATCTAGGGATTTTGCCTAATAAAAGCGGACAGAGATTTTCAAAATAGTATAAGTGAAAATAATAATAAGTAATCATTCTTTTAGGTATCGAGAGCCAAATTTGATTGTACCGAGATCGATACTTTGAAAGTATTTTTCTTTCTTTTAAGAAATATGAAGTATTATATTACTCAAATCGCTGAAAAATTAAACTCAATTAAATTTAAATGAGCTTTAATTTTTATTTAAATGTCTATAAAAAGTTACAAAATCCATACCGAACTTGAAGTCTGATTAATAAAACAAAAATATTCATTAGTTTTTAACGATTCTGCTGTATTTATTTGTAGATATTTGTTTTAAATTAAAACAATAACGGAAAAACAGGAAATAATTAATTTATAAAGGTTATTAATTTTTATTTTTAATTCTACTTATATCTTTACACGTGCACACGCACGCACGCACACACACACACACACACACACACACACACACACACACACACACACACACATATATATATATATATATATATATATATATATATATATATATATATATATATATACATTCACACACACACCTTCATTATGAAGCAAAATATTTTAATATATAATATATTTTTTCTTGATTTCGATTAACAGATGTCAGTAATAGCAGTAACAGACATATAACATATTTTTAAAAACCTGATTTCATTTGTTGTTAATATTTATTTTTATCAATATTTATTGTCTAAAATATGTTCAATATTTTATTTAAAATTTTTGAAATGTATATATTATAAATATGTATCAATAAAAATGATATAATTATTATTATTATATAGTTCAATAATTTAAAACATATTTAAATAATTCACTATAAAATAGAATTGTAAAGAAAATTATAATTATAAAAACAACATTGTTAAAATATGTTTCACGTTATTATATAATTTTTATATAAATGTTGAAATTATAATTATCTGTTATACCTTAAATTAATTTTAACCTGTGACCACTAGATTATTAAACAATATACTGTTAGATATCTAATAATTTTAATTAGCCTAATTAATTGATGTACTTAAAATTTTCAATAAATAGTAAGGTTTAGTTCAAATTTGCTTCACTTATTAATAAATAAATAATTTTTAAATATAAGTTGTATTAATAACTGTAAATTTATTTATACAGATTAAAATAAAATGTATTATAATTTTTACTGTGGAAGCTTTTATTACACGAAGATTGTTTAGTTTATATATTCTGAATAATAATTATTATTGTAAACTTTAATACAGATTTACTGAATGTGTATAGTAAAAAAATAAAATTTTTTTTTCAAAAAAATATTCATATTCATAGTTATTTAAGCCCGTGTTAAGTTTTATTTATTAATTTATAATATTTTTTGTTAAAAAATATGTATGCTGATAATTTTTGTAGTCTCTTCAGTTATTTCATTATGTTGATACGCGTTTCCATTTCTTACTCTTTTATATATCTTTTATATAATGTCTTAATATCTCTTACATCATACTTCCTTATCTGTCATTTTATGCACTTTAATTGTCTACTTCATCATTTTAGTGTTTTTAGCCTCTGATTTTTTTTTCCAGAACCTAACTTATTAACTCTGAACGCCTAATGTATTAGTCATCAACCTTCAATTTTTTTTTCTAAGATTCTTCATCAATTTTCTCACTTCTTCAAACTGTCTTTAGATCTCTTCATTTCATATTCTATCAAACCAAATTATTATTTGGTTTGATAGAAACCGTCATACTGATTATTATTTGTTTTTTGGTTTTCCTTTTATTCATGTTCTGTAGCCATGAAGCGGTTGATTCTAATGTAATATATACTATTTGGCTGTAAAAATACCTTTTTTATCCTATTTTTTTTGGCTTTTTCAAAATCACATCAAAAGAGGCTACAGAGATAGTGAAAGTCTAAAATTTGCTATTCTCAGTTTCAGAATAATATTGCTACGCGATATAACATCGCGTAGCAATATCTATATTCTTTGGTCTCAATATACACGGATTGCTAATGTTAAAAATATCTACCTCATATTTATTCACCATTAGTATACGTGCAGTATTTCCTATAAATTTCTTTAAAAATGTAGAAATAATTCCTATGATCATTAAATAAAATTCGTTAAAACATTTGTTTTATGTATTCTCCTTTTATTACTTCAAATATTTCCTAACTTGAAGAAAATTTTCAATTTCAACAAAAATTTTACTTATTATATTTTCTTTAAATTTTTAAAAATCTTTGTATATATAAGCAAAACAAAGCTCACGTATTTTTTATTGTAACTATTAAAACAGTGGTCCTAAAAAACTGATTTTTTTTTAAAGGGATATTACTTAGATTCTTTCAAGATATCATCTTCAGACTGATAAATTTTTATGGTTTTTCACTGGAATTCAGAAAATATTTTTAACTCAATGGGTAATTAGAAAAAATAAAATTTCAGAAGAGTAATCATTCCAGTGAGTCAAGATACTGGCACTAATAATCATTAACTAATGAAACTTAAAAAAATAGAATTCACAAAGAATTAATTCTGGATAGATGAATAATGTGGTCATCCGGCAGCCTGAAAATTATTTTTATAAAAAAAGGTTACAGACTTCGATAACAAAGTAAATTAATTTTATTTTTATGTTGAAGAATAAATTTGTAGTGTAATGAAACAAAGGTACAGTAAACTTCAAATATTGTGCTTGTTCAACCCTAGAGCTTTATGCTGATGTAATGTTTCGTTACCAAATACTGATCTTTGATTAACAAATATTAAAAAAATATTTTTTATAGTAAAAAATATTAATTCTTCTACAAAAACCTATTATCTTAGACTTTTTTTATGTCTTTTCTCACTATTTTTAATCGTTCACGTTAATTTTCTAAATAAAAAAACTTTTTTTCATTGAACTATTAAAGAAATTTTAGATTTTATTTAACAGTGAGTGAATACTGTAATACCATAATTAAATTTTAATTAAATATACTTATATTTAACTTGCAATAAGAATATCAAATTATAAACTTGTCACCAGCAGGTAAATCACCCGTCCAAAACAATATTGAATAACCAAGTAGTAAACATCAATTCATGTAAGATAGATCAATATTTCATTAATTGTTAAATTTATTACTAAAATTTCTATAAGAGAAAAGAGTCAAGGAAAGGTTTACATGTCCTCAAATAAAGTTTGATTCTTTTCACAAATGACCTTCTTAGATTGGCCTTAGTTGAAGGCTAGAAATTATTGCAATTTCTAGCCTTCCAACCACGTCTTCCAATTTCTAGGCTAGAAATTATTGCCATAATTTCTAGCCTCCCAAATAGTCCACAAAATTTCAAAAATATACTTATTTCCAAGCTATTTGAGTTATAGACATCTATTTATAACTTCAGTGAATAAGTTTCGTTTTATCACACTTAGATATTTAAAAAAAAGGGAGCACATTTTTTAGCCTAAAAAAGAAAACTAATTATCTTTTCCTGACCAAAACTTTGTGGGATCAGGAGATTTCCCGATACAATAAGATGCTTTCTTCGTCAGTTCACTCTAAAAGATCAAATGGGCATCAATAATTTTCTTTTTGTTAATAGAGAGAAAACGGTAAGACAAACTATTTTCCTAATAACTGTAAATGGTTATTGGAAGGTTTTTTAAAATATTGGGACTCTTTATCGGGTCATAATCATGCAGATTGTATACCGGTCAGAACTGGTAATGAAACGTGAAAATTCTAATTGTATATGAGATGGTAGAAAGATTGTTCATCGTTAGACCTGAATCTACTGAGTATAAGCTGAAAATCTAACTGGATGTGAATTGTGTAATAAAGGTTGTGTAGGAATGTGACTGCATAATCTTATCTTTCCTGATGTATGGATAAGTACTATTACTATAATTATCTACGATTTAAATTAAAAAAATATAACTAGATATTGAAAACTGAAACAAGTATGAAGAAAATATATATAATTTAAATTGTCAAAAATACTACCCAAAATACAAAAATATATAACAGAAATCTATGTAATTTTAAATTGTTATATAAAACATGAAAATTGGACACACTATTCAAGAATGAAGGCTAATCAATAGAAGTTTTCGTGAGAAAATACTATCTGTCTTACACTGATAATATTCTTATCAGATGAAACCTGAAATGAAGCGCTATTCCTAATCAATTCCATTCCATCTATTGTTTATTCTTGTTTTTACTTTCTCTTGAACGTAAAAACATTTAAATTATTTACTTTTGTATTTTTTATATGTTTACGTTTTAAATCTTTCATTGCATAAACATTATTCTTATTAAGAAGGCTTATTTAGAACGAATTCATTTCTGTAAATAAAGAACTTAAATTATATTTTGTTATTCATAAACTGGATCGAAAAACTTATAAATAAATATTATTATATTTAGAATATAGATTTGTAGGTTTATTAAAAATAAAATGAGTTACTTTCACGAGAATTCAATCGAATTTCAATGACTAAACGTTTAAAAATTATATATCCTTAACTATTATCAGTTAGTTCTAGTGAGTTATTTTTATAAAAATTATAATTAAAAACGGATTGGCTAAAATACTGAGCAAATTTGTTCTCTTGGCACAGAACTTTTCATTACAGTTTTTTTCTTTTTTTTTACTAATTTTTACACTTGTTGGCCTATCGCCTATGTTTTATGCGCGATATTACAAAAATAACTTTTTCTTTTGTGAAAATTTGGTTTTAATGCATTACTACAGAAAATATCAGTCATAAATCTCTAATGTATCTCTTTATATAAACAGGAAGCGTGTACTTCTATGTAAGTACGCTTCCTGTTTATTTTTATCGTGTACTTAGAACAAAATAAAATTCAATGCAATTCGATTTCTCAATATTAGGCTTAATGATTTGTAGTTAAGGATTCGCATCCTAGCAGCTGTACATTTCCTATCAGTTGCATGAAACGTGCCTTCTGGCAGAGAAAGTACTCCATGGATAACTGTGGACGAGTTGTACCCTAAAAATACCCACCAACTCTAAACTAAAATCTAGGCTTTGCTGTAGTGGTTAAGTAGAAAGGAAATTATAAGTAAGTTATCACCGTCTTAATATATTCGTAACATTCTGACTACCAAACTACACATCGAAGAGCTTAAAAGACCTTTCATTATTAATATAAAATTTATTTCATTTATATCGTGCATAAAAATTAATTACCATACATTTCGCGATGGAATTAACTATGAAATAATATTTAACTCTTATCGTGAATCGAACCCATAAAATATATAATTTACATCGGCAAATGACCACATTATTGATTTTTAAGAGCGCGAAACTCCTATTTCAGCCGCCTTTTGTAGATGAAGTGAGTGATATATACAGTTACTCAGTGGAAAAGTTTTCAACTAGATATTATTTTTAAAGTCACCCAGAATGATACTGATTTTTCCGTCTGGATAAAAAAGTTTATAAAACAATAACTAGCATGCATGAAAAAATCAACATAAATCATTATATACATAATCTCAACTACATGCTACAGGGAAAAATAACTGAAAACATCACATTTCACGCACTAAATATCTGAAAAAAAGACCTAAATCTCTATTGTAATAATTTCTTAAGTAGGTTCTGCTTCAATATAAAAATTATAATTTACTTTAATGAATCAGTTTTTTTTTTTTTTGAGAGCATTTGATTCATATTCCATCTATTATATGATTAGATTTATTTTTTGTGTTTCTGTTATTAATGCCATACTGTTATTAATCCAACGCCATAAATTTATTTAAATAGGATGAACGAATGAATATGTGAAAATAAAAATGAGCAAAGTTAACAAATGATACATTTGTAAACACTTAAGTAAATTGATTCATCACCATCCATATATGTGAATTGTTCGCTGACAAAGGAAAGGTCATCGGTCTCTTACATATTCATAATCAATGAAATTTAATTCATTACTCATGCCCAGTTTAGTTGATACATTGACAATGAAATTAAAATAGTCATAAATATAAAATAGTCATAGTACAGGAGTATTTATTTAAATATATGAGAAGGCATGACAAATAGGAACGCTACGTGATATTTATATTATCAAGAATCAAACATCTCTTGTGTCAATGAAATCTCGTAGTCATCACAACCACCCACAGTTGGCAATAAGATACAGAATAAATAAAGATACATCAGAAAACGATTTTTTTTTTTGCCAGGGGAAGGACGAATAACAAACAAAACCCAAAATTATATCATTACGTGACTAGAATGAATACAAAAAAATTTTCAATATGGACCACTATCTCTGAAATTGTAGGTAAAACTATTGCAATCTTTTTTTTTTTTGGCGAGAATAAAATACACATTTTAATTAAAATTTCCTTCAATCAATTGTTAGTTCTATTCATATTTATGTATTCACTTGTGGAGAATAGGTTTAGAACAAAAGGAGTTGGCGTAATTCTACAGAAATAGTTCGCTGAAAATGGTTATGGCGTAATTCTACAGAAATAGTTCGCTGAAAATGGTTATGGTAGCTAAACCTGAAGGCATGAATGAAAAAGAATTTTGTGGTTGGAATGGGGAATCTAAAGAGGAAAGACTATGCAGAAGATTAGATGCATGCAAACAGTATAGTGGAATAACTACTGAAGGATTTCAACGCTTAACAGGGAAAGGATAAATAAAAAAATATTAAAGTCAAGGAACTAGAAAATCGAATTAACAATAACAATTTATACATAATCTAAATTACGTTACACTAAAATACATGAAAAATAAAAATAGTCTGGTTTTGAGTGTAGATGTAGTCTCGTTATATATATTTTTTTAGCGTGTTCAGACAGATTTAATTTGGTTTATGTAACACTTTTCATTGTTTGATTGATTATGATAACTTATAATTAAGTACTTTTGTTTGTTAGCGATTACATAGCGTTTTCTTTAAGAGAAGTAAAAAAATAATATATGGTACAGAATAAGACGATTGAAGCATTTTCTTTTTTAATAAGGATTTACTATTCTTTTTTTTTAAAAAAGGAATGTGATAATCTAAAAAGATGATAGATGAATGTTCGATGACAATATTGAAGGTATATTAAATGGGGTTGGGGGTTTGCCTAATTCTAAAGCAAGAGGATTTGACGGAAGTTTCAGAAATGAGAGCAACTTACCCCTCATTCTCTAGGACACAATGTGATGCATGACTTGTCGATACACATTCATGAGACTCATTTGCTAAAATATTGTTCTTAGATAATAACAGTCTTTTTATTCGAGATAGATGCTTTCTTGATCGATCCATACAACGGCCTTGAGTCAATCGATTAATCATGACACTCTTGATTGATGTTCGATTACATTGCTTATTTTTATCTCCCTCTGAATTCAACATACTGTGGATTATAACTTTCATTAGAAAGATTTATAGTTTTCAAAAAATTAGGTCAGTTGTGACAATATTAAAGAATTAGAATCGTTTTAAGTAGCTAAAAATAGTACGCTAAACATTATATTTAAATAAATTGGGAAACAAGTTACACTTCAAACACCGTTTATAAAATTTAATTAACATTTATATCTAGATATACTTCATTTCTAGATGTACGTCTTAACTGTTAAAGAAACATCATCAATATTACAGATAAACGTAAAAAACTTACAACAAAAATTAATTAACAAAACCCGAAGATAAAAATAATTTTTAATATTGTTATAAAAAAAACAATATTTATAAAACTTGATAAAAAAGGATTTTTAGCAACGGTTTTTGAGTAGTAATAAATTAAAAGAAAAAAGTACCATGAAATAATTATAGTTAACAATTAGATATTTGTTTGCGTTTTCATATGTACTTATTCCGTACAGTCGACAAGCAAAGTGCTGTAGCAAATGCTACACAAATCTTTTTGCAAATAGTTTTTAGTTCATAATTTGTTTTTTCAGTCTGTTTACACATCAAGCTTAAAAATTATATGATAAATATATTTGTACAAAAAAAATTAATTAAAAAAACAGTTTTTCATGCAATCAGAAAAATAAGGAACTAATACACTAATAATAAAGCTGTTAATTATAAAAAATATAGCCTTTTTAAATAACATGATTGAAATGTATTTATTTTTTACTTTTGTTTAGCTATATTATATATTAGATTTCATAATTTAAATATTATTAAAACTTTCTAATTTAATGACTGATGAAGTATCATATATGTGACTTGAGGAAGGAATCACCGGTCTATTTGTTTTAACCAATTTGAAGAAAAAAAATTCTTAACAAAATTGTGTTCTGACATTCTGATACTGGAGCGGTGAAATCTATCGTATTATTTAATTTGTAATACTCGTACCCATTATTGCTTGTATTATCGTTACACGCGTACTAAGATGTACTGGTGGCTATTCTAAGAATTTTGGATTCTCTCATCTGCAGTGGTAAATCGGATGTACAAAAAAGAATCTCGGAGATCTAATTTGTAATAAAATCTCTTGGTTAAGGTATACGTGTTGATTTAAGGGAAGAATAAAAGATAAAAAAGGAAAGTTTAATTTGCTAGCATGACCGTAGAGTGATTCCCTATCTTTTCACCAGACAGCGCCACTAGTAATGATGGTGACTCATTGCAGCCTTCTTTTTTGGTTATTCTAAATGTAAATTTTAAGATACAGTTCAACGTGTGTTCTGCAGAAAATTTAACCGAGATCCTTCAAGTGACAATAAAATATGCTGATGACATAATCGCTTTAAAGACTGGATATCTGAGTAAAAAGAAAAGTACGGGTTGAATAAGGGTGCTAAAAAAAATTAATCATGAACGGTTCAGGGAGGTTTTTCTGCGTAGTCCTAAAAAATCTGTTCTGAATGCCAGCTGCGAACTAGCAATGCCGGTGATGCGCTTATGCGGTGAACTAGCAATGCGGTGATGCCGGAATGTTTAAAAATAAGCTTATATAGCAGCCATACCGTTTACAGCTGTTTCAAGCTTTGAAGAACCTACCATCTACGCTATGCATAGCGATTTCGCAATCGAAATGTTGTAGCAGGAAAGTAATTACTTTCTTGATCGTATTGTGTTTAGTAATGAGTCAACATTTTATCTCAGTGGGAAAATAAACCCATATAATGTTCATGTCTGAAAATCAGGAATTCCCATGAACTCTTACAATGGAAAATTAAATATTATCTGAGAGATACTCCGCCGGCAAAATTTACGAGGTGTTTTTTTTCGCAGAAGCTAGCGTAAAAGGAGTTGCTTATTCGGATATGCTGAGTGCACGGCTCTATCTTCACCTCCAAGATGGACAAGGGAATTTTAGTTGGCAACAACATCGGACACCTCTCTGGCATAACTCTGTACGGGATAGGTTGTATGACATTTTCACTACTCCTAGATTTGTCGGCATAAATCAGATGAGTGAGCATGTTTGCGGGGGTCTCTAAGGTAACCCAAGCTGATTTTTTATCTTTTCGGTTTTATAAAGTGTCTTGTGTATGCGCCACCACAATCTACTGATCTTCCCAATTTGAGGCATATAACTTCCGTTACTCCAAACCCGATTAAAATGTAGAACGAACTATATTATCTGTTGGATGTATGCCCCGTGGAGAAAGGAGCCCGATTAAACACTTATAGGGAAAAACTCTTAACAGTAACGGTTTCAATTTATTTGTAATTCATTACTGTTAAATCAAATTTATGCGATATTAAATCGATTTAAAACCTTGATATTCTTCTGTGTTCAGCCTGTCCAAGACACCTCTTTATCGAATCATAGATTTCTAACCAAAATATATATTTATAGTAAAAATAAAAAAAATTAAGAAATATCTGTATAATTTCGACTGTGAAAAGTGATCAGAGGATTGTTTTTCAATAATACCATTAGGGAATGTGATAGTACATGACAAATATTTTTTGGTACTTACGTATTAACACCACCGCAGCTACAGCTTTATTAAAAAACAAAGTACTTACCGTAATACCGTAATTTTTAACAACAAAGTAACACCGTATTTTTTTGAGTATTTATTTAATAAATTCAGTAATTATTGCAATTATTTATTATTTAAATAATCAAAACACTCCTGTTAATTAGTCAAGGTTAGCGAGCAAAGCGAGCGTAGGTTAAGTTTGGTTAAATTATATTTATTAAATAAATAAATATTTTAAATAACCATTTATTAAAATTACTAAAGTGACTGTTTTGAATCTATGTTAAACTCTATATCGGCCCATTTTCCACCGAAATCCGATTGACTACTTTGTTTTTAAATAAACCTGTAGCTGCAGTGGCGTTAACACGTAAGTACCTATTTTTTTATTAATTCGATTGTATATATATTGATCCAGATTAAGAGTTGGAAATTTATAAGGTCAGCTATGACTAGTAATTCAACGGTGATTTTCCTATATTTCAAAGAAAAGAAACTTAATAATTGATTTTAAAGGATTTACCTCGATTTTCCAACTCAAATGAAATATTGCTGTCAAAATTCGTTTGAGAGATGCTGAAAAGTACAATTAAATATGGCGTCAATAGCAGATATATGGCGTCAATAGGAGATTCAGATTTATAAAGATTTGCTGTGTTATTAGTATAAGGTTAACAATATTTTTTCTACAACACGTATTATCGGAAGAGTAAATGTTGGCCAAAAGGAGTGAGAAAATTAAGTCTGTTCTTGGGAACTCCTCTCACTAGGATATATACTCTTATAAAATTGAATATCTTTTTTATCGTGCAGTAAAATATTTAGACGTAAGGAGAGATTTTAATATACTAAATTAAATAAAAGGTAGGATGATAATTGTAAAAAAGGCCGTTATTCCAAATCTAGTCCCAATCTTTGATCGGGTAGATAAGTACTAAATACCACGTTTATATAAAACATAAGTTCGGAACGTGAAGCAGTGCAATCGCCTGGTACAATTGGTGGACTGGAACATCCATGAACCACTGTATCTTATAATAAAAAGTTGTGAATTTAATATGCAATTTAAAGAAAAACAATGAAGTATATATACATATTTTTTTAGTATTTATAGAAAATAGATGTTTCCTTAGACTAGAATGATAGTTATCGATAATTTTTTACAAGTAATTTATTGTGAAACTGTTTTAATCCTTCTGAAATGTACGAATGGGCAAAGTAAAAAATTAATAAAAAATGGTAGGGGGAAAATCATCTGCATTAAAAACTAACATACGTTATATGAAAATTAAATCATGATATACTTAAAAAAGGAAATTTTTATTATTGATCGTAAGTACGCCATTATAATAGATTCAGTCTGAATATTTGAATACGTCACTGTTTCAAAGTAGGAAATTTTCACAGATTTTCTTAAAAGAAATAAGTAGTTTGTTAAGAAAACATAATTAAATAAGTATTAATAATACTAACTAATTTGTTATTCAAAAAATTAATACAATTTTTGAAACTAATTAAATTTATTCGAATGTGAGTACTAAATCGTTGATACCGTTGATACTAAATCGTTGTTTATTGATGGTTGGATTTCAATTAACCACAAATCTCAGGAATGGACGACCTGAGTTTGTTCAAGATTACTACATACTTACCGGTACAATTAATTACACTGATAAGTCGATAATGAATTTAATTGTTGATGCGACTTTAAATAAAATTATTTTTAAAAAACTAAATTTAAGAAGCATATTTTAATTCGGAAAATTGTGAATGTAACTAATTTTATTTTAAGTCAAAAATAAATTTATTTACCGGATAAATGTTATAAGCATCTGAAAATAAATTGGCCAGCATTAAAATAGCAAATAATTGTTCATATAGTTCATTGTAGTTATTTATTGAGGATATTAATAATTTAATAAACAACTTTAATATTGTACTAAAATAAAAATAGTTTGGGGATGACGTAAAACTTAAGGATTTTTTAGTTTATTAACATCAAATCAAAATTTTTAATATGAGAAACTTTTTAATAAATACATACACTTCAATAAATGCATACATTAATTTTGAAAATTTATTTATCTATTATATGTGTTCTACAGTACTATTAATAAATTCAATGAGTGTAACAAATTTAATTAAAACAAGAAATAATTAATATAAAAAAGCGTGTACGATAACTTAGTACTTAGTAACTTCAGTTATTATTTAGTTATTAAAAAAAGGTGTATCTATGTACATAATTTTTAATAAAAGCAACAATCTAATAACTTTATTTTTCCAGTTTTAAATTAAAATTTTTTTTTTTTTAATTATTTTTCTTTATCCTTTCTTTTTATATTTCAATCAGCGTATAAGGATATCAGTATATTTTTACAACAAACATATCGGAAGGGTAAATTTTTCCAAAATAATTTAAAATTATTTTAAAATAAAAATTAGATCCTGTTTCTGAAAACTACCCTCACAAGGAAATAGCTCCCATTTCTATAATTGTAGGGGTTAAAAGAAGTGTATTATTTATCTAAGTAGTTCTTACATTATAAATAGTTGTTATATTTTAAAAGAGTTCTTATAATAGTTTTTAGTTCAGGCTTATTTCCATTTCCCATCTTCCTGCAACCTTTCATACCTGATGGCGGAGAAGTACTTAAATCTCTGGTGGGGTGCAACCTCCGCCGTTGTAAGTCGGCAGGTGGGGCCGGGCATCGAACCTGGAACGTAATCTCACTTCCAGCCGACCAAAAACCTGTACGACTAAGAACTACTGGTACGGCCAAGGACACGTAAACGTCGTTACCATAATCGAAATCTGTCTTCAGAGTACTACGTCTTCGTAGAGTTGCCCTATATGTGGTCGGAGGAAGATCTTCTGACCAATATATTGCATCGAGTGAATGAGAGCGGTTGGAAATCCAAACGGCCGTGGGTTTTCCTCATAGAACACATTGCTAACTGGAAGTAACTGGAAGTAACTTTAATTTTGACTAGCTCCCCCGGTATTATTCGTTTGCTAATCCATAATTAAAAAAAAATATATATTTCTCCATATATACCGTGTAGGAAGTGTACCTCCTCTATGAATCATGAGACCTTGCCGTTGGTGAGGGGGCTTGAGTGCTCAGGGATACAGAGTAGCTGGACCGAAGGTGCAACCATATCGGAGAGGTATCTGTTGAGAGCCAGACTAAGGAATGATTCCTGAAAGAGGGCAGCAGCTCTTTCAGTAGTTGTTAGGGGCGTGAGTCAGGACGACTTAAACGGCCGTATCAACATCACTCAGTCCTCTGAGTACTGCGCAGCTGAAAGCAATGGAAAACTACAGCTGCTTTTTTTCCAAGAAAATGTGGCTCTCTGCATTTTCACATATACAATAATGGAGGCGCCTTCCTTGGTAAAATATTCCGGAGGTAAAATAGTCCCCCGTTCGGATCTCCGGGTGGGGACTACTAAGGAAGGGGTCACCAGAAAATTAAAAAATAACATTCTACGAGACGGAGCGTGGAATGTTAGAAGCTTAAAAAAGGTTGGTAGGCTAGAGAATTTAAAAAGGGAAATGGATAGGGTAAACGTGGATATAGTAGGAATTAGTGAGGTTCGGTGGGAAGAGGAAGGCGACTTTTGGTCGGGTGACTTTAGAGTAATTAACTCAGCGTCAAATAATGGGCAGGCAGGAGTAGGTTTCGTGATGAACAAGAAAATAGGGAGGAGAGTGGAGTATTTCAAGACGCATAGCGATAGAGTCATTGTAATAAGGATAAATTCAAAACCTAAACCGACAACGATTGTTAACGTCTATATGCCTACAAGCGCCCATGATGATGATGAGGTAGAATGTGTATACGAAGAGATTGATGAAGCAATTAAACACGTAAAAGGAGATGAAAATTTAATAATAGTTGGAGATTGGAATGCAAGCATTGGAAAAGGCAAGGAAGGAAATATAGTGGGTGAATACGGGCTGGGCAAAAGGAATGAAAGAGGGGACCGACTTATAGAGTTTTGCACGAAGTATAATTTAGTAATTGCCAACACCCAATTTAAAAATCATAATAGAAGAATATACACTTGGAAAAAGCCAGGCGATACTGGAAGGTATCAGATAGATTATATCATGGTTAAGCAAAGATTTAGAAATCAACTCGTTGACTGCAAAACTTACCCTGGAGCAGACATTGATAGCGACCATAATTTGGTGATAATGAAATGTAGATTGGGGCTTAAAAACCTGAAGAAAAGGTGTCAGATGAATCGGTGGAATTTAGAGAAGCTTGCGGAAGAGGAGGTAAAGAAGATTTTTGAGGAGGACATCGCTAGAGGTCTGAGTAAAAAAGATAAAATAGAAAATGTAGAAGAAGAATGGGAGAATGTTAAAAAGGAAATTCTTAAATCAGCAGAAGCGAACTTAGGCGGAATAAAGAGAACTGGTAGAAAACCTTGGGTTTCAGACGATATATTGCAGCTGATGGATGAACGTAGAAAATATAAGAATGCTAGTGATGAAGAAAGTAAAAGGAACTATCGGCAATTAAGAAATGCTATAAACAGGAAGTGCAAACTGGCGAAAGAAGAGTGGATTAAAGAAAAGTGTTCAGAAGTGGAAAGAGAAATGAACATTGGTAAAATAGACGGAGCATACAGGAAAGTTAAGGAAAATTTTGGGGTACATAAATTAAAATCTAATAATGTGTTAAACAAAGATGGTACACCTATATATAATACGAAAGGTAAAGTCGATAGATGGGTGGAATATATTGAAGAGTTATACGGAGGAAATGAATTAGAAAATGGTTTTATAGAGGAAGAAGAGGAAGTTGAGGAGGATGAAATGGGAGAAACAATACTGAGATCTGAATTTAAGAGAGCATTAAAAGATTTAAATGGCAGAAAGGCTCCTGGAATAGACGGAATACCTGTAGAATTACTGCGCAGTGCAGGGGAGGAGGCGATTGATAGATTATACAAACTGGTGTGTAATATTTATGAAAAAGGGGAATTTCCGTCAGACTTCAAAAAAAGTGTTATAGTAATGATACCAAAGAAATCAGGGGCAGATAAATGTGAAGAATACAGAACAATTAGTTTAACTAGTCATGCATCAAAAATCTTAACTAGAATTCTATACAGAAGAATTGAGAGGAGAGTGGAGGAAGTGTTAGGAGAAGACCAATTTGGTTTCAGGAAAAGTATAGGGACACGGGAAGCAATTTTAGGCCTCAGATTAATAGTAGAAGGAAGATTAAAGAAAAACAAACCAACATACTTGGCGTTTATAGACCTAGAAAAGGCATTCGATAACGTAGACTGGAATAAAATGTTCAGCATTTTAAAAAAATTAGGGTTCAAATACAGAGATAGAAGAACAATTGCTAACATGTACAGGAACCAAACAGCAACAGTAGCAATTGAAGAACATAAGAAAGAAGCCATAATAAGAAAGGGAGTCCGACAAGGATGTTCTCTATCTCCGTTACTTTTTAATCTTTACATGGAACTAGCAGTTAATGATGTTAAAGAACAATTTAGATTCGGAGTAACAGTACAAGGTGAAAAGATAAAGATGCTACGATTTGCTGATGATATAGTAATTCTAGCCGAGAATAAAAAGGATTTAGAAGAAACAATGAACGGCATAGATGAAGTCCTACGCAAGAACTATTGCATGAAAATAAACAAGAACAAAACAAAAGTAATGAAATGTAGTAGAAATAACAAAGATGGACCACTGAATGTGAAAATAGGAGGAGAAAAGATTATGGAGGTAGAAGAATTTTGTTATTTGGGAAGTAGAATTACTAAAGATGGACGAAGCAGGAGCGATATAAAATGCCGAATAGCACAAGCTAAACGAGCCTTCAGTAAGAAATATAAGCTGTTTACATCAAAAATTAATTTAAATGTCAGGAAAAGATTTTTGAAAGTGTATGTTTGGAGTGTCGCTTTATATGGAAGTGAAACTTGGACAATCGGAGTATCTGAGAAGAAAAGGTTAGAAGCTTTTGAAATGTGGTGCTATAGGAGAATGTTAAAAATCAGATGGGTGGATAAAGTGACAAATGAGGAGGTATTGCGGCAAATAGATGAAGAAAGAACCATCTGGAAAAATATAGTTAAAAGAAGAGACAGACTTATAGGCCACATACTAAGGCATCCTGGAATAGTCGCTTTAATTTTGGAAGGACAGGTAGAAGGGAAAAATTGTGTAGGCAGGCCACGTTTGGAATATGTAAAACAAATTGTTAGGGATGTAGGATGTAGAGGGTATACTGAAATGAAACGACTAGCACTAGATAGGGAATCTTGGAGAGCTGCATCAAACCAGTCAAGTGACTGAAGACAAAAAAAAAAAAAAAAAAGGAAGTGTAAGGATAACCAAAGTAAAAATACTGATTACGTGTACCTATTATGGGTTGCATCTATATTTAGAAACGCCGTCAACTACCAAAACATCTAAGTCAAGGTAAGCAATATTTGAACACATTAGGCAAATTCTCAGTTGCAGCGATCAACTTTTTCCTGCCTGTCAAAAACATTTAACATGCAACGTATAAGTTAGAGAAATCTGCAGATGCTTCGACAGAGATTCAAGAACATCAGGCTAAAGCTAGTCAAAGTTAAAAATTTCATACTTCCAGTTGGCAATGTGTTCTATGAGGAAAACTCACGGCCGTTTGGACTTCCAAACGCTCTCATTCACTCGGTGCAATATATTGGTCAAACGATCTTCTTCCGGCGACTTGTAGGGGAACTGTAGGAAGATGTAGTACGCTGTAGACAGGTTTCGATTATGGTAACGGCGTTTACGGGTCCTTGGTCGGCTGGAAGTGGGATTACGTTCGAGGTTCGACGCCCGGCCTCACCTGCCAACTTACAACGGCGGAGGTTGGACCCTCACCAGAGATTTAAGTACTTCTTGGCCATCTGGTAAACAAAGAAGAAAGCAAAAAAAAAAAAAACAAACAATGAACACTCCTTAGCAACGGAGCGGTAGAACGAAATGATCCTCAAAGATTATAATTGGAAAGGAAGAAAAAAAATAATAAACCTATACCTAATGATAATTAACTTCCAAAACGCAACCGCATATATAAAACAGAACGGAACATAACTCAATATAACACAAAAATTAAAGTTTAGGTAGAATGCACAAACACACGACTATCTCAAAGAACCGCAAAAATAAACAAATAAATTTTATTATTATTAAATATTTCATAATATTTATGTACATAAAATATTTATTTATTAAATTAAAATAATAATGTACCTACATTTCCTTTAAAGTAATATTAACAATTTACCAATTTAGTGAAGAATTATACAGTTAGAAAATTCAAAGTATTAAATAAAAGATTAAAAACTTTTAATTTTATCTAAGCGAAGGTAATTCATTTTAATTTAATAAATATTTTATTAACATAAGGGAATAAAAGATCCATGCAATAGGAAAAAAGTCTGTTAACGAAAGCTTTATCGAATGAATATTTTATAGTAATAAAATATTCATCATGGTAGTACGTAATATTAATGAATATTACTTTTAACTCAATTGAGATTTGTAAATAAATTAATAACTATCGTATAGAAAATAATATTAAATATTTTAATCTTTAAATGCAAAATAAATCTTAGAAAAGTACATATATTTAGGTAAATACAATAACATAATAATAAATTCGAATGGAAGTATAACAAAAACACTAATCGAAATTAAAATTATTGGTAGAACGCATTTGTTAACTATCAGTAGCCAAATGCTTATGCATGTTTATACAATTGGTAGTAGCCAAATAAATGGCGGGTACTACATACAAAGATTAAACTGGGTATCTTTGAAAGTAGTCCATCTGTTGTCAGTAATATAAACTAAAGTTTTTTAGAGAAATTAATTTTCTTTGTTTTCTTCACCGAACCAAATACATCACAGCATATAAGTGTAAAAATTTGCAGAAATGCTGATGATATTTAGTCGAATGATAACTTTCTTTGATCACCTTCACAAATGATACTTTTATTTTTTTATCATAGGAAATCATTACATAGTGAAAAATATTGTCATAAATACCAACTGACTGTTAAATGATCCTTGTACCTACATATTTTATACAAATTACAGTATGACTAGAAAAATGATATAAAACCAACAAATTAATCTATCTCTTCTGTACATTACACAAACTACCACCACTTAGAAGAAAAATAAAATAAAAATGTATCAGAATGTACATTACTACCGTTATAAACTTCAATCTATCAATTCTATAAATAATCTGCAGAACCAAAAAACACGTATAAAGTTATTTTATCAGTCACTTCATTGGTCTTATGATATTTTCCATTTATTCTGTTCATTGAAATCTTTTACATCGTCATATTTACTCTACCCTGCAGCCTCAGCTATCTGGTACACTCCAAATATTGCGGTTTTTGTATTTCTCAAGTTCTTCCACAACTAACACAAATTTATCAGTTAACTAATGGTAGGTGTTTTTCTGATTGCAGCTTATCAGGGCTTAATATAATAACAAAGTTATTTTTTCGTTTTAAATGATACTACCACTACAATTATGGTGAATAGTAAAAATGTAATCATTTTTATGAAAATCGGGTAATGGAGGGAAATTTAGTTTTCCTTTAACTTATGAATACTATTTCAAAATAGGTACATTTTGGTGAAAATTTCATAGGGAAATTTTTAATACTATTACAAGTAGTGTAAAAATTAAAAAAAAAAAAAAATTTCCCTTAATTACAAGATTTTTCCTCGTGAATCTGGTTTGAGAGGGACAAATGAGAGGGGAATGAAGTCAACTACAGCTAGGTTCGTATTACAGCCACACAAGTAGCTTTTTCTATTATAAGCAGTCAGTGAAATTCTAAAATACTCGTATTTTATTGAAAACTATTATTAAATAAATTATTTACCACATAATGTAAATTTATGTGCTGAGCAATATTCTTTTCTTTAAAAACTAACTTACTTTTAAGATTCTAGCTTTCGTAAGAGAGCTAGAAAATAAAGTAAAATGTAAAAATAAATAAAGATTCAAAGTAATAAAATGTAAAAATAAAGTTGTGTAAAACTACAACAGCTTGAAAATTTATAAAACCCTGTCAGGAAGAATTACAAGCATGTAAATACGATAAACGGAAATTTAATTACCTAATGACATTAAGGAAAATAAGCATATATTTTCATGAATAGAAAGCGTATCAGCATTTTAAATAAGAGTAGATTATATTCTTTACATTTGTAACAACGAAAATATTATTAAAATAAATAAAATTTGGACGTGTTTGTTGACTGACTTAGCCAGTAATACACTGTATTTAAATTAATGTATATTTAAAATTGGTTACAAAAACAATATTTTCGTTATCAACCAAAAGAATGTAGTAGCAGCAGAATAGTTGTTTTCCTAAATGATTGGGATAGTAAAAATACATCTAAGTTTTAATATTTTTTAATTATGTCTTACAGAACAAACTGAAGAAACAGACATCTATTAAAGAAAAAAAAACAGTACTATGCGAACACAACAAACATTAGTAAGTAATAAAATTGAATTATTATTTACAATCGGCTCCTTATGTAGTGGAACCATAAGTAAATGATTTGATAATAAGCACGTGACACGGGGTTCTTAAGGAACTTGTTTAAGTCAATCCGTAACAAAAGTTATCAGTCAGCAATAATCTTAAAGTTTATCACTAAAAGAATATATCTGTCAACAATTCATAGTACATAAAACAACCAATTAGATAAAAAAATAAATAAAAACAAACAAATAATCAAGCGATAACTAGTCGAAAAAGAACAAAATAAACTTGTATAAACAAAATGATTAATAGAGAAGTGAACTAAAATAACATCACTAGGTTTGGTGACGGTAACTGCAAATTGTCAATCAGTAGTACAAAGTCAAGCAAATGGAGACGTTTCATTCTTCGGACGTTTCCACTATTATTAAACAGATTGATCGCTGACTTTTTATAGTGATTTTCTAAACGTTATTGATATTTAACACTTTTCTGTTTCACAACCTCACGAACCATCGGAAGCTCCAGATATTTATGAATCTCATGATTCTGTGTAAACCATGGCGCATCTGCAATTGTTCTCGATACCTTGTTTTAGAAGCATTGTATGAAACTACGTTACTATTACTTGCTGTTTCCCTGACTCCACACCATAAGTCAAGATTGGTTGTTCGATAACTTTGTAAATCAGAACTTTATTGGACAAGGTGAGGTGTAAGTTTCTCTGCAGCAGCCAATGCAGTTCCCTATACTTCGCATTCATTAGTTTTGTTTTCATCCTCACGTGAAACTTCCAGGTCAAACTCCAATCTAGGTGCAGTCTAAAGTACCGCACACTCTCTGTTCGTGGGATCAAGACACCATCCATGTTCACACTGAGACAGTCACCTCCTCTCATGATGGCGAATGTGACGTGCTTCAGTTTATCGGACTAACTTTCATCCTCAATTTTTTCTGCCATTCACAGACAACGTCAAATGCCGTTAGCTCCTGCGAGGTCTTCGTTAACGGCAAGGATAGCAGTGTCATCTGCAAATGTGGCGACGATACATCCGCCCAAGGTTGTAAGGTCCGTGGTGAATATTGAATTCAGCAAAAAGTTAATTTAAATAAAAAATAAATTTTGCCGCTTCCAAGCAATTTATTAATTAATAGATACATAAAAAAAAAAACACTATATTTAATTATTTATTATTATTTTTAATATAGAAGTATTATAGAATTATTATTCTTCTAGTTTCGTTTCTAGCCAGTATGATTGATTAGATATTGTACTTTCATGTACCAATAATTTATACTGATGATAATGAATTTACAAATAAAAATTAAGAAATTTCGATGTGAAAAGGAAATAAATGGACATACCGTTAAAATAAATTAATACAGAAATTAGAGTAT
Organism: Lycorma delicatula; assembly: GCF_047948215.1. Classification (NCBI taxonomy): domain Eukaryota; kingdom Metazoa; phylum Arthropoda; class Insecta; order Hemiptera; family Fulgoridae; genus Lycorma; species Lycorma delicatula. The sequence goes on along the minus strand of NC_134456.1, from coordinate 67,471,456 downwards.
TACTCGTTTTGAACTGTAAATAATTTTCAAAAAGGGAATATAAAATTAAGCATTTTAGTCTTTACAACTAACAATATCATGTAATACATCGATTTTTATAAACCTATCCAGCTTATCCAATTAACTAATAGAATGTCGTAGAATTGGCAGTTGCAATATTAATAAAATATCAGAACAATGCAGAATGCTAATAAAATGACACAAACAATAAAATTGCAACTAAAATGTTCTTTATATCTGTGTGCATTTCCATTTACTAATTGAAATTAATTAAATATGCTGCAGGCAAACAATTTATACCACAGTGATTCACTTCCAGTCATAATTGAATTAATATGTTATTTATCTTACCATCATTCACATACATGACTATTAAATTTATTTATTAATAATAATTGTCAACTTAATTATACATTAAATAAACACCAGTTATGTAAAACAAATTTAATTGTGATATCTTGTTTAATAAGTGACACACTTCAACGAAAAAGGAATTTCCTGTCGAGCGTTTGATCCTAAAATGAAAGTTGACAATGTTCAAAGCTCTTGTATCCGAACTGCCTCATGTGATCGTACGTAAGTCTAATAACGTCGCCTAAGATCATCTTCCCTATCACATAACAAGGATTTTTTTCCCCATATAAATACGAGTCTCTCTCGCTCTCTTTCATTTTTAAATGATCAGTAGGTTCGTAATAAATATTTTTATTTGGAAGAATTTAATTGAAAAAAAATCAATTTATTTAACTCTATTAAATACGTAGATAAACTTTTTTATCGTAACTAGCAATATGATTGAATACTGCTAAACTTATAACCAATTTTTAAACGCGTATGTAAATTTATTTAATTTTTTGCATCCATAAATTTCAAATCCATATTAAATTTACGAAGTTGAAAAAGTATTGTACATTTTTTTTTTTAGTAAAACAAATTATTACTTCATGTACTTTTTATACAAATAGGATTTATTGCAAAGAATAATAAAGTTGAAAAATCCTTTTTGATAAACTTAATTAACCTAATATGATGACCCTAACAAGGCATGGGTTTATTGAAAAAAAAAAAACAAATTGCAGGAAATTCATTAATTATTAAAAAAATATATAACTCTCTAAGTTTTGTTAAAATCTATAATTTTGATGTAAACGCTATCGATGTAACATGAAATAATTATAACGCCCGTCCTTATTATTTAAGAGCGCTTGATAAAATTATTTGAAACCTTGAAATGTAATCACTAGCAACAAGAATTTTTCAATAATTTTAATAATTATTCTCCTGACATCGTAGTAAAATATATATAAAATTCACTTTCTCAACAAAATAAGATTAATAACGAAATTTATTATTTTATTTTATATATGAAGTACTGTTAAAAGTGAGTATATGCAAATTGTATTACACTACCGTACGACTATTTGCCTTCTAATCGTAATTAAGGATTATTTCCTTTCTTCTCCTACTTTCAAAGCAACATACACACAAAAATCAATTCGTCCAAACAAATGTTGGACTATTATTATATTAATATAACTTACTCATCCTATTTCTCAGCTAACAGAGACAATCTTGAACACCAATCATTTTACGTTCTGTCAAACTAATTGTTTAGTGTACTGTGTCATTTTTAATCGAAATAGATAATTGTTTGATAAATACTTGTTATTGACAAAATGTTCCTGCTATGGAATCACACGCGCGTACACCAGCACAGATCGATGCACGCAAATGTACCTGATGAAGTTGACACAGACATGTACGACCCATCGTTTATTAAGCTAAAATCTAACTTTTACCTCAGTCGATCAACTATAGTGCCTCGAGAAGAACATGATGGTCAACCCCATCAGTAGTGATGGGTGTTAAACTTTTCAATTATTAGTCAGGGTAATGGAATGCGTGAAAATATACTGGACAAATTATCCTCATTGATATCGAAATTTGGCGGAAGATATAAGTGACAAATTCATTTTAAATGTCCCAATAACTTCTCTGAGACTACAGGGATGTTTGTTGCTAGCGGAATACGCGTGGCTAATACGATTAGCTACTTCCGGAAAACAGTGACACTTTCACGTCCTCTGCCCTCAGTTTGATGGTCGCATTTTTCGCAAATTAAGCATGAAAAGACACATAATCCTAGGGACGGAGTTTCCTGCAGACACAATATTAAAGAATTTTCTTCCTTTAGAAGGATTTCAATATCCTGTTGGCTAGTACTACGACCGCAAAAGTTCCACTGAATAACATTTGTTCCATAAAAAATAATTTTTCTTATCTATTATCTATCCGGTTTTTCATTTTTGACTTTATAACCTTAAGGAAGTGCTTTGCTTCTTCTGACACTTCATCCGTCACCATATATTTTTGTAGAAATCTCGAGTGGTGGGGGGAAAATGGAAGCCTGAGGGATGGAAATGCCGTACCAGACGATGATGTTTTAATAGAGCCCTCTCAGCGATCTTGGTAGTTTGCGTAATTGGTGCAGCAGGAAACTTATATGATGATATAATGACTGAAGTGGTTTTAGGTAAACCTCTATCAGCCTTCCTAATAGAATTTACATTTTTGCAAGTACTTAACGCTATAATTGTAGCCGTGAGGGACTTTACTTGGTCTGATAAAGCTCCTACCATTTTGATCAGTTCTTTGCAAGATGCGCATTCGTCATATTTTTTTATATTGCTAGAGAGAGCCTGAACAAAAATAACACCAATAATTGCTATTGGGCAGGGTTCTACGTTGTGAGGAATTTCTGTATTCCCAACAAGCCAAAGGAAAAGATATTTTCTGTTTAGTACAGATCATCAAAATAGCTTTTTCTTCTATATAAATTGAGCATTCTCGAGAACTTGCTGCGTTTAGAACTTTACAATTTACACATTTTTCTACTTCAGAGCATGTGATGTAGTATTCTCCTGCACAGCCGCAACGCGCAAAAAATAGTTCCTTCATGCAATCATTTTTGACTAAAACCCTGACACTGAAAGTAGCGTCTATGGTTTAGTACACATGAACGTACACGGACTGAAAGGTAGCCAATTCTTATTCGCTCAGGAATCGTTGGAGCAAAAAAGGTTAGAATAATTGGGGATGTTGGCACATCAATGCCATTTTTATTCTTTATAATCGTCCGTACAGTGACTGACTGCGGTGATAGCTTTTCTGATATTTCCGCTAATTCAATACCGACTTATTGCTGAAATGTAGTTAATTGTGGAGTTCTACTATATATTCGTCTTTCCTTATATTTTTAAGGGTTAGGAGTTTTGGACATTTATTCTCAGTACATACTTCAATTAGCAGAACGCCACTCCTAAGGTTTTTAATATATTTCGAAAACCTACAGGCTCTTACCACGTACTTACTTATTGTAAAGGGAAAAATCTTTGCAAAGGATATACCTTCCTCGTTATTTTTAACTACAAGAAATCATACACTTTATTAATTTACCACTCTCAGATACGTCTCTTGTTTCTACTTAACTAGACACATCTTTGGCTGGTAATATCGGTCAAAGCCGCTTCAAACTCCCCGGTTATTTAGTTGTTTTAAGTGAACAAACAACCACCGAAAGACATTTAATTGGAATTGCCGTACTGTTCCCTCGAGTACCCATGATTTAACGGACCACTCCAGCAGAGCGCGCGCCTACTGGAGCTAGGATTGCATACAACTGGATAAATCCTAGTGCCCAGAGGACATAGATTGAAATTCACTACGTAAAACCATCCACCCATCAGCACAATAGTTTCCACCTTGGGTAACAGTTGAAAAAATAGTGTAAGTTGTGTTGCTGTGTAAGGATGCATTTTTAGAAGGTCTTGTAAAAATGAAAATTTTTAAATGAAGCTATATTGTGGGTAAAAGCTAGATAAAAAACATTATAGAAAATATTGTTCACTCGATTAATTAGCTTACGGAAAATCATGAGAAAGAAAATGATTTACAATTTATATGTATTTCGTTTTATTTAAATGCACAATACGCCGAGTAATTAAGTAGAAAGTACTCAGAATAGAAGGTATGTCAGAATTCATGTATAAGAATGAATTTTAAATCTAACGTACATATTGAGAGATTTCTAAATGAGACACCGACTGATATCGAAGATATCTAATCCCAATTCTGTTTTATGACCTCTTTTTATTTGTAATTTGCCTTATTATCTAACACCTACAAATATATTTACATAGGAATATATTATTAAAATGGAAATGATTGAATTTATTAATTTATGTATAATTTTTTAATTTAGTTATTTTTAAATAGAAATTTAGTAATTTTAATTTTTAATTCAGTGAAGCATTCAACAAGAAAATCTATTATTGTGCCAAATTACCTATCATATCCAAAATATAATGCTTTAAGTAAGATTTTACTTGCCATAATCAACAATATAAGAAACTGGTTAATATTTCTGTATAACTATTATATTACATTCAGTACTAAGATGATGTATTCGTCATCATTGAAGATGATGTATTTTAAAAAGTAAACAAAGTTTGAAGTATAAATTAAATTGCGATACCAAGCAGAAATTAACGAATTAGATTCATCATATTTAGTAACCATTCTTATATGAAAATTGATATGAATTCTGGAGTGGAGGTATTAAATTAAAAAGTATGATTCATTAATCCAAAAACATTAGCGCTTTAATCCCGTAGGAGTACTGTTTTAAATTCATTTAAAATATTTATCATTTGATCAATAATTGTACTTCATTACCGCTGTGAATAAAGGTTTTTAGATAAATAATAACGATAAAAGCAATTATGCTATTTATTAGATTTTTTTAATTTTTAAAGAGATTATGTTCTAGAAAGCTATTCGGTTGGTAAATATATAAAACAAGATTTACCAAACGAGTTAAAATATATCCCCGAAACTAAAAGTTTCACTGCATGGAGAGAAGTCGATTTCCATGTAGATAACATGATGAGTGGATGACTTCTTAATTGCAGAGATCTGTTTAAAAAATTAGGAAGGAATTCGGTAGTGCATATATCTCAAAGTTTATATATATATATATATATATATATATATATATATAAGATACGCAACCCTAAATTCTAAAATATATTGGGAAGGGAAATTTAAATTTTTACCGGCAGGAATGTGTGTATTGGCAACGAGGGACTTTGTGGTAGAAGAGTAGTAAACTATAGTCAAGAAATTTCCCTCCTTTTTGATGACAGTGGTGAGTAAGCTCTGAGCAGACAAATATGCATCTCCCAGGCTCAACGTGTGGTCATTTTTAAAAGTTATTTTAAATCGCAGTCATTCTTAAAATGTTAGGAAGACTTTCGACAGCTTTTCCTGAATCGCGGGTCCGGTCCAGGGGAGTTGAGAGGGAAAAAAAAGCTTTTCCTGAATCGCGGGTGCCTAAAAAATCAACGATTTTACGCGTAGTCGCTCTCTTTTAGAGACACAAATGGTATGGACGAATGGTCCGCCCGATCAATGGTTAAGTGATGCATCCTTGGAAAATACCCGCATATCCTTGCTACGTTCACCAATAAAGTTGATACAAAAACTGTGTCAACAAACCGGAATATTTTACAGGCGTGTTTTCAGAGCCACAAAGAATCTGAAACTCCGTCCGTATTGCGTTCACGTTGTGCAAGAGCTTCGAGAACTTGATAGGGGTAAAGAGTACTGTCAATAGTTCCTCTCTGCTTCTGACTACAATCTACTGGACCAAAGATGGTGCAAAAAAAAACCCAAAACCCAAAACATTTGGATGTAGGTAAAACATATTAACTACAGTAATAAGTCCTCGTTGAGAGCTTTTCATCGATATATCATAAGTAGTACTTATTTTCATTGGTTCCAGAGTTACAGCCAAATAAAATTTTTATTGATGAAATATTCGTATCTTACAAGGGGAAGGCACATCGGTTCGCATCCAACTTCATATACATATATTTTCTTTTTACCTTTTTTTTTAATTGAAACATTTATTAATAATTATTAACCTCTGTAAAAAAAAAATTAACAATAAATAATAACAATACCAAAAAAAAAAAAAATTCCAAAAAAAATCAGAAGTTATTTGTGAAATAAAATTTATGTGGTTTTCATTTTAATAAAAAAAGTTTTGCAATCATAGATTAAGAGAACTTAATATTAATAAATAAATATATTTAAATTTAAAAAAAAAAAAAATGTTAAAAAAATATATGTATATGAAGTCGGATTTGAACCGATGTGTGCATGATTACGGATCTGACACGTTCTCACTTACACCACATATCTACTTGAGCTGCATGAAACAAAATTAGTATATAAACTAGTATAGCATGCTAAGAAAATTTTTAGGGCAATTTTTCTTGAGTATAATTGAATATTACGTGTTAGTATTTTGTGACACGTAAACAGTGTACTATTCACACACGCAATATGTTCAAATCGGTGTCCCGAATCCCGTTCCTTCCCCATGTAAGCTACAGTAATATGGATCTTAGGTGCCTTGTAATGTTTTAAATTTTTATAAAAAAAGGGTCAATATAGTTTTTCTCTTTCAGAATTTGAAATAATTTGCTTGCGAAAAATAATTCTTTTATAAACATTAAACATGTTCCTAGCATATTAAAATAATGTTTTTTCAAAAACTATCTTGTTTTAATGTTTACCTAGTATCAAAAACAATTAGTAGTAGAATATTAAAATTTTGTATTTAGGTCTCTTGTAATATCTAGTTGTGCACCTCCTTTTTGATTGTAATCGACTAGGCAATCGACATTTAGAATAATTGAATGTTACGTTGGAAATAATCATGTATATTATATCTGATACAAGATATAATACTAACTGTACATTTTTGAATTGAATTCCATTTAACGTTATTGTTGAAAAGTATTTTATTAATTACCATAACCTTGAATTCCTTGACATTTGAATTCAAATAACATACATTTTTTCAAATATTTACATTTACTTTCCTAGGAAATTTATTTTCATTTATAATAAGAATGATTGTAAATTATTAATTTTGAAATATTTACTCTATCCTTCAAATTAATATATCTAAATAATGAAAATTAAGTATATTTCAAATGACATCTTTTTATTTTTATTATGGAGAAGTGATTCTGGCCATAGAAAAAGTATAGTACATATCTCGACTTTAACATGTATTACGCACTCGTGAAAATACGTAACTATTTTCACTTGTGCTTCTTACAACTCTTTTTTCGTAATATACTGCTCTAGATCAGTATTATTCATATCCGTTAATTGCTGATTAACAAAAGTTTCAGATTTCTATGTGTCGTATAACTAAAAGTTAATAATAATTAAACTATTCAATTTAGTGAACTGGTTAGATTAACCAGTATAGTATACTGGTTAAATAAAGTTTAACCAGTATAAGTTTAAATGAAGTGAGCAAAAAATGCATATATGTAATTGAATAGGCGTACAAGGGAGTCATGTGGCTATGAAGTGCGCATCAGATTTCTTGTTAACTATTCAATAAAAATTTGTGAAGTGATTTTAAACTTACAGAAAATATACCATCCAAATACACTTTCCTCCTACTGGAAAAGCGAATAAAATAAAGACTTAAAAAGTTTCGACAAAAACTATTACATCTTTACTCATGCTAGTTATTTAAAAAATGTTTACTCTACTCTGTATAAAATCAGTTTGGACTTCCAAGGAATTATGAGCGGAATTATCACCGATGCTTTGAAACTATCCTGTAGGATCCTTTAACTTGTGCTTTGAGCCTTTCCATTATCCGCATCTTGAGCCCTTCCATAGTTTATTTTTGATCGTTCAAGACAGATCCGGCTACTCTTTGATGAATATGTTAGAATAATATAAAGTTCAGTTACCCTGAGGTTTATATTTAGATTTCTTATGAAATGTGGGTGCTTGTGAACCTATTCAAGGATTCCATTTTTTATACTCAAATGCATGTAAACTGACGTTTTTTGAAAATAAAAATAAACCTAAACAATATATTCCTAATAATAAAATTTATGCCCCGCTTTTTTTTTAGTATAAAAGTTAAAGATTTTCAAAACCCATAAATTAATGTTACAAAATTGGGTTTAATAGTTAGGTTTTATTCGATACGTACAGTAAAATTTTCGAAAAAGTCGAATAATTTCATCTAGTACTTAATACTTAGTTAAGCAGACTTTGACTGATATTTGTTTATAAGAAATTTTTTGATGCGGTAGTTTTATAAAAAACAATTTCAAAAGAAATTCAAGATATTGCCTATAAAATTAAATTTTTAAATGTTAATTACAATCGGTTAATATTCAATTTGAAACTTAATCTAATTTAGAATATTAATAAGATTATTTTCCAATACTATTTTATTATACAATCCTACTCTAATAAAATTTGATTCGTTTCGCTTTGATAATTTTACATAAATACAAATAAACGGAAGCAGAAAGCTACAGGCAGGTTTCATCTCAGTAACTAGATTATAAAGCATGGATATCACAGAGCTTTGTTATTAAATCAAGTTAGATATTGTGTGGCTTCGGTGGTTGCACTCCGAATCATTTGACCTGAAGTTTAAATAATGCTTCAGTTAGGGATATTTTACTGAGATTGCTTCTGTCACCTTAAAAATTAACAAATTATATTTTAATATTGTTGCAATTATGTATTAAAACCAAGATTATGTACAACATGTTTCAGACTAATAAAACTTTGTAATATTATATTAGAATAGAAACTTTACTTAGTATGATAGGCCATAAATATTAATTATAATCTAATGGATATACAATTATGAAAATATACGATAGCAAATTTACGGAATCAAGATTAATTTTCCTCCGTAAAATATAACAAAGGAAAAGGAGATAAGTTATCCGGATGTTCATAAACGAAGAGATTATTTACGTAGTGTTCGTTTCTTTTTATTAAGGAAGGAGTCCTTTTATTAACTTAATGTTAAAGAGTATTTTTTTCATTAGAAGACTTTTGTAAATAAAGTATTTTCCTGAATCAACTAAAAGAAAAGAAACTAAAAGAAAATAATTAATGGCAATGTATAAATAAATACAGAATTTTTGTTTTGCCGGGTAGTTCGGGTTATAGCTTTAAGTGTTAATTTGCCTCAGATTCTAAATTTCAATTGTGTGTAGAGGCAGATAAAAATTCTCTTTATAATTTATGTGGTAGAAATGACATCTCTTATGATAATTTTTGTACGTGAATAATCAGAATAATTAAATAACTGTACATGAAAACAGTGGGACTTAATACCTGTCATCCCGTTCAGCTAAACTAAATTGTAATAAAAGACTGTATTTAGCATATACTACAGTATTAGACTCTTTGCAATATTTCTAGTATGTGTAATATAAAATGCTCTAATCTAATTACGTATTTATAGTAAAATGTATTCACCAGAAAAAAAAACACATTATTCGTCGACATCAAAAAGTTTGATAAAACTTATTATGCAATTTCCAAAAGTGTTAAATTATAAATTAATAAATATTAATAATACATGACTAATATATTATAATATTAAAAATAGTATAACATTTTCGGTGCATATTAGTGAAAATTACAATGCGAATGAATATTGGACTAAAAGACTACACATAAAAATATTTTTTTTTAATTTTGGAATTGAAATAATGAATTTTGATGACGAAACATTTGGTTTATTGAAATTTGAAAACAGTAAATAGGTAGGCTTAACGTTTAGAAAATTTCTGTTTGAAAATGTATATACTCGTTTCTATATACGAATATTAATAATAATTATAATAAAAATAACAATTAGAATAATAACAAAATGAAACATATCTTACATATTTATAAAGTTTATTGAAAATTCTTTTCATTTAGACATAAGCCGAAGCATTATTTGATAAATCTTGCAAAGAAATTAATTATTAAACTTGAATAAATAACTTTAGAAGTATTAAAAAACCAGTCGGGTTTCAAATTTTTCGCCGTAATTCATCAAATCGCCAAAATATTCGAAAAAGTAATTTAAATAAGTGTAATTTATGCTATACACATTAATTATAGTACAGTATATACTGAAAAAATTCCGGAGTCTAAACAGAAAAGTAAACTACTTTCTGCAAGCGAAAAGCGTGGTAAAGTCTTGCAAAAAATTGTTCACATTTTCAGTATTTTGTTTTTTTACTTGCATGTGTAATGGCACTTTTACTTACATGTGTAATGTATAAATGGAAAACCGCGGCGTAAACTCTGTTTGTTCGTATATTTTTTTTGCCTGTGTGTGTGTGTGTGTGTGTGTGTGTAGGGGGAGTGTCTGTGTGTATATGTATGTAGGTGTGTATCTGTTCACGCGCGCGAGTGAACGAGCGTACATTTCGATTAATAAATCAAAAATGGTTTTATCAGAATCATGCGATTTGGAATTAAGACTTCTATATATGAGGCATTAATTAACATATACGTTTACACTAGGGGTATCACAGAGAGGCTGTGATAGAAAGGATCAGAAATCATATCTCGAATTATTTGCTGGAAAATTTAAAATGGTACTTTTTTACTGTATGTTTTTTTTAACGAGATTAATTAAATAATATTAAACAAACACGTACCAACTAAAAGTTTACATACCAACTATGTAAACTTTTATACAATTATTACAAAAAGTTTGCTAAGGAAAATATATATTTTAGGATTCAGAAGTAAAATATACCTGTTTCTTTTACTTTTAGTTTTAAAGTGATATCAACGAAAAAATTGTTAACTAGCAAATATAGAATCTTAACATCTTTTTAAATAAAAACGACTGTATATAATTCATGAACTTATTTTAGCCTTTGATAAAAGCATAATAAGAAGTAAAACTCACGAATGTATATTAATCTTTAATTAGATAATTTTGGAAAATTCTTCTTGTTTTCTGAAAATACCATAATCTTCTTTGAAAGAAAAAAAGGATTCTATGTTTAGCGCAATATAAAAACAATGTGTTACTAAAATATGTTTCTATCCAAACATATTTATCCTTAGCATGACTGATACAATATTTCTCCATAAGTCGTTAAAAAAATATTGCAACTGGAAATGTAATTTATTCAAAGTACATAGATATAGAACAAATTTATATTATTTCCTCCGATGCGATTGACCAACTACAGAGAAAATTGTCTGCTGTTAATTTTTCGGCACAATAATTCTTAATTCACACTTCCCTGCTGAGATACATAATCCTTTTATGGTGGCGACAATGAACATAAAACATAGAAATTTATCAAAAATAATTTAAAAAATAAATCTCTATTTTTCAGTAATTTTCTCTTCGACATGTTTATTATAAGACTAAAAATTCTTTATTACTTGAAAAACTTCTCTTAAGTTCAAAAAATATAAAATAAATTACAAAATACAAAAAAAAGCAGATGAGTGATTTTGGAAAAAAGGCCGTAGCGGGGATAATTTTATTACCAATTCGGTATACAGAAGAGAAATATTGTATTGCTATACGTTATTAGAATGTTAGTTTATGTACAGGATATGTTCTATTCATTACTGTGCATTGTTATATGAGTGAAAATAAAGAAATAAATGCAAACATTGTTCAGGAAATCTTCACTTTCGTTAAAGCTTGCGAAAAATTTCCCAGTGATCTCTTCTCAGAATGAGAAGCCACTGAAATCTTAGAATTTAAATTAAAGAATAAATTTAACGGTTTTACACGGTTCTTGACACAAAAACTTGAATAAAACAGGTACCAGAAGTGTGACTAGTAATTTTTTTTTTTTAATTATTTTAAAACACAAAAAATTGGTGAAGTAAACACAAATCTAAGGAGCTCCTATTTTCGATAAATGTAGGTAAACTATTAATAGTACATAATGTGATCTTTGTTCGTTATTGTAAATAATTTCAGCTACGTTAAAATTAAAAAAAAAAAAATTTAAAAAGCACATATATTAAATTAACGTCATTCTTCTTTTTGTTTTGCAACCAGAAATCTCACGTACAATAAAACTAATTTTATAAAGAGTAATGTTAGCGGATTTTTTTCACTTAGGACAATTAATATTTACAAAAAAATTGATTGTACTCCAATATCTCGTAATCCGAAATTACTTTTAAGTACGTAATAGTCGTTTTATTATTATCTTGATTAGAATAATTAAACAAATATTAAGTAACTGATATTTATTATTGTAATTAGATACATATAAAATTAATATCGCTTGAGACAGAGTTCGGTGCATTTTGAAGGGATCTATTAACTCCACTACCACCAGGACTTTGGAGTTAAAGTTCATGTATGATATTTAATTTCTCGGCTATTGTACCCGTTATTATTATAATTATTTTTATTTCTTTTGTTTTGAATGTGGTTTTGTAAGTAATAATTAATTTTGACATTATTAACATTAGCAGTACCACTTAATCATACATGTTATCCGCTAAAAAATGAAATGCCCTTTGTTTTAAAGAAAAATGCCTTATTTTTTTCTAATCACTATTTACTAACTTTATTTTCTATTTACTGTAATAAAATTTAAATTTCCAGGATAACTATTCCAAATGTAATGGATAAATTTATATAGAATTAATGTTACCTTCTGGGTTCCTATTTTAAAGGTTAAAAGTATTTTTAGAAATAGCCAGTACTAAGATAGAAAGAATGATTCTAAGGGTTATTAGAAAACAAAACATTATTTCATTATTATTAGTATGATCAGTTTTTCAAATTATGAAGACTAATTTTGTCTAAAGAAAACACAGAAATGGAAAATTTTAAGTAATAACATGTTATTACATCTAATCTTTAAATCTTCAGGAAAGAATAATAATAATCCTCTGTAGATCTGGATCCAAGCGCCTCAGATATATTACAGATGTAAGTAAAATTACAATCTGATCATAATAAACAAGAATAATCATCTTGGTTACATTTACTTTGTGGTAATTAACTCTATTTTTATCATTTATAACTAATCACTAAAAATATTGCAAAAGTGTACAGATTTGATAAAATTAGAATGATAAAACATAAATAACTGAATTCATCTCATCAAAATAACCACCCGATATTATATTGCAAAATTTAGTGAATTTTCTATATTATATAATTTACATACCGTTAAAGATATATGTATTAAATAACCGGCTCTAATAGAAAGTAATTTGTAATTTGAACTTGTAACTAATGTATATACTTAATGAATTATGTACTAAAGATTAGTTAGTTAAACAAGCCAATAAAACATTAAACAAATCAAGTAGGCGAAATGTGTATTTTGCAAATAAATTAATAACAAACAACCCTCGTTGTATAAATTGTTCTTCCAGCTATTAATTTATTTATCCCTTCTTTTATCCCTCGAACAAGAGCATAGATAAGAATCGCTTTCACCATTTAGCTCGGTCTGTTGTTAATTACAGTACCAAACAATTCTAGTCCCTGCTTTTCCTTTTCTCTTGTTTATGTACAATTTACTGCTATTCTCGGTAGCTATCCCTGTTTTAATAATTAAGTAATGTATTAAAGTATAGACAGTCGGTTTCTTCTTTTCTTTATACAAATAGATAACAGTTAAATAAATGATTGTTTTTAATAGCGAAAAAACAATATTGATTTAATTTACTACATACAAAATTTATTCTATTCGTAATATTTATTCCTAAAAAAAAAAAGAAACGAATCTAATACAATTAAGTTAACATTACACAATCCCAAATTTAATCCATCCGCTTGTAATGTTTTGAATAGGTTTTAAAAATTATTTTGTGTCTTTGTAAAATAATTGTAAAATGTAAATTAATTGTAGTTAACGTAGATTAGAAAAACACAATTTGCAACGTACTTATTTGTATCAGTATGTTATATTTATTATAATTACTTTTGTAATTTTGATTTTGAAATTCATCGTATTTGCACGAAGGATTTTTTTTGGGAATAAATGTGTTATGGACAGTTTTAGGCTATGAAAAAAGGCTTAGCTAACCGAGATAAGAATCCGGATGAAAAACTGTGACATCATTATACCCAACGGAGCGTGGTGGAATTTCTTACTTATCCACGAATAAACAGGTATTATTAATACAAAAAAATATATATTTTTTCAACTATATTTATCTTTGGCGAATCACACGGAAAATTTATGTTCAATGTTATTTAAAAATTGTTTCATAAGGTCTACAGCTTTCTAAAACAAGGGTAAAATCATATAAATTCATATCAGTTCTTACTACAATGACGGAAATGCAAATATGTAAATATAATATGTTAATAACAATTTAAAATAATATTACTGTAACACTATTAATAAGTAAATAAAGTTTATAGCTTTAGCATACCTTTTTTTAAAAAAAAGCTTTCGTACAACAGCTAATTCCACAGTACGGAGGATCTTGCCTCCTCAAGTTGTCAAACAGCGAGTTCAAAAAGCTTATTTCAGCTTTGCGTGATACTGTATTCAGTATGAAGTATACGGTATTTACCTCTAAACGATTTAAGATTTTCTTTTTGTAAATGTAATACATATTACTTACTTAAAAAAAATTATACAGAACATAGTATTTATGTACAATAAACCAACGTAGTAAGGACTTATTTATTAATATCTATGTAAATATTTTACACTTAATAATCTGTCATATTTATATATATATATATATATATAGTAGGTAAAAGGTATACACGTATTTTAACTATTACAAGACATCGGTTTTATGTATAATATTACGTTTAAAGTTAATTCGACACAAAGAGTTTGTTTCAATAATTACGCTAACCTATCTGAAACAGTCATTTTAATGTTTTAGCACTTACTCTTCGCTTTTTAATAATGAAGACAGACAGGTTATATCAGGTAAAAAAAAATAATCTTCGGAATGGATTATATAATGACATATTAAAAAGAAAAAATAATATCAGTGATTTATATAATATATATATATATTATTCGGAATTTTTTTTACATGTGTATATATATACACGCACACATGTTGTGTGTGTGTGTGTGTGTGATTATCGAAGATGATAAACGAGTTGGGAAGAGAGTATTAACCACTTGGATAGTACATACAAAGATAATTCGGAAATATAATCTTTTTGTAATTTCTTCATGTTGGTAAAAATTAGATAACCTACGATTAAAATTATAAAAAAATAGTACAGTTTGAGGACGTGATTACAAGAGCTAGTTTATTATCTTTTGGAGGATCCGGAATCTCCTTTGTACACTGTGCGAAGATTATATCGATGTATGAATCTAGACATTTAGTTTATTATCATTAAGTAAATTATTAAATAAGTTCATCAACTGTTAATGAATACCAATAATTTTTTTCTATAGAACAAATTTCATATTTTATCAATATGTAGTCGCTTTCTCCATTATGTTAAACCTGAAGGGTTTAAACATAGAAATTAATTATTAAATTACCTTTTTTCAAGATTGTCTGCAGTTGATATAAAAAGGTATATCTTTTAATTATTTTATCAAAATAATAATTTATAATTAACCAAAGTAATTATATAAAGTTATATTTTATAAATACTTAAAATAGTAGTCCTAAATTAGTTAACTGCAAACCACACTTACACGGTATAGCGGGATGATTTTGATTTAAACTTAGCCGTTTTATTTTGCGATATATAAATGATGAGCATCTTTAAAATCTAATTACATCTACCTAACACACAATAAAACATACATATGCAGATAAATAAGTTTATATAACTATTAAGAGCAGAAATAGGAAAATTAGTTATAAAAAAATCCATACGTTATCTAGCCAACTGCAAATATAATTTGTTTACCCATTGATACTTTCTTTATTTATCAGTAATTCAACTCAAACGTTGAATTTAAATGGTGTTTCGGTTAAATTCGATGGAGTGAATCAACATATCACTAAACCTAATTATTTATCTAATTTTTAACATTTACTTAAAAAAAAAACTGTTTATCACGAGGAGTTGTTGATTAAATCCGGTACTGAACAAAGTATCGGCGTACAGCCTTAATAACAGAAAGTATGTATATATTTATTATTACTGTTTTCATACTTTAAGTATTTAGTACAGGTTATTCTATGGTTTAATGATTTAGAAATTATATCTTACGAATGAGAGCTCAATATAAACTCATTATTTATAGAACATTATTCTTTTAATGGTAATTCCCCGAATATATTTCTAATATTATTATTTTTCCGGTTGTGTAACGTACTTGTAGATCTACGTATCTCTTTAAACTATCAATATTCGTATCGTAAAACAATTGGTTTTAAATTACCATGCGCCGGCCAGCGGCTTATTGGACATCTCATACCTTGACACAGTACAGGCAGGAGAAAGCAATAGTGAAAGTAAATGTATGTTAAGTTTTACAATTGCTGACAGCCGTTATCATTGTATGAAATAAGACTATCGTGTTATATTGTAAGCACTTAACACCTCTACTTTATGGACCATTTACAATTGCGGATGTTATTTCTTTACACTGTCAATCTCTTTCTTTCGTAATTATAATTTATAATAATATATTATTCACGTTTAGCACGAGAAAAATTAAAGCATAATTATCATTACTTTTAGTCAATTATGTTATGTAATCCATGCATATTTTTACTCGCTATACGATATTAAGCGATATAAATTTTAAAATAGTGAGTCGTAACGTAAGGTAGAGGTAGGTTATATTAAAGTTAGTTACTGTAAACGAGAATGATTCAAAACTAACGACCGGCATATTTCAAAGCTATATCGTTAGATTAATCTTACGATATTACTCTGACTTTCATCTATGTTATCGATGCTGTTGAAACTAGATAGAACAGTGCAGTGAACTAATGTTATGATAGTATAGGTATCCTAGTAGATTTATATTTGACAAAATTTACAAAGTAACACTAAATTTTGTACGTTTATGTAAAGAACATGTAAACATATCACAAGTCTAATAAATGGTATGCGGGAAGCGCATTTCATAACTATTGAAATTAATATCACTGAATGTATCAGATGAAACATTTCACCTAATTTAGGAAGTTAGTTGTGAAAATTAATTTATGAATCTAGTTTATATAAGAGAAGTTATAAGTAGACATAAACAAAGTTGTTGAGGATCCGTCCCACATAACCACATGCTGCCGTCCCAATCCTTTATCGCATTTTATAATATTTATTACCATCCAGTAACTCTATTCACTCGAAACAATATTTATATCAAGTATTGAAGATATCTGAGTATTATTATAATAAATCTGTAATTTATCTGGAGGTTTATGTGTGTATGTTACGAGAAATTTTATTAATACGGTGATTATGAATAATTACCGGTTAATATTTAAGTCGCCTACAGTGTTGGAGAATTTAATAAGCGGATATATATCAATAAACATATATATCATTCGTATATTTAACGTTAATGAGACAAACTTAGCGAGCGAAGTGAGCATAGATAATGTTTGGTTACGTTATGCTGATATACACATTCCTCAGTATGCCGAATCAACTTAATCTTATCAAACACAACCTACGCTCTCTTCGCTCGCTAACCTCGACTGATTAATATGTTTTGATTATTAAAATAAGAATTCAATAATTACTTCTTATAGTCTAGTTTCTATTTTAAAAAGTAAAATTTTAATAGATATATTTTTATTGTTATATGCTATATATTTATTTAATTCTGCAATATTGGATGCGATAATACAGATTAGCCGGTAATTATGCATAATCATCGGATTAATCATTCTCTCTTTTTTCTGTTTAGCCTCCGGTAATTACCGTTCAGATAATACTTCAGTGGATGAGGATGATATGTATGAGTGTAAATGAAATGTAGTCTTGTACAGTCTCAGTTCGACCATTTCGAGATGTGTGGTTAATTGAAACCCAACAACCAAAGGACACCGGTATCCACGATCTAGTATTCAAATCCGTGTAAAAATAACTTTACTAAGCCTTGAACTGGAACCCTCGACTTCCGAATTAGCTGATTTTGGAAGACGCGTTCACCACTAGACCAACCCGGTGGGTTAATCAATGGATTAATCAAATTTACCGTAACGTATACATTACCAAAAATGTTATCCTCAATAAAAGTGATAGTGGTGTATGAATGTGAACTTGATAGTTTTTCTTTACATGTAAAGATGTATAAAATAAATTGTTCATTTATAATTATTGTTCTATTATTATTATTCAGTTATTGTTTTTGCATATTAAAACAAGCAATGCTTGTATACCCTACCTCCTCTATCCTCATAATAATATTTATACACAAGTACTGAGAAGATTGAATCTCATCAATATTATCAAGGATTAGAAGTATTTACTTGAACAAGTACTGAGAAGATTGAATCTTATCAATATTATCAAGGATTAGAAGTATTTACTTGAACAATCTCTCAGCCTCAGGTTGAACTATTTTTTTACAGGAGTGGTTAGGATTAATAGGTTCCCTGATAAGCTTCTGGGCAGAGTTTCCATCCTTCCAAACAGTATAAATATTAAAGAAGGAGTAATATAAAATAAGTGACCACAACCTTAGTTTGGATGAACTGGAATTCTAGCCAAAATTTATAGGATATCAGATATAGGGTAAGCGGAAAATATACATTTTGAAAATCGAACAATCTATTTCTGCAAATCAAGATATTTTCAGTATGAATGAACCACGTTATTGAACAAAGAATTTGCATCCATGAGCTCAAATAAACTTCTGTTGGAAAAAAATGTTTTTCTAGATACATCATTTGAATACAAGCTAATATTTCTTTAAAAAAACATTTTTTTCATTCTAAGAATTGTGTGACATATCAATGTAACCAGCTGAACTGTATAGGAAAACCCTAACTAGGAAATTATTTTTTTCCCCTACAGCCCTGGGCAGAACCTACAGTCAAGTATAATTCAGCTCAGGGAGTGTCCATGAAACTCTAACGGGCCTTCTCAGCTGCCGGCAGTACGTCCAGCATGGCAGGTCCGCCCGGCGCTCGAATCTTACTTTAGTGCCTACCTCAAGTCGCTAGGGCAGGGTCAACAGGCCTGGCTATGCCGTTCCTGGACCCTATCCCAGCAACCGGGACTCTGTCATGAAGCCAATACCTCAAACGGGACACCCCAAGAGGGGCATCCCCTCCGGGACTCGATCTTTTTCCGACACCGGAGCAAAGGAGTCCCGGTAAGGAACCAATATCTAACCGAAACTTGATCAACACTTTTGCATAAAGTACATGGAATCGGCCAGTTAGAAGGACTTATTGAACAAGCTAATTTTCTATTTGTGTTTTCTCGCTTCATTATCATAATGAATTTTGGATAGTGGAAAAGCAACAAGTATTAATAGATTTTTAATCGCGTAAAAATAAAAATTATACTTAATGGACATTTTTTTACCTACATTATGTAGGTTACATTGCTTCAGTGTTCATTGAGAGTAGAGCTATTTTTTTTTTCTGCGTCTAGCTGAAGTTATTACCGACTATTTTAGAATGAATAATAATGTACGAGTAAGTATAAGAGAGTTATGATATAAATGAAGTAAACGTTATTTACTTATACAAATTTTGTTCTATTGTTACAATTTTACGGAATTTGTAACAAATATGTAGTTGTTTTCTTATTTTATATAAGTAAAAATGTTTTTGTATTTTAATTATTTGGAGGTACTTATAAAAGCCAGTTCTTATTTACGTTACAATTACACATGTGTTAAATTCCCTTCAGTACGTCCATCTCCTGTAAAGTGAAATAAATTCCATAAAGTTTAATATAAAAAATGAAAGTCCTAGAGTTATTTTTTTAAAAATAATATGTACTTCCTAACATATAGGAGGAAAGGAAAAACACGACTAAATTTCTATTTCTGAAGAAATACTTATTGTTCAAGAAACAACAATAGTGAAACGATTTATTTACGGACCATAAAAAAAAATGAAAACCTTTATTTTACTAATACAAAATATAAAAAAAAATCTTATATTGAAATGATTTATGATCAAAATTTTACGTTATTAATAAGAAAAATATTACACTTCTTTGAAGCAAAGCTTATAAAAGAAAAAAATCTAAAAATTATATACACAGTCCAGAGGTTTAGTAAAAACCACATTTTCAGAAAAATTTTCCGAAGAAAATCATAAAATTTGCTATACATGTAGATAATTAACTTTGAAATCCTGCAATGAAGTTGCTTCTGAAACCATAAACTATAATGATTCTACATTAACTGTGTTCAATATTAAACATATATGATTGTTTCTAAGAATATTAATCAAGAAAAATAAATTTGTAAATAAAATTTCATAATTTTAATTCCAGCGTATGATTAACGTAACAGAGATTCTCATTTCACAATTATATACATATTTGTTTATAAATATATTTTATTTTTTAACTGAATAATATGTCACGATTTACATAATAAAGTAAGAGAAAATTTACACTCGACTTTATTCCATCGTAATCCAAAAATCTTTTTTGAAAAACAAAAAAACAAAAGGTATTAGCAAAGAGAAAAGAAAGTTTATAAAGATCTATTGCCGGAGTTTAGCCAGAGGCAGGACATTCAGTTTCAAACAAATGAACATGGTTACTGAAATTTAAAAGTCCTTTGAGAATATCATCCAGATAAGTTTCAAGGGTATAAGAAAGACAAAGTCTCCCGCAAGGAAGGAAATAGGTAGAAATGGAAAGTAATGGCAAGCAGTATTTCACGTCAACAAAATATATTGCATTACAAAGAAGAATATTAATTTAGTAGAATAAACACTAATTATGTAATAAAAGTATCATAACTATTAGAAATTTCAGCATGTAATATCATGTTTTTAGTTACAAATATGTAAGAGTATGTTCTATGATGCCGTTTGTACCCGTACGAGTTTTATATTGGTTAATTATATTTCCATTGTTACAAAATAAAATGAAAAAAATAACCCCATTCTGGTTTAATAACTTTGCTGTCAGTAGTCTTCACATCCAGATCATTGTAAATAAGAATAACCTACTTCCAATGCGTGAACACCATTTGATAATCAACAGAATGGTCATATATTTTCCTTGTTTTTGAACACCCTTATTTGATAGGCTTTTTTTCAGAACTCATCCTTTCCAGCTACTATAAATTATATTTCTACGTCTCTATTTGTTTTAATATATTAACCATCCTGAATACCACCAATATAACCATCGAGAATTCATTCAACTGTAGTTGGTATGAAAGTATAAATACTTGAATAAGCTTAAAATCAAATTTTGAATAGTCATAAATAAAATAATTTTTTTTTTTTAAAGTTGCGTATCTTACAATTTTTGTAATACAACTAATTTTGTAATACAACAATAAGCCCTGTTACCCATTGCAGCATTGGTCCAGTTGTTCGTAAATTTATCAATCTCTTTTACCATTAACTTACCTGAATTTTTCTATATGTGTAAAAGTAAAGTATTATTAACTTTAGGTTAATAACTAAGCATATATTCCTACATATCAACTAAAGTTGTTTTCCTAATCTTAAACAAAGTGCACCCTCGCAAGTTTCTAATTCAGAAGCGCTTCCTCACCTCAAGAAGGAAAAGTTAATTCCTTATTCCTATTTTCTTAGCCTGAATTTGAACTGCAATAGAAATAAAATTACACAGAAAATTTCACCAAAAGTGAATATGTAATTAAAGAGTTTAGTGTTTCACAGAAAATATAACAAGACTAAGTCATCCTTTCCTTGCAACCGTTCATGAAAATATAATCGAGTAATGAGTCTGATAATTTAAAAAAAAAGATAAAATTACTTTTTAGACTTATGAATTTTGTTTGTAAAATACTATCCAAAATAATAGATTTTATAAAAATTAATTTTTACCGAACAATGAAAAAGAAAAACCGATTCGATAATTTTAAAATTTAGTGTAATATTGAATTCAATTGCGTTCTTTTGGATTGTATTCTACTGAAAGGTTCCTCAGTTTTGCTGTATAGAATATCTTATTAGATATCAATTACTTAGAAGGAATTTTAATTACAATTTATATATTTCATAACCTATCGGTCTACGATTTAATTATTGGTGGATTATGTGAGGTGGTAGAGTGGAAAACCCAAAGTAACAAACTTTCATAGAAAGGATGCAAGAAATTAAATTAAGTAAAATTTTAACATAATCTAATATTTGGACGGTAAATTTAATAAATATATAAATTAAAGTAAGGACTGAGTGAGTAAGACATAAAAGCAGATCGAAATAAGCCAGAAGAATGTCTTGCAGATAAAGATGTGTTAATATCAAACAAACATATTTTTAATTAGAAATAAATTTTTCAAAGTATTTTTGTGTAGTGTAAAGTTTTTGAGCAGTATTATATTGGATTTAATAAAGACAAAGTGTTTTAAAATACTAAAACGCAAAAATGTTAAAAATCATAAGGATCAATATTTCCGATTTGAAGAGGTTAAATGACTCGTAAGAAAAGAGAAGAAAATATGCGGTTGGTTCTTGTATAAAGATATAGAATGTAAGTAGAATATAAAGACAATTAGATCTAGTTGTGATATTTTTTTAGAATTTATTGAGGTCCAATTTGTATAGAAAGAAAATTTTTAAAATATAAATTTAATTGAGGAAATAGGAAATGGATGGTATTTTAAGTTACTACTTCTATTCAGAACAGAAAGGAATAAGGGAACTGCATTAAACCAGTAAAATGAAAAACAGTTTTCACGTTACTTTTTTAAGAATTTTTTATAAAAAAATTAATTAAATTATTACAAAAATGTTAGAACATTAAATGTTAATACAGTAACTTTATTAAGGTATTCAAACTCACTGAATTATTGTTAGTTATATTAATGTGCCATTCTAACATTTTTCATCCTTATATAGCAACAAATCTCTTTAGTATTATTGTTACTATTTAATTATAATTAACTTAAGCTATTGTATTAGATTTGATTGCGATTTATTACCAGACTGTAATAAAATTTCTATTGCTATATAAGTGAAATTACGAGAAAATGTTATTCTAATTTATTAACAATGCGATTAAATAACTGTGTAAAAAAGTAATCATTATGGATTAATACTACTATGTAAGATGAAATGGAAAGTATCATCATATAGTTGGAAAGGAATCCGAGTTATGGAGAAGGAATTTTTAGATATCATCCATTATTCATACTGACAAGTCAAATATTTAAAAACGAAATTTCGTTCTACTAATTTATGAAAATCAGAACAATTCTCTATTATCTGCAGGCTGTTCATCGTGACGTAACTATACTTTTAAATCTAATAGTGGATTATATAAAATAAACGAGATTGCGATATTTTATTTTGTTCTATTTATTTTAGTATTACACTAGATACACCGGGAAAGAAAAGTTGAAAATAGTTTACAACTAATTTTCCAAAAAATTATAACATTTGGTCATAGACTACTTTTAAATCAGCTCGATATCCGAGTTTATGTCAATAGAACTATTAGCGTAACTACTACTCAGCATATTTTTTTTTTAATATTTACGAACAAATATGTTTTATGATTTTCTTGGGTGTTGTAATATAGTAAGTGCTGTAATATGCCATATTTATTAATCATCCAATTATTTCGTATTCGCTACACCAACTTATCTACCTTCTCGTAAACGGGTAGATGTATGAAATTTCGAATTAATTCCTAGGTGCAGATAAATCCAGAAATCTAAGAATTGGGCTAGCTTGGAATATTCACCAAAAATATTGCACTCAACCGATATTCAAATACGGTGCGGTCAGTTTCGATTAGAAATGCCTTGTGAAGTGTTGCTTAAAATCAGTATCGCAGGGAAGTGGGTAGCTAGGACATTTGACACTACTGCAAAAAAATATAATAAAAAGTTTTATAGACTGTTGTTGAACAGAAAATCTTATGAGACTGACTTCTGAATAACAAATTTATGTTTTATTTTTTCTTGTCTTCAATTCAGGCAGGAAAATTTTATACTCCACCCAAGTTAATATGTAAATACTAAATAAATTCTAGCTTCTTTACAAAAAAAATATACGACGTGTTCTTCTTTATATACATGTAACTCGATCTATTTTTTTATTTGATTTCCACTTTCAGATTACTAATAATAGACACTTTGGAACCATTTCACCTTTTCTCCATGGGTGTGCCTTTACAACGTCTTATTATTGTTTTTATCAATCTCTTTTACTGAGTTTTCTGAGATTTTTTCTACTTTTTTAACTTTTTTAAGTTTATACACTTGAATTTCTGTACTTTTTTTATTTACAATAACTACCTCTTGGATTTTCTTACAGATAATCATCACTAAAAAGATTGCAAGAAGTGACTTATAAATAAAAAAAAAGATTAAAATTATGAATGTTGCGATGGTGACTTGGTTGTGAAACATTCGATTTTCCTGGTTTAGTTACTTTTATTTTGATAATCCAGCTACCGTCATTTGACTGTAAGTTATTATTTCAAGTCCGTCTAATTGAATACACAATCATTAAACTGTTTATTATAAACCAATCAAATTGAATGAGTCACTTGTCAAAATAATAAAACAAACTTTTATTTATCTATCATTTAATTACTCCCCAATATATGACTTAGAGTTATAAATAATTATTATTAAGGAATAATCGCGTTTGTGTATATTTTTCCACTTTTCCTCTTATTTTCAAATAATTGTTTTTCCACATTTCGTTTTAAAAATATATAATGAACTAAGATAATGAACTGAAAATAATCAAAACTAAAAGCGAAGTGAGTAATTATAAATAAAAATAAAAAGAAACCAATATTTGCTTACTTGACAGTAAACCCATTCCTAATTATAATAACAGAAAATCAAAGGTTGGCAGTATATTTAGGTCATAATATTATTCCGTATTACATATAAAAATTTATATTTCTTAAAAGGTTTTTTTTTTATAAATACATACATCTCTTATGAATAATTTTCTATTTATTTGAGATGTTACATGTCAAATACGTTTCTATTTTTATTAATAAAAAAAAAAAAAAAAAAAAAAACATTCTATAAGTTGAAAGTCAACAGACTCTTTCGAAATGTAAAACTAAAGTTTAAATCAAACATTCTTGGTTTTCATGTGAAGAACTGATGTATTTACGTATTCAAGAGTATATCTCGATGACAGAACTTGTTTGTATTGGAAAATGGAGTAGTTTTTTATTATTATAAAATGAGTGATACTGACAATTCAATACACACTTAAATCACATAACTTATTATTTTCTTTCCTTTAATCGTAATTCCTTAATTACAACTGTAAAATTTTTTTAACCTTATATTTCACTATAAAAAAAATCTAAACTTATATAACTAAACAAAAACATTTATTTATTTTTACTAGTAAACAAACAAAGACGTGAGAGAAAGAACAAAACCACAAGAAAGAATTGGTAAGGAAGTTTTATTTTACACAAAAGTAGGAAAGTTGTCTAAAACTAATGCTAATATAATTTATAGTAATATTTTATGAGTACTACGTATTTTTGTCATTATACACAGTTGTTTTGTCATTACTGTATCTTTCTTATATAATATATTTTAAATTATCCTTATTTAATTGTCCATACCATTTTATCAACATTATTTGTATAAACGTATTCTTATAATCATTTTGGATTATCTAGTATAATTTAACTTGTATACAAACGTAAATATTTTCTTTAATTTAAGGTTCAGAATTTATTTATAATAATTTGAATCACCAATTGATAGTTTGAACGATATACATAAAGCTGCTAATTTTAACCTGCCCGAGATATAAAAATATCATAGTAATGTAAAGAAATATTTCTTCATTTTCATTGACAGAAAAATTATCACTGTGTATAGCACTAACAATATTTAGAATTTATATTTGCAAAACGAGTATTTAAATTATTTAATCAACAAATAATTAAAGGTAACTTTCATTAATTAGTTAAGTGGATAATATAAATATTAAATTTATAAGCAAATAATTACAGAGAACAGAAATAATTAAAGGTAAATTGACTAATTCTGAAATATTCTGTAGAACATTACAATATCGTATTGTAATGTATGTTTTTGTCACAGAAATTTTCGCTGAAGGTCACTTACTGTATACGTTTTAATGTGAAATTATTTATTTGTACTATTCGAAGAATTATTTTATTTTTTAATTATTAAAACAATGCCAATAAAAGTAAAAATAATTTCACTTAAAAAATGTCTTAACAATCTATTTATAAATCTTCATTTATTTTTATAAAGTGCATTCTTATTAAAGAACTGAAAGTATTTTCGTTTCCCAGAAGTTAATTAACCTATTATTGTTAGGATTATTTTAATCTAGTAACAAACAAAAAATTAATCTAAACAACAGTATAAACTACATATAATTAACAGACTACATGAAATTCAATCAATTTAACTAACTCATAAAACACAAGCGTACAGACAAATTAAATACTTGAAATTAAATACGTATATTGCGAGAAACGCCTAGAGATAATAAATTACAAATTAAATTTTATTACACTGACCTAATATACTACTCCCTCTCTCGATGACGGTACGAAGGAGAAATAGGTGAATGTTCCTTAAACTGTACGGCGTTCAAGTGAAAGTTTCACCTACTTGTACAGTTTTATGTTAATTGATTGTACTAACTTAATTACCTAAGATGACAAAGATAAACAGTTGCTCCCTTTTTCCGATAAATACCGTGCTCTTGAGATGCAATAAATGCTTCTTGATAAATTCCCCAACAAAAACCTCACCACTCAACAAATGTCATGTCGATCGGTTTTACCATACTACCAATTTTATTATCACATATTTTATTGAAAAAAAATCTTCCTCATGACTTCCTTGCACGCTTATTAAATTACATATACACATCTTTTTAAAATGAAAAGTACTTAAAATTTTATTTCATTAATAACTTGTGATATTATTTCATATATTTTTATTTTTATTATTGAATTACTATTTATCGCAATTTTTTCTTTTTTTTACAATCAGAGGTTAATAATTATTAATAGATCAACGTAAATATAGACGTCACGCCGAAACTAGTCAAAATAGATTCAGGGATGTTCAAAATGGATATTTCAGTGGAAATCTGAAAACCGAAATTTTTCGCGATCACAATACTTCCTTTACTTCGTGCAAGGTTGTAAAATGCACGAGAACTTCAACTCTACCTACTATTAATGAGATTGGAGTACGTAATGAGTTAACCATATTTTTTACTTTTACGCTTTAGTATTTGATGATACTGGCTTCATCTTTACAGTGTTCATTTTCGTTTTAGAAATTATTATAAAATAAATTTAGGATTTAATAAATTTAAACGTGAAATTATCTAGTACACTTTTGAAAACCTTAAAAGTGAAACCGTTTTTACCAACTGTTCGAAGAAAAGTACGATATTACTTCTGGTCCCACGATGGGATTGGGAGGTAAAAGGAGTAAGAGAATATTATTCACTTAAACTTTAATTCCCTTATATATATAGACCTATGTATAAAATTTGTGCGTCAAAAATCTCCAATAACTCTAGATCAATTTCAATGAAATTTAGATATGCCATAGTATTGTATCCGACATTGTGCATGTGAAAATTTTATAAAGACTGGTTGAGTTCTCCTATTCTTCGAAGCACCTCTTGATTCCGAACTCTCTCCGTCCAGTTGATCTTTTCCATCCTCCTTCAAACCCACATTTCAACGGCCTCCAATCTTCTTTTCTCTCCTTTCCTAATAGTCCATGTCACTGCCCCATAAAGGGCCAACCTCCACAAAAAACATTTCGCAAGTTTTTTCCTTAGCCGCAGATCTAGTTTGCTACGTAGGACTCTCCTCATTTTTCTGAGTGCTCTTTGTCTGGCAATTCGTACTTTAACTTCATGATCACACTTCATATCTTCCTTAATGATGCACCCCAGGTACTTGAAGGATGCCACTTGCTCAACTTTATTTCCCCCAATCCTAACCGTTGCCCTTTTGGTTGATTTGCTAATTATCATGCTTTTCGTATTCTTTGTATTTATCTTCATCCCATACTTCTCGCAGGTTTGATTTATTCTTCTCAACATTTCATTCATCATTTAATCACTCTCTGCCAACACTGTCATGTCATCAGCGAACCTAACACACTCTATCTTCCTTCCTCCAATATTTACACCCTTTTTACCAGTTTTTACCAGAATCTTTTCGATTATCGCTTCTAGGTAAAAGTTGAACAGAGTCGGTGCCATGCAACATCCCTGCCGCACACCTCTCCGAAGTCTGCTTTCCTCCTCCGACAACTCATTCACAATCTTTATTTTTACCTTCTGTGACAAGGCCAGATTTCTTATTAATCTCCCTTCCCTACAGGCGACTTTTTTTTCCTTTCAGATTCTCAGTAAGTTATCCCATTCCACCCTGTCAAATGCCTTCTCCAGATCTATGAAAACCACATATAAATCTTATATGTGGTTTTATGTGGTTTTAAAGCAAAGAGATAAGTCTCTTTGCTTTTTAATATATCTTTCTCTGGTCACTCTGGTTTACCTTATTGCATCCGTTATTATAATATAATAACGAAATATAATATAATGAGCTCACTGTAATATATACTTAAAAAAGAAAAAAAACTTAAATCTTGCTATTTAAATTAATTTCTATTCAAACCGAATTAATAAAACTTTACTAATGTCGTCCCTACAAACAGTATCAATGTATAATAGTGTATCGCTGAGTTGATTATACTATCATATTTTTTCTGTTAATTTTAATGAAAACTAATTCAGTTGATT
Source organism: Lycorma delicatula (assembly GCF_047948215.1). Taxonomy (NCBI): domain Eukaryota; kingdom Metazoa; phylum Arthropoda; class Insecta; order Hemiptera; family Fulgoridae; genus Lycorma; species Lycorma delicatula. The sequence goes on along the minus strand of NC_134456.1, from coordinate 67,442,710 downwards.
TATATCTATGCTCTATTTGGAGCAGGTAATATAAATAAGTCAGCTTTCAAGAGAAAAACTCTAAATATTCCACTCTCTGATGTAATATTCAACCTTTACAAGTACAAATTGTGGTCTTACCAACATTCAAAGACTAAATTGAAGATTTTTTTCTTAAAAACTATAGCATTAAGGGGTATTTATTGGGATCTTATTTTTTATAATAATACGATTATATTAATAATTCGGTTATTTGCTTAAATCTTTAGCGATTTTGTTAAATAGAGGCAGAAGTTGTTATTATCTTAAAAAATAATTTAAAGAAGGATTTAAAAATTTTTAGGGTTATCACCTTCTCTGAAATTCTAGAAATTGTCACAAAATCGTTGTTAAAATCAAACAACCTGTTGCTTCTTCTAGAGTGATGGTTTTAAGAGATCAAATTCAATTCAACTTCCAGAATCGGTTCCGGATAATCCGTATATATTATCAATATTTGTAAATATTATCTCTTTATTCCAGGGATTATCCCACTTCTTTTATACTTACGTTGCAATATATTATCCAAAAATATCTGTAGGAATACATTTTAGTGAAAAAAAAAAAAAAAAACAATTATTGTTATTGATATCCAAGTAATACATTTTTACTTACAACTGAATTTATTGAAATTATTTTTTTATAAAAGGCAGGTATATACACGCCGGGATTACGAGGTTTGATTACGGGAATTTAGTCTAGATTAGGTTTTTTGCCTACTCATCATTAGTTAGGAGAGAAAGCTTCATGTAAATAACATTTGTTTACCTACTCACACCTAATTGCAAATATATAAAGACTGCTTAAATTGAATCAAATCCTTAAAACATTAAAATGAATAAAATTATCGTTTACCTGAAAAAATACTTAAAATCTCGCTAAGCAAGAGGTAAATAAAGTATAAGAAAAAAATGGATATTGCGACAGGTGAACTACCAGTTCAGAAATAATGAAAAATTACTTACACTTTCCAATGGCGGCTCTAGAGCAATAATCATGTAACTCACCACAATTCTTCTTGAGATCTGAGACCTTTACCTGAAAAAAGTGCAAAATTATTTATCAGTAATTTGAAATCGAACAGTTAAAATATTATCAAACGTTTTAATGGAAGAAATTAATTTTCTTTGATACAGTCAAGTGACATTAGAGAAAATGATCATACTTACTCGACAAAAATTCTCTTTAATCCCTAATATCCTGTATTTTATGATAGTATTAATCTGATTGTATATCATTCAGCAAAATTATTTTTAGGAGATTATAAGTACGATAGTTGTTAGAATAAATTACGCGAAATATATATATATATATATATATATATATATATATATATATATATATATATATATACTATACATATAGTATTAACATAGCAGTAACATAGGTAAATTTTGCCTCCTGTTGCGTCTGATTGAAATGAATGTCTAACACACATAATATTTTCTTATTAACCTTTCCATTATTTTACTCTGCAAGACTACAAAGCCTTGCAGAATCCTGAATCTGATCCTGGTTTGATTTTATTATTTATTTTTGTTATGGGAATCTTTAAAGTTTTCATAAAGCATACCAACTACAATAAAAATGTCATAATAACATCAAATTTTATTATTACTTTATAAGACAACTTTGAATGGCTAATACTTCAAAAACCATATATGCAAAATTCATAATATAATCCAGCTTTAGACAAAAATAAATTTCATTATTTAAAAGTTTTTGCTCAACTTTTGACCGAACTTTCTCCTAATTTCTTATTAATTGAAAGTATTTGTTATAAGATGGAACTACCAATTAACGTAGTGCTATAAAAATCTGCCAACGAATATTAGTATTAATATTTAATACAATTGTCATGACAAAAAATTAAAAATATTGTTTGTTAAGTAGACAATAATGATGAGTAAATAAACTATTTCGTATATAATATGAAATATTTTCCCACAATAATTTGTTTTTAGTACGAAGATAATATACTTATATTACAAAATTTTCTTTTTGTAACCATTACAAAATTATTATATAAATAAAGGGTTGCGATAAAAGTATCTATAAATTAATTCCGACCTTATTGTTTTACACTTTTAAAAACTCGAATTGAAAAAACATACAGAAATTTATAAACTGCATAAATCAAAGATAGTTTCTATAAAAGTCAGCAATTTATTTTTGCAAATTTGTGTTAAATTGGCTGGTGGGAATAAAACTATTGAAAATCGTTGAAGCAAAAGCCTAAAACCAACACAGAAGATTGTCTATATGTAAAGTTATGATAAAATCTGCAAGTGGAATATTTTTTCACCGGCATAAAAAACAAAGGTGTTTTATACTTAATCTTTATGTATATATGCATGTACAATGTATATCTGCGAATATTTCCATAATGCTTGAACAAATCTTCGCGAGAATTTCAGGAGATGAACATAAAACTCATTTATTACTTTATAAAAATTATAATATTCTAATTTTATTTTCATCCATTGTAATAATTACATATATATTTACGCGTATGTACGGAGAGAAAATTAAAGTGTTGGTTTTTACTCGACCTAGGTCAGAAGGAGAATAATGTAATTATTATATAAAATTGCTTCAAAAGAAAACTTTAAAAACACATTTATAAAATTTATATACACACTGTGTAGAGGTTAATAACATTTACGCTCATTAAGAAGAGTATTGAATTAAAAAAAAAAAAATTATATTACAATTTAGTTAATATAATGATTTATGCTGATTAAATCGACAATAGAGTTTTTTTCTAAAGTCGAGTCTTATGTTAATTCTAATATCCCTTTATCAACGTCCACACGTAAATTCACGTTTACAACAATAAAAAAAAATTTCAAAGTAATTTAATAAATTTCAGAAACTGTTTTAAAACGCATATGCAATTCACAAATTTTCTGTTGTGTTTTCCTCATCAAATCTAAATCGGCTTCAATTTAACACTCTAATCGTTATATAAATATAATGTTAAAGAATATAATATTATATAATAAAAATATAAATTAATTATATATATAATAAATTTAACATTTATCGGTAGTTAAATGTAATCCAATTAAAAAATAACTGTTTTATGTTAACTATGTAATTTCTTTGAGTTGAGATTATATAAAAAATAGATAGCTTTTTAAAACTTTTGGTCTGATCATTTAGACACTGGATTTCACACCGATTCTATATTTAAGATAGAATAATAATTATTATCAAAAATATTTCGATGTTAATTTAGAACAAAAAATATATTTTTATTTATCAAAAATGAACTATATTTTATAACAATTGTATTTATTAAATATACACTTTTATCGACCGATTTATTTATTAAGTATGTTGTAAAATGTTAAAGAAGTAACAAAATCAATATGTATATTATAATCTTTGAATAAAAAGTGGTAAGTACTTTTTTTCATAACGGTATAATGCGTTGCATAATAAATATGAAATAAGGTTTTTATCTACCGGCTTCCATTTCCTAAGTTAAATGGTTAGAAGGGGGTTAAGATGGGATGAAAGTGGAGAGAACAGTACTTGAAGAAAGAGGTGCCGAGCGAGGGAATATAGTTCCTTTATTACGGGATCGAGGCTAAAGGAAAGTTTTGATGAAATTCAGCTATGAGGATAAGAGAGAGAGTCGCAGAAGCGAGGGAATGAAGTAAAGTTATGCAAAACCAAGGTTTAATCAAGGGATGTAATGAATAAGAAGCATTGTCGAAATGATAAGTGAAGAACCCGCCCAGGAAAAGAAAAGAGATAGAAATAAATCTTTGACTGCAGATACAGTCCTTCCGCTGTTACAAGCCGAAAATAAATTATTTTGTACTTGTAAATGTGATTCCTCAGACGACTGTGTTTCGGTTAAGGAGAAGACTTTAACCCTTGTGCCAAATAAATTGCTAGTCGTTCCACTCAACCGTGGACTATTTCATTTTAAATTATTTCAGGCTACTCTCTTCTCTTTTGTTTGTAACGCAAACCGTTAAGAACCCTGGAAAAGTGAAAAATGTTTCCACTTCCCTCTCCCTGTCACTCATTCTTTTTCCTTCTCTCCCTATTTTATAATGTTTATCCCGCGAGCTCTCCAGACTTATATTTGTGGTCGATTCACTAAACTAAAGTAACAAGAATTCTACAAATTGCTGTCTTAAACTGAATGAAATAAAGCCATATATACACAGTTGTTCTGCGAAAATTACTTCTTTTAATTTTCAAACAAAATAACCCAATATTTAACGACTAAACAACTGTATAAATTAAAATTTTGTAACTTGATTTATTTAGTAAAAAATATCTTTTTCCACATAAAATAAATACAAGGTAAGAAAATTAAATTCAGAAATCATATGAATAGTAGAAACTAAAATTTAAAAAATTACTCGAGAAATGTATGAAACTAACAGCTGATGAAAGTTATATGCTACACAAAATCAAATCCATACACTTTATTAGAAAGTCAAACTACTAATACAGATATTTTAATAGCTCTGTATTTATATTCTATTAAAATGGTTCAAATTGATTAATTTTTAAATTAGGTAGGGTTATCTGATGTTAATTTTTACAAAGTAAAATCATGAGGAACGCTTTTAATAGCAAATAGAAATACTGCATAAATGTAGATTTACAACTATATTGATAAATCGTAACGAAATTTTACATTTAAAAATTCACGTTTTACATTGTAGTTTTTGTAAAGGGTTATCATGGTGGATTAATCTTATTTAGAGATATCTATTTGTTACTTGGTAAAAAATAAATAATTCAAAATAAAAGAATGATCTCTTTTCTAGGTTGTAACAAAACCGCAGTTCTAAATAAACTGTATCAATATACTCGATATATGAGTATAAGCTTACTAAATAACTTCTTTCCAAATTTTTTTGCCCGAACAAATATATTGTAACAAAAAAAGAAAACAAATAAAACTAGACAAAAAGCTAAAATATTAAAAGAAAACAAAAACTTGCAATTAATATCACAGTAAAACTATTATGAAAAACTCACTTAAAACTAATATAACAATTGGTAAACATAAAAAATATAAAATTTCAATAGACGAAAATAGAATTTAACGAGGCCAGAGAGGGGTGTATAGGGTCTCTTCTCGGATAGAAAAATAATAAAACACTAAGGTTAAAAATATAATAATAATAGCATTAGTACTATAAAAAAATAAATAAATAAACGTAATAACTAAAATAAAATATACAATACAGATAAAATATTAAATAAATTCAAAAATTGGTTTTGCATGGCAAAAAATATTAAATTTTATGAAACATATGAATACTTCGTAGATTTAGATAAAACCACCTTATCTAAAACTTCCTTATTGTTGTCCACAATTCGGCGAATGTTTCATGGCAATTTAAATTTACGATGTAGGGCTGGGTAACATAATGCAATCCACAAGGATATGGCGCACAGAAAAGCGGCAGTCACATCGGACACATAGTGGTGTGTTTTCTAATGATATCAAATACCTGTAAGCAGCTCTGGTATTATCTAATCATAATCGGCAGAGAACCATTTCCTCAGCAAATTTTTCTACTTGAAGAGTTCTTGATAATTCACGACTGCAGTTAGAAGACCGGGCGCAGGCGGATTTGTCGACCGCGGAGGGCTGGATGGACATGCAGAATTTAAAGATTTTTGTGCCCATGACGAACTTTATGCTTCTCAGGGGTGCAGACAAATTATCGTACAGTCGTAACCCCCACATTAAGTATAAAGGCTGTGTGATCAGCTGAGTTAGAGTTCATAACTACCTAGGCGTTTTGTTTGATGAGAAGTTGCTGTTTAGCAACCACATTAGGCAAGTAGCGGCGGACACCGTCTCTGTGATGCACAAGCTTAGGAGGATTGCTCGGAAGGATTACGGGCTGTCGGGCCGTTATTTGTGCATGGTGTACCGAGATGTCTACGAAAGTATGACCTCTTATGCTACGTCCGTTTGGGCGCACAGGTTGGACAGAAATCGAGTACTTATTCAGAATTTAAGGAGTGCCAGCGCAGAGCATTAATAGTTGGTGTTTTAAAACAACCTCCTACGAGGCTACCATCGTATTGGGAAAGGCTCTCCCAATCGATGTAGTGGTGAAAGTTCGGGCAGCCATGTGAAAATTGCGAAGAGGCTCGGAGGCCGAGGTATTTGGGATGCGGTTTCGGGTCGTACCAGTACCGGAATGGAACGGTGATCGCAATGCAACGGATCTAAATTTTGTTAGTTGCCCATATCCCACCCTCAGAAGAGGCTGCAGAGCCTCGCGATAGAAGCATGGCAGCTAGAATGGGACACTACAACTAAGGGAAAATCCCTGTACATGTTTATACGCGATCTGTGGGGATGGTACGCCTCGAGTTCGTTTTTAAGGGCAACGGGTGCCCAGGTGCTCACCAGCCATGCTAATTTGAAGCAACACCTGTTTCAGTTCCGCTGGCAGCTGTGCGTCTGCGAGGAGAGCCAGTCAAATGAACACTTGATGTTTGACTGCCCTGTTGAGGGGGGGGGGAGCTAGAGACCAGGCCACCTTGGAACTTAGAGTTCAAGGGGAAAATTGGCCACTCACAAGCGGCGAGTCAATGTGGCGAGAGCCGCATTGTCGGACCATGTGAAAGTACCATGATGCGGTTGATTTGTTCAACCGACATTGAAAGAGATCTAAGGTCAACAGACCTTGGACCGTGTATACCATGGTATGCACTGCCTTTTACGATCGGCAGTGGATACCATGGGCCAATTTGAGGAAAATTAAACAAAATCCGTTTCAGACAAAAATTGATCGGATTTTCTTAAATGTAGCATACAATTTGATTCGTCGTAATTTTTAGCAAACGTTAAACATTTTTTTCTTGATAACATACGTACTAATTTACTACATACTATGTATACATTTTTTTAAAAATCACTAATTTGTCATTTCAGATTAATGAATAAATTAAAAAATGAATTAAATGTAATATACTAAGATTCCTGTTAGAAAAACTAGGAATACGTCTTACAATAAGTCGTTGAAAAGAATGTGAATGAATAAGTTACCAAAATTTAAGTTAAATGCAAGTAGAAGTTGAAGTGCATAAGTATATAAATTTATAAATTGTACAAAGATCCACTGATATTTGTAGGTATATTACCTTTAAAGTTTTTTAAATGTTAAATGTAGATTAGTGAGTTAACTGAGATATTGTACAAATTTCTTTAAACTGATTTGAAGGAAAAATGAAATAATGTGTAGGGATTAATGGTACTTAATCACAGACATGTTTAAAGTTTATTAATTTATTTTCGCCCCATTAAGTATCATAGCAATCTATTGTGTAAGAAAGAAAAAAAAACAGTTATAAAACTATAATTACAGTAAGAGCACCAACACAATTTTCTGCAACGAAAGATATGGATGGAGTTTATGAAGTTTAATTTTAAACTTCATGTAATTCTTTATATTTAATCATTGTAGTTATAGTACTTTTATCATGTATTTACGGCTTAATTAAGGCTATTAATATAATGGTTGAACATTAGCTAAAAAATTTACATTACAAACTGGTTTTGTAATAATTATAATTTCTACCTCACTTCGTCCTTAGCGTAATGTTCGGAAACTGAAAAACAATGCGCCGAAGGAAATAAACAAAAGGAAACACAGCTAAGGAAGTAAATAAATTCTTGAAAGATAAAAGCAGTTGTATTCTAGCTTAAAGAATTGCAAGTTTTACATTTCTTGTCGTCTATACTTTTTTGGAATAAAAAAAGGGTGACTAAGTAATAAAAAGAGAAAATCAATTTAATAACGTCTTTTAAAAAAAATTAAAATAGACTAATGAATCTAACTCTATAAGATCAAGATAATTTTGTTTTGTTTTTACAGAGACAATATCGACTGTTTTTTTAAATAATTATAATATATAAAAATAGATTTAAAAACCTTCTGAGGTTCCAGGTTCAAATTCCAGTCAGGTAAGTCATATTTCATATGTTGTAAAACTCCATTTCCACATTGACAAGCTTCAAACATTTAATTTTTTGTGTGGAATTAATTCATCAGCCAAAAAAATAAACTGAATTTTTTGCATGCAATATTTAACATGTACGTAAATGTATGTAAAATATATTAACGTACGTAAATTTTCAAATAATTTTCATTAATTCCTTCTTAATTGTGATTTATCTCGTAGTTATTTTATACGTTTAATTACGTATTTACTTTAATATTATTTCAAGTATTTGTATTTTAAATTACTAACATGATCCACTTCTATGTTTTATTTTATAATTAACTCTGTATTTTGTGGTGCTGCTCTGATCAATATTTGCTACAGTTTACCTTTATCATTTCAGGAAAGCTGTTGAGCAGTTTGTTTATTCGTTGAGCAGAAATAACCTGAAAATTTAATCTCTTTTTACTATGAAAATAATAAAAATTATGAATAGTGTCGATTAAAAAAGCCTGTCAGAAACAACAAAGAATTATACTATATAGCTATTAATAGAGTAAATGTTTCAAGCAAGATTTTAAATAAATTAGATTTCAATTATTATCTAAACAACAATAACACATGATTTTTCATTCCGAAAATAGGTTTTATTAGACACATACCCCTTTAATTAAATCTTTGAATGAAATAAAAAACTACCTGGAAAGAAGAGAAGTAGATGTATTATAATATTATGATTTTAAACATCCTTTCGATTCAGTTTTTATCATTCGCTCTTGAAGATGCCGGCCATGACCAAGAATAATTCAAATTAATTTTTTGTAATGACAGAGGATGGTTTTTCGGGGTTTCTAGTAAAATCTCTTGGACTGAAGTTTACGAAGGGACGCTACAAGAATTAACTCGATTGGCTATGTTGTTTTCAATATTTATTGATACTATTCGGAGTATAATTATAAAAGTTAAGAATAATTTGTTCATTGATGATTTTCAAATTCACTTAGTACTGTCGATCAATTAAAGTATTTTGTAAAGATTTACTTTGTTAAACTTGATTGAATTTTTTAAGGTGAACTTTTCCCTGCTCGAGTTTTAATGTTTAATAAATTAATGATTTTTTGTCTGTAAATAATAAATAAAGTAGAGAATGGTATGCTTATACTACTGCCATAAATGACATATATTTAAGAGAATAAATGATTAAGATTCTGCGGTTTCATATTGGTGTCATGATAAAACACCCGTAACACGAAATACCTGGTTTTACCAGTTCAGAAGTTTATAATGTATCCTTAATGTCCAGTTTAAAAGAAATTAATAAATTGGTTATTTCCTTTCGTTTATTATAAGGCAACTGTATACATTGATATAATATAGAAGTTGTAAAATTTTTAGCTTTACAAGAAGCACAGAATGATTGTATTCTATTCACTTATAATTCATGTTAGATCAAATTGTAATACCATACTATAAATTAATAACTGTGAAAGTGAAATAGCAAAGAGAGAATTTTCTTACAATTCTAGATTTTCTTTATTTAAGAATAAACTAATTATTTAATTTTTATCTACATAAATATAAAATATATTTATTCCACATATATTAGAGCATCAAATTACTTCTATAATTTTTCTGATAGAGAACAAATATTTTCATTATATTCTATTAGATTAATAAAGTCCGTAAAAATTCATAAAAATAAGTCAAATATTTTTAAAAGATACTGTAATAAATTAAGTTCTACAACGAATAAAATTAAAAATTGGAAAATAGATATTGATACTCGTATGTATTATAATGGTATAATACATTATTTTTATCCTCTTAAAAAAAACCAAGCCTACTACATATTATTTTTACTAGTTCAAAATCTTTTCTGTTTATTGGTTTCGTGGATTTTCAGATAATATAAGCAGATTATAAATAGGAAATTAATATCAACAAAAACTCAATATATTCCAGTAATATCTGCTACGTTTATCACTTTTTATGAATTTATTAATTTTTTATTGTTGTTAAAAAGTGTATATTTTCAAAGACAAGAGCAAACTTTCAGTTTTAATTTTATCTTGGAATATTCTTTCTTGATTTTTATTCTTTTCCCTAAATGTTATCATTTTTTTATTATAAGTATACTTATTAAGATTGAGCTGGAATTTTGCATGAACATAAGTTTTACATTTAGGATGTACGTAGGACTATTTCTAATGCTGTTGCAAAATGTTTCACCGTTTCAAGACGGTGCTGTTTTAATGGCTTGCGTAAACACGGGTTATTTTCCTTGTCGATATTCAACTTTACAATGGTCAAATTGTTAATCAAATCGAATTCAAAGACCAATTGCAATATTTAAAATTAAATTTTCTGCAAAAATGGTCACTTTGACTTTTTCGATATCTCTTTCAGTTATCAATAAAAGAAGCATTAAACGTGCGACTGTATAACCAACACGGCGGCTCAACGAACACAGCCACTATCATTGTTACAGTGTAGCAACGTGAAATCCTGATCCGACTGGGGGAAGACACCTTCGATGTGACGGTTTCGGTCGCCACACCACCCCTCCGTACCTAACCCTTATAAGCTTTTCAGGAGGTCATCTTCAGTACCTCGGTAATGAAATTTTTCAGTCTAGCCTAGCCAGTATGGCACCGATGCGAATGCCAATGCGATATTTACATCGTTGTACTACTAAGATAACCTCCAAACAAAACACATCTAGCGAAGTCTCAAGCAACACTGAATGATTTTCTAAGAATGAAGGGACACAACCCTACTTACCCGAAAGATAAAAATGAGTTCGACACATAACGAATCATAAAACGCAACACGTTGCATCTGCTTATGGTTATTTCTAAGGTGGAGACCAACTATTCAGAAATATGCATACTTCCGATCAACCAAAGTTTCGAGGCCTATGCTATCCGAACTACTGCTATGAAGAAATTACAATACACTGATAATTCTTATAAATAGAACGGCTTTAATTTTTATTTATCAGTATTGTTCTCCCAATCATAGGAATAATAAATACAGTAGAAGACCAGGGGGCAGAAGCCCCTGATTAATAGAGAAGGGTGAGTGAAGCGAGCACTGGCGGGGTAATAAGAACAAAAGCAGGTAATATTGACATAACATCCTCAGGGAATTGTAATTTGAATTTTGAACAAGAGCTTTCCTTCACATAATAAATAATAACTATTACCTTAATAATTAAAACAGTCTAGTTTCTACACAGTTAAGAGAAATGAGAGAATTCTTAAGTGGTAGAGGGAATTGATGAGTCACATAACTTGACCAGTTCTAATAAATAAAACGTCAATTAATGTCGCTCTATCTTCATAAAATTGAATTTAAATCAAATCCAAATTTTACTACTATTAAACGAATATTAAACAGTAAAAACTATTTCTTCTTTGTTAAATTTTCAAATACATTTTTTTAAGGGAAATACCTTTGGATATTGTTTATGTCGATATAGGAAAAAATTTGCGTTTGGCGTTTTTAAAATTTTTATAAAATCTTCTTTTTGCATGATTTCTGCAATAACAAAAAGAAAATATATTTTTAACGTAAACTAATTAAATTACTTTATCAAGTAATTTTTTATATAGAAAAATTGGTATTTAGCGTATACTTTTAGAATCTTCTTTTGCATGATCTCTTCATTACAAAAAAAATTGCCTATCTTTTAAATAAATAAAAAAATAAAAATACATTATAAAAACAGCTTTTTATACGGAAAAATTACAGTTTGGCGTACCTACATTTTTGTAGAATTTTTGTTTTTGCAAAGTATCTGCAATAAAAAAAATAAAAGTACTTTTTAATGTAAAAAACATAAGACAATTTTCCTAGTGTATATTTAAGGTCTTAAATCCAAAAATTATACTTGCAGACTAAACTGTCTTAATTACTCAGGTATTAGTTCCTATGTATGAAGTAATAGACATCTCTTATTTCAAATTCTAATCACAATTATATTTCAGAATTTGGATTTTTGTTTCACCAATTCTGTTGGAGGGTGATTCCATACCCACTTGAAATTTCGTATAACTATGAGTTTACAATTATTTTATTGCTTAAATTTTATCTTTACATATTTATTGGAAAGTACTGGTTAATGATGAGTTTCCCCCTCCCCCAAAAAAAAACAATAATTGTTTAATTTATTTAATTTTATTTATTAAAAAAGTACAAAAATATATTTATACTTTATTTAAATTCTGTTTTACTGATATAAATTTTAAGAAAGTAAATCAATTTTAAATGTAATTTTTATTAAATAGAAATACCTTCAAAATAAAAGCGTTTTGATATGAAGAGTAGAGATCCTTTCCTTACGTTACCTTTCCTTACGATCCTTTCCTTATAATACGTCTAATCTATCCAAATGCTTTAAATTTAGAAATTTAGCTTACGATCTTGGCTATCCTTGATAAGTTCAGTTACCGTATTTCAATAAAATACGTTTATTGTTCATAAGTGACTTCCGGAAAAATAAATTAAAGGGTATTAACCCAGAAAATTGCCAAGTTGCTTTTATTTTGTATGAATTTAAAAAAAAAGACAGTTGGAAAATATATACTAAAGAATGCGGGTACAAATTACATATTTATAGTATATTAAAAAAAAAAAAAAAATATTATTAACTGTGACGAAAAAGACGCCAAGTAACAAAGATATGTGCATGGCCGGCCTCCGTGGGGCGAGAGGTTACGTCTCGGCCTTTCATCCGGAGGTCCCGGGTTGGAATTCCGGTCAAGCATGGTATTTTTCACACACGCTACAAATCATTTATCTCATCCTCTAAAGCAATACCTAACGGTGGTCCCGGAGGTTAAATACAAAAAAAAAAGAATAAAAAATAAATAACAAAGATGGTTCGTTGATTTTTACTCTCTCGTAAATAACGATAATGTAATTTTCATATATGTAAAAGATTTTATTAACGAAAATACTACAAAGAAGTTATTAATACTTTTAATTTCTTATAATTTAATTGCACGTCCATTATAATCTTTAAACTATTACAATTAGTATGTCTACACGAATTATGTAATTTTAGTAATCATTATTCGTATTTTTTTTAAAGGAAGTGAACGTCAATATATATGTAATCATTTGTTAGAACAAAAAATAAATGTGATAATACTAATAATAGAAGATTTATATGACATAAATAATGTTTTATAACACCAGGGATAAAACATGACCGAAAGAAGAGAGGAAAAGAGAAGAGAAGCCCTTCACTTAATTTGATCTATCATAACGCATCAACTTTCACTAAGCTCGCAAAAAATAGTACGCAATTAAGAAGGTTGTGATTCATGATATGCCATCCATCTTATTCCATTCGTTTCGTACCACCAGTACCGGTCGAATCAATCAAAATGGATGTTGGGTTCTTGATTTGGTTTCATTAAATAAAGCCGCGCAGCAGCCTGTAATAATCTACGTGTGTGTTCATCATGGGTGTATTTTATCTTATTATAGACCATGATAAACTACATACAGAATACAGTACAGGAATACGTCTACCGTATTTTAAAATTTAAATATATAATTTTAACTAACAATTATTTAATATTGTTATAAAATAATTTTAATAACTTAAAAGCTGCTTTTTTTTTGTAAAAATACATATAATGCAACGAATATAACGAACACGAACAAGTATGATTAATTAAAGAATATAGTAGTTATGTAAGCAGCTGCACAGAAAGAAAATTGCTACACGTTCTCAAAGTTATAATTTTCTTTGCTAATATTTGAATACGTAATCATGCAAGATGCAGTATAAAAAACAACTCATTTAAAAAGAATAAGTAATCATAATAAAATAAAAGAACTGAAAAAACAATATATTTTAAATTGAATAATTAGTTAAGTAAATAGGACTCGTAGCTAGAAAAAAAGTTCAATGTTGAAATACCTAAGTGCAAAAAAGCTTTAAGGAATTTGATTGAAATAGAGCTAACGAGAATAGAAGTTAACTAGTTTAAACAGTGTGCTCTACAATATTTGAAAAAATAAAAGTTTTACTTTTTATAGAAAATTTATTGAAAGAGGTAATGAATATAAACATGATATAACAAAATAAAGAATCTTCAATCAAACTCTTTCATGAATTTACTTTTAAGGTAAGAATATTCTTAAATACTTATACTTTTGCGATAAGTTTTATAAAAAAAAAACAAAAAAAACATGAAATAGCACAAAGCAGAAAGCAAACGCCATTTTGTGATTTAAATTATAATGTTACATGAAAAAATTCAAAATGATTGTGAAATTAAACGAAAAAATCATAAATTTAGCTAAAGGTAACTCCATAAAAGTGAAGCTTCTAAATATAATCAGGAGAAAATATTATTAGGAAAGTACATTAGCATGTGTATAAAAAGGCGTTATTCTACATATACTGTATACTGCCATATTTCTTCTTTTGCCTCAAATTTTTTTTATTTAACAAATTGTGAGGAACCACAAGTAAATCGTACAACAAAAAGCACATGATGAGGAGTTATCAACAAACACCCTCAATAAAATATAAAGATATACATATATATAAAAGTGTAAATAAAGTACATACATACATGCATATATAAAGTTAACATATATAAATACTCGTACTGAATAAGGCTACATAGGTACAATAATTCATAAAGGTCTAGTAAAAAAAACAAATAAAAAAAATTTATAACACCATTAAACAATAGACAAAAAAGTAATATAACAAGCTCATGATGATGAATGGAAAGTGATAGGCTCCTCATCAAGGTATAGAAAGATGTTCATCACAAATGTGATACTGTATCAGCTTAAGGGGTACTAAGCTTCCGCCAAGTTCAGCACATGTAGGCGTTTCAGTTGTCGGGTATCCTCGTTGTTATCTAGGAAATTAATAGCTAGAAAGTGCACCTGATTATCTAACTATGCTCGCAAAGGTGTTAAACAGTTCGGATCGAATTATACTGCCATTTAAATAAAATTTTTATTTATTAATTTTTAGAAAAAACGGTGTAAATTATGTACAAAGGAGTGAGTAATACTTCAAAAACAAGATTAGACTGAAGAGGACTCAAAAGTCTAAGCATTTGAATTACGTTGATATAGCAGAATGTTGTATGTACATGGACGATGGATTTCGAACAATTAGGTTTTATGAAGAATCAAAGAGTCACCCAATCTCTAAGTAGTACAAGATTAAATGTGAAAAAGAACTAGGTTGAAAAACTAAAAAAAAAATGAATAGCTTATTCTTGTAGTACACAGAGAACAATTTACAAATGATGAATGTTGAAGGAGAACTGAGATGGAAGCAACGTCAAACCGCCTTGAATAAAAGTAATACAATAAATATTATTCTAAAATTGAAAAAAAAAAATGAATACAATAATCCATCTCTAACTAGACTAGTGGAAAAGTAGAATAGTTGAGTAAAACTGTTGAACTTTTAAGTGAATAGAGTAAAATTCAAAAAGAAAAAATTTAGAGAATGTAGACGGGGGAATAAATGTCTGAAAATTTCTTGGAAGAAAATGAAATAGGTTTGAGTTAAACTATATCGCACCGGCTAAAACAGTGGCAATATATTTGTATGAAAAAAAAATTTTGAGAGAATACGAGTAAGAAAAGGCAAAGAAAATACTTCAAACTGATTATTTATAACTGACGATGATAACAAAAGATAGGTCAAAATGAACACGAGAAAAATTAATTATCTATTCGACTACTGTAATATGAAAGTAAATGGTTTGCACATCGTAAATGATCAAGATTCTGTAACATAACAGTTGAAAGAAGTACAAAGTGTAAAAATTATGAGAGAGGACATATTTTATGCCCCTAATCTTCTAAATATTTTAAAATCAATCGTCCAGAACAGAAATGAATGGAGGATAATAAAAATCTATTCAAATTAACGATGAACTAAAAATATAAATAAAAGTTTGTATGAATCATAAAACATTTCCCGACAATTTTACTGACGCTCTTACTGAAATTAAAAAAGAAAACTTGTGCAGTTATCATTCACCTTATATAAACGATTTCACTTCATGATAACGGATAAATAAAAGGTAAAACAATTTTCGTGCAATTTTTTTTCCTTTTTCTGACTGAGGATGCCCTTGGAGTTAATAAATAAAAGAAAGAGGAAATTAAATATGTAATTTTAAAATTAATTCAATACTGCATACGAATCACAGATAAAATGAAATTTTATTTTAAACATTTTAGAAAAGAATTATAAGGTTAACTAACTCAACTTAATTTGAATATATCAACTAGTAAATAATATTTAAAAGGAAAAGCCTTAAGTCAGATTATATGGAAAAATATTAATAATAATAAAAAGTAAGCTCATGTTCAAAAATAATTACACAGAATAATATTCTTAATGTATTTCTACAGTTCTATTGTATTCAGTATTATACGTAACAGAATGAAATGGCAGTGATGAGAATATAAGCTGAGGATGATGATAGGAGAGAAGGAACAATGAGGATAATGCTTGCAGGAAATGCAGGCGCAGCTGGCAGGTAGGTATAGTCTTCTACGGTAAGGATATAGTAATACAGAGGAAGGTTTGGTGGGGTACGGAAGAAAAGGAGAGTTTATTTTGGGAGATGGGTGGTAATACTGAATAAGAAAGACTGAGTGAGTGAGTAAGACATATAACCTCTTTAGATGAAGGTTCAAAGAAAATTTGATTTCACCCCTTATCTTTTCTTTTATATATATATATATATATCTTTTGTAATAGATTCTTAATATTTTTATACTTTGCACTGTACTTTATTTAGAAAATTGAAAATGAATTGAATAAATAGATTAGAGAAATTCATTTTTGGATACGTATCAGGAAAGTGTAAATCTTTTAATTAAAAATTCATAAATACTTCAACATTTGCTAACTGAAAGATATACTTACACAGAACATAAATTGGAAAAAGTTAGTCATCGTTATAAAAATAATATTAATATTATACAAACATAATAAGAAATTATTTAATTCATTTGGCCAGAAATAATCCTTCTTTCTAAAAATCGAAGGAAAAAGTAGATTTAATTAAATTAATACAAAATAGGATAGGTTAAACGAAACTGATTGTCCAGTGAAAGGATTTTGGTGTAAATCCGACTTGCATGTATTTCTTTTCTTCTTCTTCTTCTCCAACAGTCCGGATCCTGCAGTTAAGTATTACACAGGCCAGGGGAGTATCCTTTACTCTAACGGACCCCCAAGTCTCGTCCCGCCGGTCGGATCTCACTTTGCGCCCGCCTCAAACCCCCAGAGTAGGATCCACCAGGCCCGGTTACGGCGTCCCTGGGTCTCCACTCCGGGAGCCGGGACTCTGTCGTTATGCCAATGCCTCCCCCCCCCCCCGAGTGGGATCTCCGCCAGGACTCAGTCTTTTTCGCTCGGTGGTGCAAGAGTCCCCGTGCCTCATCGCTACCGCCCACTCGTTCAAGCACGTGCGAACGGCAGCTCCGCAGAGGACTTGCATATTTACATTCTAGGAAAGCCACTCATAACCTATTCTATTTCCATATTAGCAATTATATTGATTTATTTAGTTCATATTAACAAAATGTTTGTAGTTAACACAAAAATTATCAATAAAAACTTGAATTTTGTCAAATAGCCATAATGAGAGTATAGAGGTTATGTACTGTAGAATTCTATAATGTGTTCTTTCTCATAGGTAAAGCTACAAATTTGTTGCTTTATCTGATCAGTTACTTACGGAGACCAATCTGTCTTATAACATATGTAAAACATCTGAAATTGAAAAAGATAATGGTCGGGTTTACTTTCTCTGGTAGTAATGATATTCTACAGTGGATTATTTACAGAATGTTTCACTTGTAAGGTTGATTGTTACAGTATTTATCGTGGGACAGATTTTGAATATCGGAAAATTATTTAACGTTTTTCTTGAACGACTTTTCTTAAATGTGTACGTGGCCAACAACCCTTAGGATACAGTTTTTTATAAAGATAAGCAATTAGTATAAATATTAAAATGCTTACATTTAAATTCTAGAATATAGTATATAAATTAACGTTAATTAATTTAAAAAAACTTTATTATTTTTTATTACCGAGATAACTTTTTGTTACGAATAGAAAATATTTAGTGTGATGTTTGAACTTGTTTTGGCACATATATCTTAAAAAATAATCAGGATCAATTAATTGATGTCAAATTGAACAGTATTCAACTTACTACGTTATTACTAAAAGAAACTTAATCGGCCCTGACTGCTTGTACTAAATTAGAAAGAAATCTTATGTTTTAGTTGCAGGAGTGTCATGTAATCAGCCATAAATTACACCAGTTAGTCTAACGCATTTAGCAGATTTTGTATCTTGTATTTTCAACGTTTTACTAACAAGCGCGTGCATGAGTGTGAGTTTGTGTAATTGTATGAATGGTTTTCTTAAAATATGAGTGAATAAAATAAATACTAAATATTAGTCAAAATAACAAGGATAACTCTCTCCAGCACTCGACAAAGAATACAATTAATTTCATAACTTATAATTTTAATTGACTTATACTTCCTATACACTATTGATATACTCATTTGTATTGATATTCTTAATTTCAAGCAGCCCATTTCTGAGTGTCCCATAATAAATCCTGACTTAATGATTTTTGAATACTATTTCAGCAGTCGTCGTCCCTTTGATGTAGAAGTAATATTTTTTTGTCATTTTTTAAATTGATTTATTATTTTAATTATTTTTATAGAGATAATTATTTGATATGGCTCTTGCTGAATAAAATCTAGTATAACCACACAAACGCTTACGACCAGAACAATTTTATTACAACCGGGACAAATGTTATATAAGATTACAAATCCATATTCATTTAAGTTTTACCTATTTTCAAAACTCTGCCATGGAGGTTGGCAAAATTGTGGTCAAATATTTTATGAAATAAAATATTAGAAATTATTAATTTCCTACAAAAAATTAAAATTTTAAAAATTAAAATGTTTTTTACGTTACTATTCTTCGGTCGAATGATTTTATATGGAATTACCTTCAATTATATTTTCTAAATGGGAACATCTACAATGTTATAGTTAGATATTAGGAAAATTACTTTCTGATTATTGTTAGTCTTAAAGCTGAAATTAATGCATTATAATAGAAAAGAATTAGATTTTCACTAGAAAATTATTAATGTGCAAATTTTTATGTGTAATTTCATTACATTTTTAAAGGTTTATTACACTTTGAACAAATTTTCAAAATTCTGAATGTAATTTTTTAGAATCCTCCCGTCCAAAATAAAAGATGTATCTTTATGAAGTTAATCTTATTAATTAATAATCATAATATAAAACTTACAGAATCTAAGAATTTTTTGTGATTCTGTTTGATTTTTATGGTTTGTTTGAAGTTTAGTAATTAAATCAAATTGTTTTAAATGTATTCATGAAAAAAAAAAACGAATTAAAATTATATTTGTTAGTTTATGATCGTACTTAGACTGTATTTTTTAGCATACATTTTTGTGTCGTTTTATTTGTAAATGTGAAATTTTATTAAAATAAAATTAACGCCTTAATGTAATAAAATATTCATAAACTATATCACAGCGTAATATATAATAATAATATTTAAATAATACAAAATCATATTCAAGCTATTTAAACAAATTATTAAACCCAGCAAAGTGTGAATCTCAGTTTACTGATTTATTGTTCATTTGTTACTTCAAAACCAAATGAAGACGTATTTACCGTGCTCTAATCCAAACAATAAATGTAAACATTTCTACCTTACACGCACATCGATAGTTTTGCAATACATACATTTTCATTTTGTTTGAAATGGAATAACATTGCCAGTTACTGCTTTACTTATTAACAGCCGATATACACCCATACATGCTATGTTCAACAAATGTTGTCTGTCGAGCTCAGTGGTTTAACGATTTTCTACTATTTACTTTCACTATACAGAATGTTATACTGAATCCCGAACCACATCAACCGTTTTGAATTAAGTTCATATGATTTCAAGTTAGTAACTGTAAACATGACAAAGCTTAATGCTACTTAACTTGATAGATATCATAAAGATTCTCTCTTATCTAATCTATAAATATTTTGTTCGGAAGCAGGATTTTAGTTTTATTATATTCAATTTTGTCTGTATACACTAAAATTCATTATAATCACTATTATATAACTGGATTTGTTTGTTTCTTGAATACACCGATCTGCTTGGCACTATAATAGTTTTTAGACGATCTAATAATAGACTCAGTTCAGTAATTGCTATTCTCAAGAAAAACATACATCCCATTCCAGGCATGTCAGGTATGTACTTTCACTGAGTTGAATATAACTTACTTTTAACCATTCCATTCAAATTTATCTTTAACCTACCCAAATTGCACTTTCACTTTGTTTACAATAGATACTGAATATCACTAAATATTATTACTACATTCTTCCCATAAGTAAGATATTTTGGAAGCTTTCCTGAGGCTTTGGCTGCTTTATTTTGTTTAGCGATAAGAAAATATAAAACAAGTTGATAAGTCAGTTTCTAAACCGGTTTCTAAAAGACAAGTAATTTAGTTTTAAATCTTTGTACATAACAAGAAATTTTGTTTGGAAATAACTGTAATTTTTGAGAATGAAATGTACACTTATCATTTCATAATTAAAATCATTTTAACTGAAACCTTACAAATAACGATATACATAAGGAGGTAAGAGAAATATGAACTGCAAATAAAAACAAAATTATTGATTCTTCGCATGATAATCAAAACATTAGTATGTTATAAGAAAATACATACATTCATTTTAATTGGTTGTGGTAAAAGGCTGAAGAAAAACAACTTCAAAAAGGCACGAGAAATGAAATGAAAATAAAACAGCTGTATCGATTGAGATATCAGTCCAGGTTCGAATGGTTTCATTACCACTAAACAGCTGAAATGCAGATTTAAAAATTAGGAAGTTACGAGAACATAGCCGCCAGTTACAAAAATTAACAGGTGAACGAAACATTAAGAAATACCTCTCTATCAATGATGATAATTTTCATTTTATTAATTGTGGTAAATAAACTTATCTGAGAGAGAGTCTATAAAATTTTAAAGATACACTGTTACGGTATATAATAAAAATAAACGCAAATATCAGTTTAGACGCCATAGAGTTTTTAAACGATCTGATATAAGAACCAACTAACTACTTATGGGCTTATTTTAAGAAAAGTATGGTAAAAAAAATGTCATAATCAAGAAAATCGTAACATCCTACGCCAGGCATATTAAGGAGTTGGGATTCTTCCTCAGATGAAATCGTGAATTTTTTTTTATCAGGTTGAAATTTCAACAGATTGCGCTAGCCTTATCTGTACAAGTCACTTTTTGAGTTTGTTTAACTCATCAAAATAAGTTTGATAAAGGAAAAACACAGCTACCGTTCTTTAGTAATTTCAAGAAAAAGAAACGTAGTTACTTGTGAGTTTTGTTTTAATAAAATTGTATCAGATAGTACCAAACTTCTTTTGAATTTTAAGGGGAAATTATTTATCATTATGAGTCTACTATAAATCTTGATGGCTGGGGATTAACTTTACTGTTAAACTAATTTGCAGTAAACGTAGAACCTAAGTACGGCCATGGTCAGTATATTAATACGAAATAATCTTTCAATTATGTATTAAAAAAAGAAGAACTAATATTTTTTTAAAAATAATAGTAAAACATTTTGTATACAACACAAAATACTTACAAAATATGAATTAAATTAAAAAATAGAAATCATTCAATAAATTATCCAAAGATATCTAAACTTACTTCTCGGTAAAATTAATCGATAAGGTTATAATCAAATATTTTTCTAAAGTATAAATAAATATAAACATAAAATTTCCTTACGATACAACGTTATAAGCTTTTTTTATATTGTTTACACTACTTGACTGGAAAAACCACTACGAATAATGATTTATTACGTTAAGAAATATTGAAAGGACTTCAAGAAATGACTGCAATAATATAACAAAATCACCTAAGTGAACTACTAGCAAATTTGTCTGACATAATTAATCAATATATTAACATATTACAATGAAAATTGCAACTTTTAAAATGTTACTTCATTATATTAATAATTGCTTACATTTTATTCTAAAAATATTTATTAGTCCTGAATATTGAATAATATTGTGATGAAAAAACTTGATGTTCAATAAATAGCATAATTAAAAACGTTTACACAACTTCATTAATTATAACTTTTCTGTATTATTACATCCAAACTGTATCTTATTCTATTTCAAAGAACAATTAACATATTTGTGATCACTACGCCGGTAAAAGAAGTATCTTCGCTGACGACATCACTATCACCTGTAGAGGCAAGGAATTTGAAACTACTAGGGAAATAATACAGAATTCGTTAAACTCAGTGAAAAGATGGGTACAATGTAGTAGTTTTAAATTTTCGGTAACTAAGTCAAGATTTATTGTTTTCTCTAGACAGCTAGAAAGATTCAATAACATCGTGAAATTAAAAACTTAGGTGAAAATGAAATAAAGGAACAAACGAGATTAAACTTCTAGGTGTGATTTTTGATGACAAATTGACTTTCTCGTGCCTCATTAAGTACACTAAGTCTGAATATCAAAGGAGAATTAAACTCATATCATCTTACAACTAGGGTGCAGACAAATACATCATTCTGAACAAATATAGAAGCATTATTCTGTCCTAGCTGTAGTAAGGATCAATCATGTACGACTGTATGAGAGAAAAAATTAAGGACCTGCTAGGTTCCTTGCACGATACCTGCTTCGCATATCAATAGAGACATTTGCTGCTACTCCTATACCAAGTTTACTGACGGAATCCTATGAACTCCCATTACATTACAGGAGGAAATACCAGGTTATCAAGTATGTGATCAGCAATTCCCATCTCTCCACCTGCTCAAGACGACCAGGCACGCTCGCAATCTGCTAGTTGAGGGAAAGAAGTCCTTTCCGCAGTGTTTCAACCTCAGACTGCTTCGCTATCTTCAGGAACTACACCTGTCTGTTCCGAGGATTCTCAGAAAGGAAATACGACGCGGCGGTCCTTGGTTGCGTGCACTTCTAAAGATGGAATATTTACCATCTGGAAGTCGAATTCGGGACCCACGTTACCAATCTTCTAGAGATCAATTTAGCGAAATGATCAAGAAGTACATTTAGTACACTCATATATATATATATACAGATGGCTCTGTCTCGGCCGTTGGATGTGGCTGTTCAATTATACTTCTTGACATCGAGCTAATTTATAAGCTTAGTGCCTATTCCTTTGTGTACTTTTGCGAGGCCTACGCAATTTACTCCGCCTTGAGAGTTGTCAAGATTCGTATTGACGACAGCTTCCTGGTAATTACCGACTCTATGAGTGTACTTGAGAGCTTCAGCTGCAGACGATCTGAATCCATCGTCCAAATAATCCATGATACCCACTCAAGAATAAAGAAAATAGTAGTATTGGTATGGTTCCTGAGCCCCTGCGGCATCCTCCGGAACGAACGAGCTGATGCAGCAGCCAAGAGAGCGGCAATAAGTAGCCTCCGAGTAGAATTAGTGTGCGAGAGCGACTTCATGAAAAACAATCCGTTATGAACTACGTTCTCAGTGGAATAGGTTCTGGTTGCTAAGTCCTCCCACGGCCTTACATGGCATCCGGGAGAACGTGTTCGAGAAACCTTTTATCCCAAGCAACAGAAGAGACCAAGTCATTATAACTCGGCTGAGGATTGTCACACAAGGCTTACCCATACCCATCTATTTGACTCTCCTGTAAGGCGTGCAATGTAAAATGGTCCGTAAACCACTTGCTCACAGATTGCCTAATTTTCGGATCTATTCGACAAAAATTAGACCTGGGTTCAGATGGGCATTATTTACCAAACCGAAAGGAACCGATAGAAAGACTGTTGCGGTTTGTGTGTGATAATGAGATGAAGACCGTAATTTATCGGTTGTGCTTACATGAAATCCCTTACGGAATAATACATGCGCACTGTAAAATGACTTGTAATGTTTCATTATTTGTTACCCATTTATTATTCTTATTTAAGTCGCTAATGACTATAATTGTTGATTAATAAAATTATTATATATATATTATTTAGTAAATTTATTTCAATTTTAATATGATATTCAAACTTACTCAATTAAATTACTATAAGTTTAATACATTTTTTATACGAATTGTATGCCTTTTATCTATTTCTTAATGCGTTCGTATAACAATGAAAATTACAGTATGATGTAAAAAATATTTAATATTTAATGAACATTACATACTACCAATTAAATAATGGTTAAGTATTTGTAAAATAATATTTTTTTCTGTGAATTCGTTTATTTACAATCAGATTTTATATTTAAAAATTATAATTGAAGAATTAAATAATAATTTAAAACCGAAGCAATAAAAAATGCAACTGAAAAAGTTTTCGTTATTTTTACTTTTATAAACTCAAATCAAACGCAAATTAATTAATTTTTTTTTAATTTTCTATATTATATTTATTTTAATTAGGTTAACAATACAATAACGAAAAAAATTAATTCTCAATATATACATACAGCTTATTAATATAAGTATTTATTACTCCACTATATAAGAACCATTAATACAATATTACAATATTACAATACCTCAGACAATATTTTCAAGTAGTATTTTTATTTATAAATGCGTTATTAAAAAAAATAATAAATAAAACTGTAATTCGAATGAGATGATACAACCAGATAAAAGTGCAGTAGAACATATTCTCCTGCCCTCCTATCTGGACACATTACTAGAGGAAAAAATGCTTTTATTACAAATATGAAACAGGAAGTAATAAGTAACAGAAATAAAAACATATTAAAATAGAAATTTCATAAAATATAATACTTATTCAATTGTTTGTATGATAAACATTAAAACTGCTACTTTTAATTATAATATCATAATTTTTGGTATCGGTAATAGAATTACTTCAATTTATAATTCATTTTTAAAAGGTTAATTGTATTTATCAAATAAAAAAATTAATTAACACAATAGAAGAAAGCAGATAAGAAAGAAAAAGGATTTATTTGAATCAAAATAAATTCAGCAAACGAGACGCTTCGTTATTTTTTTGTGTTTAGGAGCGCAAAACGAAGATTCGTTATTAGCGCAATGCTTTTAAAATAAATAAACCGATTCAACGTCACCAACGCTAAGTATAACGGAGAAAAGATATAAACTAAAACAGATTTTGATTGTAAGCATATCAAATACTTTACAGTTATTCATTAAAGAAAAAAAAAATCCATTGCTTCATTATATTTCTGTTGCCATGAACAGAATTATGTTTTACTTTTATTGTATAATTATATATTGATACTATTATTTTCAATTTAACTCAAAACTTTTTGGCGATTATTTATATTCTTTGTAATAAAATATACGTTACATAAATATTTTTAATTTTACTAATTAAAAAAAGAAGACATTTAAATATACGAAAAATATAGGATTCATTATGTTTTAAAGCATTAATAGTATAGTTACTTTACTTTTTTTCAAGGCTATTCTAAAACTTACAGAGGAATTTACGTGAAAAATAATTTTCAGGTCGTAAAAAAGTAAGATGATAGATGAAAATATTCTGTAAATTTAAGTGAAACAAAAATAAAATTTTAATTTCTATATCAATTATTGACATACGGAAGAAATTGAGGACTTATATTGCTCGTAAATTTAACACAGACCTTTTATAAGTAAAATCCACAGACTTAGGGGTGGCTTTCTTTTTTCATAAAACGAAGTAATAAATTATTTTTATGTAATTAAAAGGCTAGAAAAGTAGTTAACATAAATTGCCAGCATGGAAAAGAGGTTTACGAATACACTCTACGCGCGAGTGAGTATTCATCACGGACGGTAAAAATCCATTGCTTTTTCGTCTCCCGTACGCAAAACGCACTAGCGCGTGATCTTGTGTTTGCGGGTTTTTCAAGACAGGGTTTGCGGGTGTTTCGTGTGTTTGCGGGTTTGTTTATATTCCAAGACAGGTATAAATGTTGATAACTAGTATACTTAAATAAATTAAAAACAAAAAAATAATTCAGTACGGAGGGTTAATAGACCGATGAAAAGCCAGCAATGAATATATTGATAACTCTAATTTACAACTTCACCCCCAAGAGGCAAGGGTCTCGATCCATGGCTTAAAATCTTTCCTGGAAAAACAAATGTATCCTGAAAACTAATGGGTCGGTTAGTTCTCGCTTTATGTTGTTGCAAACAAACTAAAATTTACGCATTTATACATACAATTACTTTGTAATTTACTGTGATTACAAAATTTCTTGTACTTTTGAAAAAGGCGCGGCTGTTGAAAAATGATTTACCTTTGTACATTACAAATTATAAGCGATAAAAATGATTTAAATAGTTTTAATAAGCAGTACGGCTAAACATGGACTCTAAGAAAAATAAAATTAAAAAAAGGCAAGAGGATTTAAAATGTCGGTATGTAGGAACGAAATTGGTGAAAAATAAATATACAGAAAAAGTAGAAAAGACAGACGTAATGAGGAAAATAAACTAGGATAATGTACTTCAGTACTCGATGTAAAACATGAACACTAAGAAAAAAAGAAAAAATAAGGCTGGAGACATTTTGAATGTGAACGTGGTGGATATTTTAGAAAACTAAATAAGAAGTGAAATAAAGGTAAGAGTTAATAAGAAGAGAAGCCTAATGAGAACAATTCAGAATAGGAAAGCGATATCATATTGAATACAGTAACTGATTGTTGGGATGTCATTTACTGGAAAAAAAATGTTTAAAACACTGCTTCAAGGATCAGAAGATAGAAAATAAATGGTCAAAAGAGGATAAAAATTCCATGCTACCTAAAAAAATGGCAGCTATCAAGATCTTAAAAATATAGCTTGGAATACTGAAATAATAGAGATGAAAAATATGCAAGGGACTTCGGGCACATAAATACGTGCCCAAAGTCCACGTTCTTGATAATAAAGGCGGATAAGTTTAGTTGAAAGTGTAATTAAGTAATAATTGTATATATGACGTTGTTGAAAACAACGAAAAAGTTGTTATTGAAAGTAACGTAAGTTTATTGATTGAAATATCATAAAATCTAGCCCATTTTATAAATAAACAAGGGGGTAGGTATGGAGAAGGCTAATCGTGCTAATTATGAAGGTCAAGAACGGGAAATGGTCGGCCGTAATGTCCTTACATAGATTGTCAAAGTACAGTCCTTCAAACAGCGTATACTCTCCAGTCGGCAAGTGAGTTGGCGTTAACAGTGATGATATTTATAAGTTATTCGTTTGGAGAAGTGCCAACAAACTAAATAAGTAAAATTTAATTAAATTATATATCATGTTACAGTTAGGCTTTGTTATTCTTTATATAGAGTAATTACGCTGGATAATTAAGCAGCCAGTTTTTTTAATTTTTTCATAACCTAAATCGCAGACATATTTTCTTCTGTTAAACGACATCCTGTAGCTTCACACAGCAGCAATTAAATGTTATGCTTTTTCTAGACACAATTAGTAATCTTACGCCTACAAAAGATCTTCACCAAAAACATAACACAATGTAAATCTAAATCATTTTTTTTCTTTTCTTTGATCTTAGAACACCACCCGAATGAAAAAAAAAAGAATCATTAATATAATTATTAATGTTTTTTTTATTAAATAATTTAGTGAGGATCTGAGCGTTGGAAAACAGGAAACAAAAAAAATTAATCACCAGAAAATTAATAGAAAAGAAAGGCAGATTCCCACACGAAAATATTTGATAATTGAACTGTTTCTGAATAAAAAACTGACAACTTAAAAAAATTAAATTTTCTAGCAAGCAGTTCTTTTACGCAACAGACCGCACTTGAATGGTAGGCATATTTTAAACAAGTGATAAAATTAAAAATTTTAAAAACCCAAGAAACCGCTTTGAAGAAACATAGTTACTGCACACCCCCTAGCGACTTATAACCGTAAAACTAATCTAAGCACCTGCTTTTAGGTGATACCTACATAATGCAATGAGGTAATGCCTTTTCTTTTCTTTTTCCTGTTTAGCCTCTGGTAATTACCGTTCAGATAATACTTCAGAGGATGAATGAGGATAATATGTTTGAGTGTAAATTAAGTGTAGTCTTGTACAGTCTCATTTCAACCATTCCTGTGATGTGTGTTTAATTGAATCCCGACCACCAAAGAACACCGTTATCCAAATGAGGTTAATACCTATGTAATCCAAAAAACCGCATCAAAATCGGCCCAGACGTTTTAGATAAACACATCTACTGCAGCGCCACCTGGTGGTGGCCTATAACCGTAAAACATGTCTAAGAACCTGAAATGAAGTGATACCGATGTAATGCAAAAAACTTCATCGAAATCAGTCTAGTAGCTTTTGAGCAAAATGGTAACAGACATAACAGACACAAACACACACGCACGCGCGTACAACCTCGTTCCCCAAACGCATATACCGTCTCCGTTCCATCGTGAGTAAAATTACAAAATTTCAGACTAAAAACCACTACCGATATTGGTCGATGATTTCCATTCCTAATTTCTTTTAAATTTTTTGTTCATGTAAAAATATACAAGTTATTATTGTATAGTATTTAAATATTCTTAATTATTTCATATTTTGCTGTTCTTTACCAAACAATGGCGCGTTTCAAAACCATTCGCTACACAAGAATTTCACATTCAGAGAAACCCATTTCTACTGTTTAAAAATAAAATGGAGTAAGCGATCATCTTTAGAAAAAAACAGAAAAAAATTAATTAAAATAAATTCAATTAACTCACTCGCGCTACCCATTAAAAAACAAAAAAATAATAAAGATTTACTTTTATCACAACTATAACCTTAAAAATAATAATTCTCTACAAAAACCCACTTTTAATTGTAACACGTATGACGTATAAGGTATAATTCACCAGAAAGAGCAGTATAATATTCCTGTTTTGTTGCAGTATGATTCCTGTTTTGGTTACATCCAAAACAGGAATGGTCAGATAATTTGGTTTAAGGATGTTTTTTATATGGTGCAGTAAAATTAGATATATTATTCTTGAAAAAAAAGTTAAATATTGTGATATATACGTGAAATATTACTTAATTCAGTAATATATACTGATGACAGAAAGAAAATTGTTCTAAAAAATATTATTTTTGAAAGAAAAATCATGTACAAATCTTTTATCAAACATGCTAAGGAATACAAAAAAAAACAAGAAAAAAAAAATGTATCATAAGTCTGTTACTTTTTCCTAAAAACAAATAAACTATTTTCTAATAAACTATATAAACTGTATAAAATAGTTTCTAAATAAACTATTTTTAAAATATGTCTTGTTTTTCGGGCTCGGATGATCTATTAATGCAGAAGAATTATTGATGCGTTAATTTGATGATTATCCACTCAACACCCTTCCGTTTTGAAATTATAATCGACTGTAAAATACTTTAATATTAAATTATATTAAAAGTATAAACCAGTACTTTATACAGTTTCTTGTAAGAAACATTATAAAGAATTATATACAACTGTTAATACAAATAACACTGTTGTAAAAAAATAAAACAAACAATGGGTTATGGTTAGTTAAAAACAAATTTTTAAATTATAAATCAAGATATAAATATATAAGAAGACGTAAGAAAAAAAAAATGTGATAGAATAGTATAGGAGTATAAGAATAAAAATTGGAAAACGATTATCATCGAAAAAATATATTACAAAATGTAAAACATGTAATTCGTCTGTTCATTGTTACAAGTAAAATAGATTCCTTAATGTCAGAGATAAGTTTTGGCTGTCCAAATTATGGTATAAAAAATATATTTAAAAAAAAATCAATAACATATCCTTCTTAAACAAGAATCTTAACTTTAAAATTTACTATGAACGCTTTGCAGTTTAATTTGCTGAACACATTGGTTGGTTACTTTAAATCTAAACGAATAGCGAAATTCACGTGAAAATAAATAAAAAAATTGGAAAGTTTTCTTTTCAAGTTTAAAAAAAGTTGACAATACAGTCGTAGAACTTTCCCATCACGAGGGTTTTTGGTGATGCACGGCTTACACACTCATACACATACAACTTAATTTAAAATATTTATCATTTTATATAAATATAATATTTTTTTTAAAAATTTAATTCAATGATTCTAACTAAACCACGCACGCGTACCGTATTTTATTTGCGCGAGTTTGACGGTACTAGCGACCACTTTATGTACTTTTTTACACTTTAAATATTATTCATTTATTTAATTCAACCGCTCACCTGTGACGATACAACATAACAGACGACTACAGAAAATCCACCTTGTTGGTTGGACTAGTGTTGAACTCGTCATCGCAAATCAGCTGATTTCGTCGAGAGATTCTATACGGATTTGAATACTAGATCGTATATACCACTGTTCTTTGGTGGTTGATTTCCAATTAACCACACATCTCATGAATGGCCGACCTGAGACTGTACAAGACTACATTTCATAATCATACATATCATCCTCACTCATCTGAAGTATTACCTGACCGTAGTTCGACAGGCTAAACAGAAAAAAAAACGAAATACGACTGACTACAGCTGCTGTACGTCTGTGATAAACAGCGTTTCTTGTGGTGAGAGAAGGTGCTAATGATGTACTATCCCCACTTAGCCACTATTTTAGTTTGAGAATTTTTTGGGTAGGGGTGCGATTTTGGAAAATTTTTGTTGGGAAATATTATTTCTTTTATTATTAATAAATGTACCTAAGAAAAATAAGGCCTTAATTATGTGAAATCTGGACATATTGAGGGTGACCTTGCTCTACAGCCTCAGCCCCTTAACCTTTTAAGTTGTGACAACAATGCCCCATTTATAGAAATAATCGGACCACCTTCGGTCAAAATCGGTTGAGCAGTTCTGAAGATATAAGGTGTGAAACACCGAACACACACACAGACACGTACATGCAAACATTTCCATCCGGTTTTCAATTTTTGTACAATTACGAATAAATAACCAATAATAGTAAAACCTTCTTTAATAAAATGTTTAAAATAAACTTTATTTAACGTCAATTCATATGATGATATCTTAACAATCTTTGTTTTTCCTTCACTTGAAAAACATTCCACCAAGCCCCTTGATGAAAAATAATTTATTTGTTTGAGCTATTATCTAGTTATAAATAGTTTATTTATTACACAATCAGAAAGAACTTTACAATTTTTTTTAACAACGATTTCAACGAAAATTTATATATTTTACATTTATTTTAAACAGAAACGCCGATACACTATGTGTATAACAGTAACAGCATAATTTACCAGTTTGCAGTAACAGTTTATATTTAATTATTCACAATAATATTTTTGTTGACATCCAGAATATATATTTCAAGAACTTTCCAGGTGTAAGTATTTTCTAAATTTTTTTTTATTATCATATTGTAATCCGCTTTGAGGTGATGCCTTTTCGCCCCATGTCTATCGCCATTCTCTTTCATTAAATCCTCAACAAACATTGTACACAAAGTTGGTAATATGCAGTACCCTGGCCTTACTTTTTCCTAAATAAAACCATTCAGTTTCATCCCTTTATATTCTAACCAGTTTTCCCATTCAGGTACAATTTTTAATTAATCTTGTATCTTTCCGATCTAATTTTTAGTTTATTGTTTTTGTTACATTAGATTATCCCATTGAAATCGATTAAATGCTTTTTTTTATGTATATGAAGTATAAATTAATTCCTTTATCTATATTATAATTCCCAGTAATCCTTATTAGCTCAATTTGATTCCTTCTTTATCTTCTCTTCATAAATTCATTCACTTCTGAACTCATTTCTTCTCATTCCTCCATTTCTTTCTCAAAACTCTGTACGGAATTAGCGGAAGAAACATTGCTAAATGTGAATTTAAACTACTCATCCTGTAATTTTGAAATTTTATTGCACAATGGTGTTTTGGGGATTGAATCAAGGTTGTTTTAAAAATTATAGTCTGACCTTAACCCAATGTGGTAATCGTATTAAACAGTTTCACATCTCTTGTGATCTTTTATGGTAAAGATATTTATTTACTTCTATTAGCAACTCATCTATTTTTAAAGCTTTACCATTCTTCATAACTTTTATTATTTGAATAAATTCCAGTTTTAAGATTTCCTATTTCATCCGCTTCAATTTCAATCAGTTCCTCTACAGGAATATCATGTGTTTTTACTGCTTGATTGAAATAGATTTTTTTGTATCCCTTACAAAATTTTAAATATATCTTCTTCCTGTATAACACTTTGCTATTTCTATTGGAAACTGTTTTAGTGTCTATACTCTTCGTTGTTGTCTACCGTGTTTCAATTTTTATTTATTAATATTTTTTACACAGTCCTTTTCTTTATAATTTCGCACCTAACATTGAACTCCATTTTCCTTTAATTTTTGTGTTATTCTTCGTAATTTATTTTTCTGCTAGGCCTGTTACACTCTTCCCCCTTCCTCTTATAGCATTTTTTGATCTTCTATTTTTTCAAACATTTCTGATAAAAAGGGCTTCCTATTTTTCTTCCCTTAATGAAGCTAACTAGTGTATTAGTACTGTTACATTTTAGATTTCTTATCTTCATTAGTAAAGCTAGTTTATCCTCTACAACCACCTTCTTTCTTCTTTTGTTAAAAAAAAAAATATAGTCTCTTCGATCTTTTAACTCTCTTCATTATTACTTTCACTTTTTCTACTATAAGTAATTGATCGCTATTTTTGTCAGCTCCTGATAGCTCATGTGTCTTTTCATAATATTTCTCAATATTTATTTTGAAAATATATGGTCAATCAGTATTTGTTTTCATCTTCTGGGGATTTCTAAGTCTATATCACTTTTGAAGGTTTTTAAAAGAATCAATCATGAAAAAATTTGCTATACAAACTTATACAGTTGATAAAAAATAGTAGAATAAATGAACTTGTTTTTTTTTGTAAAAAAAAAATAGTTCTGATTCTTATTTCTCATCATGCATATACTATTTATGAACGAATTTAAACTATTTTTCAGTTTTTCAAAAATAGGAAAGAAAGAAAAAACTAGCTGACAAAATATAGGCGTAATAAAATTCAATTTTTTCAGCCATACTTAATAAGGAATAAAATAACTCCAAATTTTTTTAAATGTTTGCTTATTAAAATCATTTTTATCTTCCTTATTGGTGAGCTAAATAAGTATCATGCTGATGAATAAATTAATAATTTTCTAATGATTGCTTTATTACCAATCTTTCCAATATTTACTTTTAAAAAAAAACTCATTACATTTTCAGATTAATTTCAGTAACATCAAAGAGAAAAAAAGATAATAATAACAAGCCAAGAAATTATAAAACGATAATTTCAAAATAATATTGAGAAAGATCAAAAGATTTGTTACTAACAAAAGAATCAGAACTTATATTTATAAAAGAGGCAGTGAATATAATTTAGGGAAAGAACTTGAACGTAAGAGATGCAATTTAATGGAGCGGAAACAGTAACTGCCTTATAGAACCTGTTTGCTCCACAAACACCATCTGAAGATACTAGAATGTTGGTGAATTAGTACCTCAATATAAACAAACAACTTCTTTTTTGAGAAATGTAGTCATAAATCAGTTTCTCTTTTATTAAGTGTTGTAAAGAAATTAACGTAAAGTAATAAATGATTTTTTTTTAATTCTGATTGCATTAAACTATATGAAAACGTTTTTTGTAAGCTTTCCAAATTATTAATTACACTGATAAAAATATTATATAATTCATATATAAATTGAAATATTAATGTCATATTTGTGAATATGATTACAGAGTTTTGCGTTTAACTTGTAGTTATAAATTATTGTGAAACGTTTCATATAACCTCAAAATATAGGTGTTTTCCATAATGTAGAAATTATGTGTTATCCACCCAGGAAACTGTCACGTAGAGGAAACTGTCCCCCAAGCTTAATTATTATTTCATATTTCCATTTGCAATTTGATCAAGATGTTAAAATTTCATGTAGCTTAGTGGTTACTTACAACTTCTTTGAATCATCATCCTTATTGGCTGTATTTAAATATTCTATCTTGTCATTAATAAAATTTCTATGCTGATTTACTGCTATTATTTAACCGTTATTAAAAGTAAATGGTGGATAAATAGGAACTATTTAATTCCTACCGTTGCAGGATTGTTTACTAGACAGATCACGTACATACTGCGTAGGTGTGGCATTAAATTTTTTATAATAAGCTTTTTCAAGCAGTTTTTTTTATTTATAAAATATTGTAAGCTCAAACTTAGATGCAAATTATGCTTCTAAAACATGTTTGGGTGTGGACATCATCTAAAAATGAGTAAATTTGCGTAAGTTAGAATTTTATATAATATTTATTATATAATTATTATGTTCACAATGACCGATTGTTATTAATTTTGTAAAATAATTACAAATATATTGAATTTCTTTCATAATAATAGATAATAATATATACTGATTTAAGTAAAAAAAAAAAATTTAGAAAAATATCTTTATATATAAATACTTTTGGTAAAATATTACTTCCCCGCTTGCGGTTTATCTCGTTGGCAGTTTTAAGGTTTTTTTTGCTAACAATAGTGTATGTGTTAACTAATAGTGAAATTAAAATTTAATAAGAGAAAATTCTCTTAGAACTTTGATTATAAAATGGTATAATAAAATTACCAAGGGTAGAAATTAATTTGAAAGAATAATTAAAGATAAAAAAGCAATTATAAGTCGAAGTGAGAATTTAGACTATAGCTTAACTCATTTAAACTAGGCACTTCGTTTGATCACCATACATTCATCCACATTACCTGTATTTATGGTAAAAACAAAATTTGTTTATTTACAGAAAAAAAGTGTTGTAAATATTCAATCATTAAACCTTTTAAAATTAAAAAAAAAAAAAAAAAAAATAGCGAGTACTATTTTTTAAGCTAATATTAATTAAGAAAATCTCTCTACAGTTGTTAAATTTCTAAAAAATATGAAATGTAGGTACGCAATTATTATCCAACAATGACTTTGACCTAACATTGCTAATAAATTAATCCAATTATCTAATTCCTATATATTACAAACATTAAGAAAAATAATTTTCGATAAATCACGTTAGACTAGTTTTAAGCTGACGTATTGGCAAGGTACCTTAAGAAGGCGAAGAAATAATCGAATTCCTGACTAGCCCAATTCCTGTGAGTCTTCCTGTAAAATCTTTTACGTCAGGAGAGGTTTTGCGAGTAATCAAGAGAGGATAAAATTCAAAAAAGCTTGATGATTTTATTCAAGGCCATCCGATACACAACACATCTCTTTAATGGCATTCTTCGAATTATGAGCTTTCTAACGGAATGGAAGGTATCGCAGATGGTTATGGTCCCGAAACCGGATAAGCCGACCCATGATATAGCTTCATAGAGATCGATAAGCCTGTACCTTTTCCATCGAAGGCATTTGAAAAATTACTTCTTTTGAGGGTGTAGCCGATTTTGGAAGAAGAACATGTTATTCCTGATGATCAGTTGGGCTTCAGACGTGGTCACTCAACAATCAAATAAATACATAAGATTGTTAATGTTATCAATAAGTGCCTAAAAGAGAAGATGAATTGCTCGGTTGATTTTTGAATGTCCAGCAGGCCTTTGAATGGCCTGGCTTCCTGGGCTACTCTATAAATTGAAAAGAAGCCTCCTCAACCGTATTACTTGATCTTACACAGCTAACTGGAATATAAGTATTTGAATATAAACGGACGGCCCTAAATATCGTAAAATATTTGATAACATTGTTTAATCGTTTCGTAACATATTTCGGAAATTAGTCCCTAGATTAAACTTCCGACGCAATGCCGCGTAACAGACACAAACCACAAGTAGCGAACTCAAATGCATGCATCAGTCTAGGTCATATATCCATCAGTGAGTAGTCCTACTTCTAAACGGCAAATAATAACCTACTCACGATGGTTATTCCTACATGAAAAGCTTGAGTAACATAGCGTCATTAACTGGGTGAAGTTTATTATTGATGATAGCATTCCATTCAGTCATTGCTGTCATTCATCACGAAACTCGTTCTTCAGAAAACAGTCAGGATTATTTAAAACAACTCGATTAGTGAAAAGAGGCTGAAAACAAGCCTCTTTTCCCGGACGATTAGTTCTCATTGCCTGAAATTCCATTATGGCTGAAGATTCAGTAGAAACTCACAGTTCTGTTACGCTGAATCATTTCAGAGATAACAGACTGTATGTCACAGACGACACGGTGTCTGGAGTTCATGTCTCTAATCACTTGTAAGGCACTCAAGGAATCTGAACAGACAAATAGTGTTGAAAAGTTGGGCTTATTATATTTAAGGTCCTATTTATAGCATAATGGTCCGCAACGAAAACATCGCCCTGGGAAGGGTAAACATGTAAGTTCTTTTGCCAACAACAGAAATTACAGAGCAAACTAATGAGATACACAACAGAAGCGCTGTTGATTGCGAAAAACACTGAAATACACGATTACCTGCGATTGCCAAACGTTCGAAATGTTGAAGCCTTTGTCTGGATTCCTGGCCTACTCTTTGAATTGGAAAGGAACCATTCTCAACGATATTACTTGATCCTACACAGCTAACTGAACGAACGTTTGCCCCAGATGAAACACAACCAAGAGTTGTCTGAATTCTTTAATATTGGGTCAGGTGTTCCTCAGCTCAGTTCTGGGGCCGGTTCTATACTCTGTCCTGAATGCAAACCTCCCGACTCCAGAAATCATCACAGATGCATCGTTTGCAGATAGACAGAAATCCTAGCTATGAATGTTGATCCTATTGTAGCTTCTGCTTAACTGCAAACTCCAATGGATGTAATAAACGAGTGGCTAGCTAGAGTGGAGATGAAGGTTAATCCGGTTTAGCCTAGGCGTGTTACCTTAGCGATGAGAAGGTGTGACTGCCCGCGAGTTTAACTTAATGGTATATTCATCCCGCATGCTGGCAAGATGCGATACATAGGACTGCATCTGGATCACCATCTAACTTCGAGGAGTCATGTCAGGAAGAAAAGAATGTAGGTTAATATTAAGTTCTGAAAGTTGAACTGGTTGATAGGCAGAGGGTCGCACCAATCATTATCTAACAAGCAATTGCTTTACTCAGCGGTCGTGAAACCGATTTGAACCTACGGAATCCAACTACGATGTACGACAAGCGAGAGTAACATCGAAGTCATACAGCGATTCCAGAACAAACTGTTGAGAAAGAAATATAACAGTAACGCCGTAGTTTGCGAAAAATACTGAAATAGACGATTATACGGAATTTCCAACCGTTTGAGAAGATATATGGCGATTCGATACAAGATAAAAAATGAACAAACATGTGAACTGGCTCGTAGTTAACCTCCTGGATAACAGCGATGACATAAGGCGACTAAAGCAACTCATATGTTAGATTTGTAAGCTCTCCAATATTTGAAGTGAATCAGCTATTTTTGCGTCGTCAAAATTGTTCATTTCGCTTCGCTACTGACTCTTGTTAGTTCTTTGATTTGTTTCACTATTTCACTGTTTCTATACTTGATTAGTTATTCTTTGTATGGACAAAGAAGACAACTTTTTTATAGTATTTTCTATGTTTTTTATATTCTGGACTTTACCATTGTTTCTTGGACTTTATTTTTATATACTTATTAATGTTTATTATATATTTATGTATACGTATACATTTCATTGGAATATTTCAATGGAAACCTCTCTCTGCATGTCATTTTACAAATTATTCAAATTTTCTTCCGGTAAATTCCGGGAAATTGATTCCGAGAAATTAGTTCCCATAAATTGGAATAGTTTGTAGATTAACGTTGCGACAAAAAAAAATTAGTTTCCAGCAAGTATGTCCAGCATGTCTAAAGTCTGTAATCTTATTCAATTTACCTAATTTACCCATATATTTTTTTACTCATACTATTAACATATTTGGAAAAGTAAATGAAATACATTTAATATTTTAACGATAAAGAAAAGCTATTGAAGGTTTACAATACATTTTTGAGTGAATGATACTGAATTCTATAAATCATACAGATACAAAGATAGAATATATCAACTTTATAATCTTTATTTATTTAATATTAGTATAAAATATATAATATAACATTTATGTGATATTTTGAGAATATATCAAATAGAATAAATTATTAATTTATCACAAGAAATACATTTCATATTAGCGAAATATTTCTACTTCTAAGAAAAAGTGTGTTTGGCAAAAAATATATTTAAATATTACGGTATACAAAGGATCACATTAAAATAGTCTAATTAATAAAAATTTAAGGCTGTAATTTAAACAGACTTCGCCAAAAAGAAACATCGAGTAGTAAATAGAATTAGAAAGCTGAGCTAAAATAAATTAACCAAAACACAATTCATTTTATTGTTATACTTTCTCATTTTAGCTCAAGATTTACTAAAAAAATTCGTTTCTGTATTTAAACTAAAGAGCAACATGTTTTCTATATCACAAACTTTAATTACTTTTAACAGTGGTTATGATGGAAGTATTAAAACCATTATATATAAATGATAAGTGAGGCAAGGAAATTAATTACGGAAACAGTATAAATTAAGGGAATACTTGCAGGTTTATATGAAATAAATCATATTTTAGAAGAGACAAATTGCTCTTCGGTGAAAATTCTTGAATATAAAGTACTTCTAAAAATGTATACCATACTAAATAATTTATCACTCTACTCCTAATAATTGAAAATTATTTTGGAAATCGACGCAACACTATGAATCCAGTGAAGGACGAGCGTTTTTAACCATACCTATACCATTCTTTTTGTTTCCTATACTTAATTTAATCCCTCTATATTTAAGAAGGGAACCTACGTACTAGCATAGACAGCAGTCGGGAACAATTCTTTTTTTAACTTAAAACCAATTGATCTCCAAAACTATTTATCTCAGACATTTGCAAACGCATTCCCCCACCCACCACCACAAACACACACACACACACATTTATGAGCCCAGGCATAATAAATTACCCTTTACTTATATGCCTTATTTTAATGAGTATTTAATACCACTGTACACTAATTTCATTATATATAAAGCCTAGATAAAAAATAATAATAATTAGGACAGAAAGAAATACGAAAACATAATCTGATTCAGAAAAGATTTTTCAATCTGAATCAGTAACTACGGTCTTGCACACCAATCATAAACCATGATCTACATAAACCAATCATTCGTGAGTATTTTCATTAATTAAATCCCATCAATTAAATTATTCTGATAATAAAAGTGATTAATAAAAAGTCACTACTTAGAGAATTTTTTTTTTAAGGAGAATGGAAATGTACTTTAAATCAACTATTAAATCAGAAAATATCTGAAGAAAATTAAATATGCTGCGAGTTTTTAAATTGTATAAAAAAATGTTACCATCACTTTAATAATGTAATAGGAATTAAAATAACTAACGTTGGATAGTAGAAAAAAATTTTTCATAACTGAAATAAGGTTTATTTTTTAATTCATTAAAATATTTTTTTTTTTTTGTTATGAAAGAGTGGGCAACAACCGTTATTGTCATTAGCCCGGTGGAGATTGGTAAAGTATGAAAAGAAGCTATGCTTAAGCGGGATTCAAACCTGGGACCCCACACGAATTGCTGTGAAGCTATCTCGGTACTCAGCCGCGGAAGTCGGCTGATTGTTACTTTATCATAATTAATATAATTATATATTTTAATTTATCTTAATGTGCTGACGTAACCAATAAAGGAGCTTTTTCTTAAAAATTGTTATATT
Organism: Lycorma delicatula; assembly: GCF_047948215.1. Classification (NCBI taxonomy): domain Eukaryota; kingdom Metazoa; phylum Arthropoda; class Insecta; order Hemiptera; family Fulgoridae; genus Lycorma; species Lycorma delicatula. The sequence continues at coordinate 67,402,795 of NC_134456.1, read as the reverse complement.
TCCTTCAGAACAAGAAGTGTTCTGTTATTCGTTTGACTGGTTTGATGCACCTGCAATCATCTTGATTCTTTTACTGTCAGCAGCAATTTATCTATTACAACGAATGCCACTGCTCTTGACAGCTGGAAGCGGTAATTACAATCTGGCTCTGCAGAAGTATTAAGTAGTTTCCCGCAATGTTATTTATCAAGAACAAGTCGCTTGCTCAGTCTCATAATTAAATCATCTAATCTTTGTTAATTATCCTGATTTATAACACAATCTTTGTTAACGCCTATCATTATTACATTAAAATTACCAATTCAACTTAATAATACTTTGCCGCATTACTTTTTTCTTACCGCGAAATCATTTCCGTAAGGTAATTTTTTCTATGATTTGAGTTAGGGAGTTACCTAATTCGAACTTTACAAATTTATATAGATTAACAAAAAATTTAATCTTTTTTCTATCAGCTGTTTCTAGAAGAGACATTTTAAGAAATAAATTCCCTCTTGCAGTGAAGTTTTACTTATGTTGTGAAATTGAGATTTTCTTTATACTTAAAGACCTCTTTTTTTGTGTTTTCTAACTATGCTTGTTAATCGGACGTTTGGATGACTGAATTAATTTGAATCATTGACTGATTTTAAATTAATTAACTGATTTTGTTTATTTATATTTTTTTTTTGTTGGACTATGGCTGAAGAAGATCTGTCCAGGAATGTCCCGGGTGAGATTTTCACTCCGTTGGTTGAAGGGGGGAGGAAATCCGGTAGGGAGAGGCCCCCCCCGGGTTATCGTTCGTGAGGTTGAGTCAGAAAGTTGTGAAAGTGACGGTCTTGTGGAAATGGGGGTTGAGGAGATCAGGCGTGCGTAGCCGCTGCTGAGTAAATCTCGAGAAAGGAAGAAGGGAGAGCCATCCATCCGGCTGCAGGTGTGCCGGTTTCAGTCTTTGGAGGCGATGTTTGTGCCATACCGTTTGAAAGGGATGTTCAGCATCTTGCAGCGGGTTCTCGTGCTATTGTGGGTATTAAACCGAAATTTTTGAAGCTGACCGGGAAACGACGACTGCGTCTTTCTCCACCGGCCACGGAGAAGAAAAAGAAATCGAAGGCGAGCAGTAGGAGTTCCTTCTCATAGAAGGAGGCCTCGGATCTAGATCGGGAATATGCCTCCCCGATAGAAAAGGGAAAGCTCAAGGAGGAGCGGGCGACGAGTGGTGTGATTTCTGATCCTGGCAGGCGGTGGTGGTTTCTAGCTAATAATACGGCCGTTCTTCTCTGTTATGTTAGGCAGCTAAGTTCTCTAGTTAACCAAGATATAGATATGAATGCAGAGATTAGTTCTCATAATATATATGGTATTGCTCGGATAGTAGAAGTGTTCCGAGACGTGATGGACGATACATCTGAGGAGCCAAAGAGGGCACGGTCGACTTAGTTGAACCTAGTGGATGAAGCTACGTAAACTTGTTTCACTGGTTTTGATGTGGCCATACAAACGATGGATTCATGGAATATATGTGCGGAAGGCACTGGAGAGTGGGGTAATTGACAGCGAGTTGCCCCGCTGATCCTCTAGAGAAGGTATTTACATTCACTGTGGTACTGCAGAATGTCAGTGGAGCAGATGGCCTTGCGTGGGTGGTCGACCTGTCAATATCACCGATGTAAATGTCTACCGAGGCATTTATATCGATGGCATCCCGACAAGGCCTGGGTTATTAATATGAGGTGCAAAAAGGTAGAAGGTGAAAAACGAATCCCGTTAAAGCCCATCAGGGCTAGGAACGGTGGGGTGGTGTGGCGACGGGAAGCGTCACAAGGCGAGAGTGTCTTCCCCTACGGGTTTTGGATGTGGGATTGCGGGACATCTACGTAAGGATTGCCCAACGGCGGCCAAATCTACTCTTTATAATCCTCGGGGGCATTCTCTCGGGGGACATGGCTGCAGGACCAAGACCAAATAATGGAGATGCTTTTCCTGTGTTTTGGGGAAAGCGTGGGTTGGGGCAGCCCTGTCTAGGAAGGGTGGGCCGCTTAGGAGTCCCGCTGCCGGTGATTGGACAGGGATTCCATTAGCGTTCAGATCGGATTTTGATAAGGGGGTCAAAGTAAGACCGTTGTCCCGCTGGGACAACGGTCTCACTTGAGACCGTTCTCATGATTGTTTTGTTTTGTTTCGTTTTGTTTCTCATTTGAGGTGTGGCGTCAAGACCGGAGTTCCGGTGGGGGATCTCTGTGAGGTTCCCTCATTAGAGGCAAGGCGACTAATTAAATACCGAGTCCCTGCTGTCTGGGGGGAACTTCAGTTGTCGACTGGGCAGTCTGAGGCAATGGCACCCCCTGGAGCTGTGGTTATCCTTGGTTTCGGGTTTGGCTCTAGCGGGTAGGGGGGTTATAAAAACTGTTGTAAAAAAAAAGATTCACAAGCAATCAGTTAATTTAAAATTTTAAAAACTTAAATAAACTCGTATTTTATAAAAACGTATCTTATTTACTGCATTTATTTAAAATAAAAAATATTTTCTATTGAAAATAAAAGTATCTATTTAAAACAAAAAGTACACTATAGCAATTTTTTTTGAGAATCAAAGGGAAAGTCGATATATAATGATAAATGGAGGAAAATAAATATTTTACTTAAAATGAAAATTACCTGGTATTTCCGGTTAGTTGAAGAAACATCAGCGAAAATTTAATATCAAACAACAATCTTTTTAATAAAAGAATAAAGATACGTAACGTGAAAAAAAGAAAGGTGTAAGGAAGGTGAAATGAAAGATATGTATTTAAGTAATATTGATTAAATTTTGGTTCTGTAAAGAGCAATTCAACAACAAAATGTTATTAAATTCCATTATTATTTCCTATTTCACTTTTATTTTATTTTTGTGATGAACAGTAATTTTATTTCGAGTAAGACCGAAATTAAAATCAAATTATAAAAAATAATAATAAAACAATCGAAGTGAATTGCAAATTAAAAATATAGTAGCATCTACCTATTATAAGCTATAATATATATGTACACAGACGGTAATAAAGATAATAATGATTTTAGCCTAACATGATGATAATAAAAGTTTGTTTAGGAATAGGTTACTTTCACTACAAAAACTTTAAAAAATGAAGGGAAAGGATATACGGAGACCCGAGATGAAAGTAAACTCATTTGTTGAGCAGTAGTAATAGTGTTAGACTACCTTCTCTACTTCAGTAGTAGTGGTATATAAGCGACCTGTGGCTTGACAGTGGGTGTCCTCCATTAACCTAATTGCTAGAAGGTGTTTTATTATATAGACTACATACTTTGGATGTAAGTACAAGTATTATTAAATCACTTGTGGAAATGAAATCTTTAATATTATCATCTGTCAAATTTATTTATTTTTTTTCGCTCCAACCGCCCGTGAATCTGGCTAATCAATATAAAAATGATTTTTATTTGACAGACTTAATCATCAGCGTAACTAATAAAACATTTTAGAAAATAATTTTTCATTAGCATTATTGGTTTTGCAGCTTCCCTTACAAATCACTTTAAGTCTCGTTTTATTACTGTTAACTTTGCTGACAACAGAATAAATATTTGGAAAAAAATTCAGGAAATTAATTTATTTATTGCGACTTTTTTTATCAGAACGTCAGGTCTGAAAAGCAGTTAACAGAATAGCTGGAGGCTCAATTCCTTTAACAATTTTTTTAAACACTAATATACTTGAAAAGTACGAAAATATTTTTTAAAATGTGATGAAATGAGAGAATTATTTAAAAACAGATAAAGATATTTTATTAGCCTCTTCAGTTTGTCCTCTTCTCATATATTCCAATCGCCTGAAAAAATTTACACGCATGATAAATTGATTTATTTATTTTTGAATTAGGTAGAACGTTTATCGACCAAAATTACAGAGTTGCTGACTTCAAAGATAAATCAACTTTTTGATAAAATATCCCTACCAGTATTATTGACTTTATTCTGAACCTAACTGAATAAAAACAGCAGTGCTAGAGTGATAAAATCTTAAAAAGTAGCCAGTCAATTTGACCACATTTATTCTAGTACTAATACACCATCAAACAAGGCTACATCTCTCGTTCAGTGATGAGTAAATTACTAGGAAAAAACACGAGTTTAGATAACTCTTTAAACTTAGCAGTAGTGTTATGATAAGTAGTAAGTTTTAAAACGAATGTAAAGGTGCATATTTTTACAATGTTTGCATATTCGTTCATTGATGTAAGGTCTGGAGTAACAAAAAAGATAAATTCTCTAAGCATATTTTTGGAATGGCTAATACAGTTCTGCGAGAGTGATTGATTTGAGTTAAACTGATAAAGCAATTTAAATAAATTTGTAAAACTGTAATATCTAGTACTACTATTGAAAATTATTTTACTACTACAAATTTAAAAAAAAATTCATAAATATTCTGTAAGGACGCGTGGATTAATATTTTGGAAAATCTATATCTTGCAGAGAATACTGTGGTGAACCTGATCAACTTACTGGTGCAAAGTCAGTAAGTCGTCAATTTCTTTTCAGACGTTTACCTCCGTTGGAAGCAAGATAAAAAATAGGTACAATTGTTTTATGATCATTGAAAGTTACCTATTGGGGTTTTTTTTTAATCTGTCAACAAACTGTCAGAACAAATAAGGGCATTTTTTTTCTCAGTTATAAATGATTAATTAGAAACCCTTAGATACGTAAAAATATAACGATTTAATTATAATAAATCGTGGTAAGAAATTAAAACAAAAATTAAATTAAATAAGCAATATATTTAACATTTATTAATTTTTTTCCTAAGATTCCCCTTTTGCCAATATATGTTCAATGTAGTTAATTATGTCTGATTCACTCATTTTGGTTTTTTAGCAGTTTATGAGAAAACCTAACCTTATCTTTTAAACTCGCTATTTAATTAAGAGTAGAGTGTAGAATCAGATTTAATTTTAATCGCTTCCATGTTTTAGAAAGATCATATTAAAATAGAAATTTTACAAGCAAATTACGACAAAGCGCCTTAGAAAGAGATGTAAAATTACAGTATAGACTTAATAATTTAAACTCCAATTGCAGCCTTGAAAAACGCTTTTGTTCTAAAATTTAAAATCAGATGCACGAAATTTCCTACTCCTTCTGTTGTAATGATTACACATCTTTATTATTGAAAAAAGATTAAAGGTTACTGGATGTAACGAAGAGTATCATTCCCTAGAGTAGCGTTGATTTAAAAATAGGGTTGATCTGCATTTAGAAGTAGTTTTATGTCAATTTAGATAAAAAGTAAACAGTACAAAATGCATGATAGACTAAATAACCAAATTATGTTTATTTAAAATTAAAATTATAAAATTGTATTTTTATTATAATAGAAATTTAAATTTCTCTACTTGCTTTTTGTCAGATAAAGGAATTTGCATTCGAAATGTAAGTCCGTGCAAATCGATCACATTTCATTTCATATCGCAACTCATTTCTAATAGTTCCGGTTTTATATCTCTTATAAAAATTAATTTCAAAGAAAATCTTCTCGTTTTTCAAAGAAAACCCATGCATAAAAATAGACAAAAATTAATTTTTAAAAAATGTTTTGATTATATTTCCTGAACTAAGTTATACAAAAAATTTATCTTTTGAAGAGCCAATACGTTTAAAAAGACAAAAAGAAAAAACTTGTTTAAATTGAGGAAAAGATAAGTTCTGTTAAAAAATAAATTAAAACCTAAAGAAAAATGAAAAAAATATTAAAAAACCTGGTGAGATTAAATTTGTTTTTATCTCTTCGGGTTTTGCCACCACCAAAGGGCTAAATCATCAGCGTAGGCGAAAGTAATGCTAATATTGCAACCGGAGGACCGCATCGTACTAGATATTCCATAGATGGGGACTCAAAACGGAGCCATGGGACATCCTACTCGTGGATCGGAACCAGAGATCCGCGTCAACAAGCTTGTATATCAGCTTCCTATCATTAAGATAGTATTCCAACCTCTTCCTAAGATAGCCGCTCACACCCCACCCCTCAGCGCCCGGAAGACGAAGTTCCGGCTGAGGGAGTTAAAGGCATTTCGGACGTCGAGGAGTATCACCACCGCAAGCAATCCTACGTGTCCTCCAAGTGCCCGCCGCTGGTGCATTCACAATCTTCATCACCGAGTCGACTGCATCGACCGTCGACCGCCTTGGTCGAAAGTTATGTTGCCTCACGTGCAGCCCTCCATTCACCATAATCTCCTTACGGAGTTTGGCATCGAGCATCTTCTCGAAAAGCTTCGCGGGATTATTAATAAGGCAGATGGACCTATACAAAGTGGGCGCCTTCACTGTACCAGGTTTCTTCACCAAGAACAACCTCGACTTCCGGAAATCTTCCGGAAAGGAACCACACCGCAGCATGTTATTAAAAACTCGAAGGACCCCCGCCGGTGTCTCCACCACTATGATCCGAACTACTTCGACCGGTATGCCATCCGACCCAGGGCTCTTGTGTAGCCTCATCCGTCTACCGGCACGGACCAGCTCCTCGACTTGAAAGAGGGGAAGATTAAATGTGTTATCTCTTAAATATATCACCATTTAGAAACAAGGTACAACGGATAAGGTACGGATCTGAATTTGTGCATATACAAATTCAGATTGTGGTAAAATAAATGACACAATAAGTCAAAATATTATAAAATTAGATGATGGAAATAAAAGGGATAAAAATCAGTAGACCCCTAAAATGTTAATATATAGACAATAATGTAGAACTTAGAAATAGTAAAGAAATAAAAAAAAGATGAAATAACAATTTAAATAATAATACTAATAAAAAGTGATAAAATATCACTAAATATTAAAATAATAAACTGATATCTCTAATTATCAGATTAATTTTTAAATAAAAATAATAATTAAGTGAAATATTTTATTTAATTTCTCAGACAAGAAGTAGAAAAAAAAAATATTTTTATACGTAAACAAGTATCTAAAATGATAAAAGGAATGTTGTTCGTGAATGGACTAGATATTACATTCAAGTTGATTCAATCTAATGCAAATTTTATGCAGTCTCTTTAAATAAAATGGCATGTAAAAGAAACAGAACATAAAAAAATGTTGCATTACTATTTTTGCGATCAAAACAACACGTGTTTAAGAGAATTATTATTAAAAAAAAATTAATAAACAACCTTGAAATAATCCAGTTAAATAAAAATTGTGAAAATGGAACATTTTTAAAAAACCTGTCTACTATAAATAATTTGTGTATTAACATGTAAACACTCAAACACACTTTTAGAAATTTTATACATTTTTATGAACAGGAAGAATGTTTACACTAGTGCATTTTTTTTTTGTACTTACGTATGTACATAATATATCAATATTTGGTAAATATTGATAAAGTAGTAGAATAATATCTTTGCAAAGGTTTTAAAGCTTAATAACTCGCTTTGTAATTACAATAAAATATTAGTAATTAAAAAAAAAAACACGACTGCCAAAAGAGAAGTCATTGCTGACAAACACACACACACACTTGTATAGTGTGTGATTCACTCCCGGTAACGTAAGGATTCCAACGTGGGGGTCACACATCTAAATCGGTTCAGCCGTTGAGCTGCTACGGTGGAATAAATATACATACATACTCAAATAAAAATACATTACACTCCATTCTAGGCAGTCGTGTAATAAATTATTAGAGTACAAACCACACTGCTTAATTTCTAAAAACAAATTTAAAATATTTTAATTTTTCAAATTTCTAAATTTATTGTACTAAAAACAGCTGTTTTTAATTTTACAAATTGATAAGGTTTTTTGTTTACTTTTTTAATTAACAGAAGTTAATAATAGAAACTATCAAGTTTACCCCTAATATATTGGAATTTCACCCGGGGACTGAAATCCATTCGAAGTTTTCGCTGACCGTAACCCGATAACAAAGCGTTTTCGGACATATGTTTGTATGTTTTTCCTTATTTTAAATTCTAGAATCAGTTTCCAGGTTATTTGCCTTTTCTTTTGAATCACCTGAATTTTTTAAAAATAAAAAAATAAAAATCTAAAGAAAAATGCAAAAATAATTAAAAACCTGATTAGATAAAATGTGTTACCTCTTAAATACATCATTACTTAGAAACAAGATAGAACGGATAAGCGACGGTGTGTGTGTATATACAAATTCAGCTTGTGGTAAAATAAATGACACAATAAGTAAAAATATTATAAAATTAAAGGATGGTAATAAAAAGGATAAAAATCAGTAGACCCCTAAAATGCTAATATATAGACAATAACATATAACTCTTTAAATTTGTATAAAAATATTATGCATAATTATTTATTAATATATGAAATACATATATAATACATCGGTAGTTTTCAAACTTTTCCGTGTCGCGGCACTTTTTCAATTAAAATTTCTTCATGCCGCCCTAGCCTAAGTAAAAGTATGCCTACTCGTAAGTAAGATATAAAAATAAATAAAACTCATGTGTCTTCATTAGATTTTTACTTTATTGAAATTAAATTGATAATTGTAAATGTCTTGTTTCAATTAACTATGAAGCTTTTACAACATTTTGCAGCGGCATCCCTGTGAAGAGGCCGCGGCGCACAGTTTGGAAATCACTGTAATACATATATGTATAATTTACATATTATATACATATTTATATAGTCTATGACACTCCCGGTAATGGAAGTATTCCAACACGGCGTCATACAACTAAATCGATGGAGCCATTGAACTGCTACGGTGAAACAAACAAATACACATACATGCACCTTAAATATATTACACTACTTTTTGAGCAGTCGTGTAAAAATGGGGGAAGATCTTACGTTATTTCCTAATCTTTACTCTTTAATGTATGCTGTTTAATTTCATTACTTAAAATTTGTTAATAAATAAAAGAAAATATTTAGTACCATTGTTGATTATCTTTTACCTAAACAGATAGTGCCATTACGCTTATACGGGTATTTATTCTGGTGTTAACTAAGTGAACGCCAGATATTTTATAGTTCTACATTCTTATTCCTCTTAAAAGCTTTTTAAACTGTATTTTATTAATCACTGATTTAACATTGTTGATAATTATTTTAATAAGTTGAGAAATAATGTCTATAACAATCGAAATCATTATACAGATTTACGGTTGAAGAGATATTGATTATAAATTTTATTAAAGATATTTATTCTACAAGGGTGTACTATAGTATTCTCCTCTTAAAAGTGACTAGCCGTATGAGCGTAGTTCATTATACCGGCTTTGTAATCATTATTACTGTGAAAGCTGTAGTAACCGTCTTTTCAAAGCAAACTACAACTCTTATTAAAATATTTGGCGTTTAAATATGACGTAATAATGGTAATAATGATGGTTATTTTTAATTATTTTACACGTTTCCTTGTTTAGCTTAACAAAATAAACAATTTTTTTTTTTTTAAGATAACCATTTCAAAGTGAAATAACTTTTTTTTCTGGAGGTCTAAAACGAAGCAACTGTAATAGATATTAAGAAAAGGTTACTTGTTTGGAGAATACTTATAGAATCTTTATTACACAATCCAGATATGCGTAAAGTAAAGTTAACATAAAAATAATCCTAAAGAGCATTTTTCTTTATTTTTCCAATTTTTAAAAGAAAAATTTTGAATTACTTTAATAAAATGTAATTTATAAAAATAAAAAAAAATAAATTAAAATTGTTATTAAGGTAGAAAAAATATAATCAAGATGAAATCTGAGCGTGTAGAAGTCAATAAGACAGCTTTTAATAAGTTAACAGTTTTTATGTAATATTACCATGTTAACCACAAACATTTTTCATTAATTATTATTATCTCTTTGGCTTTTTAATTACACTACGTAATTAAAATATCCAAACAAAAACTTAATAATCTGCAATAATTTTCTTTTATGAAGATTCCTTTTATGTTATTATAAACTTAAATCCTATATTAACAAATTAAAACTCCGTGAAGTAATATTATTGATTTTTTATGCCCTATCGGTTTTCACTAATCAAGTTATCTTTTTGTATTATATTATTAAACATTTACACCTATTTACTTTTTTTTTTTTTTAAATAACTATATAAAATTGTAGATATAGTAAAATTGAAAATAAAATAATGACCAAATGCTTTAGAAAAAAATATCAGACAAATTAAATACTCTACAAATTTAATCAGAAAAAATTAACTCGTAGTTTACAAACAACAAATAGAGTCAAAAGTTCAAGCTACGATAATAAAGAGAATTCTCCATTGTCAATGTTGTTATAAAAACCCTTGTAGAATTTTTATTCAACTTTCAACTTTTTTTCACTTCGTTGTTATGTTTTTACCGGTTATCTGTAAATCAATATTATTATTATTATTTTTTTTTTTTACTATTTCAAACGAAAATTACTACAAAACAGTTTTTGTTTTATCAGAAAGATATTCACATGTAACTGAACATATTTATCAAACTAATTGAAACTATGCTTATTACAGGTTTGCAAAAGGAAAATATATTACAATAAGTGTAATTATTTGCTGTTTAAAATAGCTTAAATTGATTCAATCTTTTAATAAAAGATTTTTGTTAATTGGATCTTAGTTTATTGAAAAAGAATTCATAAATAATATTAAATAATTTTATAAGAAAGCGATTATAGAACTGTCGAATAAGGACTCGGAACGAAATATTGCAAAAGACTTATTTTCTTGGATTACTTGTTCAGCCAAATCTACTACCGAGGCCAAATCGACTACTGAGTAGTCTACTACTGTAGGCCAAATCGAGCTGCGCACAACTCGAACGGGAAGCCTCAGCAATTAACATTACGTTGATTTAAAAAAAAAAGAAGCAAAACAAGGTTATTTTGTATCAACAGAACCTGCAGCAAATCATTATATTATATAATTATTTACGTTTCCGTATGAAAATTACATAGATTTGTATCCCAGCCAGTAGGAGGCTCTTTCTCCAGAATTTGTTAAATAAAAGGAGGAATCATTGGATCATAGAATTTAAAATAATAATTTACAATAAATGAAGAAAGCAATAAAAGTTCTTCACGTTAAATGAAAATGGTAGTAAGAATTCTACTGTCTTGTACAGGTTATGAACTTTCTGGTCATAAAAGAAACGAGTAAGAACTACAGAAAAGTTATCATCACATAGCATACGAATTAGTTTATTTGTCAACTTCATAAAAATTTTATACAGTAAAAAGTACAAAAATAAACTTAAAGATTATAAATAAAAACAGATTAAAAACAACAAAACGACTTTTAAAAATATTTTACCAAATTTACTTTAATATCATAAAAGTTGCGTAATTTTTTAATTATTAAGTTAAAAATAAAATATTACAAAGGAAATTACAAACTATTAAAGTAGAATAAACTTGTACATCGGTTATTCATGCCTCGATCAGAAAAGTTGAAAGGAAAATTAGCGGTAATCAAATAAAATGTAAAAATATAATTAAAGGCAATGCGTTGTGTGTAGAGAATAGCAAAAATTTAATAATTAAAAAAGTAATTAAATAATCTACCCCCATTTAAAATCAAGACTTCATAATTAGATATTTCTTTCTCATTTCCTTCAATATAAAAAGATTTTATTAGGTTATATGCTGTACAGCGGTAGGGAATTTCTTAATTGTATCAAAACATTTTAATCTCTTTTGAATAATGGTGGTGATAATTAATAAAAAATTATTTAATGGATTCTACTTTCTTGATTTAAATTGGTGTATGGTATCTTATAGATTTCAATGAAAGGAAGCTCAAATAGTGTCAGTTCTCCGTGAAATATATCTCGGTGTTTATAAACTATGAAAGAAGCATGATACGTATGAGAGCAGTCTATCATATGTAGATAACCTCTCATATACAGTATTCAATACCCCTTTAAGTATCATCATCTGAATAAACTTTAGAATAGGTTTTTAATGCTGCAGAAAAAAGCTGTAGATAGAATGATTGAGGAAATAGGAAAGTTTGTAAATGAAATATCTTTATTAAAAAATTACTACATTAAATACTAAATTTATTTATAACATATTTATTATAAACTATTAATTTATTTATTTATAACATTTAAACAAGTATTATTCTTATGTACAAATACACTTTCACTATCTTAAAATATTACATTATCAAAATGTATTATTTAAAATTACAAAATCAATAGAAATCGACTTAATTTCCTTCAATTTATTAAAATAATTCTAAATGTTATATATCTCTAATATTGTTCAGTATACTGGTATTTATAAAACATGTTTTCTAACGAAAATAGTTGTAGTTTAGTGGTGCCGTTTCCAACAACAGACCAATAGTTTTATTTAATATTTGGTCATTATTTTATTTTCAGTTTTACTACACCTACAATTTTATCTAGTTATTTTAAAAAAACAAAAATAAATCGGTGTAAATATTTAATAATAAAAATATAAAAAGATAACTTGACTTTCAGACTAGGAATTAATGAGTTCTTAGTTAAAACTTACGTAGCCTAATGGATTTATTTAATGGTTGTTCTTTGCAGTGGGATGAGTTTTTAAGAACCCTACTGAGTTACCTTTCTCTCTCACATTCTCTCTACTGGATTTTTATTTTATTATAAAGGTTTACGTATAATTAAATCAGTATATATTTACAATTTTTTAATTATATTTATTTAGTACTTTGTTTTTTGATTGATTTAAAAACAGTTTTGAGTATTTTTTTTTTTTTAAATTATCACAAAATTTATATCTGATGAGTTAAGATGTTTATAGGAATGAATTGTTTTTAAGGTCAATTCTGAGAGAGTTGCTGCCTTCAAACTTTCCTCGATATAGATACAAATAATTTCCTATATATCATAGATCCTTTATTTTAAAAACGGTAAAACTTTGATTCTCTGTAAAGAAGCTTCATTTTTAAATGTAACTTTAAGATATATTAAATACTGTAGTCATAGATTAATTAAAAGATGCCAATAAATCACAGAAAATACACCACTTATTGCTGTTTAAAATCTTTAATCCATGAGAACTCTTTTATTAAACTAGACTTTATCAACGGGCATTTTGTCTCTTTATTTCTCATTTTTCAATTTCCATGATGTTACTCCCCGAGTCTTTCAGATGTGAAACCATCATCTTGTGAAGATAAAACATCTACGAACTGAAGCAATATTTACGATAAAGCGCTTAATTAAAAAAAAAAAAGAAACAGAAAAAATACACAGACAGACTAAGAGTTATTGCATTCAATAAATATGCTGGTGATTACTTCTCCAATGAAGTAGTAACATAAGAACTAAATGCTCCCGTATACACCGCTAAATTTTATTAAAAATTCATGTGAAATTATCCTACACATTTGTTACAATTCTTAATAAAAATATTTTTATTAAAAATAAAGAAAGATATCAAATATAATTTAAAAAAACAAAAAAAATTTCCGTGAGTTTGAAAATCTTAGTTTTATAAATCTAAAATTCATTCTTCTAAATGTAGTATAAATGTGGTAAAACCAATAAGCACAGAGAAGTGTGATATTTAAAATAAAATTTGTCCTATCGTGCTCTGTAAGGCAGAATTAACATGTATTTGGAATCAATGCAAGGGGTTACTGAAGTATAAGTAGTACTGAGTATGCGAAATTATGTTTTAAAAAGGATTGTTTAAAAAGGGTATGTTTAAAAGCAACAAAAACAATGAAATTATTTAATGACTGCTTTGAAAGTCCCTACGAAGTAAAAATTCCATAAATATACTGGGCACATTAGAAATTCTTTCAAAACTATAAGTATAAACAGGAATTATTTTGTAAATAAATTCTGTAATTTAGGTACAATGTGTTTTGTAATTATTTCAAATTCGAAAATAAAGAAAAAACGAAGATTTTATTCAGATAAAAACCTTTAAAAATGCATAGGATATCGTTTCAAATTAATATGAAGATTTTCAAAATTATTTCCGGTTCATCTATAATATAAAAATCAGAAATATTGATAAACTGCAATTCTTTTCCTTGAAAAAATCAAACATATATATTGTACTTCTTTAATTTAACAATTTTTTTCACATTTCATTTTATGAAATTAAATTAATCAAAAGTAATCTTACTTATTAACCCACTGAATTTTCCCCAAGCAATAAATCCAAATGTACTATTCACTTGACTGATTTTTAACTTCTGCTAAAAGAAAACTAACTTTAACATCTTAATTTTTTTTCTACTTGAATTAAAACCCGCTTTAAAATTTAACTTAAATAATGTGTGTCGGCAGCGCGCGCGTAAATCATAGAAAGTATTTTCTTTAATTAGAAATCGAGTCATTGTTTTTTGTTATAACACTTGTGAAATATAATATTTTAATATCATATATCAGAGTGATTACTTTATTTATTACAAGAACTGAAACAGAATGCGAAATTTCTACTATTTGTGGTAAATCTTTCACATCAATGATTATGATAAGTATGTGAGTGTATATAAATGCTAGTCTTTGTGGGTAATGACACACAAGTTGATAAGGTACTAAACAGATTCTTAAATGAAAGAAAGTAGGTTATTAATTTTACCGGTAATCTTACATAATGATATATTGTTTTAAATTATATAACTTTTTTTTATAAACCTAATAATATAATAAATACTAAGTACTATTCGTTTATTTCCAGCTGTACTCGATCAGATTTGAAATTTAAATAACTGTGAATGTAATTTTAAATCTCGTTTAAAATTATTTATTTGTAGAATATTCACAATTTTTTAAAAAAATATTCACGAAGTACGTACATAGAAAAATAAGAATGTAGGTTATTTAATTAACTTTTTTATTAAGTAGCAATACAATTAATAGGGTTTCTTAACTGAAGACCGAGTAGGCTTAAGGAAGGTCATTATGTCGCTGAAGCTTTAGTATTAGCCATGAGGGATAAATTAAAGACCCTTATTCTTGGCGCAGAGCACAAAGAGGTGATTAACACTAGTCCCTAACTTTGCCCATCCCTGGGGAACCCAACCGCTGCCTTGTTGTCAGCCGTGAGCTCGTTCAATGCCTCACCTAGTCACATAATTTACAGCTGTAAAACGATCCTTTCTCTATATCTATCTAGCCCTTTTCCTGATCGAATACGTGCACGAATAACTTAACACAATGTCGGTTTTAAAAGGTGTATTGAAATAAATTTTAAAAAGTTACGAAATACCAAACTACATAATTTAATTTTTCCTGCGATTAAAGTAAAACTGTGGATTATTATGAAAACGTACATAGATGAAGAAAAAAAATGAAATTAGAAACATACAGATATGGGTGACTGATAATGACAGCAATATACAAAATATTTACTTAAGTACAAGCCTAAAGAAAGAATTAGGGAATATTTTACATTAAAAACAAAAATAATCAAAATAAACCAAAATCTTTTTTTTGAACTTTTCAATTATATTTTTAATTTCTAGAACAAGTTACAGTACGACCACGCTATAACGCGGCCATTTTGATACAATTGTACACGCGTTATAATAAAAAATAAATAACAGATAATTAAATATTGTAATACAGCTAAAGTATTATTCAATACTACAGTTAAAAATGAGAATATTAAGAGGTAAAATAATGTTTAAAAATAGAAAATATAGTACTGAGTATGTATTATGCAGTACTTATATTTTTTTTTTAGTTGTATTCTAATTTACAATTGTTTTTTTTTCGGAACGGTAAACTACAGTAAATGTACAGTCTTTTAAATACTTTTCTGTATAGCCTAACAGAAAATACAGTACTGCAGTAACTGATCTGAATTCAAAATACTGTAAAGTAATACGCATTACTACTTTATTAAAGCATTTTACAGCATTATCAAACGTATCAGTATGTATAAAAACACTAAAATTTAAGACAGTTATTTGAAAAATTAGGAAGTTAGTTTTGTTTGTTTGGAGTTGATATATGTGTTAGAGCTACATGCAATTTCACAGAGCTAAATGTAGTTTGAGTAACGTTTGCACTGCCGTCGGGATCGGATGGGTTTTGGACAGCTTTGATATTATAGGTTATTTTTGTTTTTAGGTTTTTGTTTGTGCTATTAGGTGTTGTGTTACTTGTTCTAGTATTTATTTTGCGTTTTATTTTGTTTTTGCTAACTTTTTATTTTAGATTTTGGGTTAGGTAGCCTCCGGGAACCCAGGTTTTTTTGTGTGGGTAAATCACTCTCCACGGGATCGGACTTCCAATTTTATTTTTCTTTAGAGTTTGATGTTGCTTTATTGTTTTAAGATTTATTTTAATTTGTGTTTTATTATTTTATAGTTATTGTTTACTGTTTACTTTCGTTAGTTGTTCAAGTTAGCAAAGACGGCCATATTGCAACGGTAGCTAAGTGCCCAGACATCGACAGTTTATCTTTTGACTTTTCCGGTATTACTGCTGTTCTCATTACTCTATATTATAATGTCTCGTTCTGGCGGGTCACGGGGTATGACCCCGCACTTACGTGGTGCACCTTCAGTCCCGATTGTGAAAAATGGGAGGAAGGCCTCCAGAGAGAATAGTTATTTTAGTAATCATTGAATTGTAAATTAATTTTTAATATTATCTTTTTTATGTTATACTGTTGTGTTAATTATTTTATTTACTTTATTACAAGTTGATATGTCTAATTGTGGTTAGAACGAGTAATTCTGCAACACCTCAATCCTGCGAATGTAACATTTAAAAAAAAGAAATAAAGATCTAAGCCAAAGATTTAAACTTATTTGAGACTCATTAAGTGTATAATATTTAAATCTATTTTCGTATATGTGAATTTGTATGTATTATGTAATTTTTACATATTACTTTACTAAACACACTCACGTGCCCACGCGTATATACACATAAATACATTATTATTTATGTGTACATACACATAAATTATCTATTAAAATCATTTACGAAATTAAATAATAAGAAAAGTACAGCATACTGTGCTGAAAAAGTTTTTTTAAATATAAAAATTAATGTAAAATTGATTTATCGTATATTAAATTAATGAATAGTTGGAAAAATCAGTATTTAAACAAACAAAAATAAAAAATTAGATATAATAAAGTCAATAAAAAAAATAAAATAATGAATTTAAATATTAAAATAGAATTTAATTTCTATGAGTTCAATCTTCTACTAGTGCAATAGAAATTTATAGAAATTTAATTTAGAAATTATTCATACAAATTTGAAAAAAATTATTTCGATTTTTAAAGTACCTAAAGTTATTTAGGTTGTAGTTTTCTTCTGTAAAATATTTTTTCTTTTAATTCACTTTTCCAAATATTACTGCCTCTCGGACTGGTTTAGTATTTAACACGTCGTCAAAAATCAGTTCTTTAACAGCTGATTTTTGAAGTCGAAGGTTCTCAGGTTCAAATCATAATAAATTGCTTTTTTACAGATTTTAATACTCCAGAGGGATAACGGTGTACTTTGTTTGATGGAGTTAAATTATCCAAACGTCTCAGGAATGGTCGATCTGAGTTTGTACAAGACTCAGATCACCTCATTTACATGTCATACATATCATTCTCATCTCACTGAGACATTTGAGGGAGGTTCTTATTGTTCACAAGTTGAACAAATTGCCACGTACACATTAAGAAAAATAAAATAAAAAATATATTTTTCTGAACACTTGTGTATAGATGTGCAGTATTTGTATTTACTTTATATTTAATCTAATTTTTCTTTTCTTTCGTTTTTTTTCATTTTCATCGCTCTTTTGTAGAAAAGTTAATAATAATGAAAAATGTATAATCATATTAATATAATAAATATTAATTTATTTTATGAAATAATTTATGCAACTTAATAAATATAAAAATATTAAATTTAATGCATTTAAAATTGGAACAGTAATTAACTTAATTACTCAAAATGATTTACATAATTAACCAAAACAGAGTTACGTAATCTATGGCGCTTGTTAAAAATTAATAAATATATAGATAATTAATATTACAATACTGTAAAATTTAATGGTAAACTATATTACCAGTGAAGTAAATTAATTTTTCCCAATTAACTGTAGAAAATAACATTTAAAATAATTTAAAAAATTACTCGTAAATTAAGTGAAAAACTTAGTAAATGAAGATTTTATTAAAAACTGACGCATACCTTACGTATAGTAAATTTATGAAGATTAATTACGCTAATAAATTGTTACAACAGACAAGTTATTAAATTGAAAAATAAATTTATACACTTAAGCCTTTTTAAAATGCTTCCTTAAGTCCTCTTTTCCTTGCATTACCTTACGTGAAATTTAATAACAGTGATTTTATATTATCATTGAAAGAACATAATAATTTATATGCGTAAGCTTCCACACGCGCTCTCTTGTCTATCCCTCACACAAGCGAAAGATGTTTTCTGATAAGATTTTACACAAAACTTCTTTACTAATAAAAGTTTCCTCGTGTTTCATAACTTCTTAAAAAAAAAAGTAATAAATTATTGACAATAATAATCACCTTTAGATTATAAAGGTTTGTAGTCAGGGAAAACACTCAAATAAGATGTTACTTTTCTAGCTATTGCATGTAAGGTTGTGACTATAATCGCATAAGAACTTAAAACAAAATTCTATGTTGGAGGTTTGCTGAACACTGAATTTTTCTTCACTGAGCATAAAACCTATCCTAATAAACAAATACATAATCCTGGTTTTATTAAAAATTACTACAAATAAATGAATCAGTGCACAGCACAAATATGATTGAGCTGTAAACAGAGATTTTATGGTTGGTGAAACCAATATAAAACCAGTTATATAATTGGTAAAAAAGTATACATTGGGATTTATTTACCTTAAATTGTGTATTTATTCACGCATTCAGTTGTTAGATGCAAACAGTACTATTGATGTAAACAATAATTGGATAATATTGATGTAGACAATATATGATATTCATGTAATATAATATTGATGTTAATGTATGAAAATGGCTTCATACTACATAATTGAAGCATACTAGGAGGTAAAAGTAAGTGTGGATCTACTTAGTTAAAAATTTACTACTTTATTGTGTGTTTGAACCTTTTTCCAACTTTAAATGGGCGATTTAATGGGCAATTTATTTGTAGTAATGTAGCAAATTATTTGTTATTGTGCATTATTATTATTAGTGTTTGGGCCAAAATACATACAACATTATCTGTCTATAGTTTGCTATTGAATGTAATGCTGAAGATAATAAGAAATAAAAAAACGTTATTACGGGGTGTTTCACATTGTTTTATTACTACCACGTACGTTTTTTGCAAATTTTACTGGTTATAACCAAAAAACGAAGGCGCTTACAGATAAATGGTTTTCCCCATCGTTTTTATCGTAAAATTTTTCATTAAAATTATGTATCACGTGTCCCCTTTCTATTAAAAATAAAATTTGATTCAATATGGAAAATCTAAGATGGCGGACAAAACTTTCAAACACATCATAAAGAAGTACTTATTTAACTAGCTAGATCCGCACATGTTTTTACCTCTTAGTATCCCTCAGTTTTGAAACATGAATCGGTTAGTATATTTTAATATCACTCTGTATAATTAAGAATTTGGAAAGAGAGGTATTGGTAGGTAAAATAAAGTATTAATAATATCAAATAAGTATACGAAATGATGAATTATGACCAACAGTTTCCAAACATTAATTAGGGGGACAACAAAAATCAAAATAATTTTATTTTGACACCATCAGATGCTGAATAGAGAAAAACTATGTTTAAACCAGGTCCTTGATGGTATATATTAAAAAGTGATTAAAATAAGGTAAAAAATATGGCAGGAATATTTATTTGTCTCCATCTCGATATCAAAATGATAAAAGCGGAATGAATTATATAAATCTTTCATAAAATATTTTACTATACTAAAATTAATAAATCACAATTAATTGTATAATACAGTTATATCTAATACAAGTTTAACAGCTTAATAAGTTGCTGGATGTAGTATTAACACAATACAAGTTTAACAGCTTAATAAGTTGCTGGATGTAATATTAACACAATACAAGTTTAACAACTTAATAAGTTGATGGATGTAATACTTTACAAAGTGTAAAAAGGAATAGCTAGTGTAATTCATAAAAGGATATTAACATAAAATGATTAAGAAAGTTATAAATGTTAGAAACGGAACACTATACCACAGTTAATAGGTAGAAGGTGCAATAACAAAACCGCAGAAAATAAGGCGTAAGGAGGTACCGGTACATGCCATTAATATATTATAATGATCAAGTCAGGAAGAACAAACTAAGATGATAGGGTTTGTTAGGGGGAGAAAATACTGTAGAATGGAAAGTGGCCGCCGTTCTGACAATGTGATGCGGATATGGTTAGCGGTTATAAGTTTGGTACGGACTTAACCTAGTGTTTGTGTAGGGCAGAGCGACCGGTTCAACTAGTGTATATAGTCTAGTCCGTCGATAACGCGGGCGAGAAAGTGACGTTTGTCCGCGATCGACCATATCGGTCAACTGAACTGACAGAAGGCCGTTCTCAGAATAGCCGGTGTATTTTACCCGTTACATAACGACCCATCCCACTTATAAGATGTAGATATTTATCACCATCTTCTTAGGTAAAACATTCTCCTCCTCCCTATTACACAATATTTTCTACAGCTGATACCTACTCTGAAACAAATACTACTACGGGTCTAAGACCAATTAATCTCCTTGACTTTTCTTTAAAAATTAAAAAAAATTTAGTATTTGGATCGCGGAATCTCCTACTGTCAAAGAAAAAATCTAAACTGAATTATATAAAAGATTTCCATATTTTATACTGTAAAACTTTCTCAAGTGTCAATAAACATTATAAATTGCATATTAACAAGCATAATCTTAAAAGTAAAAACAAGAAATTTTGAACTGAAATTAAATTAATAAATTATTTTTATTGAAATCAAGCTAAACTCTCATAATAATGATTATTTTATCAAATTTTTATTCTTTTTATGTAATTATTTTTTAAATAAAATTTATTTTTAATTAAATGTCTTACATAATAGCCAGTTTCTAACTGCTATTGATTTATTTTAATAATATTCATTCAATTTAAACAAAAAAAGAATGAAAACGTAAGAGGTTATAAAATACCCAATAAATTTTCGAACGTAGAAGAATTTAAATGGCTAGAACAAAACATAGGAGAGCGCGAGGTTTTAATCCAGTTTGAAAAATTGAAATTTTAGCGTTAGAAATCAGTTATATATAGCTGAGAAACACGAAAAAATCATTTAAAGAACGTAAGAAATTAAGGTATATATTCTAATTCTTACAACAAACACAGCAAAATTTAAAGAAACATCTACCAAACGTTGGTTAAATTCTAATTCGAATATTATACTATTACACTTAAGAATGGAGAATATAACATTTTTACACTGTAAACTAGGTAATGATATTCATAGATCAAGCAATTCAACACTATTTTGTATCAAAAATCTTGAAAAGTGCATTTTGTACTTAAACCCCTGAGGATATTTTTGTAACCTACTTACTACTAGTTTCCTAGAACCTTATATTGGAAACAAATTATACAGAAGACAAGCACATATTTTATTGACCCAAGTTGAATCTGAAGTAGTACGAATTCAACCAAGGGTCTAATGTAAAGGTCCAAGAGGGAAAATTGGTAACGAAACTTTGAAAAAGAAAGTAAAAATATTCTACGTTTCTCTAGATGAAAAATAATTTGTTCGACTATGATTTTTAGTTTACACCAATCAACTCTGAAATAAAATCAGGTGATTTTCAAATTCAAACATGATACGGATGATAATATGCCCCAGGGTAAACTTCATGATAACCACAGCCCTTCAAGGATTATCGTGTGTACGACTGGAACAATGTACACCTACTCATATTTTTCGTTCACTATCAAATAAAATAATTAATTTTATTCTCTTGAATTTCTACAAAGTAAGGAAATTTTGGTGTAGAATTGTTTCATGAACGATTAAAATGAAATATTTCAAAATCACAATAAAATCTAATCAAGTAACAATGTTTTATGAATACAATTCATAAATTCTTTCATATCATTACATATTACAAATTTGTATATTTTAAATAATTATATAATAATTTCCACTTAACTATTTTTATTACTATGTCCGAGCACTTTCGGATATTAATCCATCATAAGGAATAAGTTATGGATTGTAATTATTTTCTTCACAAAGTAATACATTAAACAAATTTTGGATTTTTTAAAAACAAAAATTATACATTTTTTAATTGTTATGATAGCATAAAATCTGAGAGCTTCATATTGACATAACGGACAACGTCGACATTATTTTTACCTTTTCACGATCAATTGTTATATTTATAATTTTTGTTTTTAAAAAATTCAAAATTCATTTAATACATTAATTTGTGAAGGAAATAATTATAATCCATAACACATAAAAGTTTCTGATGATGGATTAATATCTGAAAGCGCTCGGACATAATAATAAAAATAGTTGGTAAGTGGAAATTATTACACAATTAATTTATATCAATACCATATACAGGCCAAGGAAAATAATAAAAATATTTGTATATTATATTTGTTTGCTTATTTGATTTCTTATAAATTTTATTTATAGATTTTATATGTATATATATATATATTATATCTAAATAAAATATTCAATAAGTCATTATGGTGTAATTCGTTGAATAATGTCAACAATGTCATTGTCGTACGTTAAGTTTTAGTGTTTAAGAAATTATTTTTGTTTTAGGTTTGTTTTTGGTTTATTTTAGATTACGTGACCATTATTTGGTGCCGATCAAATCAGTACACCACATATTATTTTGAGCATAATTTTTAGTCTTACAGGACAGTGGTTCCTTTACAGTATCTCTCATTTTTCTTTTTCCTGTTTAGCTTCCGGAAAAACTTCGGAGAATTAGTGAGGATGATATGTATGAGTGTAAATGAAGTGAAGTCTTGTACAGTCTCAGATCGACCGTTCCAGAGAAGTGTGGTTCATTGAAACCCAATTACCAAAGAACATCGGTATCTACGATCTAGTATTCAAATCCGCATAAAAGCAACAGTCTCTACCAGGATTTAAACCTTAGAATCCTCAACTTCGAAATCAACTAATTTGCTATGACAAATTCACCACTAGGCCAACTCGGTGGGTTGGTCATCCGTTTCAGTATTTGTTGCAATTAAAAATTTACACATTTTCTAATTTAAAATTAATTTTTGTTTTTAAAAGTACAGGTGGCTCAAATGAGTTTGTAATGGTTTTAAATAAATCTCTGTTGGGGTCCTACATATACCAAGTTAATATAATTTATTTATCTCGTGTTTTGGCGGTTTTGTGGCGTATATTATTCTTTTTCATTTATTAAAAAGTGAGTTTTTCCGCCATTTTGGGATCTTACATTTGATTTAAACGATTTTAACGATACTTAATCCAAATCACTGCTCAAAACGTTTACCGTTGGTAGGTGAATTTTGGAGGATAGATTGTTTTTATAACGTAGGCGCCCATTAAGGAAGAATTTTTGAAACCTCTGTCTATAAAGGCGAGGAAAGGGAGCAAATTTTATAATGAAAAATCCAAATCTCTGAAACAGAAAGTATCTTCGAAATTTACCAGTAATGCTTAGTATATACCTACAAAGAATCAAAGAGGGAAAACGACACTTTAGTTGTTCTTATGATCATAAACAGCGGATGATAATTTCGATGTCAAGCGCTACATGTAGGACATTAAAGATGTCCGGACGAGGCCTACAGCGAAGGCAACAAGCTGAACTATTGAATCACCGATGCAAATGTCTACCGAGGGATTTGCATCGGTGGCATCCCAACGAGGCCAGGCTTATTACTATATGTAAAAAGTCAGAGGGCGATAGACGACTCCCGTTAAAGCCTAACAATACAAGGAACGAGAGGGGGTGGTCACTAGTCGGGGGGTCTTCCCCTACGGTATTGGGATGTCAAGCGCTACACAAAATAGGTCACTGAAATTACAGATCGGCATACGTTCTGTACAAAGTTTAATTGTGATTCTTTAAGTGACAATAACATTCGCCGTGGTCTAATCGGTTTAAAACAACCGGATATCCGAGTTAAGGACGAATACAAAACAACGGAATGTGACTGAAAAAAAATGTTAAACGTTTTAGGAAGTCTTTCTTGCGCTGTCCTAAAATATCTGTTTGGAAGACCAAACGCATACTTCTAACGCCGGTGTTGGCAGTGTTGAATGTTTCAAAAAACGGTTACATATGTGACCACACCTTTTACAACAGTTACAGCCTTTGAAGCCTAACGACTTCGCTACGTGGGCCGTCTTCGCAATCGAAATTTAATGACGAAAATGACGATTTTCTTGATTGTATTGTCTTTACTGATGACTCACAATTCATCTTATGAAAAAGACATCACAAAAATGTCAATATCCTAGTTTATAAACTCCCCATGAACTTTTACAATGCGAAAAAGACTCACCAGAATTAAACTTTTTCTAAGAAATAGCCCGAAAACGGGCTCTTCTTTTTTACTGAAGCGAGCGTAGCAGGAGTAGCTTATCCGAATTCGTTGCTTTCAAGGTTCTTTCCTCAAGTCCAAGACGGATCGGAGATTTTTATTTGGCAACGAAATGGTCTTTAGCGACGAGATTGTGCCTCCTCACTATACCAACTCTATGCGAGACTGGTTGTATAATGATGATCCTCAACTGCTAGATCGGTTGGCATGGACACGATGAGAGCTCGTTTGTGGTGGCCTCCAAAGTCACTCGAGTTGAATCCATGTAGCTTTTTCCTTTAGGGGTTTTATAAAGGATCTTGTGTATACGCTACCGTAACCTACTAATCTACCCGATTTGAGGCACAGGACTGAAGCAATTTTCGTCTCCATTTCTTCAGACAGGCTGTTAAAAATGCGACAAACCTTCCTAACGATCGAATGTGTGCTGCGTGACGAATAATGCTCTCATCAAACACCTTTAAGGGAAAAGCTATAAGAGTTACTCTTTCATTTTATCTGTTATTCCTTACTGTATTTTAATTTTAAGTGTATTAAATAACTTTAAAATCTCGATATTCTTTTTTGTACAATTTGTATAATTAGTCTATTATAATAATGTATGCAAGCGAAACTTATTATGAGAAAAATTTATTATTGCAATTACAAAAATTCAACAATGGAAACAATAATAATGTTTGTTTAATGAGCAGTTTAATTACAACTGAAGATCTAAATAATTACATGTTTTTAATTTTTATAGAATTAATTATCGAGAACAGTTGACTCCAATGATTAATTGCCATTGCAATTGCCACACTCTCTCAATTGAGCTCCACCTTAATTGAGATTAATGCAATTAAAAGGTAATAGAATCAATAAATATACCGTCAACTAAGATGATTTTTTTTCATATTTTAAGTCCAAGAAGTTCAGAAATAATTATTTTACATACACTCGTAAATTTAATGCACGATAAATAAAATTGAACATTTTCTCGATATATATAAAAATAATAATGTGGTTTTGAATACTTTAAAAAAAAACAATGTCTTAATTTATCATTTTTTTACACTTCTAGATTATCACTTTTTTACGTCAAACCAAGATGTAGCAATTTTAAGAATTTCCAGGTGTTCTGTTCAGATGTACTTTTACTTTTCCTTGTTGAATGCTCGATTGAATGCACTTTTTTTTAGGTAAATAAGTCTTGTAAAATTCTGTTATTCTTTTAAATACTGCTCCTTTAGATAGTTAACTGTTCACTCCTTATGATTTATGTGTAGTTTTTAATATTCTCATAGTGCGATGCTCATAGATTGCACAGGAGAAATTGAGGAATAATACCGGAGTATTATATTTAACAACTGGGTCAATAAAAGGGTGTTATATAGGCTAAATAACCACACCTAACCAAAAGGTGCTCTTTCCCTACGATAATGAGCCTAAACACATGTCTCAGAATGAATGATGGTGCAAAACTTCATGACCTTGTGCTTCCACATGCGTCATGTTCAGCAGATTTGGGTCCCAGAGATTAGTTCCTCTTCCCAAACTTGAAGAAGTAGCTTAACGGACGAAGATTCACTTCAAAATGATATCAACGTTGACACAACTGGTTATTTTTCAAAGTTGAACAAATCGAGTTGTGCTTACTATATTAAAACGATGGCAAATCTTGGTCTAAATATATTCAATTCCAAGATGACTACGTTGAAAAAAAAAGTTTAATAAATCTTATGTTTTATAATCAGGCCTAGAACTTTCCAAACAGCACTTGCAGTCCATCCTCTACAGAAATAATGGTATCGTTATAGAAACCATTATCGTTATGGAAACCACTACTGTTTCCCAGTTCCCAATAGAGGATAATCATTGATTATCCCCTATTTTCCGGTATCCCTAATCTTTGCTCTTTCTATCACTGTGGTATCTGGTGAGTTTTTTAGGAGACACTAATAGTTCCGAATTCGGAATATTAAGTATCCATATCCTTGTTATTTATGGATTTGGTATGGGACGCCTCTACCAGTGGATTTTCGCAACAAAACTGCTTCCTAAGTTTTTGGTTTACCAGGTCTGAAGTACTGGACAGGTAAATTACGGCATCTAATACAAATATAACACTGTATTCTAAATTAACAGTGTTATGTTTTACATAGATACAATGTGATATTTTAATATAATTTTGGTTACGCAACATGATAATGATGTATTTTATCTGCATTAAATCACACCAACTTACAGTGATTAATTGTTAAAATCTGTAACTTTTACAATTGAAACTATATATTTTAGAATAATAATATTTTAATTCAACGATTCTTAATATTATTTTATAAAATTTTACTCTGTGATAACAATAATGATCCGGATGTGTAAAAATCAACTTTTTTTATTACTTCGAATTAATATCTACAGTAACAACTATATTTACATTTACTGTATTTTAAATTAGTGAATTATTTTCACTTATTACTAGCTACTGCATATGTTAAATTAACTGAAATAATGTAATTAATTAATGTGTATATTGGAATGTAAATTTATAAACTAAATATTTGCTTATATAAAAGATAATTTCACAATATAAATGTCGAACTGCGCACACTTTAACTCATATAACCTGCACTTTAAATTTATATATCATTCATACAAGTACCCCTCGCCACATACTCGTATATCACCACCAACTAACAAACACAAATTGTCCGTACATAAAATATATATGTATGTATTTATATAAGCACATAAATTATTTATTTATGAATTCATGTTTTGCTAGGCTTAATATAAATTCTCGACAACTAAAAAAGGTAATCAACCTGCTGACAAAATTTCTACCACGTCAATTCATCGCATGGCATGTTAGTTTTATTTAGGAACAGTGACATTTCCACGTAAAAGTAAAAAGGTTGAGCGGTAAATTAAGTTTACTATATCAAGTATGTGATATATATATATACATAGAGTGTAATATTGCGTTCGTTTCATGAAATTTTATACCATGTAATTTATTTTCCGTTTAAATAAAAATAGACAAAGTAAAAAAATAAAAAATAATAAAAAAATATAAAAACCTATGAATTTCATTTGAAAAAAAATAATAAAATTATTTTACGTCTATTTTAGGGCGATATTTCTATTTTAGGGCGATATTTTTCTTTAGCTGAAAATCAGTTAAAAATATATCTAACACCTGGAAATATATTTAAAAATCAATGTAAACTCCAAAATAAATCGTATTTAAAAGTAGCCTCTCAGCATTATAATGATTTTTTTTTAATTCCTTTATTCTAAACTTGCGTATTGAGGAAGTAACAAAGGTTTTTAAGAAATAATAAAGAAACAAGGGAAGAAAAATTCATGAATCTAAGGTTGATAATTAAGGTATTCTTAACTCAAACTAAGAATGAGTTAGGAGAAAAACTCAATGTTACTCAAACTAATATAAAATTTCAGTTTGAAACTAAACAATAAAACAGCCTTTTTTTTATTGATAAAGAGGAGTTCAATAATACAGATAGAAAACACAGTGTCTAATTCAAATGGTTTTATTATTTTGGGCAGAAAAATTTAACACGATGAAAAGAGTTTTCTAATTACTAGCTCTACATTATTGTTTAACACTCTTCATAAGAGTGTTAAACAATAATGTAGAGCTAGAATTAGAAAAGACCTTTTAAAATATTAGTATAAAGTGCTCTAACAATGCGAAAAATAGAGTATACAGACAAAGAAAAAGGTACAAAGTTTTATAATTTAAATTTATTAAAGAGTAGTAAAAATTTAATTTTATAAAAAAATAAAGAGATTTTTTAACAGGTTAGAGAAAAGAGCCTGAAGAAAATTCTTCAGTTAGGTAAAAATCTTGGAAAATGATTGATTTTGGGAGCTATTGACCAGCTCCCTAGTAAATAAGCCAACGATTTTGAATACTGAGAAATATAAAAATGAGACGACATTAATAAATTAGGACATAATAGAAATAAACGTAGAAACACATTTTAAAAATTAACAAATTACAAAAAAAAACAAATTCCTAAGATATACGAATGGTTTTTAAGGAATTTTGTGCGTGCGTATGCGCACGCAAGCTAATAATTTAAGTTGGAAAATGAATTTACAAATTATTCTAGCAATTTACATATTAATTAAATAAAATTTAATTAACTTCATTTTTTATTAAACGACCAACTACAAATTTTACTGGTAAGTGTTTCTGAATGGAAACCAAGATTTATACATAACTGTTTATAATTAAAATGTCCCATTGAATCGTGAACTATGTTAAATAAACTGTACATGCAATGGAATAATACATTTTATAATTTAATTTGCTTGTAAAATTTTTACAAAAAAAAATTTTTTTCCCGGGTGAAGTAAGTTTTTTGAAAATATTAGATTTATATATTAAGTCACTAGTTTAAAATTTTATGAAAAATATTTCATTGAGACTTATTTATATTTTTTATGAAATCACATTGACAACTGATTTCATTACTACTTTGAAGTCGAGACGTATGAGTTGACACGCTTCACATTTTTCAGATTTATATTATATAATGTAATTTAATAATTTAAAATAGAATTATAAATAGCGTAAATAATAATAAATCATAAAAACAAAGGAAAAATTATTAACAGATGAATAGTTTTAAGAAATAATGTATCATTATTATGGCTCTAAAGTATTATCACACAAACACACACACACACACACACACACACACACACACACACACAAATATAAATAAAACTATGAAAAACAGTATATTTTCAAGGCAGGTGATTTTCTTTATTCATACAAAAAAAATCACAGGATGTTTCAAGTTGAAGTAAATAAAGGAATAAAGAAACAGATCAGAAAAGCTTGGTTTAAAATACAAGTAGCAAATCATGCTATGGTAAAGGTGTGATTGTTGACGTTGCACTGAATTGCACATTATTGATTAAAAATTTCTCCTTTCACTACATTTATTTGTTGGCGTTGGTCTGAACGACCGGAAAGAAAAAATATGACCTTTCATAATAATTATTGTATTTATGATGACGATTATTTATTTTATTATAGTTTAACATAAAACTTCGTTTTATAAAAATAAACTGTTAGTGATTTCCTAAACAAATATTATTAGATTGCCGTCGTCTTATAGACTACTTAATTTAAATGATTCTCATCCCATTAATTTTATAATGTAAAAATCATTTAGTATGAAGTATTAATAAATCGAATTAAATACTTTATTGAACTGTAGTTCTGTATTTAATTATAGGTTGAAATCTTTTTCGATACTGAACCGACGTATGAGTGAATGAATAGTTAAAACCAACAGTTATATATGAAAATTTTGGAAGAATCTACTTTGTATTAACATTTTTTAAATTTTAATTTAAACCAGTTTGTACCTTGTATTTATAGATTAATTTCTTAAGAAGATTAAGAAAAAAATTATTAGCAAGGAAGAACGAAGATATTTATGCAAAGGGGGTGTTTTAATCGAAATTTTCATTAATTTTTACGACCTGCCATTTGAAATATTGCTTATTATTATTTTCTATCCGTAAATAAATAAATCTAAATAAGTCACTTTAATTAAAATGTTCTTCACCAAAGGTAACTTAAACGTTTGTATTTCTCCATCTAAAAATATATAGAAAACAACGTCCAGTCAATTAAAATTTATATAAACAAATAAAATTAACAAAAAATAATAATAAAGGCAGTTTTACGCACAGTACAAGATGATTATTTTAAGACGAATCGAACATTTAACATCCGATGAGGCTACTTCGTCGTAAAATAACTTTTATCAGCTATCCCAAGAGCAGTTTTTATCAATAAAAAAATGTATGAGGTAGATGAGAATATTTTGTTTGACTTGTAACACAAATAAAAGAAAATCTTCATTACGTAAAATTTTAATTGGTACGGGTTTACTACTAAAAAAAAAGATATTATAATCATCTGACATTACTTTTATTTTTATTTTCAGCACCGACTGACAAGAATATCTTTGAAATATACAATATAATTAAAAAGTTGGTGCAAAAAATTAAGTAAAGAAAAGAAACTAATTAAATTTATTAGTAAAAACGGATGCAGATTACTTCAAAGAATATTATTTAGTTTCATAAACTAATGACTATTCATTTCAAATATAAATAACAAGTTCAAGGTTAAAAAACAATAAATGTTTTTATTTGAATGATAATGATATTCTGACTAAAATTAGAAGTGGTTTAGAAGATGTACCTGATTAAATGATCATTGAAATGGTACTTGATCTGATATGTTTAAATTTTAGAAATAAACGAGAGTTAACTTTTAAAGAGAGTTTTAAGATCGTTAACTTAGACATAGTAACAACTACTTTCAAATTCATATACAAGAAATAATTACTCGTTCATCAGTGTAGAAGAGTTCATTACTCCACATAGCAATATTTAAATGTACTGATAAGTAAATAAGATATCAATAACCGACCGGCCAACCCAAAAAAGAAGTTCATAAATAAATTTATTTAATTAATTTAAATAACTGTTTAATTTTGTTATTGGATACTTACATTCTCTCAACTTTGTCATTCAATTCCTGTATCACTTTTTATAAAAACAAGTTGAAAAATACTGAAGACAAACTATAACCTTATCTCATTCCTTTTCAATATCGGAACACGTATTCCTTTATATTTTTCACTCTAATAATTGTTACCTGATACTTGCACATATTGTAAATAGTTTTATTTCGTTTATTTATACCCAAATTTTCTTAACATTTTGAACATTATATTTTATTTTATATCGTTAAATATTTTCTCCATATCTAAACAAAAACGGATATATTAAAAGAATTATATAAAATATCATAATTTCTTACTGGAAGAAAAAATGTTAAATAAATAATATAAAATTAAAAACATATATTTTTACACAAATTTCTGCAAAAAAAAATATCATAATTCAAATATAAAAACTTTCTTAAATGTATGATGAATTTAGGATAAAGACTTAGAATTCCAGAAGTAACTATACAAGATTTATAAATCTTTCCAGAAGTATTAAAAGGGAGGGCATTCATCATGAGGACAGAATAATCACTGAAATTACACTCTTTTTTTTTCTTATTGCTAAGGCAATTTACTTGCCAAGGAAACAAATATAACACAAAGAGTGATAAGGAAGAAAAAATACAACATACACGAAAAAAATATTCCTTATTTTTTACAGTTTTAATTATGTAAACTGTAAATAATAAACGAATAAATTGTCATGTTTAAGTAATAAAATATTTTAATAAGTAAAAATAACTTGATTTTGATTGGATCGTTGTTAGACCTGTTTCAGTTATGATGCGAGGAAAATACCCTCATATTGATGGATAATGAAGATAAAATACTAAACAATTTACGTTATAGTGTCGTATTACAGAGTAATAAGTTTTTGTTGGATAAGATTATTAAATAGTTAATAAATGTAAGTGATTGTGACGTTCGTACATGACTTGGCCAGATTATATTACTGTTTATGTAAAATAGCTTACAGTTTTATCGCCATCTTTTACACAGTATTCCCTTGATTTCAATTTATATATCAACAGGCATAAAAACAATAAAATATATGTTACATTGTATATAAATAAATATTTTTATCTGCATTAAGATTTATGAAATACAATTGTAATAATAACATATTACAACGTTGCATTAAAATTCTCCGCAGATTAAAAAAAAGTTGGACTGTAAATATGATATAAAGGTCACCAACCTTTATTTAAAGGCGTAATTTAGACAGTAATGAAAAATGAAATAACTAATAATATGGTTTTCATGTTATGTCAAATTGCTATCCTATCATTTAGAAATACTAAATTAAAAGCGCAGTAATAAAGTTCGTCTTAAATAATTTTAGCTTTGTTTAATAAATTTTGGGATTATTAATTTACTTTTATTTATCCTTATTTTTCTTTCACTGATAATAATAATAATAATAATAATGCCCTGAGGTAAATAATCCCCACGACCGGAACATAACATCTACATTCCACGTCCAGGGTGCCAAGCTGTACATAAATACTATTAATAATGCTGGCTGGCTAACGGGACTCCGAGTATTTTCCTCGGAGATGTAATTTTCTTCGGCCTGATTTCCACCTACAGGCTGTTCTACAAGGACTGATTTTTTTACCTGCAGGTATGAAAGTTAAAAGATTAAGGAAATGAATTCATACCATCTTTAGAACAGGCGATGTGGCGGCCAGGGTCAAAGTGATTGCAGGTGTAAGGGAGGCCCTTCCGCTGTACATATGCCTATAGCGATGTCAAGCATGTAGCTAAGGTGCCCATGCATGTCGGTGCATGAGAGCCCTGAAACATTCGGTGTGTAGGGGCCTGGAGTCAGTGCAGAGATTGCGCATCCGCTTTTTGCCAGGATGTATGCTGATTTCACCGGAGTACCGGATCGGACCTTCAAGGTTGGTAGCCCTGGAGTGGGGGCGTAACCCGGTGGCTAAACTTTGCTTCAGAAAGAACAAGAAATCATGCAAGTTGAACAATTGCCAAATGTGGCAGAGGGTTCACCAAAACACCCTCATCTTAAACCGCCTGAAGCGAAACTGAGAAAGAGTTATGAGACTGCAAGGATAGAGAAAGAGGCTAAGAGTATCCAGAGAGCTCTATACAAGAATGAATAAAAATATCAAAATATCTGAAAATACAAAAAAATATACAATATTTGTATTCATTCAAATATATGAATGAATACAAAATATCTGATTATTAGTAGAGAGGATGGTCATTTTTCTAGAAAGTCTTTCCTTATCGTTCGAGAGACAAATTGTGCTGGAGGCCCAGTAAAGGAAATCCGTAAAACCTACAACTGTGTTCATGTAGAGACCACTAACGACAACCAGTCGCAGAAGATTCTTGGGCTAAAGAAGATAGGCAAGTTTGCTGTACGATACGATCCACAGAGAATCCTCAGTACCTCAAACGGTGTTGTGGTTGGTCGGGATCTTCTGAA
Organism: Lycorma delicatula; assembly: GCF_047948215.1. NCBI lineage: Eukaryota > Metazoa > Arthropoda > Insecta > Hemiptera > Fulgoridae > Lycorma > Lycorma delicatula. The sequence goes on along the minus strand of NC_134456.1, from coordinate 67,369,252 downwards.
TTGTACGGAGCAGGAAATTGTTGAAGAGTTGACTCAAGGAGTGAATGATAGAATGCCGAAGGCTGAACATGAGAAGGAACGGCGAAGTTCTTCCATCTGCTTCTTTTGTCCATACTTTTAACAAACCAAACCTGCCGAAGAAAATGCGTACAGAAATTCACAAATTGATGTGCGGGCTTTTGTGCCGCAACCAATGATGTATTTTAGGGGTCAAAGTTTTGGCCACGCCGCTGCTCGGTGCGAAAGGCCACAAATATGCATGTTTGGTGAGGAAATTCACGAAGGAGAACTATGATATCCTTCTTCTTGTGTAAACTGAGAAGGATAGATTTCATGCAGGTCAAGAAACTGTCGTGTTTACAAAGACAAAGTAGCTGCACAGGAAGTGAAAATCCTGCAGAAGGTAAGCTACTTCGAAGCAAAGAAGATTGTAAGCGCACATAAGGCTAGAGCAACATTAACTTATGCTTAGGCTGCAGCTGCTGTTCCTTCTTCAACTGTTGTTGATACAGACCAGTTTTTCGGCAAACTTGCATCCACATTCCTACTATGATTGAGAGAATAATTGACAATAGCATGATGTCTCTGACTCATAAGAAATTTATAAAAACTGTGATAAAGATACAGCTTCCAACTATACATCAACTATGAGAAAAACCCCATCTGAACAGAAGACAGCTGCTAAATCAGAGGTTTCAGTGCGTCTTCTCAATATTTTAGGTGATGGTGCGAAAAATGCGGTTGCTTCGGAGTCTTCTATAGAGGCTCTCAAGCCTCCTGTAACCGAGGTAGTGTAAACCGCAAAGACCACAAAAACCCACACAGGGGCGTCTGTGGCGGTGACTAATGCGACCCCTGTTTCGGGGGTCTCTCAGTTTCCCGTCTCTCAATCAGCGCCTAAACCAAGCGCTGATCAATTCCTGTTCTTCGTCTGCGGCTTCAATGGTCTACGATTCGGAGGCCAGGAGCCACACAGGCGATGACATACTTATCAAACACGAAGCTGTTCGAAAAATGGAAAAAATGGAAAGAAGAATGGACTAAAGGGCTACCAAAAGATTAAATAATTTAAAAAATTAGCTAGTCGATAATTCAATTGAACGTTAATGGATGCTTGTCAAACATCTATGAGCTTCAACGCTACATGATGTAGACCCAATTTGTATATCCCTGAGGGAAACATATTTCTGCCGAAATGAAAATTTCCAATTAAGAAGAGATAATACAATTCGGCGAGATCAGCCGCCAAATATAAGATTTACAGGCAGAGTAGTCATATTAACATCGACTAGAGCTACCACCGAAGCGGTTGAAATAAAAACAAATCTGCAAGCGTTCGCAATCAGAATGGAGCCCCGCTGCAGATTACTATATGCAGCATATTCATCCTCTAGAAAGTCGCATTTACGAATGTTAGACGTAATGCATAACAGCGGAATAATATATGCCGCAGGCGCATTCCTTACAAGTCTAACGACTAGCCTAATGTCGGAAGAAGGGATAATGCCACTCAGCTCCTACTGCTATGATATGCGGCAAATATATGGGCCTTTCCTAACTATATAAATAATAAAACGTTTAACAATCATCCTTTGGCTGCATTATACGAACATCGTGCTACCTAATCCAGACCAGCCGGAATAATGTATCATTATTAACAAGAAAGTACGAAATTACTTTACCAGAGAAATTAGCAATTTCTACAAGAGAAATACCGCCATGGCTCTTACCAGCGGTAAACACAAGATTGGATTTCTCCCGTGAAAAAATAAAAGAAACGCCAGCAGTAATCCATCCTGCAGGAAGTTTTATCTGTTAGTAGTTACGAAGAATACATAACAGTTTATACTGACCGTTCTAAAACCTAATTCGATGTTCGATGCTCCATATATGTAAATGAAGGGCCCTATTCTTGGAAACTAGATATGGCAAGTCTTTATTACCATGCAGCAAACTCTTCGCTACTCTGAAAATTTCTGCAAAGAGTGCTTATATGTTCAGACCGGTTATGTGCACTCACTGCAATTCGGAACAAGAATATTAAGGTCGTCCTTATTGCAAACATCCTGTACATTTTGTACGTTTTAAATCGACGAGAACAGCATTGTGTATTTGTATAGATTCCACGGAATCCTAGTATTGCAGGAAACGAAATCGCAAACGAAGCTGCCAGAACGGCAACAGTCTGTGATAACTTGTATACATCTCCTGTAGATCATTAAAGAGATCCTTGGCTGGTGTTAAAATATCCTCGGTCGTTGTTAAAAATTGTCTAACTAATACAATAAAAAACAGGTGGAGTAATGAATAGAGAGGATTAACTACGAAACAAAGCGCAGTTTAACGTTCTCCATATAAATGGAACAGCGACGTGAAGCTGACTCGCTGAAAACAAGTGGCGGTGACCAGACTTAGAATCGGCCACACGCGAATAACAAATTCATATTTGTTAACCGTCGAAGAAAGACCAATGTGCAGTTCTTGTAATAAAGCACTTACAGTCAAGCATCTAATGGAAGAGTGTACTTTATATTAGGACCTGAGAAAGAGGTTCGGTTTAAGAAATAGTATTGCTGTTCATTTGGGAAATGAAAATGAAGAAAAATTAGTTTTGTATTTGCACGCCAGTGAACTATTAACAATGAATAAGAAAATTCAAGCTGTGTTAAGAAATCTCTAAACAATGTAGTTTAGTTCTACGTATATAAAAACAAAATGGGGGGGGGGGCTTGAAGCGTAACAAGTATAGGGCCGGGAGGGAGCTCTCTTGCCTAGGGCGGCCGTGCTCGCCTGCTTGCAAGTGAGTGGGAGTCTGGAGTATCCGATGATGGCATGGGGGACCATCGTGGTTGGACGTAGGGCGTGGAGCAAAGGGTATGCTCAAGTCATGCCTGGAGCCAGGTATGTCAGGACCGGGAAGAGCAGCCTCTCCACTGAGGAGTTCTTTGGTTGTCCTGAACAGGTGGTCGAACTGCTCCTATGACGCGGGGGGGACCCATATTGATTAAGTCCTATGGGATAATCTATAGTGGGCAGTGAACTGCCACAGCATCCTGGGGCGACTGATGAAATGCTTAACGAGGGTTCCGGTTGCTCCGATGGGTGCTTAAAAGAAAAAGAAGAAAACAATTCTATGTATATGAATATTTTCTAATAATATTGGAAAGTATTGTGAAAACATTCGTTTCTGAATTTATTTTTTTGTTTTATTTATTGTTTCATTTTAATATCAGGGCCCTTTATACCCTATAAGTGTTCTCAGTGTTTTTAATATGTATCAATGTTAAATGTTCTGTGTTGTCAATTATGATGTTTTTAAATAAAATGTAAAGGCCCTTTAAACCCTTACATATGACGAACCTGATGGTGATTTAAACTCCTGTTAAAGAATGTGATGATGGCTAATGAATGACCTTAGAAATAGATACCCATATAAAATAATAATAATTAGTAGACGTGGTATGCTAAGATATAGGTGTAAACATGTATCAAATGCGTAAATATAAAGATTTAAAAAAGGCTTTGTATAAGATAGAAAAAGCAACGAATAATATCTTTCATGTTATTTATATTCACTGAAATTAAAAATTTTCTTTTAGTTTTATTAGAATAAAGGAGTTTATTTGTAATGAAGTAGTTTAGAAAATGAGAAAAAAGTGTATACAGTGGTAAGTTGCAATAATTACAATGAAAGTAAATGGGAGCCACCCATAGCACTGCTCTTGTTAGTGTAAATGTAAAGACTTCATCTTCACGTTGTTTGTCTGCTTCCCATGGAAGTAGTACACGAACTGCTGTAATTATTTTCTCATCACCTTAATTGTTAGGTAAACACGAGTTTCAACTCAGTTTTTTGGACTTGTTCCAGTACTAAAGAGTAATGAATTGTGTAAAACAAAGCTTTAACACGATATGAATTTCTATTCTTCTCCTTCTTAAGTCTTACTAACATAATTATTTATATGTTGTTAAATTATACATCGAAAAAAGATACGGCTTTTTTTAGTTTACTCTTCTAGTGCAAATTACTATATTTATGAATCATTTACTGGAATATATAAAAAAGCCTTTAACTCTATTAATAATGTGTGCATAGTCATTCGTTAGAAATTTTTCTAATTTTATTATTAAAGAAGTAAATAAATTTATTAAAACAATTGGGCCTCTGTACGTTTGACTAACAGATACATAAACTTTTAAAATTAATTCCTTACACATACTTTCAATTAACTTCAATATATTTCAGATACACGCAAAATTAAAACGTAAAATGATTTAGTAGTTTTTCTATTTTCATGTTTTAAATGAAATTTACGAGGCTAAGTACAAGATTTATTTAAAGTTTTTTCCTAAAACTGTACAATTATGAGATTGGGCTCCAATAATAACGTACAGGTATTTGTATATCACATAACAACAAAATAGTTTATGCTTGAATTTTCAATAAAATAAATAATTTTTTTCTTAAAATTAAAAAAAAAAGTACTTTTATTGTATGTACATCCCATGTACATAGTTATTTTGTATGTATTTTCAAGTACATCCCACTTGGCTTGAGTAAAGTGATTATATTGGGAATAAATTGCTAAAAACTAAGGTTACGTATTAGAATGCCAGATCTACCGAAATACAGGTGATATATTTAACCCTTAAAATAACACCTTTACATTGTTTTCCACGAAGACTACAGTATAATGAATACAACTTCTACAAAGAGGTTTGCTGCTTTCTTGAAATGTCCTCAGGCGTTTCAATTTTGTCATTCATAATTATGACTTAATGACAGTGTTTACGGCAAATTAGTGCATACCTTGCCATCGAGAAAAAATGTATACACGTAAAATACCCAGGGGGAAAATGTTCGTTAATTTATTTAATATTTTTATTTTAGCGGCAGATTATAGCATTAAAAAATTATATGGTAAATGAAAATTTAAAATCAATATGTTTAACTATTGATTTTAGATATATTTGTTCTGAACACTGTGTATAATAAAAATATGTTAATATACCACAACATTAAAAAAAAAGTTAAAACAGTAAACGTTTCTCACCACAGGAACTAATTTTTAATTTTATCAAAACAGCAATTAATTAGTGATAATGGATTATCTCTTGAAAGAGAGAGTTACATACATTATATTAATTCCAAAATTACCGCGAAAGAATTTCTTTCTTTTCTCCGTCAATTTCCCCGTCCCTTGGAGCCAGATTAGCGACTACAATGCTCAGCTCCAAGAGGTGCCATGGCCTCAAACTACCTCGGAAGGTCACAAGGCCCCGCCCAGGCCCCTGAGACTTGGTCTTCCTTGCTTGCCATACCTCAAATGAAGGATAAAAGAATATTTAACTTATTATAAATTTAATAAAAACGTCCTATACAGTACATTTTATTAAAAATAATGATAAAGACAAATTCTTCAATAATTGAGTATTGCATATTAAATATTCTGCTACAACTTAATATAGTAAAGCTAAAAATTTTAATTTATAGTTTAATTTAATATATGTTTCAGTGCTCATTGTAAACCTAGATGAATTTCTGAAGATCTCCGGAACTATTTTGGTTCGGGATATATTAAAAAAATGTACCTTAAGAAAAAATAAAGTTAAAATCTTTGGTGTTTTTTTTGTTTCAGAAAACTTACAAACTTTCACCCAGGGAAAGACAAAAGCTACACTTATGTAATTATTATTTTTATAAAATTTCATTTTATCATCGAATTTAAAGGGAATAACACAAACTTTTTAATGTAAATTTATGAAACTGAATTTTTTTTACTATCATTATTAAAATTTCAACTTCCCATTCTTTTATATTTTTCTGCATAATAAACGTCAAAATATACTGTAGAACCTATTTCCATACAAGAGTTAATATTTCATTGCGATTAGGTTTTGTTTTTAATAAATTGTTAACAATACGTCAAGATAAAAAAAAGTTACTAATTTTTCCTACCGAATTTATTAATATACATATATATTAATTAATTTTTAATATACATGTATATATTAATATTATTAATAAATTTCTAATATAGATCCCCGTCACGATACATATATTATTATCATTATTATAATATTCTCGTATATTATTTTCCAATAGATATAATAGACATACCAGATTTTTGAAATCAATAAGATAATAAAAATGTTTGAATTTATATAATGGAAAAACCATAAAATTTATATAAAAATTATATCTTAATTGTTACACATAATAATAAAGATAGGTTAAGTACTGTTAAAACCCAATAGAAAACATTTCCAATTCCAACTAAATGTAATATCAAATGATCCCGCTATCACTTAAATGCAAACGCTACTGATTAGTATTTCTTTTTAAACGTTCAGGACATAGTATTCGTTCTCTAGGTTGCCAGTCATCCTTCTACATTTTTTATATACGTTTCAACTGTTTAATCTCTGATAAAAGTACATAAATTTAATAATTTTTATAAATAATTAAATTTAAAATCGGTTTCAAACTGATATTTTTAGAAGAAGCAAATTACGTTTATTTAATTAAAATATTTAAAAATAAACAACTGTGACCTTGTTAAGTAATTATGGTAAAAAAAGGAAATTAAGTAACGTGAGAACAGTATGTAAGAATATTTTATGTAACAAAAAACTGTGAAACATTGCAACCTTAAATCCTAAATTAGTATAAAGTTATTATTTTTTATTGTACTGGTTTACATGCTTTTTTAGAGACAGCAAACATAATCAACTATTCTACTCCATATTACCTAACTAAACAAACTATGAAGCTTAAGATACTATGAAAACGTATGCTACTTATGTTTTCTTTTTATTTTTTCATATTATAAAACTGTACAAATTCTCTCAAAAAATAAAAAATAAATAAATAAAAAAAAAATTGCAATAAGGTACGACTATTGGTGAAAACAAAATGCAAGGAGAATGACGAGATTGGGGAAAGACAGAAAATATATAAGAACAAAAAAGTGAAGGTTGGAACGCGGTCTAAAATCGAAGAGAAAAAAATAAGCGTATGCAGAATTACTCAGTAAAACTTAGAATCTAAATTGAAAGAAATGAATGATACGATATATTTTATAACAAAAGTTACTATGAAGAAAGATGCATATATTAAAACTGTGAACAATATGTATGACGAATTTATATATTAAAAAAGTCCCTTTACTTTCCAACAGTACTGTTATTATGTTTTTTAAATTCTGTTAATAATACTAATAATACAATAGTATCAATCACGTAGCCTAGAAATTAGATTTGTAACATTGGACTTGTACGATAATAAAAAATCTAAAAATATATTAATCGAAAGAAATAGACTGCGAAGTAACGATGCCTGTTACTCCAGATTACTTAAAATTTCGTTCATCCAAACGAAATTTGATTAAAAGTTAAATGTTTCTTGTAGAAAAAATAATTAAAAAAAAATTAATTTAAATTAATTAATTTATTCTTTATTACAACAGACCAGAACATCTTAGCCAGTCAGACAAGTAAAGTCAGGCGATAGACCTCACACATTTCTTCTGTTCCTCTAGCACTTTCATCTCAATATATTTGTTACTAACACCTCATTTGTCTACTTCTCGTATGTCAATACCTTTCTTAGCTTAATGATTAACACGCTGTTTCTAGTACTGTGAGGTAAACCTTAATAAAAGTAGTCCTAAAAACATCACTTTTTCTACACAAAAAAAAAAATTGGCAATTTATAAATATTCTATGAATTTTAATATTTGCACAGATAAAAGAAACGATATATGATTAACTATCATAATATAGTAGTTAATCATATGTTTTTAAAGTATAGTATAAAATCTCTGAAATAATATAAGTGACTATGAAAATATTCAAAGTACATAGATTAATGCTTTGGTTATATAGCACATGGTGAAATAATTAAGCCGAACAATTACCGAGTATTTGCGATTACTTTACAATAAATATACTAACTGATAACATTAATTTTAATCTTCTGTTAACTAGTATAGTGATTAACACACTAGGTTCTAGATCAATTGGTCATCGGTTTCATTTTCGAGTAAGATCTACTCCATTTCATATTCATATCATTATTAATAAAAGAGTGTAGCAGTCCGATCATAATAAAAAAACTGGAATCTCAGAAGTGACAATCTTGTCCAATAATACAAGATACCATCAAATGTTTTATATATACTCATGTGTAATAATAATTTATTATTATTATTTTAACGCTAATGTCTATCGTTGTTCTGTTATTGGGTTGTGATTTAAAGCTTTCCAATGCATGGATGTAACTACCTAAGGTAAACTTATTACGTAAATGGACAAGCTGTCTATAGGTCGAAAACAAGAAAAAAATGATAGCTGAAAATTTCTGAAATATCATAAAAGTCAATTAATCAACCATTTTGTTGTGTCTCATTGAGAAAAACAGTATTATTTATTTGAACGTGTGAAATCCTTAAAACCCTTCTACATGACTGAATATAAATATAAATAAATTAACTCTTCCGGAGTGCCACATTTGCATTTACATTTCATACGCTTAATCATTTCAAAAACAATGCAAGCAAAAATATGAAAAAATTGCTTATTCTTTTATAAAAAAAGTTTTATAGCATAAAATTAGCAGGAAAAGTGTTCACAAATAAACAAAAAATATTCTCAAAAAATTTGATTTAAAAATATGAACATATTAAAATCCAGGTTCCTTTTTCAAATAAGGTACAAAGTTGGCCAAAATTCTAATTATAATAGGTCAAAGTAATTAATATGGCCATACTGATAAAAAAATACGAATTTTAATAATCCTCACATTAAATACGATAGTTTAAATTTTAATTTGTTAAAACCGATATAAGGATATTGAATCAATACTTAAATGTTATAAAAATATTTTATTAGTCTATTATTACGATTTTTTTGTTATAGAAAAATTAAAAGTAAATATTCCTTGTAATAAGAATTCAAAATAGAAATGTAATCATCATCTACTTTTTGAAATGCAGGAAAAATAGTAGGTTGAGCTATAAAAATATTACCGATATGAATAAATTAAATTGAAATTATTTTCAATAAACCTTTTCCTTGCATTAACAAATATTGCTTTATAGAGTATAATTTAAAAAAAAAACGAACTGAACAGCATTTCTTTAGTAAATATAAAAAAATCAGTGCTTACAGAAAGCAAAGCAAAATAATCACGGTAATAATAAAATAGAAATGCAATCAAGTAATGAAGTAGAAATTGGGCCGACATCCAAGAAGGCTTCCAGGCTAATTCAATCGAAGAGGGAGGTCAATTGACTTCTATTTATCTAACTGGGTGTGTTTGAGAATGCTGATAACCCAAGGCAATGAAAAACAAACAATTCGTTAACTGTGCTGTCATATCTTATATAAAATAAATGGAGGGATTGAATGAATATGTAATAGTAATAATAATCATAAATTCACTCTTTCTTTTCTCATATACAGTTTTAGTTCTGAACTATATATCGGTCAAATAATATAAAGCATGCACATTCTTCCTTATGTAGATACTTACCGTTGGCTGTACTTATCGTAAAACGACGTTTTTCTATAAAAAAAACTAAGGTTAGCTTTCTGCAACATTATACGGTAATAAACCATCATCAAGAAGCCAGAACTATAATTCTGTTTTATAAGAACTTATATAATAATAATAAAAATTAAAAAAAAACCGAAAAGTGCAAGATACATTGACTTTTTTAATGAGATGGAACATGTAATTTATGGAATACGATAAATAATATCTCATTTAACTTGACATGTAAACTGAATCATCAAAATTAATAATAGATTTTATCTCAGCCCTATGTGTAACATATATAAAAGTATTTTCATTTACTTCTATCATTAAGAATAAGATTTAAAACTTGGCTAGCTATATCGATCAATAAATAAAAAAAATAAATGTCAAAATTTTGTCATTAAATTTAAAGAAGTAAATTATATTCTTTTAAAGTTGCTAAAATAATACTAAATTTACTTATTATTATTTTATTTACAGATAAATATCTACAAAAATTTAAGAAAATACACAAATAATAATGTTGTATATCTATACATTAAAACAAAATCTATTCAAATATTATTTCATTTAATAAAACGTTGTCACTCGAGTTTTTTATCAAAAAAAAAAGTATAAAAATTAATAAAGAAATATTTTGAAGTAGTTTTGTGTAAATGGAAAATTTTTACATAAATTTTTTATTAGGATGGAATTATTTTTAATCCGATAATTTATTTATGATTTATTTTTCATCCAACCAATGGGAAACCTTTTTTTGTGACTAACCTAATTGAACACCTTTTCAATTATGTCATAAGCTAATTAAAATCTCCGTCTCATTCTATAACTGCTGTTGATCGCAATAAGCCAGTTTAACTACAAAAAAAGTGTCGAAGCATCTTTTTGATAAGATATGATTATGAATTTATGTTCTGATAGGTTTAAAATACTTCTCAAAGAGAAAAAGATAATTTTTAATTTTCAAAGAAAAAGTAAAAATAAAGGTATTTATTATGATTATTAAAATATTATTTATAATTAGAAATCATATAATCTTGACCATAGGAAAAAAATTTCTCGTATAAGTAAACTGTGAATTTCGTCAACAAACCATAACCGTAGAAACTAAAAGGATTACAAACTGTTGTAAAATAAATATAAATTATTTTGGGAATTAATCGGTTTAACGCACAAAACACGTTTGACTAAATCATTAATTTGATCAGTTTTAAAGCTATAACTAGAAAGCATTTACTGCTTTAACATTCTGGAGCGGTAGGACCATAATAATTGATTGTCCTATAACCATTTTTATTTTCTGTATAAAAAATTATTACAATGACAAATTTTGAAACTCCTTCTACAATATCAAGAAAGAATTCTAACTTTTATTTTTAATTAATAGTAAAACGTTGTCTCTCGAGTTTTTTTATCAACTGAAAGTTGTCAAAGTTTAATGATTCAAAAAATTTCAGACTTTTTGTACGGTAGAATTTAAAAAAATTATGTACGGTAAAATATTTTTATATGTATATTATGAAAATTACAGATTGAAAAAAACATTGTCAATTGTTATTGATTAAGAAAATTTATAGAAAGAGTATTTTTACTTATGAGGTAACTATCTGAATAAATTCAGTTTAGGTCGCTGTATAGAGCGGTAATCAAATTTTTATAATTATAAACTTTTTTATAACAACATTCTTCATTATATGGGAAACCAATCGATAATCGCCTGTGTAAAAGTATACAGGTAAATATAAAAGTATATACTGGTTTTATGAGCACGTGTCATATATATATATATATATATATACACACACAGAGAGACTTATATTTTATATATGAGTATGTAAGAGAATTTTGAATGTATATTGTAACCTGAAGAAGCTTAGAGAATTCTAAGTGAAACATAGTGTATTTAATTTATGAGTGTGTATAGCTGATTGGTTAACCCAAGGAATTAATAAAGGTAATACTTTTAAGTAAAATATGACTTTACTGTATACTGTGCAGGTGTTGTTTCTTGAAAATTACAATTTACATTTGAGTAATTTATCCGTAAACATAAATTTTTTTTTGTTTTTTTTTTCTTTGTGGGCGAAAAACGCCTGGGCGTTATCAAAATTTTTGCGTCTTGTAACCAACTTAATGTATAAAATAATAAATAAGGTTAAATTATTTGTTGAAAAAATTAAGTTTTTCTTTATGAAATGACCAAACACAAAAATTAGTCAAGATAAGCATAATTACGTTCTATGTTGGTTCTTGTTGACTTATTGTTTATGGAGCTACTGCTAAAATATCACTGTTATACATCTGTTCACAATAAAAGTTCGGTGTTCATCGTTACCTTTTTGAAGTAGATAAATTTCATAAGAAACATTTTCGTTCATTTGTATTAGGTCGAGAAATAGCACAAAAAATTTATTAACTAAATATTACCAGTTTGCCTAGGCGTAGATTTATTTACTCCCTAACGTAGTTATCTTAAGTAGATTCAATACGACAAGTATTTAAATCGAATATACTGTATTAATATAAGTCTGCTCTCAGGCAATCTGTCTACATTTCCAACTGTTATGCAATAAGTGAGTAAAAATTCTGAAGTTACAAGATTATCTTGAGTAATGCTTTTTTCAGTACCAGTAAGTGTATGTATTCCTTGCTCAGAAAATGATACTGTAGTTATGTAGTTGTATTACAATAAGATTCAATCGTACAGAATTATAACCCACAAAAAGTGGTCCCAGAAAACAAAATCGAAGAAAATAAAATGTTTAACGGTTAGCTCTAGGGCCGCTTTTACGGCCAAATGTTGACCTTGCGCACACCACACAACACGTAAATGGTTTTTGTGTTTCGGTTGCAGAAGCGAGTGCAACAGTCAACACTTAATATCGATTCGTATAGTATTCAGAAACAACTCGCAATAGCAGCTCCTTCGTAGTGTTTATAGAATATTTTTCTCATACATCGCACTGGTATACATACATATTGTAGATGTTTTCTTTCAAACAAATTTACCAAACAAATTTTTCTTCAAATAAGTATTGTCATTTGTATCTACAAATTTTTTTTGAAAAGTTTAAAATTCTACAAAACGCAATCATTTTTGGATCGTAGTAAATTTTTTTCCGGTTATCAGAAAATTAACAATTTTCCGAGAAAAATAACAATAATTTACTATCACACAAAGGTTAAGTATAAATTTCACTCCAGTATTGATTTCTGAATGTCTTACATTTAAAAAAAAGAATAATCCAAAATAATTTAGGACATCTCTCATAAAATAACATTAACTTATTTCTTTAAGTTTAATATAATTAGATAATATAAATTAACTTTTTCACTTATAAATTATAATACTATAATAAACGGTATGTCTTCGATAAAAGCTATTTAAATAAACGGCACTTCGAAGAAATTACTCGCAAAATCCACTACGAAAATACGTATCGAAGTAAACTCTTTTTACTGCTATAAAATGTCTTTTTTACTCAACTGAATGACAGGTGTGCGACTTGTCTTTCCGTGAAATGAAAACTTGTTCAATGAAATCAAAATCAGAGGTAAAGTATTCTCCCTGATAGATTTATATGTACAGGCATCCTTTACTGTTAATCTTGATTGGATAATACTAACAAAAGAAAACAATTGAATTTATTTTTATGTCCTCTACAATACTAAAATTAATAATTATTTTAAATACGGTTTAAAGAACTTACCGATGTTATTAATTATATTCAAAACTCATATAACCTAATAAAAAATATTGCAAAAACAAAACTTAACTGAGATTTTAAAATAATTTGTAAACTTAATAAATTATAACATGCATGCTCGCTAGGAACGCCATCAATATGTGGACGTTATAAATCTCTGAAAAAAGTAGCCCTGTTAATAAATTAAAAACTTCAGTTATACGTAACTGAAAAATTACGTTATCAGTTAATTAAATTTGTTGATAAATGGGCAGTAGCCAATTTATAAAACTTTTTTTGTCTGCTTAAGTTAATAATTCTGTTATTGAAAACTTTTCCATACTGTAAGCTGCCGACAAAGTTTAAAATAATATTACAGCTTTACAATGTGTTTAAGCCTATCGATTACGTAAAAAAAAGAGAGAAATAAAATAATCAGCTATTATTAATACTGTTCTTTGATATTTTAAACCAAAACTCGTGTTTGTTTATTTAGAGGAAAATTAATTTTCTTTTAATCTGAATATCCATATTTTTGTATTGTAAATATTTTGAAAATCTTGGGTTTTAATTAAGACAAAATTTATCTCAAAAATGTCGATCTTAAACATAACCAAAGTAAATTATACCACTTGCTAGTCAGTAGTATCTCAAGTGGAAGAAACTATGAATAATTTAATATATATAATAAGCCACTATTTACCTGGCGTAGTCAGGCTGTTTATTTATCCCAATCTTCTATTAGACATCAAACTACAGTGTAAAATCAAAGTTATTTTATTTACAAGTTTGTAAAAGTATAAATACAGTAAACAAGTTATAAAGTAAAAATGTTTTACAAATTTCCCATCTTAATATTGACTTAACTCAAAACTTTATAACAAAATTTTTATTTTCCCCTCTAGAAGCAAGACTAAAAAAAAAAAAAATAGACTTGCCGAATTAGCTTCACTTCAATACGACCAATCTATGCCTAAAATGGATGATGGAATTTTCTCGAACATCATGAGTTGAAGACTAAGGTATAATGAATTTTAAAAATTTCCAGAAGTTTCTACTGACACCGAAATCTATTATTTCCACAACCTTCTAGAATGTTCTACTAGAGTTCTATTGGTTTCTAAAGATTTACATCAGACTCTACAGAGTTCTATTCCACTAAACTTGGACTTAAATGTGATCGGGGTTGTTACCAAACAGCCTTAAATATCATTCGGACTGTCATCTCGAAAATAATAAATTCGACACTAATATCGGTAATTTTCGATAATTTTTACCTGTCACACCTTCCCACCCACACCCCGAGGGGTGCTAAGGGTGTCTTACCCACTACTCAGTTTTTTCCAGGCGTAGGTCATATGTGCACCAAGTTTGGTTGAAATTACTACAGGCGTTCCCGAGTTAGTTTTAAGCACGCGCACGCGCGCGCGCACACACACACACACACACACACACACACACACACACACACACACACACATTCATTTTTGTATATATAGAAGATGGAGGCAGCGGAAGAAAAAAATTCTTGTAAATTATGGCCTGTGATTACAGAAGAATACTAAGGAAATAAATCAATATTACGGGATGAAGAATGTAGCTTTAAGCAAAACGGTAGAAAAAGACGTCTTTAGTATTACTATTAAAAAGAGTAAACTTCAAATAGAGCCTATTAAGTATTATATTGGGGAAAACCTTTGTGGTAAAGAAAGAATCGTCAAAGAAAAGGAAAGGAAGAATTTGAAAGTCGATGAAGTAATGTACAAAAGGAAAACACACAGCACAGCAGTACAGAACATTATAGAGGACTACTACCACCTACGTTAATAAGATGTACTGTTTTAAATAATGTAGTTTATAGTACAGACAGATAATTGTTCACTTTAATAATCTGAGATTGAAGAAGGAAGAAAAAGGAAGGAAAAAGACGAAATAAATTTAAACATTTTACAATTTTCTCTACTTGTAAAGATATATAGTAGAAACTTGTAACAGAAAGTAGCATATTGTATCACCGAAAAAAAAATAACGTGATAATAATGCATCAAACCAGTAAATGTTAAAAAGGTATTCAGAACAAGTAAAATCTAAAAGCAAACTATTTTAATTTAACTTTTAATATTTTTTCAGATATTTTATTGTTCATTTATGTAATAAGTTTATTCTAGCAATCCAGGTAATATTTTAGTTAAATTATTTAAATCGTCTCCATTCAGTCAAATTATTATTTAAAAATTATACTAATTTTCAAGATAAATTTTTAAGTATAATATTTAAGCCTGTATTAATAATAAAAAAAATTCAGATTTTATGAAGCAAGTTAATCTTTGTTTTACAAAATTTAATGAATCATTTCTAAAGACAAACAATAACATATTTAAAAAAAAATTGTTTCTGAATTTTCATTTTGCCTCACGAGGCAATTTCACTAACTCACATGACATAAAGAGTTTTGTTAATGTTACTTTACCATATTTCGGGATTGACATTTCCTGATTGGATTTTTTTATTGATATTTTATGCGGTATAGTTTTCGATTGCGTTAATCACAACTTAAATGTAGTTAGTTGTTACGTATAAAGGAGTCTTGAATAACGCAGCTTATATTCTACACCCATGCTAAAATCGATATCAAGGAGTAAAATTTGATGGTCATCAACATTAATGTAAATGGAAGCTCAAAACCCATAACAATCTTTTATTTTACATAATTATTTCCTACAAATTGCTACACATTTTTTTTTTTTAATATGTACGTTGCATTCTGTTCAACTAGTGAACAATAAGTAACCCCTCCCCACGGGCCTAATGAGATGAGAGTGATATGTATAACAGGTAAATGAGGTGCACTCTTGTACATGTACAAGCCTGTTGTACATGTACAAATGTTCGGCCTGTAACTCAGGCCGAACATTCCTGAGACGTGTGATTAATGAACCTCAACCACCAAAGTACATCGGTATTTACTGTCTATTATTCAAATCGGTATAAAAGCCCTAACTTTACTAGGATTTGAACCCTAGAACTTTTGATTTCGAAGGTACTGATTAGATTTAAAAAAAAATCCTAGTTTTGGAATGCCAATTTTTCTAATTAGGTTTAGTCCAAAAGCCTTACCATAAAACTTAACAAAACCCCTTTAAATGGCTTCTACACAATAAATTTACTGTAAATAAAGTTATAAGCAGCTCAATTTAATTATATTTATAAGTCTAGGAGCAGATGAGCAATTCTCAAGAAGTAAAATTCCCAGAAAAGATAGGTAAAAGACCTTACACGGGTTTTAAGTAAAAAACGTCATAATAACACTATACAAATATTGCCTTATATATAGTGTATCCCTTAGATACTCATCTATATTTAAAAAAAGAACAGAGTAATTTAAATGAAATATAAAATAGAGATTTTTTTTTACTTCTGTTGAAGAAAAATTTTGTAGTAATAGATAAATTACTGCTAAAAATTTATTGTTGATTTTGTTATATCAATATTTATAGTAAATCTATTCCATCAAGCAAAAGCGTAAATAAAATGGATGCGGTTTTAGCATTTTAATATTTTATTAAAACAGTTACTCTGCATATACAGTTCCATTTATTTTTATGAAAATAATAATTTAACTAGAATATTTTTTCTAAGTCACTTATGAAATTAAAATATTTATAAAAACCTGACATATAAAATTTATTTACAAACAAAAATTATTAGAACGAAGTTGGCTTGGTTGTTTGGGCTTAATAAATTAAATATTTGGTAATCTGTAATTTTTAAGTATTAAAAAAATAGTTACAAAATAATATTCTTTCTTGAAAGGTTCCTACAATATATAGATGAAAAAAAGGTTTCTTTGCAAGTTTTTAATATCGCAATGCAATGGAAAATGCATTGCAATATATCGCAACGCAATGGGAAAATAAATCGGAATTTTTTCCAATTACAAGACAATAATCAAGATTTCACTGAATTTTCTTCTTATTTTATTAAATTAAATAAATTGTAAATAACAGCAACAAATTATTTTTAATTTATTTATAATAATTTAATAATAATCATTCAGGGTGATATTAAGTATGAAAATGGCTTCATATTTCAAACTCTAGGATATCTGGAGGTAGAAACAGTTGCGGTATTTTATAGCATGTTTGAAATATTTTTCCGCCATCTTGCATCCACCACATTGATTCTTGACTCTTCTTCTTCGCTAAACCCGTTTCTCGATAAGTGCCTTCCGATTTAGTTATAGGTAATTAAAGTAGAAAAACGGAGAAATCGTGGTAGTAATAAAACAAGGTAAAATGCCCCAAGGTAACTTTTCTATTTCGTATTACCTTCAGAATTACATCCAATCACAAACTTTAAATAGACAATGTTAGAATTAAGAGCCTAAACACTAATAATAAAAATAATAACTTAACAATAATGGATAAGATTTATAATAATAATAATAATAATAATTCACCATTACTTATAATCTGCAACACTACTATAGATTAAAGGGCTACTTCAACTGTTTAATTTTGATTTTAATTGAAAGTTATCAAACTGTTTTAATTATCTCACTGTTTCATTTAAAATGTTAATTATTTTGATCCAAATAGTTGTATACAATAAAGTCTAGAAACATTACATCCAAAACTAATGTTACAAATGCTTCTCCTCTACATCTTGTTATTGCGATAACCTTAAGTAATATCCGTTTATAATTTGTTCTCGTGTTTGGGAGTATGCCTGCAGATTTGCCTTTTCAAGTTTTAAATATTTAAAGGTTTTTATTTTGTGTAAACTATGTTTTATGTAACCTCAAAAATAGTAATCTTGAGATGACAGATCTGGAGAACTGGTGGCCCATTCTATGGCTCCTTTACAACCGAACCAGTGATCTGAAAATATTTAGTTTAAAATTTTCCTTAGATAATAGTAAGGTGGCGTCCTATCTTGCTGAAACCTTTTACTTTTTTGGAGTCTACTAATTTTTTTTTTAATCTTTTATTTTACTCTTTTAATTTTGTAATTTCGTCGAAGCTGAAGTATGGCTAAAAAAGAGACTGCACTTAAGAAAAATTAGGTTATCTTAAAACAAAACAAATTCGGTTTTTGTCCATTTCTTCTTTCGTTTGTCTAATACAGTTAAACAATGGAATAGACCTCCGCTACCAACTCATTCATTTAAAAAAAATCATCAAAATCGGAGCTTCTCATCAAAAATTATGCCCGGATAAACATAAATTGGTGAAATTTTAATTACTGCAATTGATGAATCTCAGGTAGCCGCTGCACACGACAGAAAATAATCAAGTAATTCCAACTGACGTTGACAGTTTCGGTGATTTTTAAATGCAGTAAAATTAGCCAAGAGCTCGCGAGTAATGTAGCATCGTATCTGTGAATGACGGTTTCCTAAATACAGCTAACGATATAGTCAATAAATTCAAATGGCCAGCTCTTAGGAGAGACCAGTTAGAAGAAAACGAGTTGCGTGATGCTATTTTAATCCAATTTGCTGACAAAACCATAGGTAGTCGTGTGAAAAATGCAGATGGCTATGATTTTACCCGTCAGTGCAACTTTTCAAGCCACTGAAGAAAATAGGATTCCATTAACTCCAAAAAAATTAACGGAACCTTTAATTTCTTTAAGTTGAATTGTGAGAGTACAAAAGTTTCAAGGTATTACACACAATAAAGATAAAAACGTTTTTGCAAAAAGCCAAGCGTATGTTGCTGTAAGTCGAGAAAGAGCTTAGAGGGCACAGTGTTGTGTGATTTGGAGCCTAAAAAAGAATTAAATAAACCAAATGATAACAAAGCTCTTGGAACAGATTTCGAACCTGCCTATTGCTGAATTTCCCAAAAAATGGTTCTGAACAGTTTTTGATGAAACACATGGAATCACCAGAGAAAGATTCCATTTCAAAAATGAAACCTTCAAATACATTTATTCATAATGAAATTATGCTTGAACTTCGCTGTAATATAAACATAAATTCCTACCTTCTTCTGATATCTGTTAAAAAAAAATTGTACCCTACTAAATAGAAACAGGGTACATTGCTTTAATAATGTGCTGTTTTTCAGAAAATACAGAAATACTAATTTTTATTGCTCGTTGAAGTTATTCACCTTAGCCTTTCTTATCCGATTCAGTTGAACTTAATTTTAAGCGCAAATTTTGGGGGGGTCTATATTCAGTTTATTACGTTATTTACTTTTTACTGAGATATGTGGTAAAGAGATACTTACAAAGATATGTGGTAAAATAGGTGTTAAACACGTTCTGGACAGCGATGAAGATTAATTTATAATCTTTAGCCAAAATTCACAATATTCTAATTTAGTAAATTTGATTTTTTCAAATTTTCTTCGAAGATAATTCTATCAATATTTTGTTTCGTTTTTAGTTAGGTACGCAGAAATGATATCCATTATGAAATGGTTTCGTATCCGTAAGAATTCAGAATAGTCTTCTTTAAAACATTGTTCAAAGGTTTTCAGCAAGCGCTAGGCAATGGCGATTTATATTAAATATTGGGAATATCTTTCATTCCAGTTTGTTGAACTGTCAAAAAATTTTCTAAACTTACGAAGGAAAGCAGGTTTTCGTTCAAAACATTATTATTCATCACTTAACATTGTTTGACAAGCCTTTATTTTGTCATTAAAAATCGATTTGTTGTTTCACCTTGCAAATTTAAATTCAATTTACTGAGGCGACTGACAATATCTATTAAATAGGGTAGTGTTGTGATCTACAGCTCAACACTGAATGATCAATTGAACATACAGTTCAAAATCAGTATCCATTAGTAACACCTATACCGCTGAATGTAGCTCGTGCTTAGAAATTCTCATTCAGAGATCCACCTCAACTCTGTGCAGCGGTAAATGTTTGTGTTGACTGCCCAGTTTAGTACACGGATTCGAAAATAAATGAGAGATTAAAGCCCGAGTATTTGATAAAATTGATCTCCTTGACAGTCTTCTAGAGAACATTTTTAGATTGCTCATGCATTCGTTTTACTCCTAAAGTTCCTATTTTTCGGACTCGGTTCAACTTAAAAAAAATTAAGTTTTTAATTACCATCAAATTCACCACATACGCTAGAAATTTGAGGCGAGAATATGGAAAGGACTTTTGGTAACGTATAATAAATGTCGTGTCTGACCAAGATTTAAACCTGGGAACTTGGATGAAAGGATGACTAAATTATTTATACTATTATTAAAAAAAGAATTCATGTATAAAGGGTATTTTTATGTACAAACCAAGATAAATCGAGTATTAATTTTTATTTTAGTTCTAGGAAATGGTTAGGTATTCTTTAATCCGTGTAACTAATAAAAAATAGAAATGCGACAGAAACTTATAAAAATAATTAATCTCTGAATTCCAAGTAGTAAAATAACTTGAAGAATAACAGAAGATGGTGTACGTGTTTTGAAAAATGTTTTTTTCAGAATAAGCGTGTTTACATCATTTTAGATACTTTAAAACTAAAGCAATGGCATATGAAGTTCTGAGAAACCTAACATTTATCATAAAAGGCAGTCAAATTGATTTTCTCAAATAGTTTTATCTTTGGTACGCAATTTCGCGACGGATAATGATCGCAGACAATTTTTTTAAAATGAAAAATTACCTACAGAACGTTATTCATGACTAAAAATAACGTATTAATATTACAAATATTGTAACCTTTCTTGAATTTAAGAGCAAAGATATGTGGACACTGTAAACTACTGGTTACAGTGAAATGGAGATACGTGTCGCAGTGCCGTTTTGACTACGTAGTTGTCAAGTGAGTATTTCGATAACTGCATAATTTTTAACGACCTCCACAGTCCCTCCCGATTTTTCCCTACCTGATTTTAATTTCTGGAGAGATCTGAAAACGTAACTATTTTTACGAACCACACTCTAGATGAATTGAAGGAAAATATAGAAGATTTTTCTACAACAACTTTAAGAATTGCTGCAACAACTATAAGGAAAGTTGAATTGAACAAATGAAGAAACGTTTGCATAACATTTGAACATTTATTATCACTTATGCGGAAAGAAAATATATAGAGTGCTTAGTTTTCTGTTGTATAATTAAATTACGCTTTCATTAAATAAATACAATTTTTTTTAGACGTGGGTCGAGTGTTTTTATGAAAAAAAAGGTAGAAAAATGTAAAATATTGGGCTTCTAATTGTGTTTTAATAGAAATTTGGAAAAAATTATATAAACAAGGGTAAAGTTTTTTTAACAGTGCTTAAATAGTAACTAACGAACAGATATTTCAAAATTACTGTTATTGGTATTTCAGAAACAGTGTATATGTGTAATTTAAAGTTTTGCTGTTTTACTGTAATAGGCTTAAATAAGTTCAATCTAGCCTGTTTTTCATATACGTAAAACTACAACACTTTAGCTCAATCAATACTAGAAAAATAAGAAAAACCGTTTAACATTAAAAACGTTTAGCACACACCGAGGAGCTCTATTATATAAAATTTAGTAGGATTTAAACAAGAACCTAGGAGGATACGAAGGACTGAAAAGACACAATAATAATATAAATCAGATATCTATATAAATTATACAAAGATTAAGGTAATTTTAGTAAAATAAAATAAAAAAACAATGGGAGAACCATAATGATAGTGTGGGACGTGTTTAAACTCGGTTAGGAGGAGGGAAAACCTTCAATCACTCTGAAAACAATATGATTTATATGTAAAAGAAATTTTATTTTTAATTGCTATGGTTTCGATATAAACTTATTTAAATGGTAGTGCTATTTTATTTATGGAACTGCGAAATGAAGTTCGGATTTGAATTTTTAAGTAGGGTGTGGTATAAGATTAGTTTTTGTTGGATTTCTACTTGTTAAGATTTTATGGGAGTTAATTCGCTTATTTTTGCGAAGCAACCTGGGTAACCTACCGTCTATCACTTTGTTATGGATCAGCTGCTTGCTGCTTCAATTAACAACAGCAATACGACGTTTGTGATAAATAAATCGCATAACAGGAAGCAGGGAAAACTAATGAGGAGACAACTTATGACAATAAACAGGGACCCGAGAAAAACACCGCGTCGCAGGCTTATTAGGGATGACATTGTCGGAAATATCAATTATATCTTGGGAAATGAGGGGAATGTAATACAACGGATTCTCAAACAGACAATGTTCTGTGACAAACTGAACCAACCCTGCGCGCACCGAGGGTGTCACAAACTGTTGTTAGTAATGACTTGGCTCTTGCTAATGAATACCTTCCTATGGAAGAGACTGAGGAACAATCTAATCAGCGAGAGTTTATTAAAATCCTACCAATAGCGTTGTGTGGTATTGCAGACATTTTAAAACTATATGAATTGATAGAAACAGTCGTAACTAAATCAAAATTCAGTGAGAGACTAATTAATAACAACTGAAAGTGATCTCGAAGGACGTGAGGCTTATACAAAACTTTATTCAACTAGTCAGGAAGTGCAGTCTTACACAGTACAACTTTACTAGGAAAGTAGAAAGAGCGTTTAAGGTTGTGCTAATCGAAAGTAAAAGTTACAGAGTACGAATCATTGTCAACACCCACCATGGAAATACTAACCAACCGTTTCCTAAATTTTTTTATTAATCTAGAAACACAAGATAACGACAAAGAGTTATTTCTCTAAACTTTAATACCATATGCAGCGTACAATTTACGGAATACAGGTGATCTCCAGAGATCGAACAATGTATGAGATGTCAGCAGTATGACATAGAAAAAATAAATGTATGTGACCGTACCACTGTGTGAAATGTATGGGCAGGCACAGAACCACGGATTGTCAGAAAAAGGATAGGAACACTTCACCTAGAAGTGCGCTCTGAAGTCAAATCCTCTCGCTAACTACTAACTGTATAAGGGTTGTAAAGTATATAAGGAGATTTTGGAACGGAAGGAAAGAAGGAGAAGAAATTATATATCAACGTTCACCCTTCCTAGGTTACTCCCACAGGTTACGACACAAATGCTTTGAGCTAGATAATAGTAACTTCCCCTAGCCGAATCAGAGAGCATCTAGGAAACCAGGTTATCTACCTGATAATAATTTAGCAATCCCCCCGATCACTTTCCGAGTTAGTGGTGAGTTGGAACAGTAACAATTCTAGCTTTGAAGATTTGATATAAGTTTCAGAATCTAACGTTAAACACTGAGTTTTTGGTGCAACAAACTGTAAACTTATAGGTCTTCTAATGAAAGTGGTTACTAAGCTCTGCTACAGCGAGAAATCTAAGAATTGCGACATGGAACGTAATTGTCATTATACACTAACAAGAGAGATTCGAGGCATTTATCTTAAGCAGACAGCTGGATTTTATCCTTGCTAGACGCATTTTATGGAGCGGAACTACTTACATGTTTGGGGTTATATTCCAAACTACCAAACCATTTGAGGGTTAGTGTATTCGACTTATCATCCGGATGGAAGGTTGCATGTTGTAGTGCGGTCATAATCAGGAATAGGATAAGGCATATTCAGCTACTCACTTTCAACACCAACCAAGTACAAACAACCATGATTGTAATTTACGATTTTCTTGGGTCCTAAGACTTTCAGCGTTTTACTGTCCCTCTCATCACGTGATCACTGGTGACAATTATATCTATAGTTTCGTTTGTAAATATATATGAAACCGATTTTAAATGAAGTACAGTAATAAAAAAAAATTAGTAAATCTTTTGTTATAACATAAAATAAATATCTTTTGGGTTAAATTAACAAAACTGACTTTTTTCTAATGATTAATATTAAATTAACTAAGTACAATTATATAATTTTAGCACTCAAGTGAATTTTGACTACTAGACTTCACAAAAATTTAATAAATTTGAAAAAAACAAATTATTTATTACTTATTTCTTCTTATGAAAATGACAGCTTATAACTAAAAAAAACGAAGGCACTTATCGAGAAACGGTTTTCGTCGTCAATTTTCTCGTAAATTTTTTACAATTTAACACTTTTCCACCTGCTTATTTTAAAAAAAAATTATTTAATATGGTTGATCCATGATGGCAGAAAAGATTTCAAACACACCATAAAATAGTAATTTTGTAATTATGAAGATGCACACTTGTTTCTACCTCCTAGTATCTCTCAATTTTTAAATAGGAAGCCGTTTCCATATTTTAATATTTCCCTTTATAAAAGTGTTCAATAAAATCTAATTTCATTGAAAATAAACTCTAATAGATTACAAAAAAAAAAAAACGTAAAAAATATCGTGCTGATGACAAAATATATTATCAATTTCTTTTTCTTATAGTACACTATTCTATTTACACACTATATTATTGAATTACACGCATCATAATATATTAGTTGTTAATATTCATTATTACAGTACGTAAAGTGTAAAATTAAATCTGTCTTTGAAGCCAGGTATCTGAATGGTGAGAGGTTAAAAATCTGTATAGCTCATTTTACAGCTTTTTTTTAATCAATTAATGTCCAATATCCCTTTATAAAAACGATCAGGCCCGTCATCTTTACATCTGCTAATAAAGAAAAATACTTCATATATACACCATTTATATAACTTGACTTTGAAATATTTACCTGTTCATACAAGACGAAATAATTTCCCTCCCAAGACATATCACATTTATTTTTGTAGAATGGCAACAAAGTTTCACTCCTGTTTTGCAAAGGATTTGAAAGTAGGAGAACTATTGTTTTTAATTTTATTTCCTTTATGATTGTTACTTTCCTTAATGTATTCCTAAAAACATTATTATTCCCCTATTAATGAAGTAAAGAAAATCGGAAAATTTGTAGTTTTCCCCCAAAACATTGTGTGAAATATTGGAAAAAAGTGGAGCCTCATTTATGTTTTTAGAAGAGATAGGAATTTCATGAAGAACCGTAGTTGCAAAGTAATACCATAGAGATCTTTTTTCATTCAGCTGTTACATTCAGCAAATTAAAATATTTATTACAGCTGTATTTAATTATAATTAAATAGTGACAAACCATAGGATAATTTGGGAATAATTTTCATAATACTTATAAATACTTATAAAATGAATAAAATTAATGGTTAATAACCTGCAATTTATTTAAAATTATTTTACAAATTTTGTTCTTCATTTCATTCCGTTATGACATCCGTAAATATTTTAATATACTTTATGTACTCGTAATTTTTTATGAGTTTGATACAAATGTTTAAATTTTTTAATTAAAAACAAACAAAAAACTTGTTTATGAGTTTTTATTAATTTTTCTTTAAAATATTTTTCAATACTAAAATTACTAATAAAAAATTAATAAAAAAGACACATTACAATGTAACACTAAGAACGTTGGAAATACTATTGCTTAGACTACATTACACGAAACGTGTTCTGCTTTCGGGCTCATTTTAGTTCTTCAGGGCTGTCCTTAATTTTTTCAACCGCATAGACAATTAATTCCTCACGAGAATGTATTTTTGTTTTGTATACAATATTTTTCATCCATCTCCAGACGAAAAAATCTAAAGGTATTAGATCAGACGGAAATCTTGGTGGCTAGGAATGTGGACCTCCACGATAGATCCATTTCTCAGGAAAGTGATGATTTCAGTGAGTGGTAATGGCAAGGAGAAGGGTGAAAGCGCGCCACCGTGCTAGAAATATACTTTGTCCCTAAGCGCTGAAGTAATATTTTCAAACAGCTACGGCGTTTCTTCTTGAAGGAAATGCAAATAGACCTCAGCATTTAAGCGGTCAGGTGATATTAATGGACCAAACAGCTGATTGTGAAGAAGGCCGAGCCGTACATTGACGCTAAATCGGTGTTGAAAATTGCCTACCACCATATCAGGAGGATTTATTTCTGCCCAAGTATGCTCATTGCGAAAGTCATTGACGTCATCTCGAGTGAAATTTGCCTTGCCTCGTCGGTAAACAAAACTTACTCGTAGAGTTGTTGATTCCTCCAGTTACAAAACTCTGAGCGAAGCGGACCGCTTTGATTGTTAAAAGGAATTAATATTGACGCTTCCTGACAATATATCCTGACGTTTCCTGACTTTTTTTAAAAATCATTCGGTAATAGTTTTTACCCCTTTATCGAATTTTGGTTTATCCAATAGCTTATTGAGATCACGTGCCTAATACTCAAGTTACCCAGCAAATTATATGTTTGTAGTCTTAACAGCATGTGTTTGTAGTTCCCAAAATGACGAAAAACTCAGGGGATCGATTTCTTTTCTGATATTCAGCAAAATAGGAAAAATAAAAAGTTGTAGTAGTATACATTTTTTATTAAAATAAAAGTTTAATTTTATAATAATTAAGATGTAATAATTTTATTAACAATAATCAATTAGTCATGTATTAACTTGCAATCATTTAAGATGATATGGCACACTGACAGTTTTACAATTATTATACACGAATTTACCAGATTGTCTGTCACAAATTATGATAATTTCTTTAAAGATTTTCTTATTGTTACTATTAAATCAGTATGTTACAAAAATTAATCCTAATTAAAAATTACCCTTTGTTTACGTGAAAAAATTCCATAATAAAACAGCTGAATTAAAGTAATTTCACAGAAATAAACTGGTTATTTTTATAGAAAAAAAAAAGATAGAGAAACAATAAAATAAATTATGATACTGCGAGGAAAGAATGAGCATAAGATTGGGGTATTGCATAAGATAAGAATAACAGAGTAAGGTCCTTACGAGGGGAAGGTCAGGATAGTTGTACAGAGGACACTCTCTCCAGTAGCCCCGCCCTCATCCTAGTCGCGTCTCTCTTCCAGTACCAGCTCGCAGAGAAGCAGTTTTAATCCAGTCGTGGTCACGGATCGTCCAACAGTCATGAACTACCTGCAGCAGTTGCATATTCAGGTAACCTCAACCTTCACCCTGACGCACGCGAAACTGTAACACTTATATTTTATCCTTTTAATCACGATTATTTATTTTAAAATTCGCTATTTTTCTATTCTGTTACTTTACACATCACGATAATTCCATTATCCAGTACTTTTTTTTTGTATTTACATGTCTTTTACGAGTCAGTGTGAATACATAATTTAATTTAAAAAATATATGTGTGATGTACATTTACGATTAATTTCATCCCATGAAATTAAAAAATTGTTTTTTTGTTTTTTTTAAATTTTTTATGTGCATGGTAGATTAATAAAAATGTTAATTATTAATAAATTAGAATGTTGTATCCTATAATTTGTTGCAAAATTTTACTTTGTAAGTGCAAGTAATAGTTTCAATGTATATAAATCTTAATTCGTTACACTTAAAAAGAAGATAAACGTAAACATTTACATTTAAGCTACTGTAAGAGTAATAATACATGGATAATTTTTGGTAGGTTATAACAGAATTATCCTATAGTTACAAGTGGTTGCAAATCGAATTTTTCTCCTCGTTATTTTTTCATTTGAAAAAGACTTATTGGTATTTATTTGATTTAAACAAGTGCGAGTGAAAAGTCATTAAATTATAGAGCAAAGTCCTAGCATAAAATTTCAATTAATTTTGAAGTGTCCCAAAAAAAATCTGGTTCCTAGACAAATTCCAAAAAAATTGAAATTTGCCCACTTGTTTCCTACATGTTTCAGGACCTTAGTACAGGATCTTAGTGACAATAATATAATATGTATAAAAAGCTTAAAAATGACTTATTAGAAAAATTAGTATTTAAAAATTTAAGAAACATTATTTTATTTATTTTTTTTATGTTAATTAAAAGTTTTCCTTTCAAAAGAAAGAATTGACTTGAAAAAAGGTAACGTATAGAAATAAAAATTTTAAATATAAAGTTGAAGAGATTAAGTTTAGAAATTATTTGAAGAATTCTAATTTTACTATTTTTTTAAATGTGTAAAATTTTATGTGCCTTTATGTACGTAGATTACTTTTTGATGAACATAAATTTTTAATTTAAGTCACTAAAAACCAATTTAACATAAAAACGAAAACATTAATTTATTGTAATAATTAATAATAATAATAATAACAGGTTTTTTCTGCAAGAATTATTTTTTATAAAATTTTAATAACAACATTAAAGAACATTTCCAAATAACAGCGATATTATTACGGGAACATTATTTCCCTCAAAAAAATAAATAGGTAAAACAAATAAAAAATTATTATATTCGAAACGAAAAAATATTAATAGATACTCAGAAATAAAAGAATATTTTAAAATAACGTACTAAAATACTTTACAACTAAATAACTCAAATAATAATTTTAGTGTTTAAGACAATACCGCAATTAAATGTGCTAATAATTTAACTGTTATTTTATTATAGGTTAATTTATTTTCAGACAATTTTAATGAAATATATTCGTGTTTGATTACAATTAAAATGGATAATAGACTCTTTTTGAAATCGAATACGTACAAAAAATTCTATATGTTTGCACTGTAAATATTAATCGAAAAAAAAACAAATGATTTTTAATTTACTGAATTTCATCGTTCAAAGATTTTCAGTTAAAAACCAAACGACTTATATGAAAATGAAATATTAGTACAATACAAATATTTATATTTATTATTGAATGTATCTATAAATATTTATTTATTTATAAATATAATTAATATTAATTAAATAAAATATATTTCTAATTATGCTCGTATATAATAAACAAAATTCATGAATAATTAATATATATATTCAATATTTTATTAAATTAACTTTAATTACATTCTCTTTTTTTAACAGTTTTATCAATATTATTATAAAATAATATCGGTCTTTGTTTTAAATAAACTTTCCATTCTACAATATTCATAAATCTGTAACTTTAATTTACATTTGATTTCATCTTTTTGCTAAAGGTGAAATCAAATAAAAATGAAACTGACTTTATTGTGAATATTATAATAGATTAAATGAAACAACAGCATTAAGTTAATTTATTAAGTTGTATTATTAGTAACCAAAGAGAACACTAAAATCGAGGTTACCATAAAAAAATAGATCTACCTACAGTACAAGCACCAATAGGTAGGTCTATGATAGGGCTGGTTGGCCAACCAGTACGATGTAAATGTAATTTTTGTAGTTGTGGATAAAAAATAGACAACTAACTTTAAGATATTAATTATGGCTATTGCAAACGTAAACAACTATGTATCATGCATGTAGAAAACGTGCACAGAAAGGCTCACGAGCAAAAAAATTATATATTGTCCCGCCCCCCAAAAAAAAGAAAAATAAATTTGAAAAATAATTTTTTTTTTATTTAGATGTCATTAATTGTAGAATAATAAATATATTTTTGCACAAAAATCCTATTTTTTTGTGACACTACCGATGATAGAAGCCTAAAATTTAATTAATTAAATATTTTACTTTTTACTTGTTAAAAGAATCTTTCAAGAAAAATTGAAAAAAAGGGATAATTGGTAGTGTTTTAATCAGTCCTTTAAAAAACCTTTTTTTTGTAAATATTTTGTAAATAAACAATTTTTAAGTAAAATGGACAATAATCTACACCTAGAAATTAATTATTACGATTAAGGTGTTTAAGAAAAGCCTTAACTCCTTTGATTTTTCCAAATGCTTTATAAATAATAAAAATAATATTAAAATTAGTACCTAACACAGCCTAAGTTAAAATAATTACGTTAATGATTTAGAGGAAATGTATTAGAATCCATGTAACATTATACGTTTTTTTTTAAATTTATCAGTAAAACAAATGAAAATAATGTCTTACAAGAGAGCACAAACGTTTCATAATTACATCCCTCAAAAAAAAAAAAAAAAATCGGGAGATTTAAGAAACTT
This sequence comes from Lycorma delicatula, assembly GCF_047948215.1. Taxonomy (NCBI): domain Eukaryota; kingdom Metazoa; phylum Arthropoda; class Insecta; order Hemiptera; family Fulgoridae; genus Lycorma; species Lycorma delicatula. The sequence goes on along the minus strand of NC_134456.1, from coordinate 67,339,214 downwards.
AATTCAAAGTAAAAACAATTTAGTTAAAAATCTAGGAAACTTTTATTGAGAAAATATATAAAACATCGACCAAACATAACCAAACTTCATATTCCATTTAGTTGTTATTTTACACAGAGGCTTGAAAATTGTGAAATGTTTTGTTATTAGATTATATTATTTCTAGTTTACAAACAAATTTCCAACATTACATTTGTCCTTAAGGGAAATTAATTTGTGTTTGTTTACCTTGTACGAGTATGAAAATACACTGTTCATTGTTCATTTATTTGACTAAATTGGAATCATCTAATGAGTTGCCTATGATTTTGACTCGACTGCTTTTGAAGTCTATTTGTCAAGAGCAATCAAATCATAAGAGTGTTATTAATAAAAAGATTATTAAAAAATGTTTTTGATTAATGTTTTATACTTCAAAATTTAAATGAAACAAAACTCACTGACTTTATAATTGAGAATTTGAAAATAGAATTTTAATTTATCCCATCAATAAGTTTAGCATTTTATAAATAATTCCACAAACCAATTAAAACGATTATTACTTATACTTCTGTTGATGATGAACAATGAACGTTTTAGTATTTCAGGTTTATATAGCATCTTACATAGCATTGTTTTTTAAATAAGGATGTAATATTGAAAAATAAACATATTCACTGGTAAATAATATTTCAGTCATATTCAGTTTGACGTCATAGAAACTCTAATTGAAGGGCTAACTTTAATGTAATTTTCATAATAAAGGTACAGTATGCGCGATCGTTTATATTAAGATTGATTGACTTTTGTGTCTCAGTTTTAAATTATGTAAAGTACAAATATAAAAATATTTAGATTTTTTTTTTCTTTTATGAATAACAATTTAGTGTGTAACTGAAGCTACAGGTTTTCAAAACCAAAGAATTTAAAATAAAAGCTTATTTAGCTTAAAATAGTGGATATTTTTGTCATCTTTTAATGTAGGTTAACAACAAAACGACGCACTAACTACATAAATACGTATATGTACTGTATAATGATAAACTGTTCTTAAAAGTGCTGTGTTACTGAACTGGATGTCTCACTATCCTTACAACAAAAGAACTACAGTTGTTGACACCTACTCCATACCGTTAACTTAGTTTTACGCTTTTTTAACTCGAGTGAACTATTGTAGTCAACGAACTTGTTACATAGGTATTATCTGAGGTACATTTATCTAGTTGTCGTAGTCTATCTGAAACAATCTTTCAAATGACGTCACACTCAATACGATGAATACAAGACTCTGTAAGTCATAAATCTTGAGTATAATATTAAAAATTATAAAATATGGATGCAAATTAAATATTAAATCAATTTTTAATCGTAAGTAAGTTTAATACCTATTTAAATTGGTAAAAAAAAAAAAAAAAACAATTATAAAAGGAAAAGGTTCTGGTTTGACTCATCTATTCTCCAGTAATTCCAAAGCAGCCACATCGATTCCCACTCTACAGATATAAATCAGGCCACGAAAATCATAATTAGTAAATAAATATTTAAGAAAGTAATGAATATAGTAGATGGTTGAAACCATTTTTGCAAAACTGAAAAACCATAACTTCATGATAACCTATGAAATGGGATAATAATAAAATGCGTTTGAAAAGTGGTTTTTATGTATAAATACTAATAATACAAAACGCTTAAACATATTATACATAAAGTGACACTTTAAAATGTACAGACAATTTATTATAAATAATTATAAAATACTAATTTATATAATTCTGAGAATTATCTAATAAATCACGGAATACGAAGTCAATGAAAATACCAATTTAAAATAAATATAAAATCAAACATTGAACATTTTTTCAAAAGAAATAGGAAGAAATTATTACCAAACAACGCAGATGCAGAACACATTTTATGTATTGATTAATTTCAGAAAGTAGGATTTCAATGTATATTTAAGACTATAAATTCCTTAAATTCTATTTCCAGGGTATACTTTACAACTCTGTACTATAAATGGTACTGCAACAGCGGATTAAGAAAGATAAAATAAAAATTTACTAACATTATAACTTATTTATCCGTTTTCGACAAAAGCCTATTTTTAACAGTACAGGTTTGTGGTTCTATTTTGAAAAAATATTACATTTATATATAATTTTTTATGTTTCGGTTTTTAATTTTTCCAATCCTTATACATTTATTTATCAGATTTGCCCCTTTCCTTATTTAAAGAATGTAATTATATGCTAAGTATTTTTTTTTCTAAAATTTACATTTTAAAAAATGTATAATTTGTCAAAATAATGTTTTCTACAACTCATTAAAAATGTTAAGATATTTTTAATTTTTTCATTCGCTTTGATTAACTGCATTGCATATACCAAATTTTAACGTTTTTAAACATAAGAAATTAGCTTTTATGGAATCAATACCGAATAGAGAATAGAGGAACCAGCAAAAATATTTTGTATAGCACAATTATCTTTGATTGATTCTCAAATAACAGATAACGTATGGGATTATGTTATTTAAAATTGTCAGTTCTAAATTTATCTTAATCATTCTCATCTTGTAGGATTACTGTTTTGAATAAAAATGGAATTGTAGACAATACCGCATCTTAATTAGAGTAATACATAAAGTGTATCAATACATACGTTTCGAATAAAATTCGAAGATCTAAAGTGTTTTTTAGTTTTACTTCATCCACTGCCATTTCAAGAAATTTATAGTTAACGGTTAAAATTTATTCTTATAAGATTTCTTACTTTATTTTTGTTCTTTCTTATGCAAATAATAATTTTTTATCATTTTTATCTCTTGGAAAAAAAATTCAAAGTTTAAACTCAATTATGAAAGTGTTTTTTCTAAAACTTTGAACAAAACTATGCTATTGTGTTACATTATCATAGATAAAAAAATTTCTCAATAAATATGACTTTCCAAATGATATCAATACGGATAATGTAGCAGCAGTTAAACGGGATTAGCATTATGAAACTAATGTTAGCATTCTTTGCAAATAAATGTTCACAAGTAAAAATATTATAACAAATTTAAATTCCATATCGAGAACAAACTTATGGAAACATAATTAAACATAAAATGTGCTTTATATCGATGAAAATAAATAAACAGTAAAAGAACAATTATCAAAACAGTATACAAGTGTGCAATTCTGTGAACTTTTTCCTTATGATAAAATTAGTCTAAATAACTAGCAAATTTTCCAAACAGAAATGTTTTCAAACCAATAAAAATAATTGACAATTAGTATCAAAATCTCAATTTTATGATCTTAAAAAAATAACTAAATAAATAAACTAAAAAAATGACACAAATTAAAAAATGGTATTTTAATGTTTAAGATACATTTCAAATAATTATTGAAAATTGTACTGATTTTATTTATTATTGACATTAAAAAGATTTGGTAAAAATAATTGCAACTAATTATATAACTTAATTATTTATGTACATGTGTCTATAAATGTGTTTAAAAGTATAGAAGGCATAGATTACACAATAACATGTTATCTCTTGAAAATTAGAAAAAATATATTCTACAGTGAATTTTTTCAACATATAAATTGAAAAAGTAAGTTGATATTAGGAAGTAAAAACCTTGTGATATTTTAACGGGTAAGGAATCAGTTAAATAATTTATAAATTTGACAAATACTAATTTTGGATCTATTTACTTTAACTTAGGGTCATAGGCGAAGAGTCCTTCATAGTTATGAAAATTCTGTGTATATGCTCGTATGTATGTATGTATATATATATATATATGTTTTTATGTATGAACAATAGTATAAAATCAGTATTCAACAATTTAAAATTATATTATATTCATTATTCAATTATATCTTATATTATGTATAAAACGTTATATAATATTTACACGAATATTCATTAAGTTTTAATTATTAAACCATGAGGCTATTTTTATTTATGACGTTTTTTGCAATACCACTTTTGAATTAAATCTCTAAAGAATATCCAGTGATGAGATAAAATTTATTTTAAAATACCTATTCATATTAACTGTCAAATTTAATATTTTTTTAAAATGATTAATTACTTTTGTCAATATTCTCATTAATGAAAAAAATTTACTCCCAGCGTGAAATAAAAACTAAATAAATACGCGTATAAATAAAATTGAAAATTTTTAAATTAATTACTTGAAAAATAAGATTAAGAAAACATCATATTTGCAATTATTCTATTAACAACAGTGAAGACTTCTTCAGATTAGAGAATCAAGTTACATTCGGTAAAAACTAATAAGTCGCATAATTTCATTCTATTGAAATCACTATCTTGAGCATAGTTTTTATATACTATAACGTCACATGAAATTATTATTATTATTCATTATATTTATTTCAGTTACCTTTATTCATCTATCTTTTTTTCATTCTTGAAAATTTAATTTTTTTTTAATGCAAGTAATAGCCTATTTATGAAATAGGTTGTTTATTATTTTTTTTTAAGTCAAGTTCTATATTCATATTTATTTACAATTTTATATAAAAGTAACTGTAAATAAAATTAGTTGTTAAATTATATACAGTACGTTTTATAGGTCTATAAGTACTTTTCATCCATTATTTTGAAAGGGGAACACTTAAATTGAAATATTTCTACGAAACACTTTTTAAGAAATTTTAATTTCTTAATGAGTGTTTCTATATATTTGAAACATATTTTTTCGAATCAGAATCAATGGTATCTACCACAAGCTACTTTGTTTTTGTTTTTTTGTTATTTACAATAAAATATACTTATTATTAATTCGTCATACAGTAAGTTGTACTGTATGTATTTAATTAATTTTTTATCTTTTTGTAAATCCGCACGGGAATGTACTTAAAAAGTTTTTCATCAAGTATATACAGAGTGATTCAGGAAGTAAGGGGAATAATATTTAAATTGATTCTAGAGCTTAAAATAAGGAAAACAGTTATACAAACATATGTCCAAAAATGCTTTTGTTACGGCTAGAAAAGAATTTAGCCCGGATTTCTGTTCCCTCAGGTGAAATGATATCATACTGACATTTTTAAGACGTTATATAAAGTAGTAAACATTTGATGGTTTCTTATGTTTTTTAACTTGTAAAAAGGAATAAAATAGATCCCAAAACTGTATCTTTTGTAATTTTTATGATATTCAAAGTAAGACAGAAAGCTCAGTGACGAAAAACACGTTTTTTTAGGTTTGATGTACAATATCTTTGTTAAATGAGTAGTAAGTACGTAAATTTTATTATCAATACTTGTAGAGAATTTAATTCTGAGATAATTGATGCAATAAGGTTTATGAAAAACTCAACGTTTATTATTAAAAACAAAACAGAAAAAAGTAACAAAAAAATGTTACGAATTTGTAAAAATTAAATACAGTTGTTTTCAGTAAAATAATTTAGAGCGTTGAAAAATTAAAATACTTATAATTTACTTTGAAAAAAGTACTCACTATGGTTTATACTGTATTAATTTACAATAATAGAAAATTCCACCATTGTCATCGATACAATTTTCTATTCGTTTCTTTGCATTTTCTGTCGCCAATGAAATGTTTTTGCGTTCTTTAATGATGGCAGCAGCATTAAGGATTTGATCAATCGGTTCATCACGTGTGTCCATTTTTTGCTGGTGTACCTCGCATTTTATCTATCACCATAAACAGTAATGTAAGAGAATACAGTACTAAAATTGACCACCTATATCACCTATAGTAATATAGGTGGTCAATTTACCCTCACTCTTCGTCCAATCCATTTACCAGTAAATTTTATACCTAAGAACTGTCTTTCTTTGTTTGTGTCACGTGTTGGTTCTTCATCAAGTTGATAGTACATTTCATTTTTTTTTTCACCAGTGAGAAATTATCAAACACTGGAAGAAATTCACTGTTTAAAAACTGTAAACAATTTCTCTGTTGTTATAGTATGAAAGGGCTTATTGACTGGTTGTCGATCATGCCGCACCAAACGTTCACCGATAAACGTTGCTGCAAATTTAACTGAACTATAGCATGAGGGTATTATTCAGAACACCGACGTGAATTCCGTGCGTTGGTTATGTCATTATGGGTAAAAGTAGCTTCTTCCGAAAATAGTATGAACGGAATTAAGTTCTAATTATTGTTAACTGGGAGACAAAACTGCAGTTGCTTGGCATGGTTACCAAGCTGGAGGTGTTGAACTTTCTGAACATGATAAGGACAGTCCATGAGCACGGAACGTCCTTCATAATGTAATTTGTTGAATGTTGATTCATGTAGAAATTCTTGTAAGTGCTCGTTGTGGGCCTAAGTTGTACAACCTGAAGAATGTTCTCCCTTTCATTACCTTGTACCGGTTGACATTCAAATAAAACATGCAGGTAGTCTACCATTCTCACAAAGATTATTAAACATTTTAGAAAATACTCTATGGTTTGGAACTACGCGTGCAGGATATCTACTTCGGTAATTCTTCCATCGCAGTTGGAGCACTCTCATCACAAAAGCCGTACATAAAAATCATATCAACATATTCTGCATGAGTAAAGGAATGCGACAATTTCAAAAACAAAAAAAAAAACAAAATGAAATTTCACTTTTTAAAATTCAGATTAAATTGTAAAAATGCAGGTAAAGTTTAGAGTACAACAAACAAAAAATCATTACATAATTTTATTTTCAAAAATAATTAAACAAATTAAATTTATGTCAAAAAAACTAAACTGCCTTACGTTTATTATTAACAAGAAACCACAATTCTAGGACAAAAATGACTAATATTCTAATTAATTTCGAAGCTTATTGTTAGTGTTGTCAACCTAAGTTTTCAAAGGTCTACATTTTTTGTACTAAAGTCTGTTATTATTAATTTTTACAAATTCATAATATTTCTCTGTTTTGGTTTAATAGATAAAATTGATTCGTTTTTCATTGATTTTATTACATAATTTTTCTCAGAATTAAATAGTCTATAATTTTTTATGATAAATTTTACGAATTTACCACTCGTTTAACAAAGCAATTATATTCAAACCTAAAAAACAGACATGTTTAACGTCATTGAATTTTCTATTTTACGTTGAATATCATGAAAACTCACAAAATTAATTTTTGAAACCTGTTTTATTTGATTATTCATATCAAAGAACATAAGAAACATCAAGTTTAATGCTTTATATAAACTCCTTAAAAGGTTCAGAACCTCATTTCACCGGTGGAACAGAAATCCGGAGAAAATGTTTTTCTAGCCATAACTCGATAAAAAAGTGTTTTCAGACATTTGTTTGTATGAAATTTATCTCTGTTTTAAGGTCTAGAATTAACTGTAAAATTTTTCCCTTTTCTCCTAAATTACTCTGTATATTTACAAACACACACTCGCACAATGATTTATTAACCATATTCATGAATAATTTTTAACACCACAGTACAATATTGAAAAGAATAAATTTTATATACTGCATATATATATATATATATATATATAAGTGTATATGTGAACTTTTTTAATAAAAGTAAAGTGATCGTTATGGAGTTGAAAAGGCTTTTAAACGATTATTTTTGCAATGTTTGAGGTTATTTCTACAGATTTTTTTCTCTTTTCATGCTCAAATGTACGATCAAGTGTTCTTCAATATTAACTTATGTAGAAAATTACTTTAAGTTTTCTGATCTCTCAAAGGGTTTTAATCATATTAAATTAATTTCTATAGAGGTAATTTAATGAAAAAAATAAAATCCGATTATAACAAAATTTTGTTGAAATAAAAATTTGTAATAATGAAATGATGTAAAATGTAATTTTTAGATATATAAAAAAAAACATATATTTTTTTTGAGCAATTTATCTTTAAACTCGGTCACCAAAAGGATTGCGATCATAGAATTATAATTTTAAATATAAGTAACGTCAGGAGACCATCTAAAGATAGCCCTGCTTAAAAAAATATTAACAATATGCTAATGACACAACTACTATAAAATTACTATAAAAAATAATACAACATTTAACAAAGATAACAAGTAATAAAGTCACAAAACATTAAATTCATCCGAGTAAAGTCACAAATAATAAAGGAAGATACAAAACAAACAAACAATAGACATAATAAAATCAATAGACAGAAAATAATAGACAACGAATTCTCAGCAGAGAATCAGACAGCCGACTCAGAGTCAACCATCAGCATCAACATACGTCAAATTCCAATATAGATTCTTAAATTTCAAACTATCTTTAACATAATCACAGCTGTATCATCCCATAGGTTATCGATGATCATCGATGCCCTGAAAGATCAGTGAAATCCAGTGCTAGACCTACAATACTCATCTTTTTCCTTACCATTGTTAAGTATATTCATCGTTCCTATCGAACCATGAGACCCTGATACCACCCTGACAACCTTTTTTGCAACCCGTTGGATAATTTCAACGTTACTATTACAAGTAGTTCCGCATATTGGTGTAACATACCTACATATTGGTTTCAGGAAAACTTTGTAAACTAATAGTTTATTCGTCAAGGGCAAATAAGATTGTCTACCGAGGAGCGAGTACATTCGTGCAATTTTATCATTCATTTGTCTCCTCTCTGACGCGATCCTTCTAGATCAATCGACGACCTAGATATAACTCAAGCTACTGTATCGTGTTTGCGGTCAGGTATGAGAATATTGTCCAGCTGAACCGGAGCTCAACTACTCCTGCTATGGTGAATGTCACGTGAGTCGATTTGGCAGGGTTGATTTTCATCCTCCATCTATGGAGCCATTCCTTAATAAGGTAGAGTGCAGCTTTCAGATTGCCCGAGGCAAGTTCGGGTTACAATCTACTACTAAAATCCCCGTATCATCCGTGAAGGACGCAACCGTGGGATTTTCTCTACCAGAAAGGTCTGCAGTTCATATAAAATTTAGAATCGCACCTAAAACGGAACCCTGCGGAATTCCTGATGGATTGTCTATGTAGACAGACAATGCCTGACTCTATTTGAATTGAGAACATCACCCGTCTAGGTAAATACGTAACCCAAAATAGACCGGTGTAGGTAGGCTTGACTTCAGTTTGAAAAGGAGACCGGGTAGTTAAATTTGTTGAATTCTTGTTGAACGTATAGGAAGGCTGTCGTACCGTTTTCATTTATTTGTAGGCACTCAATGATCCCACTAACAATTATTTGGGCCTGCTCGATGTGTGAATGGCCGCCTCTGAAGCCAAATTGGTGATCAGGAATAACGTTATCCTTCTCTGAGTTTGGCGATAATCTTTGAAGAATAGCCTTTGAAAGACCTTACAAAGAATAGGAAGCAAGCTTACCTGTTTTTTGAAGACACATCATCTGCAGCATTTTGGCTTTAAAACCAAACTAACCACCGATACCTCTCAATCCGAGGGAATCATGTTGTCCGAATTACGACATTGAACAGGTGGGTTATATAAAGCAATCCTGAAGACGGTAACATAAAACAACATTTTACCAGTCACCAAAATCAAATCTCTGGGGCCTTCCTCGCGCACTTTGATCTACCAATCTCTCGCGATACATCCGCAGCCTTAACGAGTCTCAACGGGAAGCATAGTTATCCAGGAAGTCAAAGTTCTCTTCATCAATATCTTCCGAATCGTGTGGCTTGAAGACACTGCATAGATACGCGGCAAAAAAATCCGCCTTTTGGCTATCGCTGCAAGCTATAGTCGTACGCACGCACACCGAGACACATATATACAAATGTATACATGTAAATTATTAGTTCCTCGTGATTAATGTATTTAAATATTATATAAATTTTACCTTATTGCAATAGTGTTTGTGGTTTTAAGGAAAAAAGGACTTAAAGAAAAGAAATAATAATATCAGAACATAATTAGAAAAAGTATTAATTATGAAAAAAAGATTCGTAATATAAATACTGATCAACAAGTTTGAAGGCTGATTAAGGAGTCTGTAATTGATAGAGAAATGGATCACTAAAAGCCCTGTTATGGTGGCCTTTCGTAAAATATTCTGTTATAATTAAACATCTCTGAATTTATCCGGGGATAAAAACTGTCATTAAAAAAAAAAACGAATTCCTTTTACTTTCATAGATAAAGCATAAGCTCGTAATTATAATTTCTTCTTTTCATTTTTCTTTCTTTCCAATAATTTTTCATTCTAAGTGCATTTGATTTCTTTCTTTGTTAAATCCATTTTAAAGTCGAATTTGATGTTTTCTTTTCAAACTGAGCGTCCTCTATCGCTTTTTTCATACCTCTATAATTAGTATTATTTTCTGCATCTTGAATTTCCTTTTCCATGTCTTCTTTAATATCTTTAAACAAGTTTGTTTTCTTTTAATGTGTAACTTTTAAAGAGTCTACTTACTAGATTCTTCCTTAATCTATTCTTTCATTTAATTTGATTATAGAATATTAACCTTCTCTTCTTGAATGTTGTTGAAATTTACTCAAAATTTTTTGTATACATCTTATTGTCTCTTAATTTACATTTTCAATTTACTTTAATTGGTGATAAAACTTTCATTTCTTTCTTTTAATAATTTCCAATGCCAATTGCTTTTTTCGAGGTAAACATACCATTGGGTACAATGCTTTTAGTTTAAATTCAGTTTCAAATGTCTTTTTTTGGCACTGAAGGATTGCTTTTTTAATATTAAATTCAATCATTTTATTATTATAATTTTCTTAATTTTAGAATTTGTTTTCCTAATTTTTTTAACTAAAATGCTTAAAAATTAATACTGGGATTTTGCAGAATATAATTAAAATAGTCACCAACGATTTTGTTTTATTTTAAAAATAGTTAAAACAAATCGTTATTTTTAAACATACATTTAAAAATAATTTATTAAAAAATGGGTTGTTTTTTAGCCACATAACGTATTCTTAATTTTAATATATCCTTTATTTTGTCCAGTTCTTCTTTTTTCTGTAATGGAAGCGCTTCCATTACAGAAGAGTCTGCTTCTGCTTTCATACAGAATATTTATTCTGTAATTTGTATTACAGTATTTTTACGTAAGCTGGGTCTGCTGCTCAACGACATTTCTATGTCAAATATCGGATCCGTCATCATCATTACTTTTAGAACAATATTAATTAGTGTGTAAATGGGAGTATTTAAAAAAAAAATTTACTCCATTACGCATACAAATTCTTCATTTAGAAATTTTATGAAATCTCATCACAAGGAACAAAAGATCAAAAAAATGTGTTAAACTTTTTTTTTACAGTTAATTTAACAAATAATTTACAAAATAATTAACTCTAAGAAAATAGACGACTGTATTGACCATATTTCTAAAAAAAAAATCTTATTATCAATCAAAAATAAATAATATCTCATACTGTATTATGATAAAACTGCTCAAAAATTGTATACCAAAACGAAATTAAAAACTAACTTATTCAAAAAACGGTGATAATAAGTACGCTGGACAGATGTTTCGCGCTAAATTATGGTGTTCTTGTATTGCTAGTTGGTGACCGAACCGTAACTGGGTCCCTATAGTAACGACTTGCTCATCGACCAATAGTAAATAGCATCCCTTCCACCGTCGCTCCAGTACGTTCAGTCACGTAATACCATGCCCACCTTCTTACGTTATATAAATTATAGAGGAAGTAACGAGTAGTACAATTTCATTGCTAGAAGATAATTTCAATTTTAAAATTAATAGAATCATTTCAGATCATGAAACATGAGAGAAAGGAACTAACGTTGAGTTAAATAGAAAAAAAAACATGAAGTTGTATCATTTTATTATTTAAACAATATAATTACAAAGTACGGAAAATGGGTATGTAGCAAGATATGTTTTACGGTTAAACAAAATCCAGCATACAAACTGCTATTTAGAAAATTGAATGAACATTTCTGCCTCTTCGCAACTGTGATATATGTTGCCTGTAGATTAACTTGGCTTTAATTATAATCGGTATATCTGAGAAGTCCTGTGAACTTTTGATTTGATGTAGTTTATATTGTAGTTTCAGATAATAGAATTAAAAATCTTTCTTGGCGAAAAGATTAACAAATTTAATCACAACAGAAAAATAAATAATACAACTTTTGTTATCAATGTATTACAGAGTGGAAAATGTAAAAATTTGGCGATTTTGTATTAAAACTACAACAATACTTTTTTGTCGAACTACAGAGACTATCAGAAAAAAAACGTGCAGTTGCTATTCATGTACTCTGGATAGTTGGGAAAATATACAAAAAATTAAAAATATGTGAATAAATTTAAAACTGTACGAAAAATCTCTGTAATAATCTGTCGTAAAGCATATGTTAAGTAACATATTTTGCGCTGTTGAAATTAATATTAAAAATTAAGGTTTTTGGTAAGCAGATATTAAAAAATTTCTCCCTCACAACTGTGATAATGTTTGAAAAGTACAAATATTTTATTTAGAAAAAATAATATCCTTAATAAGTATAAAGGTTTTAAAACGTTTTACCACCATAATTGTACCTTGTTTTGAAATCGATGGGTTAGTGTAATAAAAGTTGGAAAAATGTATAATAATCCTATTTCTAGAAACAGGATATTTGTTTCCAAAATTCATTCATGAAATGTGTGAAACAAAAAATATCTCTTGAGGTTTTTGTGCAGATTTAGAGTTTTGTGGTTATAAAACCCTTAAAAAGTAAAAAGAATAAGCGTTTTCTAAATTATATATTCTGTTACAAGATAAAATAATAAGTTATTGATAAGGTTTTTAATGTTTTATCTGATTGCATGACCTTAGACAACTATTTTTTTTTGTATCATAAATTATACTTACAATTGGTTTTGTAGATTAGAAACCATAATTAAGTTTCATCATAATAATCAAATTTTAAAAGAGTTTCCCTTGAAACACCTTAATTAAATACAATCTAGACATTAACAGTAAATCAAAGGCAGCATAACCATCGTTAAAGTCCACCTAGTAATGATCTACAAATCATATTAATCTCTAGTACCATGAATAAAACAACAACATAAATAGAAAAAAAAGTAACATAGAGACAAGTAACATTACAAACATAAATGATCATAAACATAAATATAAAAAATACTTTGATGTTCCAGAACTTAAGAAGAGAGGCATCGTCCTGAGTATCTCTATCAGGTTCTTAGTTCCAAACATGTACTCGTTTTAATCGCCTTCTATCTTCCTCATTTTCTCAGAGGTTAACAGTTAGATAGTTTACGTTGTCGTTAAGTGTCATTTTGTAATTGGTTGGAAATCAATCGATTTCCTCGCAAACACACGCTAATCGTAAGTATTCGTTAATTTCGTTGTTCCATACTACTCACAGCGCCTGTATAATACATCTCGAAATTCTATTCTGAAAACGTCTGAATAATCTCTATATTGCTGGTACTTGCCGTATCCCAGAGTTGGATTCCTTATGTTCAAACCGTTTTAAGAATCACTTTGTACAAAAGTAGCTAGTTAGATTGGGATATTTGCGATTTCCTTCCTAATAACCAGTATAGCTCCATAAATGTTATGTCTAGCTGTTTCCTATTTTCTTTACAAAATAAAAGGTTTAATAAAACTTTGTGATAAAAGAAACGTTTTTTTTTTATTTATAAAAGAGCTAAGCCAAGTTTTCCAGTATGAATATGTAAAAAAATTAAGACATTTTTGTTTGGTGTATTCAAGACGAAAATAGAATATCTACTCACCGATTCCGACTTATGGTTGGTAGGATGCTTAATTCAATGATAAAGATGACTTATAAAGTTATTTATTTTTTTGTTGATGAAAGATCTATATATTTTGTTATAATTTATATTTAATATATATCTTGCTATAATTATTATTTTTTTTTAATTTTTTTTTTTAATTACATAGACCATTGTAACGTTGTGAAGAATTATCACAATACGTTAAATTATTGCCATTGATTTTCTATGTTAGGACAATATACCGAGGTACTGTTATTGTTCTATTGTCCGGAAATCAATGAAATAATGAAATAATTATATTTATTTATTTACTGTGTAGAATATAAAACTTTTGTAAAATATTTTGATCAGGAATTTCAAATATGAAATTATACTGTATAATACTTCGTATTGTAAGGGGTTTATATGTTACATGTTACATAAACCATTAATGAATAGGTGCGTATATAATAATAGTTATTGCTATCTCTTCCCATAATGTTTTATTATGGAACTTAATAATTTAGTTTTCCATATAGTTACCAGTCGCAGCTTCGCCCGCGCTATATAGTTACTTGCGTTTCCCGTGGCGATCAACCTTTTTATTTTATATTTGTCTGTCAAGTAACTGGAGGCAGGTGCAGCCAGTCATACACATAGTAACGGTGGCAGTGGCTATGTTTGTTGAGCCACAGCGCCGTAAACCCTCGCACGCCATAAAGAAATCGGAATTTAAAAAAACTGAAAAGGGGTTTTTAAATACAGGGCGTTTCATAATGTTCTTAGGAGTTACAAAAATTCAGTACAAAAAAAAAGCATTTCACTTATCTAAATTAAAATTGTACGAGGTGATGAAACGACTCAACAGTTTTTGTTAAAATCTATAAATGTTCAATATGTGCTCCTCTGGTGACACGGCACACATCAACATGAAAGTCTAGCTCTTGCCAAACTAGTTCTAGTCATTTTCGATAGAGTTGATTGCATTGATTATGCGATCCTTTAGCTCAGCGATATCGTGCGGCATTGGTGGGATAAACACCTTATCTTTCACGTAACCCCAGAGAAAGTAATCACATGGCGTGAGGTCTGGTGATCTAGGTGGCCACAGCATAATGAGTTGGTCTTCTTCAGACGCACGTCCTATCCAACGCCGAGGTAATGTTGTGTTAAGGTACTGTCAAACCTCGTCATGAAAATGGGCAGGACAACCATCTTGCTGGAAAATGAAATCGTTGAGTAGCTGAGGCATAAGCCATAATTGTAACATATCCAGGTATATCATGCCGGTAACTGTCGTTTCCATAAACAAGAACGGCCCATACACTGCCTCATGAGAGATCGCACAAAAAACGTTTACTTTCGGAGAATCCCGAATGTGTTCCAAATAAGCGTGTGGGTTTTCAGTTGCCCAAACTCGCACGTTATAACGGTTTACTTTGCCGCTAATATGGAAAGTAGCTTTACCGCTGAAAATTATTTTGTTTAGAAAAACTTCATCTAACAACATATTTTCCTGTAACTGTAAACAAAAATCCAGCCTACGTGTTTTATATCCATCAGAAAGACGCTGGATTAATTGAAGATGGTACGGTTTGCATAATAAACGTTTACGGAGAACTCTCCACACTATTGTTTTTCGGAATTCCTAATTCTCTGTCTACAGCCGCAGTCGATTTTGACGGGCTTCGAATGAAACTTGCACGCACATGTTCGACATTGACTTCTGAGGTTATGGACGACCAGTTGATTTTCGCTTGCACAAGCAACCAGTTTCACTGAATTGTTTATACCGTGCACGAATTGAATTGTCACTTGGTGACTCCTTATGGAATTTCAACCGAAATGCACGTTGCACAAAAATTACTGACTTTGACAAGTGAAATTCTAATACACAAAATGACTTCTCGCTTTCCGTGACAGCCATTTTCTCTACTGTCGACGCCTAGCGAGCAAATGGTTTACTAAATGTATAGTATATGTGAAAAAAAAACTATTTGAAGTACTCTTTCGTACTACTACGTACGACTTGTATATTACTACTATATTAACTACTACGTATATTACTACTTGTTTTATTCTTATGAGTGAAATAGTCTTTTGTTAATGAATTTTCGAAACTCCGAAGAACATTATGAAACGCCCTTTATTTATCTAAAGAGTATTTGCAAGCCCAAATATACTGAATATTTCGTTAACTATAATGGGGATTGGGAAAATTTACAATCATTGTTCAAACTTATTTTAATTTTGTTCATGACCATTTTAAAAATGTTAAAGCTGGTTGATTGACATGAAGATTACACTAACCAAAAATAAGCTTGATTTCTTTATTTGTTACCGAGAAATTGAAAAAGCAACAGGGGTTAAAAAAAATTCAAAGATCCATTTTAACCCTTAAAACTTGGAATTTCAAAAAATCGAGAAATTAGTTTTTAGATATTCATAATCATTCAGTTCAAACACAGCTCACACAGTGAGATACACTCATAGTTCAAAATTCACTAATTCATTTCATTAAAGTTTGTTCTTCAACTTCCAAATCTCCAATTATACAAATATATATATTTAAAGATATTTCGAGGTAAAATATAGATAGATTATTTAATTTAAATTTGATGAAATATAAATAGATTACTTTATTAATTGTAAATTTAATTTTATTATCACGTAAAATTATTCATTCCATTGTTTCGAACCATTCACAGTTCCAACCCTGTTCATTAATTCAACTATTTAAAGTTTTTTCTTAACCGACCATCCTCCACTATTACATATAATTTTTTTTCAAGATGAAATATATCCAAAAACCTTCTCAGTTATGGTAAGAAAGATGGGTAAAAATTTAGTAGCAATAGATCGGGTAGATTTTTTGTTTATTACGAACAAAAAAAAATCCTCTTTCTCTTTATATATAAGAGTAGATATTTAATTAAATATGTGCATTTCACATCGATATTAGCTTATAAAGAAATAAAAATCAGAATTTTCTTTCGTTTTCTTTAACGTGATTTTTTTTTACTTATTTATTTTTAATTTTTTGTTTTTTATTTGATATACGTAGAATTAATTTAAAAAATCATTTTGAAAATAATAACCAGTAAAATAAAACTATGCCAAAAATGCTATGGTTATTATATAGACAGGATTTTTAAATGTGATACTCATCGATAAAACTACAAGATAAACTCGATTACTACTGTCACGAAACACAACACCATGTATTTAGTGTAGTTTCGTGGAATATCATTAGAAAATAACATCTTAATAATAAAAAAAGGGTTGAAAAATGAATTATTGCCACATAATATACAGCCTATCAACAAATTTCCATTAATTCATTAATGATAAGGGCATTGATTCAAATTACTTCATGTTAAATAATAAAAAAGTTATAAATGTGTTTACCTGTAAGTTTTCAATGGGAAATAACTTAAATTGTTATAGTATCTTTTGGAAGATGTTGACCTCAAATAGTTCAGATAATCGTTCATTAAATCATTTGTACATTGTTTTATTACAAAACGTATTTCCTTAGATGTAATTTTAAGAAAAATATTTATTATGAAGTAATTAATACAAATTATGATATCAACATATTACGAGTAAAAAGATGATGGCATTATATTAATCATGAACTTGTGATCTTATAAGTTTTCATTAATAGTAAATGGGTGCGAGTTAAAAATTGCAACTTAAGTTTAAAAATATGTAACATATAAAATGAAACACAGCAAAATGACTAGATGATTAACAACAATTTCATACAATTTTAAATTAAATTTATAATTAATAATCTGAACATTTATAGTTTTAAAATTATAATTAAATACACAAATAAATCTAAAAATAAATATTCGCAAAGTTATTGCTTGTTTTTATATTTCTTTCGACATCTTTTAAAATACTTTCATCAATCTCAATCAGGAAAACATAAATCATAAACAGTATTGAAAAATAGTTATGGATCGTATACAAATATCATACCGTACGTTTTCGTTGAAAATAAATTAAATTCAAGTAATAACTTTAAAATCATAATTTTTAAGGATAAATCAAATTTTATTAAACGACTCGCGTGTGCTTTTAATACAAATTATACTTTTATAAATAATATAGCAATTTTTCATTCTAACAGGTTTCCATTTAATAAAATAAATATTCTTCTGAATATTTTATAAAGTCAATAAACTCTTCAAGTATTTTTATCAGATTTAATTTTTACAATTATGTGTAACAGGTTTTGTAGTAGAATATTTTACATGTAAATATCTTTTTACACCGATATTTTCTTAGAACAAACTTGATTAAACTTGATTTATCAGCAAAATAAATAACAAAACTTATGAGAAGAAAACATCATTCAGTAAAAGCGTACAGAAAATTAACTAAATTACAAATAAATTCCAACAACTTACTAACCAATAATTTCGGACCAACTTTAACAATTTTAAAGAAAAATTTCAAGGTATTCTTTTTTAACAGCACCTTGATGAACAGTTTATTTATTTTATATTAAAAAATAGTTGAATTTTATTTTATATTAGAAGTTTATTTTATTTAAAATTTTTAGTAAATTGTTTAAATATGTATCGTAATCGAAAAGAGTTAGGAAGAACAACTAAGTATGTAATATACTATTGAATTTTAAGTTTAAAAATCTATTAATTTTCAATTTTTGTGGCATTTGATAAAAAATTAACATACCAAAATTTTATTACCATTGTCCGTACTGATTTCCTAAAAATAAATCTTTAAATTACCATTCAATCTCCCTTCTTCTTTTTTCCAGTAAAATTATTTTTATTCAAAATCAATTCCAATTAACTGGAGCCATAAGTAAATTGAGTTACAGTAAACTAATGAAAAGAGAAGTTTTGCGTTGAAAGCTCTCAAGAATTAAAATGTATACGCATGTATGCATATGTATAGATACTTTACAACACACTTAAGTATAAGATCATTAAACAATAAACACCAAATAGTAACATAAAAACCACACGAAGAAAAATGGAAAGAGGCTAGGCTTCTCATCAAAGCATAGAAAGATACTCATCACATATGTGATATTGAAGCAGCTTCCCTCATTCGGTTTCAGATTTCCTCAAGTCCAACAGATGTAGGCATTTCAGTCGTCGGACATCCTTACTTGTCTAGGAGATTAACTCCTATAAAGTTCGCATGAATATTTAACCGGTGTCAATAATTTGAACCGAACCTTTTCGTGAACATAAGGTAAACCTAGGTAGTCATGAATTTATAATTAAAATGAGAAAATGTTATTAAAAATTTATGGAGACAAAACTAAACGGCGAAACAAAACGAGATATTTGAAGAATCACAATGTCCCAAATCTCGAAGTATCAACACGTGCAGTCCCCTTTAACCGTCAAACGTCTTTGCTATTATCCAAAAGGTTAATTTTAGATATGAATATTACTTTATATTTATCGTGGTATCTTTTGCATTCCAGGGCGATAGGAAACTTCACTGATAACATTAAAATGGTTACAAAGGTGCACTAATTTCAGGTTCTGTAAACATCATTGCTTTAGCAATGCTGTAAAATATTTTTGGTTTAGACTGTAATATGATTTTTTATGTATTTGACCTACAAATATTTTTTATTAATTCGATAAGTACTTGAATTTAATCGATAGCTATCATTATTACAGTGTCTATTTTTGATTTACGTATTTCTTCCGCTACTGATTTTAGTTACTATCAGTTATTGCAAAAATATTAATTAATTGAGAAAATAAATTTTCTTGAAGATTGCAATAATCAGCAATTAATTTTGTTGTTGCCAACGAATACAATTATTTTAAAAATTAGTCAACTATAATAATGAATTGATAAATTCCACTGCTCAGCATTATTTTTGTCTCACGAGTACCAATAGGTGTACTTACTATAGTTTTTTATCCTTTTTTAAAATATGTATTCGGAATTTCTGCATCACCAAAAATCTTTTTTGTTATATTAACTTTTTTACTTTTAACTTTATATTTTAAAACGTTTTTCGTCAACTTGTTCATTGTCACGTAAAAGCTCCTAGAGCATTTCAAATATGATGGAACCAAATGAGCTAACTCAAAGAGTAGCGTCGCTAATGTTGTACAGGTTCAGACTGTATAGACATTTGCAAACGTGATCTATTGTAGCACACTTTGACCAGAACGATACAAGTTGTGAGAATAGTAAACCAGTAAACACGTCAGTGTGAGTGCTTTGTGTGTCTGAAATAATGTGTATTAAATATTTACAACGTTATTTCTTTTCATTAGTCTCTAGTTAAAAAATGCCTAGAGTTTTAAAAAATACTCTAACAATTCATCCTAAAAACTTTTGTTATGTATGTGGTGAAGTGACGCTCAAATTCCAAAGATGAAACCTTACTTCGTTAGAAAAAGGTGTTATGAACTTTATTTTGGGGATAAATTCGAGGACCAAACAAGGGCCTGGGCCCCATATATATCTGTTTTTTATCGTGTTCTCACTGCACTTCTCACTGCATGGAAAAATGGTACACGCCACATGCCGTTTGCTATCCCTATGATTTGGAGGGATTCCAACGATTACTTTTCTGACTGTTATTTCTGCTTAAGAAATATTAATGGGATTACGCCAAAATCAAACGATACAGTGGAGAACCCTAACTTGCAATCTGCAATGAAACCAGTTCACACTGCGAAAAATTGCCCATACCAATGCCTCCAAAACGTGTGGCATTAGATGAAGACAGCTCAAGCGTCTGATGGAAGTAAGGAAGAAAAAAAACAGATTCTGGGGATATAAGTTTTGAATAAAGCAGTTCATCTGAGTCTCATTTACTGACTCAAGAAAGTCTTAACGATCTCAACGAGATTTAAAGTTAATCCAAAAAAACAGCACGAGACGCTCGCTTCTCGGCTAAAAGGATGGAAATCTTCTTCAGAAGAATACAAAGATATGTACTTTTTGTAATCGTCATTCTAAATTTAAACACTATTTTTCTGAAGAAAGCGGTGTAGTGTTTTTTAATTACATTTATTCTCTTATGGAGACACTGTGTAATGAACATAACCCAACAGATTGGAGCTTGTTCATTGATTCCCCTATAGGTAGTTTAAAAGCTGTGCTTCTGCATAACAGCAATAAATTCCCATCTGTGCCTGCATCTCACTCTGCTATTATGAAAGAAACATATGAAAACTATAAATTTATATTGGAAAAGCCACAATATGCAGCGTATGAATGGAATTTGTGGTGATTTGAAGGTAATTCCACTTATTCTTGGACTGCAGCTTGGTTACATAAAGTACTGTTATTTCTTGTGTGATAGAGGCAGTAGGGACAGAAAAAACCTTTTCGTTAGAAAAGAATGGCCTGAATGCGAATCATTCATTCCTGAACAGAAAAATGTAAAACATGACCCGTTGTGTAATATTAAAAATGAGTATCTACCTCCGTTACATATCAAACTAGGATTAATGAAGAGTTTCATCAAGGCCATGAAAAATACTCCTGGATTCATGATTGAAAAACTCACTTAAAACAGAGGTTTCCTAAAATTTGTGAGGCAAAAATTCAAGAAGAAATATTTGTGAGTCCACAAATACGATCATTAATGCATAATGAAAAGTTTGAGCAACTACTTAATCCACTGGAGAAAGCAGCTTGTCAAGCATTCAATGTTGTTACTCAGTGTTTTTTGGAAAATCGAAAGACGGAAGATTAACGTGATATTGTCAACGAAATTATAACATCTTATAAAAATTTTTTAATTGCAATATGTCCTTAAATGTACACTTCCTACACTCGCAAATAGATTTATTCCCGGAAAATCTTCGGGCAGTGAGCGATGAGCACGGGGAACACTTTCATCAGCAGATTTCAGCTATGGAAACGTGGTATCAAGGCAAATAGAATCCTAATATGCTGGCCGATTATTATTGGATCATCAATAATAAGGGATGCTCCACAGGCGAAATACAGCGGAAGATCATCATTTATTATTTTCTAGGCGAGTCAAATGTTTTAATATTGTGCAGTTAAGAATGCAGAAAGAATTACAATGTTTTAAATTATAAATGCCTGTTCTCGGAAACCTTGCGTGATACAGAAAACCGACTTCATATTTGAATTCAGGAGAAAAAATACTATCAGAATCAGATATGTCTCTTCCTGAGACAAAAAAAAAGAATTATTTTTTGTTCCCCAGTGTTATTACTGTTTAATGATTAAAAATCATAATAAGAATGAATATCGATAACGCGATTGAATAATTATAATAATTTCATATCTTAAAATAATAATGAATAAAAGCGAGAAGAAAGTTTAATTATCTTATTTCCTTGATGTTTCTCTAGATTCTCTGACCAAATCACTGGATCTGTCTTTACTGTTGTGTAAAAGAGTGAACTACAAAATTCAGTTGATTTTCCTACCTTATGTTTTTGTTTTAAATATTTCATGCTCAACAGTCGAATTTCTTCTGCATTTCGTTTAATTCAACATTATCAATGGTTTTTAAAGTACCAAGAAGCATTTTCGATAATTCTGAAGACTTTTAACTGGAACCGTCGAATAATTATAATATTTGTCTTTCTCGCTGATTAACAAAAAATGTACCCCACAATTTTAAAACCATTTATTATAATAACAGATCTAAAAAGGGCAGTTCATATCGCAGTGAAAGCTATTTTTCCAAATATTAAAACATTTTATGAAGGTTTTATTTAACTCGCGCTTAGTGGGGTAAAACCCAAGAATTAGAAGTAATCTCTAAGTATAAAATACGGAATTTATCACATGATTCTGGAAATATGTGCGAATCTAATTAAATAGAATCTGATGAATCATTTTTAAGATTTGACCTCCATTACCCGGAAAATTAAATAGGGGAAAAATTCTTAACGTATTTATTTGAAACCTACATGGACGAGAATAGTTATTTCCCTACAAAATTGTAGACTACCGTAGTGACAGACAATGGATATTTGACGAACAGTTGCAAATTTTAACATTCCAATTTTTTCGTTTTTATCCTTCTCAAAGAAAAAAAGTTATATCTTCAAAGAAAAATTGCTACTTAAAAAACAGAATGGAATGCAATCTGATATTTGTATGGAATACAAAGTGTTATAACAAATTTTTAATATATGTGTGCGTATTTCTTCTTTAGATCTGGTTTATTGTGATTTTTAGCAAAAGGTTACAGTCAAATACTTTATTATACGGCAGTGGGGACCGATGGTCAATACCTCACCAAAGTCAATCAACTTATTCCTTATAGCTTTTTAATGCAATTTACAAACTTAACTTTATTCAGTGCAATTCACTACCACTCAAAATTAGTTCAAGTTGTTTTACTTACTTTTTTTTTTTGAGAATCGAGATTAGGTTAGATTGTTGACGATAAATAAAATATAACTCGACATTTAATGTGTTCATGATACGCATAGTTAAAATTCGGTTCTAACACTGATGTTTAAAAAAGCGGTTTCTAAACGAATAATTTTTAATACTATATCGTATTTCAAACGTATAAAGGCTATACAATTAGCTTCTAATATTTTAATACAGAATTACTCTTGAAATTACTATACAGTAAACAGGTAATCTTTGAAACATTACCTGAAAAATTAATTAGAAAGAATAGATTTTCCTTAAACCTAGAAAATAAGTAAAATTTGTAAAATTAAAGTAATAAATCAAGGACTTGAGCGTAGTACTGGTAAAATTACTCAAAGATCATTTTATAATTTAGTATGTTTTTGTAGCATAATTTATTGTTAAAATGGTATTCACATTATAAATTTATAAAATACGATAGATGTAGGTGTACGTTATTATTTGAGCTAGTTTAACACTGAAGGATATAAAATAGAGATAATTTCTAGAAAAATCTTATAAAATAACAGTTTTGGGTTACTATATTTATCAGTAGTTAATTTAAAAAGAAAAACGCGTTTAAGGCGAAAACGCATTTGTTACGTTGTTAAAATATGTGCAAAGTTGATAGTGAATTAACACAGGAAAATATGTAGATCATTCATCAAACAATTAAGTTAATATAAAAATTAAAGATAAATAAATTACATTGAATAAAGATATTATTAGTTTTTTAATTATAATACGTTATAAGAAAAACAATGAAACGAAGCTCAAAGTATTTGCTTATAAAAGAAAACAGATTGATGAAGAAGGAAATGTAGTTGATAAGTTCATCAGGAAAACGGTTCTCAAAATTACCATAAAGGTAATTTTACTTATTTAACAATCTAGTTAATATATTTTTTCATATAAGCTTATAAATTTTAATTTTTTTTTTACCATATCAATAAAAATTCTGACTATATAAAAATATGTACAAAATTACCAGTGAATTAGTACTATCATTGTTAAAGGAGCTTCAAATTAGCTCTAAAAACTTCTTTGGCTAGAATTATTTTTGCAAAATTTGTTAATAGCGTCATATATAATTTTTAATCATTAAGCAGCTTATAATTTTGACAAAGTACATCTTTAGTTTTCATTGGGGATATAATCTTAATACGCTTAATTTTTATTTTAAATAAATCTATATATTAATACGGGTTCATTCAAAAACATTTTTTATGTTCACTTATTTTTAAAATATACTTGCTAAACCTTTTGTGGACATTGTTCAAAATACATAAGCTAGTATAAAAATAATGGAAATTTGAAGTTGTAATCAACTTATTTCTGAAAAAGAAAACAATGTTATTTATTACCACATTATTGTTTAGACTCAATAGTTTCATTAAAATAAATTAATTGACTGAAAATATTTGAATCCAATAATAAAATACTTCATTACATTCTCTATTCGAATGAACTTTTTTAGGAGTTTACAGAATGATTAAAATTCAGTACTCGTATTCTATTAACGCTCTTACACAACCAGAGATAGAGTCTGTTACTGAAAGGAAGATAGTAATTGATTTAAGTATCAAGTTAAAAATTTGTAATGAACATTAAACTGTATGAAAAATAAAATTTTACTGTATTGTATAATTCTAATTATAGAGTAAATGTTTTATTTTTTTTTTTAATGCTGTGAAAGATAAAATATTCAGCAGCATTCAAATTTACATAATATATTTTTACTGTAAAAAAAACTTCTCTCGTAATACAAGTATAATAACGTAACTAACTAAAACTGCAGAAAGTATAATATCATAAAGAAATCCAGAACGTTAGTGAAACACTTTAAGAGAAATACTGTATGTAGTGTTAGATATATTTTGCAATGCATTAATGTGATCTTAAATTATGATGAGATTAGATATTTCGACACTTGTGTTTGTGTGATTTTATAACCCATAAAAAATATATATATATATTTATGGTAATACCACTAAACTTAAAGTTAAAATAAAATATCTGCATAAGTTACAATGAAATATTATACATTTTAAATATTTAAAAATTTATTTCCTCCAATTTTTAAACACACATGGAGACCCAAGCTCAAAAGAAAGCACATATATACTATAGTGAAACTTGAAAATTGGAAGATTTTATATATATATATATATATAAACTCTATATATATATATATATATATATATATATATATATATATACTCTACTATATATATATATACTCGTGTATATATATATACACGAGTATATACATCAAACAGAAGGCAGGCTTTCATTGGAATTTATTTTATATAAATGAATAGAATTTATTTACCAGTCTTATAAAATGTTCAATCGTTTAATGCCCAAAAGGGGCATGGAGTTGCAAGTCGTTTTATATATTATTTATCTTAAGAACTGAATTTACTTTAGATCATAACCTAAATGTTATTATTTAGTCCAATAAAATTAAATTATTTTTGAGGTTGTAAAAATTTGTTGTTAAAAAAGTTGATTTAAAAATAACTTTTAATCAAATTATTTTTCTATTTTAAAATATAACATTTTCAAATATACAGTTTTAAAATTATACTTCCATTTTTGCAAAAAAAAAAAAATCAATTTTATAGATGAATATATTTACTGAGGTAGTGTCTTAAAGTCGTAGAAACCATTTTTATTGGAAAATCTGGCCACGGATTGAGCTTATTTAAAAAACAATCCCTGTAAAATTATTCTCCGGAAGAAAAAAATATTTAGAACTAATGACGTAGCATGTTTTATTATTATTTTAATTTTAACAAAATTATCTTATCCGTTGCATGTTTTTTAGATTACTAACTTACGATGTAAGAATATTTTGCGCAATCCAATCGATACAGGTTGTTCTAGACTATTTCAGAAAAGGGAGAACATTATCCACTCATATTTTCACATTTTCGGTTAGAACATTAGTTTAAAAAAATGAAAAACTAGTAGGAAGAAAATATTATTATTCGATACTTTGCCGATACTATGTTATTTGTTTCAAATATATGTCATATTGATTTGTAGTTTTCGTTACGTTAACCCGAAAAAATATATTTAATGTTACTTACTTTCGTATTTTATCAAAAAAGTAGTACAACTTTAAAGCATTTTTCAACAGAATGTTTTACTCCCACGTGTTTACTTGTTTTCAATTTTCCTTTCTTAAGAAAAGTCCTTTCATTTAAGTTACATTACATTAAAGTTTTTTACTTTTACATACATCTGACGGATATTTTTAAGTTTATTGTAACTAATACACGGAAGGTTACTCATAAAACTTTTTTTTGCCTTCTATATGGCCTTGTAAGTAACTTATAAACTAAACTAACTTATAAACTAAATTAGATACATATAAAACCCGGATAGATTTTGAATTTATCTAATTATGTACTCGTAGAATAATTATGTGTGCCTCTTAACAGTACACATTAACTCTTAACAGTACACATTAACGTATAAACGTTATAGAATGGCGATATTATAAAAATAAACGTCTACATACAATTTAACGCAAAATTAAAATATCCTGTTTCTGTAATTATTAATTCGCGTCTGTACTATTAAGTAAATTGATACAAATAACCGGTTTATTAATAATTAATTTTATCTCAGTATATAAACATAAATATATTTTATTTACCGTGTAATTAATATTAAATTGAATGTGTCTGAACTAAATTATTATGAAAATTTTACACCCTATTAATTGCTTAAAACAATTTTGCATTCATAAAATAACAATAATAATTATACGCTTATTAGAATAAACTGCCAAAGTCTGTTTTTGTTTTATTTTTTCATTATATTGAATTGTCGATTGGTTATTTTGTCTTAATACAACAAAGTTATTTAGTTTCAAATTTCATTTAATTTTTTTAATTTAAATAAATATTTTTAAAAAATTATAAAAATAAGTTAATTTTTCAAAATATTTGAAGAAAATTAGATTTTCATAGCTCAGAAGCTACTTTTAAACAGACTATTTTCGAGGTTTACAAGATAGTTTATTGGCACGAATATTACCTTGTTTTTCAAACTCGTTATTTACATGTACGATGTAACAAGAAAAACAATATTAAATTAATTAGAATATTTTTCCCTTAAATTAGTTAACCGAAGATTGTTGAATTAAACGAACAATTTTTCCTTCCTTGTACAAACTAAAGGAAGTATTGTGATCTAGGAAAATTTCGGTATTGAGATATCAACGGAAATGCCATTTCCAACCGTTTTGACCATTCCTGAATCCATTTTGACTAGTTTCGGCATGACGTCTGTACGTACATATGTATGTACGTACGTATCTCGCATAACTCAAAAACGATTAGCTGTAGTATTTTTTTTTAAATTTAAATATACTGATTTATCAATAATTATTAACCTAAGGTTGTGTAAAGATTTTTACAATAAATAATAATTAAATAATAACAATAAAAAAATATGGAAAATAATGTTTATATGAATTCATATTATATCAATATGAAAAACGTTATTAGTAAAATAAAATTTTCTGTAGTTTTCATTAAAAAAAAAAGTGTATATGTAATTTAATAGGCGCACAAGAAAGTCATGTAGTGTCCACATTAGATTTTTATTAACAGTTTTCAAATAAAAGTATTTTTTGAAAATGAAAATAATGAATTTAGTTCGCTTCTTCTTGACAGATATTTATTTTAACTAAATTTTTTCAAATTTTTATTTACAGCCTGTTATATTTTTGCAGGAATCTTAAGTAGATTTTATTAGCTGATCAATTAATTCTATTGTTATCCTCAAATAAACAATTGTACTTAAAAATGAGAAATTTTTACCAATATAAGAAATTAAAAGTTTCTTCTAAACATGATGGCATAATTTCAACTTTCGTAGAAAATGAGTAGTTTATTATGGAAAAATATGGAAGTATATAGGCAAATGCATTAAAAAATTTCTGAATTCAATAATAGAAAAAAAATGATAGCAAATTGTATGTTAGTTTAGATCATTTACAATAATGTGGTAACCATCAAAGACAGCAGAAAACAAACACATATTTATGTTAATGAAACCACTGGGTGTTTTATAGTTATACATTTTTTTCTTTAGATTATGATATAACAGGTTACTTAGAAAAGTGTCGTTTTTGTAATATTTTATCTAATATTATATAAAATTTGTTTAATTTTTGTATATTTTATGCACAAATTGTTTAACCAAAACTTATTATGTCCAGTAATATGTATTTTACTGTATTTTAAGGTAACTAATGAACAAGTACCTTAGAGCAGGAATAATAGTTTTTTTATTATTTATTGTTATCACTAATAAAACATCAAAATAACTAGAATATTAATTTGTTTTTTAAAAAGTCAATCAACAATATTTTGAAGTATTTTTCGTTTAGTAAGAATAAAATATAATATATACCGGAATTATAAAATAAAATAAATAATACCAAAATAAAATCAATATTTTTTCCTTATTGTTGGGGAGGAAGCCATATTTTTAACTATGCACAAATGACGGTAAAATTCAGAAAAACGTTGAAATTTTTCATATAACATATAATTTATATGTTGGATAGTTTTATGCTGGTTAGTTATATGCTGAAAAAACCCAAAACCCATATTTTTAAGAAAAGCGAATGATTTCAAACCTAATGCTTTGAATCAGTAACACTAAATCCCAACACAATCTAAAAAAAAAAAAACACATTTTTAATCATGACTTCAATACCAGTGAATTTTTAGTTTATTTGTACCAAATTACTTGTAATTTAAAGACCCATCCAATGAAATATCACAAGCTACATCGTCTCATTTAAAAAAATCATTTCAACCCTGAAAATTTAGAAAACATTTAAGGGAAAAATAATCTGTTGGTAATTTAAAAAAATAATTTTCACACAGTTTTAATCCACACATTATGATTATTTCAAATGGTTTAAAAAAGTACTACCTCAAATGGTTTTTCGTACCTATAGAGCGAAGGGGTGGACGGATTTCTTTTTTCACCAAAATTCATTATTTTTTTCGGGTTATCAATTAATGTAATTAATTGTTACCATTGTCACTTAAGTTTTTTAAGTTGGGGTTGTAGCGGAGAGGGTGGGTTCCACCCCTTTAAAAATAATTTTAAAAAGGTTCCCCCTGAGACTGGTATGTATGCCTGCAAACAGAAATACGATGGGACTGCAAAAGAAATACGATAGTTGTTGGTTAATAAATGTGGTAACTTTTCAAATGATCACCCGGTATATACATATATTCTTTCCAGATATAAGTAATAGTAAAGAAATAATGTAATACGATTCTATTTCAAGTTCTTCTCATTTATCGTAAGCGATTTTCAGGAATGCAAAGATAACCTACTTGGTTTTTGATTCTAAAAGTGTAATAAATATTTTTCACTTAAGCTACTCCCAACTCCGTATTTATAGTTTAATTTTGTACAAAACACGTAGTAGACGTTTTTAGACGTTTACATAAGTATTTCTAACACAATATTATAATCAAATTCAAATTTTTCTGAAAGCGTGATGACTGTAGTGAAACACGCTTTTAATACCGTACTAAAACCTGGTCAAAATAATTTTTTTTATATATAACACACTTACAGGATTACCATGTAACCTATTTACAAGTTATATTGATTTAAAGCATAATGAACCGATGATGAAGTTTCCGATTAAGAGATTGATAAACAGTTGAAAATGGTGTTGAAAAGAGTGGGTTGGTACGGATATCTGATGAAAATGTTGGATAATAGAGTGGCACAAAGGTTGTGGGTTAAGAAACAAGAAAGAAAAAATAAAAGGATAAGGGCAGTAGAAAAATTGAATGCACAATATTAACATATATGAAGAGAACAGAGTCCAAGAGTGACTGGAATAGTAATGTACAAGTAATACAGAACTTAAGATGCATAGACGTTTTCTATAGGATGTAAATATCGGCTAAAACAACGTTGACAAAAAAGTAACAAACTTACAACTATAACACATATGCTTATGTGAGTTGTTGAAGCGTAATTCTGTTGTCAGTGCATTTCTACAATTTGTTTGCGTTGTGTATAAATAGGTATCTTAATTAGACGATTGAAAAAAAATCGTTGCAGTATATAAGAGGAAAGCTATTTCCTGTACAGTTACAAGTATGAGTGCATATTAAATAGAATGTAGTAATTGCACAACTTTCCACTTTTCTTATCATTTTACTTTATGTATGTTCTTACTGTTACAATGTCATTACTGTAAAAGTGAAACTTAAAAGGTACTAAGTATTATAAATATGAAACATTTACCTTACTTGATTTTTTAATATACGCCTATATTTCTTCTTTTTAATATATGCGTTTTGTGTGAGTTAATACACAATTGAAATTCTTTCAATTAAACGAATTATAATTATCTTTGTGTTGGACCGGATTAAAAAGTTCATAATGGGATTATTTTTATATAAGCTTCTTAAAATAGTTGTTAAAATTTCCTTTAGTATACTTGTATATTTTTCTTTAATCCGTGTTTTAAATTGATTAATATTTTAATAAAATATTCATAGTTAAAAACCAAATTGATAAATAAATTAAACAATCGTACCCATTCCAGGCTTCCTATTTTATCGTTGAAGCCCTTTCTTATTATATAGTACTTTATTAGAATTTATATATATATATATATATATATATATATATTAAATTTTTTTTTTTTTAATTACATTAAAATAGTAATTACAATAATTACCATATTTGCAATGGAAGTTAAGTAAATGATAATAAAATAGTTTTATAAATCAGTCGGAATATAAAATTATCGATATTTTATTATATTATTCGTATTTTTAATTACACTGGTAGGGACGGAATTTTTTTGAAGTTAACACCGTTTCTTTAGCAGAAAACAGCATGTTTTACAAATTTTTAATACGTTTTTTGTTGCATTTAATATAATTTTTTTATTTATCTTGTTTCTGATTTGGATAAGTCTAATGAAAACAACGTATGGTTAAGAGCCGTCTGCATAAAAACGCAAAGGTAACTGCAATTTGATACATGTATGAAAAGAAATGCAAAAGAAACGACGTAGACTGCTACTGAACGTGGCTAATCCTATTTAGTAGGTGAAAATGTGTGATGTATTTTGTAAAAGTTTTTCATAAAATTTTAGAAAAGTTTTACATAAATACTTTGAAAATCAGTATGAGATTAAGTTGTGTTATTGAGTTGTCAGTATACAGTAGTAAGCAATGGAGAAAAAAAGATGAAAAATCCTTTAAAGATGTAATATTCTGTTTAAAAAACTTTTAATTATCTGAAAAAAGCTTACAGTAGCACCACCAGAAGAACTTCCTCTACAAACAAATCGATGAAATTTATAAAAAAAGTTAACCTTAAAAATAAATTTGATAGCGTATATAGATTGGATTAACAATCTTCTTTCTTTTTATTTTTTGAAATCTGTTATAAATAATGAAATCGCTAACGAGAACTAAAATCAACGGACTAACAATGGATCATTATATTAACTATTTGCATAAAATTGAAAGTAAAAGAACCATTAACAGTATATTAATTATTACAATAATAATATTCTATAGATAAAATTTTGTTGATCTAAATTATAATGCAGTAATATTTTATGATGATTTATTACATGATAGTTTTCATGTAGACAATATCAAACAATTATTTATGATTTGAAGATTAAAAATACATATCTCTATAAAACAAATAATGATAGACAATACATTTGTTATGGTCGCTGCATTTCATCTTCTAAAATGTAAATACTAATATTTCCGTTTCCTGTTTGTTGGGTATACGCTCTGGTTCTCATTTACAGTACTTTTCCAACGAAAGTATTTGAATAGTAACTGCAAGTATAGGAATTAACACTTAGCGCCCTTTTTTAAATTTATATTAATTGAGGTGACTTATATTCTAAATTCTGGTGAAACAACTTTTATAAATTCGACAGTTGTCTTTTTCTATAGACCGTATACATTTAAAATTTTAACAATAAAGTTAGTAAATTAAGCAACAAAAAAAATTCTACAATAAGGAAAAATTTAAATCTTTAATTAATTTCCTACGTTTAAATAAAATAATACGTTATAATTCATAATATTATTATAAACCTAATTATTATTATTATTATAAACTCCAAAAAAAAACGTTGTTTCAACATAAAACTGATATAAGGATTTATAATTTAGAAGAAACATATGTTTTATTAGGTATATATAATAGATAAGTTGGGTATAATGATTATTTATACAAAATTTAAATAAAAAAACATGTTATATAAACAATAGAATAATAAATCTTTTCCCTTATACTAAGCTAAGATAGTGCTGATTCTTTCCTCATTGTCGTCATCCATGTTCTAATTCCTTCCTTGAAAAGAAATAAAAATAAAATTATTTCCTTAGAAAAAATCGTTCTACTAGCTATGATAAAATTTATATAACATTTTACAAAAGTTTTTCAGGTTTTTTTTTAACTCTCCTGATATATATCAGCCATATTTCATCGTAATATCTTCAGACGGAAAATATGTATATTTCTTTACAAAGTTGTATCACTCTTGTCTCTCATCACTTCATATATCACTTCATCCATTATTGTATGTTTGCAGCAAATTTAGAATTTGATCTTAATTGACTGATTTTTTTTTGTTTTACTTTATTTTCACATAATTCTTCCTGCCAGCAATCCTAAATATCTATCTAACTGGTTCAAAAATATAATTTTAAATAAAATTGAACAATTTCACATAATTGAACTTAATAAGAAGATTATAGATTTAAATGTTAAAAAAAAACTATTGATAGATTGTATATTCTTTCGGAAAAATTGTGAGAGAAACACCAGTTGTGTATCGGGAATATAAAATATTCGGGCTGAAACAAAAACTAGAAATAATTGAAATAATGGTAGTCAGGTTGGAAGTAGAGAAAATTCTTCAAGTTTTTTCAAGTTTTAAATATATTTAAATTTCGTTCCCAGTTTTTAAATAATAAATATGCAGATTTTGAGCAAATAGGATTCCGATTATGGTCAAATTAAATGTTAATATATATGTTTTATTACGAGAAAATAAAATGTAATTATAAAAAATTAAGTAAAAATTTAATAACTAAGTAAATCACTAAAAAAGTTAACCAATTCATGAAATTAACTTCCTACCTTTCCAATCCACGTTACTATAAAATTTTGTAGAAAGGATCCATCTAGGACCCACATGTATATTAAAAATAGACATTAATAAATTGGATCCAAAATAGTAAATTTAAGATTTTATCAAATATTAATACTTCTCATACAATTACACAGCCAGAAAGTGACTAATAGTTATGAATATTTGCGTGGTTAAATTATTTTCTATCTGACAAAGCCTCAATTAAAAGTTTAGAAAGTTTTCAGATTGTTAGATACAACAACATTTCTAAGTTTTAGAAAGCCTATATGTGAACAAAGACTCAAATAACTCTCTCCCTCATTACATTACGGTCTATCATTTGTCCCAGAAGATTTAAATTTTACTATGTAATTTCAGGCTTATAGTAACCTATTAATAAAGGTCATTTTTTTTAGTTAGACTAATTTGATCATCCTTCAGCTGAAAAAAAAGCTGTTAACGTACACGGTATGAAAGTTTTAAAATTTTGAAAACTGAAGATGTACCGAAGTTATTATATTTATTTGAAAGAAAAGATATTAAAATTTTGAAAATGTCCGTAGAAGCACAATAGGATGATGTAAATAAAAAATATTTAAAGTAGACATCATTAGATCTAACTAAAAAAAAAAAATGACGTACCTTTATTAACTTGAGAATAACCGCTTACTTGAGAATAACTGATTTGGCTTTTTGCTGGTAATAACTGGGTACCTGTTTGCACGTTTTCTGATGAGGTTCAGGTTTGCGTTTTCATTTCAATCTGTTTTCCGTATATTTAAAAAATTATAAATATCTACTAGCGATCCTTTCCAAATCTATATAGTTCAAAACCTTTCGCAATTAACTGATGTATTGCTACAGCTCTGAATCTGATTACAGTTCTGTATTGTTACACCTCTAATTACAGTACTAATACTCGTATTAACTTTCTGGCTAACGTTTGAAAGAAGAAAAGATGAAAGATATAATTATTTTATCTATTTTGATTTTGATGCTAAAGTGTAAAATGTACTTTAGTAAAAGCTTATGAATTACTCTAGGAGATGTAATATTCAAACTATAAAAATGAAAATAATTAATATATATGAGGATATGAAAGTTACAGCATAGAGTATAAGTTACAGCGTAGAACATAGAATATACAGCATAGAGCATGAAGTAGATAGTATATAACAAATTAGAGTATAAAAAATTAAAATATATATGATTATGGCTTTAACTCTGAAGAATGAGGAAAGTAAAATTTTAGAACGGTTCTTGAGTGAAGATGTTAATTAGGCTACCACCAAGCTCTACAGAATTTTTTTTTCTAATGGTACTGAGATGTATAGGTATTTAATTTAAATAAATTAATCTATAAAAGTAAGAAATTAATGTGACAGAAGCGTTAATATTTTGCCA
The DNA here is from genome assembly GCF_047948215.1 of Lycorma delicatula. NCBI lineage: Eukaryota > Metazoa > Arthropoda > Insecta > Hemiptera > Fulgoridae > Lycorma > Lycorma delicatula. The sequence goes on along the minus strand of NC_134456.1, from coordinate 67,304,585 downwards.
AATATTAATTCACAGGTTTAATAAATCAATTTGTTCCTTTCTTGAAACAATATGATTCATTTATTTTAGTTGTTTTTTATTGCCTATCTATATTTAAGCAACCATTTATTGATATTCACCAATAACAAGGTATATTATGCAGACCTATAATAAATAAAAAAAGTAAACATATCCAAGCCTGTTTTATAGATGCATTTTTTTTTTACTAAGGTCGTCCGAATGAATTTTATCACAGAGTTTATGTAGTCACTTGGCTCATGTTTTGCTTTATGCACAACTACAGTTTACTGTGTCATTTTGCATTAAAGCAGAACTTCAGTCCGATGTACTTGTAAACCGAAAGGTAAAATGTCGTTGATCTAAAGGTCAAACACATAAAAGAACAACTGATTATTCATAAATAACTATGAAACTAAACATAATATTGTAAATTAGGTAAAAAATAGGCCTACATAATCTATTATACATGTTATTTTATTCGAGCAACGACATGATCTCGTCCACCAATGAATTTACTGTATTCGTATTTGAATTATGGGTAAATTCGTATTATTTCTCTTTACACGAGATGTTTATTTATAAACACATATATTCAAATATGTTTGTACTCACAAATATACTTGCGTATGCACACGCGTATTTAAAAAATTATTTAAAAAAATACTTTTTCCTTCTCTTATCAATATTAGGCCCCTTTCCTTCAAAATTAAATATAGTTTCTACATTAATTGAAATTAGAAACGTAATTTCAGTGATCTACGTAGTACTGTTATCTATCTTTCTTGTAACTCCCTTCATACGTCATTGTCAACGAAGTCACAGGCTTATTTGTAGAAATTCAGCCTGATGTACGGTTTAATTATGTGACAAAACGTCTAAGCATCATCTTATAAATTAAATTAAATACGTTTATTTGTTAAATAATTATAAACAAAACTCTTTTTTAATTATTGTTATGAAAATTAACGTCAAAAAATTAAAAAGATGGTAATTTAATACAAAATATTAATCGTAATATTCATTTTAATCGTTTATAACTTACTAAAATTTGGCCTTGTAATATCAAAAGCTTTATGAGTTAAAATCCTTTTTATACACAGAATATTTTTGTCTAGCGTAAATTTTTTTTTAATATTAAATTAATAACCCTTAACAAAAAAAAATAATTTTTTTCACCAAAAAAAATTTTGGTGAACAAAAAAAAATAATTTTTAAAAATTTATAAATATAAAATTTGAACGTTATTATTTTTAAATATGTATTATCATTTAATAAACAATACTAATTTAAAAAGAAAAATTATATACCTGATATTTTTACTATTTTATTTTCTAAAATAAGTTTTTGACACCTTTGAAAGAAGGTATATAATATTTAAAATCTTAATCGAATTTTCTAACGTACCTTCAGATTTAGATACTAATCTACGTTTATTTCATATAATTATGTGAAGTTCGTACATAACTATGTATGTTATGTTCAGTTTTTATTTACGAATTTCTTATGATGAGTTAGCGAGCACATTTCTTAAACATAAGATAAGTAGGCTTTGTAGTTCGAAACTGCTAAAGTTCATAATTAATTTAAATAATTTATTAACAAATTCTTGTAAGTGGTTCTTTAGGTAAAATGAAACAACAAAACAAAATTTATTATTAATAAACGGTCTTTTAGCTCATGATATTAAAACACAATATTTTAATCAAACTTTCGATTTCTACTATACTGATACAAATTTGTCAGCAATTATGTCCCTTGTGCGAGAACTGTTTATGTTCTCGTAACAGACTAGAATTAAGAATTATATAAAAAAACGTAATTATTTTAGTAAATATTGAAAAAGAATATACATGTCTGTATGAAATTATCTCTTCTATGATATAAAATTCAAGTACATGAATAAATAAATAATATTGATTAACTGGTTAAATTTATATTTAATCAAAGTATAAACTACAACGTGCACAACAAGCTTATTGATAAGAATTAAGGATTAAAATTGCATAAAGTAATTATAAATTATGGTTTATGGAAAACTATGTTAGAGGTTAAACTTTTATATGAACAATCTTAGGTAAAGAAAAGTCAAAAGACCAAATAAATTACTTAAATTCTTAATATTAATAATAAAAATTACAAAGCCCTAAGTAGATTCATATTAAAATTAACGAGGTAAATCAAAGAAAACAATTTATCCCAAGTTAATTTTACAAGTGTTAAAAAATATAGAAAAGGTGATATTTTATTTTAAAACATAGCTAAATATATTCAGTAGTTTTTCGTTACTGAAGGAGAAAAAATTGAAGTGTAACTGTCAAAAAAAGTAAAAATAGGCAGGTGAATGGTATAAGTATAACCATAATGTAGATAAAATGGAAAAGAAATAACTTTTATTTTAGGTAGACTGGCGCAATTGTAAAAAAATATTAAAAAAATAATGTAAGAATATATTAAAGATAAAAAGTAGAGAGGAAGAAGAAGAAAAAGAACATTAGAAGATTACAAACAGTGATTGCTTAGAGCAGTGTGCTGATTTAGAGTTACGCTGTGTAAAAAATTTTAATCCTTAGATAAAGGCAGCAATGTTCAAAATCAAACAGATTTTGTTTTTTTTTTTCAATTTACTCTAGCTCTACCTACCCATTGCTAATATGTTCCATCACTCTTCGTGAACATAAACAAATCGTTCGTTTTTTTACATTTTAACATATCTTGTCATTTTTACTTTAGGTGTACATATGATAAAATTTAATTTTATAAAATACTTTAGCATAACTTTGTTCATTTACTAACTAATCTACATTAATACAGTGCGAAGGATTGTACAAAGTAAATAATTATTTAGTATTTAAGAACCGTTTGAAAACTACTGAAATATTAGCTCTTATTATGCACATGTACAATTTGCTTTTTTAAGATTAAACAAAAAAAGATAAGTAAGATAATCAAAAATTAAAAATTATTAATAAACGATGTTTACAAACGAAGATTTATCAAAACGTTTACAGCATTTGACCAAAGGGTGAAAACAGTGACAACAGCTTAATGAACTGAATTTCATAACTATGGTACATAATCTAGCAGTTATCTCAACCGGTTCGCTAGCACCAGCTGCCAAATCTCCTGTAAATAATCATCATTTTCTTGTTTTATCCTGCTTATAAATTAGCGAATGTCAAATTTCCTTTAAATAACGGCTTCATTTAATACTGATTATAATGCATTATTTTCTGTAGTCACCATCTAAAAGAATATTTAAAACTAAATTCCATGAACTACGTTCAATGATGATTTCAATCTTAAGATTATTGAAAATTGATATAACGTGCATTCAAATTTAAACTTATAAATATTTTTCTTTTGTCTTTTTTTTAATTTTTGTTAAATAATATTTGGTCGTGGTAAAATGCAAGTATTTAGATTCTACCGCTTTTTATATTTATTATATTATATTAAAGAAACTGAACCAAAATTTAGAAAAGAATATTACGCGTAAGGTATCGGTATTATTTTATGTAACTTTACTAGGTAGTTTTACTAAATATAACCGATTATAAAGATAATGAATTTATATAAATACTTGTACGTTTTAAAGATCTAAGTGTCAAATTAATACCACTTTGCCCTCTCTTATACATTTTACTTTGCTTTTAAATTTTTGTAAAACATTATTAATGCTAAATGACAAAACTCAAAATGTTTTTGTAATACTTAATGTATATTGTATATAGATTGAAATTCCTAATCAACTTTTTATCCTTAAACTCTTTACAAATTACACAAAAAATTACAACATGAAATGGCAATTTGAAAAAGGTTTCATGAAAAATCAAATTCAACGTTAAATAAATATAAAATTAGATTTTATTTCCATTCAAGCAATAACAACGAACGACTAGCAAGGGATAGGGAATCTTTGAGAGCTGCATCAAACCAGTCAAATGACTGAAGACAAAAAAAAGCAATAACAGATAATGTATTCATAGTTCAATGTAATACTTTATTTTAGAAAATTTAGCCCATTTTTTTATTTATTTACAATAGAGCGTGTGTTTATGTATGTATAGATGTGCAAAAATACATGCATATGTACAGTATGTATGTGTAGAATTTATTGCTTACAAAGAAAATTTATTGTACATTATTATACTAATGAAAAAGGAAGTGAAGAATACACTGCTAATTAAAATTATGCTTATTTTTAATTACGATAAAAATTTTTTTTTTATAAGGTATTCGAAAAAAGTATTTCTCGTTTTCTGTCATGTTATGATTTTGCTAAAACCAATACTGTTAAAGTGTATTTAAAAAATCGACGACTATGTTCAATGCAGTCGTAAAACTCATAACTCCGGTTGTTACTATAAAATTTCATCAATGTAGACGCTTATTACCCGTATTCTTGCAGAACCAAATACGATTTTAGTATCTTTTTAGTGGTTAAAAATATCTCATATCAGTATGTTTTCTTATATATTTCGTACAAAAACTATATCCGAAAAGTTACAATTGCTTTTAATGGAAATTTAAACAGAGAGAATAAGGAATGGAGGATAGTTGTAGTAATTTTACTGTCACAGTTTTATAACATGCCTAAAAATAATTTAGTAAAAGCCGTATAATTTAATTTGATTAGTGAAAAAATTATCAGCTTCAAAAATTAAGAATTAGAAAAACATTTTTCTCAACAATGTTATCTTTAGCAAAAAGAAATTATTAACGCATCAAAGTATATGATAACGAGCTAATACTTGTCTTTCTTTTGAAGCAATGAATAAAGATTGTTAGTTAAACTGTCATACACTTTCTTTAATATAATTCTCAGTATGAATTACATGTTTCTCAAGATACTAGTGAAATTAATAACAATAATAATGTAATAACGACATTCACAGTAAAGTAACCTTGAAGTGAAAGTAATTTCAAATTACGTGTGAGAAAAAAATTGTTATAATAATTTACTAAGCAGTAAGATTACAATCAGAGAATAATGTTGTACTTTTATTCTTTTTTGTTTTTATATTTCGCACACACACACACACACACGCACACACGCACACACACACACACACACACACACACACACTCACACACACACACACATGTTGTATGTATGTTTATATATATATAAGTTTTAATTTTAATAATATTGACTTTTGCAGGCGCAAATTTTGGGTATTTTATGGTTTACATCGCAATTAAGGACTGCTGTTTCCACACCACCTCCTGGATATGTTAAAAAACCAGATACCGATCTCGTAAGTAATGATTAATTTATTTAAAATGAAAAGTTAATATTATATGATCTTCACAATGGTATTATTTATGAGTCAAAACGTTTTGATCTAAGACAAAACAGTTTCTTTAGAGTTAGAAAATGGATAAATGCATCCTGAATTCAAAAGATGGAGTTGGTTCCAATTCAATAAGAATAACAAACGGTTAATATTTTGATATATAACTACCAAGAAGTTATTAAGAAAACCTTGTATACTCTTTTTGAATTGTAGTTTATTTATAAGACGACTGTTACTTCAACTCTAATAGAAGAGTTGAACTTTATGTTACTTCAACTCTAACAGAAGAGTTGAAGTAACATACAGTTCAAATTCAAACGTTATCCATAAAACATGATTGATCTACATATCAAGACTCTGTGAGGGAAATTCTATCATAAAGGTAGTGAGAAACTGTATTATTAATGTAGTATAACCATTTTATAATTCATCTTACTTTCCGTAGTCAACTGATTAGCAGCAACTGAAATTGTTTTTAGCTGAAAATAACTGAAAACAGCAATTTTTCAGTAGCAAAGCAATTTGAATTTTTCAAAATATTTGAATAGAATAGTTTTATATTTTAAATATAATTTTATGTAATTTACATTGGGATTTAAGGTTTTATTGTGTTCTTTCTAGTTGACATATTGCTCTACGGACAGCAATAAGTCTCTAAAGTTATTGCATATTATCATATTAATGAAAAAGGAAATGAAGAATACAAAGCTAAGCAAATGTATGCTTATTCCTATTTATTTAGGTTTTTTCCAATTTTGATATCTGATTATTTTAATTTACCTTACTTTCTTTCTGTCCCGTGCTGGGGAACAATTTTTGAAAGAGTCTAAAAATATCTATCTCCGCTCGGGAAGACAATTAGCTCTCTACGCTACTGTACGCAAGTTTTAAGTGCTAATCTTATTAATAAATTTAATTTATTAAATTAATTTGGCTTGACATTGTTTGTTTAATAATCAGTATAAAAATCAAATAGGGAACTTCAGTTACAATTGATAAATAAAAATATTTAATGACGAATAGCTTACATACTGCCGAAAAAACCCGGAGGGAATTTGGCGTTTTATAAAGTATTTTGATGTGAATTAAAGTATGAAAATTTGATTTTTCTGAATGATTTTCACGAAACGTAAACTGTAGAAAGGTATTGTCGGATTCTTTCTGCTTCTGATGCTATTAAAAATATAGCATAAGTAATCAAAATTGTTAAAACAATGCAGAACAAACAAAGTAAATTTACTGTTTCTATGACAGGAAATTAATTTTCTTATTTAAAAGAAATCAAAAATCCCTTTAGATTCTTTAAATATTAAATTAATGTTACATAGAATACATAGAATATGTTACAAAGAATATTAAATACTTAAAAAATCTAAGCGTACCTTAATTAACTACAATGTAGTACTTTTAACATTATTTAATACACTTGAAATTACTCTAATTTAGAAATTCCCTACCGTGCAATTTCGAGTTTCATTTTAAGATTTTTATTATTATTATTATTACGGGATTAACTAATTGATATGAAATTTTTAATAGAAAGTATAATTATATAATGTATAACCAATATAACCAATTTGCATTTATAACCAATATAATATGCATACAGTAATTTCCAATAAAACATCAGGTATGAGGATCCATTAGTTGTGTTTCCTGGTAAAAGTGTGCAACTACCTAAATGAAATGTCACTTTAACATTTAAAACTGTTCAAGAAAAACCAAGTATACACATTTTTTTTTTGGAAAATATTTAAAAAAATAGGTCACCCATTAACAAGTAGGAGTAACAGTAAATAACGAAAAAGTCCTTTTAATCCATTCTGTTTGGTCCTGCGGTGGATTGTCTGCATAGAAATTATTGTCTTTATATAACGAGTTTTGAAAAGAGTTCATTAAAAATAAATAAACGTAAGAATATTGAAATGAATATATTAAAAATTTCCAGGAAAATATAATATGTAACGAAAATATTTCTCTGAAGTTACACTTATGTAAAAATCTGAGCTATTCTTGAATAGATTTTAATAAAATAAATACAAAAACAAATCTCTTAAGTAAAATTTGGTTATCTATCTACGAGAACGTAGTTTATGTTTAACATGGTAAGCAAATTATCAAAATCACAACAAAAATAATAAAGTATAACTGATATAAAAAAAGTGGATTGAAAGTAAAACATCATAAAAATATAAGATTTTATGGTTTATCCATTATTTTTAAAAGATGAATAAAAATTTTATTTAAACACATTTAAAATCATAATTTGTGGAAATAAATAAGGGCACACACACACACACACACACACACACACACACACACACACACACACACACACACACACGTAGATGTGCGCTTTGTGACGGATTTGAAAAGACTTGTGATGTAACATTTTTATCAAATACATTTACAAAAGCAACGAAAACAAAACTTAAATATTTTGCAAAATAATCGCATTAAATTTTGTCTCAGTGATACAATTAAATTAATTTTTAACTTACATAAATTTTAAAGAAGAAAGAGTTTCAATAAACAGCATTATATTGAATACACTACATGAAAAAAGAAAATTTTGTAACAAGAAACAGAACTTCAAACTGTAACAAGCACGTTTAACACAACTCACAGACGACTGTATAGATTCGTAATTTTCCGGACATGATCGTGCGTACTCGTACTGCCTTCGACTACACTGATATAGCATAGCTAGTCTGCACAAGAGAAGATGTTTACTATCTGATACTGTTAAATGTATATTGAATAAAAATATATGTACATATACATTTATTACAAACTTACAACTTACTCATACATATTCTTAATCCCAATATTTTTATTAATATACTAAAATTTTATAATAATTCCTAATGCACAAATACTATTAAAACACATAATTAATACAAATATATAGATACTATTTTATTATTAATTTAAATATTTTTTTAATATACGTTGTATGATCGCCTAAAAATCTAAGTACATCGTACATCGTACATCATATAAGTACACTATATATTTAGTATAAAATGTACACGATAAAAAAAATAAGATAAATGTTTGCTTGACTGGAATAATCTGAAAAGATGCTGAACCTGTTTACGTAATTCTTTCACTGTTTTGTTAATAATGACTAATTTTCACCCCAAATTTCTAAATATTAAAATCAATAATATATAAAAGTCTGAATGCAAGAAAACCGTTTATGTGAAGTTCACAAAAGTGTGGAAAATTGATCATGATTAAACTTAGCGTACTATGCCTTTGTAACTAGTTGAAACTTAATTTTTCAATATTTAAGTAAGCTAAAACATTACAGGATAATCTTACAATACTTTCAATCTGTTTTCTGTTAAGAAATATAATTTCATTATTGATTATATTGTTCAAGAAACTGAAACAAAAAACCAATGAATGTATTTTTCTGACTTCGTTTCAACCCTATAAAAAAACACCTCAAAAATGGTAAAAATATGCTATAGTAACTTCCTAATCTTTTTTTCATGTCGCGCAATTTTCGCGTGTTGGGCGTAATCTCATTTTATAAACCGTTTTTCAAGAAATATTTATTTTGGACAGGGATGGTTATTTTGAAAAAAAAAATGGTATGCTCGTTTCGATAAGCTTAATAAATATAACTTTTTACGTGGACTAATTACGAAAGAGACTTTTGGGAAAAACATATAAATACTTCTTTTAATTTTTTTGCTCATAATTTATTCATACAATAAATAACATTACAAAAATTAAAATTTCAAAATGAAAATAAATAAATATTTTCAATACGTTTTAAATTTATTGTTTTTGTATTTCAAACTCATTTCAATGATGAAAATACGTCCCATACTCTTTAGTGAAAAATGTTTTTAGTGGATTTCCAAATAATTTGGAAATCGCTACTGTGCTCGGTTATGTTTATATAAATATGTATGAAAAAATCTTTTCATTCACTCTACCGGACGCAAATCTTATTTGATCTTGACGAAATTTGGCAGAGTAATGTAAACCTATTTCGAATTGAGTCCTATTGAGTTTCAAGCAAATCGGTTCAGGAGACCGAAGTTAGAGCCGAAAATTGAAGTTCTCATATACCTTTTCGTTTTTTAGGTAGATTGCATAAGAAAGCTACCTATTGTAATGGGTACCATAATTCGCCGGAAAATTTCGACATATCATCGCTCTTCACATCTCCCAGACCCCAAAACCACCGTCACCTCAAAAGTTTATAAATACATGTGTGTGTGTATATATATATATCGTTCAAATTGATACATAAAATATAACAATCCAAAATCTCGGTCGAGTTCGTTAATGGGCAAAATCGGACCATGGGCGTGAATATGAAGGGGCCTTTTTTTCGAAAAAAACAAAATATCGCTATAACGTTTTTATTAAGTAAAATATCCAATTCATTTAAAGTTACTACTATTCTTTGTATAAGGGCCTAAAACTTATATAGTAAAGTTTTTTGATATCACCAATCATTGGCCCACGGGGTAGAAAAAATGGGGTTTGGAAGGCAAAAAAAATTATACCTTCATTAATAGGCACAGTATCGAATCGGTTTAAAGTGGTCGTTAGTCCTCTAAACATTATCTAAATTTTTGTCTGAAAAAAATTTTGATATGACCAACCTTTACGACAAGGGATTACCAAAATATGGCTGAAATTATAAGCTGGAGCTTGTCGTATGCTAAACATGTGAACCTTTGTTTCACATGCAACCAATGTCGTATTAAGTCAATTTGAAGTTTTTTTTAACTTTAAGATGGACACTTTTTTTATCCCCTATTCAGCACCGGTGAAATCTACCTTCGCCTTCTGGCGTGCCGAAAGGGATTTTTTTTGTACTGGGCGTAATTTATAATTGATTTTGATGAAACTTGGTAAGATGATGTAAATCAAGTAGAAATAGAATTTATTTATTTCCACTAATTCTCAAACTCCGGTTTCTAGAAACCGGAGTTAGAGGGAAAAAACTGGATTTTGGGGTATGTATTCATAGTTAATTAAAACCGGAAATCCACTATTCTGACGCACTTTCTGCGACAGTTATTATAAGTTGTACCCACTTCAAATATATTTTATCACAAATTTTAAGTAAAATAATTTAAAGGAATAAATTTTTTAACAGACTAATTTTAAATTTCTGATCGAGGAATCCCTTTCTCGAAGGGATTATTATTTGAGATTATTTTCAATAATTCTTTTATTACGAACTGTTTATTTACTATATGAAGAGTAGAATCACCATCAGTCTGGTACTGTAACAATAATTAGATTAATTTTTATTTATAAATATTAGTTATTACGTACATTTGCGAAGTCGGTATTTTAAAACATGTTTACCTTATTATTTTTTTTTTATTACATGAGTTTGGTGCTCTACAATGCAAATAGAATTCAACACGTAAATGATCTGTTGCTTTTTTTTCGTTCACATTTTTTTCTAGCAATAATTCAAAACAATCTGAATAGATTTAAGCTGCGTTAAGGATCATTCAGTAGTACTCTTGTAACGACCATCTTTTTTATATCTCCAATACACCTATTAGCAAAACTGGAGGATCAAAAATAGCTTAAAATATCTTTCCGTGAAATCCAAAAATACCATTTTTTTTGGTTTGTTTTACCTCCGGGTCCGCAGTCAAGCATTTCATTCTGCAGAGGATGAGATGAATGTTTTGTAACGTGTATGAAAAATGTCATGCCTGACCAGGATTCGGACCCAGGACCTCCGGGTTAAAGGTCGAGACACTACCACTCGCGCCACGGAGGCCGGCAATCCAAAAATACCAATCCAAAAATACAGTTACAAAATGCATTTTTCAATAAATAACTGCTAACAATTAAGTAGTTACTCCTTTCTAGTTTAATAAAAATATAGACATTTTAAGATATCTGATTATGTGAAATTAAAAATCATAAGCCCTCATATATGTGACTCGAATATTACGAAAACAAATGGGTGGTTGCATCACAAATAATATCTGAAAAATAAATTTAAAAATGTTCAGATGACTGTTTACCTAGTGAATACCAATGATTTCGTTAATTTTGATAATTGTTGACTGCGTAGATTTACTACCTATTAAAACAAAATTGATTCTTTTACTTAAACCTTTTCTTAAAAAAATTTTATTTTTTATTCATTTTAAAATATAATATTCTGTTTTACAAAAACACTTAATTCTTCAGTATCAAATATTTGATATTTGAAATAATTGTACGAGTATATATTTTTTTTAAATTTTAATCTATTTGTCATAAATAATGTTTATTAATGTTTAATTTTAATAATGTTTATTTTTTCGGGATAGAGAAATATTTATAACAAAGAAGTCTTTTGAAAATGATTTCTACAGCCTTAAATGTTTTATAGCTAAATTTTAAATGTCATTTTCTTGTGTTAATGTGTCTCTTATTTCATTTTTTTTTTGTTTAAGTGGATCAATAAGGATGCTTTTTCTATTAAAGGATTTTAAAATTATAAAATTTGTTATAAGCTGGAATAAAAAGAACTGAATAACTTTTATACGCTACAATTCTTGTTTAAAATCATTAACATAAAGCTTTTAAGTTTGTAGGGAAAAATACACACGAAACCAGGTTTCAATCCAATTAAATCTGAACGAACTATTTTCTTTTATTTGAATTGGTATGACCGTACTTTTGGTAGCACTAACCATTTTATTATAATTTACTGCATTGTCTCATGAACGGTCAGCTTGACAATGAACAAGGCTACAACTGAACTCTAATTGGACGTAAAGAATGCTGTAAGACAGAATAAACTTGACAAAACAAATGAAAGTATACTGTAAAATATTACTCATTTTAATGTGTACATTTACAAAATAAACTAATATAATATATATATATATTAAACTCAACCTTTTTCGTTCTCTTTTTTTATTGACTCCCCTTTTAAAATAAAAGAAAATGCATTTAGACATTTTGACTAAGCTATCTACTATGGCCATTCATTATTTTATTACAAAAATAAAATTTTGTTAGAAAGTGCATAAAAGTGCCAAAAAAGGCAAAGTTTTAATGGATTAAAATGCATCCCGAGCAAAATAATTTTAAGATATAAATCTCAGTTTAAAGGTACACAATATTACATTATTTTAGTAACAAAATAATCAGGTAACTTGACAGTCAATTATAATCAAAATCAAAAATCAAAAATAACCGAGATGGAACTCATTTGAATTATTTCCTTATTTTAAATTTGTTACTATTTGTTATTATTGTTTTAGTTTTACTTTTCACTATATTACTATCTTATTCATTTATTTTTTTTAATGAACCTGAGGGTACTTTTTTTAACTTATATTTACAATTACTCGTATAAACCATATAAATACATTTTAAAATATTGACTAATATTAAATTTTTATTTTTTATTTTATTAGGTCCATTTTATATTTTAAATGTAAAATCAGATTTTTTAAATTATTTTTGACTTGGTTGACTTTAATTTTACCCAAACTGAATAAAGTTATACCTTTATTTTCTTTAAAAAATAAAAACTCGTTGAAAGTTACAGAAATATATTTTGAATGGAAAATCCAATTCTCGCTATTTTTACCTAACTGTAGAAAACTTTCTACATTACAAAAGAAACTCATCATAATCGTCAGAGTTAGGCTTTTGATAGTATGTATCTGATTACATAAATATCTAGAATGAAGTTTTGTTTGCCATAGTGTTTAATTTAAAATCGGTTCAAATTTACTGTAACCATAAATAGATTTGAGTACAAAAAAAGATATGCAGAGATCTACTGAAATCCTTCAAAAAAGTTGTACATGTATACATATCTTACACAGTATACATAAATATACACTAAACATAAATAAGTATATACTAAAATAAGTCCAAAGATCATTGATAAAAGTCCCAAGTTCAGAACGTAAAAAGTAAAGAAAACACCAAAAATTAGTTTTATGAATCACACAAAGAACAACAAATCAAAGTAACAGTGAAACAAATCAAAGAACCAATAATAGTAAGTGACAAAATTAAATGAAAAATTATGACGATGCAAAATCAATCTCACCTAGTTGCTGATTCACCTAGAATCTGGGAGAATTTACAAATCTAATATATTCAGTAGCTTTAGGCGCCTATTATCCTCGTTGTTAACCAGGAGGTTAACCGTAAGCCAGTTCACATTTTGTACATTCTCAGTTTCTACCTTGTACCGAATCGTTCTTGAACGATTGGTAAACCAGATAATCGTATATTTCAATGTTTTTCGCAAACAACGGTGTTTTTGTAATATTTTTTCAAAAATTTGTTTTGGAATCTCTGTACGACTTCGATGTTACTCTCGCTTGACGAACCCCGCAGTTGGATTCCGTAGGTCGAAATCGGTGAATAAAGGACCGGCAAATAAAGCAATTGCTTGATAGATAATGGTAGTTACGACCCTCTGCCTAGCAACCAGATCATCTCCCTGAAATTAATATTAAGCTGCGTCCTTTTCCCAAGAAAATGGCGATCCAGATGTAATCTTTAGTATCGCACACTGCCAGCATGCGGCATGAAAACGCCATTAAGTTGAACTTGCGGAAGTTACCCTTCTCATCGCAAACATAAAATGCGTAGATTTAGCTGCTTCATCTTACATCTAGCTAGCCACTCATTAATTAAAACAGTACAGTACATAGTTTAGCAGAAGCTATGACAGAGTCAGCACCCACAGCCAAGATTTCCATGTCATCCGCAAACGATGCGACGATTTTTAGGTAAAAATGCTACAGAATGTTAATGAAGACTAAGGTTTTTTCTCGTTGACAATGAAGTAGTTGTTATCGATTTGTTATTATAGGAGTTTTACATTGACATTTTATTTATTTCCAAAAAAGTTAGAGTTAAAAAATTAAATGTTTCAATGTGTTATTTATTTATTTTTTTTTCATGTAACATTACGTGAACGTAGGTTTGCAGAGGGGTTTACAAGGTAAAAAAAGCTACTTTTTTATTACAAAAATACACCTATGAGAGAGAGTTGTATTATAATTTAAAGTATTTTTAGCGTGGAAAACGAAAAAATATATATACATCATATTTTATTTATTCATTTATTCATACAAGAATACCACTGTATTCAGAAAATACTTTCAGCGGATTCTTTTTCTTTTTTTCTTTAAATATTACTTTCATCAAATTTACTAAAACGGAAATAGTATGTTTGAGTGATGACTGTAATAAAACAAGTTGGTAACATGTTGGTTCATTTTTTCTTGAATCTGGAAATCATTTACAACGTTTTATATAAAATATCAAAATCTGGAAAATGGAACTTACTGACTATTTATTATACATTGTTTTCAACTCATGTGCATTTGAGACAAACTAATTTATTATATGCAGCAAAAATACGTGTCAAATTTAGTTTATAAAGAATTTAACTTTTACAGGTAAGTGCTCCTATAATCATTTATAACTGTCAAATTGGTCCACTAGCGAATAGGCCGATAACTGGACTTTCCTTATCATACGAAAGCCTACATATTTCTGGTGCCATATATCGGTTGTAGGTGAACAAAAGGGTTAACCCACCAGGTTGGTCTAGTGGTGAACGCGTCTCCCCAAATCAGCTGATTTGGAAGTCGAGAGTTCCAGCATTCAAGTCCTAGTAAAGCCAGCTATTTTTACACGGACTTGAATATTAGGTCGTGGATACCGGTGTTCTTTGGTGGTTGGGTTTCAATTAACCACACATCTCAGGTATGGTCGAACTGAGAATGTACAAGACTACACTTCATTCACACTCATACATATCAACCTCATTCATCCTCTGAAGTATTATCTAAACGGTAGTTACCGGAGGCTAAACAGGAAAAAGAAAGAAAAGGTGAACAAAAGGAGTAAAGAAGCACTCTTAAAACAGGTACTCTAAGTCAATTCCAAGAATATGAAACATTACATGTTAGATTGACTTAAAGGGGAGAATGAGCATTAAAAAATAAAATACAAACTTTTGGCTTCCCAATCCCTTCTTCTTAGCCCGAAAATAGATCGTTTGTAATAATTACAAGCCAGTCAAAATAGAGCTAATTTCCATGCATAAAAGTGTCACCTTCAGTGTTTTCTGTACAGATGCTAAAAAAAAGAAAAAAAAAAACATTATTATTTCTCAGAAAGGAAACAGCAATTACTAGTAAAATTTGCTTCTTTAATCCTTTCCATACTCCAACAGACTACAACAGACTACAAATATATATATAACTTCCGGTAGAAAACAGCTCACTGTATATACTACCGCCATTTACAACTTTTACACTATGACCACTACATCACGTAATATTATGAAAATTGAATAAGTTAGTTATTTGCACGGCTTGTCCTTTTTTTTAAATTTGTATATTCTCAATATTGCATATTTATTTTGGTTGTATATTAGAATGTACTTATTTATTCATATTAATTCTATTTTCAAGGTCCTCATGAGATTAAATAAATTAAAAACTCATGCAAATATAAAAAACTAGCTGACCCGGCAATGCTTCGTAATTGCTAGATTATAGAGTATATTTATAAATTAAATAACCAATATTAAAAGTTTGATAAAACATTAAAAAACTGAACATTACGGGACTTCACAAAATTTAACCTTTCACTTTTACCTTTTTTCCCAATTTCCCTATTTCATTATTTCCCTTTTCCGCTATTTCTTTGTTTCCCTGTTCCCTATTTCTGTATATATTTCACAATTTCCCCCTTTTCTCTTTTCCCCGTTCCCTTTTTCTCATTTTATCCGCATAAATCGGCCCAGTAGTTTTTTAGTCCACAGGGAACACACAAACGAACATTGCCTTTTATATATATAAAAGAAGAAAATCTATATGTATACTTATTTGTTTCGTAAATATGTCGACACCGGCGCCACCTAACGGGTTTACTTTTTGCAAAAATTTTTCTTTTCACATAATGAATATATATTCTGAATATGAGTCAAATCGGAACATAAATGCAATTTTTCAAAATAACTGGACCCCAGCGCGAGCTAGCGGGTTCAAACTAATTCAGAAATCTTTGCTGGTCTGCACACAACTCACCAAATTTTCATCGTAATCGGATGAATGTCATAGGAACGCATACGGGATAACAAATAAAAAAAATTCATTTTTATATATATATATATATATATATATATATGAGATTTAAACTATAAAGAAAAATTCCACAAGTGAAATTATTCCAATACATAACGATAAAAATATTTATTTCCTTTCTAAACTTACGTAAAATGTTTTTGAAACTTTCCATATCGTTAAAAATTATTGTTCGACCTGTATTGTTTTATTAAAATGTATACAAAAAGAAATATGAATTTCTAAAGAAATGTAAAATTACCATTGAACTATTTCTTTTTGTTAAGATCAGACAAAACGATAGTTAGGCTACAGAATAATGAATGAATATATTTTTAAATCACTATAGAATCTAACGTTTATAAAATGAGAGGTACTAACTGAAATACAATAGTATAAATAATAACTTAAATTCAATTCGCTTACCTTCTCTTTAGTTACACATATTTACTTTAAATAACATAAATAAACAATTTGTTTTGAAAGAAGATTATCTGAAAAATAACAGATTGTAACTGATGATATTCAATAATTAAATTCGTTTTATTTCTTTAATATTTTAACAGAAACAGAATTATTGGAATAGGTTTAAAAATAGCATTAGTAAGATCCTACCAATAAAAATATTCTAGTGGTCATGTTCCTGTTTAGATATTTGCTAACCAATGTTTGCTGTTTATTGCCTAAATTTTTTGAACACTTAGTTTACTTTTATAGTTGATGCAACTATAAAAAAACAATGAAAAAAATCCTATCTACGAAACTTAAAATAAAAAAAAAGATTAAATATGTAAATAACATTCAAAGACCTTAAAAGAAAATCACCGATTCGTAATCAAGAGGCTTAATTAATATAAAGAAATTAACGAAACAACTATCAGCCTCATAAAATTTTACATACATTAATTTTTTTTTTCGTATTCATTAGAATAATTATATAATTTATTTCAACCTCGCTAGCATAGTTCAAGAGTCTGAAAGCTGTTTCAATATCAATCAGTCTTTACGAATTTCATTAACTAGAGTATTTAAATTCAAATTTCTATCATCGAACTTTCAAATTAATGGTGAATTAATCATTAAAAATAAACAACAAAATCTTGATATAATTATGGTCCATATAAAAATAAATTCTGTAAATTTTAGCAAATAACAGTCAGGATGAATATTTAACTATCACACAACTTCTAAAGGTAATTTTAACTAAACATACAGGATTAATTTCTTTAAGTTTTAAATATTAACAGTAAGTTAATTAAAACTTTTACAGGATATTCGTTATTTAAACGTTTTTATTTTAACTCTTTACTTTTTTCCGAGATATTCATTAATAAAATAGACCCAATAATTAAAAACAGATGCAATTCGATAACATTTTTTATTTGTCTTGGCAGATAATAATATCTACGTTTAATTAATGTATCTACGCTTATGATGCAGACTGAAGTATTTTGTTACAAAAAATAAATAAATAAATAAATTTAAAAAAGTAATTCTAAAAGTTTTCAATTGCATATTTTTATATTTATTTTGAATTTCCAAACGAGATCAGACAATATGGTAAATTTAAAAAAAAAAAATGAGAAACTCACTTTTTTGCCAACTATTAATTTACAAGATATAAATCACCAAAGACAAGCTGTTTATCTTTATTGAAGCATGCAAGACCAATTAATTTTAACAAGCAAAAACTTTCACAGAATTTAAATTATATTTTTTAAATTATTTTTTTAATTATATTTAACAACTTTTGAATATAACATTAAATTATAAACAGACAATAGGAGGAAATAGTAGTTAACTCCGTAAGATATAAGTAAAAAAAATCAAACATAATCCTAATTTATTCACTACACATTTCTACAAAATTTTATAACACAGTTTTTTTTTAAAAATAACTGATGGAATACCCGCGAAATATTCCTTTGTATTCAGGATTTTTTAACTTTAATGAGCTTTAAAATCATGCAAAGCACATTAACTTTTTTCTAATTCTTAATACTTTCTTTGTAATTCATCCAACAATTATCTTAAATATTTGTCATTTACTGGCCGGTCCTTTTTAGCTTATACATTACAAATATTCCAATTTTAAATTATTATCAGAGTTTTAAAAAATTTCGTCATCCTACTAAACGAAAGAATAAACTTTCTTATATAAAAAAACCAAGTTACAACTAGGAATGAATGAAATTTTAAAATAATATCTCATTTACTTTGAAATAAAATAAAATTATGTAATTAAACTATTTTACAACAAACAATATTTATAAAGTAAATTCTAATCTGAAATTATGCTTTGGTTTCAGATTATTAATATTTTTTATGTAATATCACATTAAAAAATGTCTCTTTTAGATAAATGAATAACAGGAAAACAATAAATGCTTATCTATTGTAAAAGTACGTCAATATTAATTTTAAAATATTAGTTCTAAACTGTGTAATTAAACTGGAAAAACAACAATTGGAAACAAAATTTGTCAAGAATAAAATCCAAAGGAATAATGAAATATATTTACATAAATTCATAACAAATTTCTTTTATGACCACTATTATGTTTGTTATAACTTCATTAAGATCGTGATTTTATGCTTGTATAATATGCATGCAAGTTTTTTTTAATTGAAAATGTTTTTTTCTGTTATTGTTTTCGTAGTAAAATTGAAAGCATTGCACCAACAGATTACTCGTAGTAACATTATTTTAGATTTAATTAAGAGCGCATAATCTCAAACTTTTTCTATATGAAATATTAAAGAAATAGACTAAGAGTATGTTATAGTGAACATTAATGGTACAAGACCAAATGTCAACACAATAAATAAAAAAAACTTACTTAATCATTTTATTAATATAATCTTTATACGAGTAATACGTAAAAATTATTAATTAAAATTACTTCCAAATTTCTCTCAACTGAGGATTACTCTCAAACAGCGTTAAACTGAGATCCAAAGTACAAAATTACTACAGTTTATATGCATTTCCTAATTATAAACGTCATACTTGAACTAAAATTCCGAAAGATTTTTCTATAAGAATTTTCCAGAGTGAAACTCACGCGTCTCCCCCACATCCTCGCGCGCTTGTGCGTGAATGTATCATTTTGAAGATCGCTTTATTAAAATATCCATTTAATGATAGGAAATTAGGAGACAGATACACTTTTTTTAACATATAACGAATAATTTTATTTTTAATTTAGTTTGTCTGAACTTATATAGTAAAAATTCCCTATACAGCATAAATGGAAAGAATTAAATATAAAAATGATTACACGGTTGCTTTCTTTTTAAGACGTGACTATAATTTTTTCAACAATAGACAGCGGATAAGCAGATGGTTTGGTATTACTCAGCAAAATTTTTAACCTCAATAGCAAAACTCGACGGTGATTGTATTTAGTTAACTGTTCATGAACTACCATTTTGACGAAGTTTGTCTTTTTATATTGAATTACTAATCCACTGACAAATACAACTTAAATTGGACATCTACTATGTAGTTGCTAAACAATTCTTTCATAAAAATTACATGCGCACTAAACCTCAATAAAAAAACGCTGAAGGTATTATTACATTTTAACAAAGAACAAATGGTAAAAAACGGATATCATCATTTATTTATCAATATTTACAATTTGTTCCATTTATTTACTGTTTTCATGCTGACCCATATTTACCGTTAAATGAGACATGGTAAAATGTTTTTAATGAGAATTTATTTTTAAAGTACTTCAATATTTTTATCGTTTCACTTTTCCTGACATACCAATAAGATAATAAAACTGGAAATTTATTTATTACTATCATATTGAATATTGTTGGCTAATGAAAGAAGATGCATGATCTGTTACCAATTTACGTTTAAATTAGAAAACGTTGTTCTGTTTTAAGATACATTGTTTTTTAACTCATTTTATCAGTTAAAAAATGCGTCTTTATTTTTAAAGAAAAACTCGGGAAACAAAGTTTTTATTAGCTGTTTTATTTATGTTTTTTTCATTTTGTAACTTCTCAACTATCTAATGTCTATCAAATATAGACTAATATAATATCTATATAATCTATCTATCTATCTATCTATATAATATCTATAAATTAGCTGATAGACTAATGTCTATCAAAAATGCATGTAAAATATTACATTATTATACGAAATAATATGAATCATCTGAAATAATTTTTTTTTCTCTCGCAGTGTCGACTATCACCGGTTGTTAATGTTGTTTCATTTTTGGACAATAAATTTTATCATACTCTACAACCTGCAATCCTCTTTACAAAACAGATAATTGTGGTCTAAAGCTGATAAGTGGGAAAGAAATGAAATGTATTCATCACGATTCTTCTTATTAAATTTAAAGTCTTCTAAATCAGTGTTTAGAACAGTGCACTGAGCATAATGGTTTAGACTAATTGTATCACGAATAGAAAAAAAACGGTCAAGTATGGGTTATATTTAAATATTCCCTGCTATTATACTCTACCTCACAATCAGTTCTGAGTTCATTATTTTTAATTAACTACTGACAAATTTAAAATAATAATTACGCTTGTATTTTAAATAAAATTTATTCAATTTTAAGTGTCTATACATGATAAAATAATTTACATAGGTAAATTTTAATAATTATTTCTAACAAGAACATAAAAGAATATTTTTATTTAAGTTTTTATTAATTGCACTAATTTAAATATTAATTGAATATATTATAATATAAACATTATCAACTTCGTAATTTTTATACGCGATAGGAAAATTTGTTTATAGATGTTGTAATGATAATATTTGATTAAAGTTGATGATGTAGTGGTTATAGGAACGCAGTGCATGAGATTCATTCCATATAATGAATGGTTTTTATTGACAAGTACACAAGATCACATTAAAAATAATGGTTATAAGGTAAAGATCAAAATTTCGTTATCTCATCAGTAAATTCGTAATGTTTAATTAAATGTAAAATACATGCACATTATTTCCGCTGACGAGATCCGCATCTTAAACCTGCCTCTCTTACGTACTTTATCACAGGTGACAGGACGGGATGGTCAAAGTGGGTATGACTTCTGGGTTGGTCTAGTAAATTCTAACTTGTCATCGTAAATCAGCAATTTCAAAGTCAAGAGTTCTAAGATTCGAATCCTAGTAAAGGCTATTACTTTTACACAGATTTGAATACTAGATCGTGGATTCCGGTGTTGTTTGCGGTTTTTTCCCACTACTCAACCCGCCCATCCAAGGCCAGATCCGCTTTTTCAACATAACTCGGCCCTGGGGAGGGGTGCCACTGTGGCACCCCTCCTCTAGCCACCCGAGTGGCCACACCGGGCCCGGGTAAGCTGTTCCTAGCAATAACGCTCGGGCAGCCGGGACTAGGTCTTCTGCATGTCTCGCCTCTAGTCAGGGTCTCCCGGGAAGGGACCCCCACCGGGCCTGTGGACTATTCAATTGCCGTTGCCTCTAACCATCCGAGTGAGTATGCTGGGTCCGGCCATGCCGTTCGCAGAAGCACCATCCAGACAGCCGGGACTACTTCTTCTCCTTGCCCCGCCACTTATGGGGGGGGGGGGGCGTTATTATTCATTTAGCGCCAAATCAAATGGAGACCCGTATAAACGCCATCAGAATGTAATGAATAGAAAAGCAAGTCCGATTAAATAGATAACTGTACTTAGGTTTAGTTAGGTTGACAAAACTGCCAGGAATAAAAGGGAATATCTAAAATGCATCCGTGGGGAAAAGGAAAAGAGAAAAATGGTGGTAATACCAGTATTTTTCAATTATTGTATACTTCTGTAAAAATAAAAGAATAAATAGTCTTTTAAAAATATTTTCATTTGAATGTTAGCTTATGTGGTAGAGATATAAAAAATAACCGGCTTTGGTAACATTGACATCTCTGATTCTAGTAGCCTTTAAGATAGCAATATTTTGGTATTAGAATATTTGCCTTAGTTTATAGAATGAAGTCGAAGATGTCTCTTCTAGGCTGAATATCAACACATTTTTGAGAGGCTTGGCATACTAATTTCTACAGTAAATTCGGCAACAACGGTGAAGTTAAAAGAAAATCGGTTCACCATTCAGTTTCCTATGTAAGCCTGATACGGCTTACATAACAGTTAAAAAAAATTGATATATACACCTAGTAAAAAAATTAATTATAAATGACTTTATTTGCTATGAATAATTTTATAATATCTGATGTATAATAATAATTCATTACCAAAATAAAGAAGCAAGGTAAGGAAAGTATGTAAAAGAAATCGTAACGCAATAAATAAAATTATGTAATAGAAATAACGTTTTTTCTAATTAAGATAATAATGTAGGCCAGTGTTAAAACTTATATGTTTACCTCAATCATAAAATCTACCTTAATTTTAAAATGTCTAAACTGTAATTTAGGTTTTTCATAAAAATATCCACACGGCCATTGCCCCTAGATGAAAATGTGTTCTCTTACTTACTCAGTATTGATCGTTACTTAAAATAAAATTATATGAACAAAAGTAAAACGAATAAGAATTTTATCAATTTTGATATATATATATATATATTTTATTTCTTTCGTGAAATTTATTTTTATTGAATTTCAAATATATTTTTAAATTTAAATAAAGAAGCAAAGCTATTCGTTGAAAATTCATATGAAGTATTAAAAACTGAATGATAATTATAAGCAGTGTAAACCATTAAAAAACTAAGATATTAAAGTTAAATATATTTTCTGATAAAATGCTTTGTTATAATCCTGCCCTTACTGAATTTTCGTAAATAAAATTATGATCAAATATAAAAAATACACAAATTAAAAAAAGAATCCCTTTGGGAATTCATGGATATATATTTTCAGAACAACTTTTCGGGGAAATTATTTAGTTACTACTTGAAAAATAATTATGCAGCATTCTAGACTTATATGTAAGCTCTGAGTAGTTCTAGAAGTATACTCTTGAAATGTATAACAAACTTTACAATCGTCATCGATTTATTAAACCATAAAAATACTACCGTTTAAGTCCATAAATATTACACCATAAATAAATACCCCACACCATAAGTATTACACCGTTTAAGTCAATCATTATAGTACCTTACTTGAAATTTTGAAGTTTTGTTTTTAAAAATTTTAGAATCATTACAAATTGGCAAGATATTTTATTAAAAAAAATCCTTTAACGTAACTTTACTGTATATTAATTGTAAACTATGTCAGTTAATAATAATTTTGATTTTATTTATTTATTTATTTTCTTGAGAAGAGATAATTTGTTTTTTTTACAGTAATTGATGAAAGTATTAGTTGACGAAAAAGTAGTAACGATTTTCAAAATTACTATTTTGTTATTAATTTTTTGCATTGAGCTTTAATGTATTGGCTTTTTATTATAAATCTACGAGTTATAACCAGTTATGATACATCAACTAAACCACTTATTTTCTTCTACACTTCATCACAACCAAGAAAAACGTTTCTATTCATTGTATTTCTATTACTGCTTCATTAAAATGTGTGGTAAAATAATACAGACATTTAAATATTCTACAGGTTATAAAAAAATATTTCGACCGAACATTAAAATTAATATATGATTAAATGTGAATTATTTTCTACTATATTTTACAAGCCTAAACTATTAATTTATAATAAAACAACATTTTTAATTATTTATTAAGGAAATCTAGAATGAAATTAAGCATAAGAACACTTGTGTAAAATCTATACAAGAATCAGATTCCAGAATAATAGCCGGTCTCCGTGGCGCGAATGGTAGTGTCTCGGCCTTTCATTTGGAGGTCCCGCGTTCGAATCCCGGTCAGGCATGGCATTTTCACACACGCTACAAATCATTCATTTCATCCTCTAATATATCCAATATCTAACGATAGACCTGGAGGTTAAAAAAAACTTCTATAACAATACGGGAAAAATAAAGTAAAGATGTTATTATCATTTACAGTAGCATTACAAAATAATTAAAGACAAACCCTTGAATGGAATAATTATCCAAAGGGGAGAAATTAGAACGTTATATTCTTCGATCCCACTTTTCTTTTAGCAGAAACTAAAGATGAAATGGAATAATTTCTGAATAGCATGAGCTTAATACTAGGTAATAAAATTTAGTTTGAAAATAAATAGGAGTAAGAAAAGTGAAGGAAATGCAAAGGAATAGACGATAATAAGGAATTATATGTTACGATAATGCACTAGAAGTTATAAAGCTTTTTTTTATTTAAGGAGTAAAGTTAGATGAAAACGTTAGTGATAAAACGCAAACTGGTACGAACAGGAAGAACTTTCACGCTAAAAAGAGGTCTGGAAGTATCAAGTATATGCATTTAAAGTAAATCTGATAGAATTTAGATCTATTTCAGTGGTGAAAGTTATATTTCGTTAGAAAGATATGGCAAAAACAAAAAGCAGAAATAAAATAAAAAGAAGTAATTGAAATAAGTGTTACCGGAAGATGTGTCTCCAACCTTTTTCGTGTAAGATAGGAAACAAATCTTACACGAATAAGATAGGAGAATAAGCTTGAAGCAGAATCTTGCAAAAAAGCAAACAACAAAGGTGAACTATATACTAGGACATAACATTTGATTAACATGATAAAAGAATGATACGTAAAAGGGGTGTAAAAGTTACACACCTAAAAGGTATATAAAAGGTGCGTAAAACGTAGAGGAAGAGACCAAAATTGACGTTTGTAATAATATATATTTACTTATTAAATAAACTTAAAGTATAATTAAAACCTATTGAAAAACAAAAAAAAAAAAAAAAGAAGCGAATTACAACTTCAATAATTGATCAATGAGATGTACGCGTATGAGACACTACATTAACCATAATTTGATTTTATTAATTTTATACTAGCATAACAGCACAAAATATGAAGAAGTTATCATACATTGAGTATTATTTTTAAATAGTGTACTTACAGAAGCCGTGTAATTTGCAGTACTATAAACCAACCAATGGAAAAGTGAATTTGAACAAGAAAATAATATCTTAGGCAATCACTGAACACACTTAAGTGATCGTACAGACAGATAGTAACTTGATCACTGATAAAAAACGATAACGTTTTTCTTTTTCATCTCGCTTTAACAGACAGTGATCTTGTACGAAGTTTTATACGTAGCTATAAAACTGATAAGTATTATTTTTAAAACAAAAGCAGTAGAAGTTTTAACTATGAATTAAAAACACGATAACATTTGAATTGAATAACAGAATATTAATATAAATATATAACAGAATATTAATATATATATATATATTCTATATATATATATAGAATATTTGAATAAATATATAACAGAATATTATTTTTTAATATTTATTATGATTTGATGTAATGAATACAAATCTGTTGAAAAATATTTAAACGATTTAGTTTAGCAGAAAATCTTTTGGGAAAGGTAGACTTGTCAAATAAAAGTAGTAGCATATGTTAAAGTATGTATGTACAAGTACGTTAATTGATGAAATCATAAGTAGGATACAATTAACTTCTGAAAATTGTATAGCTTTCTTAAGAAACAAGCATTCCATGCTAGACTTACAAAAGAATGCTAGGACAAATCGTTTTTCAACTAGCCAAACTATCGCACATCATTATGCTAAGCCCACCAAAATGTAGGAGGTGTTTAACTCTACAATTAACCAACTTCAATCTGTTCACCACAGGCACACTGTATTGTGAACATTATTACTCTCAGAGAATATAACTATAAGGAGTGTCTCATGCACCCTGAGTGCTTATGAGTATCACCACAATGATTAGTACAGACTGTATGAAACAATAAACTGATTTAATTCTTTACACTGTGTTAAAAATATACAATAAATGAATTTATTGTGCTTCAGTAAAAATAAAATTCATTACATACATTGTCTCTAAGTAGTGCACTAATGAAATATAAACAAAATTAAAAATATTAATAAAATAACACGAAAACGACCTAAATGAAAAAAATTAATATAAATTTTAATGACTTTATGGAAAATAATTTCTGTTTCAAACACCATTTTCTTTGTTAAATATAATAATACGAGTGAAAAAAGTATCTTACGGTAACCAAAATATATTGAACATTTTTTTATACCTCTTATAAATTAAATTTTTTAACAAAAAGAAACACTTTTCCTTAATAAAAACAAATAACTGCGTATTATTAACAGAGTAGATAAATTGAAAGAAATTAGTAATATTATCTACTATTATATAATGAGGAAATATTTGTTTGTTGGTCAAAATCACAAGAACTATTAAATTAATTATTACCACATTTTAACGGTAGCTTCATTATGTAATCCAGAGGTCTTACCAAGATGAAAGATTGTTTATTAAAACGTGTTAATAATAAATAATCCGTTACGGTGCTGCACGTCTCATTCGGGCCCCTAGGAGGCGAGCCGTTAAATTCTCATGCTCCTTTCTTACGGCGAGCCGCTCACAAGATATTTTTCAATAGAGATCTTATTGGAATTGAAGCCAACATAAGGTGAGTAATTCATAATCAACGCCAAGCAAAAACTATTGAAGATAAGTTGAAAATTTGTATAGACGTTCTTACGGTGAAGTACGTACTAAGAAAGGATGTTTTTTAAATCTTAAATTTAAAGATGTAAAATGGAGTAACAATGAAATTTACTATTTTGTTTTTTAATTTCTGGGTAAAAAATGAAGATGAGCTTGATTTATTTTGGTGCGTGTAATCTTTATGTGATATCGAAAAGCAATTTCTAGATCTTTTGAAATTCCGAGTTTAAAGGGTTAAAATTGATTTTTGAATATTTTGAGACGCAGCTATTTTTTTAATTACTCGGTAACAAAAGAAATATCAACCTGATTTTTTGTTAGTGTAAACTTCATGTAAATAAACCAATTTCTAGATTTTTGAAATTCGACCTTGATAGAGGGTGAAGAACGGTAAAAAAGATTTTTAACAGCGATTGTACAGGTTTTCCCAATCCCACCTAAACAAAACGAGATATTCTGTAGATTTGAGCTTGCAAAACTCTTCAGATAAACATATAAAAACCATTTTTGGGTTTGTTTGAATTCCAATTATTTTAAGGGGTGTGACTATATACGGATAGCTCAACCAACACAACCACTGCCATAGTTACTGTATGTGTGACTAGCTGCACCTGTTTCCAGTTACTTAACTAAAATTTATAAATAAAATAAAAAAATAACCGTAACGGGAAACGCAAGTAACCATATAGCGTGGGCGAAGCTGCGACGGTGAGCTAGTGCAATATAAATGAAATAATGTTAAAAATATCTATAAAGATGGATCTAATTTATAAATCAAAATATGCCGAACTGAATTCATATTGACGTAAATTAAGTGAAATAGCTTTTTTTTTATACATAAATGAGAAAAAGGATAATTAAAATCAAATTTATATATTTAAAAACTAGATAATATTATTTGCTTCTATAATTTCCATTAACTAGTAAAAAAAAAAAAAATCGAAAGCATTAATAACATATTCTGAGGTTTATCATGAACTAATATCAAATTACATGTAGGTTACCTTCGACATGAAATTAAAAACTACAGAAAATGAAAGTAGTATTGGAAAGTTGTAATACAAAACTAAATAATAAAAATAAGGTTATTTTGATTATGCTGTTAATTTATGAATACAATAAATTCGCTTTTATTGCGTTGTTAACTATTATTAATTTTGTGATAATTTTCTTTCTAAATCGTTTACTTGATTTAATGCACTAGCTGCTTATGACTTTTAGAAACTTATTTTGAACTTCATTCATAACGAAGAGTAAAATAAGATTTTCATATATTTAATATAAAATAACTACGATTGTTAGACAATAATAAAAAATTCACTTGACCACATCTTCCCACAGTCAAAAGCATGATTTTAAACTATATATAATACATTAGAACATTTATTCGTTATTTAAGTAGATATCTCTTTTACTCTATCTTAACTCCACCATCTCCATCAATTGTTTTCATGTTGTAATATTATTTATTATTTTTTGCATTATTGTATTTTCTATATTCTATTTTTATTTTTTCATAACGGTGACAATTTCTACTCCGCGTTCACTGGTCAATGAAAAATATAGATTATTATTACATAAAAATATCTGACATCATTTTTATATAAGAAATAAAATATTAATCAACTACTCTCTGATAACACTTTTTTCTGTCACAACGTAAAAAATTAGAATTCGGAAATCCCAATTTATACCTCAATGTAATTCAAAAGAAAAATTTGAACATTGTTTTTAACCAAAAAATAAATGCTTAAGATTTTTTTTTTTTTTGTACGTTCAAGTCATTTTTGGACCAAGTTTCATAATTTGTCTTTTTTCTTTCCCAAAAACTTCCCTATTATTTCTGCTTGTTCTTATTTCTTCTTTCTTCGCTCCGCTTGAGATTTCTTTCAGGTTTTATTTTTCTTTGAAATTTAGATTAATCAACCAATTTCCTAAACGTATTTATTTCATATATAAAATTATTGTCTGTTTTTAGTATTTCCAGATCTTTATCGATCAGTTTTTACCAATTTGTTTTTGTCATTTTTCTTAATTAAATAAAAAAATGTTCTTTGTCAGTCTGTTACTGTTCATTCTACAGATTTCCGTAGAATGTTATTCTTTTCCTTACTAATGTTTCAATATTTTCTATTTCTTGATATAACTCTTTCGGTTTTCTAAGTTGGTAAGTTTTATAATTATATTTCCGATTATATATTTGTCTGAGGATTTTTTTTTCAACTCTACTTATGTTTTTGCTAAATAATATTTGTATTTTTTTAAACGATCTTTTTTAAAGATGGTGTTATTACATATAAGTATATGAATTTATTTGCAACTTTGATGGTTTTATTTCTTTATACTTTAATTTCTTTGTTTTTTATTTGAGTATTTGGTAGGCATTCTCTTTTCCACATGAAATTTGAAAACCTATTTTATTTGCGTGTTTTTCTAAAATTTGAAATATTTGTTAAGTTTCTTCTAAAAGTACTCAATCATTTTTATTTCCTTATACGAAATAAAGGAAGTACTGAGATCAAACAAATTTCGGTTTTCAGATTTCAACGGAAATTCCCAGTTTTACCACTCCTGAATCCATTTGACTAATTTCGGCGCGACGTCTATACGTACGTACGTACGTACGTATGTATTTCGCATAACTCAAGAAAGATTAGTCGTAGGATGCTGAAATTTTGGATTTAGAACTGTTGTAACATCTAGTTGAACACCTCCCCTTCTGATTGCAATCAACTGGAACATAAGTATCCAAAAAAGCCAAAAGCCCAAAAAGAAAATTTAATTTTTGATTTTTTCTTAACTGCAGTAATAAGCACGCATGAGATCTTTTCAAGGATACATCATATGAGGTACTTATTTTCATAGGTTCCATAGTTACAGCCAAATAAAATTTTAATTAATGAAACAATTGTATCTTACAACGGTAAGGTACATCGGTTCGAATCCGACCTCATCTCCTTTTGTTAAACATTTTTTTAATTTAAATATATCGATTTATTAATAATTATTAATCTCTGATTATAAAAAAAAATTACAATAATTAATAATTCAATAATAAGAATTAAAAAAAATATCAGAAGTTATTAATGAAATAAAATTTTATGTACTTTTCATTAAAAAAAAAAAAAAAAAATGTGTCTATGTAATATAATAGGCGTACAAGGAAGTCATGTGGTGTCCACATCAATTTTTTTTAATTCCTTTACATTTCATCCCTAGTTTTACTGTTTTTTAAATGTTTCGGTTTTTAATTTCTTTTTTCCATTCTATTATTATCTTTTCGAGGTGCAGTTGTATAGTACTGGGGATAAGTGTTTTACTTATAATTTTTCTTTTTTTAACATTACAGGCATAAATCATACCAAAAGATACGGTTATTAAAAGCAATAAGTTTTTAGGCTAAAGACGATTTTGATTTAAAATAGCAGATAAACATTTCGCGGAAAAATAAAATTATCAATACTCATAAGCAAATAAATATACAGAAAAAATATAATTGTTTTAAATTAATAACATAATTATGTAAATACCACAGTAAAGTTTTCATTCGCATTGACACAGCAAAATGTCTTACAAGTTTGAAACACTGAGAGCTCTGAAAGAGCTCCCAAAGTGTTTCTCTCAATACATTTTTTAATAATATATTAGTGAAGCCTGACATTAATATGATTCCTTTTTTAAAAAATGGATTGCTATGTTTTGCTTTGAGTTAGCATACAAATATAGTAACAGTAACAGTTTTTTGAGACTGTATGGTAATTTAGCGGCTTCTATTTGCAGTATGTTAGGAAGACAAAGAAGACCGGCTCTTTCTTTTAAAATATAAAACGCGTTTTTTTCTATAAAAAAAAATTTTTGTAATGAAAAAAGTGTTGTCATCAATTTTATAAACATAAGAATATTAGGATTCTTTAACAAACACTGATAAATATCATACCTCAATAAATATTTGTAAAGAATAGCGGAGAATATAATAGGAAAACTTTTCATTATTCCATTAATTGTAATATAAATTAAAATGCAATCATTCTTTTAAGTTTTTGTAATTCCAGTATATTAATCAACTAAACCTAAAACTTTAACTAGTCAATAAAACAAACACAAAAACAAAACTATCAGGTCAAATCATAAATCATTGAACGTTTAATTAAATACTTGACTTTTTTCTTTTCTATACGTTTATTTAAAGGAATCTTGTTTTATAAAGAAAATTATACCATTTTTGGTTGTTTCTGACATCCAACACGCATTTATGTTTTAATGAGGAAGACAAGATGAATAACACATAAGAATATGTGAATATCCGGGAATTGAACCAAACCAGCTGATTTATTAGCTAGTAAGCTGCTCGTTATACCAAAGTGGTAGTTTACATAAATGATATTTTTTCCATTTTACTAAAGATTAATTAATTCAGGAATTCAAACAAATTTTAATTCCCGTTTTCTCTTATACCCATAAATTAAGAACTTCTACTTTCGTAGTAAATAATTGAACATTTATTGTAAATCTCTATACGGTCTCAGTCCCGGACCATCTGAATTTTCATGTTCTTGATATCGTGATAAGAAACTATATATTTAGCTCAATTAAGGTTTGTCAACAAGAAACCACTCCACTTCTCACTTTTTCTCATATGTATACCGTGGAACGTTGTTATTCTTGATGATAGCTGTGCCATTTTTGGACATGAATTTTATAGAGTAAGACATATCAGGTAATAGGAGTATTACCTCTCATGTTATGGAAATTATCATATGTTTGAACACATATTTTTCAATATGAATTTTTGGTATAGGGATGGCATGTCAGGTTAATTTTAAAGATTATTAAATCTTTTAAGCCATCCTTTTTTTAAGCTTCTATATATTTATATTTAAGAGTATTCTCAAACAAAAACTAAAATGTCTAATGTTAATACAAATTGACTTAAATTTTGGTTTGTATTAACATCTGTTTGTACCATAATAAACTATGCTTGGATTTTCGCACATGAAATGAGGATTCTGAAGGGAAAATATAGGGATATTTTTTAGATAAAATACTCCCAGTTGATAAATTTATCTAAAACAGTTCAGGAAAAAAATAATAAAAAGTAAACTAATATTGTGTTTTGAAATATTTTTTTTCTAAATAAAACATCATTTCTTTTTTTTAAAGAAATTTCTTTAAAATTAACTGAATAAAATACTACAAGTTAATATCTTAAGATTCTTGGCATGTTAAATACCGTCAAAATTCTACTTTACTAGTTATATGAAATCTTGGGTTTGATACAATTAACCCGGGAAAATCTAACTTTTTGGAAACTTTCTTTAATACATTAAGTATGAACCTGAAACTTCCTCAGCCTTGGTAGGACATTTTTACGCAAGTGTTGATGTTGAACATTGAGCTGTGGGACCAAGGTCAGGCAGGAGTGGGTGTGCATGGTCTGTTAGTTGAAATATAACGCGTGAGTGATAGCGCTGTCTAATTGTTAGAAAATATCTAACGCGCGAGTTACGTACAAGTTTTTTGTTGACTTTCATAATTTTTGACATAGATTTATTGAGAATTTATTATTTATTTATTTTTATTCATTTTATTTTATTAAGTATTTTGGAATCTGATAGTTTGGTTTTCACGTAAGAATAGTTAAACAGGATAATGACTTTCGTATGCTGGCATGGTTGGAAGAGGACGAGTCCACACAAGTTGAGACTAATGATGAAGCAGAAGTTGCTGTTGAGTTACAAACAGAAGTTTTTCTGACACGCATGCTGAGCCCGAACATCAGGAAGAAAACACAGATTCAAAACAGTGAGATGAAGAAAATGGTCTGCAGCTTGGCAACGTCTTGTCACATCAACAAACAGCAGGTGAACGCTCAAATCAAGAACAAATAGTGGCGCCTTCGGTCCGATCTACCACGGTAAGAATGCATAAGTAATAGGCATGCGCAGAATCCAGCATCGTCACGACCTAGCCAAACCGCTAGAGAAAATATAATTACTAGATTGCCAGGCGTAAAAAAATGTACCTAAAGGAAAAGATACAATTATGGTCTGCTGGAGTTTTTATTTTCCAGATGACATAATAAAAGATATTATTCGCTGTACGAACCAGCAGCTGTTATTAATGAGCTACTCATGTACTCGTGGCATCAGGGATGTACCGTAAACAGATATTACTGAATTGAAGGCTTTCTTGGGCGTTCTTTATTTAGCTGGTGTTAAAAAAGGTAGTCATCTAAATGTTAATGAGTTATGGAACAACGATCGAACATGTCCAGAAATTTTTTGGTTGTACTGACAAAGAGACGATTTCAAACATTGGTTCTAACTATACGGTTTGATGAAAAAAATACCAGAGCTGCTAGAAAACTTAATGATAACTTAGCGCCAATTAGGCAGTTTTCTGAACAGTTTGTTCAGAAACGAGAAGAAGGTTATTCAATAAGTGAATATGACACTATCGACGAAATGCTAAATTCATAATATGTTGCAATATTGATTCAGTCAATAAAATAAATATTTAAATCTACAATAATTATGTATTTTATTATAGTTACAGTTTTTAGTTGTCATAAAATGTTAGTAATCATTTTGTTTTCAACATTATAAAAACACAATTACGCTATTTTGAAATGTTCTTTAAATTCTCAAATTTAGAAAATTTGTTAGTATACTATTTAATTTATATTTATAAATATAAGTACTGTTAGATATAGCCAATTTATTATTTTTAAAAACAATAAAAAATTTGTTGCCATTATAAATTGTGTTTTGAGAAAAAATCTAGTTTTATTCAGGTGTACACCAACGTTAGATAAAATCTGACGCGCGAGTAACCACGTGATTTTCACACACGCGAGTGATCCCGGGTTAAAAAAACAGTTCCTTTAAAGTGTATAAACAATAGTTCGTTAAATTTTGAATAAATTTAAATGCTTTTAAAACTGCTGACCTTAAATGTATACATGCATTATCTTTATGAAACTATTCTAAAAGTACTATGTATTTTTAGATTCCTCCTTTTTTTATAAGCAATGAAGTCTCTTATTTTATAAAAATGACAAAAAAATGATTAAAGTCCTACGGGGTAGTCAGTCAGATAGCCATGCTTATTATTTTTTTCGCTGAAAAAAACTATATTCATCTGTACAAAGGAAGGGAATTATTTCTTAAATTCACCTTACACAATCTGTTTTTATTTCATAAACTTCTGCTAATATTCCCCATAAAATCTTTTTTTTTATCTTACAACTCTAGATTCAATTTTTTCCTGAGCTTTACTGTGGGATTTATTAGAATTTTTACGGCCAGATTCTTTTCATGATACCATCTTACCGAAGGATACCAATAAATATCATATAATAAAAATTAATGGTAATCCACATGTTTACTATTTATATAAAATAGTACTTAACTTTGATCATTTTACAAGATAATTCAAGTAAAACTGTTGACATTTCTATACGTATTTTTAAAATTTAATTTCATAAACAAAAATTATAGAAAAATAATCCTGTATTCAATAATAAGAAAAAAATTATATTTAACAATGTTCATTGTAAATTATCACCTTATCAAGTTGAAAAAGATGCTTATCTGACACATGATTTGAAAAAAATTAGCCATTTATTCTTTCTCTTTATTAAATATAATGGAGTACCTTTGATTATAACCTAATAAAAAGAAGTAGACTGAAAAATGAATTAAGAAAACAATTCAGAAAGTATTTTTTAAATTTCACCAAAATAAATAATAAAGGATTCTGGAGCCGTTATTAAAATGGAATGAGTTCTAAGTAGCTAAAGTAAAACCAAATCGTTTTCAGATAACTATGTTTAATTTATTCATTTTTAAAAATCATTAACTAAACTTAAAACTACTTACTATTAACGTTTTAAGAGACAATGGAAATATATCACTACATACAGGCTATATTCTATTATAAGACACTTTACCATCTGGAATATTTGCAAAAAAACAAAAGTTTTTTGCAAATAAAAGTTTTATTACTTTAAATTTACTGAACTTTTGTTACAGGTTATCTACTAATGTTAATTTGTTTATAAAAATGGTTAATTTTTTTATTTCATTTTCTCAACCACGGATATTTTCAGAGTTTTTTCTGTTATTATCACAAATTAATCTTTTTGTAATAATTGTACCAGTTTATTTTACTTAAGAATAGTCACCATTTTTTTTAAATTGTATAAAAGAATTTATAAATAAATGACAAATTAAGAAAAAATAATAAAGAGATAGAATAGCTTTCATATAATGATTTTCCGTTGAAGAAAAAAGCTATCATTAAGTGGTAAATAATAATATAGTAAAAGTAAAATTTATTCGCTCTAATTGTTTAAAAAGTATAATTTAAAAACTTATTTATAAACATTGTTTTTTCCCTTTCATATTACTTTACTACTGTTAAAAGATAAAATCTTGTGTCGTTAAAAATTATCTTTTATCATACATACATAACTGTTACATATTAGTAGATGCTTTCTGTTTTACGATGAAGCTTTAAAAGGGGAGGCTGAACTGTCAGTTGCGAGTGAGGCGGATAATGAGTGGAATGACCGCTACGTAGGAAGTGCTTTGTACATTAGACCGACACACCAGCTTAACATAAAAACATTATTTGTTCACTTGCCTGGATTTGAATTCGTACTATAATTCAGCAATCCCCTCGATTTTGCTAACAATAAATACTTCATTTAAGTATCAAGTAAAATTCTTTCCGTAACAATTTAAATAGCTTAATTATGACTGCATATTAAAAAATACATTTAAAATCTTCATGCTATTTTTTAATCAGGATGCATGTAGATTAAAATTTTACAATTACAATCGTATTTTTTTTACTAAATGTGGATTCTTAATTAATTACTGAATCGACCATTAATTAAATTTTCCATAAAACAATAATTATAGTAGTATCTTTGTATAATTTTATCGCAGGGAACTAGATAATAATTTTATTAAGTACTATAAAATGTAACTATGTGTGCTTTAATATCTTGTATATGAAAAACATAAATTTAAATTTATTTGTTTAAGTAGATTTAGTAGATTCATTAAATTTTCACATAAATTTATATTGTAAATCGTAAAATATACAAAATTATTATTTAATTACTTTCATTTCATTCATTATTACATATCCACTCTTCTTTCATGGGAAACAATTATAATTTATGTGTAAACAAAATCGAACTACGTAGATATATTTTATGGTTTCTCTTATAATAATAATAAAAGAATACACTTTCATAGAAGTAAATATTATTTACCGTTTTCGCCTAATTTACCCGCAACTAGTGTAATTCAAGAATGATTTAACACACAATCTTTAAAGTAGTTATATTAATTTGCTTATTAGAGTGCTTTATTGTATTATTATTATTATTTTACTTTTCTAATTTGATAAGTAGGGTAAAGAGTTTTGTAGTGACACCCATTTTTATCTTAGGATATCGCCCCATCTTTATCATGTCTATTGTGTTTCAGGTCGATAAAATCTGCGGCTCATTAAATTAGTATGGTAATCCGTGTATTACAAGAATATTTCGTTATATTATTCATTTTTTAGGTGTAATGAAGGGGTGAGAAACTGTTAGTATTTCTTTATTACTATCACTACTCAGTTCTGATTTTAACGGAGTTTTAACACCGCAAAGTCAATTAAATGATAAAAGATGCTTTCTTGTGTACAGCTGATGGCTCAGAAAAGATGAAACTCTGAAAAAAATACCTTTAAAAATAAAGTAATTTTTCATTTTCAGAAAAAAATTTAATAATAAACATGTCTCCCTACAAATATTTATTTATTTATTTATATACACATTCCTTTATTAAGTATTAAATTCATTCTCCAAACTGTGTTGAGAAAATCAGATACACTGTAAAAATCATAGCAAATTAAATACAATTACATAATTTTATTAATAATAATTTCAAAAACTGTAATTGTCTTTCTACATTTTTAAAGTTTAAAATTTTTCAACTTATCAACATGAAATTTCATAATTCTGTTCCCATAGTGTGGCGTTATCAGGATAAATACAAGTTTGTATTCTTATCAAAGAGTAAGAACAAAAAAGAGTATGCTGGTAAATACATTCCAATGTTTAAAACAAGTTCTGTTTTTCTCTGTTACTTTTCCAGTTTATTGAGTAGAAATGTTTTACATTTTTTTAACATATATATATATATATATATATATATATATGTATATA
The DNA here is from genome assembly GCF_047948215.1 of Lycorma delicatula. Taxonomy (NCBI): domain Eukaryota; kingdom Metazoa; phylum Arthropoda; class Insecta; order Hemiptera; family Fulgoridae; genus Lycorma; species Lycorma delicatula. The sequence continues at coordinate 67,267,386 of NC_134456.1, read as the reverse complement.
TATATATATATACATATATATATGTATATATATATATATGTATATATATATATATATATATATATATGTATATATATATATATATATATATATATATACATATATATATATATATATATATGTGTGTGTGTGTGTGTGTATGTGTGTGTTTATTCTTTTGAGACGGAAGTAGTTGCAACATTATCCAAGAGATAGAGATTTATTTATTTATTTTTTTAATTTAAGTTTTTGTTCAAACAAGAAAAATTATTGTCTTTTGATGTGTTTTTCCAAAATTTAAGATTTTACCTTAGACAGTGCAGCGCAAAGTTTTGAATCTTTGATAATTATATAAATTATTACTGGTTTCACAACTCAATTTACGATGTTAAAAATTAAAAAAAAAAATCACTATCTTTTTAAATCTTTATTTCTCTTTATATGGAAACACAAAAACAAAGAAAATTATTTTTTATTTCCGCAATCCACGATCTGTATCACCTATCTCAAAAAAAAATCACCACACAAAAATACAATAAAGTATAGCTCGCGGATATATTTATGTACTTTTTATTCAACAATATTTGTTTTATCATATACATATTTACAGAGGTGTACGTAGACAGCTAATTGTCATAATGTAACAATAAAATAATTAATTTAGTAATAAATATTGTAAAATATATATTAATAGAGGTAAAAGACTTTACATAATAGCCTACGAAAGAAATAATTTAATTTAAAAAAAGTAAAAAAATGGTATTAATTTAAAAAATCTATTTTTAAAATTAATGCCAAACCTGAGCCGTTTTGCGGATCAGCCAGGTACTAAAGCTTTCGCTGAAAGTGACCAATCGCGATTTTTTATTTACAGTACTGTACATTATTAAATATTCACGGATAACAGGATAATGGAAACACAGTACAGCATTTTCATCTCTATTACTCCCGCATTTAACTTGTAAGGATTAACTTTTTAATTACATATCTTTAAAAGTTCTCAGTATGGGTAATTATGAGGTTTTGCCATCATATTCCGTAGCATTTATTTTTTGCATTTTGAATACCCGATCCGGATATAATGACGATCCACAGATACGGTAAAAAAGAAACATTTTTCCTGCACTGGAGATTTCCAATCTTATATCACCACAAAAAAAGGTGAAGTACAGGAAAGAAAATTGATCAATCTGATCAATTCATAAACATCATTAGTATTATCAATATTATAGATTTTTTTTACATAATTTTGAATAAAAACAAAAACTAGTTCATTTGTATTCAGTCATTAGGAATTAAACCGGCTTGTACTTCTCTTAACGGTTTAGTTTTATTACACATTTTTTTTGGTTTTTTTTTTTGTTTAATCTCCAGGACCACCGTTAGATATTGTTTCAGAGGATGAGGTGAATGATTGTTTGCGTGTATGTAAATGCCATGGCTGACCGGGATTCGAACCCGGAAGCTCCGGATGAAAGGCCGAGACGCTACCACTCACGCCACGGAGGCCGGCAGTTTTATTATACATAATATTATTAAATATTACGCTACCTTCACCCTAAACTAGACGCGAATCCTTTCTATAAAAGAAAGGATTGGAAAAACTTGATATACTGAAGTAGATTTTTATAAATACAATAAAAAAGGTGAGCCGGTAATAGATGAGGAGATCATGAATATTTTCATTATGCTAGAGTTTATATATAATAATTTCCTAGCACTATGTCAAACTAATACGCACACGCACACACCCAGAAAGAGAGAGAGAGAGAGAGATTTTATATATATATATATATATATATATATATATATATATATATATATATATATATATATATATATAAGATGTAGAATATTTTTCTTCGTGACAGGTCAGCTGGCTTCTTCTATGCCTTCGTAACTTTACTGACTACGTGAAACGTTTCTACAACTTCTGTTACTCTTCTGTCCTTCCATTTACAGTCCATTACCTCTTTCTATTATTTTTCTTTCTTTATTACTTTTGTTAATTTTAAGTTAAAATTGAGCTTCTTTCAGAGCGTTAATTTAACTCACTACTTTTTATCTTCAGTAAAAATCAGTCAATGTAAATTTTATTTCTATTTCACATATTGGATTGTGAGCCCTAATAAATGTTGTACAATTGTTAGTAAATAATCATGATAGAAAGAATGCAATAACAACAATTGCACCATTAATAATAATAATAATAATAAAAATGATTATGGATTTAAGAGTGTATATTACTTGTGAAAATATTACATGCTGACATATATTTATAATATCTGTAAACATAACAGACAAATCTAAACCAAAGAATATAGCTCAGAATTACAATAAAATCATTAGTGAAAACAAGGCGTTACCAAATATTCCCATGAATCTAGTTTCTCTACTGCAAAAAAAAAATACTTATCTCTTCTCATTCTCATTAGTTGTTTCACAGATGTTACTATAATAAGATTTTATTAATAAAACTATTATTTATAGTTTCCGTTTTACAGGTAAGATATCGTGAACTATATAATTGTACTTTCAAACTATAATAATTACACTCATATTAAATTTTGCTTGCTTTGCCCGATTTATAATCATATCTTTGTCAATCAAAGTGAAACTTATCATTTCACTTTTAACGTTTATTTAAATCACATAAAAATCTAATAATAAAAGTCATCAATGAAACACAATATAAAATCACGTAAAATGTAAATAAATAACTGTAATCAGTGTTCAAATAAATTTAAAGAAATAACATGTCAAATATATTAATGTTTCCAGAACTTAGAAATTTTATGTTGTGAGTAAAATAAATTGACGGGTTAGCTATTATTACTATTTTATTTTTGTTTAAAATTCTTTTTATAAAAAACTGGTTAGAAAAACTTGGAATGGAAAACTACTCGAAAAACATTTTATCCATAATGTTGATTTATCCACTTTTTACATAGATACAATAAATGTTTTCATTACTGTCATGTGGATTAAATAAAATAAATTAACGAACCTGATACCACTGCAAGTATTTTTCTACAAATTTTATAGCTGTGAACGATTTATATGACGAGGTACAGTGCAAAAATAATACCTTTCGTTAAATCAGGAAGGTTTTATAGTCACTTAATAGTTAGCAAAAATAATGCATAAATTACATTGAGTACATAAATTGTGTTACATAAATAACTACATTGCTGATCGATAGAAAGGCAACCTACTATAAATTGCTGTATTTATATAGGTACTTCTAGAAGTATAAAGATTGATGATAAATTTTTATAACCTCAAAATCCGCACATTACAAACCTTTCTATTTATTCCTGAATATCTTTTAACGCTAAGTTTCTTCCACATACATTCAGAATATGTGTCTTCTTCACGTAGTATATTATAAGAACAATAAAGAAATAAAATAGTTCATTACGTTACAGATAATGAACTATAAAAGCAAGGTAACTTAAATCACTGTAAAAAATCTGAACGTATAGGCTAGTCTCATTTTTTACGTAATAAACATTTAGCACACAAGAACATATTTTTTTCAAAAACATGACGTTTCTGCGGATAGTTTTGCATAAGGTTTACAATAAACTCTTCTGATAACAATAAAATTTAAGAAACTATACAAATCGTACTTTACCAAATGTAGACGTATAGATAAAAACTAATTCTCGTACAAGAGAACTTACCGAAAAGTGTAGGTCCTCATTCCAAGATGAAAACTCCGGGATGTTCTAGCGAAGTATGCTTGGCAGAACCTTTTCTTAAATTTCCGTAAATTTTCACCTCATTACTACGCTCTTCCAGACAATATTCTGTACCTATATAAAAAAAATTCTTGTTTAAATAATTCTCACATAGGAAATCCTGTCTTGGCAGTTTAAAAATTAATGTTGGGATATAACTATGTACTATAAATTATGCCATGTACTTGCAAATATAAGTTAAAATAGTCGTATGGATGTATCTATTCTCTGCAATATGACACAGTCCAGTAGAGTCCAGTATTAATTTCATGTGAAGTATTCCGATTTATGATAAAGTACGGTACAGAAACGCTAGTTAGCTCGTTTAAAACTGTGTAAAATTATTTTGGCTCAGTGAACAGGTTACAATGCCTTTATCACCATTTTTATTAGATTGCACAAGGATCAGAAAAATAATCCAAGAAATTTATTTGAAGTAGAATTAAAATATTTAGTAATCCTACAAAAAAATTGTCATGTTTATAAGTTTTTGTAGAATCATAATTGGGAATAAACGTATATTTTCCATAATAATTTTACATGTTCTTAAATAAGAACTCAAATACTATTCACATTATAATTATATACTTATACATTTGTTAATTATCTATATATACATTCACAATTTAAATATAAATTATTTTCATTCATTATTCATCATTCATTATTTTCAATCATATAATTATAAAGAGTATGTAATAACCTACATAAAATTAGTCTAGGTAAATCTTTCTGTAAGATTTATCTCTTTCAAACATAATACTACTAATAAATATATATATTTTTTTTGACTCTCCACCCCTGGGCCGGTCCGACTGATTGGTATTGCGCCACCCAGGGGAGTGCCTGTTGTACTCAAATGGGCCTTTCCACCTACCGGCTGTATGTCCGGCATAGCAGGTCGGCCCACCGGTCAGTTCTTTTGAGTCTATTGATATGCCCATCTATATATATCGCTACGCCATACCATGATTGTCTTGACCTGACGATTGGGTCTTTTCTTTGATCTTTCCTATTAAGAAAACCCTTGGAGTCCCCAGTGGCTCATCGAAACTGGCACACCTCAGAATGCCAGTCCTCACCACTGGGGCTATCCGCCCTTCCCTATGCTAAGATCAGAACCCCAATCTCCTCTCGTCCTCATTTTTCTGCGTTAATATTTTCTTAATAGCTGAATCAACCCTCTTCCAGGCATCTTCACTCTGCAACATGTGATTAATTAATCTGCCGTTACCATCAGATGATAGATCGATGTCTACTAATTCTTCTCTCCATTTATGGCAGTAATGTGTGCTCAACATCATCTTCGCGATCGCAATACATAAATTCCGTCGATGCTCTTCTACCGATTCTGTGCAAGTAAAAATTAAACTTGCCATGCCCTGTAAAGTATTGCGGCAGGTGAAAATTCACTTCCCCATGCTTTCTATATATCCAGCTTTTAATAACGGGCATGAGTCTCTTTGTTCTGCCTCCAGGGCCATTCTTATTCCACCTGTCCTGCCACTTTGCCATTAGCCGCTGCCTTGATTCGTGAATTCAAACTCCCTGGTCTCTTTCAACTCTTAAAAGTGCCGATAAATCAATCGGTGGGACTCCAGCGAGCACACACAAAGCCTCATAGCAGACCGTCCTATATGTAGAAATCACTCCAAGCAACAGTCTCCTATGGGTCCTGATCATACGTGCCAGGTTTTTCTTTACTTGCACTTAAATCTACCAAACCGGCACCGCATAAAGCATGGACGATATTACCGAAGACACTGTGACCCTTCTCTTTGACGCCTTAGGCGCTCTTTGGTTCGTCATATGATATTTAAAGATTTTATCATTCTGTCAGTTCTGTTACAAACTTCGTTTATATGTTCAGTGAAGGAACCGTTCCTCTGAAAGGTAACGCCTAGGTACTTCAGCTTATCAGTTTCTGCTATTGGTTCACCATTGATCCTGATATCCAGCCGATCAATGATCCTTCTTCCAGTGAAAGTGATAAATTTGCATTTATCAATGTTCAGCACTAAATTTTTATTACATAGCCAGTTTTCTATCATCTGTAATGCCAAATTGGCCTTATTTTGTACTTCCAGTGCATGTCAATCACTCGCAAGGATCACCAGGTCATCTGCATAGGCAATGACCTCGACTCCTGCAGGATAATCCAAATTCAGGATTCCGTCAAAAGTTAAAACCCATAATAACAGGCCCAAAACGGAGCCCTGGGGAACTCCACCGTGTATGTTGACTTCCAAATCTCCACTTTGCGTTGCAATTCTGCACGATCTGTCAGAGCGGTATCTCCTCACCTGTCTCCTAAGATATGGGCTTACGTTCTTAGCCAATAATGCACTGTGAATACAGCTCCATTTGATGGAGCCAAAAGCATTCTTAACGTCTAGTGAGAAAAGTAACGGAATCCATCTTGTTCTCCAAGTACCTCTTCTGACATCTGCTATCCAAGCAGTTACTTTCTTCGCTGCCAATACAGTGGAGCGTCCCTTCCAGAACCCGAATCGATTGACGCTTATACCCACGCCTTCTTCAATTTCGCATACAATTCTGTTGGCGAGCATCTTCTCTACCGCTTTGCCCAAGTTATTTAAGAGACTCAGCGGTCTAAATCGAGACAGACCTTGATCATCACCGCCTTTAGGGAGGAAGACCACCCTGGCCTCCCTCCAACATCGCGGGAATGAATCATTCTCCAAGCTATAATTAGCTATATCAGTAATCTCCCAGGGAAGCTGTTTTACAAGGCCTTTGAGTATTGCAGCAGGGATTCTATCAGTGCCAGGGCCCTTTTTATTACCGAGTTGTCCGATAGCGTTACTTAACTCAGCAGGGGTAAACCTCCTCAGCTCATATTCAGGCAAGATGTCAGTTGCCTCTGCTGGACATGGAAATAATTCGTCAAACTGTGCCATAGCCTGCCGTTCACTCAACACAGGCAGACGCCTGCCAAACCTCTTAGTAACTATCTTGTAGGCTTGTCCCCAGGGATAATTGTCCAATTCCTCCCAGAGTTTGAACCAATGATCCCTTTTTGATCTCTTAATGGCCCTGTTCAAGTGGCGTCTAGCCTCTATATATAGTTTGGCTGCAGTATCAAACTCAGCACCACCTCTGATCCTCAGTCTTTGTTTCCTTCTCATAGCCTGCTGTAAATTATCGCGTAAGCATGCTATCTCATTTGTCCACCAGTAGACTTGTCGTCTGCCCCCAGCGGCCCTTAATTCCTTATCCATTTCTTGCTGTATCTGGAGAGTATCTGGCGTCAACTCAATCATATTACGTAGCCTTTGAGCTACTTTATCAACTATTTTGTCAACCTGACGGGCTGTCTTGTAACAAAAGGTCTTTCAACTACAAAGTCATTGCCTTCCTTTATGATTACATGTAGCGGAAGGTGAATCCTGGGAATATCGTTATTCATCACTGTTCAGCTCTAGCTGATCCATTGACCATCTATTATCAGCAATGACCAGATCCAAACCAGAGTAGTGGCCCCGAGCCTCGTAAGTTGGAGTACCATCATTTAAACAGCGGCCTCCGAGGGATTCCATCAGTTCTTCAATTAGCTCTGCTCTCTTATTACTGCGGGAGCAACCAGCAAAAGTCGTCTTACAGTTGAAATCACCCAACAACACGAATTTCTTGCTCTGTCTGGACAGAATTCGATAAATACTGTCTAAAAACCTGTCATAATCCGCAATCGTGATGTTGGACGAGCCATACGCTGTTACAATTATTGTAGACTCCAGTTCAGTCACTATGACTCCCTCTGCTCTCTCCTTATAACTCAAAGCCACCCTATTACTGACGTTCCTAATAATGACATCACCCACAGTATCCGCCATCCAGCCGGACTTCGCCGACTCATGTATGTTGGGTTCAGTGATTGCCAACAAGTCTACATCACACTCAATAGCAAGTCTATACAGCAAATCATGCGATATCACGCTTCTGTTGACGTTGGCTAGGAGAAGCTTATCATGCTTGTCAGAGCACGCCCAAGCACCAGTCCTGTGCTCACCGCTACCGCAGTCGAGACAACTCTTTGGTTCTTTGCATTCGGCAATCATATGACCTCGCCCACCACAGTTAAAGCAGAGGTCCCTCCTATCTGGCCCCTTGCATTCCTGCCGCCGATGTCCGGTGCCCCAACATCTAAAACACCTATCCCCATCTTCTCGGATAAAAGCCCAGCAGTTGACCCATCCTATTCGTATCCTATCCTCTACGAGTTTACAGGCGGCCCTATACGTTGTGATTACTGTAATATTCTGCGTCTCGGCGTAACCTTTTCTAATTGACGATATCTTGATGTCCTCATCAGCACCTACTCTTGCAGTAATTGCAGCAAGAATTTCTGTCTCAGTGGTGTCATATTCTACATCCCTGATGTGAACTATTGTGCGCCTTCCCGCTCTTGTACGCAGGTCAACATGCAGATCTGCCGCCTTATCTCGTAGGTTACTTGTAAACTCTGCAGCTTTCTGCGCTCCCTGAATTCTCACGTGGAGTTCTTCATTCCTGCCCTTACGTAAGGAGATGACCTCTTTTGCATCTTCGCTACTTACTGCAGACTTCATCGTTTTAAGTAAATCAGAATAGGATTTTCCAGCTGCTTTGATAACCACAGTAAGACTGTCAACTGCCGGTGGTGTCGACGTTTTAATATGGGCTTGTCCAGGCTTGCCTTGTATAGCTTTACCTTCAACTGGGATCGTAAGCACTTTAACCGCTACTTCCTCGTCTCTCCGCAAATAAGATATTAATTTCTTCATATAGTTTCCAATATTATTTTTGGGGACGACAAAAACAAAATTACCAGCCTGAGGATTAATCTTCCTTAAAGCCCTCAATGTAGCTCTCATTGTGGTCTTCCCAGTAGCATTACCATCATAGTAGATTTTGTGTTTACTTTTCTTAATGTCGTCACAGTCTCCAAGAATTGATTGTACATCTTTACGAATGTCGCCTACTTTGTATTTGGTACTAATACCTTCTTTTTCATCCCCTTGACTTGATTTACTTAAATCACTAACAGTACAAGAGTCCACCACCTCAGAAGGCAACTCATTAATCAAACTGATTTTGTTCCGCAAACTATTTGGCCACCTTTTGGGCAGTAGATCTATTATTTGCTCATCTGTCAGCTCCTTAGTGAGAATTTGCTCCATCTCATCTTCCACAACTATAGGGTCCGTCTGAGTAGCCTGCGTAACAACTGATAAAGGGGACGAGACTTGCGTCAAGGCATTAAGCCCATCATATATGCCTTTGAGCTCCTGCTCATGTGTACATATGCATTTTGAGAGACCCGGTCCCACATGCTGTCTCAACGCCACCATAGTTAATCCCAATTGGTAAACCAGATTGCTAAGGCTCTCCGGCGGTCATTCTTCTTCTTCTGAGGACCCCTGTCGGGGTCTCTTTTTACATTTACCCTCCGTTTTCTTATTAATGGTAACCTTTTGTGAGCTAGAAGCTCCCTGCGATGATCCCTCTAAGTGATCCTCTTCGTCTCATATTAGCGCTGTTGCAGTTCTATACACTCCCACGCACATACGCGTGTCCACACACACACACACACACACACACATATATATATGTATAAGTTTGTTTATTCATACATAATAAAATTTGAAAAAATAAAAATAATTCTGTGATAAAAATTACGAGAAATAATTTCTTATTATTCTTTTATATTTAATAAAATTTTAATTAATTCTCCTTTCACAACTCATTCAATGAATTTTCTAATGCTATATACAGTTAACAGTTAACCTATTTAAAAATTAAATAAATAAAATGTTAACTATCTTTTATTTTCTGTTAAATACGACTAATTTACATGCAAATCAATTAAAACTATTTAAATTTTTAAATAACTCTAAATTTACTAATAATTGCTATCATTTAATGGAAATTATTTATTTATAATAGTCGCTGTTTGATATTAATTGACAATTATTCTTAAAGTACAATGTAATCTTTTTCCAATGAGTTCTCTATTTATTCGAATTTTCCACACGGTTTCCTCTATCAATCATCAGTTAAGAAGAATGAAGAATTGAAATCATGAGGTTTCCTTCTTCATCATAGTCATTGTTTGTACCAATTAGCAGCTGAGAGCAGCGCGTGCTATTCAAGTGAGAGCGTTTACTTTTATAATGCAGTGTTCTCTGCTAAGGAAGTAGGCCGCTGATGAGTGGTGCTGTCCTTTGAAGGGCATTCCTCTCGAGAAGTCTCTTTAACAACTATCGTTCAAATATGGCAGTATTGCTTTACTGACTGACAATCTTCAAAGATTGTTCATCGTTTTCATTAAAAAATATATTACAAGACTTTAATATTTTAAATGATCGCCTTTATTTGTTATTTACTGGTTATTTATGGCTAATTGTAATAATATAATTATAAAAAAATTACTGTACAAATATTTTTAAAAAGTTAACAATAAATACGTAAAATAGAACTTTCTTATATAGCAGTTAAGTTAAATAGATTAATGGATTATTCTTGTATTCTACACTACGCCTGTGCCTGCTTAGAATTTTCTCTTTATAATTACAGTTCAATATACTTGTTATCTTCTGCAGATACATAGCAACTCTATACAAACAAGTAATGGTATTACAATAAATATTAACATCTATGATATGCGGAAATAAGAACATTTAAATTATTTAATCTTTTTAATAACTTTTACTCAAAAAAAATAATTTTTTTCTTTATTGATAGTCATTCTCTAATACATAGGTGATTTACGAAGAATGCAAAAAACTTTCAGCTCATCTACTAGTAAAAATAAAGAAATAAGTTCAATAAACATAGGTTCGGTAACGCATCGTTAGCGACAAAATCCGCATCGTTGGCTGACAAAATTTCACCTTAATTTCTGCGTCTTCTGTAAAATTAAGCCAGAATGTATTTCTTCGGATCCAAATTAAGGGGCAAATTTAGTTACTTATATTAGATTTTCCCAGAAAGATTAAAAAGAAATACGTCCTAGATTATATTTTAGTAGTTTTCGAAAAACTGAGGGGGGAAGATTGAAATCCAAAAACAAACTATTTTATGTTTGGTAAAAAAAATTGGGTAAATGGGTAGTAACCACATAAAAGTTATAAATAAAACTTTTATTTTATTTTGAGTAAAATAGTATGAATAAAGTCTGTAGTAACTAATTTAATAAACGTTAGCATTTCACAGTAAATTAAAAATATAACATGAAAATGTATAGACTTTTAAAAAATCATCTAGAGGATGATATGAATAATTTTTGTATTTCTAGTACAAATCACAAATTGCGTTTTTCGAGAATTAACTAAAGTGAAGTATTTATAAGCGTTTTTTTCATAATTAAGAATCAATATTCCTGAAAATGTCTAAGTTATTAGAATTTAAAAATAATTAAATAATTTAGAATATCTTAGACATATACTACATTTAGGAAAATAAATTGTTAAGGGAACATCTTATTTGTTGGTTCTCTCTAGATTTCAAACCATCCGGATAAAAGTTTTCAAGAGATGAGATTTTCTCAAACTGAAAACTCAAAAGTTGTGTTTGATACTCAACTCGATGAAATTTAATTACGATACATTTAGAAATATTGTTTCTAAGGCAAGTTTAGAACTTCTCATTTTTTTAAAAAAGAAGTTTAAAAAAAGTTTGTGTGAGACTAGTGGTCAGAGAAATACAAGAGAATCCGTGTTTTTAAGGATCATTTCGTTGATATTGTTAATGCATTAGAGACCTCAGCTGAAGAGGGAAATGCAACAACAAGAATAAAATGCCTATCATATGCATGGGGCGGCGTGTAGATCTTAATTTATTAGGTCAGTACCATTATTTGCTAAGTAATCCGTCGTCATGCTGGAACCCGTATGCGCTTCAATTGAAGACACTTGACATAGTCAAAGCAACCAGCTCATTTGAACTATTCTTGGCATGCTACATTTGAACTTTGGCATGCTACGAGTTCATCAGGAAGATGCGGAATACATCACGACTGCCGTTTTAAAAGAAGCAGGCGACAATGCATTTGAATGATGACATAACCGCAACTTGTATTGCTAACCGACAGAATTCTATGCTTCTGTCGGCCAGTCATCCAGCTAAAAATCCACTCGAATTTTGTAGGTCTTACCTTCTACATATAATAATGATAAATAGTAATCTACATGTAATAATTTCTTACTAGTATTCCATCATATCATCTTTGAAAGTCAGATTTTCTACACTCAAATCGCCTGCATTTTCATTGAAAAAATTTGGTGAAAACAGATTATGGGTTAGCTACGTTAAACATTCATCGAAAATGGATTTTCGCAAACAAGGAGCAATTAGTTGAAGCTGTAGTTCAAAAATTTGGATCTAATCCTCACAAATTATTGTTACACAATTATCTATTTTTAAAATAAATACTGTATTCTTCCTTTTATTATTGTGTATTATATCATAGAACTCCTCCTCTGATATACTACTCTTTCCCCATGAAAGACGTCTTACATAGCAACAATTTATTCGTACAATAGGACAAATGAGACAGTCTACCTAGCAGCCAGTACATTCGTGCAACTTTAGCATTCAGTTGTCTTCACTTCACTCTGACGTGATCCTTCCTGATCAATCGACGAGCTAGATATAACTCTTGGTACCGTATCCGTGTCTGCGTCAAGGATGAAAGGAGTACTGTCTAGTTCAACCGGACGTCAATTACTCGTCCTCATTGTAAATGTCAAGCGACTCGATTTGGAAGGATTGACTTTCACCCTCCACCTATGCAGCCATTCGTTGTTAAAGTCAAGTGCAGCTTCTAGTTTGCCTGAGGCAAAGTCGGGGTCATCATCTACAGCCAAAATTTTGATGTCGTCTGCGAATGGTGCAGTTGTGATATCTTCTGGACCGGGAAGGTCTGCAGCGTATATCAATTATAAAATTCGATCTAAAACAGAACTCAGTGAAACTCTGGACAGACAGTGGAATTGTCTGTCTGCATAGTGTTATGCAGACAGACAATTCCTGCTTATTTGATTTGAGAAAACCGCTCGTCTAGGTGACTACGTAATACTAGATAAACCGTTTGAGGTAGTTCTGACTTGAAGTTGAAAAGGATACCGGGAAACCAAACTTTGTTGAGTGCTTGTTAAACAACTAGAAAGCTGCCAAACAGTCTTTTTTCTAGGCACCCAAAAATGCTTTTTTACAATTTCATAAATTCTGAACAGGTATAAATACAATAGAAATATTAAAAGTTTACATTTTTTCTAACGGCCTACTTTTAATTTTTTTCATGTCTTTTCAAAATTCCTATGAAATACCCATCATTCCACCGAGAATATTTGACCGAGATTCAGTTTATGAGAATGCAATCAAGTGTTATATAAATGTTTAAAAGTTTACTTTTTTCATATTAAGATATAGAAATTTTACGTGACTAGGAACATCAAATTGTTGATACTTCTATATCTTTGAAGTAAATAAGAAAATTCTGTTCCGTCCTTCATCGTCAAGAAGATTTACCCGTTTGTTCCTTTTCTTAATTATAGTCATCTGTTCACACGAACTGAAGATTTATTTACATATCTCATTTTTCAAATCAAAATAATTAAGTTTTTTTGACATACGAATTTGTTGTCTAAATCTTATAAACAATTACAATTTTTCATAATTATAATTTTAATTATATTTTTAATTTGATAATTTTTTCTTTACCGTTCATGCATTTCATTTGCTTTTAATACTAAATATAGCCAACGATTTGTAAAAATATATTTTTAAGTTCTATGATATAATATAAATCAGTTTGTGAATCGATAATCCTACGTGAATTAGGAGGAATTAAGTACCTACTTTAATCTATAAACACTTAAAAGGTTACTCTTAAGTAACCTTCCTCAGGTTGGGTTTTCTGTACCCAGCAGATGGAAATATAATTTCGGGATACGTCCATGTCAAGGCGTCGTGATTAGTGGTGCAGTCCTGTAATTAAGTCTACTAAATTAGTATTGTAATTTTTCTCAAACAATAGATTAAATTTTAGTAGGGTTGCTTCTGAAACTTTAAAAAAAGTTAATTTAATTTAGATTTTCAGCTTTTGAGCCATAGAATTAACAAGCTGTTTTGAAATCTTTTATTAAATTTTTTGAAACTTTATTCCTCTATTTGTGGATATTAACCAAAAGTTTATATAAAAATTTGATAAAAATCATATTCAGTACACGCATATTTATTTGCACTAGACTATCATTTAATTTATAAATTACGAGAAAAGAACCTAAGGTTATTGTTAAGAAGTTGGATTATTAATTTTTAGGTTTTATTATCCAATTACGAGTATTTTTCAGCTGTCCTTGCTTAATTCAGTTCGATAAACAATAGTACATTTCATGATGAAATAGTTTCAAATTATGGTAAATCAGAATTTCTAATAAAACTATGTGAAAATATTTTTCATTTAAATTACTTTTCATTTGTTATAAAAATAGTTTAAATTTTGCAAGAGACAAATAAATTAAAAGTATCATACTCTACCATTCAAGAAGTAACTAACTGCTCTAAATTGTAAATTAATTTTAAAACCGTACAATTTATTTATTTAGTTCATCAACTGAACGTTTACATTCAGTTACGGCTATTTTACCTCGATTTTGTTTTAATGGTGAAGTATAAATTTTTAGCCCGCGAAATATGTTAATCCTAACTAGGATTCAAATCTAAAACCTTTTGGATGAAAGGTTCAGAAACTACCACTCCGTTAAGGAGGTTGTGTAAAATGAAAAATAAAAAGTAGTCATAACATTTTGAATAAAACTATTTTTTCATATAAACTCTTAAAGTTAAATCTATTTTATTTCCCGTAACACTTTTTTTTTCATTTTTCACTTAAAAAAAGTACAATTACAAAAAAATAAATACATCCAATCTTTATAAGAAAAATAAATTCCACTTTTTATCATCAGTTATCATTTAAAAGATAATTCACTATAATAAGAAAATTATAGCTAAAAAAAAAAACAAAAAAAAAACATTTAAACTCTCTCCAATTAATCTACTTAATAATTTACTTGATTGTTCCAAGTAATATTATAACTATTATTATTTTTCAGCACTGAATAATTTAATTGTCAATAGAAAATTTGTCTTACAACCAATTTATTTTAATATTTTCGTAATTAGATACTATTTTCATTATTATTGCTTGTAGTTATCACGGTCCGACTATGTTGGTTATCCATAAATAATCCCGGTGATTACACTCAGTATAGATTAAAGCGAATAATATAGCAGTCAGTCATGAGTGATATTGTTTGACCAGCTATGATACAATATAATTGTTTGTATCGGCGTATAAATTGCCTATTAATGAACTCGATCAGTAGTTGACATGCAATCTAATACACATGTTGTAGCAAGATGACTCATAACGTAAGGTTGTTAATTTTATATTTTTAAATGTATTATTACTTTCGAAGATAGTGCCCGTTCGACAACTTTAAAACCACTTTCCCTTTGTTATTATTAGAACTTTTAAATATTACATTTTGTTTTTGCTGGTTAAATTGACCTTGTCTTTACTGGCCTGCTTTCTTTTTTTATTGTTTATTGAAAGTTATGTATGCGTAAAAACAATTATAAATATTTTAAAATACGTGAAATGTCAAATTTATAGGAAGTCTAGAGTAAATTAACGGGAGTAATAAATACAAGAAAAACTTGTTATTTATTATTTTATTATTGGAATTGTTTACTGACAACAAAGAACTGAACTGAAACGCAAAATAAAAAAAATAAACTCAAGTTAATTAAAAAAAAGAATAATGTAGACTATTATTACTAAAATTAAAATAATTTTCAGAGAGTTAATCGGCAGGTAGTAAACGATTTATCTAATTTATTATGCTAATTCTGTAAACAACGGTATTTATAATTGTTGTAATAAGAAAGTAAGTAAAATTAAAAAAGTAATGAGAAACCTATAATGAGTGGTTGAAGCTGTAACAAACTACTTTATTGCAGAGGCTTTTTTAATAACACAAATTCTGAATGTTTGTGTAACCAAATGCAGGAGCAATTAATAAATAACGAAAAAATTGGATTGTACTGAAAAAGTCGTGGAAAGTGTAGTTTATCATATAGGTCTTGCGTTTTTTTAAATTATCAGAAACTTTTCCCGTTAACCTCTACTTCAATCAACCAAATCTCAATCAACCAAATATCTCCTTTAGGTAATAATAAAGAAATCAGAATTTTTCCGAAAACCAATACAAATCATATATAGGTAATTTCAAAATGGTGCAGATGAGATAATAAATTACTGAATTGATTTTTGGATATAAAGGAATTTTTTATTCCTCGGGAACATTTTTAAAGAAAATAAAAATTGGCATTTTTAAATTACTTTTAACTACATCGAAAAATAATATTCTATTATAACCGATGGGTGATGTGTTTTATCCAAGTCAAATAATTAGTATTGAATACTGTTTTAAGCTTTATTACACCACTCTACGAGAAACGTGAATTTTTATGTTGGTAAAGTTAAAAAATTTATAAAAATCATTGTACTTTTTAAAGATTTTTTTACTACAAATTTTTAAATTATATTATTTTAACTGGTATTTCTAATTATATTATTTTTACGAACATTAAAGTTTTCGTGATATTAGATTCCCATTAACAAAAATAACTCACCAAATACCTCAAACGATATCAAATTTCATTTTTTGTTTTGAAATTTAATAATAACTACCTCTTTAGATTTTAATTTATCAAAAAAGTTTTTTTGATCGAAGATTAAACATCTTATAAAGCATACAATTTGTATTATCTTGTAATGTATGTATGTTGACATACATACATTACGAGAGTAACATATCTATGACCTATAAACATAGAATACTCTTACAAAATGTACATTAGGTCATCAGCGTAATGCCTGTATGTACTCTAAAATTGGTGACGTATAAACTGATTTTAAATTCAATATTTACAGCCATGTTAAGAAAGATACAAATTATTCATAAAAATGATAAGAATATCAAGCACCCTACGTCAGTTTTAACAGGGAAACTAAGTAGTTTTTCGCTGCTTTCTCTGAGCCGAATATATTTCAATATAGCAAGTCTTTCAGTATGCAGATGATATTCAACAAAATAACAGACCCACTCATTATTTTCTCTAAAGGGGCAGATTATACAATTAACATCATTACTCAAAGAGATATCAAACTCTGACTAGTGTTGCTTGACGTTATGTCCTTTAGATGCGTTTCAACAATAAATTGAAATGGAACAATTAGTTTAAACAATTAAACAATGTACCTGTTTGAATATAAAGTAACGTGTTAGAAGAAACACCTTCTCCTCTTGATAGATGTTGAGCCCTGTTATGTTACTCTCTATCGTAATCACAGAAATGAGCGTTTTCAAACATCTTACTCCATTCAAGGCCAAATATAAATATTATTACCAAGCACAATACTTTTTACTAATCTAATACAGCTTTGATATAAAGTAATTAATAACTGGGCTATTTTTATCGATTTTTTTGTTTACTTCTATCAAATTTATTTTGAAGAGAATTGTCTAAACATACATTTCATAAAATAAGTTGGTAAGAATTGCTAAAATTTCAGTAACTTAAATTAAAAACAAAACCATAATAAAATTTATTCTGTATTAGTATCTTGATAATAGTGACTTAATCCAGATTTATTTAACACCTAAAATTATCTATTTTTCACACGAGAATCACTTATTCTTCATACGAGACGAACGGATTGGGTTTCTTACCAGGATTGGATCGAAGAGAAACTGACTGACCCGTTTCCACTCGATACCCCTGGGGATATTGATTACGCGACATACTTTTTGACGTCGATCATGCAGGAGGGAACATGGTGGTTTACACCTGATGATTTGCACTCAGCCAGAGACAATACCTATCCGAGGGAAGTGATAGAACTAATTGTCTCGAAGCGGTGTCTTCGCTGGAATTGGCAGCGTTTCAGAAGGCCAGAAGATAGGACTCTTCTTAATAGGACGGCGCGGAGGCTGAGCAGGTTGTTGATGACTACCAGGAACGAGACATTCAACGAGTACATAGGAAATCTTTCTCACCTGAATGGGGACGGATGCTCCTTATGGAAGGCTACAAAGGAACTGCAACGATCATCAGAAACGCTTCCCGCCCTACAGAGGCAAACTGGATTGTGTGCGAGGACTGATAGAGAAAAGACCGATCTTTTTGCTTCACACCTAGAGATAACGTTCCGACCCCACGATTCAGAGGGCCCCGGTGATATGGATGTTAACTTCCTTGAGAGCCCGATGCCAATCATCAGCTTCGCGATTAAACCGATCTCTGCAAAGGAGATACTGAAATTAGTCAACCAAGGAAGACGATTAAGGAAAGCCCCAGGCTTTGACTTAGAGAAGCACAAAATGCTTGTCATGCTACCCCTTAAAGCATCGAGTACATCAGGAACGCTGTTTAACGCTGTTCTGCGGACGTCTTACTTCCCAGCGGAATGAAAGGTGTCGCAGGTGACGATGATTTTGAAGCCAGGGAAGCCTACACAGGAAGTTTCTTCTTACAGACCAATTAGCCTGTTACCGATCTTATCTAAATTGTTTGAGAAGCTACTACTGCACAGGCTTAGACCAGTGTTGGAGAGTAAAGGGATAATTCCGGACTATCAGTTTGGGTTCAGGTGAGGCCATTCCACAATCGAACTATCCCATAGAGTCATCAGAATCATCGGCGGGTGTTTGGAGGAGCAGAAATTCTGCTCGGCGGCGTTCTTAGACATCCAACAGGCCTTTGATAAGGTATGGATACCTGGCTTACTCTACAAGTTAAAGCTATAACTTCCTCAACCCTACTTTCTAGTCTTGCGGAATTATCTTGAGGGGCCATTTGCTCAGGTGAAATGTAATGACGAGTTTTCAAGGTTCTTTGAGATTGGATCGGGTGTCCCTCAGGGCTCTGTGCTGGGCCCTGTGTTGTGTTTCATATTCGCTGCGGACATTCCGGTCCTGGATGATTGCATCGTCGCCACGTTCGCTGAGGAGACTGCTATCCTGGCCGAAAACGAAAACCCTGGCCTAGCCTCACAGACCCCACAAATCGCACTGGATCGTGTGTGCGTGTGGCAGAAAAAGTGAAGGATTAAGTTTAATCAGGGTAAGTCGAGGCACCTCACAATTGCCATGCGAAGAGGTGGCTGTCCCGGTGTGTACTTCGATGGTATTTTGATCCCGCAAACGGAGACTGTGTGGTATCTGGGACTTCACCTAGAACGGCGTTTGACCTGGAAGTGTAACGTGAGGATGAAGAGGAAACTGCTAAACGCAATGTACAGGGAACTTCATTAGCTGCTGCGGAGGAACTCAGGCCTCACGTTATCAAACAAGATCCTTATTTACTAGACTATCCTGCGCCCAATCTGGACGTACGGTGTAGAATTGTGGGGAACGGCTAGTACTAGTAATGTGGAAATTATACAACGATTTCAGAACAAAGTAGCGAGGGTAATTGCCGAAGATCCGTGGTTCACGCGGAATGATGAGATTCAGGATTATCTGGAGCTCCCATCGGTTCGTGAGATTGCACAACAGCGCAATGTCAAATACCTGCAGAGGCTTGAGAATCATGTAAACCACTTTGCAATTAATCTACTCGATAACAGCAGACACGTCCGACGGTTGGACGAGCCTAGTACTCGACTTAAGGTCTGCGTAACAGTTTGGAATCAAACACCGTCAAGTTTAGTGGTGTCGTATCTAATTTCTTGTTACTTCTCTTTCTTTTTTATTTGTTATTAATGTTTGTTTTGTGGACTATATGGTGCTGAAATTAATAGTTTGTGATTTATGACTGAGCTTGAAATTTCATATTTGACTTTTAAGTTTGCTTGCAACTGTTTACTGGGTATTATTTATTTTGGGGGTTCCTTAAGGACCTTCTTATCACATGCTTTTGTCAGGAAACTTACTTATGGCTCCGCAGGAGAGCCGATTGTAATTATAATTGTTATTGAACAAAAAAAAAAATTATCTTAAAAGAAAAGTTATATTAAAAATAAATCAAGCGATCATTACTACGCTGATGACCGGCTTTGATCATAAAATTAGGATTATTTCTTAGAGAAAAAACATTTTCTTGCAGTAATGAAATTTGAATGATTTTTCTAAGTTATTTACATTTTTTTTTATAAATCTATTTTAATGGATAGTAGAATCAATCTATCACTCCTTTCATTATGTTTTATTCTCTTCTCTTGTTAAGGTTCATGTAAGTATATTTAAATAAGTGAATCTATTTAAATTAATCTATTTAATTATGCAACCTGTACTGGATTGGATTCAATTCTAACTTAAGCTATATTACATTGTTGAGTTTTTATTACAACAGCCGGGAAGCGCTGATCTGAATTGTTCTGAAACATTGTTTTTCACCACTTCTATTGAATCTCTCTATTAAATAAAAAGGAAATGTTTATTTGTATGTTAGCAAGAACATACAAATAAACATACAAATCCATAATTTTGGAGAGTAAACTGTCATTATGTATAAGGATTAAAATTAATAAATTACATTAAGATGGATGGATACTTTTTAAAAAAATAGTGATAATGTTAAAAATTTGACTCTTTTTTGATATGCTAATGTTTTACGTAATAAACTAATATGAGATTCCATTAAACGTTTTACCTACTATGTGACTGGATCCATGTTCTTCATTTGTTTGTGTTTTACTTTAATATTTTAACTACAAAAAATTAACTATATAATTTTAAAAAAAACATGAACTACAGAAAATCTACCTTATACTCCGACCACCTAAATTAATACTGATGTAATTCGATCATTAAACCGACTGAATTATTCGTGCTATAAGTCAAATTCGCCTTCGGGAAAAATTGCTTCATGAATGCGTACATGATCTTCTTTCTTATTCATCTTCATCGTTAACTTAACATTGGTATCCAAAATGTTTGGTTTACGTCACTCTGAAATATTTTAATGGATAGATTTATATTTTCGTAATTTTATTTTAACACCTTTAAAAAAAATACAGAATGATGTAATTCTTCATTTATATTTCATTTTAATTAATTTTCTTATGTATATTTACATAATTTTCTACATATTTGCTTTCAATATTATACCGATGAAATTTAGTTATATAATAATGGATAATAGCTATAACAGAAACCGTGATTTAAACATATATAAAAGTGAAAGTAATTACTAATCTACAGTACTCAATACGGTACCTTCATTTAATAATGTATATTGTACTTTATCAATTATCCCCACAGTTAAACTAAAATAATTCAACATATATTTCTACTAAATCTATATAAACTTAAAATTTTATACAAATTACACGTTTTCTCCTAACTTAAATAATCATCTTTCTAATATTGTTACATTCACACATTATACAAGCACGCATGATTATATATATATCAGTAGTACATTCGTATAAATGAGTAATTTTAAAATATCTTAACTTTCTTTTAAAGTGGATCTAGAGATTATATATGAAATTAAGATGTGATTTTTTCCATTTATGAAAGTTCAGTGATTAAGCGTGAAATAGTGGAATATACAAAATTGGTTTTCCCTTTCAACAGTATCATATTTGTAGAAGCAGCAATTTTCTATGCGTGTTTATTTCCAGTGTAGAGAATAAAGTACACTCTTATACCTCTTCTTTATAGACAGGTTACGCTGTATTGAACGATGTATCCTACTATAGAAAACACGATGGTTTTTCTCGAAGCACAGACCAAAAAAAGATTATATTTTTAGAAAAAATAGGAGAAATTCTTGTAAAATTACCTGTATTTTCACGAATATTATCCGTGAAAATAAATAAAAATTTATCGTATCACAGAAAAATAATTTATGAAATAAAGATACAATTTTAGATTTACATAAGGATAGATAGTAATTTTTTTATTTTATTTTATATATTATATATATATTTTATATATTTAGTAATACTTAGATTAGTAATTGCTTTCACTTTTATACATATTCGAATTACCGTCTCTGTTACAGCTATTATCCATTATTACTAAATTTCTTCGGTATAATACTGAAAGAAAATAAGTAGAACATTATGAAAATATATAAGGAAATTATTTAAAATGAAATACAAATGAAGAATTAAATCGATTTGTATTTTCTTTAATGATGTAAAAAATTTCTATTTTGAAGTTTTTTTTTTAATAAAAGAGAGGTTTATTAAAAAAAAAACTTTTTCTACTCTTTCTTTTCCAGTTTAGTTTACGCGGAATTGTTTTATTCTTAGTACAAGCATTTTACCAAAATACCTTGAGACTTCATTCGTTGACAGTCCGTCAATCAGATGGATGGACTGTCTTATTGACAGAATTCGCCCGTCTTATTGATAGAAGCTGGAGTTGAACGATTAACCCAGAAAATTTACTACTATTTAAATATCCAATTGATCTGCACTCGATATTTCATTCCAATAACAATAAATTTGCTATAAATAGTAGAAAATAACCTTTTCGCTTTCAAAATAATATTTGAAATGTGAAACTCATCGGAAAGATTATATGGGAATTTTTTCAACATAAATACTCTAAATTTAAAAACAAAAAGCGATACTTTTCATAAGATACTCACCTCGTCATCACTTTTCTCTGACTAATATCTGAGTTAAAGGTAATAAAGTGTAGACTAAAAAATTATCCAAAATAAAATACTGCAAAGAATATAAAATATCAGATGAAAAGGTTTTTGAAGCAATTTAACAGTGTATTAAATAAAGTACTGAGAATGATGGATCGATAAATACACTGGGTTTATTTTTCAGTATATTACACTTTTCTTGCCACTCTGTAAATTGAATTTGAAATCTGATTTTATAATATCAACTATACTGCAAAAAAATGGAATTTATATAGAAAAGTTATTGTTACTTATGTAGGTTTTTCAGCTCTGGATTAACTTAAGCATTAATGTTTCTAATAAAATAAGAAAAAAAATTACTTTTATAAACATATACTCTATATAAATTTATTTATATAAATTTTATACATATTATGTATTCACAGAATTTTCTCTTTTTCCGTTTTAAATTTTGTTTCGGAAGTTTTTTAATCGTGTATATACATATACATTTTTTTCTAAAGCAAACATACATAGTAGTTATATAATTTGCAGAATAGAAGATTACATGAGAGAAAATAAGTATTTTATTATTATAAACATTATTTATATTAATAATATTATATTTTTTATTATAATTTTATTTCAATCGTTGGTCACAAGTAACTTATAAAATATAATTAAAAATGAATCAAATATTTATTTTTTTTATTGGAAGAATATTAAATTATTCTGTTGATTTGACATTATAAATATGTAAAGGATAAAAATCTCAATATATACAATATAATAATCTTTGAATGGAATGATTAAGGATATATAATGCACAAATCTAAAAAAAATTATAAAATAATCCATTTTTTAATAAACGGGGGCAGAGCTTATGGAATTAACATAATAAAAAAACTATAATTACATAATGAAGTAATGAAAAATAGCATAAGGAATTCACTGTTTCAACATTTTATGGAGTGATATTTATCGGCAATCATTATTTAATTTGATACGATAATTTTGATCACAACTGAGACTGAAATTATAAGTGCGTTTTATAATGTACTTACTAAAATGAAAATAAATATCAGAACACACCAAAAAAAAGAAAGTTTTTAAATAAGAAATTTATTTTATGGAATTTATTGAAACGGAATTGCAAACAGATATATCTAATTTTGCTGAGAACCTAGGCAATATAAAACCGTTATAAGACCACATGGATTACCTTTTTTGTAAGGTTTTTCTTAGTTCTTTGATAGAATCTACATACAAATTATTAGTACTACGGGAAATTTTAATTAGTAAAAGTATACGATTAGGTTTAATAATTGATAACAATGAATCATACACTGTGTATTTTAAGATCATATATTTCTCAAAACAACTATTTTGCCAGTTTGACATCGTTCAGATAATCGGAAATATATTTGGATAGGAGTTTCTTAGACATCTTATTCTCATAATCTTATTGCGTGGATATAAAATTTAATTAAAACAATGGCAAATACAGAGTTACAGTATCAGATAAACATAATGTCAATATATATATTTTAATTTAAAGCACCCTGAAGTTCAATAAAAACAGAAAACAGCGGCTCCGTTGTTAAAATAATAAAATATTTGCGTAGTAACCGATTAAATTTTTGTGTCACTGTAAAAGTACAGAGAATGAATATGATTTTTATTGAGTTCATCGTAGAGTTGTTTATTTTTTATAAATACTTTTCTTTTTTTTTAATACTATACAGCTAAATAATTTTTTTTTTTTTTTGTAATATAATGTTAAATAAACATTGCGTATAAATAAACGAACATTTAAAAATTAATTATTGTATAAAAGAGAATGAATGATTAATTAAGAGTAATAACAAACACAAAAGCGTGCCTCACGACAAACCTGTGCATTATTCTTCAAACATTGAATTCAATGAATTTCACATACACACGCGCAGGCTCTCATGTATGCGCTGGTTTTGAGTAAACGGATACACACATATCAGATGATAAAAGAATATCTCGGTTAACCTTTCACTGTAGTTTTTCTTTTCTTAATTGCAAGTCGTGCTTGGAAAAAAGTGTGAGTGAATGATTGAAGAAAAAATGAAAATAAGTATTATATATTACATCCAATGAAAGACAGATGTGTATGACGAAGAGTGACCTAGGTAAAGGCAATGGACTGTTTATGTATACGCACACGCTCGCGCGCATTCGGTATCGATGCGTGCAGAACTAAAAATAATCGTAATGGAAAACTGATCTGCTACCGTATTGGTCGAGTGAAACCGATTTGCACATTATATTAAAACGAACGAATTTCATTCTGCTTTTCTGGTGATCTAGTACTGAAACTGTGTCAAAGTGTCACATTTTTTTTTTTTTTTCTGTCTAGCCTTTAAATTTATTGCTTTTCCACGCTGTATGAAACAATCTATTAAAAATATTATTTACTTATTTTAAATTGTGGAATAACGCCTGATTATTATTTCTTCAAGTATTTTAATACTTTAAAGAAATCCTTAAAAGATATGTATTTTATCGTTTTTTTATAAACGTATGAGCTTATAAAAAAATTACTTAGTTTCTTTTAATGGATTGATTATTGTACCACCACAATTACAATTAATTTGATTTTAATTTACATTTAATTTGATTATTGTAACTATTACAATTATATATTATTTTTATTATTATTTATATGTAGTTTTCTTATCATAATGCTAAAATTAAAATTTCAAATAACATTGAAAACTTTATATTAAAAATTAATCAGATTAATACTTCAGATCTTCTCAGAACTAACTTAGGTGTACGAAGTCGAAAGGTACCGATATTACTCGAAATATTAAAAGAAGTAGGAGGTAAACTATGAGTTTAGCGCTCCATGGATCTATAAACTAAACCCTAAACGAACTATTCATTCAAATTTTGTTTAAACAGCCCGTTGATACTTTAATTATGCAGTATATTTGCTTTTTTTATAAATTTGACACTTAAACTTAAATTAAGCAACAGTATTGCATTATTAATCAAAAGTAATACCTATTAAATACAATAATTTAAATATTGCAATTGAATATTGAGGAATTAGAGCATGAGGTTTAAACTTGACTTTACTCTTTTAATACAGCAAAACTGCTACATTATTCTTGGAATCTTTGTTCAATTTTCCTAGTATAACAACCAAATGCTTACAAACATATCTGGAAAGTTCCTGGAATTTTCTAGATGATAAAACAATATATATTATGAGCGTTTATATTAATTATTATTTACTGATATACATTAGTCAGTTTGGATTTTTTTTTCTTTTTATCTTACATGAACGTATTTTAATTTTTTTCTTTTTATATTCCACAAACAATTGAGTTGCCCCGTGTACCGTTTCATAAAAAGTAAGTAATTCAGAAGCCCTCCTTTCAGATAGATGTCAACTTATTGTTTGAACGGCCTTTAAAACCGACATACATTTCGACTAATTTAAAGTTAAAGACTGTTTACTAATTAAAATTGGTAGAGATTAGTTCACGCTAATTCTACGTTATGTTCAAATTGAAAAATTATGTTTATAGAACCCCTCGTTTTGCATCATTGTCTTTTCGTTGTTATTTATCCAAACCTCTAAAATCTTTATGAGAGTAATGTAACAATTAAAATCTTGTAATCGAAATATGAAAGCGTAGAAGTAAATTTGAATATTATAGGTTCTTCATTCCGTCTCTATTTGATTATGTATTTTATTTAACAATACATCCCGGCCTATTGAACCTAAATTTAATTAAGTAACGCGTGTAATTTCACATAATGAACACGTTACAGGAAAAGTGCCCTGGGTTAAAGAAGTATTTCTGAATCACATGTTGTGGTTATTTCTGTATATTATGGATGAGGTTAAAATGTAAATTATTAGTGTATCTATACTGTGGGTTTGAATTAATGATGCTTCCAAATGATAATATTTAAATAGATTAATTCATTTTTTTTTAAATGGATTAGGTTGGTAGATCTACGTAAAATTTAAACAAAACCCTGTTTAAGGGCATATGTTTACAATTCTACGAGTAGAAAAAACAGACAAAGATCCTTTTCTGTTAACTGATAGTAAGGTCAGAAATTTTCAATTTTTGATACAATGGATTTTTTTATTCGCAGTGGATAATAACTGAGAATTGATTTTAGAAGTTCATATTTCATTTTAGTTTATATTCATTAAAATCTTCTACTGATTGAAGACAGCATCGTTTTTCATTATAAGAGGTACATTAACTTGTTGAATTATTCTGATTTTCCCAGTCTTTCTTACAGCTGTAATGGAGGTGTAGTATCTACTACAAGTAGATTAATTAGTATTGCTTTTCTTAGAATGAGGATAGTCGTTATACCTCGTTTGTATGTTAATTCAGCGAAGGTGTAGTTTAGAGGGATTGTAATTCTCGTATGTTACGATAAATTTGACTGGATTAATTAACCCTTTATGGGTTCATTAATTCCCTCTTCACTTTTCCTAGTAAACCTAGCATGAGGTGATCGTTATTCTTGGAAATGACATTTGTAAGTTATTTCGTGAGTAGTCTCTGACTTGTGTAGGTTGGTATGTATATATTTTATGTACAATATACTCTTTCATTCATTGAAATTCTACTTTCCATTCAATTATATTAACTGTGGTCAAATGTGAGAAATTTTTTAATTTTCTTATTGTAAAGAATAATCAGATGTGTAAATTTTGCGTGCTAGTGAAAAATAATGTATGAATTCTAATTTATTTCCTGTTTATTAAAGTATTATTATGACTGTACGGATGAAACCCTCTTCCTAAGGAGAGGAATAATGAAATGATTTTGAGTTTAATCCTAAAATTTAATCATAAAATTTAAACTTTCCTTTTTCCCTTTTGCCTTCTTCCAATCTTTCCCCTCCCCACTTTACAATTTTCCTTTTTCTCTTTTTCGCAAAAATATATATTTTCATGCACAACATATATTATAAATTTGAGCAAAATCGGACCATAAATACAATTTTTCGAAATATCTCGATCCCGGCGCCACCTAGCGGATCCAGTTATTGTAAAAACATTTTTTTTTTAATGTAAGTAATAGATATTTTGTATAGGAAGCAAATCAGACCATAAATATAATTTCTTTAAATATCTCGACCGCCACGCATCCTAGCGGGTCTAAACTAATTCAGAAACCTTCACAGGCGTACGCACAACTCACGAAAGTTTCACTGCAATTGGATGAATAGTACAGGAACGCATACGGGACAAACTAACAAAAAAACATTCTTTATATATATATATTAAAACATATTTTCTGTTTATAAGAAAATTAAATTATTATAACTGTAATTTGATGAATAATTACAAATTACTAGCAGATCCTACACACAAGTATCAAGTTTAATCATTTCACTCATCTCTGCGACTCACTGTATAAGTGCATATGAAAAATTCACCAATACAAAGTCAACATAAATTTAAACTGAGGTTAAGTTGTCTGTTATCGATCTTAAATTGAGCGTAACTGAAGAGCAACTCAATAAATATTCATCAAATTTTCACATGCACAAATTCAGATGAACTACTGCAGCATATTTAAATTTCAATGTAATTGACGTAGCAGTTTTGAAAGTTTTTCGAGCCACAAATTTTATGTATAAGCATATATATATAATACATATAAGGAAACTACATTTTAAGTGAATGGTATTTTCGTACTCCTCATACTTCAAAGCCTAAAGAAAGTTCAATGACATTCCCCAATTGCTCCGTGCAACCAAAAGCAATACCGTACTTTTCTTCGAAAGGTTGGTGAAAACAATTAATTAATTAATAAATTTTAATTTATAACGAAATAAAAGTCACGAATTAGTGTAAAAATATCTTGTTTAACCAAAGAGGAGAGGGTTACTTGCTTAACTGCTTAACACAAGAAGAGGGAAAAAGATTACTAGACTATTTACATAATGCTAGAGTTAATAGGCTACATTAATAGTTAGTCTGAAAAAAATAACGTTCAAGTACGTAATAGTTTATTATACATATGCTATTAAATATGTATTATAAATAAAGAATTGATTTTTCGTCTTTAAGGTCAGGTTTTGAAGCTTCTGTGACCACATATCTTATTTGTTCTACTTTTTAAGCACACCATCCATCACCATTAACTGTCATAGATTTCACAACTTTATTTTAGGATCCTTATTATAACATCTGTTTTTCTTTCATTTTTCTTCGTTCACTCCTACGCTTTTATTTTCAATTATTAAAATTTATTTTTATTTATACTTAATATGTTTAATTCATTATTCAGTTACTTCATTATAAATGTTCCTTTTAATGTAGTTATGGTTTCTTTTTATATGTAAAAACAATTTATACCGCTTCTATTACTATATAACATAATAGCTGAGGATTGCATCAATTGAATAGATTTCATAGACTACTACTTCGATAATTAAAAATCTATTTGTCATCATAGTTTAAAGTAGTTTATTAGTAAAAGTTCATCAGTTATAATAGTATTGTGATAAGGCAAACTTACTAAGGAAGTTAAGGCCAAACTTACTATTGGTGGTTTTACACACATCACAAATGAAAAAAGAGGCATCAAAGGATCTAATGATTAATGACACAAAAGCAGTTGCCAACCAATAGATACAAGTTGCTAACATAATGTTGGAGCGGAAGATAACGAAAATGATTTATCAAAATTCATTCAGAACCAAAAATAACTTATTACGGATATTTTTATAGGGTTTATATTTTTGGAATTAGTTATTAATATGTTCGGTGTACATATTTTTTAACTTTACTGTTATGTTACTACACAGTAAACAAGTTCTAACGAATGATGGTTACGTAACACAAATACATGAATGAAATAAACTTTCATTTTCTTTTATGTTTCTTAGGTTTTTCATTCTCCTTTTTAACTTTAATTTCCCCATTTTGACCTAAATTACTATTTTCAAATGCTATCGTTTGTGTTGCTCGTCCATCATATAATTCAATTCTTTCCAACATTACAGAAAGCAATATGAAGTTTATCCAATGTAAACAAATATTTGTCAAATATTAATAAAAATATTGTAATAGGATAAAAAGTATGAAAGTATCTTAAAATTTTGTTCATTACTGTACACGATGAAGATTATAAAATATTACGGAAGTCCATCCATATCCGTGAAGCTGTCTTTCATTCCTAGGAATCTTGATCCCAAACCAATCAGGCTTGATATTTATCTTATGCTAAAAGTGGAAATATGATAATAAGGTATAATTGCGTGTCAGTTATGAGTTTGAGAGTTATAAGGATGTGTTTTTTTTTTTCGAATAATTAAACTAATAGTAAAAAGTATGTGTTCTATATTTTTTATATATAAATGTGAATTTTTACATATTATATAACTAAATTTTATCAACTTATTACTTCTCTTAACTCTTAATTGAAAACTAGTTATACTGTTTAGAAAAAAGATAGACATTTCTATAGAAAAATGAAAAATTATAAAATCCAGCAGGATAAACAACGTAAATACAGCTTTTATATCAATTCCAAATCAAACTTATGAAATTCTATATGGAAATGGAAGGGTTTTAAAAATAAATATATAAAAAGAAAAACAATTAAAATAATTAATTTACTTTAGTAAATTTGAAAATTAATGAAAACTTCAGTTATTTTTAAAAGAGATATAGTTTAATATAAATTAAATTTATATATTTTTATATTAGTAATTATAAAAATTTGTCAAAATTAGCTAAAAAATTAAAAGTCCTTATATAAGAGAATATTTTTTAATAGTAATTTTATCTTATAATTAACAAGTTTTTAACTAAAAATGTTTGTTAAAAAATTATTATTTTTATAATTATTTAAATACATATTTCTGAATTCCGCGTTTAAAATTAGAAGTCTTCATTTTAAAAACAAACAGCTACCTACAAACTATAAATTACTTCATTAAGGTGCAATTTTAAAAAGTATTACCTAGTTTTGGTTTTCAACTTTTAATACTTTTGTTTAAGTGTGCTTATTTTTTATAAAAAAATTATTAATTTCAAAAAATATTTTTGGTTTTGTTTTTTTTAATTTGGTAGGCCTACAAGAACAGTACTTCTATGATAAAATATATTTTTTACGAATACATACCAAGTATGAACATTTCACGCTTGGTCTAATTTATTAGACAAATTAACAGTTACATTTTTCAAACAAAATAATTAAATTTTAACTCGAATTTTCCATAATTATCTAGAGAACTTCAAATTATAAATCATCATAATATAAAATTCCAGTATTTGGCAATAATGGCAATAAAAGTCTTCAGATCGTCTACGGGGACTGTAATATTTCGGAAAATATTCATGGATTTAATATTTTTCGTGACTTCTTCCAAAGACATTGCTGTAAGAAAATTTCTATACGATGAGGCAAACATTCTGTACAAAAAAAAATCATCGAAGCTATGCATTAAGCCGTGCATACCGATTGAAAGTACGAACGTGTCGAATTGTTTTTTAAATTCCTTATAGAGGGCAAACACAAAACTGAATCGATTTTTTATCACCTATAAGCCTCTGCAACCTCCTCTTTTTATATAAACAGTTAAGAGTTCAGAAATTATTTTTATATGTATTAGATTACGTATATATAAAACAAAGTATTCATTTTATAAAATGTTCTAAAATATAAAATTTTCTTTTCCAACGTTATTTTATCGCAAAACTAATAGTGATTTTTTCATTATCTGAAAAAAATTGTTTTTCTCTTACAAAATCGATAAATTGGCAGGTGATATGACAAGAGCAGTTAAAATTACCATTACACTGAATACTAGAGTAACTGAATATTATATTACTGAAATCGCTCTAAATATGTAAAATATTAAAAAAAAAATCCTAATTAAAATCAAGGTCAAATTTCCTACTAATATTGAAGAATACCAAATTCAAAAAACCCTAAAATTAAATTAATTTACAGAAAAAAATAAAAGAGAATTAATCTTTCTAAGGTTAATATTTAAATTTCAATGCATCTTTCTTTTATATATTTTTTTGTATAGATAAAGAAAGCTTTTTATACGTAAAGGCTTATAAATTTATGTATTTGATGGTACATATTGAAGATTTTATTTTGGTACTCAACGATAAAAGGATTTGACAATATTTCCATCTGAAGTATATGTAATGTAATTCAATTCTTTTAATCTAGCCTATTTTTCTCTTGTTACATGAAATTTTATTTGGATTCAAATTCCAAGAATTGTTGAATAAATTTAGCTTTTATTTAAAAATCTGTATATCTTTTATCTTATCAGTACATGGTTATACTGTAATTACACGAAATGTATTTGTAATAAAAATTTTTACCTGAATACGCTTTTGAAACATGCTGAATAACAACATAAACATAAGGCCTGTAACAGGATAAATAAAAAAATAACTAATATTTTTGAAAGAATACATAAATAGGTACAATGAAGATTCATCTAAATAGAAATAATAACACAAGAAACACTTATCCAGCCAGATAATTATTAGTAATTAATATGTTGGGAGTTAAATCATGCAAAAGTTTATTACCATTATTTCGTTAAAACGGAATGATACATTTTCCTTTTATTTTGAATTTATGTTTTATTATTTATTTTACTAATTCATTTGCATTTTATTTTATTGCGAGTTGGAGATAAATGTTTAAACTAAAAAGAAAAAATTGATGAGATGATTCTTACTCAGAATCGAACCCGAGAAGCCACCTACCAGCACACTTTCCACTACAATTGGCCGGCAGTTTAAACAGCCGGATAGGGAGTCCTAATTTTTTAATGTCGAATACAAAAATCGTTGATGAACATAACTTTACAAAAGAAAGGTAATTCTAAACAAAACATTATCGACTTTCTGCCTTCATTTTTATTTATTTATAAAAACATATTGTAACAGGACCAACATAGCTGACCACGGTAGCGGAAAAATAAGAAAAAATAATAATAATGAACAGAAGAATCTAGAAGAAACTACGAGTATAAGGGATTTTTTTCTTAGAATATCTTTTCTTAGAATGGCACCTGCAAAACCTCTTGTTCGACCAGAAGAATTACCGGACCTGAGTATGAATTTACAGAAAGACGTAAAGGTGCGGAAAATGAAGATTATTACGCTTCAACAATTAAAAGCACGCGTCAGGTATTAGTTCTGAAGGCCAGGAAGGTTTTGAAGGTCAGGAAGTTTCTGAAGGTCTAGCGGTCAGGGAGTAGTTTGGCGAGGCCGTGTTCGGCGCAGTTGTGATAACAGCGAAATCAGTAAGCGTGTGGTAACAGCGAGTAAAGGGTATGTCGTGAGTATTTCATTGTGGACAGCAAGTTAACAGTAAACAGTAAACAGTAGTAAAAGTAACAGTATTATATTCATTCACAAAGCAAAGGGTAGTTTTTTTATATAGAGTAAAAACAATAATACTTACGGAAAGTGAATAGTATTAACTTTTTTGGCTTCTCTATTGTTATCTTGTTAACTGAATATTTGTTTCTATCGGTCATTAAAACGTTTGTATTAAATTGGACTTTATTTTTATATTTATTAATTTACTATCGTTAAATAAATCTTGTCTTTTTACTTGAATTAATATTTTCTATGTTATATACCAGTATACGTATTGTCTTATTATTATTATCATTATTTTTTATTCAGGTTATTTTTATTTTTTATATTATTTATATAAATAAAATAAATTTATCTGTCTATTTTATATATATATATATATATTTTTTTTTTTCTTGATGATATCGCTACATAATCTTGAGGCTTGTGTGTGGGATACGGAAGTGGAATCTTTGTAACGTATGAAAAATTCCATGCCTAACCGGGATTCAAACCCGGGACCACCGGATTTATTAACATAATGTTCATATTCTTGGTTATGAATTTATGGTATAAATATGGTTATGGTATGGCAACAATTAAATGAAAGACTACTCCCTTTACCTTTAACCTTTTATTCTAATTTCTTTCTTATCCTACTATATTTTGAACAAAACTAAATTTCTCATCTTCTTTACCCCTACTTGTAAATTTATACGGCTGATAATATTCTGGATATTAGCTGAAGGAACTTAATTGTTGTATACATTTTTAATATCTACTTTAATTCAGTTTAAATCCAATATTTTAACAGTCGCTATTACATTCTTACATCATAAGACACTTCACTGGAGTAAGAACGTAAAGTTAACTAGTTATTTTATATAAACATGAAACACTTCCCACTGTCTTATTAAAAGAAAAAAAAAAAAAAAAAAAAAAAAAAACATAATAAATAAGTAAAAATAAAAAAGAAAGTATTTCAGAGAGAATAGAAACTAATCCTAATAGAGAATCACTGTCAAAAGGATTTATTTACAAATTATTTTACAGTTTCCCATTTTTATTGAGAACTACTAAACTTAAATAACAAGATCTAATAAACACGGTCTTCAAGATGACCTTTCAGTGTAGAGCATTGTGAATAAATCCTGATATTTTACCGTGTGAAAATTTTGAAGTAAAAAAACAAATTAAGTTAAAATAACTAAAAATAAATTTTAAAAAATACACATTTATTGTATATAAATAAAAACATACATTGAAACTATCGTGAAAAAGTTAGACGTTGTATTTTAATAACATGGTTTCAATTATTTTTCACATTAATAACTAAAGAAAGTATATCGTTTATTTACATAAATTATAAAAAAAGTCTCAGGAGTTTTACATTGTAGCAGATAAAAGTAACGTATGTCTTTAAGTACATTTAAATTAATACGATTCTTTTTATTCTACAGAATAATAATTTTTTAAAAAGAAATTACTAAACCGTTCATTTTATCGTTCGTTTCTCTTTCTTTATTTTTAGAAATATTAAAATCCAATCGTCTAATTAAAAACTTCCTCATAATCCTTTAAAACCGAGTTGTATGAAATTATATAAAATATAAGTAAATGATCAAAGAAAACCTTTTTTTAAAGGAAATAAATTAAAAATGAATCGCATACTATTGAAATCTAATTAACTAAACTTCTTATAAACTTTGGATGTAATCAAAATATCTTGAAATAAAACTGTTAAGGTGAGCAGAAAAGATATTCTGAACTTAGAACTTCAAAACAATTACTCCCTGTTTTTTAAATATTAACTGTAATTTGATTTTTCAAATCAAAGAAATTGTAAATCAGAAAATTATATATAAATATAATAAAATTTATAATTACCTGTTTATTTTCCTCTTGGACTTGTTAAATCACTAAGAAAAAAAAAATTACAATCTTCTCGCACATTGTTATATTTAATAAATATTTTTATGGTGGTAAATTTCCGTACTGTTCGAGCGCTTTCGGATTATAAATCCATCCTCAGGAACAATGATGTGTAATACATTACAATTATTTACCTCATATATCATTAATTATACTAAATTGAATTTTATAAGTACAATTTATGATATGTGAAGAAAATAATTATAATGTATAACACATCATTTATTGTTCCTGAGAATGGATTAATAATCCGAAAGCGCTTTAAAATTATTATTAAAGATTGTTGGTATGTGGAAACTATCATATAAATAACTTATATATTAATTTCCATACTACTTTTAACACCATAAATATAATATTGTTTTTTTATACTTCTGTTAAAACAAATAATATAACTTATATGTCAGTGCTTATGGAAGTATCATTTAGTATTATGAAAACAACTGAAAATGAAATTCTGTTAGAAATCATTTATATAGTATATATCAAACGATAATGTAGAATTGAAAATACGGAATATTAGAACAGAGATTCATTAAAATTTGTTTAGTCTATATAAACTTATTTAGTTTACATTTATAATGATCAAAATACAAATATTTTATTTGATATAAATAATTATCTATGTTATTTATTATCAAAATAATAAGTTTACGTTATAATTACACATGATATATCTTGTGATGTAACAATGTAGTAACACTAGTTTTAAAATACTGGATATTTAAATTGAACATAAACAAACAACTGAAACTATTTCTAACAATTGAATATATTTTAAAGGAAACTAAGTTAACAGGTTTAACCTCATAGGCTTTTAAGGAAATTTTTATACTTATCATTAATTACTATCATCGTGACCGAGCGACTAGAAACTCAAAGAAACATATAATCTGTACGTGTTTTATGACAAGGAACTAACTCCTTAGTCGCTTTTCCATTTAATTCTGCCATACTAACTGCTAAAAATCAAACTAATATTTCGAGTGAGATGATTATACTACCTTCAATCCATTAGATCCATAGATACAATTAAGTATCCATTTTTCAGGTAGATACCGTTCTTATAAAAAAACAAATAAGATCCCATTTGCAAACAGCACTTAAATTTATAAACTAGTGAAAAACAAAATAAATGATGTCTGATGGATTTGAATAATTCACGTAGTAAGTTTTACATAAATTATAGTGTAGTAAAAGTATTTATATCAATGGTCACCGAATTTCATTCATGGAATGATGTTTTTTTTCTAAAGCATTCCCTTT
This sequence comes from Lycorma delicatula, assembly GCF_047948215.1. Taxonomy (NCBI): domain Eukaryota; kingdom Metazoa; phylum Arthropoda; class Insecta; order Hemiptera; family Fulgoridae; genus Lycorma; species Lycorma delicatula. The sequence goes on along the minus strand of NC_134456.1, from coordinate 67,231,437 downwards.
AAAGGTAAAAACTATTAAAATGTTAAATATCTACGTATAATTTCAATTTATTTCATAAATTTATAGCAAATTTTGATGCGCACATTGTAATAAAATATGACAATGTGCTGAAGGAAGTTTAAATCGATAAATTATAAAACATTTGAAGTAACATAAATTGAATTAAATATATTATTATATTTAAGTTCAATGAGTTTGATGATATTTTAAGTCACTTATGATAGATTCTGCATTCATCTAGTCTACAAAAATGATATTAACAAAAAAATTAAGAAACAAAATTTAGTTACATTTTTTAACTATTTTTATTTGTTGGGATTGGTTTAAATCAACCTTATTTAGGATAAGAGTATTTTTTCAATTTGGTATTTCTTTACTTATTATGTATTTTATTAGACATTTTATAAAGTAAATATCGAAGGTCATGAAATCTTCCAAAATATATGTTTAATATATTCTATAAGGCTCCGCACCTCTGTTGCGGTATAATAGCTTTTTTTTATTTTTGTTTTTTGTCAAATGGGATGTAATTTATTGTAAAGGTATTTCTTGAGAAATATCTCACTTTATTCTCGTATCTTTTAAAGTATTCTATTTTATTTGTTTTATTGTGTTACCAACAAAAAACTGATTTAATTTAAAAAAATATTAGATCGTATTTTATAATGTAATGATTTCAAAGAGTAAACAACTTGTGTAAAAAGGAAATGTCAAGTTACTAAGCAACTACTATTAATGCATATATTTCTACATATGAATAAATACAATATGTAGTTTACATACATTAGGAATAAATATTACTCAATCACTATACATTTGCTGTTAGTTCTCTTCTTCCTGCTATACGATGATTATTATTATTCTTCAGTTTCTTAACTGATTAAAAAAAAAAATAATAAATAATTATAATAGGAGAAAGAAGATGAACAGTGAGTTCGTCTGATAACATAACTAAAAATTCAAAGTATTTTTTTATAAAACGTCTATTTTTTTCTGTATAAATTTTAATCTGGATTTTTAAAATATTTTAAAATAATTAAAATAAAAGACCATTATGAATTTAATTATGGAAAAACCTGTATTGCAATCAAATTATATTTACACATATAAAAAACCTAACAGCTAATAATAAATTAAACAATATCAAATAAATTCTGAAGAAACGACTTCTGATGAACAGCTCATGAAATATTCCAAAATACATGTTTATTATATTCTATAAGATTTAAAGAAAAAGCTAAGTAATATATATAATTATTTTTATTCTGAAAAGGCTTGTACCAAGTGTCATGCTCAGGATATACGCAAAATGATTGCGATGATTTCTTTTATCTTTAATTTGGTTAGTTTCCTTTGATAGTACCACATTAAATCTATTCTAGATAAATCAAATTTTGAAAAAAAATTACAGTTAATTATGTTATTTGTTTGATATATTAACTTTTTTATTTGTTTGACATCATTATAAGTTAGTATGAAATTTTTGTAGACTAATGAATGATATGTAGCTTAAAATTGTAAGTAATTACATGTGAAAATTCAAGAACATTATTGAAAAAAATCACGGAAAATAAATATTTTATAAACCGCGTCTCAGCAGGCTTATTTTACCTACCGTAGTTATTTCTCTAAAACCTTCCGTTATTTTTATCAGGATGTATGTTTCTCGCTCGGTGCGTTTTCTTGTGGATAAGTTTTTTGTACGGATGGTGTTTATTTGTAGTCCTAATCAAATTTTAAATAAAAAAAAAAGTTTACATAACAATAAACCTAAAAACACCGACGAAATTGATGAAATGGTCTCTATTTTACGAAATCGACTTCATAAATTTGAGACCACAAATTAAAAATAAGTTTACATTCTATTTGCTTTTAAATTTCAACCTGTTGGAGTCAGAGACAAAAGATAATAATTTTTTGGTTATTTATTGTTTTTTTTAATTTTAAAGTGACCTAAAAAATGTCGGAATTAAAAGAAATATTAAATCTCTTTTTTTTTTTAATATATTTTTTTAAGACGGTTTAATTTTCTTTCTCAGCGTTATTGTCTTCTTTTTTTTGTAATTTTTTAATTCTATTCCATTTAATTTACTCTCATTGCCGCTAATGAATTCAATTAAAATATCAAAAAAAAGGAATAAATATAAATTAATTTATAATATTTAAAAATTATTTTTACTTAAGTATTATTAATAAATTAAACATCAGGCCTTCTTAGTGATCAATTTTCATTGCGTCAATTAGTGGAAATTGTTATTATAAATTACAAAGAAGTAATAATTTTGATATTTCTGTTACTAAATATTCTATTTTAATGCATATTCATTATGTTTAGCGTAACATTCATATACATATATACATAATGACAGGTGTTAGCAAACACAAATGCGCATGGCATATATAAAAATTGTCAACATTCTACCAAACAGAAAGTACTAAGAACAGAATAGAACGTGTGCTATTACAATTCTTGATGGATAGGTCAATATGTACTGTCACTAAAGAGGAATAAATCAATTACATCACCGGCTTTCTGTTACAGAACTCTGCAATCAACTAATTTCATTCTAAAAAAGGGACTTTCTATAGGATTCTAGTCATCAATGCACTCAGCTTATTAAATAATTTACTACAAGTGGTACCACCTTATAGCATAGATTCAAACAAACGTAATTAAAAACTAGGCAATATTTTTATTCATTGCATTACAGATACTGAATATATAAATTAAATGCTATATTTTTATATGATACATATAAATTACTTTTACAAGTTTAATATTAAGGCTACATTTTATATGAACAGTAAAGTTTCCATATATATTATAAATATATTTCTATTTAAATAGGAAACAATTAAAAATATAAATTACATACACATTCTGAAAATAATAATACTATGAAAAAAGATATTTTTAAACATATGTTCTTAGTAGTTAAATAATAATCGTTGAAAAGATGAAGTTTAAGGTAGTTAGAAAACTAAAACAAGATTAATATGTGGTTATATTAATATGTCTTACTAAGGTTATTGAAGACTTACCTCCAACTAAAAAAAATTAGCAAAAAAAAAACATTAACAAAATTAGGAAAACATCAAAATCAATTCAGTGAATGTTTAGTTGAGTAAACTGAGAGAAGGATGTAATCGACAGAAAAACAAGTAAGTTGTAATGACTAGAAACCTGAATCAAAAATTACAAATTAATTTATTATTCCACCTAATTATATATTTGATATCACCTCTTTTTAACAAGCTTGAGCCAGAAATGTTTAGTTAATTAGCTAGTTACTTTTAGTTTCTGCTCAGAAAATACACTTCTAATTAATGAAAAAAGTAGACCAATTTTTTCCATTAATTATATAAACCCGCGTCTCAGCAAGCTTATTTTACCTACCGTAGTTATTTCTCTATAATCTTACGTTATTTTTATCTGGATGTATGTTTCTCGCTCGGTGCGTTTTCTTGTGGATATGTTTTATTGTACTGATGATGTAATAATATTTTGGACATATTTATACAGATAAACATTATTATTCAGGTAAATGGAAAAATATTCAGTAACCTATTACGTTAAGTAGAATGAATGTTTGTAGAAAAGAACTTTTAGGAAAAACATATCCCTCAATTCAATTTTTTTGGCAAGTACTACAGTAAGAAATCTAAGCTGTAATAGTGAATTATTTTATAATCACTTATTGACATCTGCAGGTGTTTTTACATATTCTTATTTTTCTATTTTTACTGTGGATTACATCTTTATTCAATGTACCGACTTAAAATCTCATAAAATTTGTTTTGACGTTCTCATGTTTTTGATTTCTTCTTTTAGATTTTTTTTTTAAATAGGATCTAAGGCACAATTAACATTAGTGGAAAACCATAATGCGAGTATAACAGTATTTTTGTCCTGTTTTAGTCTCCTGATAACCAAAACTTCATCAATTTTAACAGTTATTATGTTAAACCACTTAAAACTATGCCTAAATCCTTTTTTTTTTTGCCAAATATTGGGTGATTTAATATCAAATTTGGACTGTTACGGACATTCGGAAAAAGAAAAAAGACTAATTTTAATCATTTGGATATGTAAAAGAAGTTAACAACAATAATTTCAGTAGTAAATTAGATGTAGAAATAAATTAAATAAGCAAGAAAAATATTGTAACGACTTCCTAAAAGCAGGTAGGTTATTGATCGCTTACGATATTTGATTTAATTTTTTATATAAAAAAATAATCGTATTCTCACTCAATTTTGACAAAAATTACATATAAATTTGTCTTTCAATAAAAGCTTTTTTGAGTGACCATGTATCACGATGAAGATATCACCAAACGGATTATGTGTAAGCGAACAAAATTAAGCTTTTACAATAGGCAACTGAAATTCTAAATTCATACATTATTTTACTACTTCTTTAAACAATCTTTTTATTATAAAGTTTAATACCAAAATTTTTATAATTAAATAAGTTTGATATTTATAGCAGGTAAAATACTTATTTAAAATTTTATAATAAACGTCAAAAGAAACAAGTAGAAAAATATATATTAAAAAAATTACTTCAGAACAAAGATGCACACAATAATTACTTGTCTAATTAAAACAATAAAATTATAATCAGTGAAATAATAAAATCCCGAAAGATCTTATAAAAAAATCTGTTGTGGACACACATGACTTCCTTGTACGCTTATTAAATTACGTATACACATTTTTTTAAATGAAGAGTACATCAAATTTTATTTAATTAATAGCTTCTGATATTTTTTCATATTTTCTTTTTTTATTGTTATTATTGAATTATTATTTATTGTAAAACATTTTTTACAATAATGGATTTAAAAAGAGTCAAAATGGATATTTCCGTTGAAATCTGAAAACGGAACTTTTTCCGCGATCACAATACTTTCTTTACTTCGCACAAGGAAGTAAAAAGTAAATTATATTAATGATCAAAGAAATTCTGGTATTGGTAATTCTGATTCGAACCGATGTTCGAATAAGACTTCATCTCCTTTTTAATAACTCTTTTTTTTATTTAATACATTGATTTATTAATAATTATTAACCTCTGATTGTAAAAAAAGTTTTACAATAAATAGGAATTTAATAATAACAAGAAAAAAGTATGAAAAAATATCAGCAGTTATTAATTAAATAAAATTTTACGAACTTTTCATTTAAAAAAAAAAAGGTATATGCAATTTTTCAGGCGTACAAGTAAGTCATGTGGTGTCTCCATCAGATTTGATAAAACATATGATTATTCGTTTTGTTTTCATTTTGTTGATGGTTGCATTATAATTTTAAAAAATCAATTTATAAAACATAGTATTAGATAGATATAACATATACATTTATTTTGAGAGTAATAATAGATTTTTAACTCTTCCTAATATTTCAGGTAAGATTTTTAAATTAATAATAGTATAAATATTTGATGTTAATAACCAGTATTTTAGCAATTGTGTAACTATCAACTTTATTAAAGAATTGGAAGATCGTATTTCCCTTTCAAACGAAATTAGTTTAAATGAAGTGCAGAAAAAAAAGTGTAATGTAATTTAATAGGCGTACAAGGAAGTCTCTTGGAGTCCACATAAGATTTTTTTTTAATTAATCGATGCTTTTAAAACATTGAGATAAATAATTTCCCATTACTAACAATGATAAAGTTAATGGAAGTTAATACTATTGGTATTTTTTAGAACGAAATCATTCGCATTGTAATTTTTATTCAATTTTAATTGCATAAAATTATCTTAAGCGCACAATTATTTTCTGTATGTTGAAAAGCAAACTACCAATTAAGAAAAACTTGTTATGTTATATATTATCGTTATATATAGTGCATAATTTTACTTCACATATAGAAAAGTCAAAAACGCATAAAACGTTGAATTTCTTTTATTGAAAAATCTATCGGTTTATTTTAACTGCGTCGTTATATTTCTGGAAGAAAAATTTGGTAAAAAACCCTTTACACCTTCATCGTTATAAGCACCATTTATAACCTTTTATAATCTTTATAACTGTATTAAGTATCTTTATAATCCTTTATAAAATTGTATTAAATTTGTATTCTTTAATACAAATTTTTTTAATATACATAGAATCAATAAATCAACAAAAATGTTTTATTCTGTATTCTGGAAACGACTTTATATTCCAAACCTGAGAGTGTATGTAGTGATGAAAAAAGATAGAAACGTTTACAGTTACGAAGATACTGCTTAAAAAAAATATGATTTCTATTCACCATCACGAATGAAAATTTATTTTTTTAAACCGTAAGCTAATTAAATAATACAAGAATTTCATGTTATTGTTTGTTTTTTTTTTGGGTGTAATGTTATATTTACAACCGGTTCGTCATATATTGAAACCATTAATAAATCGTATGAATTTTTTTCGTAATTTTCTGAAAAGTTTTAATCAAATAAGTATAAAATGTAAATTTTAACAGTCTAGTTAATTTAGATTTTAACTCAGATTTATTTTCCTATTTACTCACACAGTATAACTGTATTAAATATCCTTATGTTTTCACAATTAAAATTTCATTTTCCTAATGATTTATGGTATGTCAAATTACTAAATAGGCATTAAAAAAAGTTTTAACTTTATTTTTTAATGAAATATATACTTCACTCATCAATTTTTAAGTCTCCTAACCAGATAATATTTTCTAATATTAATAAATTTGCAAATAAATCAAAATAATTTTGTATTGCAACCACAACATTTAGCGATAAAATAACTATTAAAACTAAATATTTAAAAAAAATATTTATTAAAAAATGAATATATTTCAAACAAATATTTGAAACGAATAAACTAAATTTATTCCATTTAATTTTATTATCATAATTTGAAACATTTTCAATCGCTTCAACTCTATTTTCTGTAACTGATGCTGCTGTTCTCACCCAGTCGTCTGTTGATATTATTACTGACGGTTTAGTTTAGTTACACAGACAAGTTGCGATAGCGGAATAATGATGAAAAGTATGTTGGAATTGAATTTTGATTGTTCACCTTAGTATTTTACATAAATTTAAAAATGACAATATAACATAACAGAAATGATCATTATGAAATATGTAACATAAAATCACCCGCCATCTACGTATTAAAAGACAGATATAATCATATTTAATACCATCTTATAATGTTTTGAATTACGTTGGTAAGAAGTTATGTTTATTAAACTATGATTCGGTTTGTTATTTTGAAAGATTATAATTTTGAAATAATCTAAATAGCATACTTTGATCAAGATAAGCACAAGAATAGAATATTTTAGTATAATGAATAATATGGCAACAAGAATAAGCTCCTATAACAACTAATGTAGTAGTCATTAAAGAATACTGCGATTATTCGATGAGAATTTTTTTTGCTAAATGCTGTTAAAGGGCCAAAGGAACAGTATACCATTTACCGCTCCCATCATAACTTAACCACAATGATAGGTTATGATTGCATCAATACCGTATTTTTCGCGACAACTAGCAAAATTTAATCCATTATCTCCGAAGGCAAAACCAGTTGAATTTACTGTGTCTTGTTTATCAATGAGTTACTGGTTAACAAGTTACAATGATCAGACTAATACGTTGTATAGGTGCATGGCTTGAAAATTTATTGCGTGAAGAAACGAGGAATGCTACTCTGTACTATTAATGGAGACAAATAAATATAAGTTGCTTATCTATGAATATAATTGCGACACTCATTCCTGCAGAATAGCTGAGCTGAAGCGATAAATATTTCACTAGTAAATATTACAATCGTTTAGAAGCAATTCCACCTCAGGAAACAGAGGAAGAGCAATGAATTTGACTGGAATACAAGCTATATAGAATACATCTCATCAGATAGGCGGCTAACATAAGAGTAGAAAAAATGTCACGATAACACACACACACACACACACACACACACACACACACACACGCACGCACACACACACGCGCACACACACACACACACACACAGAGAGAGAGAGAGAGATAGAGATAGAGATAGAGAGAGAGAGAGAGAGAGAGAGAGAGAGAGAGAGAGAGAGAGAGAGAGAGAGAGAGAGAGAGAGAGAGAGAGAGAGAGAGAGAGAGAGAGAGAGAATTTCAATCTAAAAGTCTATATTCACTTTTTTTAATAATTGTAGTGTAATTTTAATCATTTATTATTATTTTTTTCCATTTATTGTGTAAATGTTTGTTCATTTATTTTTACGTAATTCGAAAACGTTTTAGACTACATCAAATTAGAAAAAAAAAAATAATAATCTCTCCTTTTTTTAATATTTCAGAAGATTCTAAACACTGTCGTAGATACATATATGTATCCATCCACGCAGAGGCACATATACAAAATATTTATATCTTCAGCTTTTCAACTACAGTATTAAGCCCAATTCATTTTTATTTCTGATAGTTGTAAAGATTGTGACAAAAGTCTGAGGAGGAATCAAAACCATAATTTTGCATGTCTTCAAATAAAACTTTATTTACCTATAAAAAGAATGATTTTCCTGAAACGTATTTAAAAGATTAATTAATTAATAAAATAAAATTTTACAACTTTACTTTTACGAATATTATGTTTAAATAAATAACTTAATAAAGCAATTTACTAATTCTTGTTGTAGTAGGTTTTTTGTAACGTATTCGTACACTTGTGAAAACAACAGATGTAAAGTAAATACCTATATATTCAATGTATTCAAATAAGAGGATAACGTATAATGTTTTATAAGAATATACGGTAAAAATAGGAGTATATGTCATACAACACCCCGAAGCTGAAAGTAGAAAAGAATAAATCACATAAATCTGGTTTATCGTAAAATGGTGAAATGAGATTTCAAATCAGCTGAAAAGTATAGAAGAATAAAAGTTATTAACTGGAAGTGTGTCAATGTGTATGACTATTTCATCCAGAATCTATTCACGAAAGTCACTCTCCTTTTCAATACCCTTGGGCTTTTTGTTAAGCGATCTTAACAGTTTAGTGTCGTATTACTTTCTCCCGTGCCACCTGTGTCAACCCTGATGTTATATGCTTGGTATACTAAGAATGTTATACTGAACTTTCAGAGTTACTTTAAATTATAAGAATTAGTAATTAAGATATATTTCAAAAGAAAATATATTAAAATATATTTATTTATTGATCATAATTAGGAAAAAAAACCTTTCACCGGGGAATTATCAGGTAGCATTTTTTTTTGTTTCCTTCAAAAGTGAATCCCTTTTTAATATCCTTCTTCAATCGATCAAAATCGATTTTTGCCATTAATCCGTTAAAACTTAACTTTATTAAACAACACATGAAAATAAAAAATTATAAAAAATAAGATTTTAAATAAATCTGGTAGTGAACACATATTTTCGCATCTTTATTTTATCGTTGACCCCTATGACGTAAATAAATTTTTCAATTTCCACATTTTGACTGCGTTCTAGATAGAATTTAGAAATTAAAAAAAGGGAGAATAATAACGAATATATATAACAAATTAATTGTAGAAAATATATTTTAATTTTGATTGAAAGCCCCATTTTTCTGTTGATGTAACTGGGTTTTTTTGTGATTTATTAATTAAGCCTGAACTTTAGCTAAATGTTTCAAGTAAAAAATTTTAATTTGCTATAATATTTTGGATTATTTTACTAACCTTTCGAAGAAAACTACGGTATTACTTTTGGTCGCACGGTGTGGTTGGGAAATGCAATTAAACCTTCTTTACGTTTTGAGCTATGACTAGTACGAAAATATCATTCACTTAAAATGTAGTTTACTTATATATATATGTAGAGAGAAGCCTATGAATAAAATCTGTGGTTCGAATTACTCCAAAATTACTAAGTCAATTTCATTGAAAATTAAATATGCTGTAGTAGTGTATCTGACGTTGTGCATGTAAAGATTTGATGAATACTGGTTAAGTCGTTCTTGAGTTATTATTAATTTAACGCCAACAAAAGACAACATAACCTCAATGATTTTGTATATGTGTATTTTTCATACACGTAAATGCAGCCAGTCACAAAGGTGAATGAATTTAAGCTTGGTGCATGTGTGTAGAATCTATTCGTTACTTTTAATTATTTCATAAAATTAGGGTTAAAAAAATTAAATTTTCTTATAAACAAAAAAAATATTTTTATATTACATAAAAAAAAAATATATTCCCCTTTTATTTTTTTCATTTAATTTTTGTTTTGTAGGTTTTTTGCGCAAAAAACTATGTAAAATGAAATAACGAAATGTTGGTCTTCTTACTCAATACTGTCCAAGAATTTATTTTAATTTTGAATGGATGCGTCATCGTTAACATTCTAACAAAATGGTTTTGTTAAAAAAAAAACTACTCACAATACATTTAACGAAAAAATTTAGAAAATATATATTAAACGAAATAAAACTTTAATTAATATTCATAGGAAACTTTGAGACGTTTATTTCAAATGAGGAATCAAAAGAGAATTTATTTCCCGTTTAAAGAAATCACTTTACTATGATTTACTAGCCAGTAGCAAATTAAAACTTAAATTTAGCTGAATCGTAATTAAAACAAAAAAGTATAAAGAGACATATTTAAATTTTGACTAAAGTCTGATGGAAGTAGGTGAAAATTACTATATGCATGAATACGAATGACTTAGCTACTTTTGTATAATTCGACCTGAATCTTTTCAATTATTTTTACGAATATACCGTTTATACTGAAAACGTTTTTCCAAATTTAGATCTTTTTTAAATTTAATAATGAGGTAGTTTCTGTTTTTGTACTAAGTTAATGTGAGAGAAGTAATTAATGAATTAATAATTCCTTAACTAAATCGTAGTGACCAAAGTATACTTGCAATACACTTGATATTGTAGTATGCTTATATTTAAGTCTAGGAAAAAATAATAATATTTTTAATATAACACTTATCACAAAGTTCTCCCGGAACTTTCATAATATATTCTACTAGTGAAAACAATGGAAAACGTTCATACAAACATGTCATAAGATACTTTTATTGCGAGTTACGGCTAGTGAAATGTTTTGCTCGGGTTCCAGCTACCCCGGTGAAACGAGGCCGTACTGAGATTTTTAGGACGCTATTTAAGGAAAAATATTGATGATTTATTACGGATTATGACCGGAAAAATGAAATAAAATAGGTCTCAGAACCGTATCTGCAATAGTTTTTGAAAATTTTGTGGTGAAAACCAATAAATTCAGGTAAACACACTCTAATTTTTATGTTTGACGTACAATAACTCGGTTAAATAGGTAATAAACACATAAAAATTTTAAACAAAACTTATACAGAATGTAACTAAGAACAAACTGATCTAAACAGTTCATTACTACATTTGCCTAAAAAGTATTTATTTAATGTAAAAAAACCAAATTTTTTTCTGGTGATGTGAAAAATTTGTAAAAATAATGTTTACGGTTAAAAAACTAAAGAAAAAACTGAAAATTATGCGACAATTGTAAAATAAAAATAATTAAATAATAATTACTTAGATAATAATTTTATTATCAATGACAGAAATATAATAAATTATTTTAAAATGATTTCTTCAAAGTTTTCAATAAAATAACAATAGCAGATGAACAATGCGCAATTCTGTATTAGAGTTTAAATCATTCTGCATGGTACGTTAAGTTTATCGGGTAATGTGAACTGTGCTGTTTTTAGCTAAGATATTCGGTGAATTTTAGTCAGAACGAGATCCGTTTGCCACTAAAGTAATGCCGCATTATTTAGAACACAGATATACCGAGATATGCTAATCATTTTGGGTGAATGTAATGGTAAAACTACAGCTGCTGCAGTAGAATATGAATTGCATTTCCGATTCCAAGATTCCAGATCTCAAATCAATTAACGTACTTTTTCGCAATCTTCGGGAAACAGGTTTATTACCTAATATGTCATACTAGCTACGAACGATCTGTCCAACACGACGTTGTTATTGATGAACTTATTATTGATGCAGTTTAGCGCAATCCAGCCGTCAGTACTAATCGAGAAGCAGTTTTGAATTCGATGGTTTCGAGGACACTTCAACAAAACCGGTTTTATCCTTATCATAAAATCCAATTCCAATATACACCCAGGAGACGATTCACTTCGCTTGGATTTCTGATACTGGTGGAATACAACTCTACAAGTATATTTTTTTACCGACGAGGCAAATTTCACTCGAGATGGCGTCAACAAATTTTGTAAAGTATACTTGGGCAAAAGTAAATCCTCATTAAACGGTGGAAGACAATTTTCAACACCGATTTAGCGTCAATGTATGGTTCGGCCTTCTTCACGATCAGCTGTTTGGACCGTTCTTATTACCTGGCCGATTAAATACTAAAGTATATTTGCAATTCCCTGAAGAATATTTGTCGCTGCTGCTTGAAAATGTTCTTCCAGCGCTAAAATGCAAAGTATACTTCCAGCACATTGGCGCTCATTTCCCTTTCACCTGTGTCATACCCAATCCCTTAAATCATCATTACTCTGAGAAATGGAACAGTCGCGGAGGTCTACATTTCTGGTAACGAAGATCGCCTGATCTTTAAATTTAATTAACACCTTTAAATTTTTGCGTCTGGAGATGTATGAAAAATGTTGTGCACAAAATAAAAATTCTCGTATGGAATTAATTGTCCTCGTTATGGATGTGGCTAAGCAATTTAAGAACAGAAATAAAGAGCGAAAAAGAGCAAGAAAAGTTGTACAGTAGCGTGCCAAGAAATATGTGGAAAATAGCGGGATCATTTTTGAACATTCTTATTAACTGTTACGTATAATGATTGGACCAACAGTTTTATCTAGTGTACTTTTTAAACAAGTTTAATTTTTATAACTATTCTTTGTTTTATTCAACTTATACCGTGTAGAATTAAATTTTCTACAATTTTTTTGAAAGTTTTATATGTTTATTACCCATTTAACAAAGTTATTTCACGTCAAACATAAAAAAAAAAAGTTTTTTACCTTAATTTAATTATTTTCACCCCAAATTTCTCAAACATTATTACAGATTTGTAAAAAAAAAAATGGTTCTTGAATCTATTTTCTTCGATTTTTCAGGTCAATAACCATAAGAAATCACTTATTTTGCTTCTTAATCAGCATCTTAAAAAATTCAGTGCGACATAATTTCGACGGGGTAGCTGAAATCCAAGCGAAATCTTCGACTAGTCGTAACTCGCAAACAAAACATTTTAGGACATATGTTTAAATGAACTTATTCAATTATTTTAACGAGTAAAATATTTTGTGAGAATCGCGGGGAAACTTCTTGACACACCTTTATATTTGATTTTAATACTAAGTAGTAGTAATAAACAAGTAAAATCAATAATAAAGGGACTAATCGTAATCAACTCAGTCATCTAGTAACTATAAGTACTTCTAGAAGGATAATTAAAAGTAACACATTGTGTTAAGAAACTCATAAAATATATTTCATAAAACTAATAATGATAATAATAATAATAATAATTTTTTTTTTTTTTATAATTGTGCAACAGAACAGTTACAAAACCTTTGTATGCCGCACAATATCACATAAAGTCACAAAAGAACAGCCACAAGTCAACAACCCACATATAAATTAAAAATACAATATTCAAAACACAATAATAATAATAATAATAATAACAATTATGCAGTCAAATACAAAAAATAATTAGAACTTTAAAAACGGTAGCTACGGAGTGATAATAAAAACACATAGATGAAAAAAACATACAAAAACAAAAAGACAACATTACTAATACATTCCAAATAAAACAAGTTATAAGCAATAATCCTTAAAAAAACAACAATAATTTTAAAATCATGAAAGTGAGCATCACACCAAGGACAATGATCCATCGCCACGTAACCCTCTCAAATTTTTAACGAAGGTTGCCTCATCTTCCCAAAAGCTTAGCTTATCCTGGAACTCCACTGCAACACTGGTACACCGCTCAATCGGAGACACGGTGGAAACAACCGGCGTCACAAATTGCCTAAAAGACCTCACTGACCTGGCCTGGTTCCGCAAGACAAGATGATAACGCGTCGGAAGTCTGTTTCTGTTTCTGAAAGAAAGTCAAAGTACGTTCTTCTATCAGATAACTTGGAAAGGCCTAATTGCCTCAACATATCCTCTCTACTAGCACCAAAAAAACAATCTCCAAACTTAAAACGCATCCAGTTCAAGAACCTATACTGAACACCCTCAACCAGATCAGAGGCAAAACGTCGTGTACTATTCCACACCACGGTCGAGTACTCCAAGCGACTCCTCACCAAAGACTTGTACAGCAGGTTACAAGTGGAAATATTGCTAAACCGTCCACAAATCCAAAGGACAAGACCAAGGTCCCGGCGTGCTTTACCGACAATCCGAGCAACATATTCGTGAAAATACAATTTCGTGTCAAATAAAACCCCGAGGTCCTCAACCAATGTCTCAGCGACAATAACGTGCGTACCAATCCTATAGCTGAAAACAGAGCTCGACGTCCTACGAGACAAAGTCAAATGTTTGGTCTTCCGAAAATTCAAGGGCATACAATTGCGGTCAGCCCACTCAACAACCTTGTTAATATTCAATTGTAGCAACAGGTGATCCATACTATTTCTGATCGGACAATATATTTTGACGTCATCCGCAAACATCTGAAAATTGCACGTCAAAAGATGCCCGATATCATTTATAAAAATAATAAAAAGAAGAGGACCCAAAACAGAGCCTTGCGGCACTCCAGACTTAGCCAAGAAGGATTCCTCAGACATCTGTCCACCAAAACGAACCGAAAAACGCCTGTCACGAAGATAAGAGGATAGCCAATCATTAAAACGATCGCTGAAGCCAAAGCCCTTGGTCTCAAATGATGGGGTATCTTGTCAAAAGCTTTGGTAAAATCAAAATATATCACATCTACTTGACCCCTATGCTCAATTGCATTAACTGAATCCTGCAAAAAGGCGGCCAAATTAGAAGCTGGTGAACGACCTTTAATAAATCCATGCTGAAATGACGACAACATCGGGCGAACATGACCATGTTCTCAACAAACATGTCTTTAGACATAAACATGTCTAAATAGAATCCTCTCGAAGACTTTGGAAAAAGTAGCGATGATAGAAATAAGCCTGAAATTATCCAGGGAAGGGACACCAGGCTTAGGTATAGGAGTAACAACTGCGTGTTTCCATAGGGACGGAAAAGAAGAAGACGACAAGCTCCAATTAAACAGGGAAGCAAGGATAGGAGAAACAATCTCATTCAAACCTTTGATAACAAACGCAGGAATCCGATCCAAGCCGACCGCCGATCTAGCGTTAAGAATTCCTATAGCACTGGATACGTCAGAAGATGAAACCATCGGAATGTCAAGAATCCGATGGTTGTTGATACAGGCGCCACCAGACGTAGTCTGCGTAGGAAAGTCCTGGTACACTGATTGAAAATATTCACCAAAATACTGACAACTCAACCAAGGATCAGAAATAGTCCGCCCATCGACAATAGGGGCTGGAGTCCTTACATAGTTGGACTTCTGTCGAGAAATATATTTCCAAAAATTCCTCGGAATAGAACAAAGGTCAGATTCACACTTCCGAGCCCAAACCACTCTGGCATCCGCTATCGCATACTTAACATCTCTACGCAGCCGAGAAAATAAGAAATAATCATCATTATTATTATAATAATAATAATAATAATAATAATAATGAATGATAATAGATATGAGACCAAAACTTTATGAGTAACATATACTGTATGTTACTTTACGGATCGTTTAGATCGGTTTAATTATTTTTACCAAAATACATGATGAAAAAATGTTTTATAACAAAATATAATCAGTAAATAATTCTGTAGTCTAAATACATTGTAATTAACGAATACTTAGAAAACCGTAGTACGCTTATTTAAATTAATTACATCGTATAGTGTACTAGAGTTTACCCGTGAAATGTATCAAAAGGAGCTCAGGTTAGTAGTAGCTTATTCTAGTTAGTATTTAATGGAAGAAATAGATTTATTAAAATCTTAAAAATTAATACACCAAGTATCACAAGCACGGAAAAAATTCTTGTAAAATATAAATGATCAGTAAATCTAGTAAACTGCAGCTAACTAAAATAATTCACATTGGCCGGTCGAACAGTTGCAAATTATCAACAAATCCGTGTCACAATTTTATTTTCAATATAAAAGTGTAATTCCCATTACACAAAATAAACTCACTTAAATCAAAGACAGTTATTAAACTAAAAAAGACTCAAAATTATCAAAAAAGTCAGTATAAAAAAACAAAATTCATTGAAGTAAATTATTTAAACAGTTATACCAACAAAAAAAATTCAGAAATTCATAAAATTATTTACCATTATAATATTACAATTATAGCATAATAATATATAACAGTATTGTAGTATTATCTCATAAATTTGTATTATTTATTTCGAAATATATGAATAAAGAATAAAAGCAATTCCTGTTTCTGATATTTTGATTATTTAGATTGTGGACTGGTAATGGGAACTTCATAAATATTTATACAAATTTTTTTATAAATAAATATTTTTTAACCTTTATGTGTCTCTATTTACCAAGTTTTCCTCACTCGATAAACACAGTTTGAAACTGATCTTCAAATATAAAATTTCAATTACTTTTTAAATCAACATTTGATGAAGCAATATTTATTACTTTAAATTTTATTCATTTTCTTTGATGAATACTACCTATTTATTTCTATTTTACAATCTCCCAATACCAATTTCATATTATTTCAAACTTCATTTTTATTTAAATTACATATTCCTGTACTTTATAAGTTAATATTTGATTTGTTGAGTTTCCAAAAAAATTCTTCTTCACCGGGAGGAAGTGATGTGTAGCGTCCACGGTTCAGTTTAATTTTCAGATCATCGTATAACATTTGTCATTTCCTTAATTGAGACAAATCGTTTGATGTTTATTTCATGAAAATCAATGAAACCATTCTGGAGTAGCAGAGGTAAAGACATAATACCGACTCAGTCCATATACCTTCCTCTTGGAAAAGTCGGGTAATTGTTCATTTTTAAAAAAAATTATAACCTTTTTGTTATTTCATAGTAAAACTAAACAATATAGTTATCTCCTACTTATATTTTAATGCTTGTATTGTAAACTGATCTAAATAATAATTAATACATTTCATCTTGATTGTGTAAAAGATAGAAAGAAAATTACTAAAATAAATATTACGTCCATCGGTTCAAAAAATATAACATTCTCAAAATTTTAATAGAAGGGAAAAATTGACATAGTTTAATGAAGGAACAGATTACTGGCCTATAAATATTTTTGACAGTTACATTTTATAATAGATATAAAGATAAAAGTGAAAACAACAATTTACGAAACCGCCAATCACTACGGTATAAATAATTGCAATTACTTGGTTGTGTATGGAGATAACTTTGTGTTCTTTTTTTATTATAACAGGAAATGTTGTACAATAATAGTATTATAATGTATAATATTTTCTACAAAAGTTTATTATTATTATTGTTATAAAAGCTGTATTAATTAAAAATTAAGTCTTACAGTCACATTATCAAGAAGGTATTTTGTGATCACGAAAAATTGGACGATATACTTTTTCAAAAATAACTTAACTATATCGTAATGTAAAATATGCCTGAATGATGACAGGTTTAATTATTAATAAATTAAATAAAATAATATTGTATTTTATTTTATAACTTGAGGAATTTAACTGCAAAAATTGCATATATGTAGGTACAGATATTAAGTTTGTAGAAGAACGTCTTTTATGGTTATACACAATTGTTTATTATAATGTGTTGTAAAATTTATTCAATATGTTTTAAAGCTAATACTAAATCTTATTGCAAATACAATTTCAAATAATACATTCATGTATTCTTTGTGGAGAAGTTTAAAAGAAGAGAACGGATAATATATTTCTTATACTAGACGTTATTATTACAATTTATAACTTGTTTTTAAACCTGAACCGGTAAGTTCAGATTCCTTTCGCCACTATTGCAAAAGTTTAATTTACTAATAAGTTCCTTATAAGCGAATTAATTATACGTAGATTTCTTTTAAATTAAGATATGCTCCGATTTATATAAAATGAAGCATAATTAGCAAAAAAGAAAGAATAATTCGGGTACAAAAGGACTAGTTTATAAATTATAAAATATTAAAAATATAGTGTTTATGAATGGCAAAAATAAAAATTAATCCAATTTTTCCTTCATATAATTTCCCATATTTAAACATATAATTTGTATTACGAATAATTAAATTAAATTTAGTTACATTTTAGAAATATTTTTATAAAATTATTTATTCAGTATAGACCATAGGGGAAGGTAAATAAAAAAATACATATTTAATGAAAGTAATTTATATATAGTGTGCAAGCGAGCGTGTTATTTTACAAAGATAATTTGCACTGTTAATCTTTAATAACTTAAAACTCTTCTTTCATGGAAATATCTAATAAAAAACAATAACAAAAACGTAAATATATAAAACTTAAACCTTAACCGGTTTCAAAAAACGATTTATCTAAACTTTTGATTTTTAAAAACTAAAAAAAAAAAAAAAAAAAAAAAATAATAATAATATTACAAAAAATCAAAACAAATAAACTGGTTTCTATTTTTCTGTTTAACCTCCGGAACCACCGCAACGCATTACTTCAGAGGATAAATGAGGATGATATGTATGGATGAATTAAGTGTAGTCTTGAACAGTCTTAGGTCAAATAAGCTGTTTTTTTATATAAATCAACACAAAAAGCATTAAATAAGAGAATCAAACTGATCTGTTATTACTTTTTCGTTTAGGCCTTCTAATAAGGATTCTATTAAATGTTGATATCAGCAGTTTAAGGATATGGGAAGTGTAGTTAACAAAAAAGATGCTGAAAGACCTCCCGTCTCCGAGGAAGTTGTGGAACGAGTGAAGAGAAACTTTTAAGAGAAGCCCGGGTAAATCGACTCGTGCGAGTATAGAACTGGGAATATCGCAATCGACAATTGTAAAGAGTTTACACAAGCGCCTTAAACTACCTGCATACAAGACTTAATTGGTACGCAATCGGAGATTCGTTACAATTTTACCGTAGACATATTCTAAATAAAGTGAACGAAGATAATGCGTTTTTAGAAAAAGTAATATTCACTAATGCAGCTAGCTACCTTCCATGTTTCTGGTCACGTTAACCAACATAATTGCTGAATTTCAGGTAGCAAACATCCTCAAAATTATCGTTTTGTGTGCGTTGACTGCTCATGAAATGATTGGACCATTCTTCTTCGCCGAGCCAACGGTTACTAGCGTTAGTTTTCTAAACATTATAGGAGTATACATTGCACAAATTGAACACTGAAAACTCAAAACACTGAAAACTAAGATGGTGCACCCCTAAACTGAGGTTTAAATGTTTGGGACAACCTAACTGAACAATTCCTCAACGTTGGATTGGCCGTGACGGACAATTCCCTGGCCACCTCGATCCGTTGCCGTTACGCTTCTCGATTTTTTTCTTTGGGGGCTTGTCAGAGACAGGGTGTACCCAACGACAATTGTCAACATCAATGAACTAAAAAGAAGAACAGAAGGTGTAATCCTTTCTGAATTACTCTAAATTACTTAAATAGAATAACTCCAGATATTCTCCGTGATGTGTAGCGTGAAATTGAATATCCTATAGATATTTTACGCGCCCCAAAAGGTGCTCATGTGAAACTAGTTTGAAGTTAATAAGTGTAAGCAAAACTGTTTAAATTGCTCTGTTCAATAACATTACTTTGTTATTTTTTTTATTAACTGCTAAAATACTTTAAATAATTTATGATCACTGTATGTTCAATAAATTAATAAGGACAATAGTTTTATAAGAAAAATTTGCGTATGGAAAATTTTATAAAACAATATTCTTTTAAGGATTATAACTCAAAATTCATAGCCAAATAGTTATCTGTAAGTTGCTATTTCTCGTATACCACACATTATTGTTTCTAAAGAAAATTATTTTTTCCTTTGTTCTCATTTTCATTCACGTATTATTTTACGCTAGTAAATTAAATTTTTTATGAATTTTAAACAAAATAGAACATCCTGAATATAAGAACGGGAATACAAAGTATATAAAGGAAATATAAGCAAATTCCTACAGCTAATAAATATGCGTGTAGTGAGTAATCAATCAGAAAGGAGATGCTGATCGTCACTATATTACTTCAGATAGTTAATCAATCTACCAATCAATCTATTTACATGTTATATATTTTTGTAATAATAGTTCTAAAAATTAAATCAGTTAATAATAGTTAAAACATCAAATTAAAAAAAAAATTGTTTCATAAAATTAATCAAAAATAATCACTGATTATTAGTTGACTGGTGATGAATTTATTTTTCAATGGGATAACTAGGCTTAGTTCTCTATTATAAAAATATGGTGGGAAGAGAAAAATAAGTTTCAAATTTAAAAAAAATGTATTGATCATTTAGAGGAAAAGACAAACTTTTAATGGCTTGGTAGTTATCAAACCATTACTATTTGTCAATTGAAACTACATTAGTTTGGATACGTAAACGTGTAACTGTAGCAACAAGAAACCAACAGAAATTGTTTTGTCAGGTATATTCGGGCGATTTGATGAAAATTATATGCTAAAAAAATTATGGACAACTAAAATTTACTCTCTATGACTTCTCGCATTTTTAATACGCTATTACCTTTTTAGTGTTGTAAAAAATAAATAAACCATCACTTGTTTACGAAAACACAATGCCTGTTCGGAATTTTATTTCAGCTTTTATTCTCTCATCTAGCTAAATAATAAAAACAATGAAAAATAAAACTTAATAAAGTTACATCTCTGTAATAAGTATTATGGTAATTTATTATTTAAAATTAAATGTGAAAACCAAACATAACGGTAAAAGACCTAAACTAATTAAAATAAAAGTAATAAATTATCATTTTAATGAATATAATTATTACTAATGATTGAATAATACACGATAAATTTGTATCAGTCAATTTTATTGTCTAATATAAAAAATATTTAGTTTTTAATCTCGTTAAGCTTATGTTTATTTTTTTCTAATTGCAAAATAATACAATTATTTAATTAACACATATCTTCAAAAGAGGTAAGTAATATATTTACTTCAAGCAATTTGGAAAAAAAGAAGGGGATTTGGCCAAACTAATGTTTTGAATAGATTTGTTTTATAAGTGTACTTTACATTTGGCGTTCATTCAAACGTGAGTTTTAATTACAGAATAAAGGCGATGTATCTTTGGTCGAGAATGAGGGTTTAATAGAAGGAACCACCAGTCCAATTACGAAAATAACAGCTACATTGCTTTAATTTAATTTATTATATTTAATTTTTCATTTATAATTTTCTTAAGTTATTTATTTGTTTTGTTTTTGTATTTTAATTACTTTTGCAATTTTACAATTGTAAAATTTATGACTCGGACAAACTTATAATGCGAATTTATTCTCAGAAGTTTTTCGTGTAATATTTGTTTAATTTATCAACGATAACAACTAACAACAGTAATTTATTTCTCAGAAATATTTTTAAATTAAAAGTTAACAAGCACAATTTTTAAATCATTTTTAGTTGGTTGTAATTATAAGATTTCTGATATTAACGTGAAAATACATACTACATTAAGTTTTGCAATCTAGTTAGCTGCAATAAAAGATAAAAACAATAACATACTCATAAAAATACAATACTCGTAACAATATAAACCTGTTATAACTAATGGATTTTTTTTACTGTTTTCTACGACTATTATGAAGAGATTTAGGTATACTGGGCAGTTTTTTATTTTTGTATAACTAGTTTTAGTTTTTTCCATTTACCAACCTCGCCGTACTTACGAGTTTACTCGTAAAATCTTATTTTATTAAATCACTGATTTTCAGCAAACATCTTTATGAATATCACTATGTTACAATTAATATATTTGAATTATACTTTAACATAAAATTCAATTCAACTTTTACACAGCATTACCGTCACCAGATGAAATTAAAAATCCCCTTATTTTTGCGTCAAATAATGGGTTGGTGCAAATACTACACAGTTAGAAATCACTATCCTTAATATATGTCTTACAAGCTCAGATTTTAAAACAGCATTTATTTAACTATTTTAAATTACAAATATTTTTGACTAAGCATAAATTTAAACATTTAAAATATTCCTCCTTGAATATTTTTAAACAGGTAAAGAAGAATTTTTGGCGTATAAATCTTATTTAATTATTAAAAAAAAGACAAAATAACCGAAAATTATTTTTTATTGAGAATCAGCCCACACCAGTGTTAACAACAATGGAATGTTATTATCATTCCAGTGTCATACCACCCACATCAACCTGGCGTGTCATTATTACTCCGGCTTTCTTCTTTACCGAATCCGTTAGGTACATTTAAAATCGTACGTGTCTATATTTTATAATTATAGCTGTAGTAATGTAAATCTTTTTCACAACACATTTTGTTTTTTGTCTTTTTTATCTGTTTTGTCGTTTTATCTAATCCAAAAAGATGGTCTTGCTACTTCTAATAAAAATAATATGGAGTAAAAAAACAAGATAATTGTAATATAATGGTTTTACTTTACACACCTTTTTTCTATTAATTTGTTAACAATTAATCACAAATAATTATAGAAATAAATATTACTTGTTAATAATATCATTTAAATAAAATTCAGTTCGTCTTTTTTTTTGTTTGTTTTTCCCCTTTTTAAGGAAAGTAAGTTAATAACAACCTGTTAGACGGGTATCACGTTATAGAACGTTGGATATCTTTTCTTTCTACTAGGTACCTACAATTATTATGAACTGCAATCAAGATAAAAGAAGTTCATTTCTTTATAAACGTTTTAATTTAAAAATGTTCTTCACCGTATATTAAAATAAATAACTTATAGAAATGGTATTCATTTGGGACTATACTTGTACTAGTTTTATTCAGCATATACAAATTATAAATAATATGTATATAGAAATATCAGCCTACAGTTTTCATAAAATTAAGGAATGACTGTAAAAAAATATTTAATTTTCATATTTTCTCAGATAAATAAGAATTAAATTTGGTACTTTATTAACTACAAAACCTGGATTAGAATTAATGAAATTTTTAAGAGACCGTAAGGCCTAAAATAAAATTATATATACTCGTGTGTGTGTATATATATATATATATATATATATAAAACTGTATTCTAGAGGGAAGAGATGTAATACTTTTACATTACTACAGAAACAATATCGTACTACAATTTTTAATGTAAAATGAAATAATTTATTTTTTAATTGCAGCATCCACCAAAATATGAGTTCGGATACGAAATTAGAGACGGTGGAGGAGGTCAACAAGGTCATTTGGAAGCAAGGGACGGCATCTATGCTTTGGGAAAGTATTATGTCCGTCTACCGAATGGAAGTGATCAAAAGGTAATCAATAAATTGTATTTCAGATTTATAATAACGAATATTTTAGTTTTTTTAAAATTGAAATTATTTATGTTCCATTTCTACGGTTTACAAAATCAAATAAAAGACTTGCTTTTAAATTGATAATTTTTTCCAGAAATCACACATAGCCGAGTAATAAATTCTTATCAAGTGTTGAATATTATTATAAATGGAATTATCGTAATATTCAAATGATAATCTAGATAGTGCACAGCATTTGTTTTTGCAAAGACGTTACAATTTGTTTACATTACAATGTCAAAGACATTTGTTTTACAATTTTTATAGTTTGGGTGGACACACCCAAGACCTTTGTCCTCAATAGTGATTCACAATACTATTTTAGATCAACCAAGAATTTCTCAGATCATTAAAATTTGGACAAAAAGAATTAACTTTTATTGTACAATAAATAAAATAATGTAGGTTAACAAGTTCTAGATTCATGATCGACTTAATTATTGACGACACGTTAAAAAATCCTTATATTATTATATCATTCGCCGCATGCGATCGCTCGGAACTGATGATGGTAAAACAATTGGTTTCATAGTGTGAGACATTCGTTGTTTCATATTTTGTTCCAGCGTTAAAATCCTAGTAAAGGCAGTTACTTTTATATTGATTGAATACTAGATCGTAGATACCGGTATTCATTAGTGGTTGGGTATCAATTAACCACATATCTCAGCAATGGTCGAACTGAGACTGTACAAGACTATACTTCATTTACACTCATAAATATCATCCTCATTCATCCTCTGAAGTAATACCTGAACGACAATTCCTGGAGGCTAAAAAGGAAAAAGAAAAAAAAGATTTTTTTGCGATGGAATTCTGAAATAAAAGATTTGTTTCAGTTGCCTAATTGTCAAGTCCATGAAACAGTTTCAACTGATACATACTCACGAAAAAAAAATTTTTCTTTGAAAAAAAAACGCAACCGGTTTCTACGTATATTTATCAGATATTGTTAATTGAACAGGCAATTAAATTAAAATTTAATTACCAGTAATTGCAAGTTGTTTTTTTTTCAAAAATATACAAATGTAAAAATAAAAAATTCTAATGTATCTTTATAAAATATGAAAAAAATCATGTTTTTTGTTTATAAAATCCTGCTTTCTTTTAAAAAAGCGATCAACATGCACAAAAAATGCTTATAAATATTGATTTATGCGTAAATTAGGTTACTATTAAACTTCTTTTAATTGTTCAATCGCATTTAAATGACTATTTAAACCTGTTATTTAAATATATAATTAAAAAATGGTAAATAATTCAGTTTTATGATTCAAATACACTGTTTTCTTAAATCTCGCTTTCTTTCTATGCCTCATTTATCTTTGCATTACATTATTACATTTTCTACATGCATTTGTATACTTTACATATCCCTATTCTATTTTTATCTATACTTTTATTCGAATTTGAATACTAAACATAGGATACCAGAGTAAATTTGGAGGTTGGGGTTCAATTAATCACATATCTTAAGAGTGATCGGTCTGAGTCTGTACAAGACTACACTTCATTTACATTCACACATATCATACTAACCTCACTGGTCCATGGATAGAGTTCAAAAGTTGATCAGATTGCACCGTACACGTTAGAAATAGAAAATTATAAAAGCAGATTTTTATCGGTTTTTTTTCATATTTACTCTCTTACAGTCACTAACAATGAATGCAGTTAGTTCGTCTTGTAAGTTTTTATCTCAAATCTGAGATCAGTTTTAATTTGCATCTCTACCAGCCCAAAAATTAAGTTACCTCACAACAAAATGGACGCTAAGTTGTGTTGGACAATTGGTTTTATCAAGTCTAAGACTATTATTTCTAAGACGGTTACATTAATTTTACTTTAATAAATAATTAAAACTAAATACATCTTTGCAATCTTATTTAGAAATTTTTCTGTATACCTCGTTTAAAAGTCAGATTTATTTTTTTATTTTTTATTTTTTTTAGGTTTTTAGGGGTATCGACTACTTTGGTCATTAGCCCCATGCCAATTCAAAAAAAAATTAAAAAAAAAAGTTTAGTGATTCACATTCTCATGAATCAAAAATGTTCAAAATTTTACATTTTTCTATAACTTCTAATCCAACAAATTACTTCCTAGGCTTTCCTTTCGGCCATCCTTTCTTGCACCGTTTTTCCCTTCTGCGAACGGCCTCAATTTCCGATGACAGTGTGTCTGAGGCCTCGGACATGGCGTCGTCTTCTCTTTCTGATGCCAATGACGTTCGCCGGCTTACATCAAGTGATGAAAGCTTCATTGGTGCTATTAACATTGTTGCAATTGAATCTAAACTAGCAAGCGATGCACTTTCCGCGGCTGATGAACTGGATTCTATCTCTACTGCAGTGCTGGGTCCAGCTGAAATAGATGCTCTCACCGAAGCTGTTCTTTGAACTTTTGGAGCCTCCATTGTTGCAGTTTTTATATCACCTGCGTCTGGTGCTTTTTCAATAATAACTTGCACCTCCATTTCGATAGACTCGGATTTTCTTGTCACAATTTCTTTAGGCTTGTGACTAGTCGACGGAGTGATCTGTTTCTCTTTGTCAGATAAGTCAAGATTTTTAATTTTTACGCTAGTTGGTGGCTTTACGATCGCAGATTTGGCTGGTTTTTTAAACGGCGCTGGTGCGTCTCTCATGTCAACGGCGTCAGTCCGGGGATGAGCCTTCTCATCTTTACTTTGTTTTTTCTGATGAGTCGACTCAATCTCTGAATCAATGATTTTTTCAATCATTGTAGCAAGATTTGGTGCCATCGTGTTAAGCAACTGCTCCACATTAATTTTAGATGTGGAAGGAGCAGCCGCTGCTTCTGCATAAGAAGTCGGTGGTCGTGGTGTACGCTGATTAACAATTTTCTTCGCTTCAGGATAACTGACCTTCTGAAGCGTTTTAACTTCCTGAATGGCTGTTTCTAATTTATATGTAGGGCAGTTCCTTGAACGACAGTTGTGATGCCCTTTACAGTTAACGCAGATCGGAGGGTCTTTACATGGGTCCCCCTCATGTATTTTCTCTCCACATATACATATTTCCTGCGCTTCACATCTAGCTGCTGTGTGTCCGAATCGTCGACACTTAAAACATCTCATCGGCTGCGGAATGAAAGCTCGTACATCAAGCCGATAGATGCCAGCTCGTACCTTTTCAGGAAGGTTCGGCCTATTAAATGTTAAAACATGCGAGGCCGAAGGAACAACTTCACCATTTCTTCGCATGGTTAGTCTGCGACAGTGCGTCACTGTCTGACTCGACATTTCTTGTACAATTTCTTCTTCTGCACAATTAAGAAAATCGCGACAAACAATTCCTCTGGATGAGTTAAGTGTGCTATGCGGTTGGACAGAAACCGCAAATTCACCGATCTTCTTCAACGCCTGAACTTTCTGGCTTTGCATGTCGTTGATGGTTTCGACATGCAATCCATTAAAAGTTTTACGAATTTCCTTGACAGGACCACCAGCACAATTAGTAATTTCTCTTGCGATTAAGAATGGACTAACTTTTTGAAAGTTTCCATTCTCCTTTGTAATAATTAAAAATCTTGGGTTGGGAGCAATGTTTCCAAACAACGACTTTCTCAGTTCCCTACTGATTTTGTCAGCATCTCTTTTGATTTCACTGACTCCTTGCTCTTTTTCCTCTTCGCTTGTGGCGAATTGGAGGTTTCTAAACGAGGGTGTTTTCGTGCAACCTCTGCCACGTTAGTTTGTTCAATATTCATGAAATTTATCCCTTCTGTAGCAAGGCTAGTCGCCGGGCTATACCCCCACTCCAGGGCTACTAACCTTGGAGGTCCGATCCGGTACTCCGGTGGAACCGGCATATGTCCTGGCAGAGAGCGGATGGGCAATCTCTGCACTGACTCCAGGCTCCTACTCACCGAAGCTTTCAGAGCTCCCATGCACCGACACACATGGGCAGCATTGCTACATGCTTGCCATCGCAGGGGGCATGTGGACAACGGAAGGGTCTCCGTTACACCTGCAATAACATTGACCCCGGCCGCCACATCGCCAGTTCTAAAAGTGGTATGAATCCATTTCCAAAATCGTTTATTATTCCGATATGTGTCTAATAAAGTGACCAACATTTAGGAACTCTCTTTTTAAGAGCGTTTTAAACAGCATTTTGTAGCATATTCAAAATTAATCGACATAAGTTTTCTCTATGATGTAATTCTAAAGCTATTTATAGATAGTACTTTAAGATTAAAAAGTAATTGTCCATCAGTAATTTTGTGAAATAGTCTGTATTTGGTAAATCATGTGGTACACAATTCTCAGAAATTCACTTTAAATAATTTCCAATACATGTTATTACCACCCGCTGTTAACGGTTACGTTTCTGTTGATTTATACTGCTTATCTGCACATTGTATTAAATCCGTTATGTCATAGCATAAAGAAGGCAGTTGAATGAAGCATAAATAATGAGATTTTTTTAATGATTAACCAAATGGATATATTCCACAACTTTATATTAGATCTGTTGGTATCATTATTCTCTGGCTGATAAACATAGACGATTAAGAATTATTTAGAACTGTTTATCTAAACTTAGTGTACGTTGTTTCTAGTTTAAATAAAAGATGAAGAGGCGTAAATGATATCCAGAAAAAATAATTGAACATACGTAATACTTCAAAAAATAATAGGTAAAATAATGAAATAAAAAGTATCCTTATTCATTAATAGAGGTTTGCATTATTCTATGTAGTGACTAAAAATCTTCTACGAAAGTCGTTACAATAAATATTTTTTTTTTAATTTTTCAGAGAGAACTTTAATATCAGTGTAGTTATTTTTAGCGTTTGTCATTTAAATAGATAATACTGTCATTAAACTTTAATCTCATTTCTTGAATTAATATCTATCGTATTTGGTTTTTATAATTTGTGTATGTAGCAATGAGTATGTAGCGAAACTATGTCAGAACTCCATATTTTACACATGCAGTTTGTAATTCACTGAAATTAAACTAAAAGGAGACCAAACTTAATAAAAAAGGAGTTCTGATTTTATAGAAACCAATTAAGATTTTAAACAGAATTAATATAAAAATTTTGATATCTCAAAAATTTTATCAATGAAAGTTCAAAAAATGTTTTTCCTAGGGGTTTCTGGAGTAGATGAATTGAAATTTATTACTAAAAATGGTGGATCCTATATTATCTTAGAAAAAAAATTAAATTTCTATATTTTTATAAAACAAAACGAAATTATTTATAAAAAAGTGTTTAATATCATTGGTTAAGAATTCGTAATTAATTTTTTAAATTCAAAATGGTGGATTCAGGTGGCCGGACAAAATTAAGAAAAACATTTATATACATGTATTAGTACTTTATAAAAATGTATAAAAATAGTTGGTGTGTGTGTGTGTAGACAAATATATATATTTTTTAAACCATTTTGATGAAAATTAATAGATAAGATTCATCAGCATTAATAACATACATAAATTCTCGTATGTAAATTTACATCCTCGTACATAAAATATTTTTTTAATCTTTCGGCTGATTTTTCTTATTTTTCATAGATTGATTTTTATAATAAATTGAAATAGGAGTATTATAATTTAAGAATTATAGTGTAGAGTATCTGGGATTACTGAGTCCCTAATATCAGAAATCATTGAATCCTACACAGTCCCTAGAAGCAGAATATTTTTATAAAATGAATGGTAAGAAAATTACGATTTTTTTTTTGTTTTCTAAAAATAAGGCTAGGTAAGATGGTAGGTCAAAGATAGTATGATCCTTGGAAGTAGAACGTGTTTTGAAAAATACCTTCCGAGAGAGCAAGAAAAATAAGAAGAAAATCTGTACCCACGAAGTATTTTAGAATTATTATTTCCATATAACTTTTTATAATATATATTATCTCTATTATTGTAGCTTTGAAGAGTTTTAATGGTTTTTTTGCCGATACCGGTCTTTTTGTGAAATTGAAAATAAATTTAAAGAATTTTGGCATCCCCTTTACTCATTCATTTACCCGTCGGTATAAGGAGAAAGTGTCAACATTCAGTTTACTTTTGAATTATACTAACCGGATAATTAGATTGCACTAAAATTAAGATAATTTTTTTAAACTTCTGATGTATAGTTTCAAATAGTCAAAATAATATTTTTGTGCTCAAAATCCTTATAAAAACTATTTCTAAGAGTAAAATCTATTCCATGACATTGCGCTATTTCTAAATTCTAAATGCGAATGTATTAAAAATACGTACACATAATATATATATATATATATATATATTTATTTATTATTTTTCAAACATTTCAGTAGTAACTAAATCCATAAATATACCATAAAGTATGGCATAAAATACAGCATAATTAGTATATATGCATGCTAATATACTTTGAATACTCTATAGTAATTTCTATTAGCACATTTCTACTATACGTTGGATGAAATTTAACATAATAAAAATAATAGCATTCTTTAGGTAAAAACAGTTTTATAATTAAAACTAAAACGGTAAAAGAGTTATGAAGGGAAGAAGAATTTCTATTAAAACAGACGGGCATCTGTGGCATTTTATTAGCATAGAGTACAGTTACTTCATTTAAGCATAGAACAAAGCACAGCTATTGTGTTTGCCATTACAACTATTTTCTGTCGGGCTCTGTTTATCGATGATTGTATGCCTCACTAATAACGGCCAAAGTTTTCAAAGAGTTTTCTTTCCTCCATAATATTTTTTCCATTTCGTTTTTAATTAAAACTGTGAAACCACGTACATAATAGTTTTGTTAATACACAGAAATGAGTATTATAAAAATATTCCTAAGTTTAATTCGTAGACAAAAAATTAATTTATTTTTTTAAATCACTGGTAGAATTAAGATGTAAGAAATAATAAGATACTTAAACAACACACAAAAGTCCTTTTTTAAATATATAAAAAAGTATAATTATTTCTGCACTCTCTTAATGAAGCTGCGGTAGTTAGACCTCCACTATTTGAACAGGGAAAAACGGTTTACAATTTACGCATAATTATCTGCAATTTCTGGAGTTTTTCATCAAGTAAATTTAACTTAAAATTAACAGATAAAAACAAGAATTATAAGTAAAAAAATTATTTTTTTCCGTAATGAGATATGTATGGTTATTTCTTCAGATATTTTTTTTACTTTTCATGAGGGATATTATACTGGGGTGGTATGGGTCGATATAATTTGTTGCATCAACCGTAAGTTAAGTAAGCATGATTTACAGAGGAAACTCGTAAATCTAATGAAAATAATTTTTCCACAACTACGCTGATGCTTTTATCAGAAATCATTTTTTTTGTCGTTATTCATAAAATTATAAAAATATTGATATATTATTTAATCTCATAATTCCACTTTATGATTAAGAATGAAAAATTGCAGGATGCCATTCAATTACAACTCCCATTTTACGAATTTAGTTTATAACAGCAAAGGACAAATAAATAAAAAGATAACAGCAATACAATATAATATCTTTAATTCAAGTTGTATTTTATATTAAAAAACGGAGAAACTGAATATCTTAAGAAACTAGAGCTTTACACCGTTTCAAAATTACATTAAAATGCAAATATTATTCAACTACTATCGCTTCTTAGCGCATTAACGAGATTTATATTTATAGATGAACACTTATAGAATAATTAATTACGCTATAAGAAATTATATAAATTCTGAGGAAATTATTTTCCATAATGTTTTTAGTAATAAATCATCATAATCTTATAACACACTCTTTACATTAAATAGAAAAGTAAATTCATATATTCAAGAAAAACATGAATTTTCTTCCGTTAAACCAATTATAATATTAATTAAATTTCTTTTCAAAAGAAATATAAAAAGCCATATACAAAACTATATGACAAGAAACTATTTTAAACTGTGCATTTCTCAAATAAAATTCTATTTAAAAAAAGATAATAATAAAAATAAAAATAAACAATAATATGGAAAGTAATAAAATTACGTAAAACAATTCTTCAAGCAAAACAATTTTAATTCATATTTGAAGAATGAAGGAGGATATTTATAATTACATTACATTAATTTTGCAGGTTATTTTACATAGGTAAAAATTTTCAATACATATACAGTGGAATGTTTTAGCTGTTGCTTAACGGTATAAAACGTTTGTAGACTACCGATTAGGCGAGCTTAAATCAATACTTAATCGATCTTTGGATGATGATAAAGTAAAATTTTCTTTCTTACATAAGAAGTTAGTCTTTTTTTCAGTAAATGAATAACTTAACGAACCTATAATAATATGAAATAAAATTTTATTTTATTAAATAAGGTTAGAAATATATATTTTTATAACTTACAGATATTTTCCTAAAGAAATGTCCTTTAAAATCTTTAAGAGAGAGTGTCACCAAGAAGTTGAGAGTATAGTTATGTATAGAATAACAAAAAAAATCGACATTAAACAAAACTATCTTATTAATTATATCTCTTTACAGGATCAATTTTCTCTTTTGTAGTATTTTCAAAAAGTTGTGGATGTACCTTCAGTTTTTAAATAAAAAATAAGTCATCACTAAAGAGATGGTTTTATTTTGAACGCAAAACACATTTTGCACGTTATCAGTTGTCAATTTTAAGTTTTCTTAGGTAAAACATACTGAAGTATTACAGTAACTGAGGACTTACCACAGTCATTAAGTTGAAAGTTAATCTAAAGAGATTAATTTAATAATATCGACTTACTCTTTAAAAATATTTTATTGGTTGAATTTTTGTATACACTTGAGCTGTCATTATTTTTTATATCAATCCATAATCTCTTTAATGAATAAGATAGATATCATAACATACTTAATATTTCTTAGTATGAGATACTAACTGCCTTAATAATGTGTGGCTGTACTTAGATGCAACACGGTAAAACTAGCTTTTAAAAATAACTGACAATAAAATATTAGCGAATCAATTTAACGTACAATTTCTTCAATAGATATCAAATTTCCCCTAACTTTATATAGAACTACTACAATATGTAAATTTTTGTTTTTAAAACATCTAATTTTTTTTATTACATTTAAAACATCATTCTAATTTAAATTATTGAAAAAAATTACAATTTTCTACTCAGTGTTAGAATCAATTATATTTGTACATGACTGGATTAAGTATGCAGAGGGCAGTAGTATATGAAGGAATATATCTACCAAATTATTGAAAATTTCATTTACGATTACACTTTCTTTAAAATAATGGAAAATTTTATAATTTTACTTTTATTTTCCCTGCATAAAAGCAACAATAAAAAGCTGTATAAATTTAGTAGTAATCGTTCTATTAGTAGAACGGTAGACCAATTTTTTATTTATATACCTTCTAACAGTATGAATTGAACTAGTTTATAATTATGAAAATTGCTAATGAGTATAGCATATCTTGTCTTCTGCAGCTGAAAGATAAGTAAAATCTATTGATCCCTTAAAAAAAAAAAGACGTTTTCTTTGAATTTTAAAATAAAGTGAATCTAATGAGGTGAAAATAAAGCGTGAATTATACATCAAAGCAGAAAAGTAAAGTTTTTTTTTTAGTCGAGTAGACGGTTTATTAGTCAAACTTCGCACACTATTGGATTAGGTTTATATTAATTACCATGCATTAAAAACATTATACATAGTGTGTATGTTTTATGCACATAAATTTATGTTTTATATGTGTAAATTATTGAGTGTTCTGTAGAAGTGAAGTTAAATTTCTGTTGAATTTTAAGTAAAATTAATCAATAATTTTATTTCTGTACAACGATTAAAGTAGTCGAATGGAGAAGTAATTTTATAAAACTATTAAAAAAACAAAAAAACGAATTCAAAAACACAAGTTAAAAACAAAAAAAAAGTAATCATTTTCTCATTTATTTGTTTCTTCACGATGAAAGTCAGAAATACCTAAAGATTCTGACGGTTCGTGAAATTGTAAAACAGTACACTGTTGAAATTCCAATAACATCTAAAGAATCACGTCAACCACTTAACGATCAATCTGCTTGATAACAGAGGCGGCATTCAAAGATTGAAACTTCTCCATATCTTATGGGCTACTGAATGACAGTTTGCAGTTATTATCGCCAAAACTAGCGATGTTATTTTTGTTTACTTATTTACATTTTTGTTTATAAGAAGAAGTTGTATTCTTGTTAGTTTCTACACTGTTACGTACCTCTTATCGATATCGCTTTTGTAGACCAGGAAATAAAGGCAGATATATTATTTTATTAATAAACTTTAAAAACATTCCTTACTGATAGTTTTTTACAGATGAACTCGTTATGGGTGTTTCTTAAGAAACCCGTATACCGTGTGCTTGTTTCCTAACGATTTACTTGTAGTTCCTCTTAAGGAGCCGATTTAAATAAACTAGTTATGAAAACAGATTTTTATTTTTCGAATTACCAAAATATTAGGTAATGAATATTAAAAAAAATTGGTTGTATTTTAGTTTCTCTGAAGGAAAATATTGATCCTTTAAATTATGTAGAACAAAGTCTTAAATAAGAAAACTAATGTATATTTGAAATATATCTTGCAATGAAAATTACAGTGAGTGGTGTTTCGTAATAATTAAAAAAAAATCTTAAATCAATAAAAATATAATTTTAATTGATTAAAGAACAACGATTGATTAATATTTCTAAATACTGAACAATTTAGCCACAAAAATCCTTAATACAAGAATAACTAATCTTAAACTTTTAACTTAGTAATACGTAAGTAAAACGAAAAAATAAAAACTACGACGTCGATAATTGTTTCAAGTATGCATTTATAAAAAACATCCAACATTTTTGAGTAAGAGTGTAAAAAATCAGTTTTAAAAGTATCCTTGTTATTAAATTAGAGTACCGTAGCTACACAGTAAGTATCCCAGTAAAGTATCCCACTAAGTAAAGATCATTATGAGTAATCAACATCAATTTGACGATGTTTCTTTTTATCTACAAAATTTATTTGACAATACTTGTAGTGTCCCTTGTAATTAATAAACGCAATTAAAATGTGTTTTGTTATGTTCCGCTCTTTTTTCATCATAATTTGTATTAATCTTTCTATTTTAATATTTTACAGAATTCGCCGTCACATTATATTGCATTCTATAGCAAACTCATTCATACAATACAAATATATTTTCCGACAGCTAGGAATAGTTTTAAACTACAACTAATATTAGTAGTAGTGATGTAACTAATAGTAGAACCTAGCAAGAAATGGTGTCCGGAATATTAAACAATGAACCAATAACTTTGAACTCAATCTGTTTCATCCTTCATGTTCTGGAGCGGCAGAATTATTTATTAACAACATTTTATTTTAAAGATTGTAATTTAAATATTTCTGTTTTAAAAACAAAAAGATTGATCATTTATATCTTCTTCGTTACACGTGTGTATATTAGATTATTGTAGCTCTTCTCTTTGTTATTTTTGTTTATAAAAAATTATCTCTAGTTATTTTATACATGGAACAATGTGACATAATACGACATAAGATTTGTCCAGCTGCTGCTGATGAAATTAAAGGAGAATTATCTGAGAACTGCTCAATTTTACTTCTACATTGAAATGTAAATTTATTTTATTTCAGTTTCCCATTTATTTTTACTTACATATTGAAAAATTTATGTTATTTTTAATCCAGAGAAAGATTCTTCGCAATAATTTATGTTACAATAAATAAAAGAAATTTAAGTTATACTTTATTTCAGATTCATTTGTCTATAAATGTTAATTTATTTATAACCACACACCATACAAGATATTTCTTCTGCTATTTACTTTCCTCACTTATTTAATCAAAAACATAATATAATAAAAGAGTATTCTATTTATTCCCAATTACTATTATTTTATTATTATTAAAATTCATTACTCGAGTAATGACATTGTGATAAGAAAGTTAATAGTTGTATAAGTGATACCTACAACAACAAATAATTCTCTATGAAAGAAAAGCGTGAAATATGATCATTATATTATACATGTTACAGGTAAATTACTTCGCAGATGACTGGGGTTACCATCCTTTAGTCGAATACAACAGTGCGTCTCCATCCAGTTCCAGTTCAACTCAATTTGCTATGGGAGAAAAGGCTGTTGCGGCGTTGGTTAAAACATTAACAGATGTAAGACATTAAATATATAATTATTAATTTGCCGTTTTTTTACTTTCTCGAATGCTATAATATGATATGCTTCTTAATCGAGAAAAAAAGAACAATTAACCCCTGGAATTTCATATTTCTTCTACACAATATGCTACCCAAGAATCCAAAAGCATTAAAATCAGGGTAAAACGTTTTGTACTATGCGATTTTGATGTGTTTAATTTAGTCATGTATCTTACGTATTTTCTGAATGAATAAAAATTATTTTTTTTTAAATTGACCAAAATGATGAGCAGAAAAGGAAAATGTGACAAAGAGGGATAACTGTATTCTTCCCTTTCCTGGTGATGAGAAGATATTGAAGAAACTTATCTTTAAGATGATTGAACTGTAAATATTATTTGAATATGTTTTACAGCTTAGCATTAAAAAAATACCCATAAAAATAAAATGCACTTTTTATATAAACAAAATGACACAACTATTCCAAAAACTCCAGTTTCATAAATATCGATAACATTTTACTGTTTTAACTTTACAATCGGAATTTTCATTTTAATAGGCTCTCTTTCACCTTTTATTAACTTCACGATGTTAGATGTTGTTACAATGGAAACACTATTCCAAACTTAACATTTCTGGAAATTTTTATAACTATTTATCGATACCAACTGAAAAATACTTTTTTAAACATGATTTTGATTGCTAGAGTTTATTTCACTTATAAAATTAAAATTTACTGTTATAAGTTTTAACAAATTTAGCAATAGATTTCGAATGTCGCTAAATTGTTAATTTTTTATGTTTGTAACTAACAATAGTGTGATACTTAACACAAAACTGATTAGATTGAGTTGAATGTGTGCATAATATGCACAAATAAATTATAATTCTTAAATTATATGTGTGCGTAATATGCCTGCTTGTTGACAAAATTTATAGAATAGTCCAGGACTGAAGTTGTTGAACTTTTTTAAGTTTTTCTTTAAAATGGCTGATCCGATTTAGAGAAATACAGCGATTACAGCGCCCCCTGGTGGTTTATAACTGTAAAACTTGTCTATGAACCTGCAATGAAGTGATACCGATGTAATGCAAAAAACCGCATCGAAATCGTTCATTAGTTTTTGAGGAATATGGTAACAGACATAAACAAACACACACAACCTTTTACCCCAAATGCATATAACATATCCGTTCCGACATGGATAAAAATATTAAATTAAATTTGGACCAACTTGTTAAAAAATTTAAAATAAAAAAATGGAATAAAATTGTTTCCACCCAATAATACTGTGGAAAACTAATGTGACATCAAGCATTTCTGTTTCAGATTTTCTAATGTTCTTAGATACATAATTTTAGCATTATAGTAATAATTATTAGAAACTAAATTCTGCGATTAAAATGCAAAATTGAAAAATAGTCAGTTTTTAATTTTTTTTTTTTGTGTTTGTTCTGCTCCCCTGGGAAGGCTCAACAATCAAGTATTATTCAGCTCAGGGGAGTGTCCTTGCGACTCTAATGAGCCTCCCTACCTACCGGCAGTACGGTGGGCATGGTAGATCATCTATCTGCTCACCGGTTCCGTATTTTTTTCTTATTTTTACCTTGTCTCTGCCTCTAACCGCTAAGGCCAGAGACACCGGGTCCCGCTATGCCGTTCCCGGGCCCTGCCCAACTGCCGGGTGTCGGTCGTTATGTTTTTTTTCTTAAAGTAACTCCTCCCACTTCTTGAAATCTACTTCCTTTGGTCTTATAACATCTGGCACGAATCTCTCTATTGTCAGCCATCCCTCTTTACCTGTCAGCATATACTTTGTTGTAGTTTCCGGGATAATCTCATTTATATATTGCTTTTAGATCCTCCCAACGTGCACATTCAAAAACAATGTGACAGGGAGTGTCCTCTTGATCGCAAAACAGACAACTTGGGAGCTCCCTTCTTCTAAACCTGTGTAAGTATACACTAAATCCTCCGTGACCGAAGAGGAATGTGGCAGGTAGTACCTCACGTCGCCGTGTTTCCTCCCCAGCCACGGTCGTATCTCAAAAATAAGCATCTTTATCCACGGCCCAGTTGAAGCGTCGTCCCACTTCTCTTGACCTTCCTGTAGCAAAAGATCGGTGACATTTTCCCTGTCCATGCCTTCATAGATCCATTTCATTTGGGTAGCCCGTAACTGGATTGGCGGTACCCCGGCCAGGACTCCCGTCGCATCTGCCGATACCGTTCGGAACGCCGCCACGATCATTAAATTCATTCGTTTCTGCAGTGATGTCATTATCATCACACTTCTCTTCCTGTTTAGTATCGAAAAACAGGCTGGCACTGCATACAATAATATAGAAGTTGCTGCTATCATCAATAGCCTAGCTGCTCTGGGTCTCCACTTGGCGCCCATCAGGCTTCTCAGAGCGTTAAAAATCCGCTCCGTTCTACTGCATACTTCAAAGAGGTGTCGGTTATATAGCCCATTTTGATCCCTTCATACTTCGAGATATTTCACAAAGGACGTTGTTTCTAGTCTAACCCCCATCGATCGTAATCGAATTCTTCTAATCTTAAGTCGGCCTACCACAACTGCTAGTTACGTTTTTGTAAAGAGAGTCCTATCCCCCTTGTCGTTGTTCACATGTTTTTCTGTCTTATGGCCCTATTCACCTTTTCCTTCATCTTCTGTGAAGCCATCAACGAGCATCACCAAATCGTCGACGTCCGCAACGAGTGTAAAAGTGTTCAATTTAAATTCTCTTAAAATTGTTGACTGAATGAGCATTAAATTTATCCAACTTGAATTACGTAAATGTATAGTCAGTGTTTCTAAATTTCTGACAAAAGGTCTTATGTATTAATTGCTTCTCACAACAGCTTTTAAACGAATAGTTTAAAGAATAATCAGGCCATTATTTATATTGCACTATTTTATAATTAGTTTGCTACTGGTAATTTATTACCTTTTCAAGTTTACATGTTTACTTTAATTTCAACCAGCAATTATTTTAAATGAATAACTATGATTTTATAAAAAAACTTAAACAATGATTACTGTACTGAAAAAATAAGTAATCGTTCAACCCATTATCCGATAACAACTTTATATAATCTTATAATACGGTTTTACTACATAAATGTGATTAAATGAGTTAAAAGTATAGAAATAAAACCACTTGACTAAATAAAAATCGAAAACACAAAGTAGAGTTAATCCTTTCAATGGCTTTGACTACGTAAACCTCTTGATTCTTTAAGAAACAGAAACTAAAAGATTTATGTTTTTTTTTTTTAATCTTAATCTGTACTTTTAAATAACATCAAAATTTAATCGTTTAAATACATAACAGAAACATCTATTGATCAATTTAAATAGTGTCTGAGAAACAACCCGTTGCAACATAAAAGAAACGTTTGACTTTAGTTCCAAATTGTATTAATTCTATTGCTTCGTTTACAAAATAACAGAAATGAGCTTAATGGAAGTTGAAATTTGTATATATTTAATTAATTATTTGCAACAGCAGCACATTTTTTTGGTTACGTATCCTTTCAATACATTGTCATATGTTTTGCCTTCTTATTAGCAAAGTTTCTATAAACGTTATATTTGCTGTAATTTCAGATTTAAGATTATAATGAACACGATCTGTGTATTGGTAGAAGAGTTCCAGAATAACTGGCCGCGACTCGTTTCTCGGACCATCTGATTCTGAAAAAGAAGCCTGTCCTAATCCAAAAATTA
Organism: Lycorma delicatula; assembly: GCF_047948215.1. Classification (NCBI taxonomy): domain Eukaryota; kingdom Metazoa; phylum Arthropoda; class Insecta; order Hemiptera; family Fulgoridae; genus Lycorma; species Lycorma delicatula. Next base: position 67,191,960 of record NC_134456.1, on the reverse strand, counting down.
AAAAAATATATAATTTTGCTAAATATTTTACTACGAATACAAATACGTTTCAATTTAATACTACTATTCAAATCAATGAATCCGCTTAAACAGTAAAATATAAGGAAATATTTTTATTTTTCTTACCCACTCTCTATTTTTCGATGAATAATGCATTTTTTAGAGGTCGTTCAATTTTCAGTTTTGCATGAATTTTGCAAAACACTGAATTTAAAAAAAAATTTTCAGTATCGGAAGAATAAAAATTAACTTTAAAAAACCGCAATACGTTGTAAAATTCTTCCATATAACTGAATAAGTAATCAGTAAGGCTGTTTTTTGTAAACAAAGTAAAAGCTGTATTATTCCTTTTTTGATAATTAAAATAAAGATTATGTTAAATATAAATCTAAAATATTTACGTAAGATGTAAACACTCAATATAAACAGAGTATTTTGTTTAAATCAGTAGAGAAGTAGTAAAAGAGCTTTGTCATTTTGGCTTCACTTTTCATTAAGAAGGAAAATATAATTCCTTTTATACATGAGAACATGAAAAACTAATACGGCTGTTAAATTTAAAATTTCAGTTTAATTTTCTTGATGTACGCAATTTTTTTTATATTTCAAGTGCTACCATAATAATATGAAAATGTGTTTTAAATTTAAAAAAAAATAATAATAAAGAATGAATCAATAAAGTTAGTATATCTTCTTAATACTTTGCTTCCTAGATGCATTCACCGAAATGAATAAATCAGGAAATCTTAATCTTAAAAACGTCCAGAACTGAGTAGATTGTACTATGAATCTAATTAATTCTGACAAAATGTAAAAATACATCTCCGTACTTGATTTATTTTTAAAAAAAATTAGATTACCATTTTTGTACAAATATTCATATTTATATACATTTAAATTACCTTTTTCTTATTTATTTTTAATCTAATCACCTGTATCATTTCAATATAATTTTAATAACAATTATGTTGCTATTCCATTATTAATAACTTATGGTGTTAAAAATTATTTTTTAGCGTTGGTATTTGGGTTATGTATATTACTTCTTTTAGTAAAATCATCTTGGTTTTGGTTACCTAGTATAATTACAATAGGCTCCCCAGTTGAGCCATAAGTAAGTTTCTTGATAAAAAGCACATGATATAAGTAATCCAAATATAAGTAATTCACAGAAAAAGTTAGTTACAAGTAATCTTAAAAGTCCAATATGGAATTTCAAGTCCAGTCTCCTAAATCTTGTTTTTTTTTCAAGGTGAGGTGGTGGAATACCATTTATGTACGCCCCCGAAGGGAGCAGTGTCAGGCTCACAACAGGTTCTAGATTTTATTAAAGGCGAATGTATGTCTGCACCCTACCGACTAAACCTAACCACCTCACCCACATTCATCCGCCGGAGCTGGACAGGCAATTAAGCATTACACAGCCTCGGGAGGTGCCTTCGAATTCGGGCAATCCAGAGTACCCGTGTATCATCACCGCCGCCCATCCACGCAAGCGCGGACAAACAACGGCTCCGCAGAGGGCTGTCTGTCACCCCCACCCACTCTACATCTTCATCTGTTTCGCAGAGCTTCTCGCTCACTTATCTCATCCTCCCGCGCCAAGGTTTTGCCCCTGTTCTCTACTGGTTTGTAGGATGATAGCCACTAGTTTGGAAACCAGGTTCCACTCTCGTTCACCTCGCAGCATCTATGGTGGACTCCTCAAGTCTATGGTGGACTCCGAGGTCAGCTCATGTAACTCAAGTTTTCTACGCACTCGACCCCACCTCCGGCATTGATAGACTATATGTTCTTCTTTATCGATATCGGGCAGTATCTACGCCTAGGGGACTCCCGCCTTCCAAATCGGCTCTCTTCAAAATTGCACCCTCCGGACGGATCCGGCGGTGCCATGGGAGTCAGCAGGATGCCCCGAGGTGTCAACTTGCTTATGAGATGCCTCGTCCACATACTCTTAGGTGATCCCTTCCAAGCTGTCTACCATTCCACCAAGAGTAATCTTTCAGCGTGTTCTCTGTTCATACCATTGTAAATCCTCAACAGTTTTCTCGATATAAATAGTATCGGTGATACAACCCCCTTCCGCATCACTAGCAATCGTCCTATAGGCCGACGTGACATTGATTAATGCCCTCCTCTGAATTGAGGAGAACCTATCCCTATTCCTTCTCTTCTGTAATGCCTCTTGTCAAGCCAGGACGACCTAAAGGAGAATAGAAGCGACCGCAGAGAGGACTGAGCTTCGCTTACTGGCTCTTGGTCCTCTGGTACTCGTCATCAATTTCTTCAAAATCCTTAGTGTACTCTCCGCGCGATTTTTTACTTCAGCCAAGTGCACATTAAAAACACCCTACTGATCCCAGGTACTTGGCAGACCTGAAGGTAGCCACTACAACGCCATTAACTTTTATATTTATTTGTCTTATCCACCTGCGGCCGACCATCGCAATCACCTGAGTCTTTTTCAGGGCCAAGCTCAATCCCCTCTCCCTAGAGTCATCTAGCAACCCTTTCGACAATCCAACTAGCAGAATCTTCTACCTCAGTCTCCGTCTTTCAAGCCACGAGTAAAGCCAAATCATCGGCATACCCTACTAGTTGTACATCGGCTGGAAGTGCCATCTGCAGCAGTCCATCATACACAAAGTTCCAAAGGAGCGTCCGAGGACCGATCTTTGCGAAACCCCTCCCCACATCCAAAACTCCCCTTCTCTTCTCCTTCTTCAGTTTTGACTTTTATTCTTCTTTCATGGAGATAATTGTTCACCATGCTAATTAAGTACTCACTTACCCTCCTGGTCCTTAGCGACTCCAGCACCATCGACCATGGGATGCGATCATGATGTCTAATAGGAAGCAGAATCCTACGTCAATGCCAGAAACCGTTTGCCCGCTCCTTGGTCCATTTTACCAAGCACCTGATGGCATCAGTGGCGGACCTACCACTGGTAAAACCAAATTATTTACGAACAAAATCCTCAGCCGAGTAAATTTCTTCTCTCAGCCAATAGTCGTTCATACACTTTGCCAAGAATGGTTAACAAGCATATCGGTCAAAATATGGCCCCCTCAGAATCACTACTTCCCGGTTTCGGTATAAGTGCCTGTCTGGTTTCTTTCCATGCTCGGGGAAAACTGCATTCATTAAGTGCTCTATTGAATGTATCCAATAAGAGCCAGAGATCCAAACCACCAAGACCCAAACCAATACAGCAGGTACTCCGCCAGGGCTCGGGTTTTCAGTAATCTTTTCGAGCCTCAACGCCCATCTCATTTCATCCCGAGTAAATCTGTTTTCATTCTGGTACATGACCTCCTCCCACTCCTCATCAACCCCCGGAAAAACCCGCCGTTTCTCTCTCCATGTTTGACTAGTCCAGATCAGGGGAGTATCCTAACAAATCTCTACATTACGACCCGGTATGCCCTTCTCCAAGGATCAGCTTCTAGCCTGTCCACTAATTTCTTTCAGGCCTCCATCTTCTCTGCTTTAATTCCTGAGCAAAGGCTGCTTTTGGCAGCGCGGTATTCTTGCCTCTAAGCTCTCTACACGATCAGGTAGCCGCCATCTGGCCCTCTGGGCTTCCTCCTAGCTGCTAAAGCAATCTTCCTTAAACTCGCAATATCCCCTGACCTCCAGTATAGGCCTATCAAACCCGAACTGATTCTTGTCGACTAATCTCCTCTATTATTGCAGAAATCCCGTAAATCTCGTCTGGGTTCCTCGTTCTTGGATTTTCAGCCATTCTCCCCACCACATCTGCAGTCCTCTCAGCCTACGCCAGCGAGGGTCTCCATCTCTGAGTTCATACATTCTGAGTCGGCCAGTCAGTCGCTAATGTGAACGTAATTGCTCTATGATCGCTGGCCAGTTCATCACTGAGAACCGACCAGTACATCACCCTAGTCACAAGCTCCTTAGGGACCGCCGTTACGTCTACAACTGTTCCAGAACCCCTCCCTATATACATGGGTGGTTCTCAGCCTCCAGGTTTTAAACTGGAGGCTGAGAACCACTATACCCGTGGTCGCGAGCAAATTGACCAAAGCAAAACCTCGTAATATTGTTTCCCCGAGTTCCCGAGATTCAGCATTGAGGTCACCATTGATCACCATCGGCTAAGTCGTACGCCTTATACGTAGGCCCAGATCCGCCAGGGCAGATTCAAGCCTTTCAAACCCACAATTAGGAGATATATAACAACACAACAAACAACACTTAGTGAGTTCTAACTCCAGAAAGCCTTCAATCCTTGTCACGCGACTGATCACGAATCTTCCAGAATACCTGAATCGTCCTCAGGTATTAGGACTAATCAAGCCTCAGCAGCAACCACCCTCCTGTTTGGTTCCACGATTGCCAGAAAGTTGGTATGGTTGCTCACCGCCCTCCTGCAGACGAGATCAAGGACTGCCATGCTCCTATTCGCGTTCAGTCGGATATAATTCATTTATTGAACGTACATTCTCGGCCTCCCCTGCGATGGCCACTCTTTCTACAATCTACGCATTTCGTTGGTTCCCTATATCCTACTTTCCTGAATCTGGTACCGCCGCAGTAATCAATCTCTGCTTTGGTCAGGTTCACTACACTCAACCGCCGTATGGCCCCCAGCACCTATAGCAGGCTAGGTCTGGCTTTCTGACCTCAACACGACAAGAGTGCCAGCCTATCACCATACTGCCCGACGCAGCGAGCAAGCCAGCCTCCTCATTTGGTATGACAACTGTCACATTCAGGCAGTTGCCGTACTCTGGTCTCAATGAGGTGAGCCTTACTTCAATGTCCCTCTTCAGAGCCTTTCTCACCCCTTCCACTACCAGCTCCGTAGTGGAGTCTTAAATCTAAAAATAATTATTTCAACACGTCATAATTCATAGAAACCAAAAATAAATAATAAAGAAAAAATATAAACTGCACAGCTGATACGAGAATTATAGAAATGAAACGAACAACTAATTTTTTCCATGTTTTCAAGTGAAACATTTTAAAGTCGGGTCTGGTGGTTGTAAAAGAAAACAAAGAGATAAATAAATATTTTAAAAAACAAATATATACAGTAAAGAAGTATTAATATTTTATATTTCAACCAAAGAAAATGCATTACAAATTAAGATCTCAAATGTACTTGCTTTTTTTGAGATCTTTGCTTTCTTTACACCTTTACTTTGCTTTCTCTGCACCTATTCCTGCTGAAAAATCTTGAACATACTCCATGAATAGAAGAATTTTTTTTACTTCCAAACTTACTATTTCAGTAGGTTATTGAATAATACAGTCGTATCTCCGATGCACTACTTAAGATTTCAGTTCTACATTCTACAAATGACCTAATAGTGCATAATTGGACAGATAATCTTAGTTGTTACATTAGAGATAATGGTTTTTACTACTGTAATTTGATTATAAGGAACAGCAAATTGACATTTATTTTTTTTTTATTCAGAATAATATTAATTATCCCCTAACTTTCTGAAATTTCTTGTGGAATAACTTATTTAATTAATCTAATTTCTAAAAATAATGAGTATAGAATCTATTCGTTTAGTTTTTTTAATCAGAAGCAGAATCTTCATTTAAAACAAAGAGGATTGGTAATGAAGCTACATGTTAACGAAATAAATTACACAGTATTTGTACTTAGATGCATTAATAATGCAGACTTTATGATTAAGTAATTTAATAGAATTTTATTTATTTTAGATAAAGTAACCTAAGAAGATGGGTTATAATAGTGTAAAAATCAGTGGTGAAAATTCCTTCAATTAATTAAAATCAGTTTTGGCAACAAAACTTAGTTTTATTTTTTTAAATAAGAAGAAACGATCTTACAAATAACATATAAAATTAAAAAAGTACGTCGCTTATGTAAAGATGCGTGACATATTTAGAAATTTTAGATAAAACTTACTGATATATGATTAGTTTAATTGATATTTTTAGTTATAAATCCGCTGCGTAAAATATTTATCCTTTCATCGTATAGAATCTACCAAAAGTCATTTTACTACTCTTTTATTACCTCAAGCAAAAAAAGGGGATTTCAGCAGGCTTGAGTTTTAATTTTTTAAATGTATTCTAGTAAAAGTGTTCGCCCCGTTTAAAATATAATAAAAATAAAGGGTAATAAACTTTTATGGTACGTTAGAATTGCTCCTACTGTAATTGAATAACATTTTTTTCTGAACATTTTAATTTAATAGAAAAATATAGCTAAAAATACAACTAAGATTATTTATTAATTGTTATAATGAATAAATTTCTTTCTAATTTATTTATTAATTAATATACTGTTCCTAATTAACAATATCATGTAATTTTACAGGCAAAACCGACGGAGGTATCAAACATTCTACAACGTCTATCGCACAAAGAGGTCTCATCGCCGTCATCAGGAGTGTCAAATACAGTAACTCCTCCAGGCTCATTAAATTCACTAGCATCTGAAGTATTGGACTCTACGTTACACGTTAATTCCCCGTCAACCGCTTCACCATACCCGAGACAACAGACACACCTTGTAACGATAACAGCTGAAACTCCTACTACTCAACAAAACTCTCAGTCTGTAGTAGCTCCAAGTTTAACAACTTCAAACGGACAACTTCAAACTTTGGATTATTATCCTGACGGAGATACCAAATTAACATCACCTCAATATACCACAGTATCGGATTTAAATGGAAAAACAATACCGCAGCAAAACTACTTGAATTTTGAATCGAAAAAATATAAATTCGTAAGTCCTCAGACGGTTACATCAAATTACGTCGATGAAACATTGCAAGACACAACGCAAAGAGTTGTTACTATCGGAGGTAATTCTGGATATAAACCGGGGTTATCTAGTACTGATTCTCGTTCTTTTAGTAGAAGACCGGATGAGCAAAAAGGGTCGGTTCAAATTACATCGTACTTAGCAAACAATGAAGCCGCGATTGACGTATCGTCTAACGGTGAAGCTAAGAGATTATCTGGGGTTCAAGGACACGATTCTGGTGCAACAACGATATCTGCTTTCTTAATAGCTGAAGATGAACGGAAAGTTGAATTCAATGAAATCGGTAGAGAAAACCAACAGAATTCTGTTACTACAACATCACCGATACAAAAAGAACCGTTTGGACCGATCATCGTTACAAATCGTCCTAGTGACTCATCTTCTGGTTATTATGAAGGGCGTTTACGTCCAACAACTGAAGCAAGTCTTTTTAGCGACGAATTAAATCCAGAACAACTGAACCGAATTCATTCTTACATCCACTACAACAATTCACAAACAGAAAATAATGATGAAGGAAGATTAAAGTCATCGATATTAAATGCTCATGACATAACACCTACACCAGCTCCTACACCAGAACCAGTATTAGTTACACCAAGGGAAGAAGCATCTCAGTTAACTTCATCTGATCAAGTTTTGGCTCCCATTCAAGCAGGTGTCTCATTGTCAGCCTCAACATCAAGAACGGAGGAAGACTCGGTGGATCGTGATTATGACGGTAGTAAAATATCAGAAACAATGGAACCGGTTGTCGAGCAGCAAACAGTTGAAGAACAGTCCGTATATAAAACAACTATTGATGTTCAAAAATCTATACCGTTTGAGATAATGGATAACAATTATGAAAATAAAGTTAACGGTCAAGTCGAAATAAGGAAGATTCCTTCTACATCTTATCAACATGGGACGTACTTACCGATTCACCAGTCGATAAATGTAGAGTTCAGTAAAAATAATGCAGAATCGGAACAAAATTTAGCTCATAATAAGCAACAATTTTTGCAGCAAGTTTTATTGGCGTATCAAAAATTATCAAATAGCCGTATTAACGAAGGGTCCCAGCTACTACATGTACACACTACACCGATACCAATCACACCAACACCGATCCCTAATAATCTGTATTACATTTATTTACAGAGATATAACCCAATGTTTCATAGGTACGGTGTACAACCACAACCACAACCACAACCAATTTTTTATCAGTTACCATATCAAAATATTATTCCTTCTCCTAGTCCAACATTAATTCCTAACGGTTATGATTATAACAATATTCCAGCTTCTTCAAGTTACAGTCAAACAAGCACAAAATTTTTACAAGATCCCGGCGTAAATATGGGATTTTCAACATATATAAATCATGGTGGTTATGTTCCAAAATTCTATGCACCTTCAGGTTTAAGAAATACCAATAATGTTGAAAATGCAATATCCGGATACCATAATGATTTCGGATTGAAACTAAAGCAAAATATACCTCAGAAATATAAAGTCGAGGTAATAAAAGACGAAACTAAGATTGAACCCGGTATTTCTCAAGAGTCTAGGGAAATAACACATTCAGATTCTGAAGAAAATAACTTTCAAGTTAACACAAATGAAAATAATAATCAAGGTTATTTAAATGGTCCCGTTAATACAATTTATGCAAATAATCTAAACACCTTAAGTTCCAGTACTTATCAGAAGTATGTAGAAAATTCAGAAGCAACAACTGAAACAATACATTCAGCGGAAGGTGGTAGCAACAATTACGATGATCGAAATGGACAACGTGTAAACGGTGATCTCTCAAACATAAAAGGTCAAGGAGTCACTGAACAAATGGATATTTCTTATCAGAGAGAACAATATTCAAATGAGAATGCTGCAGTTGACAATTCAAAATTAAGTGGTTTTGAATATACAGTACGTTTGCCTAATCCAACAGCAGTAACACAATTGCAGCTAAAAGTACACGACCCATTAACAGAAACAAAAGTTGTTCCAGTAGCATATCAACCTTCGTTTCCTTTAGCACAACCAGTTGCACTTCCACATCCGCAAGCATCTAATTTCCCTGGAACACAGTATTTACCATACCCTCAAGTAATTCCTTTATCGTACAAACAATATCAACCTTTGTATGTTTATTCTAAAAAAGAAAACGCCGATCATCAACCGAAAAGGATTCACGATCAACAACAACCCCCACCATTCCGGCCGAGTCAAAAATTGTATCATTCCGTGTATCCACCGGAAACTTATTACGTAACGGAATATTTAAAAACGAATTCAAGGTCTAGAGGATTAGGAAAAAAGTTATGTATAGAGTATGGTGGTTTTAAACCTCCACTTGTACCATCAGTTCAAATTGAAGAAAAATTTGAACAAAAATTAGAAAAAAAATCTGATAAAGCGGAGTAACTGCTAATTTAACCTTAATTCATTCATAAAACTACTCGCATTAATTTATCATTCATCAAATTTATTCATCATTCATTCACGTTTTCAGAAATTCATTAGTTACATAATTTTTATTACATATCATTCACTATTATTTAAGTTCGTTCATTTTACTATTTAATTAATTTTTAATTGTATAGATTATTTTTACATTAGGTTATGTAATCAAAGGTTAGTTAAAAAATCAACTATATTTTACATTAATGTATGATAAAATAACTTATGTACATATTTTTATACTTCATGAAAATTTCGTAGTAACGAAACTTATTTAGGATATTATAATTATTTAATTATTAATAAAATTTTAATTAAGTAAATTTAGAAACTTTATTGGATTATGTGAATAATTAAATTTCTTTCGTAATATTTTGAAAATGTCTTAAATACCACAAAACATAATTGTATATACACTATAATCATGAATTATATTTTAAGTTTTTTAGGAAGCAAAAAATAAATATCTCACATTACGGACTATATTTTACTAAAACATTTTGACTGAAAAATTGTAAAGTGATTTGGAAATGATATTAACAATAAAAGGAAATGTATTGTATTATCAAAATAAGCTATGTTGCCATATTCAATTTTAAATTTCCAAACGTACTAAATAAAAAAGAAATAAAATTTATTTTTATATTGTCGTTGTTGTTATTTTTATTCTTTCTTTTACTATAAAATATTTTATCAATTCTTTCAACCAAGTCCTAGATGAATATTATATATCCTATCTGTTTTTGTGTTTTTCAGTACAGCCTTTCAACTATATTATATATTTATCGGATTTTTGGCTCATTAGGATCTGTATGATTCGTAGGTAGCCAACGATCCAGTAATTCTTGTTCTGATAAATCTTTAATTATCACAATAACGTTTGAGTTATTGTGATAACTTAAGTTGTTGTGTTATCACAATTCGTTTGAGTTACGAAGTCATTGTTTATCAGCATGGTAAAATTTCTTGACAATACCTATCTTAAGTAGTATAAATAAGCAAATAGTTAAAAAAAAATGGCCTCCAAGATTAAGCTCTACAACACACACACACACACACTCACTAACTAACTAATTAACTCTACATATATAATTGTTATTAATCTAATTAATCAGCAGCAAGCCTGCAGTTGGTTTAATTTATAAGGGCTAAACCTATAAATTAGCTCAAACATAAATGAAGAATCTCACATAAGATTTTAATTAAAACTATCTCGTTAAACTTACAAAGAAACAAAGCTCGATATAACAAAAAGTTTTCTAACAGCAGTAAACTATAATAAAAAATACAGACCTAAAACTATAAGGAAATAATTATACATGAAATTGGTGTAATGAAACCAGTATATAAACAAAATTGGGACAGCATAACATTTTCTGCAAATATGAACAGGAAGCCCAAGGTAATACCAACCCTTAAATTTATTATAAAAGAGAATCTAATCACACAAATCCACCTCAAATGATAAACCTTTTTGAATGCTATATAACTTTTTAATTACTCTCAAATAATTGTTCATTATTTAAATTAAAACAAAACTTACTCCAGAAAAACTGGGAGTGTATCCTAATACCCACGCGTATAGATTTAAATATAAAAATGGTAAAAAAAAAAAATTTATACGATTGTGGAGAACTTCAGTAACGTTGTTTCTTTAATTTCTCAGTCAGTTCAATATAAATTTTTGAATATTAATGGCAAACGAAATGATGATTTTACATCACAGATATTTGAAGGTTGTGTACTCAAAATACCTTTGAGAAGAAAGAAGTTGATCGTTCAGTAAAGCGCTGGATATTATATTAGAAACCTGCTGTTTTTAAAATTTCTTTTAATAGTTATCTATAAAAACAATGCACCTTCAAGAAAACTTAGCGCTTATTTTACTGAAGAATGAAAATCGAATGAATTGTAAAGAAGAGAAAAAAGAAAGAGAAAAACAAATTAGTAATAATATATATCTTTTTTAAATAAATATATATATATATAATATAAATTATGAGAAAATTTAACAGAATATCGATCATACTTGAGTATGAAAATGCAGATAGTGTCTGAATTAGAGTTTTCTTATTACAGGAACTATATCAAGGGAAATATATACACGAGTATATATAAAATGTATATTTAATAGAGATAATATTTAAGGGAATATGGATACGAATCATTTTTTATTTCCAGTTACCCATTATTTTTCTATTTTATTGAACTTAACAGTTGTTTAAAGTATAATACTTTATTCGTGATTAAAGATTTATTTAAGAAATGTGTATTAATTCATCTTTTAACATATCTGATTTCAGGCAAACTTTCCGCCAAATTCTCTAAAAAATAATGTGATCATCTTTTTATTGTTATCACATGATTGCCCAAAAAAGAGTGTATGTATGTGGGTATGTACGTACATTTGTTTGTTCCAGCGTTGCCACTCAACGGCTGAACTGATCTAGATGTACGACTCCGCGTTGGAATCCTTACGTTAACTGAAATATCATAAGCTACGTAAATATGTATATATATATATATATATTTATAACTATATAAATATATACGTAGTAGTGAGTATTTTTCCGGTTAAACACACAACTTTAATGAAGCGTGAGTTATGACCCTCTATCACTGTGTGAGCTGGTTTTGAACTGAATGATTCAAATCAATCGATTGAATAATATTACAAAAATAATATAATTAAATTTACGTTAAATGCAATAAAGTAATATTAAATAAATTTAAACAATTACTGTTTAATTGTGATTTCTGCTTAATAATATTGGGCTTCCCGTAGCGGACTGCGTGTGAGGCTAGAGTTATGAGGTAATGCGAACACCTCGGGCGAGGCTAGAACAATCATCATCAACTGGTAACAAAGGGTTGCCCGTGGGGCGCTCTTTTGAGAGGTGCAATAGGATGCTCTTATAATATATCTATAAATAATCGTCCGATGTTCACAATTAAAATTTTCTTAGTAGGTTGAAAGTTAAATTTTGCAAGCATCAGGTACACTCTCGATCTTACAGATCACCGGTTATTCAAGAATGTTGTTATATCAATAAATATTGTTGTATTTCAATAAATGATTACTTAATTATTTCACTAAATGTAAAATTACGGTAACCTCCAATACAGTTGTTACTATAGGGAGTATTGTTATTATTGAAATAGTTATGACTTCATGGGGTAGCCAATTCCACAAGATTATATAATAAATGTTTAATTTATTATTTTATTTCTATTTTGTATTATTGTTTGGTTGTATGTCTATTAAGCTTATGCTTTAAGAATCTATAGCTGTAAATAATTTTATTTTTACTTGTAATCTGTTTATATTTTGTAGAATAAAGATTATTATTTTCTTCGCAACCGATCTTCTGTCTTTTAAAATTCAAACGGTAATTTACTAGTGTAATACAAAATCACGAGGGAACTAAACCAGAACAAAAAGAGCAATATTTTTTTCGGCAGTCGTGCATTTTAATTTTTAATAATTATTTGTTGTTGAATCACTTGTCGTTTAAATCATAAAAAATGTCATAACAAGTATGAAACGAAATAAAGAGTACGTAGGTATGTGTTACATGCATTGTAATACAGCCCAAGTATCCTTACAGGACACTAAATATGAAACTAAATTCCTTTATTCACGATAATTTATGAAGGAATTGTACTGCTGCGTACAACTATGCTACACACACAGTGTGTGTGTGTGTGTGTGTGTGTGTGTGTGTGTGAGTAAGAGAGAGAGATTGTGAGAGAGCGCGTTGGTGATTGCATTTGCGCAAAGGGGTGTAGGCGATTAAAACGTACGCAGTGCTTGTATGAACCCAAAAAAGCCATCTCTTCTAAAAATTTATCGATATAGGGGTTGTTAAAATTAAATATTTTTACTTATATATATATATATATATATAAGAATTAAAATATCATGGTATGTTAATACTAATTCTGATTTTGATTTGAGACAGGAATATATAGGACTGATTAATTACTAAATTCTAATTCTTATATATCTCTTCGAAATAAAATAAATAAAAATTTTTCAACAACAAAAAAAACAAATAAAAACAGATTAATTTTATTGCTACAGAAACGTTGTCAATAAATTCTCATTTCTCTAATAGCAGTTAGAGGTGTCACACGTACAACTGCTTTTGTCAGTGGAGTGAATTTTAAGTTTATTTTACAGAGGTTATCTCCCAACCGATCCTGTTATTATGCCAATTAAATAACACAAACAATTAGGCTAGCGAAGACGGTTGGAGAGATTTCAGTTTTCCATTTTCTCTTTTTTCCTTTTTTTCTTTATAAATAAGTTTTTAAGAAGTGTCCGTACGGCTCGTGTTAACTCACCTTTCTGTTGTAAATAGATCAATCATGTTTCCACATATACTTCACACAGACTCGCTAGACGGGCGAGTACCGTAGAAAATATATATTTACATGTTAAAATATAGTAACACTCACACTTGTCAAATGAATGTAGGTACAAAGTCTGTTTTAACAGGAAGGAGTATACGCATCCCTCACAATAATATTACTTTGTTTTGTTTCAAGAAATAAAAACCACTAAACACAAAAAATATTTAAATAAAATAATAAAATTGCATTAATGTATTAATTGCATTTATACTGAAAACTTTTAAAATAAATGCTTATAATTACTATGTAAAAAAAATTAAATGTATAAATAAAATAAATTTATGGTAAACTTGAGACGAAATTTCTTATTTACTAGATACAATAACAAGCTGAACAGAGGAAATATTATCGAGAATTATCGATAATAACAAATATCGAGATAATTAAACATAACAGATAGCCATTTTATTTCTAATGACATGGAAACTTGATAATTTGCTTCATAATATAAAACATGCAAAAATAGTTTTTTTACACGACTGCCCAAAAAAGAGTGTAATGTATTTAGGGTGTGTATGTATGTATTTTCCACCGTAGCCGCTCAACTGTTGAACCGATTTAGATGAATGATTCCGCGTTGGAATCCTTACTTTACCGGGAATAGTACAGGCTGTATATATACAGGATGATTCAAAGAAACGGGAAATTTTTAAAATTAAATAACGTTAATGAAAAATTTTTTTAGAAAATGTATTTTATTTCATGTAATTGTAAAAATGTTGCCATTTTAGGATACATACATTTTAGTTTATTTTTTAAAGATGACATCCTCTAGGTGACCTCCTCTTCTACGTAAACACTCACGAAGTCTCTTCGTTAAATTGTTCATGGTTTGACGTAACATCTCAAATGGAATTTCCACAATTGCTTTTTGGATCATTGCCTTCAGTTCTTCCGTTGTAGCAGGTCTACTGTGGAACACTTTGCTTTTAAGGTGACCCCACAAAAAGTAATCGCAAGCTGAGAGATCAGGCCGTCTGGGAGGCCATCTAATGTCACCATTTCGAGAAATGACACGTTGTCCAAACAATCGGCGTACAACAGATGCCATCGATATTCGTGCAGTATGTGACGTTGCTCCGTCTTGTTGAAACCAGGCTGTATTAAGAATTGGTGGAAATCTCTTTTGTTGTTCCACAACAAAGGTTTCAAGTAAGGTAACGAGCCGACGTCACTGTAACCGCAAGACCGTTGTCATCTTCAAAAAAATAAAGGCCTATAACACCGTAAGATGACATAGCACACCACACGGTCACTTTCTGGCTGTGCAACGGACGCTGGTGTAGCTGCGTAGGATTTTCTTGTGGCCAGTATCTGAAATTTTGCTTATTAACAAATCCACTAAGGTGGAAATGCGCTTTGTCTGACATCTGTGAACAAACTCTTCGTTATCATTTATCTTCTGAAGCATTACATTACAGAATTGTGCTCGCACAACTGCATCGTTCGGTTTCAGTTCCTGGACGATCTGCAACTTGTATGGATGATATTGCAAGTCCTCAACTAACATTCTTCGAACAATTGAACTATGCAATTGTAAAGATGCTGAGAGACGACGGACTGACCGATGTGGACTTCGTGTGTCAGCATCTTGTAAAGCTTGAACATTCTGTGGTGTACGGACGGTTCGCTCACGGCCTGGAGGTTTCTTTTTCATTGGCGAACCAGTTTCCTCAAATTTAGATATCCATGTTTTAATTGCATGTACTGATGGAACACGGTCGTGCCGTTCCAGATTAAAATGACGGCGAAATTATCTACGCGCTCCCTCCACACTGTCATTGATTTTGTAAAACGCTTTGATAGCAAATGCACAATGCGCACCACTCCAAGGATCCATGACAACTAAATGGCAGGTTAGGTTAGAGAGGCTGGCGCCACTTATCAAGTGATACCAATCGCCCACGGCTACCAACACAACTTTCAAAATTTCCCGTTTCTTTGAATCACCCTATATATATATATATATATATATATATATGTGTGTGTGTGTGTGTGTGTGTGTGTGTGTGTGTGTGTGTGTGTGTGTGTATGTGTGTAAACAAATTTTAAAAATTGGAAAAAGATTATACTATACACTAACAAGGCATATACCTGTCTCTGATAATTATAACATCCTAATAATAAGCGATGTGGTCATTAAACTGAACTTATTCAAAAACAAAGTTAGCATCTTAATCTAATCTCAGAATTTTTACAACCACAATTGACCGATTACTTACTTAATAATGAATATAATTTATTACACTTTGGTAATTATTTGTACATATTAGAAATTTTATAAAATACAAGAAATACTACTGCAATTTTACGTTCCGATTAAATTACATGTATTATTAAACAATACGTTGTTTACTTTATATCTGAGTTTATTAGTATAGTAGGTAAATTTATCCACACAAACATGTTAAAAATAAAAATAATCTACGTAAGCTTATTGTTTTATTTTTACTTGTGAAGATCTCAAATACTAATAATATATTCTAGATTTCCGTCTATCTACAATCCTCCTCTAAAATCTTTTTTTTTATTTAGTATTCCTTTAGACACATAATCTTCTTTATTTTGATATTCCTCTGAATACGCTTCCTGTTAATAAAGAAAAAAAAATTTCCCTGTACTCTTCCCCGTAGAATTCTTACGAGTGTCCAAACCATTTTAATTCACCAAACACAATTCTCTTCTGAAAATTCCTAAATTTTTTTGTAATATTTTTTAATCGATTCCTTTTGTTTTCCTAACATGCTTCGTACAAAATCTTTATCTCAGACATCTATATGTTTTCCCTGTTGTAATAATCCAAGAGTTTGTATTGGTGTTACCTACCATTATAAGGTATTGATAAAATTTCAAAGTCTGAGGATTTCAGGAAGTCTAACTTTTTTGTACCTTGAAGATATTTATAGAACACCACTGATTGCAATTTCCAGAAGAACTGTGAGTGAGGCGAACTCCCTCTCAAAATTAGCTAATCAAATCTTTGAAACACTCCTTTGGATGAGGTTATTTGTTTGGTTGTCTCTAAAGATAGGTCATTCCTCTCTCTACATCAATCATTTTTTCGGTACCGATTTTTTCTTCCTTCCCGCTAATGTTGGGAAAAATAAAAGAGCCTTAAATGTAAGTAAGTTACTTAGCAATTTGAGGAGTAATTTTTTCTGAAAAGGTGGCTAGACAAAGATTCCAGAATGCAGATGTATGGTTAGTTAGTAAGTCTAATATTAAGGTAAAATTTCTACCGTTAAATACGTTTAACATAAGTGCAAAACTGAAGATGTTCTAAAAACCTTCTGGAGAAAATAATTATTTATTTAACGATATATTAATTTCCATAATATTACTTAAAAAAAAGATGCACAAAACTTATCCTGCGTTAACAGAGACAACCATAATAGTTATAGGCGACGGTTTATTATTTTTTTAATAATAAAATTTGATTTTTCTTCGTACACTTCTCATTACATCAATTTTTCAGAATTAAATTCTCTACAAGTTTCGATAATAAAATTTAGTCATTTAACAAATTTAGCCTAATAAAAAAATACGTATTTTTCATCACCGAATTTTTCTGTTTTATGTTGGATATCAAAACCGTATAAACTACGGGAGATACAGTTCTCGGACCTGTTTTTTTTTTTTTTTAATTTTTCAGCTAAAAAAACATAACAAACCATAAATTTTACCCCATCAAGTTTATATAATGCCTTAAAAATTTCAACATGAAATCATTTCATCAAGGGAACTGAAATCCGGGCGAAATCTTTTGCTAACTCTGCAAGGAAGCGTTTTCGGAAATATATCTGTATAAATATTTTTTCTTATTTCAGGCTCCAGAATCAGTCCCAAATTATTCTCCTTTCCTCATATATATATATGTAAATGCGAAAGTTTGTCTGTTTGTTTTTTGTTTGCAACAGAATCACCCGAGAACCAATCTACTGTGTGCTTTCAAATTTTTAGGATACATTCGTATTATCCAAGGAAAGGTTTTAAGCTGTAGTTTGAGGCCCTAGTTTCCTTGGAGGTAAAGTTGGGAGTTAAAATTTTCATTAAAAAAAAATTAATCCTTTTACTTTAATCCTCAATTCTTTTGTTAATTATACTTCTGTTACAATAATAACTGAAATATAATGAGGTAAAATGATTTTTTGTCTTTAATGAATATCGGTAAAATATTTAATGTTTTCACAACCGTGAGAATAACTAACGCGTCGAGGGTCCAGTGGGTGGAGCCTCCGGCAAATATATATATATCTATATATATTTTTAATATATATATCTGGCATAAAATAAGTAAAAATATTCAAATACACTTTTTACAGTTGATTTTCGAAGTTGAAGATTTTGAGGTTCAAATCCTAGTAAAGGTTAGTTTCTTTTATACGATTTTAACATTAGATAGTGGATACAGTGTACTTTGGTGTTTTTTTTTTGTTTTTTTTTATATTCCCACCAACTCCTCTGGAACGGATCTACAATCAAGTTTGACTCGCGCCAGAGGAGTGTCCTTTACTCTAGCTCGCCTCCCCGCCCGCCGGCTGTATGTCCGGCACGGCAGGTCAGTTCACCGGTTAGCTCTTTTATTTCGTAGGTGGAAATTCCACCTACGACAAGCCGTCATCAGCGAGCGGTTTCTTCTTGACGAGCTTCCTCATCTTTCTTCTTTATAACTGCGGTTATAAACGACGAGATCACATTAAAGTTATCCTCGTTAAGTAGCATTTTATCCACCACATTCTCCGTAGATGATGGCCCTATACGTCTTACACAGGACTGCCTGCTTTCAGTCCAACGGTTACATTCAAATACTACATGCTCAGGGGAATCATATGCCCCACAGTAAGGACAGCTGTTGTTATCTACCCATCTACCCTTAGTCTCGCACATAAATAGGACCTGAACGACCCATGCCCTGTAAAAAATTGCGTTACCCAGTAATTTATGTCCCCGAACTTCCTTTCTATCCATGGTCGGATCAAAGGTATCAAACGATGTGTCCATCGTCCCGTGTTGGCTACATCCCAACGACGTTGCCAATTACGCAGCATCTCTTCATATGCTTCTTTAGAAGGTTGTCCACGTGCTATATTCACTCGCATCTCCGCCAGTTGTTTAAGCGGAGGAACTCCTGCAATTACGAGTACTGCCTCGGTGGAGACTGAAGAATATGCGCATATCACTCTTAAGCCCATGCGCCGTTGAATTCCTTCAAGGGCTCTTCTGTTCTTGTCGGCACGCAGAGCTCTTTCCCAGACTTGTATACCGTAAAGTAAGATGGAATTAACTACGTGAGCGTAAATCTTACGCTTTGCAGTTCTGGATCCTGTCATATTACCGAGTAATCTGCTAAGATTTTTGACCGTGCATTCAGCTCGTTTACGTATTTCATTCACGTGTGCCGTAAAACTCCTCCTCTTGTCAAGCCAGATCCCTAAATATTTGGCTGAAGTCTGTTGCTGGACGAGATTACCCCCTACTCGAATTAGAATGTCAGATATTCTCCTACGACCTGTCATGACTACGCGTATTTTGTTTTACCATGCGAAAGTTTTAAGCCTTTAGTCGACATCCAGACTTCTGCCATTCGTATCGCTGCGTTTGCCTTCTCCGATACCTCTACTTCAGTTTTTCCAGTAACAACCAAGGCCAGGTCGTCAGCAAAAGCCACTGGGAAAACACCCAGAGGATAACTCAGCCCAAGAATTCCGTCATAGACCAGATTCCAAAGGAGTGGCCCCAAGATCTGTCTTGGGGCCACTGAGGCCTTGAGGCACTCCACACGTCACTTTGAAGCGGAAGCAGGATCTACCCTGGTGACAAACAACAAACCTATCCTGCAGGTAATTCTGGATAATTCTTCTTAGGTATCCAGGAATATCCTTATCTCTCAACGCTTGTAGGATCGCATTCCATTTCAGCGAATTAAAAGCATTGCTCACATCAAGCAATATCACAATTGGTATCTTCCTGGTGCGCCAAGTACCCGATGTCGCTTCGTCCACCAGACGCATAACTGTCTTAACAGCACCCACCGTACTTTGGTGTTTGAGTTCAATTAACAACACGTCTCAGAAGTGGTCAATCTGAGTCTCTGATAACCTACACCTCATTTATATGTCATACATATCATTCTCATGTCATTTGTGGTGGGAGTTGCTTAAAATTCATTAGTTGAGCAGATTGCAAAGTACAAATTAGGAAGAAAAATCATTTTTGTTAAATAACGGAAAATTCCAAGCTATATAGACAAGAATAAAACTATATAATCTCGCTTTATCTAGTAAAATAATCATTTCATATAGATTAAAACAATGACAATATATAGAAATCTATAAATTACTTAATATAATGTATATAAAAAGTATAAATAATATAATATACATATGTACGTTATGTATACGTGACATCTTTGGTCAATTATTTTTCCAAATTTCAAGTAAGTTTTTACCTCTCAACTAACGCAAACGGCACTACTATACCTAATACCTATATCACAGTCTAGTTTTTTACAACTAGAAATATAAACAATAAAGAACTTTGATAAGTTATTTATGATACTTTTAAATAGAGACTGTTATACCAAAGTTATAATAACAATATATTTGAGCTTAGCTACCTACGATAGATAAGATATGATGATGCCTCAAAAATAAAACAAAATATTCATTTCACTAACCAAAATTAATTGATTATGGCATGATAGATCCATTTTTTGGGTTTTTCAGAATAACTTAATGCCCATAAACATTTTTCAAGGTGAAATTTTTTGTAATTGATTTTAAGTACGTCCATTAGGCGTATCTTAATCTTGGAACTGCTGAAATACAAAATCCAGTGTAATGATAAATTAAAAATGAAGAGAGTTTTGTGTAGTGTGATTACGTATTCGAATATGTATCCAATTTTAAAAAAAATATTATTATAACTTTTTTATTGAGGTTATAACCCATTATTATCCAGTATATAATCAACTTCATCACTATTTCTAAAACGTGGTAGCCAAAATCTGATGTACTTTAATTAAAACAGTTTCTTAATGTTTTACTTAAAAGGATAATTATTTGAATATTAGTTTTAATTTTATTTTGCGGTTTGTTTGCTACTATATATGAGTAAATTCTCGTAATCAGTAATAATATATGATAAAAAATAGAGTTCAGTATTTTCTACACAAAAAAAAAAAACAAATCAAATTATGTTAAACTTATTTTAGAAATAAATGTTTTACATGACTGCCCAAAAAGAAATATAATATATCTAGGTATGTAAATTTTTAGGATATATGAATATATGTTCTACCGTAACAGCTCAACGGTTGAACCGATTTAGATGTACGACCCCGCGTTAGAATCCTTACGTTACCTGAAGTGTCATAGTCTGTATAAATATGTTTATGTATGAATATAGAAATATGTATATACATACAAATATATATAAACATATATGTGTGTGTGTGTGTGTGTGTGTGTGTGTGTGTGTATATGTGGAAGTGGTGTTTAAATAAATTAAAACGTTAAAAAAAATACTATATACAAATACTTTAAACCAAATTGTCACCCGAACGCTCTTTAATTATCCTACTTTAGAAGATATATTTTTTTTGACAGTCGTGTTTTTTCATTTTTAATATTTATCACTTGTTTTATAAGTTCTTCAGGGACAAAAAAAAATGTTAATTGCAGAAATGTGAACAAAATAATAATATTTCAAAATCTGGGATAGTCTTTAGTCTCACTGGCAAATTACCTGAATTATTTTTATAGAAATTAACGATGTGAGAAACTAATTTTAATTACTTAAGTAAATTAATATATTGTATCCATGTTTTTACGCATAAAAGATAAATTAGAAATATACACGGTTAAGTTGCTTAGAGTATAAAGGTTATTCAAACAAACCTCTTGACTATCTTTTTAGCTGTTTTTTTTTTTTTTTTTTTAAGTCTGAGTGCATCTGTGGCTTTACAAACGTTTAGATTCCTACTTTTTACTAAATTTGGATGACATTTTTAACAGAATTGTTAATGAAAGTTCATCTACTACAAGAATATTAAGATTTGTGAATTAGGTTATTTAATTTGGTGTGTTTATCATAAAAAAATGTATGATCAATGTATGCACATTGATTATTAACACAAATATAAACTTTCTTATGTAAAAATCCAAAATAATGGTTTTGAACAAACGTTCCTTCATTCATATGGATGATATAGGAGGTGGGAAACAAGGGTGGCAATATTACTTTAGTACTAATCAAACAAACTTATTAACCAGAATTTTTAATGTTTGTATTGAAGTAAATCGTAGATACTGACACAAATATAAGTAAAAGTAATTTCTTCTCTCGTTAATGATAGTATTATTCTCTGAAAATAATAAGCTTACCTAATAATCATGATTCAATAATGGTGAAATTGTTTTTATTCAACTTGTAAATTAAGATTTAGATTAATGTACTTCACATTAGCTTCATTTTATTTTTTACTGCCATCATAGAGATTAGTAAAAATAAATTCTAATTTTATAACTAGTACTTAAAAAAAGCTATTCGTATTAACTCTAGTAATAATTTAGATGATATTATTTTAAACTGTTGTTTAATGTATTTAATTTTAAGCCAGTTAAAAATTACCAAACTATAAGTACAATGGTATTTTTTCTGAAGTGTATCGAGCTTAGCTTTTCTAATATATTAATAATTATTATTTCCTTTACTACCGGATAATGTTTTCAAGATTTTTCTGCAGATGATTTACATTAATATTAATCGTTTTAGGTTCATTAAAAAAAGTATATCTTTTTACAAATGTTTTTAGGATATATATATATATATATATATATATATATATATATATATATATATATATATATATATATATATATATATATATATATATATATATATATATATTTGTGTGTGTGTGTGTGTGTGTGTGTGTGTGTGTGTGTGTGTGTGTGTGTGTGTGTGTGTGCATGTGCGTGTGCGTGCGTTCACGTAATTTATCATTTGAAGGCATCTGAAATGAAATTAGAAGAAATAAGGCAGAGGTAACTTAAGTCTTTAATGATATAAAAAAACTTCAGAGAAAGGAAATAAATGAAAAGGTTAAGGAAAAAGTAAAAGAAAGGGCAGAATTTAATAATATAATTATTGGAAACGAATAAAACAAGCACAGTTAACGGAAGTTATGAGATAACCTGGAATTACCAGAATTTCAAGCAAAAGCCGATGGATTTAAACAAGATTATAATTCAGTGAAAATACTTTTTTAAAGACTTTTTTTTAATGATGAAAATACATTAATAGAAGAAAAATTCTAATAGCTGAATGTTAATCCTTTGTTTATAAATTAAATTCTACAAGAAAAATATTTATTTTATATTTATCATTAATTGGTAATATGGAAGAAATATGCAACTATTTAATTATTAAATTAGTGGTTTTGTTTTTATACAGTTTCCTTTCGTTTTACAAAAATGACGTTATGTAAAATGAGATTTTATATATATTTGAAAATAGATCTATAACGTGCGACGTCACAAAATAAATAAAATAAGACGCAGGTTAATTTTTTCGTTTGCTTATTTTAATTTACTTTTTTTTTTTTTAAAACAATAAAAAAAACTCTTTTTATCTCTTTTGTAAAAATACATTCGATTACTTATAAACACTGACCGATAAATAAACTGAAATGAAGTTGTGATGCTCCATGTTTAAGTAAATAACAATTATATGTTATCATTGTAATTAAATTAATCTGTAAATAAACTATATAAAATACAATTTGCCAAACACAATTAAGAGTTTATTAACATTCATTTACTCTTTTTAATTAATTTTTCGTAATTTTACTGTAAATATTGGTTTTATATACAATGATACCCATTTTACCTTTTTTTATAATCTACTAATTACAAATTTCATTTTACAAAAAACACGTATGACAAACTGTATCGATATATACGATTTTATAAACAATCCGCACCCAACTTATTACTACGTGTAATAATAGGCAGTAATCAAAAGCTCTAGACCAATGAAAGAATTAACAGCCGATAAAATCTAGTACTATTTTAATAGGTAACTGAACGACATCCATTATTGAAAAAGTAATCCATTTAAAAAATGTATATTTGATTTCAATAGGCATACGTTATTACATAATCAGATTATAAGTTCTGTTTCCTTTTTTTTATGTAGAATCTAACGAAAAAGTTTGATTAGTAAACACCTTTACACAAAATTATTTATTAAATAAATAGTCATATTTTATTGCAAAGTTAAGTCAGTTTTATGCGGATATATTTACCATATTAGCTTACAAAAAAGTTTTGAAAAGAAATAATAAATATTATTAAAATGAGATTGGAATAGAATTAAAGATGTAATAAATATATTGTAACAACTTCTTTTTTTTTTTCAATAATTTACGAGTAAGTTTTATCACATTATTTTATAGCTTTTTTATATAGAGGATTTATTTGTTCGGTAACTGTTATGGATGAGTTAAATTTCTAAAAGCAATTCATAATCAAGATAGTCCTCCTATTGTGTGCTACATTGTGTTACCATGCAGACAGTAATGTAATGTAAGTTGCCTATACAATAACTCTATAGGCGACATTACATGAAAACAAAATAAATAACTACTTTCAACCAAAATAAACATCTTATAATCTTGCTTAACAATGTATTATAGAATGCTTATAAAACATTACATTTATCATTTGGAATGTAAAAAAGTGTCATTTATTACAGAGCACACAAAAAATTTTCCTTACATCTTGGAAACGATATAGAAGTGTTAAAAAAAAAAATACAGTCTAATCCTTAATTTTTAATTCTACGTGTTAACAATAATACGGGAGCATTATAAAACGAAAACTTATACCAAAGATGTGCTCAGATATGTAATAAGTGTCATAATCTTTAAAAAATTACGAGAAAGAAGGCTAAGAGAAATAAAAAAAAAAAACAAATTTTTGGCGAAGTGGCCAAGTAGGTTTCAAATTATCTGTTTTCGTGAGACTCACCCTGTTTGTGACACCCTAGAATAAATTTTCATGGCACTGAATATATCACATAAATTAACAATTTAAATTCTTTAACACTGGCTCAAAACTATTTGCACAAACATTTGTTAAAAAGTAATTAAAATCTTTTTAACTCTATTTTTTCAAGAAAATTGACAAAACTTTAATAAACAAAAAAATACTTAATTAAAGATTTTCAATTATATTCAACGGAACTTTTTAATTGTAAAATCACTACACACCTATAGAGGTGGAGTTGAAATATAAATTAATTAATAAAAAAAAAAGACATAATGATTGGTTTATGTTTTGGATGAAATTAAAGCCGCTTATTTACAAAGACAAAGTAGATATGCGGGAGATGTGTCTTTTACGAAATAAAAGTAAGTCGAAATATCTCGAATCGATTTTTATTATTGTTCATGTTTCAAATAACCTTTATTTCAACCAAATGAAACAAAATCACCCCAAAAAAGTTACTTTATGACATTATATAGTAATCTTCAACATTTAAATTAATATAACCGCTGCCATCATTTCAAAAAGAAATATCTCATAGAAGATTTCCTTCGTTCGATGTACAACATCGCGACAACTAGTAATTATAACCCAAAGGCAAGAAATAAATTTAGTGTTTACGGAATTGTAGGGAAGAATACAATCCATTTTTTCTAAAAAAAAATCTCTATTGCTTTTAATGTAAGATTCAGTTATACATTTAACAATATTAAAAACATATTTTTAACTCTAGAAATTCTAATATGAAATGCCAAATACTTTACAAAGTTTTTTAAAGAGTTCCCTTTATAAAAAAGTAATATAAAGGGAATTTTGTACTGTAGTAAGCCTGTAGATTTTAAAATTGAATATCTTTAAATATTCGTTAAATATACTATTACTATACTATATACTATTTGTATATAGCATATAAAAATACTATATACAAATACTGTAAACCAAATTGTCACCCGAACGCTCTTAATTATCCTACCTTAGAA
Organism: Lycorma delicatula; assembly: GCF_047948215.1. Taxonomy (NCBI): domain Eukaryota; kingdom Metazoa; phylum Arthropoda; class Insecta; order Hemiptera; family Fulgoridae; genus Lycorma; species Lycorma delicatula. The sequence goes on along the minus strand of NC_134456.1, from coordinate 67,166,277 downwards.
AGAATTTTTTTTTGGCAGTCGTGTTTTTTCATTTTTAATATTTATCACTTGCTTTATAAGTTCTTCAGGGACAAACAAAAATGTTAATTGCACAAATGTGAACAAAATAATAATATTTCTAAATCTGGGATAGTCTTTAGTCTCACTGGCAAATTTATCTGAATTATTTTTATAGAAATTTACGATGTGAGAGACTAATTTCAATTATATAAGTAAATTAATCTAGTGTATCCATGTTTTATCCATCAAAGATATATTAGAAATATACGCGGTTAAGTTGCTTAGAGTATAAAGGTTATTCAAACAAACCTCTTGCTCTTGACCATCTTTTCAGCTGTTTTTTTTTTTAAGTCTTAGTGCATCTGAGGCTTTATAAAGTTTAGATTTCTATTTTTTGCTAAATTTGGATGAAATTTTTAATAAAATTGTTAAGCCAATTCGTAGAGAATAAATATATCCTGAAATATAAAAGAGAATTTAAAAAAATTTAAAAATATTAAAAATAATGCTCAAAAATAAAAAAAAAGTGACCTACTATTATTATATTACTGTCGCCGTTATTGTCAAAGATAATTACATTTTTTTTAAAAAATAATCTCACTTGAATAAATCTACAAAATTTATGAAATTAAAAGTAAACGTATATTTTCATTGTGTCTGGGATTGTAATCTGGGTGATCTTTTGTTGAAGTGATATTTGCACAGAATTTCGAATGATAAAATGGCGTATCCTGATTGCATTCTAGAGTTTTAAGTATGCTTGACTTTTCGGTTCACTTACTATCTGTTTCCATTAAGTTTTCAATGGGTTTACTCGGTGCTTTTTAATACTGTTTATATTTGCATACGGAATCAGTATTATTCTACTTAACTTGAATTTTCACTTAACCTGTACGAATAAACATAATTAATTACAGAAATAGCCTAATTATAGTAATAAAAATAAATAGAAGGTATTTTCTTAAATGAGTTTCTTGATTACGTATATTAGCACGTCTTATCATAACTGTTAAGGAATAAGATTTTATACCAACACTAAAAACAATTGTTAGTTGAATATTAATTTTCTAAGAAAAAAGATTTTCCGTTATTGTTGTAATATTTTTACACATAATTAAAAGTAGAATATAGAATTATTTTATATAATCCCAAATATGACTAGGTAGTAATATTAACAAAATTTGTTCACAGACCTACACATTTAAACATATATGGTTACAATATAGACTATATGGTTACAATAGGTTATTTAATAGAAATAAAAGGAACACGATCATTAATTCAGTGAATATTGAAACATTATGATAATATTTCAATTCATCCTAGACGAATATCAATATCCATTGCATTTAGTGTAGCACTGCATTAGATAATTCTAGTCAAAAGCTGGTGAAGATAAAAACTATATCTTAAAACAAAGTAAAATGTTTTTAAGCTAATATACTGCATCCAATTTGTTCTGTTTAAAATTATTCATCCTGAGAATAATTCAATAAGGATAAATTTAGTGTGTCTTTTTTCATTTTATTTGTACAAATTTTATAACAAATTTTTTCTGTTTAGTTTTTTTAATATTAGTTGTCACTCCTTAAACAGAAATATAATTTAAAAAAAATTATATTCAAATTTTATAATTTAATTAAACTTTATTTTGAATATGAATTTTTTTGAATTAGATGTGTATATTTCTTAGAAGGTATTACATTGAGCTTTTTTTATTTTACAACCATCAGATAGAAGATAGAATCTTCATATAGGTCCCTAGGCCATAGCATGCCAACAAAGTTTGAAGTAGTTACAAATAAGGGAAGGAAATAGATAGCGATAAAGAACTTATCTATTTCTAACACAAATAAGACAAACGAACCTTCAAAGATTGCTTCATTGCTTCCTCCATGTAGTACATAACCGTTCAGCTCTCAATTTCTCAAGAGATCTTAATTCAAAATACAAGCAGCAGATTATTCAATGATTTTTTCCTGTGTTTTGAATCTATCGTTTGGGATAAGACTGCTAAAATATATCCTGCAAAATGTTTTCTACTAGATAGTAAAGAGCCACCTGAGAACTGGCTCAGGCTCCATTAATGATAGCTCTCACTCATTCCCAGAATTACGTGCTGGGTGAAATTATGCAAATGAACTACAAACTATCTCTTAAGATACCCACTAGAAATTATAATTAATTGTTGTTTATTTGTAAGAAATATATTTCCAAATCGTTTTTTAGACACCTACACTATTTTATGTACAATTCCTCGTTTCTCTTTACGTTTTATTCTCTGCGCGCGCGCGCACCCACACACACTCAATACTGTCCGAACAACGTGTAACTCACGTCAGTATTATTTAAATGATAACAAATGTATCCTTAGGAAAATACATTTTTTACTGCATAATATTAATATAATAGATATTTATATATGGGAAATATTATAGTCTATTATTTATTACATTGAAATATTTATTCATAAAATACTGAGTGAATTTATAATTTATTATTTTTTCACTAATTTATTATTTCAGTCAACTTTATTATAATGACACATATTACCACGGATGCTTGATTCATATGGACCTCCAGTTTATAATATACATGTTTCATATATCTAACACATATTTGTTTTATTTTATATTGAAAATAATACATATTTTACTGAAATTATGCTTAATTATTTTCTATTGTAGTACAATATATAAAGGTTTAATATTGTAATAAATCATCCTGCTGAATAAATCAATGAGTGAGGATAATCCATAATTTCGTACAAAAAGGGAATTTTTTTTCTTTTTACTATAGATCACAATGTTTCTTAAATTTATAATAAATGAAATTCATATTAAGCATTAATTAGAGTTGATTTTTCTGAGAGTAATAATATTTATTACACAGTTATTCTCTACATAGAATAGAGTAAAAGTTTGAGTTGTAAAACTTACTATCACCTTACTATTTATGAAAGCTATGAATACTCTATGCGATACTAGGATTCACTCAGTGACGACTGGAACAGGAAATATCTTCTAGCCAATCACTAGTAAATAAAATGTTAACCAATTTGAAACTAACAAACGCACTATATTTCAACCAATCACAGCTTCTTATTTAATAACCAGTAAGAGCCCGGTAAGAAACTGATCAATCGGAACGCACTATTTTTCCATACTTCAAAACTTCATTATAACTGTTACTAATATATCGTTTATATCTTTAATTTTAATATGGTTTATTTTTTAAATTCTGATCATTTTTTCAATTTAATATAATATTTTTTTATATGGTTATTAAACAGAAAATGAGAATAAATTAGTCGAACACTGCTATCGCACTAGATAACTGTGTTTCGTTACGATTGCACATATACATTTCATTTATAATTTTACCGTCACTCTAGGAAACATGCGGAATACAGGAAACATGCGTGAATAGATAACTCGCTGAATTGACCATTATCATAAAGCAGTTTGAAAAAATTAGCTTCTACTCCGCAGGAGACATCTAATAGAATCAAGTTGAAAAACCAAACTAGTGGATTGTGCACGCAATTTTTTACATTGATGAAACAAAATAAAAGTTTGTCGAAAAATATAAATTGGTGTCAAATAGAAATCTGGAAAAATTCTTGTCTTTAAACACGTAAATCAAATGAATACAAGTATTTTAAAAATAGAACCCATTCTTCATAAATAGCATTTTAAATATCTAAAACAAATTTATGATCATTTAAACAAAGAATAAACTTAATAATAATAGATAGTTTAAAATAAGTAGAATAAATCAATAAATCCATTTAAAAAGTACAAAAATCTTATAAATTAAGACTCTATATATCAGCAGTAAAAATGTTTTTATAAATTTTTGCCACTTTGGCTTTAAACTAGCCCGAGACATTTTTCTAATTGTCGTTGGGATAAATTTTTCTAAATTTTTTTTAAAGTTATTTTTCTTAATACTTCTATAAATATTAATACAATGATAATAATAATTTTATTTTAGCGTTCGATTTCTAAGGCATCGACTTCATTACCTATTTATTACTTTCTTTAAAAAATAATTTCATCACCAGCCGGATCGTTAGATGTAATGGTGGATAACGCCCTTACATTTTAATAAAATACAAAAATATACGTTAACGTGAGATAAATAACAATTACACAGCGTATAACACCTATGATGTAAAGGGCTCTGACATATACATAAAAATCAGAAATAAAACTAAAACCATAAGGATGTAAAGTGCCTTCACATAGTGGATTTTCATTCAAATATACACATAGTTAATCGTTGAAGACTTGCTATTAATTCGTAACCAACTATATTAATTCAGATAACCAACTATGTTTACCTAGTTTCAATTTTTTAAATAAGCAGCATTATTATTTCTTAGTTCTTACCTCTTTGTGATGTTTTAACATTGCTCACTCTTTAGAGCTTAACTAGAAGTAAATGCTTAATTGTAAGTAGTTCACATACACTGTACATTGGTCTTTCTTCCCCGTGAATTTGAATTTTCTGAATTGCATTTAATTTCGTATTTAGTCTTCTCTCTTCATTATTCCACGTGTTTCTGACAGTGATATTTAGACGACTTTTATTGTCTGCTACGCGAATAAGAATTATATCCATATTCTCATAAAATGTTGTCATTCTGTCAGTTTTTCTGCGCTTTCATTTCCCGAGATACTTGCTTGTTCTGGAGTCCATAAAAATTCACGACGTTGACCAATTCGGTTTAATTGTACAGAATGGACAGGAAGTTTTATTTTTGCAATAAGGACATCTTCAACGTTCTTGTTACAAATAAAATTTAGTGCGCTTAAAGCTCTCTCTCTTCACAGAAATGTTCTGTATAGCTAAAAGTTCGCTGAATAACAATGAACTCTGCGTGTAAACACTGGCCATATCTGGCAGTTCCCATTTATATTTAGGGCATCCAACATCTTGTTTCGTTTTAGAACTATCGTATAAATTTTAATTTATCTTTCAACGTGTGGATACTGATGACTGACGAAAATTGCTGCTGGATGATCACTGCTGTATTCTTTTTTATTTTTCCATAATACAGATCTAATCTTGTGCTTACAGTTGGTAAAATCCATGGACGTATTTCTCTTATAATAATTGAAAATGTATTTGGTAAAGCAATTCCGTGTTTATTGCTAAATCACGGAACCGTATTCCGACTAGATTAGGTAGAGTAGTATTAATATAATGTGGCCAAAGGATAGTTATGAAAAATTTTACAGTTTATGAGTATAGGAAAGACCTATTTGTCAACATCTTAATAGTAAGATCTCTCTTCTATAATGAAACGGCATTATGCCGGCTTCAGATATAAAAATAGTCACCGGGCTTGTACAGAAACTGCCTGTGGCGTATCTGGTTTCGTTGTTATGTATAACGTCGAACTTTCTTAGGTGCTACTTTCTAGCGGGTCAATACATCCGTAATCGAACTTGGATTAAACTAAATAGTGCTTTACATAATCGCAGTAATAGTATCTTAATCTGGTGCACAATTGATATTCGGTAAACATATACTAATTTTTAGCTCTTTCTTGCATCTAACATTCAGATCCTGTATATGCAGTCCAAAAGTAAGGAATATCTAATAACAGCCCTCAAAATCGTACATTATCTTTGTACTGAGTAAGATGCTCAACGATGGTCAAAAGAGGACTTCGATGAGGAGTTCTCTTCCAACAGAATTGACGCAGTAAGTTTTTTTTGTTGAAAATTTGAATCCGTTATTCTTCGCAACTTCGTTGAAGACATTTATAGCTCGTTGCAATTTATACTTCACCATAATCGTGTTTTTATTGGCATATACGATTGCTAGATCATCTGGATCTTCTTCTGGAATGACTATATCAGTTTATTGACTGCTATTGTAAATAAGGTGCTACTCAACTGCGAGCCTTGTGATTTGCCATTTTCTAATCTTTTTTCTGAAGGGCCTGGCCGGTACTTCGGTGAAACCGGTATATGTCCTGGTAGAGAGCGGATGTGCAATCTCTGCATTAACTCCAGTCTCCTACTCACTGAAGCTTTCAGGGCTCTCACACACCGACATACATGATACCTTAGAACACATTTTCCATCGTGGAGGGCATGTGACAACTGAAGGGTCTCTGTTACACCTGCTATCACATCCCTCGACACTACATCGTCACCTATAAAGGTGGTATAAGTCCAATTCCAAAATCGTTTCAATTTTGTATGACCTGTAGGTGGCCAAAATGTTCATTTTTACAGTTCTTAACATACCCGTGAAAATACTTGGAGCCCCATTATCCAGCTGCATATATTTCGCAGTTGATACTGGCGTGGACGTGAAACGTAAATAGTATGTTCCGGACATGATGATCATCTACCTCTGGATATTATTGTTACCTTTATTATTATTATTGTTATTATTATTAGTATTATTAGTATTATTATTATTATTATTATTATTATTATATTTATTGTATATTTTTTTTTGTTACTTTAGTGACAATAATAATTTTTTATTTTTATTTTTAGCGATTATGCATAGTTGTAAAACAAAAATATTTCAATTTACTGAAGTATTCCAGTAATCTAATTTTTATTTTATAAATTATGAATAGTAATCAGTCAGATGGTGCATTAATTGGTAATTTTAAATTTACTACTTCAAAACAATTGAACATTACTTTACAGCATTCAGCTCAATAACATCCAATCGATCCAGATATACTGTTTCGACAAACCAAACCGATTGAATCGATACTGATATCTAATCGATTTACATTGCTGCCTTAGATGTTACATTTGTATCATCATAAACTACCGAAATCATTCAAACGGAAAATGACCTCCCCTATACTCTTAACTAATTTAAATAATTATGATGAAATGTTAACAACAGTCACCAAAGGCAATAAATTCGGATGCAATCATTTCATGACAATTTTATCATAGCGACAATAATCTATGTAGTAAATTTCAGTACTTATTAAAACATTGAATATTTCCTTTCATACGTTTCAAATAACGGAAAACAAACCCCACAGGGCACAAGCGTTGTGGGGTTTGTGCTCTTGGTTTAAATTATTGCACTATAGTATAAACATAAAAATTTAATTATTTGAGTTAGAATTTACATTAATTTCACTTGTTATTTGTTTTCTCCATCCAGTTTTACAATTACTGCCGGGTCTGTGTGAGTCTGTACGAGCAAATACAATTACTGTAATCGGCTTGCCAGCCCTGGCACAGCAGGAGAAGTAGTCCAATGTAAGTGTAAATGGTGGTACAACTCAGAGTGGTACCACTCTGTACAGACTCAGATCGACCACTCCTGAGTCGTGTGGTAAATAGAAACCGAACCACCAAAGAACGCTGGTATCCACAGTCTAGCATTAAATCCGTATAAAAGCATCTATCTTTACAAGAACTCGAATCTTACAACTTTCGACTTCAAAAGTTGGTATCATAGCTGATTTTGCTATGATTATTGTTTGTATATTAATTTAAATTTTATACGTATTACGATATAAAATTCCGCTTCCGATTTTTTCATTAACATCTAACGAATTTCTTACGTAGATGAAATTTAAATAAATGTCAAATATAAATTAACGTCGAATATGTTCGGTAGCCACGTAATATTATTCAGTGAACAGAAATTTAATCGCTCTGAGGCAAACTCCAATCTTCCCCTCCCCCGTGTATTATGGTCAAGATGAAACTTATCTTTCTAATAAATGTACAAAAAAGAAAATCACCTGTGACTTCTGCCGATGTCACCAGGCAAGCAGGGCAATAATTCAGGCAACTTCTAGAATTCCGGACTGCAGAGAAATCCAGTAGTAACTACTGATGCAATTTCTTTTAATTTTTGCTTTTCAATAAGAATGCTGTCATTTATGATCATCCTTCATAACATCATTGTAAACAATACATAATTTCTTTAGAAGTCACACTATTAACAACAAAAACTACTAACAAATAACAAATTAACGAATTACTATACATAAATAAATCTAATGTTTTAATAATTATTAACAATAATAACTCTCATAATAAAAATACTATTGACTGTAAAAAAGAATTACTTTACCACACTGAGGGCTTTTTCTTTGTCCGAAAAGTTTTTATTAATTTTACATCATATAAAATATTTTATATGATGATTTAAGATCAGTTTTATCCATTCACAGAAAAATGATATTTTTTTCCAGCTGTTTTTTTTCCTCTGTCAGGTATTACTGAATGAGATTGATATGTATGAGTATGAAGCGTAGTCTTGTACAGCCTCAGGTCGACCATTTCTGAGATGTGTGGTTAATTGAGACCCAACCACCAAAGAACACTGTTATCCGCGATCTAGTATTCAAATCCGTATAAAAGTAAACTGCCGTTACTAGAATTTGAACGTTGGAACTCTCGACTTTTAAATCAGCTGATTTATGAAGACGCGTTCACCACTAGACCAACCCGATGACAAAAAAAATGATCTATAATCGACTTATCGCACGTTATAGAGATCTATGCTATGGATTATAAATATTATATTTAAACAAGGAAACACAGTTAAATTGATTTTAAAATATCATTGTCTTTCTAGCAGAAACTCTCTTAAAAAAATTAGAATATAATAAATGTTTTCTTAAAACTCATATGAGCCATCAAAATACACTACAAATACTACTATACTACCCGTAGTATCATTCATTTACTGAATAGTGGATAGTGAATTATCTAGCACGAAGATTACGATTAAATATTCTTTGCTATATTTCTCATCGCCTCATACCAACCACTTTCCAAGAAATAACTAGTGAACGTACCTCACTTTGGTCTTCTTAAGGTTATATCTACTATCCACTACATTCAAAAATTTTTGTAACTTTTTTCGATTTAAAAAAATCCAAACGTTATTGCAGCCGTGAATTTAATGCTAAATACCCGCAACCAATTAACCATAAAGAAGGAAATCTCTTTCATCGTATAATATTTATGTATTAATGATTTCTTCTTAGAATTTTATCAAATACCTATCTGATGTTACATGACAAACCAATCCTTACGTTTTTTAGCTCATAATATTCACAACTTTTCGTGCATAAATACTGTCAATGTTTTTAATAATCTTTTATCTCTCTTTCGATTCACGTTTCCCCAAGATATAAAACACGAGGCCATGTAGACAGGGATACATAGAAAAATAAATAAAAAATTGAATTTACTGTCTTTAAAACTTGAAGTTCAATAAACGTTTCTGTAAAACATTTTTGCTAAAATTTTGTGGAATAAGTGATCTACAAGTTAATCGCTTTCCGTTTAAAATAATTTTCAAATATCTCTTATTATCTCCGCAGCAATCGCTATTTAATAAGTCTAAAGATGTGAGCTTGTAAAAACTTGGTAACTTTCCATTTTTGAAAGTTAATTTTTCCACAAAATAGCATTTTGAATATTCTTTTTCGTAAAATCTATACTTTTAACATTTCTAGTGACGCTGACAATTACGTAGTAGGCACTCCAGTATTAACTCCAACTCAAGTTTACTTGCCCTACGTAATAACCATCAACATCAGATGGATAGACTTCAATATTGACTTACAGACTGATGTACAAAGATTTATACGATAAGACCTCCCAGATCACCCGTCTCACTTTCTTCTTATCCAGATAATACGTACGGCAATTTTTCCTGATGGCACTAGTACTCTACAAATTAACAAATTTATTTTCTTGGCTAATATCTACGTGTTAAGATACCTTATTTAGAACGACCGTGTTGATATAAAACAATATTGTGAGAGAATCAACTGTTTATAGATTTATAAACCTTTTTAAACTGACCATACGGTTGTCAATTATGTGGGGATGCTAGATCTAGTGAATTGAACAACATTAAATGATCTAATTTAAAGATTTTAGGTAAAACACTTAATACATCTTGAAATATCCTTTTCTAACTTAACTTTCAGGATTACTCTCTTCAGTCACACTAGAGTTACACATTTAAACCACATTTACTGTTGTTTACTTATTAAACTATTAAAAATATGATTATAAATAAAACTTAATAGTATCCCTGCCCTATTGCATTTGAAAAATTAGAACGATTTTATATAATCTAAATCACAACTTAATATTTTATGTAAGTAACAAGCAATTCTATTTTAGTCTGAGCCAGCATTTGTGTTAAACCTACCTTCTTCAGAACCAGCTGCTAGAAATGCTAGGTTTTATGTACCGTTGAATGTGGGGATGGTTTTAGAATTATATTTAAAAAGCTCTTTATTGTTTCAGATGTGTTCAAAATATGTGCAAATAAAATATGTATGAATATTATTTTTGACATGTTTCAAAATATGTGTGAATAAAATTCCATTTCTAATTTAATTCACTATTAGTTATGTTTGACCGTTTTCTTCAACAAAACCGATAAAAACATACGTTATTCTCTTCTTCCTCTTTATCTTTAGTAAATATTATAGTATACCTGTTTGATAGGCTTTTTAGGTAATTCAACAGATGTCAGTAAAAGTGAGGTTTTCCGTACAGAATTTTTTTTTAAACATTTTATTTATAAAGTATCAAATAGAGAATGCCTTTTCCCAAAATATTTCCCAATAAATGTATTTCGAATTTTGTTTTATAAAAAACTTCGAAATTTATGAGTGGGATGTGTGTGTTACTACTACTACCAAAGGTACTACTACTACTACTTCAAACATTTAGAAGAGCTAATTTTTAACATTAATGTGAACAAAATCATTTTGTTGTTTTTTTTTTTTCATTTCTTCACAGGATAGAATATTCTGGACAAGCAGCTAATATTTTACTTTTTCTCGACTTATATATATTTATATATATAAGTCGAAAAATGTTGGTTTCCAGATTTCAACGGAAATATCCATTTTGATCATCCGTAAATCCGTTTGACTAGTTTCGGCGTGATGTCTGTACGTACGTTTGTGTATATGTACGTATATATATATATATACATATACATATACATATATATCTGTAACGCTTCTAATTAATAATTTTATTAAATTTAATGTTTCTTAACTCTTTAAAGATTTGATAATACTATTCTATAATTTAAATGATTCTTCACAAATAAAGTTTACAGCACATTTATTACACGTTAAATTAATTTTTTCCTGTAATTTAATAGTCTGAGCATAAGTTTTAAAACAAATAAAATCAGTTATTAACTAAATTTAACAATACGTTTTTGACTAATAATAAATATGAATCACATTATAAAGAGTGATAGTAATTTATGTCTCAATAAATTATTAAAGTACAGTAGAGTTTATTATTAGAAATTAAACTGAAGATATCAAGGTCATGAACTGACAAACGAGTAACAGGTGTCCAGATTGCTCTTCAGCGTTTATTGACCTTCACCTCTCCAATTACTTTCACTAACAGCTTGAAACCTGAAGCAAGTTCACATTTCCACTTTTAGCGATCTTAAAACTATTCATCGTTAGATTTAGTGCTCGATGCACACAGCGCACAATTAAATAAATAAGCATATCTTTACGTTCACTATTAAAATTGGCGTGTACATTATTATTTTTATTGTTATTGTTATCAAATTTATTAAGATTTTCCTTTATATAAAACCGAAATATATGTTTATTGCTTACAAAGATTTTATATTCTGAATTCGTTAAATAGATTTTGAAATATTTTACTATATATATATATATATATATATATATATATATACATACATATATATATAGAAGAGAGAGAAAGAGAGATTTTGGTCCATTCAAAATTATCTGTGCTTTAAATTACATTAATTTTTTTTTCTTTACTGGAATACATCGTAATCATACACCTACGTACGTTTGTGTTGTATATCATACTTAGCACAAGAACGTGAAAACCCACATTTGTAAGCGCGTTTGTATATATAGTAAGAACAGTTTGCATTTGACAGCTTGGCACCATACACTAGCTATGCATCATTTTCTACATAACACATTGCCAGCTCCTAATCATCCTTTAAATTCATTGCCTTTATAAATTTCTTAACACGGCCAAAAAATCTTTCATTACTTAATTATTCTTCTAGACTGATTTTTGTTTAATAAATTAGCATCCATTTTTATTTCCTTGCACAAAATAAATTAAGTATTGTGATTGCGAAAAACGTTGGTTTCCAGATTTCAACGGAAATATCCATTTTGACCATCCGTAAATCCGTTTTGACTAGTTTCGGCGAATTGTCTGTACGTACGTTTGTATATATGTACGTATGAATGTATCTCTCATAATTAAAACACCATTAGCGATAGAATGTTGAAATTTTGGATTTAGGACAGTTGTAATATCTAGTTGCGCACCTCTCCTTTTGATTGCAATCGACTAAATCAAAAGTGTCCAAAAAAGCCTAAAACCATTGGATTTTAGACTTTTTCTTAATTACAGTAATAATCCCTCATTGAGAGCTTTTCAATGATATATAATAACGTAGTAAACTGATCTTCCATTAAGTCCTAAAAATAAACTTCCGAAATATCTTCCATTAAAAAAAGATAAATAAATTCTCCTTTTAAAATTTTAGACTCTATGGGATAAAGAAATTATAAAAATAAATCATTCAATTGTATTTATAAACACTTATTTAACACTTATTAACACTTCCAAATGAAATCCTTTGGTTTACTGTAAATGAGAAAATTTATCTGTCCCAAAACCTAAACTTTTTACATTCAAAATGTTTAATGTTTCTCTTAGTTTCTGAAACTTCAGGAGTTTATTCTGTGGTCTAAATAAAGGATCACGTTACACCTTTCTTATATGATAAGTTCATTTCTTTTAGATATCTTAACTCTTTTATCTGTTATTCCGGGTCTGATAAGATTAAAATATCATTCAGTCACCAGTAAAAACGTTTTTCTTATTCTAACCAGGATTAAAAAATTTAACTCTCTGAATAAAAAAAAAATATTAGTTATTGAACTATCTATCTAAAAGTTTTAAGAAGAAAGGCCATATTTTTATTTTTAAACTTTTGCTAGATTTTGATTTAAATTCAAACCTAAAAACTGATGAGGATAAATGGCAATATCCACACTCCCCACCAGTGAACTGGTAGTTGCATCATACTATTAATTTTGAAATTAAATAGAAAAGAGCATATGTGTAGACGTAGTTAAAAACAAAAGAGCAAAGCGCATTATTTTTCAAAGATTAAAAAACATTTAAATTTTAACCATCTAATCTCATACCTATTTTCTGCCATCAGTCACTTTTAAACTTGAAGCTATTCTCTATTAGTTGTGTACCGACTACTAATTCTAACATACTCGTATACAGTGCTCCTACATATTTTTTTTTTTTTTTTTTTGAGATGACGAGAATCGAATTCTATGGTCATTTTGCCTTATGAGAATGAAAATGTGTAGCGTATGAAAAATGCCTTGCCTTACCGGGATTCGAACTCAAGACCTCCGGATGAAAGACTCAGACGCTACTACTCCGCCACGGAATTTGGAAAATCCTATTTCATCAAATCTTAATGTCTTAAACATTCCACCGTTTGTTTTTAATAACTACGAAATTCTTACGTTTGTAATTAGTCTCTGAACTGCAGTCTCAATTACTGTAGACTTTACTCGGACCATTTTACACAGAATACAGGTATTTTTTTATAACAGGTTTTTATAACTTTACAGGGTTTTTTAAAACTTTTACGTGTTTATTATTCATTTAATATAATTATTTTACACCAAACATGAAATCATGTGTTTTTAGACCCAAATCTTTTGCTTTTACCCTAATTTTTAAAAACATACTTAAAACATAGTTGCGGGATTTTTTTTCAATTTGTCTGGTCAGATTTCATATAAACCACTAAATTTATCCTTTAATTTGGATCCCAAAAATTACAATATGGTTTAATTTTACCGAAGGCCTAGAATTCAGGGAGAAAACTTTACCAGCCGACACACTAATAAAGCATTTCCCAACCTATATGTATATAAACTTTCTTCTTTATTTTCACCAGTAGAACAAGTCCTGAAAGTTTGTTATATTGTTCATGACCAACTTTATATATCTAACTAGAAAATTAGCCAACTCATAACTACTTATAGGAATTTGATTTAACTTTCATTAAATACAGAAAATTACCATGGTAGAAGTAAAACGTAAAGCATAAAATTAACCCTGCTAATTAAAATGATTTATTAGATTGTTGTTTTGCTTAAAGTAAAATCTGTGTAAAATAAATGAGAATTTAAATTTTATTCCTGTCCCTAACCTTGTAAATATACTTCCTAACAGTAATATTAATATATAACATAAATAAACCATGAATATATTAAGTTAAAAAAATAATAACTAAACAAAGAGATGTTTTTTAACTCAAAATGTAGTAAATATAAAAAAAAAGTATAAATAAACAAAATGGGAAAATCCCAGTTAGTTATAACTGTAGCATGCATATACAGCAGGGAGAACTAGGATACTCTCAAGAGCAATTAAAACAAATTTATATATACTTGACGAACTAAATAAAAGCGAAAAGTAGTAGAATAAAACGACATGAAATGAAACGAATGCTGACTGCAATGGACGTTACGAAAAAATATTATATATATATCTAATACGAGAACATACAGCATTTTGAAATGGAATGAATCATTATCTGTCATAAACACATCATGTTTTGAATAATATTACGTGTTGAATTTCTAAGTTACCAATTAAAGCAAGCTTTTCATTTTTTAATTTTTTTTTGAGGCTAACAAACAAAAATTATCGCTCGGTTTTTAAAAACAACATTGCCGTTACGCAGATTAAGGAAAAACAAATATTTAATTTAAAAAAGAAAAACACTAACAAGTTACAATGAAAACATTCCTTAAAAAAATATTCTTCAGTATAATTTGATTTAATGTACGTGATATGTATAATTCAAATGTATTATCTAGTTTTTAAAAATTAGCATATAATATTCAAACACCGATTTAATTCAAATTTCGAATTTTGTTTAGTTGAAAAATATAGCTAATTATAAACAATTAGGGACTCTTCTCCGATTTCGATGAAGTTTGTACACAATTGAAATAACCTTATACAGGAAATAATTTATTCGTTATATTTCTCGGAAACGCCTTTCACCAGAGTTAAGTCTCTCGTAAGTTACACAGTACCGTTGCCAAAAATTTCGTAATTCAGCACTGTACAAGTGTAATATACATTATTTTTGGGCTAAATAATTTGGTTAATATTGTTAATTAAGTTACGAATGAGATTAGATTCAATTGACTAAATTAGATTAAGCTTAGGTGCAAGGTAGGATTTGAATACTACTAGAACATGGATACCAGTGTTCTTTCGTGGTTGGATTTCAGTTAACCACACATCTTAGAAATGATCGACCTGAGGCTGTACGAGACTATACTTCACTTATATTCATACATATCATCCTCATTTATCCTCTGAAGTAATACCTTACGGTGGTTCCAGAGACTAAACAGTAAAAGAAAAAAGGTTAAGAGTAATATACATTATTTACTTAGTAAATAACATGGTTTAAGTGAGAATAAATTAAATTAGGTTTAGGTTATAGTTAAGGTTATGTTAGGTTAGGTGACTAACGATTCTGTGTACTGAACTTCGTACATCAAAATAACGTTTTTTTTTTTTTCAGGTGAGGGAAGGAATGCCATTTACGGACGGCAAAGCAGTGTCGGACTCGCTAACAGATTCCTCAAGATGTGATTTAAATGCGTGTGTATGCCTGCGCCCTACCAACTAAACATCCACCTCACCAACTCCCCTTCCGAGGCCGGACACGCAATTAAGCATTACTCAGTTCCGGGAGGGGCCGTGGCTGTTGTCTGCTCGCTATCTGTGGTCTTCGCCAGTACCCTACCGATCGGGGTCCCCCCACGTCATCAGGACATCCAGACCCCCTACTCGAAGTGCCCCTCGATCGGAGGACTACCCTTCCCGGCCCTAGCTCCACGCTCACTGCTCAACCCTTGAGGGTTCCACAAACCATCCTCGGCTAGCCCCCACCCCTCACTCTTAGTGTGGGCAAGCCAAGGCGCCCTAGTCGGAGTTGCCTCCCTATTCTACATGTGCCACGGTTCGGTTTTTAAGAGCGTTCTCGTAGGCCTGATCAGTGGTCTTCTAAACGTAATACTTCATCGACTGAGGTTGGTCGGAGCCCCAGATCCTGTACTTTATGAAAGCTCTTTTTATGAATTCCAATAAAAATCTTGAAAAATTTTGAAAATTTTTAAAAAGTTAGAAAAGTAACTTTAAATTTTGGTAAGAAGTTTTTTGAAACAATTATAAGTTACTCTCACAATAATGTTATGTATTAAAATTTTTGAAACGTATATAATTATAAATCAACTCCTGGATGTAAATACAACCTCTTTAATTTTGATTCTTTTCGAATTAAAATGTTTGATCGTATTGACACTAAACGTGAAAAAACCACTACATCAAATGAAGAAACAGTATAGAACCAAATATTAATTACATACTTTAAGAAACTTCCTAACCTTAAGAATAGCGCGTTTATTAACAATACTATTGTAATTCTACAAAAGAATATTAACTCATTTATTAGCTCTGAAGGTTGGTGAAAGAACAATAATCTAAAAAACAGTGTGTCCTTGGTTTGCAATAATTTCAGTAAGTCTGATCAATATTAGGCTTAAACAAATTAATATGAGGAGTTAATTTACATTAAATTTAATTTGGGTGCTGAGAATTCTTCAAAACATTTTAAATATTAGAGCTAAAAAAACGGAAAAAAAATGTACAAAAGGAGTATGAATAATGAATTTGATTAGTGGCGGAATATAATTATGAATTTTCATTAAAACGAATCAAAGTTTTCGTTTACTGGTACAAGGGCCAACAAGTAAGGGAAATGTCAATTCGAAAAAGAATTAAAAACTTCAAAAATAATATCCATTTTTCGTTAAGTTTCTGTAACAACTTTTGCTCTAGAGTACACTCACTAAAATTCATAATCTTTTCTTCTTTCTCGTAATATTTTATTACCGTTTCGATGCATTTTCTACACAATTTATAGATTGATTTAAATTTTTGGTGGTAGGTTGTCATTGTGTGTTTTTTACCTTTTAATTTATTATGTTACTTTTTTATTTATCAGATATAATAGCAGGTTAACTATTAATTTTATCCGCTTACCAATCGACGAGTTAACGGTGCATTCCGTTGCAGTAGACAAAAATCATGTTTTTAAGTAGAAAGTGACAGAAATTTCAGAAGAGTCAGCGAGTGAATAACATTTAAAAACAAGTATGGCCAGCAACAGACGCTATTATTAGGTAAGTAAATATATAGAAATAATCAAATGTAAAAATTACTATAAAATATATAACATTAAAATTATTTTTAAAGCTATCTGTTTTAAAATATCTTTTGTAAATACACGTAAGAAAACTGTCATAATAGTAATAGACCGGTATAAAAACTGTAATTACTTTTATTTGTTATTAAGATATTTAAAATTTTAAAATTGTGACAGTATGAATAAAAAAACTCATTTTAGAGGCCAAATAAGCAAATAGTATTGTAATGAGAGTCCATTTTAGCGTATCTGGAAAACTTTAAGGTAAATCAAAAATAAAACAGTAAAATAATTAATTTCTTTTTTATAAGAAATTATAAGAGAAAACGGAAATAATATGCTGGAGGAAACGCATTAGTATATCGTACTAAATTACGTTTAAAAACATTAAACCGCCTGTAGTAATAAAAATATTTTTCTTGTAGTATTTACAGAACCAAATTTTGTAATAATACCTGAAGGGCTTACACATTTTGTATAGACATACAAGATTTAGTAATAGCAATAATTAATGATATGTTTACGTTACAGTATGCGTAGGTGATAAAATACATCAAAACATTAAGATACCTATTAAAAAATCAATTAAAAATCCATCGTTTTTAACAAAATCAGAAATGAACAATTCATTTTTGTTTTCTCTTATCTCGCTCATAAAATGTGGTAGCTTTTCTTTGTGTAAAAAAAAAATACTCAAGATTTACATTTTACATTTTTATTATTTTTTTATATATTATTTTTAGATTTATTATTTTTTTACTTTTGGATGTTCACATTTTTTTTACTATACTTATTCACTAAGGCTTTATTTTTAAGAAAATAGCACTGTTCATGGAAGAAAAAGGATACATTCACTCAGCTTCAAGTTCCGTAACAGTATACCATAACTGAAAAGACACAGCATTATTTCATTTTTTCTTATTTCATATTTTAAAGGATAATGCCTAATGCACGCTGTTGTTAAGCTACATTCTTCTATTTTATATCTTCTTTTATTGCTAAATGAAAAATTTTTCCTTTTATCAGAGTTAAAAAAATATTTCTGTTTTATTTTGAACACTTTTTATAATTAAATTGAAAATTATTATATCATCCATAAAATACAATCATCCAACTTACAGATTGTAACAAAACATATGAGATTATTTTCAAATAAGTTGCGTAATAAATTTTAGCGTCGTAAAACTAAACAGCTTATTGTTTTAACAAATATGGTTAATAAAACTCTTATTTATCAAAGGATGAAATTAATGAGAATTCAGAGCAGAATGATTATAGCTATTCAATAAATTATTTTGCAATGTACTCGTTCGTATATATATATATATATATATATATATATATGTATATGTGTGTGTGTGTGTGTGTGTGTGTGTGTATGTGTGTGTGTGTAGGTACGGTGATCGCGTTTGTGTGCATGTGTTGGTATTTATGCGCACACACGTGTCAGGGTGAGTGTGACTAGTAAGTGTGATGATTTGGAACAGTTTTTATTTTCCGAGACTGAATTCTCTGAAAATATATCTCACTTAACTCTCTCTTTAAATAATTCTGACTTCAATTACACTTTAAAAAAAAAATAAGCAGAATTTATGAAAGGGCTCCCCTTTTAAAAAAAGAATTTAAGAAATAATTTAAATGAACTGCAACCCACTATAATCTTAAACCAACTTAATAACAAACATACAAATTTAATTTTAGTATCCTTAGGGTACGGTATCAACTTTTCCCTATCTTTCTCTTCTAGAATCATTCTTTTGTCGTAATCAAACTTAAATGTTATTGTAATCTTTTAATTTCCTAGATTATTAATTAGTACTTACTGCTCTCGTTATTTAATTATACGTTAAGCTACATATTAAGTTTCTCTTTCAACATACTATGCATAATAAAAAATTAAATAATAATAAACAGTAAACAACTAAATAATAACAAACTTAAAGATTTACATTACTGGCACAACTAAATTGGCAGTGGATTGTTGAATGACATTTGTTGACTATGTCTGAAAATAGTTTTTTTTGTAGATAAAATTAGTCCTTCTATATTTGCATCTCTACTAAAAGCGAAACTTGTGTCCTGGAAATTGACGTGGTTAAGAATGATCCGAAAGATTCTGTTTTAAAAAACTTATTTATAAAAATAATATACTTTTACTTTCTATAAAAGCTCTACTTCCTTTATGATCGGATTATTTACACAAATTCGTTAAAAAATTGGGTATAAAATATTTTAAGGGAGTATTCATCAGAAATACATTATCAACTAGTAGCCCTAATAAAATCGAATGCGGTATTATTACCATGTATAGGATATCTGCTACAGAAATTCATTGGACGAGTTATATGAAGAAAGATAATAGTGTGGTTTATTTCCATAGTTATGGTGATGCATCTCTTTCACTCGAACGTCAGCGTTATTTAAAAAACAAACATGTTTTGTATACAACAGATAATGTTCAAAATTATCATGATCTTCCAATCTGTGGTTTTTTGTATTTGGAAGCCCTTAGTTATTTTCAAAAGACTCGGACATAAAATAGATTTCTTACATAATATAACATAACAAACATGGATTCAAATCATGGTTTTATTTGTAATAAATTTGGGGAAGGGATTGAAAATATTTCTTCCGGACTTAATGATGAAACAGTGAAAAGTTATACAATGATCTTACCAATAAAAAACAGGCTTTAGAATATTTAACAATAACTAATTTCGAAAATAAATTACCACAAAATTGTATATAAAACCAACATCTTCAGGCAGATACCTAAATCTCCAGTCAACACAACCAATTCCACAAAAAATCAGTAGTTAAGGATCTTGGAAACAGAGTAATAGAATTTACAAACCCCGAAGATAGATCAGAATACATAAAAAAAGCAAAAGATTTATTAATAAATAATAATTATCCGGAAAATAAAATATTTAAAAAAACAATTCATAAACACTATAATAATATAGCAGCCAACCAGCCTAATAAAATTAATAAAGAGTGAAAATTATGTTGCATATCCATATGTCGCAGATCTGTCAGAAAATATTAAAAAATTGATAAAAGGATTTCGTAGTAGCCCATCAAAATTGCAACAATCTAGGTAGTATGATTTCTAAATTAAAATTGCCAGTAGAAAAAAATCAGCAAGCCAACGTAGTATACAGCATTCCGTATAAATATTGTAACGTGGTGTACATTGGACAAACATCTCAATACCTTAAAAAAAGATTAGAAGCGTATAAATATAGAAAAAAGAAAATGACAGTGCTCACAAAACATACAATAGAACATTCATTCATTTCCATTCGTTCAATTTCAACAGCCCCAAAATATTAGACAAAGAAGAAAATACATATAAAAGGACCACTCTAGAAATGATATACACCAAGATAAATACAACCGCTGTCAACAGTAGAACGGACATAGCCGGATTAAGGAACATATATGTTAATTTGAAAGATCATATTTATATTTTAAAATCAGTTTTAAGAAAAAAAAATCTTTAACGTTTGTAATTTTTGAGAAAAATATGTGCATTGTATAGGTTGTATGAGTAGGGGGGGTCTATTACAAGGGTGGAGATAAAATATTGTTATCTAGGATGGGTAGGCCAGTTAATTTCTTAGCATGTAAGAGAATTTATATGATATGTGTATGAATGTGTATTGTCACCTGAGGAGAATTCTAAGTGAAACGTAGTGAATTTAATTTATAAGTTTGTATAGTTGATTGTTTAACCCAAGTGATTAATAAAGATAATATTTTTAAATAAATGTGTCCTGTTATTATATTTAATTCTACCCAATCAAGAGGAAAATAAACTTAAATAAATTAAATTTAAGTTATTATTCGTATATATTTATAATTCCATTCTAGAAGCAGTATGTATTAATCTTAACAAAATAACTTCTTTTTAATTAAAAACACACAACTGTAATAAAATATCATTGAAGAATAGAGTGTCATAAAATTGAAATGCCTTTAAAAGATTTTTTAAGTTTAATGGCCTGAGATATTATTCTAAAAGGGATTAAAAGTTAATTTAGGTAAATGAATGCCATAATTCAGATACCTTATGATATTTCTACTCCAAGGTAGTATCTGTCGTCTTGTAGAATTGGTTGTTACATCTGGAGTGTTTAGGTCAATTTATTTCTGCGTAAAACTGTATATAAAACAAAATTCGTCGTTGACGAATGGGGTTTGCAAAAGCAATCTAAAATTAGTTTGAAGAGCGTATTATACTAATAGTTACAATTGAAAACCTATCTTAGAAATAATAAATAAATGCAAAAATAAATCTGGCTACCATATATTCAAATGAGTTTTAAAAAGGAAATATAAACGCGAAGTTTAAGATAAAATTGAATTTATTTTATTATTATAATAAACATAACTGAGAGATTCATACTGACATGACGGACAACGTCGACATTATTTTTACATTTTGACGATCAATTGTTGCATTTATAATTTTTTTTTTTTTAAATTCATCTAATATATTAATTTTTGAAGGAAATAATTATAATCCATAACACATAAATGTTCCTGATGATAGATTAATATCCGAAAGCGCTCGGACATAATAATAAAAATAGTTGTTAAGTGGAAATTATTATATAATTAATGAAAATGGAAGTTTTAAAAAATTGTAATTGAAGGAATAGAACCTTTTTTTTTTATTGTAGCAACGCGTTGATTCCAAATCAAAAGTTATTCTATGTAGTGTCCACTTTTCTTTTTCAGAGTCTTTTTCAGTTTGGGGTACGGGTGTGACAAATAAGTAAATAGGAGCATAAATTTGTCTTCGCAATGTAAGTTTTTCTTTTACAAGTTAGTAAGTTAATTTTTTTACACCTGTTAGTGAACAAAAATTTTAAACTGATAAGCTGATTTTGTAAATTTAGGATGGCATCATATAACTGGTCTGAAAAAGAATGGCCGTATAATCTGCATAAGAGATCATAATTGTCATAGGAAAGAAAGAAATTGTAAAATATCTGAAGTATAGAGTCAATACAAAATTTAGTCTTTTGGTAGGCTTACAAATAGTGAAAACCATCAGACTGTCAAAATAAAACAATCATTTTTTTTTCTCAATAACAATTATAATTATAATAAAACAACAACGTATATTTTAATGTAACAATTAAAATTAAAAAATTAATATAATGTTAAAATACATTTCTTTATATCAATGATTTAAAAGTGTTTCAATTAAAAATAAACGGAAGTAAAGAAAAACTGAAAAACGCTGGAAAGCGACTGATTCTGATATTGTAGAACCAAAAGTGAATTTGTGGAGTTCTCAAAAAGTACATATTGAAATAAGTGTTTAATTCGATCTATATAATTCGATTTGTATACATATAGTCAAACACTTATTTCATTATGTGCTTTTTAAGAACTCTACAACATTCACTTTTGGTTCTACTAGATCAGAATCAGGCAATTTCCATCGTTTTTTCGGTCTTCCTTTATTTGAAAAGTTACAGTCTGTTTAGGAATTACATTATCCATTTACTAAATATTTTATTATAAACTAGATACATTTTATCTGAAACGCAAGAAAATTCCAAGACACTTGGTAGATTTATATTTCTTATTTTACCCATTGAACCTTTGAATGCCTCTCAGTAAGTTATTTCTGATACTTGAATTAAGCAGTAAATTTTAACAGTCACTTTAATAAATTAAATAAATTGATCTCACTTTGCGCCCGCCTCAAACCCCCAGAGTAGGATCCACCACGCCCGGCTCTGCTGTTCCTGGGTCCCCACTCCAGAGCCGGGACTCGGTCTTTATGCCAATGCCTCTAACGGGGACACCCCGAGTAAGGCACACCCTCCGGGACTCGGTCTTTTCGCTCGGGGGTGCGAGAGTTCCCGTACCTCATCGCTACCGCTCACTCGTGCAAGCATGTGCGAACGACAGCTCCGCAGACGCTCCGCAGAGGGCTCCGCATCCTGAGCCCTCCGAATCTTCTCCTGAACCCTCGCCACGAACCCTGCAATGGTATCCAAAACTCTTGAGACTCCGCAACATGGTAGCGATGGTGTTCTCCATGCTGAGTGGTCCGGTTATCGCCGAGCAAGCTAGGTGGTAATTATCCTACTGGGGGCACCGGAACACAACGTGTACTGGGGTATCCGGGTCGCCGCAGTAAGAATAGTAGGGGTCAAGAGCCCTACTTCTACCTCACAGGTAGGCGCGGAAGACCCCATGGCCGGTCAGGAATGGCGTGAGCCAGTAGTCAGGCTCACCAAACCTCCGACTGGCCCGCGGCTTTATATCCGCAATAAGGAGGTGCGTCCACCTGTCCTTGGTGGACGCATCCCACCTAGCTTGCCAATCTCGGAACGTGGGCGCGTGTATGTCCCGCTTGGGAACTCCCCGGTGGCCCAACACTCGAGCCTCTGCCAGCTGCTGAAGAGGTGGCTGCCCCGTGATCACCAGCACCGTCTCTGTCGACACCGAGGCATATGCTGATGCCACCTTGATGGCCGTAAGAATAATGATACTTAAAATTTGATTCCGTTACGAAAAAAATATTTTCAGTAATAATTTAATAAAAACTAAATTGGTCAGTTACAGCGTATAATTTAAAATTCATAATTTTTTTTATCCATCAGTTAAGCTGGGAAAATTATTTATTTGAATAATTTTTTTCCAGGAAAACAAATTTTTTTAATCAATTTTTTATCATGAGAACTGGAAAGTTGAAACTGTTGGTTACTGTTAAAAAAAAAAAAATAATAATAATAACAATAATAATAATATTACCATATGAATGTACTTCCATTTATAAATAAAATTCAGAACGGAAATCTTAAATTAAATATTTACGAAGATAAAAATCTCTCAAATTAAGTAAGATTTTTATTTCCTTTCGACGGAATTTAATCATTATACAATTTCTTATTTTTATAATAAATTTACTAAACAAGGTTTAAATATTAATAATAATATACAGAAAATCTAGATTAATATCCATATTTTAATATAAAAAATGATGTATCCTATAATTAAATGGTAAAAGTTTGTATACCAAGGAAAATACGGAAGTACCAAATGGATATAAATGTTGAAGCTTAATAAAACCTGACTGGAATCGACAAGATTCACTTAAAAATCTGGTCTTTCTATTTTACACAAACATAAAACTGGTAATTCTTTATTACAATAAAGAAATCTTTGTAAAAATTATTGTTAAATATTAAAAATATATATTTTCGTCATACCAAATCTTTTTGAATAATTTTAAATATTTTAACATTTAAAATTTTTGTTCATATAATTTAAGTTTCTTTTTATTTCTTTTTTCTAAAACTGTAATCTGTCACAAGATTCTTTTTTAATAATAGTATACAGGATTTGTACTCTTAAATGATTTTATAGAATAAAATTAGATTTTCTTTAATAAATATACACGTAAAATGCTTACATTTGAGAATAGTCTAATTCAAGTTCAAGTTCTTACGGTTTCCATTTAATAGTAATGAAATTATTATGCAAAATGAGAAAGTAGAATTCAAGTTGGACAGTGTTCAATTAATACTATAGATTTATTGTACCATTAGAATTACGACTTTTACGCCACTTAACTCTTTTAAACATAGTTTACTAAGAAAATTTCCATCAATTATATATACTTCCTTAATGTCACAAATTAAACAAACAGGGAAAGTTACTCTTTGAAATTCACTTTCTTAGTGTAAGGTATTGGAAATAGAAACGTATGTGCAAAGATTACATAGTCCTAAATTGATATTAACCTTTATTTATTTTTCTAATTTTCAATAGAAATTGATTTTTTAACAAATTTTTTATTGTTTTCAAAAATGTAACACTGGCAATGACATTTACTTTTTTAAATAATTATAATGTATGTAGGTATATACCTACATACATGTATTTTGTTGTATATATATATACATATAAAGTGAGAAATGAGACACTGCATTGTATGAAATAGTTAACATTTAACGTATTAGCATCATTATTTAAGTGAAAAAAGTATAACTAGAAATAAAAATTGTAAACTATAAGACGTAAATAACTAGAAAATAAATTCCTAACAGAACTAAATAAATAAAAAATCGTTCACCTACTACAAATGTGCTTCTGGTTCATTCATCCCAGAAACGTAAGGTCGTGTGTGCTTTTTTATAACTTCAACTGATAACTGTAACAAAAAAAAAATGTATATATACGTAAGTGTACACAATATTATTTTTCCCAAACTATTCCCATAATACAAAATAAAAACAGTTTATAATGTGTAATTTCATATTCTGATTATTTGACTCACTGCATTCAAGAGCAGTGAGTCGGGGTGTGTCCAATGATGGCATGGGGGACCCTCAAGGGTGGACTGAAGGCGCGAGGCTACGGGTAAGCGCAGTGGATGCCTGTACCTTGTTAATAAGGAGGAGTGAACTGACACCACGGCACCCTGGTGCGACTGATTACTGCTCAACGGCGGTTCTGGTCGCCCCGAGGGTGCTTAAACAAACTAATAAACGAGTTTGGTAGAAGAAGGAAATGGTATTGTATAGACATATATTTTTATTTTCATGTTCATTGAGAATTTCATCTCAATTTTTAATATCGGGGCCCTTTATACGCCGTAAGTGTTGTGTTTGTCTTTGTTATTTGTGTCTTAATGTTTTGTGTAGTTTGTGCTTTTAAATAAAATGTAAGGGCCTTTTACACCCTTACATATGACGATCCTGATGGTGATACTAATTTCTTTCCAAGAATGTGACGAGGGCTTACCTTAGTAGTCGATGCCCGTAAAAAAAAAAAATAAATAAATAAATAAAATAATTTATATCAGTAAGTCTTTTAATCTCTACCCTATAACTTGTATTGTTCAATTTTTTATTTTTCGCAAACAACTGACGGTTTTATTTAGTGAACATCCCCTACCATCTTGGGTTTCCTCCTCCCTAGGAACCAATAGAATTGCAGTAATTTATCTCCGTCCTTTGCCACGCTGCCTCCACTCCAAAACCATCTTTGATGCCCCAACAAGTGTTCTGGCCCATCGCGCTACTCCCAACCGTTACTGACATATGACGTTTTGGTCAGGTTAGGTTTCATCACTAGAAACTTTGTTTGTAACTTTGACTCCTAATCCTGATTTTTGATCTTGGACGATTGCTAAGATTGTGCTCCAGAGTCGTTTATTTTCATTTATGTTCACTGATGACCAGACAGATTTTCTTCAAATTTGGCTCATTTTTTTCTTTACATGGGGCTTATTACTTTTTTACTAATTCGTTAATCGATGTGGGTGGGAATATCAGAAAAAGACAACTTCAATTCTCTTCACAGATATTTTATAGAAAACTTAGTTAAGTAAATTGTTGTTATCTACAACGCAAATATGTGCAAAAAAAGATATTTTTTTTAGTTTTAAATCGACCTCACGTCTTGAAATCGAATCTTTTTCCTTAATTCGCGTAAATTTTTCAAGTTTACAATGATTAATGATTTTTACAAAAATATAATTTATTTGTGTGATGGATCGAAAAAAAAACAGTTCCTGGAATCGACCCTTGTGGAAAACACGACTCAATACCAAAGAATATCAATAATTATATTGGATCTAATTAGAGAATTGCTTACTAAATGGAAGATGATGGTAAATTCGGCATAGTCTACACGCGTAGTTTTGCAATTAGGAGAGGTGATTGCACTCCTCTAGTTCATTAGAATGGTGTTTTCATCCCGCATTCTAACAGCGTGCAATACCTGGCTGTGCAACTGAATCACCATCTAATGTAAACTCACGTCAGGGAGAAACAGAAACAGCTTAATGTTAAGTTCAGGGTTGCTATTATTATTATTCAGGGTTGCAGGTGGTCGCAATTATCTTTATCATTCAAACAGTTGTTTACAACAATCCCGAAACCTATTTGGACCTGTGGAATCCCCAACTATGGTGTATTACAAGCGAGAGTAACAATTACATCGTTCAGCGATTTCTCTTTTATGCAGCATTTTAATAGAGACGCAGTAATTACAAAAAAAAACTGATATACATGATTATCTGGCAGTGCCGAGCGTTCGAGAGGAGATACAAAGATTTAGCACTAAATTCAAAATGACACTGAATAGTTGTGAGCTGGCTCGCAGTTAATCTCTTGGATTATAACGAGAAGGTTTGGTGCTTAAAGCGGCTGCATGTGTTGGATTTCTTAGGTTCTTCGAGATTTGAATGAAACACTACATTGTGACGTTATGCTTGTCAAAATACCTTGTTTTATTTTGCCGTTTAGTTTTGATTTCATAATTTTTTTATTTTAATCATTTATTTTTAATTTTTTTTCTCTTTCTGATATTTCTTATTTGCTCGTTTTTTTTTTTAATTCTTTGTGTAATTGTGAGATACTTGGTGTTTTCTTTTAATATTTTGACTTGATCAGTGTTCTCATTAGTGGATTTAATTAATTATCTTTACTCTATACTTGCGTTTACTAAGATATGTATACGTATGCATACATGTGTATGCATTTATAATTCTTGAGAAGTTCAATGGAGAACTGTCTTTACACTTCATTTGTTTATTGTAATCAAATTTAATTATGATTCCGGTTATTTAGGACTGATTTTAAATACAACTAACTTTACTGGGAAAAGAAAATAGATTGTCCGATAATTGTAAATATTAATAAATGTAAATAAAAAGTTAATATGCCAAAAAGATAAAAACAAAAGTGAAATTTAAGTCCTAGTGGAATGAGTATTTATACAATCATTCAACAGCCCACAGTCTAATAAACTTTATTGCATTTTGGCAATTGAAGTATTCATCGAGAAAAGATATAAAAAAGAGAAGGATGAGGTAGACAAGTAGAATAAATTAATATTAATGAGTTATTCAAGTGAAGTGAAAGCAATGCTAACTAAACAGGGCATTATAGCAATAATATTGACCGTTGTAAAAAAACCAACAGGTTTCATTTCTTGTAAGAATATCTTGTTTTGCAAAGCTCAACTGCAGAAAATTTACTATATTTTAAATAATAAATAAGAATTCCCAGTTAATTAATGTTTCGTAAACTGACTTATAAATGAATATTTTTCGATACTGGTTAGAAAATTTAGCAGATGTTTTAAGAAGCTATCAAGTAAACCTGTTCAATGGGTGTGTTTAATTAATTTGAAAATATGATCTTTAATTTAAAATTAAGATCTCATATCTTTAAAGAAGAAATGTTAAAAATCCACTATTACCTATTTAAACAATAAACTTTTCGTACATTTTGTAATTTATCCAGTTTCAACAATATTTCTGCTATCTTTTATTTATACAGATTATTAACAGTTAATATTGCAAATTAATTCATATCTGTTTATTAAATAACAATTAATAGTAACTATTATCTCGCAAATTAACGTGGAGATATTAAAATTAAAGGCATTTCAGAAGAATTAAAGGGACAGATGGATCGACGATATCACTGATAAAGAAATATAAAACCAAAACACATTTCGGACAAAATCAAGAATTCCACAGGGTTTCAAGAACATACAAAACAAATCAGCAACATATTGACGTAGTCTAAGGAGAGAAAACGAATCCATTTACAAAACGTGAAAGATTACTGGGGTAAAAAGATTAAAAACCATATGTAAAGTTGTTCACGCGGTCCAAAGATGCCCTAAATCGACAAAAAAACATATATATGTATTTAAATCATACTGTTTATAGGCAAGATACGTTATTAAAAGCAACATCCAATAGATAATTCAGTTGTTTTCGTTCTGGAAATTTTGATGTCCAAGATGCTCCTCGCAGTGGGCGATATCAATCATAGAAAAAATGAATGATAGTGTGACAAAGGTCGAGGAAGACCGGCATGTAAGCAGTCATGACATCTCCAATAACCTAAACATCTATCACCAAATGAGTGTTATATCATTTGAAGAAAGCTGGCTACAAAAAGAAGCTCGAAGTTTAGGTGCCGCATGATCTGACTCAGAAAGATTTGCTCGATTGAATTGCTATCTACATATCTCTACTGAAACGTAACGAAATAGAACAATTTCTGAAGTTGTTGATCACAAATGATGAAAAGTAGTTAACCTACGACAATAATGTGTGAAAAAGATTGTGATCGAAGCGAGGAGAAGCTCCACAGTCTGTGGCAAAGTCCATACTGAATCCCAGAAGGTTACGCTCTGCGTTTGGTAGGATTGGAAGGGCATCGTTTATCACCAGCTGTTCCTACCGACAGACACAGTTTATGGTACTGTCGACAATCAGCGTGACTGTACCTAGCAATTCAAAATAAACGGCCTGAACCGGTCATCAGAAATGGTGTGGTGTACCACGCTTACAACGCAAACCGCATTCATCTTTAAGCGAAGAGACTACTAACGACTACAAGATCGCGCGAGTCCATTCGTAGTAGTGCATCTGATCCCAATGCAACAAATTCAATGGAACTGTGTCCATTGCAAACGACCTTGAGCGACCGACTTTGTAGGACAACTACCGGGTTAATTTGCGTCATCGCAAATCAACTAATTTCGAATATGAGGGTTCTAAGGCTCAAATTTTGTAAAGGCAGTTACTTTTATAAGAATTTGAATACTACATCATGGATACCGGTGTTCTTTGGTGGTTGGATTTCAATTAACCACACATTTCAGTAACGGTCGACCTGATACAGTACAAGACTGTACTTCATTTAAATTTACACATATCATCCTCATTCATCCTCTGAAGTAATACCTTATGGTGGTTTCGGAAGCTAAACAAAAAAGAGAGAAAGTACACTACAGTTTGTTCAACCTGTTTTCCGATTAGATTAGAAGTTATTTCTCTGTGTTAAACTCCTTTTTATTTTTGATATATATTTTTGTTCTTTGATATCCTAAATAATTAATACATTTCAGTTTGTACTTTCGTTCTTTTTATGATAATAAATCTTAATAAAAACAATTGATTTTTTTTACCTTAAAAATATTGATATTTCTGTTAACAGATAAGCGTTCTATAGATATTATTTGTCTTCATAAAATTATAAATATTTGCTATTGATGATTCTAGCATTCAAAATGTAGTAAAATATCTGTAGCTGTATCCGATAATAGTCAAATAACTTCTGGGGGTGTTTCTACAAATCATTGTGCAGATGATGTAATTTGGCCAGATAGATACTTTTAGCTAGGATTGGATTTACCCAATAATGATGTCTCCTGTTACAAGTTTGCCTGCGATGCCTCGTCAAGTAGGGACTCTCGCTAAAAAGTAAACACATAGCAGCATCCACTTCACAAAATTTTAAAAATTTGAAAATAACTTTTTCAACGCTGTAAAAAAACGACAATAATCTAAAACCTACAAACATCTATTCTATAAATACTATATATTAGATAGAACAATATTAAAAAAAACTACATACACCGATACTATATAAACTTTGTACAAACGTCGACTGGCAGTTGTGCGAATTAGCCTATAAAGGACGATCCCAGTCTTCCATCGTCGTAAGAATCAAAAACGGATGTAGTCGCTCTTAATCTCTTGGACAATCAGTTTCAGAAGCGAAACGATATGAAAATACATATATTGCTAGATTTATTTTGCAAGAAAAAGAATATGTAGATATTTATTAAAAAAACTTATTAATTTTTACTTTGTTCATATTATTTGCTCTACTTAAAATTGCTATATTAAAAAGAAATATTAAACGTATCTAATAAATTGAAAATGATTTTGAAGCTTTTAAATGAATAAATATATACAATAATGAGGACTAAAACAGTTTAAACGTTATAAAATAAAAGCAAATAATAATCGCAAAACTATTTAAAAAAAAAAACCTTCTAATTAATTGAAAATAAAAAAAATAGACCACTATAATTATGTCATTCATTTTCTCTTGTAAAGATTTATAAGTTGTCTCAATTTTTTTGTTCAACTAAGAATCTACTTAACTATCTTTTCTTAGTCTATAAGAGTTGAGTTTTGTAGTGAGTGAATTTGTATGACTTACATTTTGATTAATCAGTTAGTCACTTTTTATAAAAAAAAAATTATATAATACTTTTTTCATGTAGTTTTGTATTAATGTCAACAGTTTAAAATCTTACAGCATACTTATTCATACTATAACTGACCTAGTTATATTGTTGATGTAGTAACTTATAAAATAATGTTTAATTACTCACGAAGACCTTTCTTTATTTCTATTAAAACTGTTTTTAAATTAATAACTCAATATATATACGTCTATAAAACTAAAAAGTTACATAAGATAGAGTTAGATTAACAGTAATAATTACTACGATGTTTAGAAACTAAGATTTTAATTAAAGTAAATAGACTGATTAATACTTTAAATATATATTATTAAACGCCGTGCAAAATTTCAATTTGTAATTAACGGTTCTAAAAAATAGGTAATTAAAAAAAGAAATGAGATCCTTTAACAGTGAGTAATTTTTAATACTCTAATTTTTTCTGGAGGACCTGGAAATTATCCCATTTATCTATAACAAAAACTAATCGAGAAGTTAAGAAACTATACCTAAATATTTCCCTTCAATGACGGTTAAATTTTGTTTGTTCACATTTATCTTAATGTTATTTCAAATTTTGAACTTATATTGACACTTCTGAATACTGAATAAACAGAAGATAATGAAAAAGCTTATAAAAAAGAATACAACTACAGCAGGCTTCTTTAGATGGAAGGCTAGATTCAGTAAAATTTCAAACCGATTCCCTCATCTTTAACCCAAATTCATTTAACTAATTTTAAAACTATTTTTGTTTTGTTTTGTGTTTATTTATGTTTATGTTTATTTGTGTTATATTTGTGTTTATTTTATTTTTTTATTTAGAAAACAAGCACTTTATTTGCAGATGTAGTTGATATATTGTAATAACGTTATGAACATTTCTATTTTGATCCTGTACTGGTAACGTGTAAGATAATTAACTGCAATCAATTATTCGAAATAAACAAAGAAAATATAAAATTTATTATAAAATAAATTTAAAGAATGGTTAAAAGTACACTACAAAAAACTATTAAAACAAACTTGTCTAGTATATGTTATTATTATCTTATTTCTAGTACATGTGGTTCTAGCTAGACGGTTACTTTTTGTAACAATGATATTCATTTTATAATTAGTCATGCGATAAATATAATAAAAATATCTCTTAAAGAAACAAAATGTAACTAATTCTTACATTTTAGTGGCCCATACTGAAATATCGGCATAAATGCTGATATACGGTAGTATATTGTTACAGTGGCAAAGGTCATCAGAAAATCACGTCACACCTCATTTTTCTTGGTGAGCTTAGCGTGAGATGGTTATTCAAGAATAGCAACCACGTCAACTTTGTCATTTTGGGATAACTGGTGCCTTTTGTCAAGTCAGCTGCTACCGTTTAGTTACCACACCCAACCAACGAAAAAATGAAAATATTTTGCACTGTAGAGATTTCAGACTTTATCCACCCTAGTAATGCTCTACAAAAAAAAATAACAAAACAATAACAATAATAATATTGCAAGTCGACAGGATGGAACTATAAAAAGTTCGAAAACTTAAAATACACGCCGTATTAAGTATCTAACCATCTCCTTATTTGATTTTTTCACGGATTTAAAATTCTTGATTAAATTTAATTATTCTAAGTTAAAAAAATAATGAGACATAAATCATAGTAAGTAGGTGCTAAAAAATTCGCAGTATGTACGTAAAAATGGACTTTACAAAACAAAATATTAGTTGCCTTTACTTCATTGTACGAGTACAAGGAAGTATAGTAATCGTGAAAAATTTCGGTTTTCATATTTCAACGGAAATAGCCATTTTGATCATCCCTGAATCCATTCTTACTAGTTTCGGCATGATGTCTGTACGTACGTACCTACGAATGAGAGAATGTATCTCGCAAAACTCAAAAACGATTAGCCGTACGATGTTGAAATTTTGGTTTTAGGACTGTTGTAACATCTAGTAGTGCACCTCCCCGTTTGATTACGATCGACTCAACCAAAAGTGTCCAAAAAAGCCCAAAATCCAAAAATATTTGGATTTTAGACTTTGTCTTAACTGCAGTAATAAGCTATCATTGCGAGGTTTTTAACGATATATCATAAGTGTTACCATTAAAAATAAGTTACATTTATTTTCATTGATTCCATAGTTATAGCCAAATAAAATTCTAATTAATGAAATATATGGTTGGATCTTACAAGAAGAAGGCACACCGGTTCAAATCACTTCATTTCCTTTTTTTTAATTTAAATATATTGATTTATTAATAATTAATTATTAAATTCTGATTGTAAAAAAATGTTTACAATAAACAATAATTCAATAATAGCAATAAAAAAATACATATATAAAAAAATCAGAAGTTATTAGTGAAATAAAATTTTATGTACTTCTAAAAAATGTGTATATGTAATTTAATAGGCGTACAAGGAAGTCATATGGTGTCCACATCAGATTTTTTTTCTTTAAGAGACCGCTAAACAGCAGGAAATGTAAAAATCTTCCTAAGAGTTTATTTTTTAATCATAGTATTTCATTCCATCTTTACGCAAAATAATATTTACAACACAGAATAACAAACGAAATATTGTTTAGAAGTTCTGTTGTTTTAAATTTAAGCCAGTTAAAAAATACATCTCAGTAAGAAATTTGTTATTAAAGTCATACATTTTCCATTAACAAACAAAACAAAGAAGATAAAAATAATAACCATTAAAAAAGTATAAGTAATATAAAAAGAAAGACAGTAAAATGTTGAGAGAAATTGAAAGTCAAGATACAAAAACAGGATTTACAAGCTTGATATTAACATGATCGTTAAAACGGTGTTTTGAGAGAGATAAAGAACTAGAAAAGAATGGAGGGTATCAAGCTGCTTTACAAGTATAATCTTAAGGAAGAAAGGAGGGATGCAGGCGATGATTCCACCAGTGTAAGCCAAGGTTCATCTTTTCTTTAGTCTACGACAGAAGAAGCTAGAAGATGGAACTCAAGGTCAGTGAGTCATTTGTTATATTGATTGTTTTAGCAGTATGAAGTTCAGTGACACATTAAAATCGTTTTACTAATTTAGTTTAATTAATTAATGATTGATTGCTTATAGAATTATATAATGCGGTATAGCGTTATCAATTTTAATTTAATGATGGTATATTAAGTTACATTATGAGAATATAACTTAAAAACTTTCAATAGATTAATTATATTATATATATATAAAATGCTGGTTTTTTTCACTCTTTGCTCCGGTCTTTCTTACGATTATTATGCACATAAAGTATTTCAAGTAACATGCGGTACAACTTTTCTGACATTAATGATATTCATTTTAAAAATATTCATGCGGTAAACATAATAAAAATATCTCTTAAAGGGGAAAGATATAACTAATTGTAGTTTTATATAAAATAATAATAGTTTAATGAAATGGAAATATATTAAAATGTAATTAATATATTAAAACTACTCGTCCAATATATTAAAAAATTGTTTTTGAAGACATATATTACCAAACCACATTTACCAATTTTTTCGGTAATAGAGAAATTATAATATCAATTCAGAAATACGTCTGTTTTGCTTTAAATTCAAATTTATCTAGTTTTAATAAAAGTTACTACTGTTGAATATAATGCAATTTCATAATACATGATGCAAACTTATTTTCGATAATAAATTTTAAAAGTTTTAAATTTACTCCATTAACGTTCTCAACTGTAGTCTTACCCAAAAACCAAAAAAAATAATCCCATTTTTGAATAGACAATAAATTTTGTTCAAAAAATAATGTGAACCGAACAACTGAAAGAATTTTTTAAATAATTTTATGTTCTTCAGTTCATTAAAAAATATCCATCGTTTTTTTCAAGAGTAGTAAATATATTAATTTAAATACTGCTTACGGTATATGAATATATTATTTATCTTTTTTTTTTTAAATATTAAAAGAGACTTTAAAAAATTTATGTTAGATGAATACGATTATTTTTTCAATATAATTAATGTAAAAATAGGCCTATCATATTTATATTATATACCAACGGCAAATGATGTTGATAAAAAATTTTAATACCTATAAATTCTTTAAATTAAGATCTAAGACAAAATTAATAAAAATACTGTAATACTTATAAATTGAAAAATATTTTATTTCCACAATTTTATCTTTCAAAAAAATATGATTAAATTATGAATATAAACCTCAACTTTCAATCAAAATTTTCATTAAAATTTCTTTTACGATTTTCCTACGAGGGGAAGAGCGAGTAGGATTTTTACGAAAGATTATTTATAGTCCGTAAGTCCTTTAGAAAATTTCATCAACGAACAGTATGTAACAAACAGATTTCATCATTTTTAATTTTGATTTTTAGCCATAAGAAACAGTAAATAATAGCAATAGTAAATAGTAATAATAATTAATGGTAAATAGTAACTAATAGCCCAGGTTATTAAATTATTTATTTATCACAATATGAAATAAACTACTTGCAGGAGCAAAAAAAGTGTAGTTTAAGTTGGAACACTTAGGGTAAACGTATAATTCTTGAAACTAAGTTATGTTTATGTAGCTGTCTAAGGGGCTAAACAAATTGTTGGAATAAGATCAGGATCTCTATAACATCGATTTCTGAAAGTTTTTTTACAAAATATATTAGGTTATTATGTACCCCCGACTTGATTGTAATGTTTGACATAATTTTTTTGAGAAAAACTAAATAAACACAGACAAAAAATACACACACCCATCCACGCGCGCGCACACTACCTCACTCACTTAAAGCTCTTTTTAAAGATTAGAAAAAAAATTAAAACCCAAATAGAATTAAAATAATTATATCTATTTTTGCAAAATGATAATGTCAATTGTAATCCATCTAACAAACAAACAAGAATTAAGTTCAAAATTTGTTACACATTATATTTTTTTATAATGCAAGCTTTTATTTGATAAAGGAATAATTTTTCAATGACTGCAATTTTTTAAATACATAAGTTTGTTTTAATACAACATTTATAACATTTTTATTTTCGTTTAATTACAAACAAGCCACGGTTTTATGTTCGCAGAACATTTTTATTCAACAAAATTCAAAGGCCACTTCTTTAAAACATTTTTGAAACAAGTTGAGTAAGTTCATCCAGAATAATAAAAATAATTATAGTAAAAATTTTGATTTCGTATAAAATTTAAATAAAAATATCAAATGCTTCTATTTGTATGCCTTATATTTTAAATATTAAAAATAATTTAGTTTAGTTCTAAGTAATAAATAACTATTATATCAATTTATTATGTTACTATTTTATTAATAGTTAAAAAAATATTTTATTATTTAAAAAAATATTAATCCCCGTTATTAATACAAAATACTTTTTTTATTACGATATATCCGTAGTTTAACTTTCTATTTTAATAAAATCGTGTATCTTGTGATTAAATTATTGAACCATAGAAAAAATTAAGCAGAAATCATAGTATTGAACTCATAAAAATAATGGACGATTTTTTTTTTACTATCCTAGCTTAAAAAATGTATGTCTGTATATGGTTTACAAATATAAAAATGTATGTGCGTATGTTGAAGATAAATATATTGGTGTGTGTGTGTGTGTGTATATATATATATATATATATATATACGATTTTTAAAATTTATCTCCTTTCAAAAATTAATTTAAAAATTATATTGACATAAAAATACCCTTGTTAAGGAGAGATTAGGTCGGTCAAGTGTTAGGTAAATCTTTAGTCGTCCACTTCTTTAACACTTTGATAAAAAATGTATTATTATAATCTTTTACAATGACATAGTATGCAAATTATTATATTATTTTAATTAAGAAAGAAGTTCATAATTCGCCATTTTCTGATAATTTCTTTCAAATTTATTCTGATCAATCCTTCGAATATTCTGTTCTAATCATCTCTATTGCACATAGTGCTTTCTATGCCAATTCATTATTCATCTACCTATTATTATTGTTATTCATTCACATAAATATCTCTTATTATCATTTCACTTATCCTGTCTCTTATTAACATTCCTTATCCTGTCTCTTTTCCTTTTTAAATTTCATCTCATCGGCCTGCAAAATCTTTCTTCTGCTGTGTATTTATTTCATGGATTAGAATCGTGATAGAATAAGATCAGTACGTGTACAGTCTTCATTACTTTCTTACATCGCTACGGAACTTTTATGATATAGATTACAAGTTTCTAACGCTACGGAACAACTCATTACTTTACAAATTTCTAGCTTTTATTATTTTTATTTACATTACAGTTTGCAATCCTTTGAGAAAACAGTTAATAAAGTTGATTTCTTTCCCTTCTTGTGTTTTTTTATTTAATGTAGTAATTTTTTTTAGTGCAGAAATTTCCCAGTTTCTCTCTTCTTTACTGATTCTATTTCCATTTTATATGCACTTATAATGTTTTTTTAAATTAAAACAAAATTTTAATATTTATGGAATTTCTATACAAAATTTCATTATATAATTATGGAAATTACATGGTACATGTATTCATTTGAAACACAAACTGATAGTTCAATTATAATCAACGTCATATTACTGTATTATTGGATTAGATTTTTTCATTTTATTACTATACTTTTTTATTGTATAAATTTTTTTTCTCTCTTTTGTTTAAATATTTATTTAAAACAGCAGATACTTTTTTGTTTTTGTTCATGTTATGTTAATGAATGAATAGATTAATTTAAAATAACTACATACAGCCGATTACACCAGTTGAACTATTTTAATAATTATACGTCAATCTTAAATAATGATCACAAATTAACATAGTATATTCTGCATATGTCGTTGCTTACGAGAGCAAATTTATAAAAGCTATGTTTTTTTAAAAATAAGTATTAAAATAGTAGCTATAATTTCTTCTATACATAATGTATTTATTGAATATTTAAAAATAATATTTAAAATGTTTACCAAGTATTGTTTTATTATTATACCAAAAGTTATATTGGTATATTTGAAGGAAAAATTTTAGCGATCCAATTTGTTCGGTATAGAAATGTGTATCCTGATCAATATAAAAAAAATGTTAAGTTACAGACGTAATTAAACTAATTAAAACACGTTTTATAATAGTGTACACGTTTTCTTACAGTCAATAATTTACGTGGAAGTTATTTACTTACCATTATCTAATTTATTTTTAAGTTCATTTATGGCAACTAAAGTCTCAAACCGTCGTTAATTGAATGTTATAAGAATTATTTTTTAAAAATTCATGAATTAAGATTATAGAAAAAAGGTGAATTTCTTTATAATAATGATTTAGGCTATGTTATATTATATATAAATAATAATTCTTGTTACTGCAGGTTGATGTAGATTATAATGATATGCAACATACTTACAATCTATTTGAGAGAGTAACTGTATAAAATGGTGAAACTTTCTGATAAAACTTTCTGCCTGCAGGCGTTGATTTTATTGGTGGTTTGTCTGAGTGCAACTGTAGAGTCACAGTCGACGACAGGGAAAGTCAAGCATCCTTCAAAGAAACGTAACGACAAACACCAACAACAGAATCGTAGAATAACGGTATCTACACAACAAAAAATACCGAAAGAACAGATCCAACAATTACAGCAGCAACATCGGCAACAAATATTGGATAAATTAAGGTCGTACTTAAAACAAGATCAACTCTCATCACAATCTATGAAAAACGAAAATACATCTCCTTCTCCACGTCACCTATCAAATCCTTTAGTACTAAGTCCAGAGAATCTTAATTCGCAAGACTTTAATCCAGCGCTTTCAATAGCTCTTCCGCCGAAAGAGATCCTCGTCAAAGAAAATCCACGAGGTAATTTTAAGTTTATTTGTATATACATTTATTAATGACATAAAATAATAATTTTTTAATTAAAACATCACGATAGTATTTATTATTCACGTTGGTATTTGATAGAAAATATTACATTGTACGTACACAAAATCGACAAAAAATAAATAAATAGATCAAAATTAGAAAAAATTCGCAGATGCAATGTAATTAATAAACAAAAACTTTATTAAATTATCTATATTTGAACTAACATTAAGCAGTCACTGTCCCAGCGGCTGATGACGTAACGATAACAACGAAATGAAAGTAATGAAATAGAACAGTTTTCCGTTCAGCCAGACCATAGAGGCACTTAATTGAAACGGGTAAGGCAAACAAAGAATATTATTCCTTAGCAATTTTGAAAAATCACTGATCGTATTACCCAATAAATTGACCGCCAAATAATTCGGGTGCGTTCCAAACGATTTTGATACCGTAGGCTGACCAAAGAGATTTCTTGCAGAACGGTTCTCAACTTATGATCATTATATATGAGGCTATTGCTTATGTATCAGGGTATGTTTATCATTTTTCGCAATTTTTTTATCTGCTAGTGTTCAAGTATGTTATTACTTGCACGCTGTACCCCACAATTCAAGCCAGTAAGCCCAAACAGGCTTCAAAACCGATTTATAAATCAATAATTTACTTTCTACCGAAAGTCGAGATCTATCAGCCAATACATTAAACTTGAATTCCAACTGTTTCCGGTTAGATTTGATATGTTTCGCCCAATCAAAAACTAAATATAGGATGCTGTTGAGATGAATTTCGTTACTTCCAATATACGTGAAATTTTTAAAAAATTAAACATAATAAAATAAAATTCAAATAAGTGAGTTCAATAAGTTTTAAGGTTAAAAGTTATAAGTGTCAAATGACTTCACATAGTGATGCACTGAAGAAAAAAGAAACTGACTGTAAATATAGTGCAATCCCAGTATTTTTAGTAACACGGTTTTTATTTTTATAAAAAAAATTATAGAAAATAAAATGTCAATATCAAGAAATCCTAAATATACTCGATTTTAATGAATCTCTTAAACCTGGCATTCTTGGTTCTTTATCGGAAAACTGAAGATATTAAATTGCCTTATAAACTAAAATCTGGTGAAGAGACATGTATCTGAAATATTTCTATTTCATGTACATCTGAAACTATCTATTTTTTTTTTTTTTTTCATTTATAACGTGTAAAAGGAAAGAGACAAAAATGATAACCATTTATAAGCAAAGTTTTAAAAATGTGATTATCATATGGCATTCGTTACTTAACGGTCATTAGATTTTTAAAAGTAAAGTAAACTTAAAATAGTGTAAACTACTAACTTTTTTTAGTTAAATCTTCTAAATAATAGATACTCGTACAATACGTGCAAACGATTTTCTATTAACATCATTCAGTTCTGGCTAACCTTTCATTAGAAAACCAATTTTCTGCCACTACGAAAAGAAGTAGTATGTAGTATTTAGCTTTTCTTCTTTAGTATATAACTTTAAAATTAATTATAAAATTCTTCCACTAACTGCTTTTATTTTTTTTTCTTGAATACTATTGCAGAGGTTACTTAAGAATAAATGAAGAAATTATAAATTTAAAATTATGAGCGATGTCTATTATCTTTATTCCTGAATTAGAATAAATTATTCTGCTGCCAGTACAATTTGTTGATGTTAATAAAACAATTTTTTTGTATCACACATAAATAAATTTTTAAATGTAAAATGTATTATTTATTAATGAATTTTTGATTAGCCTAGGCTATTACTCACACAAACGAAGATTATTTTGGCTTTAAAATTTTTGTAATGAAAATATACCCATTATTCATCTTTTAATAAATTATACCTGCGCACCTTGTAAAATCTTTAAATATCAATCCGCCCTAAAAAGCGTTAACTTGAAGATATAATGCAAAATAAATAATATAGTGTTAAAAAATCAAGGTGATATCGCTTCTGGAACTATGAACAAATCAAAATTACAGTACTTTAAATTCAATGGTAACTACTATTATAAAAGATTATCAATAGCCTCACCTTTAACAGGCATAATGCCAGAGTTATTTTTACAATACATGAAAGAAATGATAATAACCTGTATCATAAATATTTAAAAAAAATATCGATTAAAAATTTTGGTAATATTCTGGTAATGTCCAA
This sequence comes from Lycorma delicatula, assembly GCF_047948215.1. Lineage (NCBI taxonomy): Eukaryota > Metazoa > Arthropoda > Insecta > Hemiptera > Fulgoridae > Lycorma > Lycorma delicatula. The sequence continues at coordinate 67,124,854 of NC_134456.1, read as the reverse complement.
TAAATAAATCAATTTAAACTACGTCACATTAACTGAATACTAAATATTTCCCTAAAATGATTACCTATTTTTAGTTCCTTGTACGAAGTAAAGGAAGTATTGTGATCGCAAAAAATGTCGGTTTTCATATTTTAACAGAAATATCCATTTTGACTATTAATGTATCCATTTTGACTAGTTTTGGGCATGATCTCTGTACGTACGTATACATCTCCCATAACTAAAAAACGATTACCCGTAGGATGATTAAATTTTGGCACGTCCCCTTTTGATTGCGATCGACATAACAAAAGTATCCAAAAAACCCAAAAATCCAGAAAAATTTGGATTTGGGATTTTTTCCTTAGTGCAGTAATAAGCCATCATTGAGAGCTTTTCAACGATATATCATGTGGTATTTATTCCAATGTTATAGACAAATAAAATTTTAATTAATGAAATATTTGGAGCTTACAAAGGGAAGGCTTTAAATTTTTTTTTAACTAAATATATTGATTTATTAATAATTAACCTCTGTAAAATAACTTTTTACAATAAATAATAATTAAGTAACAAAAATAAAAAAAAATTGAAAAATATCAGGAATTATTAATGAAATAAAATTTGATGTACTTTATTTTATAAAAAAATGTGTAATATAATTTAATAGGCGTACAAGGTAGTCATTTGGTGTCCACATCAATTTTTTTGAAATATAAAGAAAAGAAAAAGTTTAGTTTTTAAATAACAACATAAAAAGGCAAAAATAAGTTAAAACTGCACTTTTTTTGAAAATCAATTTTTCTTGTCCTTCAAATCTTCAAATAGTCACATTACCAAAAACTAACTACATACTAAAGTATTATTAATACAACCTAAACTATAATCTTGATAAACATCAGTATATCCCAACTTTAAAAAAAAAATAAAAATAAAAAAAAATGTATTTTTGTTTACGTTATAAATCTAACACGGATAAACCATTTTAAAAATCATTTAACTAACTAAAAAACTGATTTTTATTTAAAAAGTATAATTAATTTAATTAATGTTAAAAACAAACATCTAATTATAATATTAATAATAAAGCATGTGTCTATAACAATGAATGCAGACAGAAAAACTGTAAAAAACAGTCTGCAAAGGAATGACAAACGGAAATTTTGTAAAACATTTTCAGCGACTATATTTACAAGCATTTAAACAAACAAAAATCAAATTACACTGGTATTATTAGAGAAAACAAATATTAATTTTTAAGTCTAAAAACATGTCAATTTTAGAAATGAATGATAACTTATTTAAAATCCGCACTCTACCAAAACGTTTACGTAATAAAAAAATCTGATGTGGTCATCACATGACTTCCTTCTACACCTATTAAATTACATATACACATTGTTTTTTTAAATGGAAAGTATATAGAATTTTATTTTATTAATAACTTCTGATGTTTTTTCAATATTTTTTTTTTTTTTTTACTGTAATTATTGGATTATAATTTACCGTAATTTTTTTTACAATCAGAAGTTAATAATTATTAATAAATCAATATATTTAAATTTAAAAAAAGTTAAAAAAAGAAAGTGAAGTCTAATATCCTTGTAAGGTCCAAATATATTAATTAAAATTTTATTTGGCTATAACTCTGGATCCAATGAAAGTAGTCAAATGGATTCAGGGATGATCAAAATTAATATTTCCGTTAAAATCTGAAAACCGAAATGTTTCGCGATCACAATACTTCCTTTACTTCGTAGAAGGAAGTAAAAACCAATAATATACATATACGAGTGTAAATGTATTTTGAAAATCCGATTGGGAGGAGATACAACTTTCAGTTCAAAGTGTAAACTTCGGCTTAAAACTATCACACAAATCACTTGGCTGTAAACCTACAAGACAATATGGATGACAAAAGAAAGTTGTCCCAACTGTACACTCTAGATCTACGTGTCCCTATAGTGTTTTAATGTTTCTATAATAAATTCGGATATGAGTACTGTGCTACATCTATTCGACTCTTAATTTCAAACCTGTTATTTATATACTCTTCTTCTTTTTTTTTAAATTGGTTCATAATTTTTTTTTTTTACTTCTACTCATTATGTTATACGTATTTTGCTTTGTATTGTTCTACTGACATTGAGTGTCATTCATAAATGCTAACTGTATCTGTTTGGCATAAACATTTTTTATTATACTAGCGTTTAATTATGAGAAGTAATTGCTGAGAAATAATTATCATGTGATTTGGAATGTGATTCAATTTACTAAAAGTTTCTTTAGATGTAAACAATTGTAAATAAGCTTTGAATCAATAAAACAAACAAAAAATGAAGAATTTACAATAATTAATTATTTGTTATAGTTTTTAGTTTTTAAAATTTTAATATAAAAGTTTACTACTATTCAAATTACTACCGTGATTTTTACCAAAGTTACTATCATACAAATATTTTTAGATAAAATTATATTTCCTTACAATTTTAAAGATAAACAAGACGAATTTAATTTTAAATTATTTTCTTTAAATTTTTATGTATGTTTTACCAAAAGATGGTGTGTTCTTTTTATCAACTGTCACTATAATTAAACATTGAGTAACTGGTTTATAACTACAATTTAAAATCTAAATATTTTTGGATTTTGGGCTTTTTTTGACACTTTTGTTTCAGTCGATTACAATCAAAAGGGGAGGTGCACAACTACGTGTTATTATGACAGTCTTTTACTTCGTACAAGGAAGTAAGGAAGTTAAATTTATCTTTAATCTTACATCTTTTACTGAATCTTTCACAATTTCATGGAAGATTTTAAAAATAAGCTAGAAAATAAGTATTTACTAAAAATAAATTTATTAAAATCAACATTGATATTCAATGTTACAATTGCTGCATAACAAACATTGATATTCCAGACTCTTTATTTTGCTCGCGGTTATAACTAAAAAATATCTTATTAAAAATAACAATCCAAGAAAAGAGAATGTTTGAAGAAAAAGTATATCAAAATGAAAGAAAAAATATCCCTTTGGGTATATGAACTAATAAATAACATAAAAACACAGGTAATACAGGTTGAAATATTTGTACCAAAAAAAAAAAAACATAGAATGTGAACGTATAATGATCTCGTTAACAACATTTCAGTTTGAATATTAGGTAAAAAAATAAATAATATATTGGAACAGTGGAATTAGTGTTTTATTTTAATAAAAAGATCATTGATAGATAGTATTATCTCTTAACCTATAGATTAACCTATTAAACTAGCTAACAAAAACTAATTAATGAGAATTTAAAGATTCAGACATTTGCATAATTACTGATTGAATTGGAGGTAAATTAATGCAACTGTGTAGATTGAAGTACTGTAATCGCGAACAATTTCGATTTTAAGATTTACCAAAAATGTCCATTTAGTCAAAATGGACATTTTGACCAAATGGACCAAATCCATCAATCCAGTTTGATTTGTTTAGAGTTGATGTCTGTACGTACGTGTGTATCTCGCATAACTCAAAAACGATTAGCCATAGGATGTTGACATTTTGGATTTAGTACTGTTGTAATATTCAGTTGTACACCTCCCCTTTTGATTGCAATCGACTTAACCAAAAAATCCCAAAATCCAGAAAGATTTGGATTTTAGACTTTTACGGAACTGCAGTAATAATCCCTCATTGAGAGCTTTTCGACGATATATCATACGTGGTACTTATTTTCATTGGTACCAGTGTTATAACCAACCAAATTTTAATTAATGAAATATTTGGATCTTACAAAGGAAAGGTACATCGGTTCTAATCAGATTTCATTCCCTTTTTTGTTCTTTAACTTATTTTTTTTAAATTTAAATATATTGATTTGTTAATAAATATTAACTTTTCATTGTAGAAAAGTGTTACGATAAATAATAATCCAATAACAAAAAAAAAATATATTTATAAAATATCAGAAGTTATTAATGAAATAAAATTTGATGTACTTCTCATTTAATAAAAATATATATATGTAATTTAGTAGGCGTATAAGGAATTCATTTGATGTCCATATCTGATTTTTTTATAAAACGTTTAGGTTAGGTTAGTAAAATGTTTATATTAACTTAATAACCGTTTTAAATATTTATAGATTATATTAGCAGGTGATTTCTTTCTATACGAAGTCATGTTGATTATCGTCATTATAATTGCAATTTAATTTAATTTAAAGATAAAATTTTCTTTAAATAAATAATACTTTTAGTAATTTATTGGATATTTCTGCTTGTGAAAAATTTTCATTATTTTCAGTTGTTTTTTTCATCTCTTGAATCACTACTGTTATAAAATTTGTTAACGTTTACATCAGGTGAATGCAGAACTATTGTGATGATAGAAACAATTATACCATTGTCAGTATACAATTTGTTATTTAGACATTGTTCATTTAGACAATTTGTTATTTTGATTTTTTTTTTATGTATTGTTTCAACAGTATATATCTTCAACTATACTCTGTCTTCATCTATATATAGTATGTAGTATAACTATATATTTACCATACGTCAATCAGGCCGTCAGGATATACTCGTATGAATGTTACTCGGTTTTATTAAGTTTTAATTTTCATAAAATTTTTAATTATTGAAAAGGTACATTTTACAGGTTGTATCTTATTTATGCGTATACTATTTCTTATTGCAATTATATTTTAAGAGTAAATTTGTATTTAATTCTTGCAAAACATATATGATTCACCAGTAACTTTGAAAAGCAAATAATCAAAGCGTTACATAGCAGTTAGTTATATTTTTAATGAAGCAACTTTTTTAAAATATTTGAGAACAAATTTTACAAAAAAAGGGGGACAATGTTAGCTTGCGAATCGTAAAATATAATGGTGTAGGTTGTTCTATGCACTAACGATATACGTCATGAAATGAAGGTCCGTTCTATTGACTGTTGATATAGTAGAGATTGAAAATAACATTTTCTAAATTCTTCAGTATAATCTATTAACGTTTTTCAAGTGGTATCTTTATATCTCAGTTATACAATTTAAAGTATCCATAAATTTATTTTTTTATATTTATTTATCTCAAACGTAGAAATAATTTTTGAAAATTTTGTCTGTTTATTAATCTGCGAATAAGAAAATAGGTTGAATGAAATCTTTCCCTTAGAAATGGTTATTTATCAGAAGGATAACATATTGTATAATATTTAAAAGTTGTTTATAGCGTTGTTCCATTCTAATTCAAAATCGAATTATTGTCAATGTCTCATTCCAAACACCTCTTGTCTAAAGTTTTTGTTGTTGAAATTTTGACCCAGGCTTCAATTATCTTCTAACGTAAAATGTTTATATATATATATATATATATATATATTTATTTATTTATTTGTTTATTCTTATTTTGAATTCTATAAAGAAAAAACGTATTGTATTAAAAAAATTTAAACAATTATGAAATTTTAAGTAATGTTATCTCTTATCGGGCTCTTCTCGGTCTCGTGATAAAATTGAGATTCATTTAAATTTTAAATCTTAATTTATTCAGTAAATTTAAATAAAAAAAAAAATTTATAACAACTTCTAACTTAAAAAATATTTTTTTAGTTTTGTGTGTACAGTGAAAAAAATGTAGTTTTAGAAACCATTACGTTAAAATGTAAAGAGAAGATTAATTTTGCGAAAACAAACACATACAAACATATTTACATCAAAATGAAATGTATGAATTTATAAATAACGAAAATAATACAGTAATCAATGATAACAACAGCTTTACACTTTGCTTTTACGACCTTTAATGAAGACCGTTCCATTTAAAACAACAGTATTAACCCGATACAAAAGTTTTCGCTCTAACAAAACCCTACTGAATCCTCCATTAGCCAACATCTAAAACATAAAGTTTTCAATCAGCAAGTTCATTCGTGTTGCTAATATAAACAATGGAATTGTTGTAAATAAATTACTGAATTGTACTTAATGCAATAATATTATGGAAGAATAAATTACATAAATTTTACCCATATCCGTAAATATAAATTTCAAGTTGAATCAAACTTTGTACCGCTAAACTTTTATTCCTTTAAAAATATAAAATATTATAATTTTAGCTAAGAATTGTGGGCTAAACCAATATCCATAACATATTGGTTACTTTACATTATCTACACCAATTTTTCTTAGGAATGTGATATATGTAAAGCGTCAAAGGTAAAAGTGGAGCTAGTTACAGTTTTTTTTCTTTAAGAGTAATGATATACATTAACTACATCTAGAACAGCTGGTAAGCAAGCTATAGGTGTTACTTGTATTGAATATTTATTATTACAGCATCAGTAGCCATCTCGTTGTTCTGAATAGTTGATTGGTTTGTTTACAGGCACACTGATTGTGGTTTGTTCTGTTTACGTCGACATTTATTGGTTTAGTTTCTTGTATACATGGGTTTCTTTCTAGGGTATTAATTTGATTGTTTTGTGTTATTTACATACTAATTTAGTGATTTTGTTTGATCTTTAATTTTGTTCATTTGTTCTTTTTTTTTGGAATGAATAGTGATCGTGAAAAGAAGGAAGGATAACATTCACCTGGATTTCATAGCCGGAAGGCAGTTTGAGCTGTGAAGGTGCGAAGGGCACACGAGTAGAAAACGGAACAGGAAGGGGCAGAATATAATAGACAATGTCGACAAAGGGAGAGGGAGGCGAGCCTCCCACTCCCTTTTTCCTCAGAAAGAGAGGAAGACTAAAGAGAAAGTAGCTTAGGACAAAAGGGATAAGGAAGTTCAGGAGATGTATTTGAGAGAGAAGGCTCAGCAGTTAAAGGAGACTCAAAAAAAAAATCATTACAAGATGTTTCAAGTTTGTTTGAGGAAGGCGAAAGAGGCGAAGAGTGGATGCCTTTCATGGGAAAAGTTTGGTTAATGTGGCGGCAAGTGTGTCTAGTCAGGCGTAACAGAAGTGGAAGTGGTTGGTAAAGGGGTCTTGATAAAGCCTCCTGCTTTTTCTTCGAAAGAGTCTTCGGGGCTCAAAAATGTAGACACTGTTGAGGTAGAGGAGACTGAGATTGTTGTTGATGTGACTGGTGGTGTCATTAAAAGTCAGGGAGGAAACGGGTAAAACCTACAGTAGAAACTAAGGATTCCCATTCTGATTCGGATGTTGAATTAATGGAGAAGTTGTTTGGTCCTGCTACTAGTCAGGCTAAGAAGATTTTTCCTCCGATGAAGGCGAAGAAGGTTGAGGCCGCAGTTTTAAGGAACGTAGAGGCGCAGTGGGCCTCTTCTGATATTATTTTGACTGATGTTGTGACTGAAATTACTAAGATGTTTAATGGACTCTGTGCTGAGGTTGAGGAGTTCGTTGTGAACTCCAAGAACGGTACGGAAAAGAGTTTAGTTTACGTTCTCTCTCGACTGCAAAAGCTGCGGTTCTTGCATCTACTGACAGTCAAGAGGATACAAAGACTTCAAGGAAATATAGAAGGATTTATGGCAGGGAAGGATGAGCGGGAGCGAGCCATTTTGTTGCCGTCTTCCAAGAATTTGGTCTCAGAAGTGGTGCAAACGTGAAAGTCAAAGTCATGTTAATCGATAAAGGCGTTGGCTCTGCGTCTTTTAAGAGTGAGGTGATGAAGAACTTGAAAATCACGAAGATGGGTCTACCAATCGTTAGTATGAGAGATAATCCGAAGGTTGTGATAATTGTAGCAAATAACTGTGAGTCAGAGCGTAACATTAGGAGCAATGAGGGTATAAATGAAAATTCAACAAGAACTGTAGCAACGAACATTTTGTGGCCCAGGATGATTGTTTATGGTGTTCCGCGGGATATTGGTGAAGAAGTGTTTGTGGATGCGGTCCGTGCACAAAATACGGATCACTCTATGGAGGATTTTAAGAATTTGTTCGAAGTGATATTTCGTGTAATAACGTTGTTCATTGTGTAGTGGAATGTGATAAGCGGTGACGTACAGTATTTTTAAAGAAAGGGAGGTTATTTATCGACTTTTAGCCGTGTAAAGGAAAGTTTTATTTGAACGTGAGTCGATGTTCACGGTGTTTAGGATTTTAACATGAGGCTAAAGTGTGCAGGGAAAAAGAGCTTTGTTCTTACTGGCGCAAAGAAGTTCACTATGCCAAAGATTGTCTGTTTAGGATGGGTGGGAGTTTGCCTACCTGTGTGAATTGCTTTCGTATTGGAAACCAGCCCAACACGATTGTTGGTCAGAGGAATGTCCAGCATACAAGCGTGCGAGGGACCTATTAAGAAACAGGATTGATATTTAGGCAGTTTCAGTAGGGTTGGTATTTTTGTAGTTTCAATGTTCTTTGTTTTGTTAGGTTTTCAGCACAAGAAGATTGGGGAAGCGCCCCATCGTGGTGGAAGTATACATTGCATCTCTGTGCTAAAGAAATATCTTCAAGCAGCTACGGAAATTTTTCTTGAAGAAAGTAAAAGTAAACCTCAGCATTTAAGTTAATATGAACGTTCCAAACAGCTGATTGTTAAAAGAGCCGCACCGTACATTGACGCTAAATCGGTATTGAAAACTGCCTTCCACCGTTTCCTGAGGATTTATTTTTGCTCACGTGTGCTCACTGATAAAATTGTTTACGCCATATCGAGTGAAAGTTGCCTTGTCGGTCAACAAAACATACTTGTAGAGTTGTTGATTTGTATTCCATCAGTTGCAGAACTCCAAACGAAGCGGATCGTCTCCTGGATGTAGATGTTGAACTGAATGTTTATGATAAAGATAACATTTTTTAAGATTAAGTGTCCTCCAAACCACTAAATTCGAAACTCCAATCCCCTTAGAAAGACGTCGTTTATTGACCCCTGGACTGCACTGAACTGCATCGATAATAATTTCATCTATAACAGCGTCGTTTTGGACGGATCGGTTGCAGCTGGTACGAATACTAGATAGTGATCTTGTTTCCCGAAAATTGGGAAAAATCACACTAATTGTTTTGGTATTTGGAATCCTGCGATTCGTAAAACGTATTTCACAGTCTACTGCTTTGGACGAGGCATTTTGATTTCACACACAAAATTAATACCATAACAGAATTATTTAGACACTAATATAGTATTGCATATTGATCAGCTGTTTTTTTAATTTTATTAGCAACTTTGACACAACAATTTTTCACATAATTTATTTTATTTGTCATTAATAAAAATATTATCTAAGGGATTTTTGTTTATTTATATTTTACAATTGTTGTGTATTTCTAGTTTTTTACATTTTTTACCGCAATTTTTAACAGTAAATTTTGTTTTTACAAACTTTTCACATTACCAGAAAATAATTTGGTTTTTCTTTACATCACATATAAAGTACTTTTCTGACAAATTTTAATTTATTTAAAATTGAATTTTGAATTCATTAAACTCAATTTAAATTCTAATTTAAAATTAAATTTTCTAAACGTTTTGTTTAAAATTTTTATGTGTTTATTACCAATTTAACAAATTTTATTGTACGTCAAACAAACAACAGCCTATTTTACACCGATTTATTGATTTTTACCTGATCTGGGACCTATTTTATTCAATTTTTCAGGTTAAAAATCATAATAAGTCACTAATTCTAACTCTTAATTAATTTCCTAAAAATTTCAGTACCACCTCATTTCACCGGCGTACCTGAAATCTGAGTGAAATCTTTCACTAGCCGTTAACACGCAAACGAAGAATTTCAGGATATACGTTTGTAGATACTCTTTTCTTATTTTATAAGTAGAATATGTTATAAAAAACCCGGGAGAAATTCGTGTTACGTGTTGTATATGAATATATATATATATATATATATATTGTGGGTATTTTTTGTTTACAGAGCAGAAGGCTTCATCTGATCTACAGAGACGTCAAACACCATACCATGTGTCTATAGCAGCGTTACTTGATGATGCCTTAGACGTAACAGCAGTACAGAAAGAGTCTTCAAGAGCAGCAAAGGCTCACGTTTTGTATAACCAACCACAAACTTCTGTTTATCGGTATAGGCCACCAGTATTACCAGAAGTTACATTTTTGCACAAACCACCGCAATCTGATTTAAAAGCTGGTAAAACAACCATTGATGATTTAACATTAGCAATAGCTAAAAAGCCGGTTACACTGAATAAACAACATACTACACGTAACGTTGACACCGAAGAAGAGGTAACTTGATTTTATTAATTTAATTGTATACAGACAAAAAATTTCATGTGCTTTATTTATCTCCAGTTTGTCTTTTCTTTGAAAAATCACGTCTTACACAAGTAAGAAGTGAAGAATTGAGAACCACAACCATTTTTAAACCCTAGGTTAGGCTTTATTGCAGCTATCTGATAGAAAACAACACACACTTCTAAAGGAAGAATGGTATGACTCCATGATTTATCTCTATTTCTAGATGCATGACTTTGCACTGTTCAGTTGTTTAGTCAAAACCGACATTTAACTTCGGTGAAGAAGTCAAAGAAAAATTAAAAGTGAATAGTAAATATGGTTGAAGTAGATACTGAGATAGTAGATCTCCCCTTAGTTGAAAATAAGTTAATTGGAACACCAAGGGACACCGAAAAACGAGAAGAACAATCTCACGTAAAGAAATATTTCAAATACACCGTCAGTTAGTAAGAGTCTACCTCAGTTTTAGCCACAGCCACAATTATTTACGCAAAATGTTATGTAAATATCTTCAGATGAAAAAGTATAAATATATTAGTATAGTATAGTATAGTATAAATAAATTACGCCAAAAGCTGATCACCTAGAAGTTTTTTCCACTAAAGAATTAATGGATGGATTAAATTACTTGAATTTCTAAAATTTTCTTTTCATTTACGTTTAGTTTCTCTTTATAATAATAATAGTCATGAAAAGTGATCTACTAAGCCGGTTTTTATTAAATAACTTTCTGCCATATATAGTAAGACCATTTTTTTTTTGAAGAAGGAAACAGTACAAAAAAAACGAAAAACCACACTCATTGTAACTTGGGAATTTATGAAAACTAAACTGAAACGAAAACTGTTTGTGAAAGAACTCTATAAAATTTAGTGAATACATTTCTAAATATTTTTCAATCGAGATATGTAATTTAAATCACTTAAAAAAATATTATGAAGAAACAGCAGTTATACAGTTTTCATTGTTTTATAAGAAAAACCAGTTTGCTTTTTTTGGAAAAAAAATTGGTTTTTTCACCTGTTCAAAAACTTTAAATATTGTGAGGTAATTTTCAAGTTAAGTTGATTTTTATACAATTTTTAAAATCAAGCACAGAAAAAAGAATAAAATTCTATGTTTTACGAAGATTTATTTTGAAAATTTTGTTTTATAAACGGTCAAAGAAAATCAATTCATAATTAGTAGGTATTTAAGACAACTAACCTTAAATTGTTTGTTTTATATCATAATTTTCTGGTGTTCAACGTAAATAGATACGTAAACAATTTTTTTTAAAGAAGTAAGTCAACGTAACTAAACAAAATTTATTAAGCAAGATGTAAAATATTTTATAAAACATAGTTACCTTGAGTAATTAAATCTATCCGAGGGAGAAAAATGTTATTTTTATGAATAAAAGCTTTAAAAATATACGAGTAAAAGCTTTATAACATATAAAAGCTTTTAATTATACTAAAAAAAAGCTCATGGAAGAGAATTACTTTTAATTATACGGACCAGTAAGTGTTCTACTAAATCTGCTCTTCATGCGCTTTAAAGCACTCAGTTATATATTTTTTTAAATGACATAAAAGTATGAAATATGATCAGCTATGGCCGCTATGATAGAACTAATCTTTATTTGATACTATAAATACTCGTAACGTAGAAAATGTATAAATTTTATTTTACGGTTCTCATTTTAAATGTTTAAAAGACTTTGTATTAAAAGAAAAAAAAAGATAAACATTTTTTCTTGTAAAAGAATAATTCATTTAAATATTAGTCAAAGTCAATGATTAACTCTTCTTATTAAAGCTTTTACATAATTGCCCTTAAAATTTACAAGACACTTCGTCATTTAAATACATCTTATGAGTATAATTAACTAACCAGTAATTTTTACTTTCTACCGTTTGTTTTTTTATTTTATTTTATTTACTTTCATTACAAAGAATATGCTATAAATATCACAACAGTAAAATTATTATTAATTATAATTTAAAAATTGTTTTATTCAGTTAGTACTCCTGACTTGATTTCAGGGAAATACATTTTATGGTCTTTACATAATTTATATTTTCTACCTAAAGTAAACAATCAAATCTTCTTAAAAACACAATTTATGTTTAATTACCTAAGTTTTTTTGCTAAATTCGTTTTTTTATATCACTTTACATATTGAAGCTAAACGTAAGATCTACGATAGATTATCATTTGAAACAGGATTACCCAATGATAATTCTTAACGAGTACAAAAATAATTACTATGAATAGATACAAGAAAACTAGTAACTCTAAAATAACTTAAAAATATTTATTAGCGTCTAAGAACTCTTACACGTATATTAATGAGTTCATAAAATTCACACAGATGCTATTCAGCATAGGTAACACCTTTCAAAGGTTAATATAATTTTCCACACCAGACTGTAGAAATATTAATCAAACTTTAATACGCAAGAAGGGATATAAAATGACACATAAATTATAAGTTAATTATCGATAAATATCAGAAATATAGTTAAATGCAGAATTAATACGTAACTTCACACCAACTTCATAACCAAGTCGGGTAGATAAATAAAATAACAATAAATATAACATAACTCTAAGATAACCACAGATAAATAATAAACGTAACTATCCATAAATTTGAATAACCGAAAATAAAAAAAACAATTGTAAGAAGTGGTACTCCATCATCATAACGGTCCATCAATCAGATCAAGCACAGCCTCCTAACATTCACACTATTTAGTAAATTCAAAGGTAGATTATGATTAACATGATTCTCCAGTCTGGGCTCGAATCTCAAAAGTAAACTTTGAATTTCTTCACAATCTTATGGAATTCCTATGTCATCGAGTATCTCAGAATTCCTAGCCAACTACGGTGCTTGTGTTATATTCGATAGTATATTTATTTTGGAACCGTTGAGTGATCTCCAGATTGCTGACAACTGTTGCAGAGTTCAATTCCGTAAGACCATACCGGCTTCAAGAGAGCCTTATATAGCAGAACCTTGTTAGACAAAGAAAGTTGACATCCCTTACCCAATCAAATACATCCTTTTAAACTTAACGTCAAACAACTTCCTTTTCTCCCTACCTTACCTTACTGCATTAAGTATTCAAACACTGTTTAAATGAACTTCAGGACAGTTTTCTCTTTTCATTAAGAACGTTACGTTGCTGGGCTTTGCCGAATTTACCAGTATTCTCAATTTACGTAATTAACTTAGTTAAGATGTAATTGATCAGTACAATACTGGTCGGGATGTTTGTTTGAGCCGCTTCAAATTTAAAACGGCTGAACCTACCTCCGCAGAATATAGATCACACTAAATTAAAAGAAACATCACATCCCACAAATGTACTTACGTATATGACGATTCAAAGAAAATGAATGCGAAAGTTTGACAAGATTTTCTTTCATTACGCAAAAATATGAAATTGAGTCAAAAAACAATTTGAAAGAAGAGTTTATTTGAAACGATATATTTGTACACTCCTATAATATACTCATGAATATATATTCATGAAGCATACCTATAAAAATGTTCATATAACATACCACAAAACTGTTTGTTTTTATATCACGGCTAGCTCATTTTCTGATCTAAGAGAAAATGAAGGTTTAGTGTCTTAGGGCCCAAATTAAGGAGCATAATTGGTAGTTTCATATGTATTTTTGACCAAAAAATTAAAAAAACAAAACCAGGACCTGGAACTATATCTCTAGTATTTTTTGAGAAAAAATAACGAATTGGAAACCTTTTTAAAAATTACCATAAATTAGCTTTTTTAGACTCACAATAAGTAAATAATACTTTCTAATAGAATTTATAAATAATGTATTCAGAGAATGAAGTTGTAAATAAAATTTCAGAGATTTAATTTTATTTAAATCAAAACAATAAAATGTTGCAGAAAATCTTCTTTAATTCTTTTTCATGATAAAATAAATAACGACTACAAATAAAAAGTCACTTCTAAAACAAATTATCTGAAAAATTCTTTATTTCGCATATTGCCAATAACAGTTAGAGTTAGCAAAGAGTAATAACAGTTGCCAAAAATTAGAGAGAAATATTTCGTTAACCGAAATATTTCTCTCTAATTTTTAAAAACATCAAAGTTAGTAATTATCCAAATAAAATACAAAAATTCATTGTTGTTTAACTGTTATTGGCAATATGCGAAATAAAGAATTTTTCAGATAATTTGTTTTAGAAGTGACTTTTTATTTGTATTTTGTATTTTTTTGACTCAATTTCATATTTTTGCGTAATGAAAGAAAATCTTGTCAAACTTTCGCATTCATTTTCTTTGAATCGTCATATACGTAAGTACATTTGTGGGATGTGATGTTTCTTTTAATTTAGTGTGATCTATATTCTGCGGAGGTAGGTTCAGCCGTTTTAAATTTGAAGCGGCTCAAACAAACATCCCGACCAGTATTGTACTGATCAATTACATCTTAACTAAGTTAATTACGTAAATTGAGAATACTGGTAAATTCGGCAAAGCCCAGCAACGTAACGTTCTTAATGAAAAGAGAAAACTGTCCTGAAGTTCATTTAAACAGTGTTTGAATACTTAATGCAGTAAGGTAAGGTAGGGAGAAAAGGAAGTTGTTTGACGTTAAGTTTAAAAGGATGTATTTGATTGGGTAAGGGATGTCAACTTTCTTTGTCTAACAAGGTTCTGCTATATAAGGCTCTCTTGAAGCCGGTATGGTCTTACGGAATTGAACTCTGCAACAGTTGTCAGCAATCTGGAGATCACTCAACGGTTCCAAAATAAATATACTATCGAATATAACACAAGCACCGTAGTTGGCTAGGAATTCTGAGATACTCGATGACATAGGAATTCCATAAGATTGTGAAGAAATTCAAAGTTTACTTTTGAGATTCGAGCCCAGACTGGAGAATCATGTTAATCATAATCTACCTTTGAATTTACTAAATAGTGTGAACGTTAGGAGGCTGTGCTTGATCTGATTGATGGACCGTTATGATGATGGAGTACCACTTCTTACAATTGTTTTTTTTATTTTCGGTTATTCAAATTTATGGATAGTTACGTTTATTATTTATCTGTGGTTATCTTAGAGTTATGTTATATTTATTGTTATTTTATTTATCTACCCGACTTGGTAATGAAGTTGGTGTGAAGTTACGTATTAATTCTGCATTTAACTATATTTCTGATATTTATCGATAATTAACTTATAATTTATGTGTCATTTTATATCCCTTCTTGCGTATTAAAGTTTGATTAATATTTCTACAGTCTGGTGTGGAAAATTATATTAACCTTTGAAAGGTGTTACCTATGCTGAATAGCATCTGTGTGAATTTTATGAACTCATTAATATACGTGTAAGAGTTCTTAGACGCTAATAAATATTTTTAAGTTATTTTAGAGTTACTAGTTTTCTTGTATCTATTCATAGTAATTATTTTTGTACTCGTTAAGAATTATCATTGGGTAATCCTGTTTCAAATGATAATCTATCGTAGATCTTACGTTTAGCTTCAATATGTAAAGTGATATAAAAAAACGAATTTAGCAAAAAAACTTAGGTAATTAAACATAAATTGTGTTTTTAAGAAGATTTGATTGTTTACTTTAGGTAGAAAATATAAATTATGTAAAGACCATAAAATGTATTTCCCTGAAATCAAGTCAGGAGTACTAACTGAATAAAACAATTTTTAAATTATAATTAATAATAATTTTACTGTTGTGATATTTATAGCATATTCTTTGTAATGAAAGTAAATAAAATAAAATAAAAAAACAAACGGTAGAAAGTAAAAATTACTGGTTAGTTAATTATACTCATAAGATGTATTTAAATGACGAAGTGTCTTGTAATTGAAATAGAATATATTCTGTGACAAGTGTATAAGAAGTTATTTGCTTATATTAAGTTCCCAAAACAACTTCATATGTATTACTGTGCTATTGTGAATTTGTATAAATATATTTATAATTATCTATTGGAAATAAAAATACATCAATAAACTGTTTGAATAGAAACATTTAGATAAATCTATACAGTAATATCATGAAGAATTTAGATGAACTATTTATTTTTTTAATTGATAAATGTAGTTAATTGAATTTATATTTAAAACGACTGAATTTTCTCTATAATGATATCAAATTCTTTACCTGTAAAAGAATATGTCACTAAGTTTAAATAGGCAAAGATCAGAAAACGAAGCATATTTTAAAATTCATGTAACTTTGTTTGGATTTAAGAATCCACTCGTACAAAATTGGTTTTTTCTTCCACTTCTATAAAAAACATTTTATTTTCTCTTAAGATAGATACTTAGATTTAATAAGTTAAATTATAAGTTGATTGTATTAAGCCGTATATCCGTACTATGGTTATTTGTTTTTGTAATATCCCTTTAAAAATTTGCAACGGATGACCAAAATAATTCCCGTTGATATACTGTTATTTAGTATTAACGTCCTCAAAGACATTTAGTCATCTTCGTTATCAAATTCACTTGCCTTTTATTTTGACAATTCTGAATAGTTCCAAAAACAAAACTAAAGAATATCTGTCCTACTTGTTTAAAAAACCAGTAATTTAAGTTTTTTCCTTTTATCTCCCTACCAACAAAGATAAATTTTTATTAACGATTTTTAGAGGGTTCACTTGAAATTTATTTTAAATTACGTTCATTAAATTCTTCCGATGTTGAATTTAGTTACTATCAAATGATTTTCTCTAAATAGGAAATGGTAAATATATTCGTACAAATAAAAACAGCATATATATTTTTAAAATTCCCTTTCTAATTAACTGTACTTGAATCCTTGCTTGATGAATTAATTTTAAATTATACGGTAGGAAGAAGATTGCATCTACCATTCACCATTTTAATTATTCTCAACTAGTAGTAAATAACTTATATCATACATGTAATTTAAACGAATTTTTACATACCTATTTCATTAAAATCGGCTTACATGAGAGGGAATAAACAAGCCGGTTTTTATGTGTATAGCCTTTTACCTGTTAAGAAATCGCTTTTCCGTCTCTCTAGAGTTCACTTTTCATATTATTAGCATATTTGACTAAATACACTTGTTGAAAGAAATTTTTTTTTAAATGTTTAAAAAATTAACTGTTTTTTTTTTGTTCTGACAAGAGATAGCTCGGGTGAATCCAAATATGTGAAATAATAGTTTTAGTAAATTAAAAACTAAAAATACATTATTAAAAGTATTATTTTTAGATCAGGTATCCAGAAGTAGTTTTTTGAGAAATTTATTTTTGCAATTGGTTGCTATAAGGATTGCGACCATAAGAAAAGTTTTTGGCAAAGAGTAACGTGTTAGGAACTCATCCAAAGATCGAACTCAAATATAATATTAATAGTACTACTGATCACCTCTCATGACAGAAACAAAGCAACTACAAAAACAAATATAGCAGATAACAAACAATAAAGTGAGACAAATAATTAAGTCACAAAACCCTAAAGTCACAAATATTAAAGTGATAAAAATCAAGAAAAAACAATAGAGTTACAAAACAATAATGATATTGAATTCTCAGAAAATAATCACACTACCGACTCAGGAGGTGGACTGGACGGATAGCCGCCTTTGAAGCCAAACTGGTGACCAGGTATTTACCCTAAAGTTGGTCATAATCTCCGAAGGAACAGCTTTCAATAGACCTTTGAAAGAACAGGATACAAGCTTATAGGATTGTATAAAGACAGATCATCTGCGGATTTATTCGGCTTCAAAACCATAATGACCTGAAATATCTTCCATTAAGGGAACTATGTAGTCCGAAGTATTGCATTGAACAGGTGGGTTATACAAAGCAATCCCAAACAAGGTAACATACACAGCATTTTATCAGTCACCAAATAAAATTCTGGAGCCTTCCTAGAACACTTCAATCAACCAGTCTCTCGCGATACTTTCGCAACCATAACGGGTCTGAACGGGAAGTATAGGAGAAGCGGGCTACCCAGAAATCCAAAGGCAGCATCTTCCGAATCGTGTGGCTTGAACACACTGCATAAGACTGCGGCAAACAATTCTGCCTTTTGGCTATCGCCGCAAGCTCATCCATCGGGCGACCTTATAGATGGGGACCTTACCGGCATCCTTTGAAACTCCTGTAGCCCTCCGCAACGAATGTTCACTTGCACCCAGGGAGTCAGTTTTCGACATAGTTCTATAACAGAGCTCTGTAACAGCTCCAGAAAGTAAGTTGTCCGCGACTGTCCTGTTTGTTAGTCAATAAATACTCACTGTAATTATCGAAAAATATAAATAAAAAATTATCCGTATCATGACGCTGAAGTTAGCTTCAAAAAAAAATAAATATATTATTGACTAGTAAACAAACTGCAACTATTCTCTCACAAAAAGTTTTCTTTATTTCCAAAAAAAAAAAATTAAATTCAAAGTTGTAAAATGGCTTCTTATTGATTTTTTTTAGTTGATAGTATCAGAGATAAGCAAACCCAACTGTTACATAATAATAAATAGAGTTACGATACCTATTGTTAATGAAACTTACAAAAATACAATATTTTGGATTATAAACCACTTAACACAAAAGTAGATATTATAAATTAATATTTTAAATTACTGAACAGAATTCAAATACTCAGTATTCATACTGTCAGTATTTAAATTTTTAAACAAAAATAATAACTTACTTCAAATAAAACTAAAGAAAATAAAAATAGAAATAAAGGAAATTTATGAAACAAAACCCGATGAGAATAACAAAACGAGTAACGAAATTAATTGGTTCCGCATAAAATCGTCAGTAGATTTCGCAAAGGATACGCCAGAAAGATTTTCAAAATTTGAGCAATTTAAATTCTTAAATCTACGTAATCTTAAAAAAGGAAGGTTTTTCTTAGACAACATACATTATATTCTTATGTAAATTATTAAATCTTTAATGTAAATTAACTTGAATATTAAGTGGCTGATTGATGAATTTTTAAACGTGGACTGTTGCTAATTTTATAATTTTAATAATGTTTAAACAATATTAATTTTGTGCATAGAAGAAAGTGTTATTCAGATTAATTTCTAATAATAAATTAATACGTCGCTGATTTTAATTTTTAACTTTCAGTTCAAAGAATAAATTTTATGTAATCATAAATAATAGCTAAACTAACTTTTTCATAGTAATTTATTAAACGTAATGTAAAAATATTAGTATCGTTAATGCACTCATTAAAAATCTTTATACAAACTATCTCCAATAATACAATATTATAAGAGAATATAGAATTTTTTGTTTTATTTTCTTTTTAAATAAATTTATTAAATATGAAGTAAATTTATTAACCTACAAAACAGTTACGAAAAGATTGCTATTAGCTTCTTGGCGTCAGGAAGAAAAATTAAAGTACTTAATGAGCATTATAAAATAAAATAAATCAACATTCTTTGATTTATAAATAAATCTTTTTAAAAGTAAAATCAATTATTATTATACTATATTTTGCAATAGTTGATTTGAATCAATTATGATATAGGTCTTACATATTATGGTTTTGTACCAAAGTATATTTTGAATCCGGTCGAAACACTTTTAATTAGAATTTTTGAAGTTTTATTTGAACATACTAAAGCGGCTAGTGTGAGAATTATGAAATTACATAATTTTTTAAGTATATTGTACTTTTAAAGAACTATTTTGTTGACATTTATAAAAAATATGAAATAACTAATTATTAATTAAGAGAAACAAGTATATTTTTTAATGTGCCGCGATATTTCACGACTTATGTAAAGTCAACGCCCAAATTTTTTGTTCCTTCTTGTCTTAATGAATTGCCGATTCATTTGAGATCTATAAATGGCTTTTCTAGACTGAATACTGAACTGAGATATCACTTTCTGGCATTAGTCTAAACTTTCACTAAAACTTTTGTTCCATCTGTCAGAATACAGAGAATATATTTGTATACGAAATTAGTTTATGTTCATGTTCATTTTACACACAAAAATTGAAATAATTTTCTTTGTAAAGAAAATGTTTTTTATATGATAAGAGAAATTTTATTCTAATAAGAAAATATAAAAAACGACTCGATTTATTATTGTATATTATAAAATATTGTATTATAATTAATACTATAGATTAAATAGAAATAGTTTTATATGTAATTTCTCAAGAAACTTATTGTAGCTTAGAAGAAAATCTTATCATGATTGTAATACAACTTAATAAGTGAATAAATTAAAAAAAAAAAAAAACATTATTAAACATTGAAATTATCGTAAAATTTTAAATCGAAAAAGAGGTATTTTATCAGTTAGTTCAAATTATTACAATTATCTGTCCTGAATAAACCATTATAAGAATATATGTTCAGTGAAAATAAAATTAGTTTTTTTTTTTTATTTACGAATAATTTTCAAATGTGATTATACATGTATATATTTTTACAACAAGATTTAACATTATATCAATCAGGATTAATCATTTTAATACTGAGTGATCTTATTTTATATATTTAAAATATATTAATTACGTTAAAGTATTTAAAATTATCCCTGAAGGATAATTTAAGATATATAAAGAATATTTTTTAATATTTTAACAGGAAGATAATCTGGCCGCACTTTAAAAATTTAATACCCCGTGTAAGTTTAATTTTTAATGCTTATAACTTTATGTTTACTTCAAGAGTAAGGTCTTACATATTGCTAAATTATTCACACAAAACCCATATTTTTTCTCCTGCCTGAACAGTTTTACACTTCTACAAAAATTTATGCTGCATAATACATATATTGATAAATATATGTATATTATCTATAATTTTATTGACGTTATATAATATTTTATATTATAATCATATAAGTTGAGTGATACTTAAAAAAAAATTACGATTATAGAACCTTTAAATATTCATAAAAATGCTCAGAATAGAAATCAGGTGAATTTTCTCAGTTAATAAATTTGATTATTATTTTATTTAACAAATAATACCTTAAATCTGGATTTTCTTCAGAAGTGTTGTATATTTCATTTTTTTAATGGAGTGTATCACTTAAAAAATTGGAAAAAATTTATTGTAGTAGTGTATAAATCATATTACTGTTTAAACAGAAAAATGTACGAGAAAGAAATTTTTAACTAACGCTTCAAATACGACCTCGGCAACAGCGGGTTGTACTAGTAGCCGTGCGATCACATTTTTTTAAAAAAGCATTATAGCTGTAGACAAATTCCAATTACAAATATTTTAAACGGATTTTAAAGTAAATATTCACACTTAACAGATCAAATAACGTCAAATAAAATTCATTTTATAATTATAAGTTTTTATACCTAATATTCCTTATTTGAAATTTATCGATTATTTTAGTTAATGAACTGTCAGTTGATTAATTTCATCTTAAATGAGTCCATATTGAAAATTAAATTCATCATATTCTGAAAATATAAATTTACACTTGCATTATTAAATAAATTTTTTTTATTAATAAAAATGCATCCCTTCAATTTCATCATTTTTTCGAAAATTCCTGTTTATTTTCCGCATGAGCAAGTTAAAATAGTTGTAATATTAGTTATATATTTTGGGGACTCATAGCGTCTCGGCCTTTTAGGAGGTCCCTAGTTCGAAACTCGGTCAGGTATAGCGCATTTTTCATACGTTACAAAATTTCTCATTACCTAATCCCATGCATAAGCTTCAAGTTTTATATGTTGAATAATGATCCAAAAAAATATAAAAGAAATGTGCTCGTAATTTTTAAATTTTATTCGTAATAATTAGATGTTTTCACATCTAATTTCAAGTAATTTACGGGCTAAACTGAAAAAAAAATTATTTTATCAATTGTAAAATGAAAATGTACTTATATTTTTAACCGTACATTTTTGTTTCTTTACATTACATTCTTTCTTTCTAAAAGCTACATTTTAAAATAAATATTTAAAAAACTAAATTTTCAGTACCAGAATTTTATAGGTAAAACTTTCTTCTTTTGAAATTTTTAAAGGTTTTTTCTCATACTTGTAAAAAAGAGTGATTATATAATCAAATACTTAGGTGTTCTGCCTGTTGGCAGATCCCTGGCACCACCGCCTTCATTTGTTTCTGTCCCATTCTTTCCTTTTTTGTCTCTTGATAGCCTTCACTACACTTTATGTCATTTATTAACTTCAGTCTCTTTCTTTTTCTTTTTTTTCACCTTCAAGGACTGTATTTTTTATTCCTTTTACCCTAATTATTTATGCCCAATTTAGTTTCGTTTCCTCCCTCTGACAGTAGTCAATTTTTGTTCTATCTTCATTGATTCTTCTTAATTCTTCCTCTGAACACCCCTATTACTTACCTATTCACAAATTTTTCCTATTTATTTAACACCATTTTATTTTTTCCACCCTGATCCAAACATACATCTCAAAAGCCTTGATCTTATCTTTTTTCCTTTTTCCCCATTTCCAAATTTCATATCGAACAGAAATATACATCAGACATAACATTTTATCAATCTCTTCCTCACATTCATCCAAATTATTGAAGAGTATGTTTTTCCTTTCAAAAAGGCTTGCTTTGCCATTTCAAAGGAAGCCTTTTTCAATTTCTATGCTTACTCCTTTTTTGCATCCAATAATTCCTTCACAATTTCCTCGACCTAATTGGTACTGGTGAAAAACTATAGCTTTACCTCAATCCTCTGCTTAATTCTAACCAATTTGTGAGATTCTCGTTTATTTTCACAGCTGATTTTTGCTTCATAATCATTCTCTGACCAATCTCCTATCTTTGCAATTAAATCTTTTTTCTTTCAGAATCTCAAATAATTTTTCCCACTGTACTCTGTCAAATGCCTTTTCAATATCTAGAAAACACAATCTCAATCCTCTTCCTCTTTTAAAACATCTCTCCAATCATTCTGATCAATCCTACAGCTTCTCGTGTTCCTTTTCCTTTTCTGAATCCAAACTGTTTTCCCCCAGAATTCTTTTCCATTTTTGAAATCAGCCTTCTATTCAGCACTCTCAGAATTATATTTGCAGCATTCGATAAGCTGATAGCTCTATGTCCTTCACATTTTTTGATTCCAACCTTTTTAGGTACCAGTATCATTATTGTTTTAACAAAATATTCTGGCCATAAACCAGTGTCATAAATTGTACTGATATAAAGTATTTAATCAATTCCTTCATCTTCTAAACAGTTAAGGGTTCTACCTAAAGACCATCTACTTCTTTTGCTTTCCTGTTCTTCATGTCATTAGATTGTATCATTTCAGATCTGAAAATTGGTGGCCCTTTTTCCTCTTCCATAATTTCATCTTCCACCTAAGCCTCCCATGTTTCACGTTTCCTTCTCCCTATATTTCTCGTTTCTTTATCACATCTTCTCTATAAACACTTTTTCTATCTTTCTTCTTAATTTTTCTCATTTTATAAGTAGGTCATCTCATGTGGTGTTTTTAATTTCTTATACATCTCATAGTTCCTTCTCTTTTCTAATTCTTCCATGTCTTTAGATTCTTCTTTTAGTCACCTTTCCCTAGCTTTATGTGACTCTTTAATTCATTATTCAATCTTCAGTAAATTGCTCTGTTGTATTCCCCTTCTTTATTTTTACATTTCCTTCTTTCCATTTTTCTTTCTTTATTTTTTTTCTTTCCATTTTTTGTGTTACCCAAGGTTTCTTTGTCCTGATACCTTCATAGAAACCATTCCTTTCTCTGCAGCCTCCCTCATAGATAATTTTATTCTTGACAACATTTGCTCTGCTGGTTCATTTTCCCTTCTTAAGTAATTGCCTTTGTCATCATTTCACTCACTTTTACTCTTCCTATGCCTTCTAACCGCTCTGTGTTCCATTTCTTCACTTTCATTGTAGTTTGAATTCTTTATCAAATACCACCGATAAAGGAATATATATTGGAATATTTTTATGAATTCAAGAAATATCAATGATAGAAAGAGTTAGACAGAAAACGAGTTGCCACTGGGCGTAGCCGGCCTAGGTTTCGGCCCTGAAGATCTTGTCATTTTTGCAGAAAGTATTTACTATTAAATCTTTTTAGCTTCTATTTGTAGCACTTGTTGATTTCTCTTATATATCTACTTTGTATTCTATTAACATACTAATTTTCTTAATTTTTATTTATAAAAATATTTCGTAATTCCGTATATTGAAAAAGGTTTTACCCCGATTTAATTAATCATAACGTTTAGCTGAACGTTATGATTAATGAATATCATTAATATCATCTAGGGAATATCATTTAAGTAGACAATTTTCTACTTAAAAATACCTTGCTCCATGGATTCACTTAATTCAACTGTATCAATCTTTTTTTCTAATTTAAAATAATTGTTGTATATCTTAGCCATTTTTAATGATATTAATGTGTCAATATATAAGTTTAAAAAAGTACTTTCAATATCAATAAAAATATTTAACAAGATTTTTATATTTTGAATCCACCATTTTATTAATCTCACAAGTTCATAATCATGCTTAGGAAATTTGAAAACCCTTAGATATAAACTAAGATAAACTTAGATATATATTTCATGAGTTTTTTCGTTATTTATGTATGCATCATATTTAAGCTTTACTAAGCCACATTAATCCCACCAATTTTAATACAAAATTATGATTTCTTATTCATTTTAAACATCACTGAAAATATTTTATCCTAAATTTTTACAATGTATAATTAATATTGTATAGGGTAGAAAATTTTATATTTACAAACGGTTTTTTTTTTTGCAGTGAGATCAATTTATTTTTAATGGTTAGACTTTCAATTGTTGGACATTTTAAAAACAATATATGTATTTTTTTGAATTTATACCTCGAATATTTACTTTCAAACAACGCAATTTTTTGCCTAATTACTCTCCATTATATATTACAACCCGAAAATTATGTAAAATATTTATGAAATAACATGCAAAAATTTTAAGTATCGCATAACACCTTTGAAATTCTAAGAATATTTTATTAGTTAAAATTATTTAACGTTAAACTACATAAGACTATAAATTTTTTTAATAGATGAATTTATTATAACATAAATTTTAACTAATGAGCAGAAATCAACATAGTGGGAAGAATTTAATTTTTAAATTAAACAAAGACAGATACATTAAATACCTGGCAGATTTCTTATTAATTAATTATTAGTACACGTTGCCAACTGAAGATTAATTGGTTTTTCTTTATTTACTTTAAAGTTTATTTTCTGTGGCTGTAAGTAAGGCTTTTAGTTTTTAGAGAAAACTTCACCCTTCTAAAGGAAAGACCAAATCAGAAGACTTTAGTTTTAAACTTTTAAAAAATCCTATGAGCACTTACCGTGCCAATGAAAACTTCGAAATCCAAACAGTCTTCAAATATACTCTGGTCAGTCGAATTTGCATCATTCATAATCCTTAAATCGATGTTTGAAATCATTAAGTAAATAGTTATGAATTCCTCATAGTTTAAATATAAGAATAAAGACAGCAGCGCACTCAAAATTAAACAGCCAGAGAAATCGCAAGTGATCTCACGCGTCGAATTAGACCAGCACCAAGTACCAAACTCCAATTCCGTTTCTGAGGAATTCCCTTAAAATAGCACTCACTAAAAAATAAATAATATATATTTTAAAAGTTCTAGATTTAACATTATCGACCTCTTTGATAGAATGGTTGCATTACTGCCTTCATTCAGAAGATTTTAGTTTCAAATTGTAAATTGTATTGATTTTAGTTTTAATTGTTCACTTCTTTAAAAAGTGATTATAAATCTGCGTTAACTTGTTTTTGGTTAAAGAATATAAAAATATAATAAGTCATACGATATACAATTCGCTATTGATCTGATATTTGGTGAAACTATTCTCAAGAAAGAAGCTGGGTTACTTAGAAAAGGAAAGTTTGAAATAAGTGGAACCACTTACTTGATAAAGAAGAATAATTAAGATTGATAGTGATGACAAAGAGGACACCCACTCTAATAATGGTACCTTATTTTTTTCATCAGTTTTCGTGTCATTAGACCATGCGAAGTTCAATCTGCAATATGTTGAATATATTGCATAGCGGATCTTTCCGAGTAGCACAGAAGTTCTTACTAATTTTGCCCCTTTGTTCTTTAGTTTTAAATACATTGGTATAAATTACAATTAACCGATTCATTGATTATCCAAAAGTTTAACGATGACTTTTATTTTTAGTTCAGTTCTTAATGTAATAATTTTTTAATGAATCGGAAACCAGCTTGAACCGGTTAATTACAGTGTATTGATTTATTATTTAAAATCTTGTTATAA
Source organism: Lycorma delicatula (assembly GCF_047948215.1). Lineage (NCBI taxonomy): Eukaryota > Metazoa > Arthropoda > Insecta > Hemiptera > Fulgoridae > Lycorma > Lycorma delicatula. The sequence continues at coordinate 67,098,373 of NC_134456.1, read as the reverse complement.
AAATGAATTAAATCGAAATTTTCTGTATACTTGGACTTAGTATTCTGTGAGACGTTTTCCCAAGTAGAGGCAATAAAATTTGCAAGTCTTTTTGTGACAATTTAGTGATTTTATTTGTGAGTTTTGGTTAAATATTTTACTAAAATAATTTTTCGTTAATAATCATGAAGTTATTTCAGTTGCAGTCTTTCCTAAAAACGTTGAAAACAACTGTAAAATTTATGGAAAAAATTACAAATAAAAGTGAAAAACAATGAAATTTCTGTGAAAGAAATCTTTCACAGACATCTTCATTCGACTTGATTGAAGAAAATTGAAACAAAGATGAATTGATTAAAACAAAAAAAAAAATTGAACTAAAGAAATTAAAATAATTAAAACATGCCTTAAAGTTTTAAACTGAGGAATATTGTTATGTAAATAAATAAATTACTATATCCGATCGGTATGTTTGAAATGAAACTTTATTGCAAAATTATCTTCCAGCTTTGAAATATCTATTAAGCTTTTGAAATTTTCTTGCAAAATATTAAAAACGTGATGATCTTTTCTTTATTTCCACGTATTTTTCTAATTTTTTGTGACTAAGTTATATTTTTGTGCAGTTTGATTAACTCATTACAAGGTTGCAAGGCAGCCAAATATTAGCCCAAATAACTTTTAATTGGGCTCTGTATTTCGAGAGTTTATTAGCTACATACGGCAAGATTAACATGGTAAACATTTCGAACACTAAAGTCCCCTTTATGAATCAATAATTAACTGTAACATATATATATATATAATTATAATATGTTTATATAACCTTGCTAATCAGATATTACGTAATTTTTTTCTCAAGAATGAAAGAGGAATTCCTTTGTTTATTTATGTTTAAATTACTGGTCGTGGTTACTTCCTATAAGAGTAATTATATCTATCGTATAATCATCAGTTTCTGTAATAAACAAGTAAATAAGTCACTAGTGGGTATGAATTTTCGGTAAGCTTGACATTCTAATGAGCAACTGTATATTCAACTTAGTAAAGAAGAAAATGGAGATAACTCTATTTTTTCACATTCACTAGTTAACCTGGCATGTGTTATTTGATCTTCAGTTCCTATAAAATTTTTTTCTGGGTTTGTGACAATATCGGATCTTCAGCAAGCTTGTGCTTATGACACCAAATGTATATATATTTATTCATTTTATTTAACAAATTTTCAGAAAAACCAGAGAACATAATTTTTACGAAAATTAAAATATACATTTGTATAAAGTGTCACATTTTTTAAAAATTATTTATTTTTTTTTAGCCAAAAAATTACGCAGCAAAATACCAGTTTGGATACAGAGTAGTGGATACAACGACTGGTAATGACTTCGGACAGGCAGAAGCAAGAGATGGTGCGTTAACTACAGGACACTACCATGTGCTGCTACCTGACGGAAGACTACAAACAGTACGATACTGGTCTAATGAATCTGGTTTTCATTCCCATATCTCGTATGATCGTTCTGCAGTACACAATTGAAATAATTTTAAAACGATTTAAATAATTTAAAAAGATTACTCTGTTTACAATGAACCTAACCATAAATGTAATTATTTAAATATACTACGAAAAGAAGTAGTATTTTTATCACTCAGGATAAAAATCTAATCACATCCTTATATTGTTAACTTTATATAAAAATATTGCAAATGGTTTAATGCATTAAAATAAATGAATACATTAACATACACAGGATTAATTTACAAAGACATAAATATGAGGGATAGAATAAGTGTTTAACATGTATATAGTTACGTAATAGACATTTAGTTGGTTTTATAATCCAGCACACTTGAAAGCTGTAGTACAAATTTGTGATAATTTACGTGTAAGCTACAGATTTCATTATATCATTTTTATGGTTAGAGTAAATATCCTATCACTAGCGCTTTTCAAATATTTTATCTCTTTAATAGCCGTAATAGGAAAAAATTCCGGCAAAATATTTCTGTTATATTATACTGAGCAACTCGTAAAATAACCCGCTACTTTGGTAAAGTGTTTCTCGCAACAACTTAAAAAAAAATATATATATATATATATACATATAAACGCTATTTCTGTTTTTTTTTTTTTTTATGTAAGAAATTTAAAGTATTTTACAAAAGTTTTATATTAGGAATTAAATGATGACGTTTAAAAATTCTGTTACCCACGTCTAAATTTAAATTCTGTTCAAAATAAATAATTATTTGACATTAAATGGTTCTGAAATATCTTAAAGTAGCATTATCGTTAGTTGTTAAATTATTACTATTATTATTATTATTATTATTATTATTATTATTATTATTATTATTATTATTATTATTACTATTATTATTATTATTATTATTATTATTATCTCATGAACCATAAATTTCGTAAAATTATGTTTTATCTTTAATCTTCAGCATTGTGTTTTAATGAAAATTTCATTACATCTTTTCGAATCTGATTTAAAAAAAAACAGTTTATGAAGTAAATAGTCTGAATAAATCAATCCTCATGTTCCAAAACGAAAAAGATAATTTCATTTGAAGAAATGATTTAGTGTTGAATTTCACCTCTTCAACTAAGATTACATTTTTTAGAAGTAGTTAAGAATAGTAAATTTTCTTAAAAATTTAAAATGAAAAATAATAAATAGAGGTTAATTACGTCAATTTGTAATAATAAATGTTAATAACATAATTCTTAATTAATAATTAGAAAACATTGTTTTTTAACGTAATCTCCACGAAATTATCTCTTAATTTTGAATATAAACTTACACACTTTGAAAATTTTGAGAAAGATGCTACCAAAATTTGAAGTAGCTTTCTTACACAAATATACTGTTTGTCAGTATGGATGATCGTATTTCAAAAAATTATACAAACGACTTTTTTGCAGGCGTTGTTGTACCATTACACCTTTCTTTTTTAATTAAATAACCAACTATTAACTAAGAAATTAATAATAAAAGTAAAATGATAAAGTTAATGACAGAGACTGATATTTAAACATAAATGGGAATTACCTGTCACACTGTTAAAATGATATTTACCTTAAAAGTAAAATATTAATAAAGATTTTTTTTTTCAATAATTTTATACTATTTTATCACGCTCTGTAAATTACACAACATAGTTAATAAATATAAACTTACAGTTATTAAGCTAATTAATTAATCATAGGTTATGCCTAAGGGACAAGTGCAATATTCATCCAACTTTATTTTCATGTTTAATAAACTTATGTAGGTAATAATTTGTTTTAAAACCTAATCAAAATTCAGAGCATTAGATATTATTAAACAAAAATCAATCATGACACTAGCATAGAATGTATAATAAAAACTGTCAGACAATTGTGCCATGAAATAAAAATCCAAACTTTCCAAATAACTTGCACTGTTACCACAAAATAGTAGTTAAAGTTATGTATAGAAATATATCTTAAGGTATAATTTATAAGTATTTATATTTGTTATTGTTGTTATTATGTTAAAATCTGTTATCAATAAAATATCTAATTTTATAGTTTTAATTAAAAATCCTTTTTTCTTTATAATTATCATTTTCATATAAGTGCATTATTCGAGCAATAATAGTAGATTGTTTAAACCCGAATACAGTTCATTAAAGGTAAATAAAACAATATATATATATATATATATATATATATATATATATATATTAAACATGTTGCCCCGTGTGTCAAATCACAATTTATTATTTATAGTTTAAGAATCATAATATACACACATATATAAAATATAATATCATTGATTTCACATTTTAGTATTAAAATCGTTTTTTATTTAAGAAGGACTTTTTGGACCATTAGATCCATTATCAGTTGTCAAGATAACACAATTAATAAAAGATTAGATATTTGGTCACATAGGTAAAACTAATTAAAATCGTTATCAGTTGTTAAAAACAGATGTCGATGTTACAGCCAACTTAAATAGATTGTCGTTTTCGAAATGTGTTTGTTGGTTTACTAAATTGAAGTTCTTATATGTATATTTTTTTTTTGTCTTCAGTCATTTGACTGGTTTGATGCAGCTCTCCAAGATTCCCTATCAAGTGCTAGTCGTTTCATTTCAATATACCCTCTACATCCTACATCCCTAACAATTTGTTTTACATATTCCAAACGTGGCCTGCCTACATAATTTTTTCCCTCTACCTGTCCTTCCAATATTAAAGCGACTATTCCAGGATGCCTTAGTATGTGGCCTATAAGTCTGTCTCTTCTTTTAACTATATTTTTCCAAATGCTTCTTTCTTCATCTATTTGCCGCAATACCTCTTCATTTGTCACTTTATCCACCCAGCTGATTTTTAACATTCTCCTATAACACCACATTTCAAAAGCTTCTAATCTTTCCTTCTCAGATACTCCGATTGTCCAAGTTTCACTTCCATATAAAGCGACACTCCAAACATACACTTTCAAAAATCTTTTCCTGACATTTAAATTAATTTTTGATGTAAACAAATTATATTTGTTACTGAAGGCTCGTTTAGCTTGTGCTATTCGGCATTTTATATCGCTCCTGCTTCATCCATCTTTAGTAATTCTACTTCCCAAATAACAAAATTCTTCTACATCCATAATCTTTTCTCCTCCTATTTTCACATTCAGTGGTCCATCTTTGTTATTTCTACTACATTTCATTACTTTTGTTTTGTTCTTGTTTATTTTCATGCGATAGTTCTTGCGTAGGACTTCATCTATGCCGTTCATTGTTTCTTCTAAATCCTTTTTACTTTCGGCTAGAATTACTATATCATCAGCAAATCGTAGTATCTTTATCTTTTCACCTTGTACTGTTACTGCGAATCTAAATTGTTCTTTAACATCATTAACTGCTAGTTCCATGTAAAGATTAAAAAGTAACGTTGATAGGGAATATCCTTTTTTTATTACGGCTTCTTTCTTATGTTCTTCAATTGTTACTATTGCTGTTTGGTTCCTGTACATGTTAGCAATTGTTTTTCTATCTCTGTATTTGAACCCTAATTTTTTTAAAATGCTGAAAATTTTATTCCAGTCTACGTTATCGAACGCCTTTTCTAGGTCTATAAACGCCAAGTTTGTTGGTTTGCTTTTCTTTAATCTTCCTTCTACTATTAATCTGAGGCCTAAAATTGCTTCCCTTGTTCCTATACTTTTCTTGAAACCAAATTGGTCTTCTGCTAACACTTCCTCCACTCTCCTCTCAATTCTTCTGTATAGAATTCTAGTTAAGATTTTTGATGCATGACTAGTTAAACTAATTGTTCTGTATTCTTCACATTTATCTGCCCCTGCTTTCTTTGGTATCATTACTATAACACTTTTTTTGAAGTCTGACGGAAATTCCCCTTTTTCATAAATATTACACACCAGTTTGTATATTCTATCAATCGCTTCCTCACCTGCACTGCGCAGTAATTCTACAGGTATTCCGTCTATTCCAGGAGCCTTTCTGCCATTTAAATCTTTTAATGCTCTCTTAAATTAAGATCTCAGTATTGTTTCTCCCATTTCATCCTCCTCAACTTCCTCTTCTTCCTCTATAACACCATTTTCTAATTAATTTCCTCTGTATAACTCTTCAATATATTCCACCCATCTATCGACTTTACCTTTCGTATTATATATTGGTGTACCATATTTGTTTAACACATTATTAGATTTTAATTTATGTACCCCAAAATTTTCCTTAACTTTCCTGTATGCTCCGTCTATTTTACCAATGTTCATTTCTCTTTCCACTTCTGAACACTTTTCTTTAATCCACTCTTCTTTCGCCAGTTTGCACTTCCTGTTTATAGCATTTCCTAATTGCCGATAGTTCCTTTTACTTTCTTCATCACTAGCATTCTTATATTTTCTACGTTCATCCATCAGCTGCAATATATCGTCTGAAACCCAAGGTTTTTACCAGTTCTCTTTATTCCGCCTATGTTTGCTTCTGCTGATTTAAGAATTTCCTTTTTAACATTCTCCCATTCTTCTTCTATATTTTCTACCTTATCTTTTTTACTCAGACCTCTTGCGATGTCCTCCTCGAAATTCCTTTTTACCACCTCTTCCTCAAGCTTCTCTAAATTTCACCGATTCATCTGACACCTTTTTTTCAGGTTTTTAAACCCCAATCTACATTTCATTATCACCAAATTATAATCGCTATCAATGTCTGCTCCAGGGTAAGTTTTGCAGTCAACGAGTTGATTTCTAAATCTTTGCTTAACCATGATATAATCTATCTGATACCTTGCAGTATCGCCTGGCTTTTTCCAAGTGTATATTCTTCTATTACGATTTTTACATTGGGTGTTGGAAATTACTAAATTATACTTCGTGCAAAACTCTATAAGTCGGTCCCCTCTTTCATTCCTTTTGCCCAGCCCGTATTCACCCACTATATTTCCTTCCTTGCCTTTTCCAATGCTTGCATTCCAATCTCCAACTATTATTAAATTTTCATCTCCTTTTACGTGTTTAATTGCTTCATCAATCTCTTCGTATACACATTCTACCTCATCATCATCATGGGCGCTTGTAAGCATATAGACGTTAACAATCGTTGTCGGTTTAGGTTTTGATTTTATCCTTATTACAATGATTTTATCGCTATGCGTCTTGAAATACTCCACTCTCCTCCCTATCTTCTTGTTCATCACGAAACCTACTCCTGCATGCCCATTATTTGACGCTGAGTTAATTACTCTAAAGTCACTTGTCCAAAAGTCGCCTTCCTCTTCCCACCGAACCTCACTAATTCCTACTATATCCACGTTTATCCTATCCATTTCCCTTTTTAAATCTTCTACCCTACCAACCTTTTTTAAGCTTCTAACACATTCCACGCTCCGACTCGTAGAATGTTATTTTTTACTTTTCTGGTGACCCCTTCCTTAGTAGTCCCCACCTGGAGATCCGAACGGGGGACTATTTTACCTCCGGAATATTTTACCAAGGAAGGCGCCTCCATTATTGCTTTTGAAAATGAGCCACATTTTCTTGGAAAAAAAAACAGCTGTAGTTTTTCATTGCTTTCAGCTGCGCAGTACTCAGAGGACTGAGTGAAGTTGATATGGCCGTTTAAGTCATTGTGACTCACGCCCCTAACAACTACTGAAAGAGCTGCTGCCCTCTTTCAGGAATCATTCCTTAGTCTGTCTCTCAACAGATACCTCTCCAATATGGTTGCACCTTCGGTCCAGCTACTCTGTATCCCTGAGCACTCAAGCCCCCTCACCAACGGCAAGGTCTCATGATTCATAGAGGAGGTATATATATATATATATATATAAATGTAATATTTTTTTATAAATTCTTTAGTTTATAATGTTAGCAGATAATATTGAGATATTAGAAGTTTGTAATGTTAAAAACAAACTAAAGGATTTATAAAACATTTATAAATACAAGAACTTCAATTTAGTGAACCATCAAACACATTTCGAAATCGACAATCTATTTAAGTTGGTTGTAACATCGACATCTGTTTTTAACAACTGATTACGATTTTAATTAATTTTACCTTAGTGACCAAATACCTAATCTTTTATTAATTGTGTTATCTTGACAACTGATGATGAATCCAGTGAGTTCGAAAAGGTCTTCCTTAATAACAAAAGATTTTAACACTTTAAGGTAAATATTATTTTTTATATATGTGTGTATATGGTGATTTTAAAACTATGTGTGTGTGTGTGTGTGTGTGTGTGTGTGTGTGTGTGGTGTGTGTCGCGTGTGTGTGTGTATACAAAGTGTATCACGAAGTAGTTCCGGGACTTTCATAACTTATTTTTCTTGCGAAAATAATGGAAAACGTCCATATAAATATATGTCATAAAATGCTTCATTTGCGAGTTATAGCTAGTGAAATATTTATCTCGGATTTCAGCTACACCGGTAAAAATGAGGTCGTATTGAAATTTTTAAGACATTAATTAAAGTGCAGAATTAGTGATTTTTGGTGGAGTTTGCCATGCAAAATCGAATAAGATGAATAACAGAACCGTATCTGTAGCAGTTTTTAAAAACTCTGGAGATAAAACCGATAAAATGGAGTAAAAACCCACTTTTTTTTATTTTTGACGTATAATAACTTTGTTAAATGAAAAATAAATACATAAATCTTTTAAACTAAACTTGTAGAGAATTTAATTCTGAGTAAAATGGGGTAAGATAAGTTGAATAAACAAAAGAAAGTTAGAAAAGTTCAAATTTTATTCAGAAATAGTGCATTACTACATTTGTCAGAAAAGTACTTGTTTAACCTTAATAAAAAACAAATTCATTTTTGGTATTGTGAAAAATATTTTAAAAAGAGAATTTACTGTTAAACATTTTAAAACACAAAAAAATAAATAAATAAAAATTACTTAAATAACTATTTGTTCATTAATGACAGAAATACAATAGATTATTTGTAAATTATTATTTCAAAGTTGGTAATAAATTAACAACAGCTGATCAACAATCTGCAATACTGTATTGATGTTAACCGTAAATCATTCTGTATGGTGTATTAAGTATATCGGGTACTGTGAACTGCACTGTTAGAGAAGGTTTTCTGTGAATTTTAGTTTAAACGTGATCAGTTCCCATTGAAGTAATACCGTACTTATTTACAACGGAGGGATATGTTGATATGGTATTCATTTTGGGTGTGTGTAATGACTATACTTCAACTGCTGCAGTAGAATATGAAGTACGTTTTCCGCTTGCAGTTCTGCAGCTGGCGGAATACAAATTTACAACCTTAGAAGTATGTGTTGTTTACCGACAAAGCAAATTACATTTGATATGGTGCCAACAACTAGTATCAAACAACATGAACATAAACAACGCAATGAACATAAATTGGCAGAAGTAAATCTTCATGAAGGAAATTTTAACCCTGATTTAAAGTCAATATAAGGTACGGCCTTCTTCACAATCAGCTATTTGAACCGTTTTTATTACATAATCGATTAAACATTGATATCTACTTGCACTTCCTTGAAGAAAATTTGTCGTAGCTGCTTAAAGATGTTCCTGAAGCGCAGAGACGAAAAGTATACTTCCAACACGGTGGCGCTCATCCCTCCTTCACCTGTGCCATTTCCTCTCACTTACTTCATAATTCCTCTGAGAAATGGATCGGTTGTTAAACCGATCCATATCTTGGTGGCCATATTCCTGGCCACCAAGATCGCCTGATCTAACACCTTTAGATTTTTGCGTCTGGGGGTGGATAAAAAATATTTTATACGAGTACAAAACAAAAATACATTCTCGTGAGTAATTAATTGTCCGCATTATGGATGCAACTGAGCAACTTAAGAACAACCCTAATGAATGTTAAAAGCAGTACTTAACATGCCCAGAAATATGCTGAAAATGGCGGGCTCATTTTTGTAAATTTATTATTACTGATACGTAAAATGTAATCTGGTCTAATGTACTGTTTCTAATTAAAATTGGAAACTTTTCTTTGTTTTATTCATATTATCTTATATAATTTTGTTCATAAATAAATTATCTACAAGTTGGTTTTAAAATTTTTATGTATATGTATACAAAGTGTATCACGAAGTACTTCCGGAACTTTCATAACTTATTTTTCTTACGAAAATAATGGAAAACGTCCATATAAATATATGTCATAAAACGCTTCATTTGCGAGTTATAGCTAGTGAAATATTTATCTCGGATTTCAGCTACACCGGTAAAAATGAGGTCGTACTGAAATTTTTAAGACATTAATTTAGGTGCAGAATTAGTGATGAATTAGCAGAATTAGTGAGCTTTGAAATAGATCTAAAAGTTGGCAAACGAATTATTTTTTATGGTTACCTAGTTTCCCCTGGGATTACTATTAAAAGTATGTTATAGTATTTCATAGTTACGTGACTCTTAAACGATTACGTATAATTTCGTTTTGTACGTACTACGGCGCATAAACAAAGTTATAGTATTTCAACATAAAAAACTGGGTTTTTACCACAATTTATTAGTTTTAACCCAGATTTTCAAAACCTGCATCAGGTACGATTCGAGGACATTTTTTTCGATTTTCAATGTCAAATATGTGTAAATCACTAATTCTGCTCCTTAATTAACCTCCTAATTATTACAGTACAACCTCATTTCACAGAGATAGCTGAAATCTGAGCGATTATTCACTAGCCATAACTCACAAACAAAGCATTTAAGGACATATATTTATATGAACGTTTTATTTATTATTTTCAGGAGTAGATTGCGTTATAAGAGTCCCGGGAGAAATTCGTGATATACTCTGTATATATATATACATTTGAAAGTATCAGTAATGGGAATTATTGAGCTGACTGATTGTTGTGCGATAAACATTACGTGTGTATAAGCATTTACCTTTACATTAGGAAAATATATGCAGTTATATATAAATTTACTAAAATATGTATAATAATTTATTACCATGTTGCGTCAACAGTTTTTTTTAAAACTTTACGTCTGAGAAAAAAATTGTGGAAAGTAATACGATCGTTAGAAATGATACAGTATTAGATTGTACCGTTCTTTCATCCAAAAATCTAATTTAGGGCGATTGAAAGATAAATGATTCTTCAAGATTTTAATTGAAAGTTCATTATTTAGTAATGTTCGCCATTTTCTTTTGTTTTTTTTTTTTGAACATATATTCTATAATTATGATAATTATTACTTTTCTTATAAATAAAGATTCCATTTGTAACTTTTTGATTGCCATTATCTTTTTTTCAGTTCACGCGTGAAAGTTACACACTATACAAAATGTGAAATTTCGTACAGTACTGCAGAAAAAAGTGCAAATATGACAACTGTTGATTGTCATTAATAAATTATGAAAACTATAATTTATTAATTTAATTAAACTTATGAACAGTTTTCAACTTTTTCAATAAAATTTTTGAACAGAAATATTTAAGTTTACTTTCCGTTTGTTTTGCACAAAAATATTGGCAAATGGGCTGATGTCTTATTAAGAAACAGGATTAACGTATTCAAATATGAAAACAGCTATCCAATGATAGACCTACTTTCGTAACTTACTGTTGTAGATCTAAATATTTACGAATTAATCATTTAACGTGCCTATTCCAATTTCGTGTGAACTTTGAAACAGCTCTAAAAGTTAGCAAACTAATTATTTTTTTATTGTTACCTAGTTTCCCATGGGATTACTATCAAAAGCATGTTACAGTATTTCGTAGCTACATGATTCTTAAACGCTTATGTATAATTTAGTTTTGTATGTACTACGCCGCATAAATTATTGACAGGGAACTTCAAAATGAGAAAATTAATTAAAGAAAAATTTAACTTTTACAGGTGGAGCAGTTGATTTTATAACCGTACTACTAGTTTAAGAAAATATTTGTGGATTACCAGTTTTTGAGAGAAGTAGAGAAAAAGAATATCCGACAGAGCTATAGAATGCATTTTGTTTTTTGAAAGGGTGCTTTTACTTTTTGTTCTTTTTTAGTTGTGATCATATTAGTCGTTTACACAGAATTATTTCACCATCTTCCTCATCTTCTTCATCAGTGGAATATTATGGAATAGGTTCATTGCTAATGCATACAGGTAGTGTAACTTTCTTCTATAATGGAATGTTTTACATACAGCGGTTAAAAAAATAGGGAAAATACGTTAATGATAGTGTAAATTTATGAACGAATGATTTTAAATTAAGTTATCTAAAAGAAATTATAGTGCATACGAAACAAACTGACCAAGGAAACCTGTCTATTATTTGTATATTTCACTAGTTAAAATGTTAAAAAGTAAAACAACAAATCCTTGAGTAATTTTAGTTTTAGTAGAAGTATTAATAAAAAAAAAAAAAAAACACTATTTTCAAGTTTACCGGGTTTCGAGAAAATCATATTTTGTAAAAATTCCAATGAATCGGAAACTATGTCATCTTTTAGAAATGGAATTCAATTAAATTTTACAGAAAGACTTTGCTTTACGTACAATTGTCTTAACGAGGAAGATTAGATGGATTGTATAAATCTGAAAATGTCAAACCATTACTGAGAATCGAACCCAGACCCGCTGTCTTAGATCCAAGCATGCAAACCGTTAAGGATACAATTTCTGTCCCTACCTCTTAAACCAGTCGTTTAGCTGGTTTAGGAAATAACAAACACTGGAAAGAAGAACGAACTTTGTATCGGACAGATTTATGAAATTTGTAATTATACCGTTATGGGCTTAGAGTACGGGTGACAGTTGCCATGCAAAGTTTCATTTACTCATCCATCATCCGTTCAATCTCAGGTTCTATTTTTTTCATCAGTGGGCTTTTTATCTTATAGTGATGAAATATATGTTGAAAATTCACAAAGGACTACCTTCAGTCTCTTTCCGGTTTTATGTTTAGTATTTGTAATTTCTGTTTGTTCCAACTAAGAAGAATATATTTTAAGGGATAATTTATAAAATTCTGTTGGAATAATAAATATAATAAGAAATAAACTAAACTTAGGCTAAAACTAAAACAAATAATATGGGTGGTTTCTTTCAAAAAAATCTATGTGTGTATATATATATATATGTCCTCAGTTCAGTGAAATCAAAATGAATTGGAACATCCTTAATAAGTTGTGCTCAGAAGTTATTTCATTTTTAAATTGATTTCGCTATTGCATATCAGAAAATTTCAGAAGAATATTGTGAGTCTTTAACCTATAAATAAAAAGTATATTTTCCTTGGCATTCTACCTTGACTATACATATCATAATTTAATAGATAAACATGACGTCTGACAGTTGCATGACTATTACTAATAAAAAAAATATGGTACTAGACAGTAAAGTTCTTTCATAATTTTTACTTAAATTGTAGTTTAAGTAATATTTAAAAAATCGTTGATTATATTTACTTACACACACACACACACATATATATATATATATATATATACAGCAAGGAATATTAAAGTACGATTCCTATATGATTTTAAACGACTATAAGTTACCAGCAAATATTTTTGTGTTCACGATATTTTTATAGAAAAAAAAAAAATTCTGATTTTCCTGTGATATTTTTCCACTTTTTAAACTCTGCTTATATTTGGCGAAGTGGTAGTACTCGGCCTTTCATACAGAAGTCCCGCGTTTGAATCACGGTCAGGCATGGCATTTTTCATGCGCTGCACATTTTCACATTCATATTCCCAAGATTCAAGGTTTTTTTACAAACAAACAAAAATTGAAATTAATAATGTTACAGTCTCCGTAACCAATCCAAATTTTGTGTAATAAATAAATTTGGCCAAAAATCATCTACGAAATTAATAATACATGCATTTAATAAAACGTTTCATAAACATATCAGTAAAATATGTTTCTATTAGAAAAACGTTTGATCTATTTAATTAGGCATTGTAAACATTCCTCAATCATGCATTTGGCTTGAATTAATGTCATGGTATATAATGGAGAAATATTAATTTCTTATCGCGTACACATTTTAGACTGGGTAAATTTACTATCGATTTTGTAGGTTTCTAAGGAGAAAAAACTAATTGCTTCTAACCTAAAAAATGGACTTAGTACGCCCTTTTATGGCTGCTTACGGTTTGTATATTACTAGTTGAAATACTGCAAAGAATTAAAATTTAACCTTTCAAAATATAAAATAAATTTTTATAATATGTTTTATTTTTTTATTATCTAAACCTTCAGCTTTCTATTTGAATGAGTTGGTATAAAGGTTATTAGTATGGTTTGTTTGGTTATTAAAAAACAAAGCATAAGTAATCAAAGCGTTTTCTATAACTTTTAACTAAAATTGCAATCGTTAAAACAGACTTCATTTAATTGAACTGCTTATAACCCCGTCTCATTAAAAAAAAGAATGGGTAAACTTTAAAAAAATAATGATAAAATGACTTTGATCAAGGAAAAAGGGAAGAAAATTTTTCTATAAAGAGAGAGACTAAGTTAGTCAAAGAATGACAGAGTACTCACAGAAAGGGAACAAAATGCAAATTCAAAGTAAATTTTTTCTTACTGCCATCCATAGATGGTCCAAAGCAACAAAAACTGACTTTAAGGGATGTAATATAAAATTTAATGCATAATTTTTCAATTTTTTTCTTTAAATTTTTATTTGTGAAGTCAAAGTAGTAACAGAAATTGCAAAAAACTTCCTAACCATTATTTTGGCTCAATTAATTAAAAGAGATAGAAATTTAAAAAAGGATAAACAGTATTATTATTTTAATTTTAATGGGATTTTATATATATATAAATATATGGGATTTTAATTTTTATATTTTAGTTACATTTAAAAAAGTATGTTTTAATTTAAATGGCCTAGAAAAACGCTGGCAATATAAAAACAGTTGTTAGAAACAAGAAACTTGTGTCTTAATTAAAATAAGAAACAATTCAAATTAAGAACGATTTCTTCTTCTACGTTGAATAAAATTTCACTGCACTGGCCATAAATTATTGAAAGATCAGAGAATGAAGGAACGGTCGTTGATCTATGTACAGATAATATTGTTAGACGTATTAAAACTTCATATTTTACAATATATAACTGTGCAACATATGTACTTAATGCATACAATCTATATTTTTATTTTTTTCAAATTTTATAAGCTAATTATATGATGACGAATACCGAATAGGTTAAACTTCAGCTTAACATTTTCTCAGGTAAAAAATGACTTAGGATTTTTTTATGTAGGTATATAATCAAAACATTCCTAATTCCAAAATTGTTAAAAATTATGAAAAACTTCCTTCACAGGAAGGAGAAATTAGAACCTAATTTTTCCTAAAACTTATAACTTATCATGTAAAGGAAAAATTATTAGCTAAATATAACAGAACGAATTTTTAATAGTTAATAAGTTATTTACATATGAATAAATATAGTTAATTGTATGAATAAATTGATGTAAAATATTTTGTAAAATTGTTGTATGTTATATATGTTATATTGTTGTAATTGTTGTATGAATTAAATACTTCAATTAAGTCTGTAGAATATCATCAGCGAGATTTTATGACATAATATAAGAATTAGAAGTAATACATTAAAAAACAATAAAATATATGTGTATATTTATATGAGATAAAATAAAAACGTAAGTAACCGTTATCAAAAGAAAATAAATCTGTTCTTTATAAATATATGTATTTAAAATTATATGATTAATTATGTTCAAAAAAGATTTCAATTTTATTTTTATGATATAATTAAAGAAGACGTCTATTTCTAAGATTACGTTTGCAAAATTCCTGCCTCACGTTTACTTTCTCACCTAATTTCTTGTAATATATAGTACTGGTTACTTAAAAAGAAATTAAACAGAAGTTTTAAGTTTTCATCCTTAAAACTAATAAAGTAACAATTTTATGTTCAATATTATTTTTCAGTTTTTTTAAGATTGTACTACAATTTTACATTCTAAACAATCTGTACTTATTTAAACACTATTTACAACAACTGATTAAAGTTAATTTTTAAGTTTACATAATTTAAGTGAAAATTTTAACGTTAACGCAATTAATATTTTACTAAGACACTTACAGAAAAATGTCAATTTTTTTTTAACCATTTATTTTTATAATCTGTTGCCAAAAACACTGCGACGGTAAGTAAATTTTTTGGCTAACAGAACGTGTCAGGAGAACATCCAAAGATAGCCCATCACAAATACAACATTAGTAATATCATCTCTCAAGATATAAATAAAGCAGTAACAAAAACATTACAAGAGTTAACAAATAATAAAGCGAGATAAATAATAAAGTCACAAAACACTTAAGTCATCCAAGTAAAATCGCCAGTATTAAAGTCAGATAAAGGCAGCGAAAGCAATAGTCATGAAACAACGTGAAGACACCGAATTCTCAGCGGAGAATCTCACCGCCGTTGAAATATGAATTTTAGTTATCAGAAATAACCACCAGATTCAACATATGTCAAATTCCAGTATAGATTCTTAAAGTTTAAATTATTTTAGACATAATTACTCCTATATCATCCCAAATGTCACGCAGTCCAATTATCATCCATGCTCTCAAATATCAGTGAGGTTCAGTACATGTAGTCTTCTCAGTCATCTTACTTCCTCACCATTGTCAAGTAGATTCAGCGCCAGACGATTCACATGCTTGTCCAGCTTAGTTATATAGTCCCTACTGTATCTCCTCTCAAACACGTGGCACAGTGCCCTTCATCGTTCGTAGCAATTCATGGAGCCCATGATACCATCCTGAACACCTTGCTTTGAAATAGTTGAATGATTTTAACTTTCCCCCCTTGTGAACCAATTCTCTATACTGGTTTCAAGAAAAACCTATTCCTCAAGGATAAATGAAACTGTCTACCAAGGAGACAGTATATTTATGCAATTTTAAACTTTATTACTCTCATTTTCTCTCTGACGTTATCCTTCTAGGTCAATCGACGATCTAGACATAACCCTAGTACCATATTGGGTCCGCGTCCGTGGTAGATGTAACGTGACTTTATTTGGCAGGATTAACTTTCACCCTCCATCTACGCATCAACCCTACAAATACCCTACGCAGCCATTCGTTGATAACGTCGAGTTCAGCTTGTAGTTTTCCCAAGACAAGGTCGGGTTCACCATTTACCGCTAAAATCGCTGTCCTCTGCAAAAGATGCAACTGTGGCATCTTTTGTACCGGGAAGGTCTGCAGTGTATATGAAATATAGAATCGGACCTAAAACGGAATTCTGCAGAACTCTTTTGTTAGATGGTCTATGCAGACAGACTATTCCTGATTATATTTTACTTGAGAAAACCGCCATCTATGTAACTGCATAACGTAAGATTGATTGGCTGAGATAAGCTTGATTTCAGTTTTAAAAGGGGACCGGGAAGTCAAACTTTACCGAATGCTTGTTGAACTATAGGAAGGCTGCCGAAAGTATTCCTTTCTTTCTTGGCACCTATTATTCAGACTAACAATTCTGTTCGATGGATGAATAGCCGCCTCTTAAGCAAAACTTGTGAAAAGGGATAAAGTTACCCATTCTCTATTATTAGGCCTAATCTTTGAAAGAACATCCTTTCAGAGATCTTTTAAAGGGCAGGAAGTAAGCGTAAAGATAGAACATTATGTTCTTAAATAATTGGCTTCAAGAAGAAGCAGCTATGGGTTTTACAAACTGATTGTATAAGAAAGAAGAAGTCGATATAAAATCATGACTGAACGTTTTTAAATAATTGTCATCAATTAATGACATAAGTAAAATGGAAATTTTATACATTAATTTAAAAAAATCTAAGAATAGCTGAAGGAAATAATAACTGACATTTGTAAGAGAAAATTATTGAGAATCATTGTATGATGATGTAAAGCAAGTATATATAATAAAAAGATTGTAAAACTGGACTTTTCTCAGGATACCTCTTTGTCATATGTATGTATGTAACCTACACTTCTTAACCTATTAAAAATCATCGCTGCACAAAACAATTGGTACATATTTAAATTGAAATGTACTTCAAATCTTTTTTTTGAGATGACTGGCGTTGACTCTTTAGTCATTTTGCTCAACCGAAATTTATAGCATATGAAAAATGTCATATCTGACCTGAATTCAAACCCGGGACCTCCAGTTAAAAGGCAATAGCGTATCGACCTTTACCGTACTGTTCCGCCACTGAGATCGGCACTTCGTTACTTATTAACATCATTGTAATTAATATATTAAGGTTTAGAATTAACACTTCCTTCAGTAACATTTCTTTCAGTTTTGTGAATTGAGTCATCTCATTTATAACCGTATAATTTTTACTACTTTCTTTAGTCTATAAATTTTGAACTAAAAATTTCGCTAGTATCTGAGATGATATACTGAATATTGTAAGCAGTATTTTCTTCAAAAATATTCTAAGAAATATTTATGACAGGTAACGGAATTTCCTTAAAATCTCCTTATGCTGAGTGAATCTGAATTAAGGATGGATGATATAGTTCCTGTAAGGTGGAATTTAAATCTGAAAGTAACGCAAATATTAAAATGAAAATGTAATCTCTAAATTTGTAAAAAAATAAATAAAGAACATGCAAATGGCTCTTAGCAAGAAATGGTAACGAAATTTCGAAATATTGATTCTGTTTCGTGTCATGAAAAATCAAACTTTTTTTATTTTCATAATAAATTTTCTTTCTTATTACATCACGGATCACACTTAGAAACAATTATTACCTCTGGAAAATAATTTCTTAAAACTTGTTAAGACAACCTAAACTAAGAAAGGGAAAAACTGTTTTTGATTTAAAAAGTCTCACCTTTTTTACTCGAAATAATAAATACCGTGCTCAGAGGGCTCATTAATGTATGCTCATTAATGTAATTGTTAAAAAAAAAGAAATAAAAAAATTGATCAGCATAATTGAAGTAATATTGTTGTTTAATCCAAGTAATACCATATTAAGTACGTAATCCTAGTATATCATAATGTCAGAATTTTTCATTGCTCTTTATCTTTAACAGCATTAATTGTTACCGTAGTTGGAGACTGTTGTAAATTTTTAACGCTGTGGTTTATTGCTATCATTTGGTATTTTGCTACTTTTTTGTTATTTATTATTAGTTATTTTTTTTATTTTGTACGTCATATTGAATTTAAAAGAATAATACAATATTATACCACTAAAATTAATTTTAAAATTAAATAAATGACACGATATTTTATTTAATATCAATTTAATGAACGCCATTACAGCAAAAAATACTATAGAAATGCAATGATAATATAGAAAACTAGAAAATAATAGTTCTCATATCTTTAGAACATTTTGACTTTTTGAAACTGCTGCTGAATCACAAATAAACAACTATGAGAAACATATTAATGCTTAATTTGGTGCATATTTAAAATTAATACTTAAAGTAAAATGAAACAGTATTATTTATTGCATATATGTATATATATATAAAATAACAACAAAAGGCTGATACCAAATAATAGTTACTATTAGTTATTATTATAATGAATCTTTTTAGTGGACAGATAATCGAAATAACTATCATTTTAATCACTAATGCATTTTTAAACGTTATTATTATGATGTTTAATTAGTTCATCCAACGTAAATTATTCAGTCTTACTTATTTTATTTAAAGAACAGATGGAAATACAAAAACAAACTTTGCCCGTATGAAAAAGCCGTTTGCAAGAAAATAAAAGACAAGAACCCTGCGTGTAGATAATATTGGAAAAGGAACGCAGAAGAAAGTTAAACAAATGAGCAAAGACTGTCAGAAATGCGGGAATATAGAAAATATTATTTGACTTCTCTTTTTCAACTAATTTTCTTTATGTTTTGTGAAAAAACTTTTAATGCAAGAGTAACATAAAATTATTAGGGTATGAAAATCAATTTTAATTAATAATGGGAAACAAAATTAATTTGCAAATAAAGAACATGGCATACTTGAAAGTAAAAGAATTTTTAGTAACCTCTTATTCTAACAATCTTTAAATCAAGTAGTCTACAAAAAACTTAACGTAGGATGACGAAGGTACTTTCTCTAAAAAAAAAATTCTGATGTTGATACCACATGACTTCCTTGCACGCCTCTTAAATTACATATATTTTTTATTACATATTTTTCTTCATTTTTTTTTTTTATTTGTTATTATTGAATAATTATTTATTGTTAAAGTTTTTTTTTACAATCATAGGTTAATAATTATTAATAAATCGATATTAAAATTAACAAAAAAAAAGTTAAAAAAAGGAAAAGAAGTCGAATTCGAACCGATAAGCCTTCAATCTTATAAGATCCAGATATTTTATTAATTAAAATTTTATTGGGCTATAACTCTGGAACCAATGAAAATAAGTACCACTTACGATATATCGTTGACTCTCAATGAGAGCATATTACTACAGTTAACAAAAGTCCAAAATCCAATCTTGTTTGGATTTTAGGCTTTTATGGACACTTTTGGTCCAGTCGACTGCAATCAAAAGGGAAGGTGCACAATTAGATGTTACAATAGTCCAAATTTTCAACATTCTACGGCAAATCGTTTTCGAGTTATGCGAGATACATATATACATACGTATTTATAGATGTCACGCCAAAACTAGTCAAAATGGATACTTCCGTTGAAATCTGAAAACTTAAATTTTCCGCGATTACAAAACTTCCTTGTATGAGGAAGGAAAAAAGTAATCACTGAAACTGATTTTATTGTTGGTAGTAAAATCTGAACTTACATTAAAAATAATGCAGATTAATCAACTTTGGAAACTTATTTTAATGACAGTAATTAAAAGGTAATAACTGAATTTGTTATATTTACCATGAGCTATTCATTGTTTATAAGTGAGGTAGTCGCACTTTAAATCCAAGTAAAAGGGAATTGATTTTTAAGTAGAATTAAATATTACAGCCTATATTATAAAAACTCCAAGAATGTATTTTTGTTCCAACCATAAACTTGGTTATAGGTTGTTTTGATACCTAAAATTTTATACTTCTGTAGCAGAGATAAAATTCGATAAATGAAATATTTATTTACATTCAAACAAGTTTTTCTGTAAAGAAACTGCAATGCAGCATTGTATTTTAGTTTCTTACATTTTTCTTCGATGTTTTAATCATTTTATTTTATTGTTACTTTAGTTATTTTCAAAATCCGATATTTTACCTATTCACATACATTTCAAACAATAGATTCCAAATTTTTACCGGCCCCAATTTCAAAATTAATTTTTTTTCTCATAGCAACATATTTCTTATCATTATAACAATACTCTAAATAATAACTTCTTAAAAATAAATTCTTAGATAACTTAACTAAAATATAACTTCTTAATTCAAAATTTAACTTTTTTATTACACAAGTCTTGTGTAATAATTAGTTGAGTTAGTATTAGTTGAAAACTTAATTTTTTATTTCCTTTTGAAATTGTTATGAATAATTACAAATCAAATGGCTTTTCTTTTGCTAGTAATTTTAATTCTCGTTTATTTTTTTATTCATACTTATTTGAACATTTTACTTAATTGATTTCTTAATGGTAATTATTTTCATTAGATTTCGGTTTGAAATTTAAACTTTTTAAACGACACACTATAAAAATTTTTAAAGAAAATACTTCAGATTTTTTTCAATCGCTGGATTATTTTTGACTTGGGGTATCTAAAGATGGACGTAAAGATACTTAAAAAATTCTTTGAAGTTCTTTTTTAATATTTTATTGTACAATTTGGTTCAGTATCTCGTTAAAAACATTTAAACTTCAAATTAATATCACTGCCAACTGCAAAGTTCAAAAATTTAATAAAAACACTCATTTTATTTCATACATTTTGTAATTCTAATATTTAATTGTTTTTATGATATCAGTTTACATAACCTGCCATAATAAATCAGAATATATCTGAACTCCTTCTTCCAAAAATAATTTTCTCAAAAACTGTTATCGGACTTCGAAAATGAATCCTTAAAAACTAATAATTACACAAGATAATTATAACAAATATTGTAAATATTATGCACGACTAAAGTACAATTACACACACAGAAAATTTCAGAATTTCAGAATGAATCCTCTCAGATAGCGTATACTTAACTCAAAATATATTTATTCTGGTAATTTTATAAGGAGTACAATCTATGAAATAACTCGTGCCTTTAATATATAAAAAAAGTTAAGACGTAATGTATCTGAACCTTACATTCTGTTTCTAAAATCTATGGTAGTAGAAGAAGAGTTTAGTTTGTTCTTGTGTGTATATGTGGTGTCTGATATGTGAATACGGAAACATTCCTGGGGCAAGTTGTGTTGAACTTTACTGAACTGAACGTATGTACAAACGAACAAGTTAATAAGTAAGAGTTACTACATTTCCAATCAAATTCTGTGAACATGTATGTACTCGTATTTCACTTTGTAATGTAATCGAGTACATATGAACTGCTAGATCAAACATAATAAATTTGTTAATATTTGTAATAAATAATTAACTTCCAAATAATTTCTAAAAAAACTAATTTGTAACCATATAGTATTAAGTAAATATAAATCCGGTCTAATAGGAAATTAGATTTAATATTAATTTATTAAACACGATTAAATCACTTTTTCCTTAAGAGATACTTAAAAATAATTAAAAAATTACTTAATCAGTCAGTTCTCTTAAAATTACTCGGTTAAGGAAAACTAAATTTCCTTTATATGTATAAGTGTAACGTATTGAATTTAAGTTCTACACAGTTGTTAACTGTAGTACTCAAAACATGTTCTGAAAAATTTTCCCTAAATTATTAATGTGTTTTTAGGAATGATTTATTTTAATTGGAAAATGATTTTTTTTTAAAGGAATCAATCCTTTTCTGTTGTGATCACCACAAGATTTTGTTGGGAAATAAGACAGATTGAGATATTATGGTGGCCATTATGGCGGTAATTTCATAATTATGAATTTCTGCAAAGATATGAAAAAATATTTTTTCCAAATTTGATCAACAATTTTTATGACCTGAAATATTGAGCTTGAGCTTCATACTGTTTATGTGCTGCTTTAAAATCTCCTATCAAATGGTCGTAAAAACGAAATGGTATAGAATACGCTGTTATATTAACATTTTCAAAGAGTAAAGCTAGGTTCTAGTTTTCCTAAATTTTTATTCATAAGGTCTGCTTATAAATTCTTGATGCAATTACAACCAAAACATTTTCTAATTTTCATAAAATTTTATAGTAAGACTGTCTTTTATTAAGCAAAACAAAGTATGTGTAACTTTTTTCATCAAATTTTCCGTTTCAAAACGGCTGCTACTATCTTTATTAATCAGAGTGCCGGAGAGGTGTGGTGTAGAATTTTTTCCCTGAAAAGTTACTTTTGCCGCAGATTGATACACCGATACCCTCATAGTTTGAAACGGCATACTCTGCTGATGTCACTCACAATTTCCAAACTCTTTTTCAGCTATTACAGTTTAGATGTTTCTCATTTATATTTTACTCCATTTTTAAGCCTACGTTAGTTTCTACGACCGCTTTCTTACTGATATAAATACACAAAATCGTGACTTTATCAATACGCTGTTAAATAACCCATAAAGTTATATTTTATCGATTTCCTCCAGACACCTCCTTTATCAGAAAATTTAAGAAAAAGAATTAATGTGAATGTATCTCTTCGACAGTCACTTAATGATACCCGATGACCAAGGAAATTGTACTCCAAGATGTTACTAACGCGATTTTAATGCACTTTCTAAAATATTGATCCTTTTTCTTCATTGTTTTAATTATTCACAATCGGTCAGCCCAAGAATGTTTGTTTATTACTTTATTTGAATTTTAATTTAATTCAATTTCGATGTAGAGTTCAGTTTGTTAAACTCGTTGAAAAATTACAATTAGATCTAATGTACACAGAATTACTAACTTAAGTTTTTAGTAACTAAATAATTATAGTTGTTGACTTTGATTCATAAAAAATGGTAGAATAAATTAAAAATGAACTACGTTGAATCATAAACCAAAACTACGTAAACATATCTGAACAAAAAACTGTTAGAGATTTACTTCATGCAACTGTTAAGCAAAATTTACTCTCTTCCTGGTTAATCATATGTTTTAAGCATATATTTTATTCTCCAGTATATGAATACTATTATTACTAAATATTTTAGTCGAAAAATCACATTTGTGAGTTTTTCATTTTAACTTTCGAAATTATAAAGAAAATTGTAATTTTTTCCATATAAACTTGTTTATCATCATACAAAACTAGGGATATTATGAAAGAATTACTACTGTACTTATTTATTTAGGGAACTGAATAAAAAATGTATCAAATAATTTAAATTAGTTCATGCGTGCTGAATACATTAAATAAAATATAAAATGTATAAAGGGATTTTTTTTTTACTTTAAGCTGGAAAAATCAAAAGTAATAGGCATTAAAATCGTCATGATATTCAGGAAAAAATATTAATAAAAATAGTACGTTCTATATAAGGAAAATTAATTTCTATTTATTTTCATAAAAATTAAAAATAAATATAATTTAAACTTTAGACGAAGAATGTGAACTGTTAATCAGCTTTATTGATTTATTTAAAAAAATTTAAAATATAAAACGCATGTTACTGGGACTAAAAAAAATTTATCGTAGATTATTTTATTTTAAGAAATAAATCGATTATATTCTCCATCAGTGTTTTGAGGGGAAAAAATAATTGATTTAATTTTTAAGAGTTAACTCAAAAGATTGCGTATTAGTTTTAACGTATACCTCTTCAGCATGTAAGAAGCAACTAGTACGCCAAGGTTAACAGATAATTAGTGCACAGAAAGGAAAGGATAAGTACATGAAACTAGCCAAATTACTGACGACAAAAAATATAATTTGCTTAAAGTAATTTCTTTTATTACACTTGGTTTTATTTATTTTATTGTTAGTAAAACTTCTTTATGACTATTATCAATTCTTTAATTTACATTACTTAAGTGTTTTTTAAGTCGGAGTGTTTTTCCAGAGATTTTTTAATATTTAATATATTTAGAACAGTTACATAATGTAGTCGAGTACGCTATACTAAAATTGTAAAAAGTGAATGTATCTTTTTGCATTTAAATTGTAGAAAATTTTACTTCCGTATTTGTGACTATTTTAAATCGATATGAAAATTATGAATAAAAGAAGTTACATTGTTTAATTTTACTTTTTAACATAACTGTAAAAGCAAAAATACAAATCTGTTTTATTTATAGGACGAAGAACCACGAAGGTCCTGTGAAACCTAGGAACCAGAGACCAGAAAAAATACTATAGACTAAATTTAAAAAAAAAAATTGAATATAAAAGAACTCTTGAGACGTTTACTAAAATGTATTTAGTTTCACTATAGAGCAAAGTGAATTAATTAATGAATAAATTTTCAAATATCAAACTTATTTGCATATTTAGTAGGTTAGTTTACATTTAATTAGTTATTTTTATACACGCTAGTTTTTGTTTAAAAAAAGGTAGAAAATTTTTATTTTGGTCATCAAAAAACTCAAAATATCAGAAAATACTAATAATTTGATTTCTGTGTTCTAAGAAATCCATTAAAACTTGATTGTTGCCAGAAACCAGGTTGAGATGCTAAAGTTATACTTTGTATAACTGTATTGTTATAAGTGTATATATTGTGCCGTACCTTGTTGGGCACTTTCTATCATGTTACTTGTGTTATTGTTATGTTTAGTATAAGATTGGGTAATATATACATCTATGCGTTCATCGATTTGTTGTAGTTTTAAGTATCCTATCTATTTTGTTACTGATGTTATGTATAATTACTCTTTGTCATATGCTTATTGGAATTTATTGCTCTATATATTACACATAAATGATGTGCTGTTGCATCCTAACGAGATGAAGCTCGCTGTCAGAAATGCTTCATGGGTAGGCGCTGACGTGTGAATCAGGGATGGAGGCCCCTACACGTTATACTTTGTAATGAAGATGTTATGTATTGTATTGTATCTTGTTTATTGATTTTTTGTCATGTATTATTATGCTTCTTATAAGTTGTGTTGTGCTTGTTGGCGAGTAATTAGGATTTACTGTCTGGGCTGGTCTAGGTACCTAGCATTGTTTATTAATGTTGCTGTTGTTTTATTATTATTTGTATCATCATTACATTGTACTGTTATTATATTGTTTTATTGTGCTACATGTGTTGATGTACACCATTTATATGTTGTAGTGACCTACTAATAGAGCTATATTATTGTAAATATGTATAATAAATTTAATGTACTTAATAATTGTATTTCATCCATTTTGTAATGTTAAATGACTTGGTTGTATGTATACTGAATTGTGTTGGTAAATAAATCTTGCTACACACATAAGTGAGGTGCTATACCTCGTCTCACTGAAGGGCGATGACATTTATCTTCGACTGACTGGAGCTAATGAAACTATGTAGTGTGGATGTCAAACTCCACTAATGTGAACTTGAAAAAAAAATTTCGGGGGAACTGATGAAAAATATTCTGTCACCAGGTGGTCGAAAGTGAACACGTGCAATGCCAAGGAGGTAGCCTCTTTGCTAAGGGCGTTCGGGTCCAGCAGATGGCTGGATTACGACGTTCTGATGACGCATTGAGGACCCTCGAGGTTTGTGAGATGGACGCGCGATTCACGGGGGTATGCGTGGAGTGCATACCCGGACCCAGACTAAGCGATAGGGAAGGGAAGGGTAGCCCTCTTGGGGAGAGTCACCATGGCAACCGGGAGGGATGTCCCGATGTCTCAATGATCCAAGAGGGACCCCGTCGGGAGATCAGCTTCAAGCTGCATTAAGGGGTGCTAGTCTTCAGTCACGTCACTTGGGACCGGACGAAGTAACGTCTTCTAGGCGGTTACCGATTGCTCTCAAGTGGTTAAATATAAACAAAGATGTTAAAGGTAAAATAGTCTTTAAAAATTTATAATTTGTTCGTTAGATTCCTTTTCTTTAATTATTTTCGAATTATATTAATTCCAAAACTCTGGTTATGTAATTTAAAATTCCCAGAAATTAAACTGATAATAAAAAAATATTACAACTGCTTTGTTACATTAATGATTTGTGAGAAAACAGGAATATATTGATACACCAATTTATGAACAGAAAATAAGAAAAATTTTCCAAAACTGTTAATTATTACCAATCTCGTTAGTTTTCCAAGAAAAACTTATTACAAGGAAAGAAAACCATTAACTTACTAATAAATAAAAGAGATTTCTAATTGTTGCAATGCTTATTAGATTAAATTTTTGTATATTAAAATCATAAAACATATATGTAACTTATTACTACTAAGTAAATTACAAAAAAATATTGTTTTCATTAAAGAGGAAAATTAACCGCCTATGTTTTTAGATATTTCCTAATGAAAACCTTTCAAAGTAGTATTTTACATAACTTTATCCAGAAAAATGTTTAAAAAATTAATTCTTATTGAGATAAATAAATTATAGCTCACTTTTATTATTTGAAAAATAGTTTTCTGGAAAGTTACATTTAAACTTATTGCCGCTAAATTTCACCTTTCTATATTTATATATATTTATTCGCGCAATCGCACTCACACACAGAAACATAAAAAACAAGTACAAACCAAAACCGAGGCAAAGTCTAAATAACTCTCCAACACCATATTCTTAAAACTGAAAAAGAATCGATATAACCTAAAGCAAAAGAGGTTTCAGAAAAACAGATATAGAATAACGAATGAAACTACTCAATACAGAATAAAACAATTCGTGTAAGTAAACAAAAATGAATAGTTATTTTTTAAAAGAACGATAAAATTGAGTAACATGTAGAAGAAAATAATATATGCATTTATTTGCGTTTTTACCGAAAAACGCAAAAACAGCCTTTAGGTAAACAGCCTTGAGCGGAACCTTCGTTGAAAATTACAGATATTTTTTAATCATTATATTTTGTCAATACAAGGTAAGCTCGCCAATAAATTATTATTATTTAAGATATAGCTTCCTTTCAGGGTTCATTGGGCAAGTGACTTAAAATCGTTTTTCTGTCTTGCTTGAAGCTTAGGCATAGAGATAATTCGAGAATAAGGTAATGGATATAAATGGAGATAACGTGGTAATTTTACGAAAACCGTAAGTTGTTTACATAAAAATTCAAAAGCAATATAGAGAAACCTTTTATACAATTTGTGGACAAGATTTATTGATCTAATATGAATTATAAATAATAAAATTATTTGTTACTATTAAGTAAATTTGTATGGTGCTATATTTTCCATAGAAAAAGAGGTTTCAACACAAAATAGTGATTGTAAGTAGTAACAAAATTACATAGGAAGTAGTAAAACAAAATTGAGATAGATTAAAAATTAATTATAATATTAAACTCAACATATTTTGAAATTATACGTCTTTATTTTCGTTGGGTGAAAATCAGTAAATCTGTAGATTTATAAAGTAATACTAAGCCGATTATCAATTATTATCAGTGTAAGTAATGAATTATGTAGAATAAGAATTGAATTTGAAAGAAAATGACATTAATTCTGACAATTTTAAATGTTAAAACGAATCGATTAGAGAACTAAAAGTGGATGATGTTAAAGAGCTGACGTAAAACGTTGATTAGAGGCTCGAAAAGAGGCAGGCAGGCTTGTCTTCGGACAAGACTAGTACTGTAGTTCTCTTTCCGTAGAAGATAGGGATCTAGTAATTACTGGGGCTGAACCCATTAGCAAAACGTTTAGATAAGAGAAAGACGAATAAATGGAGAAACAATAGATGAAGAAAGGCAGTAGATTATTGTAATGGAGGCTAAGTATAAGTACTGTATACTTCTAAAATTTTTGAAAGTAAAATTAAGTGAATTTTTTTTTACATTTTAATTATAGATAAAAGTACATCACAAAATTTACTTCAGTATTTACAAAATGAACATACTATTTAGTTTTATTCCCAGTAATAAATTACTTAATGAAATCAATTATTAAAGTAACCATATTTTAAAAATACCAGTAATCTCCACTATTCGACTTTCTGTTATTCAGAAACAATAATGAAAGTAACTGGATGATACTTTTAATTTAAATACAATTAAAACAAAGAAGAAAAAAACAGCAAATGAGTAATAAGATTTTCCTTGATGAGACAAATCATTAATAATTTAAGATAACTTAGTTCTTCATTTAAATTGCACTACAGAGTTTTTTTTGATTACAAGCACAATTAATAGACTTTTTTCTGTTAAACCACCGTAAGGTATTACTTCAGAGGATGAATGAGGACGATATGTATAAAGGTAAATGAAGTGTAGTCTTGTATAGTCTTAGGTCGACCATTCCTAAGTGTGTGGTTAATTAAACCCCAACCACCAAAGAACACCGGTAAGCACGACCTAGTATTCAAATCCGTAAAAAAGTAATAATTTATAGCATTTTAAATTGTTACCAGTATAGTAGAGATAGAAAAAATAGTAGAAATTAAACTTCCAGAATATAAACTTTAAAATTGATTGTATTTTTATGAAACCCCTTTAAATGAATCGCCGATAATAATACAAAGATTATCGTTAGGAACTATCGTCTTAGCACAAACTGTGTTACATCAAACTAAAGTGAAAAAAATAAAAAATTTGAATCTAACTGTTTGAATTTTAAGAAAAACTAGATCGTACTTTAAGACTTACTTTAGAATTAAAAACAATTTCTTTAGGTTTTTTTTACCGATTGTATACTTTTCCGTTACGCTATAGTTGTATATATCGCTATAACTGAGAAAGTAAAAAAAGTTGTTTGAAATATATTTGTTCTACATCATCTGATAAATGTACGAAAATGTCTAAAATATCAAAAAGGTGTTATATATTTTATATATTTCTTATGTTTGTTGTTAAAAAAAAATTTATAACCTTACAGTAAGTTTCAATAAAAAAAAAGTTTACCGACGTTAATTTTTTATACATTGTTCAGTAACTAGAACCATTAATTAAAATAATCGGTTTTAAATCATTAAAAATAGTTTACTGTTAAGAAGTAATATTCAATCATGATAGAATCTAGAATTAATGCGTAATGAGAGGTATTAAACAAAACCCTGGAGAAATAAAAAAAGAACTCTAGGATTGTACACGTAAGAGGGATAAGAAGTACAGACAATTTATTGAACGTGGTGTTGAGAAAAAATATAAGAAGAATTATTATTAAGAAAGAACACTAATGAAAATAATGAATTAAGAGGTATGTAAAAAAAAATAACCAAAATCAGATGCAGAAAATGGAGCTGGATAAAGATTAGTAGTAGAGGTGGTATGGAAAGATATTTGGATGAAGAAAGATAGTGAAATAGATAATATAATTCTTTATTATCCATCACCCGATTTTGGATAAGGGAAATCAAGAAAATTAAAAGGTAGTTCGAATGCAAATCATGAAAGATAAAAAAACGAAAAGAACATTTTTTTTTAAGGATAATTAATGATCTTTAAGCTTCAAATTACGTTATAAAACATGGAAAGAAAATTTAATTCTTTCCTTGAAATAAAAATCTGATGTGGACACCACACGGCTTTCTTGTACGCCTATTAAATTACATATATACATTTATTTTAAAATGAAAAGTACATAAAATTTTTTTCATTAATAACTTGATATTTTTTTATTTTTACTGTTATTATTGAATTATTATTTATCGTAATTTCTTTTACAATCAGAGGTTAATAAATCAATATATTTAATTTAAAAAAAAAGTTAAAAAAAAGATGAAGTGTGGTTTCAACCGGTGTACTTTCCCCTTTTAAGATCCAAATATTTCATTAATTAAAATTTAATTTGGATATAACTCTGGAACCTATGAAAATAAGTAACCACTTATCATATATAGTTGAAAAACTCTCAATGAGGGCTAATTACGCAGTTACGAAAAAAATTCATTTTTTTGGATTTTGGGCTATTTTGGACACTTTTGGTTCAGTTGACTGCAATCTAAAAGGGAAGTGCACAACTAGATGTTACAGCAGTACTAAATCCAAAATTTCAACATCCTACGGCTACTCGTTTTCGAGTTAAGCGTGATAAATACGTACGTACAGACGTCACGCCGAAACTAGTCAAAATGGATTCAGGCATGGTCAAATGGATATTTCCGTTGAAATCTGAAAACTGGAATTTTTTACGATCACAATACTTCTTTTACTTCGAACAAGGATGTAAAAATTAAATTAATCACTTAGCAAACTTGATTAAGTATTTCGCTACATTTATGTAGCGAAATACATTCGCTGGTATATTTGTTAAATGCAAAAGAAGTGGAAACAAGCTAACAAATAACAGCTAAAATTATACGAAAATTATAATTAAGTACTTTTAACCACTAAGCCTAAAAATTAAATATTAGCAGTAAGTTTTGCAGAAAATAAGGTCACGTTATTACATTTAGATTTTTGATAAATATGTTCTCAAGGTCATTAGAGATGTAGACCAAGGTATTTTATATCGTCTGCCCGTAGTAGTTAGTTAAAACACAGCAACTCTAATGGACGTTTATTACTTTTAAAGTAAAAGTTAAAATTAGAATTTGCCTCATTGACTTTCATTGAACCACATTTTCACATCTTTTACACGATTAAAATAGAGATTCAAGTGCTCAGATGAGACCTTCCAGAAATAAATTATTATTATTTGTAGAAATTATTTAAAATTTTTTTTTTAGAAGATTACCTACAGAACTAAAAGATATTCCAATCGACAGCTTATTAAAAATTAATTTAAAAGAATTAATAAAACAATATAATGCTTTTGAATTTATAATTAGTAGTAATTAGATAATTATTAATAATTTAGGTTTAGAATAAATTTATGTACATAATAAAAATTGTTCAATAATCCATTTAAAATTATTTTATTCTAAATTATAATTATTTCATTATTAATAACAATTCAAAATTACATTCATTATTTTTCTATTTAATTTTTTTTTATTGATTTTACTTATTTTTTTTCATCTGTCTTATTTTATTTTAATAGAATGAAATAACTATTTTTATTCATCAATTTTTTTTTTACATTTGTAAACCAGCATTAATCAAGGTTTTCCATGGTTTCCCTCATCCTTTAAGGTAAATACCAGATTAGATGTTTATTTATTATTTTAATAACGCTCTTTATGATAAAGGAAGGAGTTTTATAAGTAGTTACAATCTCACGTCTCTTTTACTTTTGCCAATTTTATGAGTCACAATTATTTGGGCTATGTATTGCTGTTTCAGAAAATAATAATTAAGAACTTCGTAAAAGATGACAATTAGATAATTTTTCATTAATAAAACAAAAAGTCCTGAACAGTCCACAGATTTACATAGTTTTCAATAAAAAACTTATTTCAGGGGGACTATAATTATTATTATTGGTAGTAATATGTGGAATAGATAGGATAGACAAAAACTAATTTTCTTTTACCTGAATTAATTCTTTAAAATCATATTATTTTTACCCTACAAAATGTTTCGCTTGTAATGTCATTGGGTTACTGTTCAAAATTAAAAGTAGATATTTATGTACATAAAAAGGAATTAAAAAAACAAATGGAATTACGATTAAAAATTTATAATTATCATTACTTTTTTTAATAAACCTTTTTTCATCTCGAAAAAATTAAAATCGTATATATATTATCAAGTTTCTGATGAAATTATTTCATTTAATTTAAAAGTCGCAGAAAAATAGCTTGCTGGCTGGTCTAGATAGAAATTAGTTGAGGATATGAGATTTCTTTATTCATTGATTAATTCCCATAATATGCTCGTACATGTTTTACAATAGCTTCATTTTGTAAACTTCTATTATCCTTCTTTTTATTTTACCTAACGTTTATGTAGACAATTATCATTAAGAACAATTGTATGAATTTATATACAGTCATACACATTAAAATAATTTAAAAGAATTCCACGAAAGGTCCCTCGTTCTTATTTATTTATTAGTTTTTTTTATTTACAGACGATTATGTGCTTCAAACCATTTCAACAACTGTAAATAGTTAAGTCTTCATTGCGTGAGTTCATCTAATTAATTACGAGTTACACGCAAACTTCCATTCCTATGAGATTAATTATTACAGTATAATGTACTTTATTAGTTTATTACTCTTCAGATATATTATTCAGTCAATAAAATAATTATAATAATTAACATGTCAAATTTCCTTCCGCATTTTTATATGATAATAAAAAATAATTGTAGCATTTATTTGTCATTTCTGATATTATTATGACTATTTACTATTTTTTTAGAAAAAAAATTATTAGAATACATTTTATTCAAATCAAAAAAAGAACAGATGAAACATATTGAAATTTAAATACAATAAAATTATGTCAGTTAATGTTGAAAAAATTCAGTGTATCTCTATTATTGATACTTAATTATTTAATAAGATTATTATTTTATCTGATAGTTAAACATTCCTATCTAGTTCCAATTGAGCTAAAACTTATTTTTATCGAAATTATTTTTGTGCTCAAATGAGATAACTTGTAACTTTCATGTTATAAAATTCCGACTATTTCAAATCATATATAAAGTATCATTATAATTCCAAATTTTCTTACAGATAAGTAAACTATTGCATCATAAAAACTAAATAAAAAAGCTAAATATTACAAAAAAAGAAAAGATTTTTTCTGACGTTAGAAGATATAATGTTTTAATCTATGTTACGCGAAAATTTAAATACTTTAAAACTTCTGAAATCCATTTACACATTTACGCAAACTATTTATACATTTATCGTGGTTTAACTTTTAATTTTACTTTAATGCGTACTGTATTCATAATTTTAATTTGATATTTATATTTTTTTTAATCCCATAAATTATATTAAATCAATGTTTACTATTAGTTAACATATTTTACAGATACGTATGTAATATTGTCCCGTATAAAAAAAAAAAACTAACTCTAACAGGACGACAAACTCTTAGGTAACATTGTTTTACGCAATATGTTTCAAGTATGTAACAATTACTAAAAACTGCAAATCCTTGTTAATATTGTTTCTAAATAACAATAATAATTTATGAAGACAATCTCTAGTTCTCATCTTCTTTGTTCTCTTTGTATAGAAATATTAAATTTAATATAATATTAAATTATTGATCCTTATGGATGCAACAACAAAATACATATAATTTGTGATTTTTTTGAAAAGATTCTAAAATCTAATCATTATAAAATTCAAAAATTTGTTAAATCTACAATAATTCGAAGGATCGGTTGCTACTTAGTGCCTATGATATCGTGTAGGAAGGCATAGAAATAACAATTTTTAACGATTCAAAAAATGGGGATTATTCCGTTAAATGTTCTGGATAGCCCCGACTCTCAATTCATTATCATTGAGCCACTACCTGATGATTGCTTTTTGTAAATACCATTTTATAAAGTCAGATTTTCTAAATACTTACAGTACACTCTGTAGTTAAAAACATCTAAAAATATTTTAAAAATACCAAAAAATCTTGATATATAGCGGGAATTTAAATTTAGCATTGCAACAATCAGAAATAATCAGTTCTCTGAAAACAATTTTTACGATTTTTTTAAGTATAATTTTATTATATAATTTTTTCCTCAATCCCCTAGTAATTAAGAAATGTTTTATGAATCTAATTGTGTGTGGTTTTAATTTTAATAAACATTGGTTTCTAGTATGTTAAATTTAAAAAAATCCGGTCCTTATTGCTTTATATTTTTATTATTAATTTATCTATTACCAGTTCTTTATTTATTTATTATGATTTTTTTCAATGTAACCTGCAATTAAGTTCATTTAACAAGAGATTAGCTGAAAAAACTACAGATGAATTAATGCCAGACTACTTAGACTACTCCTAAGCATGAAATCCAATTCTTAAATTATTATTTTTTTTAATTGTGAATTATTGAGTACTACTTTTTTTTCTTTCTTTACTGTTTTTATATTTTTCTGTTGCTTGTTTAATAATTATTCCTATTGAATTTCAAAAGAAAAACCTAGAAGTAAATTAATTTCTAAAATTAGAAAATCCATCTTTGATGTAAAAGCTCATTTTTTCAGAATATTTTAATGTTTATTTCTACTGTTCAAATCCTATTTCTTAAATATATACAGTAATAAAACACAGTAATTCTTATATTTTGTTATTTATAAACTACTTCGTAAATAACGAATAATACTATAAATTGATTTCCAACAAATATTCTGTTTGATCGCTGTTGATAGTATAAATTTAAAAATAAATTCATAAAAATATATAAAATAAAAATCAAGGTGATATACAAATAAATAAATTCACATAAAAAGAATAAAAAGTGCAAAAATTACCATTGCCGTTAAAAATGGAGCAGACAATAAATTAATCGATAAAATTATTAAACCGAACAGTTCATAAAATTCCTTTTATATGTTCTGGATAATTCCGGTATTATTGTTTATATGAATTTTTTATTATTTCAAAGCCATGTAAAAATTAGAAAAATAAAATTAAACTCTATTTTCTCTTTTAAATACAAAGTTTCATTATTCATTTTTAATTTTATCTTAATTAACATTTTTATTAAACATTTTCTTTCTTATCTTTATTACGGGAAAAATATTCTATAATAAAATCTAGTACATATCGAAATTTATTTCCATATAATGTTCAGCCAGGATATAAGTTAGGTCTGGTATAGCATCCTGTCAAAGCTCACGTTCACCCCTTTTATCATGAATGACCTGAAAAGGTGAAATAATCTCAAAAGTTGTTGAATGACCAGGAAGCATAGAAGTGCCATTATAGATTGCAGAGAGTGTGGATAATGTAGATCGTATCACATTCACAGTGAAAGGATAAAATTCACTGTACTTCCCTTCATCTCACAAAGCAATAACTGAAATATGCAGCCCATAACAGAATTCCGAACGTAAATATATATATATATATATTGCTATGCCAGTTCATATCTCTATTCATATGATAATCATTTTTTTTATGATGTTTATTTTAATTAAATTATGTTAGTATTTTTTTTTTTTATTATTTATTTAGGTAATTTTTACCGTTTTACGATAAGGAATGATTTTTTTATAAATTATAATTTCGTGCGAAACCT
Organism: Lycorma delicatula; assembly: GCF_047948215.1. Lineage (NCBI taxonomy): Eukaryota > Metazoa > Arthropoda > Insecta > Hemiptera > Fulgoridae > Lycorma > Lycorma delicatula. The sequence goes on along the minus strand of NC_134456.1, from coordinate 67,062,711 downwards.
AACAGATATTTCTACTATTAAACTGAAGTTTCATATCCAAATAACTTTTTTTATTTTTAATCATTTATCGAATATATAAATCCGAGAGTATGTGGCGGTTCTTTTTGTTTGCAACACCACCACGCCAGAACCAACTAACCAATTTCTTTAAAAATGTCAGGATACATTTATGTTATCCCAGGGAAGATTTTAAGCCATAGATTGAGATGCCTAGCTTTCTTGGGGATGAAGTTCTGAATTTTTCCTCCTTGACGTCGATGTAATACCGTCTTTCATTTTGTTTTTCGACGTAAACATAATAGATTATGGTTTTTATAACACATCTCTACCTTGACCTCTACCCAAGTTACGTAAATAGGTAATAGATGAACGTAATAGATGAACCTATCTCCAAAAGAGATAGGTTCATCTACAGCAGGTACTTCTAGGTCAAGAACGAGGGAAACGTTGGAGGAAAGAGAGCTTTTCAGGCTTTAATTATTATTTAGTAATATTATTCTCACAACCATGAGAATAATAAACACAGCGGAGGACCTGGCTAGACGGGAATGGCAAGTAAACGAGCCTTGACCAGTTATTTACTTACAAGATTCATAAAGGTATATAAATTTCTTATTATCCCCTAATTAGATATATTACTCGTACATATTAATGCTTAATCAATCTATTAATCTGCGTGTATTTTTGTATATGTAGGCACATAAACAAATAATGCGAGATAGAAATAATTAATATTTTATGTGTTATGAATGAAGAAGTTAATATCCTTTAATGCATTCTGGAAAATTGGAAGCATACAAAAAAATTGGATTTAAAAAAGTAGGACGTGGTAATTTCTATACTACTTAACATGCGCTTTTTATTTCGTCTTTTACGAAACTATTTTTAAAATAATAAAATCTGACTAAAACTGTTTCTTCAATTTTTATAACATTTAAATAAATGTCTGTGTTCTTTAGACAATAACATACCTTTCTATAGTTGCAAGAAATTGTTTCGTTTATTTTTTTAAAAATATGCTTCCAAATTTAATTCGTCAAAAAAAATTTTCTTTGTAAAATTATTAAATTACTTTTTGAACAGAATAGATCATTTTTTAAGCTTTTATCATCTACACCCAATTTTCATAAAACTATTAAAATAAAAATTATACGTTTCATCTTAAAACACTTTGGTGTGTCTACTCAACTTTACAAAACTTAGCTCAATTGACGTTTTCTGGATGTTAAAATTCAATTCGTAAAGAAAGAAGACAGGCAAAATTAGCATAAAAATTGCTACATAATTTCATCATGTCCACTCGCACACATCATACACAGACTCTACTTATTGTAGTTGAATAGTACGATACCATATTTTTCCAAAATCTGACCAGACAAAGTAAAAATTTTAATTTTTGGGATTGAATAATAAACTAGAAATAAGTTTATATATATATATATATATATATATATATATATATTTGTAACAAAAAACAAATTTGTAATGAAACAATAATTTTTCATTACATAACGGTTATAAAATTAAATTATCACATATTTTTTTGAGAGGGTATGATTTCTTTATTTAATTTATTCATTGGAATTTAAACCAGCGAAACCAAGCTACTCCTCTTTGTTTGCCAATTTTTTATTATTATTCAAACATGGTATCTTTTAAAAATAAATATAATTTAAACTCAAAATCTAAACCGTTTGAGTACTTCTCTGACAGATAATTTTGTTTTTTTTCTATTGTAGATATATAAATTACAATATGCTGTAAATCTGTTCGGAAATCTGTATTACATGCATAAGAGAAGTTTACATTTTAGTTTAATTTGAAGTCTAAGATACAATCATAATGCATAAAAATATATGAACTTCTTTTTAAACAATTCTATCAGGAATACAACTTTTTTTTATTAAATTGATTTATTTTTATAATTTTAGTTTTCAATTATTATTAGGATTTACTGCGATTCTTTTTTTCACTTCTTAAGAAAAGTCCTCTTTTTTTACGGATTTCTTTTTTTTTTTTTTAAGCGGTGTCTGTAAAGCGATAAAAATTGAAATGACATCATGTTTAAGATACTGTTACCATATACGTATATCATTTAGTATTGAATTCTACTTGTAAGTAATCGATAGGAATAACATCAAGAACAGCTGTAAAATATCCTGAACATATCTCTCAATCTAAGTTCAGAAAATCTTAAATTTAATAGTAATAGAAAACGTAAAATTCACATTAATTTTATGATTTATAAGAATTGTAATATATATATGCAATATTAAGTGACTAGAAATTACAGTAAACCTTTCTAGAAAAACACAAAAATCTAAGTTAATACCAAAAGGTGTCAATTTATTGGGAAATAAAATCATATATGTGAATTTTGTACTTCATATTTCTTCGGAGGCAAACCTACTGAACATTTGACGGTTTATTACTTACACTGTTTCATACATTTCGTTAGTAATTCATGTCAATTATTTTTATTATAATTTTCTAAATAATATTTAGGAAAATGCATAAGTAAAGACTTAAGTTCCGTTTAGTAAAACAGAATAAATTTGTTATTGTGTGTGACAGAATAACGGATTTACTCTGTCATTATAAGATAACGGATAAGTTTTAATATTATTAAAAATTTAAATAATAAGCTTTTAGTAATATTATTATAATAAAATTTCATCATAATTCACCCCCAACCCTTAAAATATAATCTTAGGTAACTTTTTTTTTGGTTGTACGTATTTTAGTGAATTTTTTTTTTTAGTTTTTTATATTTAACATAATAAACGTATAAAAGTTAAAAAAATTCTCGGAAGTGATTTTTGTGGTGCGGCAACAAAAAAAAATACCGAATATTTTAATTTTTAAATCTTTTTGGGTTTATACAAACAATTATGAAAATTTTACAATAAAATCCCGTACCGAAAAAAGGAATCTTAGGTAACTTTTTTTTAATGTGTCATTTTTCCACTATATAAAAATAAATAACCAATACCAAGAAAGTATTACAACTTTGTTGTCAGCTTCTATTTTATATAGAGACTATACTACTTTAGAAACTTTAAGCAGGCATATGTGAAAGACATGAAGTGACAAATTTTAATTAATTAAAACAGCTCTTTCTATTGTAATATATTCAGCCCAGTGAGGTTGAAATCATAGATAGTGGCATGTATATGTATATGTCTTTCATTTTCTGTACATTTAACATTACTTTATACGATCATCGTTATATATCGTAAAAAAATTATATTTATACTAAAAAATCCTAAAATTTAATTTTTTTATTTAAAAAAAATTTATTATATGTAAATTAATTTAAAGAACTCAATGTTATAAAATTTAGTTGTGTTTTGAACTTATCTTCCTCAATTTACGTTAAAAAAGGAGAGATTAATGTGGGACGCAATAACAAAACTTAGAGTGATTAAAAATAAAAACATTCCTAAAAAAAAATTTTTTACGATTTTTTTAATATGTATATCATAAGAATGCAACCATTCAATAAAGTACTGGTCATACTTTCATAAACGTTTGCCTCTTTGTCCTTCCAAGTTCTCCAAAAAGAGGAAAAGAGACAGAAACCTATCGATCGCATGAAAGAAAAGTGCAGAATATTTATGTAAATATTCTATTTGAATTTATGGACAACCCAAGATAGAAAAACCTGGCGCAAAGTAATTATTTATTAAACATGCTACTCGAAAAAAAAAGGAAGAAATGTACTTATGTTGTACAATAAATTCGTGTTAAATAACTTTGTATTCCTTCTTGTAACTTAATAAATGAATAAATTTGTATTTTTTTTATCAAACACTGAAGTTCGTTTTGATCAGGTTTAAAAAGGATTTGTGAAACCAATTTACGTTAATAAAACAAACTATTTCCTTAGTCGATTGTAAATTTAAAATCGTAGTTAAGACGTATAGGTTAAAAATCGATCGTAATGTTTTACAACAGTGTATGAATATTTTTTCATGCCATTACCCGACAAGAATAAATTTTTTTTGAGATGTTTACAACTGATGGAACCGGAGAGAGAGAATTTTTTTTTGAAAGAGCTAGATATATAATTGACATTAACTGTGTATTCATGCTAAGGTGATTGATGAAGTAATTTTATCCTACATTATATTGGAAATCACTAAAGTTCCATTAACTTTCCTAATTCGCATTCACAGCCCTGGTATAATTTCATTCTTGCCGGAACGTATAAATATAATGATCTGAATTAATTCCCTTTTAACTGAAAACATAATCCTATAGATTTATCTATCCCGTAAATAGTAAGATTTTAAATAAAATTGATTAATTTTTTTTTTGTTTTTTTAAAATTAAATAAAGGAAAAACAGAATTTTAGTTATTAATAAAATTGAATTTTGTGAAAAGCTGTTTAATTCTTTTGCTTATTATAATAATTATTAAAGATAATTACCCCTCCAAAAGCTTTCTAATCTATCTTAAAATTTGTTTACTTAAGGTTCAAATAATGACCCTTCAGTTTTTCTCTGATATCTGTTTCACAATTCTCTGATACTTTCACAATGCTGACCGAACTGAGAATGTACAAACCAGCACATATTCAAACAAATCATAAATCACATGTTAAATATTCGTACACAAGTAGTATGCGCCGAAATATTAAAGTTGTTTCAAAAACCAAACACACTACCGTTAAACTGTATTTATTTCGTGAGACACTGAAAACAAGTGATAATATTTATTGCTTTTTAACTGCGTGCATTGTATGCATGATAGAATGCATTTCTGAAATAAAATTATACACTTTTTAATACGAGTTATTATAAACATAATTTGATTTTTAATCTATCACTCAGGATAAAGATATAATAAAAATATAGTTAGAAATTTTATTAATAAAAAGATCTTGTATCTACAAACAATATGAAAAAAAAATCATATTCATAAATTATAAGACTCTTAACCTAATTTTAATGTAAGACTTAGTTTTTTGTTTGTTTTAATGTAGCAATAAAATAAATAAAAATGTATGAAAGAGGAAAATATTATATGAAATTAAGGTAATGATGTAATCCACACCAAAGACGTAACTAACCTATAGGATATATTTTTTTTTTATTTATTTATTTTTTTAATTTATTAACATTGTGTAATAATACCAATAAAAGAACAGAATAACAAAAAATTTATAGTGAGGTGACTTTTTTCAGTATGCCCGATGTCACTTAAGTGCGTTATAAGTCGTATAAAAATACTATACAGTATAGCGTATTCGAGTCTGTAAAAACAGAACATTACTGTAGAATCTTTTTTGTAATTACAACTGTAACAGCAGCATCTGTTTTGTTACACATTTTTGGTTGTATTACATTAAATATAAAACGTAATTTTGAAAGAGAACTGCTCGTTATATGTTATAGAGCAACTGTATACAGACAGCAAAACGATTATAGCAATTCCCAAGGTGAACAATAGAATAGAGTCGAGAGTAGTAAAGCTTTCTTTCTCATCATGGTACACGATCTTTGCGTGTAGCCAGCCATAATCTAATTGAGGTGCACGCCTAATGAATTTGCTTTTATTGGGAAACCATCGTTGTATTACAATTGTTCTTTACAATTGTAAGTTACTGCTTATTTAATGAATTTTATTTTAATAAACATTCTTCAACTAACGTAACATTGTGTGTATTTTTACTTTTTATTTTTTTATTTAGTAACACTACTATTATTTACTTTTAGTGCTTCCTATATCATTACTAATTGAAGTAACGAAAGGAAAATGAGGTAAACATCAGTATAACTTTAGCTAATAGTCTTAATCTAATAATAATACATATATAAATGTTAAAATATATGATGCAGCATAAAAAATGAATCAAATAAAAACCTTAAATTGTTCCTGTTTATTACATAAAATTTAATATATTATTTTTTTAATTATATTATTATTTTAGACGTAATAATGTTCATATTAATTAGTACACGTCATTTAGTGCTCTATATTACTCTATAACAATGAGCTACATTTGCCTGATAATTGATGGTGACATTAGAAAGAGTAGAAGTAACCTTCAAGATTTCATAAAAATATGTAATACATTAGAAAAATCAGAAAGTAAACACGATCTTTATAACGCAAATGCGAAGGCATGGTAGAGTGGTAGCGTCTCAGTCAATCATCTGGAGTTCTAGGATTCGAATCCCGCTCAGACATGGGATTTTTCATACGCTACTAAATTTCCATTTTCATATTTTCACACACAAGTTTAGAGCTTGTGCGTGAATTAATCTCCAGCTTTTGGCGAATTAATTTAACAAGCAAAATTACAGTTACTTGTAACATATATGGTGTTATAATAATATCATAGTACTATTGTTTAATTTAAGATAATTTTTTTTCACAATTAAAATTTTGGTTTGTCCTAAAATATTCCCATTTTAACAATATCACTTCTTTACATATATATTCCGGAAATTTTATAGAATACGTCCAAGATGACAGGTTTATTACATGAATTAGTAAATACAAAAGCTTTATAGCAAATTACTCGAAATCTTAAGTATATATATGGATTTTAAGTATAGTCTTAAAGTAAGTATAGTTTAACATTTTCAGCAGGAATTCTGTAAAATGCTTTTAGCGTTTTCTTATTTCAATATTTATTGGAATTATACATTTCATTGCAATTTTTTTTTTTATTCCTATTTAGACTTAACTATCGTATATTTTCAATAATACGAGTGTTAAATAGCTAAAACAAATTTAGACGAATTTTGGTAATTCCTCAAGCATTGATTTTTTTTTTCCAGGGTGAAAAATGCTTTCGCATTATCATCGCCTGGACATTATGGATTTGTTGTAAAATATTAAATGTTAAAAATTAATTAATAACTAAAACCCGCAACGTAAAAATATATCTTAAAATTAAAAAAAAACCCTGTAGCGTATAGTAAAATCGAAATAAAAACATTTTAGAGATATAACGCATTATATATCTCAATTAAGATAAAAATTGCCATCTGATTCAGCAAATGGCTGAAACACATTACAGTAATTCAAGTATTTTAATATAAACGGATGTCCCTAAGAAATCGTAAAACATAAGATAACTTCGTTTCATTATCCCCTAGAATAGTTCGCAGGTTAGCCCTTTTTTTCTCTACTGCTCCGCTGGGTCGGATAGGCATTCAAGCAATACTCAACCCATGGGGGGAGGTGGGGAAGATCATTTATTCACCTCATTCGCCTTCCTCAAATCACTGGGGCGGGGTAACAGGGCCCAACTATGCCGTTCTCGAGCCCCGCTACAGTAATCGGAACTAGGTCTTGCCTCTTGCTTGCCTCAAGACACTAGGGAGAGAAACAAAGTCCGGCTATGCCGTTCCCAGATCCATCCTAGTAGCCGGTTCTCGGTCTTTCTCTTCATTTTGTTTCACACTTGCTGTTCACTGCTTCAGTCACGAAATTCTATTTCTTTCCTCTGAAAAATTTCCGTGGCCAAACCGTCTACAGCATTCCATTCTACCACCCCTTATATCATATAGCTTACAGTGTTTTCGGGCGTTATCCGAGGCAGGCGTATTCGGGCAGGTTAGCCCCTAATTTAAATTCGCGACGTAATGCCGCGTAACAGGTACAATCCACAAGAATGTGGTGTACTGTTAGTTGGCATCACAACGAGTACAAAGAGGTGCATCTGTTTGTGTCATCAGATAACCATGAGTGAGCCTACTATGCTCTATTCGTAAACACCAGATAATAACCGCTTCTCGGCGGTTACTTCTGCTTGAGGTGCTCCACGGTGAAACAGTGTTTTTAATTGGGCGAATTTTATTCTTCATGGTATTATCACATGAATTGAAATAATATTATAAAAACTTCTGATACAATTGTATACCAACAAGAAATAAACGCTTCAAAAATCTTTCAAGAGTGAGAAATGCGCTCGGCTATGTAATTTAGTCACAAAATCATACTTGGTAGAAGCTAGATCCGAAAATGTAATATCCTTATGTTTTAAAGATCTAAAATGTCGGTTTTATTATCGAACGAAACTTGTATACGAATGGATCAAAAGGAATGATACTTAAAAATTAATTAAATGAAACATTTATTAAGAAAAAACCAATATTTTTTTTTCTAATTAGGCAATAATAAACAATGCATAAAGAAAAATACAGCTGAAATTTCTGAAAATGGAAAATGGGAGTTAAAAAATGCTGAATTTATTTCATAAATTCTTTCAATAAAATATTTTATTAAAACAATTACTTCGCAGTATTAAAACTATGTATTAAAAATTTACTGTTAAAATTCTTTAAGCATATCACTATAAAAAAGTTATTTTTTGTTGAAAACGGATGCAGGATGTTAAATAAATAATGACATAATTGCATTTGTACAGCGATGGATTAATTTTCCCATAAACAAATACCAAGTTACACAGTTTAAGCTTTCTCTTATTCGAGCTTGATAGTAGATAACGAAAGCTTACTTTCTGTAAAGATTAATTTCCTATAAAATATCCAAACTTAAACGTTCCATTCAATTTATTCGCAAAAAAGAAAAATCATTAAATTAAAAGTTCATTGTCAAACTATCTTCCTGCCAAACTACGAAGATGATGTTGACTGGAATTTAGTTCTTCATAATCATTTTATTTATCATTTTTTACAATGTATAGTTAGCATACAGTAAAATTCTACTCATTATGAATAGAACATATCTTTATCGATTAAATCAAACAAAACGGATACTATTTGGAGGACAATTACTTCACCTAAAACTTCAAAAAAAAATTTAAGATCTTACTTATATTCATTGGTATAGTTTTCTTAAACAATATTCAAATGCTATTTGCCATGAAAGATTTCCGTAGCTACTTTCAAATTATATATATGTATATATATATATATATATATATATATATATATATATATATATATATATATATATATATATATATATACATATATGCAAAACTATCAAATTCCCCAACTACATATTATTTTAACTATTTAAATTTCTGTGAAATTTATGATAGTGCGTTAACTCATCTTTCAACTAAACTTGTTTAAAAAATATTTAATGGCAATAGACTAATAAATACTTAACAAAATTTGTTCGGTAAATGGATAAAAATAAAAGAAAAAAGCTTCCACTTGTCAAAACGAAATAAATTAAGAATTTTTAAAAATTAAAAAAAAGAAAAATCTCATTTTTAAAAGTTCTGCCCAAGTGGATACGGTTTTCTTAGTAGGCCAGAAAGAAAATAGCTATTTCTCTGATATATTTAATAGTTCATATTCTATAAGCTGTTTTTCATGAATTAGGTAAATAATAAGCATACTTTGCATTCATTTCGAGGAAAATTTATAAAAGTAGGATAAAATTCTTGGTCTTGTTAGTAAATGCTAAGTCGTTTCTTTGGCATAGTGAAGTCACAGATGCTAAAGATAAATTAGTTGAAGGCTTTGTTGTGCGCTATGGATACAGGTCTTTAATATTATCGACCGGCCTCCGTGGCGCGACTGGTAGCGTATCGGCCTTTCATCCGGAGGTCCCGGGTTCGAATGCAGGTCAAGCATGGCATTTTCACACACGCTACAAATCATTCATCTCATCCACTGAAGAATGCCTAACGGTGGATCCGGAGGTTAGAAAAAAAAAAATTTCGGTGAGCTACTTACGTATGCTGGAATCCTAGACAGTAGGAGACGAATGTTTGACGGAACGAATATTGATATTACTGTTGGTCAGAATAATTCCTATTAGGGTTAATGCTTGTCTGTTAGTGATGATTGCCCTAGTGATCGATTAATGCGATAATGATTAGTGAGTTGCGAGATGCTTATAGATGCAATATCACTATTCTTGAGGGACGCTTCCTGCACAGGAAGGCGGACTGGTCCAAATTTGTTAATATTCTCTCAGCTAGACTCCGTGTCTTATACCGAAGTCTGGATATTCAATTGGACGACCTGACAGAAAGATGTTCTCTGGATTTCATCGATGCCGCTGAGAATTCAATTCAATTCTCTAGTTCGGCTCGAGAGAAAATTGCCGCTTGGTGAACTAAAGGGTTGTATTGGTTGAAACAGCCCGTTAACGATCTCAGGAGAGCGGAAAGCTGCTCAGCGGAGAGCTAAAAATAGAGCTGCTCATCGTGGCGTGATCCTGAAAGGCGAGAGGTTTTAGTAGAGGTCTATCAATGGGAGAGGTCTGAATATGAATATTTTCTTTTGGTTAGGACGTAAAAAATAGATTCTTGGCGTTCTTTTGTTAGAGATCAAGGAAATAAGGATTCTTGGTGTGATTTTTATAGAGTCCTAGGCATAAGCGAAATAAATTGTACAAAAGAACAGTTTATTTCACTTATGCCTTAGGAAGTTTTTTCGCTCTAACCGACAAAAGTTGGCTTTCTCGACTCAGCAGGGTGGTGTTTTCGATAAAGCTTATATTTTAAATATGCTATAGAATGGATTAATTTTTTTTTCCGGATGATATGTCTAATGACACCTCGTATCACCTGCAAGTCCATGAGGAAGTTGCAGTTTTTTTATTCTTATAATTTAATTGTGAAAATTATAGATGCAAAGGTATGTCAGGTAATTTGCAGTTCTAACAAAAATAAAGCCCCGGGATTCGATGGAATTACGGTTGGGGCTCCTGATCCTTTCTGTCAGAATTTGTGTTGTTGGTACTTCGATCTTTAGTAGGATGATCTTTCCTGGCTATTTCCCTGTTTGTTAAAAAAAATCGTTCTATAATTTTTGTTTAATGGTGATGAAGGACCGTACTGTGACCTCTTCTTGTAGGCCTTTAAAAATCCTGCCAGTTATTGGAAAGGTTTTTGAGAAGGTATCTTGTCTTATTACTGATAGAATGAATTCTATAAAATTGTTGATGGATGATCAGTATATATTTGCCCAGGAAGGGCACGGAAGATGCTATTATTAAGGTTATGCACATTATTACTTTTAATGAGTCTAAGTATGTCTTAGGTACCTTTTTGGACATTTTAATAGTATCTATTTGGCTTTTAATAACTTGTGGTGGCACTTTGCCCTGTTTCTGCTGCAGAAACGTGATTGTACGGGGAATGACTTAAATGCTTAACATAGTTATTTCAGCAATAGAGACGTTCGTCGAGACAGCGTTTCAGATGTAGGAGAACGCTATATAAAGGTTGTCCGCATTATAGCATTATAGCTCTGCGTTGTTTAATTCATCTCTTTGATGTGACTGAGGTTACCCAGTGGATACCGCGTCATCACATGTGGATGATGAACTTTTGCTGGTTAAAGGAGATTCGGGGAATTAAAGCGAATTCAGCGGATTCCAGGCTTTCTAGATACACCAGTTGTGAATTTGCAACTTAAGATCACCATGTTGTGTGTTTTCTCTAGACTAAACACCTTTGGCTCAGAAAAAACAACGATGATGTTGCTCAAGGTCAGACTCGATGATACAACTAGTGTACGAATGGTAGGTCATCAAATTAGGTAAGTGCCGCTATAGAAGTATCAAGGTGTTTTCCTTGATGAGAATTTTCAATTGGAGGCGCATATTCAAAATGCTGCCAAAAAGGCTTGTACTGCCTTCTTCGGTGTTCGAAGATCAGTTCACCCCGATTGGAGATTAATTTCAAAACCATTATAAGGGCGTATGTAAAGTTATAATTCTGTATGCAGAACCTTTCTAGGTTCATCTAATGAGTACAAATGTTATAGGAACATTTTGTTGAGAGTTCAGTGTCTCCTATTGTTATTTTTGACTGCTGGCTGGAAAACTGTATCTCGAGAGGCGGTTCTTGTTATTTCTCGTAGTACGCCCATAGATATCCTTGCGACTAAGCGCCAATTACATTGTGATGTCAAGAAGGTAGGCCAGCTTACCTCTGGCATAAAAGAAATAGAAAACCCAGCTTTCCATTTATGGCAGGTCAGGTGGACTGAATCGTCCGATGGCCGTTACACTCATGGTATTTTTCCCGATTTGAGAAGTGTTGTTCGGTGGATTTCCCCCAATTGTCATATTACACAGTTTCTTTCTAGACATGGCGTTTTTCGAGATAGATTAGCCAGATTTGGTTTGATTATTTCAGGCAGTGTTCGGAATGTAGGGCATGGCGCATGCATTTGCGCCATGTCTTATATGCCTGCCCCAAGTACGAAGCTGATCGCACCAAAGTAATTAGAGAGCTTCCGAGAATCAATTCCGGTTTTAATCTGCAAGTTCACTGGAAAACTGAAACGATATGTAACATAATTGTTGGCCCTAAGATTCTTAGCCCTGCGGTGGACGGCTAAAGGAGTCTGATGCTGTTACAGATGTGTAGATAGAAGAACAAGGCGGGCTCATAGAGGTACTCTTGTGTGTTTACTTTGCCAAGACAGGCGTGCTGATATTGAGTCCCAGTTAGCCGAGATATTCGCTGTTAGAATGAGAATGGATTTATTGAAAACTTTGTAATGGATCTGCGGTGTGGGAAGTTGTAGGCAATGACCTCGCTCCTGAAAGCGAACCAGAGCAGAGAAAGATAGGGTGTGTTTTCATTAGAGACCTATTAAATTTGTTTATTGATTTTTAAGTAAATCAAGAAGAATATGAGTAAATTAAATTGTAGACAAAATTGTTCTTGCGATCAACACTAGTTTTGTTACTATGAGAATAGTATTTTTGGTGTTTAAAGGATTCAATCAAGTTATGATGTGAGTGTATAGTGTAAGTGAAGTTAAATAATATAGGAAGAGGTTTTGTGTGGAACCTTCGATGTTAGAAGAAGGCGCGGGGATCCCGTTTCTATGAACCGTTAATTTGATTAGGATTCATTTAAATTATTTTGTTTAAATATCATATTGTTTTATGACAAATATAGCAACCTTTTTCCTTTTTTATATAACAGGTTTTAATTATAACGTTAATTTGTTTTACAAATTTTTAAGTTTATCACACTTTAAAAACTTAAAAGTTATTTTCGAATAAGGCGTGCGAGTGCTACGAAGGATCATAAGCTCAAATATAAAAAATAGTTAAAACTGAAGTTTTAACAATAAACTTTCACAACCCAAATAATACAGCCTTTTACAAACATAATAACTAAGCAGCTATGCAAAAATGGATTTAGTTGAGACTATTATTTATTAACTTATTTATACTTTTACCTTGTGCGTGTTTCTACGCGTACTTTAACGAGGAAGACTGATGGAAGAATTGATAAGAGAAAAATATCCTTACCGGGAAACGAAAGCGAGAACAGCTGATCTAGAATTTAGCAAAATAAACTCTACACTAACTGGCCAATGAATTATTATACTATATTACGACACGGTAAAGCTATATCAAATATAGCCTCTAGAAACAGAAATACTGATACCATTAATATTAGCAAGCGCATACAGTAAATTCTAATATTTTTAAATTGTAAATAATTATATTTACATAACATCATATTATAAAACATTAAAGTTACATTACTTATATTATTCTGAGTATAATTTTTAACAAATCCTTCAAAACGTTTTATGGAAGCTAAAATTTGTTAAGACTTCATGGGAATTACATGAATTTCTCATAACAGCTTGATTACATTTCTCACGCAACTACCTTCCTTATTTAGTCAGTACCAGCAGAAAAAATTGTTTAGCCATACTCTTCTTAAATGATTCATTTTAACCGCGCATTCTACCCTTACTAAACAATTAGACTAAATCGTCTTGTTTCAAGATAATTAATATATTAATTTATTAAAGTCTTACTGGCGGATAGTGCACGGTATTATTTTCTAAGTCAAATAACCGAAATTGCTCAATAATCATGAAGTGTAGTTTGAAAAGAAATCATGTGAAAAGATTTTACATAAAATATATATTTATTTATTTATAAAAAGTATCACATACGCGCGCGCCAGCGCACACACATATACAAGTTATAAGAAAAACTTTATTTCATATACTTGTAACTTAAAAAGAATCAGGAAGTAACTGACAAAAATAATACATTTTTGATAAAGAGAAGATCCAGCTTATAAATAATTTTTCATCTTGCATAGTATTGAAATATCATTTCTGTTAAGGTAACATTATTAAAAGATAGTTTAACATGCTCTAATAACTGCAAGTTCTGTAGATCCTTGTAATGTAACAAACAGGAAAAAGCAGTAAATGGAATTTTATCATTTATCAGCAAAGTGTAACATCTACGATAATGTAGGGTTAGTCGACAATATTCCAAATGAATTATTGAAATCACTACAATCGGAATCATTTCCGTCTAATTTCCAATATGACTGTCACGACAGGTGCATTACCGGTCGCCTGTTAGAACTTTGTGCAGCGAAATTACGTAGGATATAATAAACTTCAGGTACATAACATATAAACTGAGATAAACTGTTTTTTATTTTTCGGAACAATATTATTTTTCGTTTAAGTCTGTCAAATTGTTACTTTTTTTACTAAAATTGAATATATGCAAGCCCATTTCCACAAATATTACAACAGTTAATGCATGTAATGAATATACTTTTTTAATTTCAAAAATATATTGACTAATAATTAAATAAAATAAATTAATAGGGAATTAGAAGAACTGAAAGTGCATGTGCATATAAAAATACAAGAATATTTTTACTTCCTTGTACAAAGTAAAGGAAGTACTGTGATCGAGAAAAAATTCGGTTTTTAAATTTCAACGGAAATATCAATTTTGACCACTCCTGAATCCATTTTGACTAGTTTCGGCGTGACGTCTATACGTACGTACATATCTCGCATAACCCAAAAACGATTAGTTGTAGGAAATTTAAATTTTGGATTTAGGACTGTTGAAACATCTAGTTGTGCACCATCCCTTTTGATTGAAATCGACTTAACTAAAAGCGTCCAAAAAAGCCCAAAATCCAAAAATAATTGGATTTTGGACTTTTTCTGAACAGCAATAAACCTTCATTGAGAGCATTTCAACGATGTATCATAAGTGTACTTATTTTCATTGGTTCCAAAGTTATATTCAAATAAAAATCTAATTAATAAAATATTTGAATTTTATAAGGGGAAGGCAAATCGGCTCAAATCAGACTTCATCTTCTTTTTTTAATTTTTTTTTTTTTTTTTAATTTAAATGTATTTATTTATTAATAATTATTAACCTCGAATTGTAAAAAAAAATCATGATTAATAATAATTCAATAATAACAATAAAAAATGAAAAAAAAACATCAGAAGTTATTAATGAAATAAAATTTTATGTACTTTTCATTTAAAAAAAATGTGTATATGTAATTTAACAGGCATCCAAGGAAGTCATGTGGTGTCCACATCAGAATTTTTAGATTCGTAATTAAATAAAACTTTATACACATAGTAAAATGACAACTAGGGTCACATTACGGAAAAACAACTGGTCAGTTAAAACTTTTCAGATTTATACCTTAGAGGGGCTTGATCATTACCTCCAATTTGAATTTCACGATATTCCTAATGGAAGATAGAAAATATTTTTTTTTTTTTTTACAAAAATAGGAGAATAAATAGTTCATCTTAAAATTTATAATTAGTTATATCAAACACATAATATTTTGCATAACCAGTTGGTGTTTAGAACAAAAAGAATTTTTCCTATCGTAACTCTTACAATCAATGTTTCTTAGTAAACCAGTTATAAAAAATTAAAATAAGAAACCACAAACATTATTAATACTGCGTTTAATAAAGTGTGGTAATAGAGTGTAAGACCGTGACAAGACGATAACAGAAGAATAGAGGTGTAATAATGGATTACGAAAAAGGGGGATAATTTGCTGTTAGAATTTAAGTAATTTTTTACGCAGTAATCCTCTTGATTTTATAGATTTGAATATTTTTTTAAAGTTCATATAAAGTGTACTTGCACAGTAAACACACACTTATATATCAGAATTTACGCCAACACTTTCTTAAAAAATTAATCAAATACACTTTAAAACAGAGATGTTTAAACAAGCATTTATTTTAATTTATCTGAAACCTTCATTAAATAATTTTCAAACATTATTAATAATAATAATATCGTTACTTTTAGTATTACTGATAATAATACATATTATTTTTCCTATTTTATTTTACTAGTTGATATTATAGTGATAAACATAGGTGAGGTAGGCGTTAGTTCATTGTTGAATTTTACTAATAAGTTTAAAGCGATTCGTTCAAGCCCAACTACCAAAGTACACTGCTAACAAGATTACAAAAATTTATTTAAAAATAACTATAACATTTTATGGAGTTAAACTCGAGTCTTGCAATATCATGGCATATCACATCATTCATAACAGTTAATCGATTATTATAATAACAGTATTCCCAAACACAATTGGGTTTAAAATGAACATAAAATTGCGTTTTTGTAAACAACGTAGACCATTTAAGTAGTAAACAACATAGAATGATAATTAACAATATACATATGAAAATTGAATCCTTATTTGTTTATTACTACGTACCCCTTCACGAACTGTAAATAAATATGACGCACTACAGTCTTAATATTTTCTCTTTCACTTGAATTTCTCCTCTAGTTTCTTATTTGCATGCAAATTAAGTTACCTTCCACTCTCAATTAATATCATAATCGTTGTCTACCCTTCCTTACAATGAATGACTTTCAACTACCATTTATTCTTAATCCTTGTTGCCAGTAGGTTGCAACTATCCAAACCTACCGATATCCTACTGCATCTTTACATTGATACTAGATTCTATAAATTTTTGTACAATTTTCTTTCAGCGTGATCCATTTTTCTCAATTTTTTACGTTTGGTTCCTAAACTTTTTCTGATTATTTCCCTTTCAAATAATTCACTTTATTTATTATTAATTTTCCAAATATTTCCATACCATTCATATGACTTTGCGAATGTAAATTTTGAGTTTATTTTTCAAGACAACGTTTACAGTGTCCATCATCTGTTTGTTACAATGTTTTTATATTTAATATTTTACACGTTTAATTAGATTTACAATTACTATTATTATTTGATTATATTGTTACATTTATTTCTATAAATCGTTCTTACTATTACACCACATGTAAAGTAACTTGTATGTACACGAGGCATTTATTGGAATTATTTTTTCTGAGAATAACAACGTTCATTATCTAGAGTCTGTGACAAACAGAGTGAAGGTACTACTTGTAGAGGTAACTATCAATTTGGTGGAGCTTGACATGGTAATATTAAACCAATTCACTCCATCACTCCTTACTTCCTTAGTAAACCTGACATCGGATGATTTTATTCTTGAAAATGAAATAATTGAGTAATTCATCTACATTCAAATCATTTTAAAATTAATTCCAATTTTCAACTTCTTGTAAATATTTTAAGCAAAATGGCTTGTTTGTGAAAAGAGCAAAACAAAATAAATGATCATCGATATGAAATTAATTGAATAATCCTTTATACTTGGATTTCGTCGCACTGTACATCCTTTGGTGTCGGTATCTAACACTTAATATCCCCTAAAAAATTTATGTTAAATTCATAAATTCTGACTTTATCGTATGTACCTACTTTACCGAGTGAGAACGGCAGGATTTTTGCAAAGATTTGACGATGCTAACCTAATAGATGACGCCTCTAGACTTGGTGAATGTATAAATCAATAAATACATCGATTCACTTATTTCAGTACTTCGTTAATACGAGTAATCATAAAATATTATTAATAATTATTTGTCAAAACAGAACATATAGTAACAATTATATTTATTCTATTCCTTTGTACAACGTTTAGTAAAAACTATAACATAAGTGAAAGTACTTTGTTAACT
Source organism: Lycorma delicatula (assembly GCF_047948215.1). NCBI lineage: Eukaryota > Metazoa > Arthropoda > Insecta > Hemiptera > Fulgoridae > Lycorma > Lycorma delicatula. Next base: position 67,044,914 of record NC_134456.1, on the reverse strand, counting down.
CGATATGTAGCAGTAAATTTTTGTTCCCAACATTTACGAGTACTAATAAAATTTTTAATGTAATTTTATAATGTCAGCGTGGTTTAACGTATAACAAATAATATTAAGCTATTAAATTAAGTATTATTCAGAATCTAGTTTATGATTACTTTCTTCACTATTTTAGTACGTTCCAAGTTAATTGCTATAGATTTTATGTGTCATAAAATGAATAAATTTTTATTTACTACCACTTATATTTGGATTAAACGATTTTAAACCTATGAAAAATTACAATAAAATTCAAAACTTATTAAAATTATTGTGTTTATGTTCCTGTAAATGTACAATGATATTAACTGTACTAAGCTTTGATATTGGTATTGTTATGTTCACCGAGAAGCACATTAATCAATTCATTACTTTAAAATGTTTGAAGAACGAGTTCGAAAATGATTTCTTTCAATATTTTTTCATCCAGTTCTTCATCCGTAGAAAACTGGCTGCTCTTATTTCTACTGTGTAATTATGTTGTACGTTACTCTTTTTTTAGAAGGAGTCTGAAAGATTTTTTTTAGGATTCTCTTGCCTTCTTTTCCCAGAATCATTTCTTCCGTGACACTTAAAATGATCTGAAAAACATAAGTTTTTCTAGATCTTCTTCAATTTCTTTAAACCAGTTGTAACTGTTCTTCATTTTTTAATTCTTGATTTTATTGAAAATTTGTTTCATCAGCCTGGATTCTGACATTTATAATATGCTAGTCTTCATTTCCTCACGGCATCGATGATCAAATCTGACATGGTGTAGAGAAACTTGTTGGAAATTATCCACTCTTTTCCTTGAACTTGGAGGCTATTTTTTAGAATGGTTCTGAGGACTCTTCTACCAGTTATTGGAGTTTATCGGTTATGAATTTAGAGTTTAGATTGAACAGGGTTTCACAGGCGTATGTAGCTTCCGCAAATTCGGTCTTATACCTAATAAAAATAATCTACCCATTTCATGCATAAATAATTCATTGGTTTAATCCAAATACAGTATTACACTTACACTGCACTCACATGATAGAAACATTTAGTTCCAGATAAAATGTGATGTTTTACCTGATATATCTGATTGCCTTCCATCAACCAAATTTGATACTTATAATCTTCATCTTCCTCGGAATATATTTTTAGCAGATCCCAAATTCAATGTAACAAATAATAGTGGTCGACTTCCTAATAACACTGAGCGCAACAATAATGGTGTATCCTTTATTGTACGTAACATTCATAAACATCTATCTACTTTACTCGAGAATATCTGGAAACTTGAAGAAATTAATACTGATGCTTCAGGTAATGAAACCTTGACATGCGAAAAACGTTTTCAAACCAATACTACACGAAACAATCAGTCGTATGGTTACCGCGCAAAGAAAATAACATTCAATAAGGTGATTGTTCTGTTAATGCTAAAAATAGATTCTTATCTTCACAAATTAAGCGATTATATTCGACGCCTTCAGGTCAGTACTAAAATTAGTACTGATTTAACTTCGAGTACAAACGATGAAGATATTAGTCGTAGTGGTACTGTTAAACACAATCATATTAAAAAGAAAATACAAAAGAAATATGCTGGTAGAAATTCATCAAAACCATTACCAACCGATGATGTCCTCAATGAAATGATTGCAACAGCTCCAAATAGAACAGATATTACATCTAACAATATATCAAATGATTCTAATAACAGTATAAATACAAAGATGAAAAATGAAGATAGCGTTGTTATACAAGATGGTACAAAAATCTGTTAAAAGGCCAAGAGTTGAAAGAAAACGAAATACTAGTACACTACCATTAAAATCTATTATCGATGACAACAGTTAAACATTCAATTGAATTACCTGTACAACAAAAACCATTTACAAAGTTAAATTATGAAGTTATTTTTTGAAGAATTGAAGAGAAAAGATAAAAATAAATATTCTGTCCATCATAATTGGTATATTTGACCCTATAGGACTCATTGGTCCTGTTGTTTTCTCACATAAAACTTTTATGCAATCATTGTGGCAACTAAAAATTAATTTGGACGAAACATTACCCAATAGGTACAAACAAAATGGCTCAATTTATACAACCAGTTGCGTTTGATTGAATCCATTGAAATAGATCGTTCCATCAAACCAAAAATTGATAGTAGAATTAATTTTATTCAAATACATGGATTCTGCGATGCCTCCATAAAGGGTTATAGCTGTAATATTTACATAAGAACTGTATACAGTAATAATACAATTTATTCTAATTTACCTCGTTCCATCTCAAAATTGGCACCCTTAAAACAAATTACACTTCCAAGGCTTGAACTTTGTGGTGGTTTACTACTTCGTCGTTAATTATTATAGGTTAATATTGGAATATGGAAGGTTAGTAATTGGAAAGTATTTCTCAGCCATACAATTTATGAGATTCAACAAAATACCACAAATGCTAATTGGCATTACGTCAAATTTTCTGATAATCCAGGAGAAGTATTTTCTAAAGGTTGTTCACCAAGTAAGTTAATTGACAAGTAACTTTGGTGGCATTGTCCTCATTGGCTTTCAAAAACTGCTACCCATAAGACGAAAGATATTAATATTACCTTTAATAACTGTAACGTAAGTGCTGAATGTCTAATAGAAACACGCAAATATATTGTAACATCATTTGTATCTACGGTTGTATTCGATTACACAGAACGATTTTCATCATTACACACTTTAATTCGCACTTTTAGTTTTTGTTTCAGATTTATTCATAAAGCCAAATCAAGACAATCAGAACGAATTTTTGGTCCTTTAACTACTCAGGAACCAAACCACACTCTTACCTTTTTTATTCAACAATCAAAACAATGCATTTTTGTGACGAATTAAATAACCTTAAAAACAATCAAACTACATCTAAACAATACAAACTCATATCACTTGATCCATTTCTGGATAATTCAGGTTTACTATGCACAGGTGGCAGACTGCAACATTCTCTGTTACATTACGAAGTGAAACAACCTATTGTTTTACATCCTAATGTAACATCACGAAACCAATAATTAATGCTGAACACCTGCGACTCTTGCAAGCTGGTGTTCAACTTATTCATCATTCGTTACGATAGAATTATTGGATAATAAATGGCAAGATTCCTCTAGCATTCGTAAATGTATGATATGCTTTCGAAATAATGCAAAAACCCAACTACAACAGCTTGGTCAGCTACCATCTTCCAGAGTTATTCCTTTCCGATCATTTTCTACTTGCTCAGTCAACTACGGCAGTCCAATTATGATTCGTCTTGGCAGGCAGAAGTTTAAAACAGTAAGCAAATCCTATATAGCACTTTTCATATGTTTCACCACTAAAGCTATTCATTTTGAATTAGTTTTTGATCTCACCTCACAGCTCTTTATAGCAGCACTTAAAAGATTCATATTACGCCCTACGTAATATGAAAAGATTCACAGTTCACAGATTCACAGGGAGTAGGAATACCCCTGTATTCCCACTCAGGTCTTTTCATTTAACGGTCCGTTAAGAAAACCTGTTCATAAATTATACCTGTTGCCAATCTCAAAAGATTAATTCAAATAATATATTTTCTTTTTTTGTAATATTTTTTATCAATTTAAATATTTCATACACTTGGTTTATTTAATTTCATTTGATTCTATTTTTATAAGATGTCCTGAAAAAACTTATAAATATTGTCTTAATTACATATTTGTATTAGTTTAATTATGATTATGTAAACAGCAAATTATTCAATTGTATTATTATTTTAGCAATATGTTAACCATGTTATTGTCCATACCTACACCTTTGTTTTGTTTAACCTCCGAGTCCGCAGTTAGGCAATTTTTATCCGCAGAGAATGAAATGAATGTTTTGTAGCGTGTGTGAAAACTGCAATACCTGACGGGGATACGAACCCAGGACCTTCGGGTGAAAGGCCGAGACGCTACCACTCGCGCCACGGAGGCCGGCCCATATATACAACTAAACTTATTATTTATTCAAATACTTCATTATAAATTATACATTTTATGTAACTTACTTGTAATTACAAAAATCATATCGGTTAGGCGTGGCATTTTTCGTACGCTATAAATTTCCATTCTCATAGAGTAAAATGACCAAACCAGTCGATCCCCGTCATCTCAAAAAAAAAATCTTGATTACATTGATTCTTTTTTTTTGTTAAAGAAGTGGAGGAATCCCATTTACGGGCGCCTAAGCAGTGTCGGGCTCGCTAAGAGGTTCTGCCAATTATAACCAAGGGCGTATGTATACCTGCGCACTACCGACTAAACCTCCACCCCTGGATTCTCCCTTCCTCGTACTGCTTACAAAGCATTTCAACAGGAAGTGGGAATCGCCCGCACACACAGTCATAACAAACCAACAGGATGTCACACACCACACAAACAACACCACGGGAATCGAGAAATACACACACACCGAGAACAACATATCGCACAAAAACCATGCATGAAACAGGATAAAGCTTCTCACATCCACAACACCAAGGCGATAGACACCCACACAACAGTCAAGACAGAAAACTCCAACAGTCACACCACTTACCAGTGGCCACCACCAGACGAACAAGCAGAGTGTCCCTGGCCTAATCGCATCCAGGCGACCCCCACACGTACGGGGGAACCCCTAGGCACTGAGCCGAGAACCTGTCCACCCCTGCGCTAAATACAAACATCAGCGACATTTCAGCAAGGCTCAAAGATGTGTTTTTATGTACCTGAGGATGAAGTTGGAATCATTTTCAACTTTCATTATTGAAAGCACTAACCTTTCCGATGTTTCAATTACTTCTGCTGCTGAGTATGAGACCTATATGCTAAGAAATATACCTACGGTATTCATATTGAGTTACAGGCAGCTGCTCACTTCTTCACTGTCAACATTAAAATTCTCACAGACTATGGAATGCGTTTCGTGGAAAACCACGAAACCAGGGAGCAAATGAAAATTATGTTTATTCTTTATTGTACGTAGGAGGTAGTGTCAATGAGTATTACGATGTTTTGGAAGAATTAATTCAGCCAGATTTGAAAAACTGAGGCGTGATCCACACACAGGAAATGAAGAAATAACAAGGCTATGATCAATGGACACTCCACCTGCAGTATACTAACATTCTGAAGAAATGAAAGTGCTTTGACAGTACTGCGGAACAGCATATTGGGAAAACTAAAGAGTTATGAACAACTTCTGTAATTGTGGAAAAATTAACTACCTAAATTTACTTCATTCCCCAATGATTTGAAAAAATTACTCTGTAATGAAGAGTAATCAGAGTTATACTCTGATCAGAAATTATAACAGCATGTTAGTATTGGATTCATTCACTACTAAAAATGTAAATCCATCAACTGGTGCTGGCATTTACACTGAAAATACAAGGACAAATACATCATACTCCTTGAATAACTTGGTAAGGATCATTCCGGGGATATGGTGAGCAAGTTCATATGTATGAACCAGAATTACATTTACAAACTAGGAAGAATTGTGACGTAACAAATACCAATTAAAAGTATATTAACACTACATTCGATATTCTACGCAGTCTTTTCACAATGTTTTGTAAGATTTCACGTCAGGTTATTATAATGGTAATGAATATGGTCTATATTTTACTCTTAATCCGAATTTAGATGCTCGCCGGTCACTGCTGAGTTTGCAGCGTTAAAAATCTCAACAGATGAAAGCATTCAAGAGCTTGACTTACGTACTTTTACAGTGTAGGCAAGCAATATGAAAATATTGAGCAAATTATCTTGTCACGTGGATCCGATAGGTTTTCCATTACTCTTACTTTCTCGAGAAATAGGATGGTCACCTTTTATGAAACAAAGTAATGGCTTTGTGTCAACACAGAGGTTGACAGTTTTCAAGTGGCGATCAGGTGTTCCACCACTTTCAATTTTATTCGGCGGGAGATTATTCCAGCAGTACAGGCTTACATTATAATTGAAAGCGCACGTTTGAGTTTCATTGGATGCAATCAAGAAGGATTGGTTTTATAGTTTTCACGTTTTTTGTCCCACTGCAGCGAGGTTGGGCCACGAAGCATCCAGGGGGCGCAGCATCATAGTCTATTTTCAAACTATTGTGAAATAGTTTGAAAAAGTAATGTTTTTCTAACTATTGAAATCAAACATTGTAATTTTCGAAGAATTTAACAAACTTTTGTTACAATGAAATATATTTTTTTTCCGGAAAAGAGAAAAAAGGATAAGTCAGTAGTAATATATATTTGAAAATAAATTTTCTTGATTCGAATTCAGTTTTATATTTCTTCATTAGTTTTATATGAATAGTATTCTAAAAATATGACATTCGAATCCCTAATTTTTTTTAACTAATAAGTTTTCTTTAATAAAGAATTTATTAATTTCAAGGACAAATTCTGAATGATATTCAGAATTATGAATTCTGAAAATAGGATTCTAAAGTCAACTTTCGTTACAGCTGAAATGCTATCATCAAGAAAAATTATTTATATTGCATAAATAAATTACTGATTTTAATATTAAGTTGTTTGTAGCTTATTAATTAGTAGTTAAATCACAGAAATTCCTTTTTTCGGGACATTATTATTCGCTCAAAAATAATTAGTTTAAAAAAAATTTGCCAGAATTTTATATAAATATTATTAATTTGTTATGTATATGGTTGAAAGCAATTATATAACAAATAACGCACTTAAATTAAAATGATAGTTGATATTTCATGATTCATTAAAACAGTTAAAAATAACACATTTACTTCTGATCTATACGCGGAAAAAATGAAATTTATTTAACTTTATTTTTGCAATTTATGTAAATTTAAAATATTCATTTATATAAAATTTTGCGATCACGAAGAATAGTTCTTGTTACAACTCATGTCAGATAACAAACATATTGCCATGGAGCCCAGCTTCCTTGAGTGCAATCAAGGCCCAATTAATGACATGAACTGGAAACTGAATAATGTAGCTGAATAGAGGCAAAAACATTGTTGCATTGTATCATGAATAAAATTTAGCCGTGATGATACTGTACGGTACGTGATAACTTGTCAAAAGTTGGCATCGTTATTTGATGATTGTTTCTACATAAATCTCACTGACAGATATTGTAAGCCGAATACAACTGTCAAATTCATATAAATACAGAACGATTTTTTTTATTTGAAGGTTACTACTTGTGTTTTGAAGTCCAGGCTTCTCTCTCTTTCAGCAGTGCTTTGATACCGATTGAAAACATACACTTTTAATGCTTGTGCAAATGGTGATAAAAATAGCAGATCGATCGTTCATTTCAATTCATATTTTTTAATTTGTGACAGAGTTTTTTTCTATACATACGTTCGTTATATTTTACCGTTTTATGTATTCATAGAAAATACTGGAAGGAAATTATTGCAGTGGAAAAGAAAAGAAAATAGAATTGATTAAAACAGCATATAGCACTAAGCCCGTAAATAAAAGATGTTCATAGATTCAAATAGAGACTTACTGAATATACCCTTTTAGTTGGAGCCATTATTTTAGGGTTAATACTTCAACCTTGCTTAAGAAAGAATGAAAAGGATGAAGTTTTAAAAATTTGATTTTGTGGAACTATGTTAAAAATTAAGTTATTAGATGAAGTTCATTGGGCTAAAAGAATAGATAATATGATTCTCCATTCGTTGCTGGACTAAATGTAACAAAAATGTAGAATTTATAGAACACAATTCTAGAAAAAAGGATTTTCATAAATACTGTAGTAACCACTAAGGGGGTTACGAATAGAGAGAAAAAACAGATCAAGGTGGTGGCCGTTACACGTAATAAAGAAACAACAAAGATTTAAACAGGGTGAAATAAATAATTGAGTGAAAAAGTATACATTATAATGAGCTGAATATAGATGGTCTGAATATAGATAAAGACGATGACGGTGATACATTTTCCAACAATGTAGCTTTTCCCCATTCAAGAAACAATAGGGTGATTTATGTTTTATTATAGCTATCCGCAAAGTAATGAAACTACCACTTCCGTAACTTCATTTTATCTATTAGAAAAAGGTATTCCATACTGATTATAGAGTATAATAAACCAAATACTACCGTACAGTATATAGAGAAACTGGATTGCGAAATTTTAGAATTAAATTTTTCAAGTATCTACTTGTATGTTGATACTGACTGGACTTAAAAAAGAAAAAGTCAAATTTTAATACAGTTACCAAATTACCGATGGCCATTTAGAATTGTTGTATTTTGGTGAAAAGATGTAATCTAAAATCGATGATAATACAGTAGAATTCTTAAAGCGTGTTTGTTATTTTAATCAGACAACATTGTAAATCAGTGATATAATGAAATAACATGACGTTTTAATATGAGCTTTATTATTAGAAGATCTATCTGTAGTGTAAGTCACGAGAGTCAGCATAAAGTAAACGTTTGTTGCGGTCTCAAAAATAGTAAGATGATGTCATTGGGCTGTTCATTTTTTGTTGTAGATATATTACTTTCAGCCTATCGGGCTGATCTAGTGGTTAACTCGTCATCGTAAATCATTTGTTTATCAGTGATTTTTGAAGTTGAAGTTTCTGAAGTTCGAATCCCAGTAAAAGTTAGTTAATTTTATAAATTGAAAAAAAAGGAGTACCTATCTTTTTCCAATTAAAAAATGAACTAATTCAAGGATATCAAATGTGATATTAGTTAATTTTACAACACTCAAATGATTGAATTTTATACAACTTGAACAACACGACCAAAAAGCACTGAAATCATTCCTCAAAAATATTTCCAATTTAAAAAAGGAGGAGGCCGGACTTAGTATATTTTACAAAATTGCACTGTTACAAAAACTAATGATATCATTGCAGTACGCTAGTACTCTAATTCAAACCATAATGTCTCAGTATATTTTTAGGACTGATATATTTAATACTGAAGGACTAGTGAAATATCGTTGAATTAGAAAAATCTGACAAATTTTATTACAATGCTCTCGTACTCGAAATATAGATTCGTCTCGCCTTAGAAAAATTTTATACGATATAGTAAAGAAATCCTTTTCAATATTATCCTTTAAAATGATGTTTAGATCATTTACAACTGTCATCTATTACGTTCATAATTATAAATAATGTAGACTTTCTAAGAACACAACTTATAGTGGACGACGATAATATTTTTCAAGATTATAGGAATTCGTTATGAAAATTTTGATAACGAAATCTTTTATATGGAAATAAAAAATGAGTATTTATAATTTACAACGTCTGAACTTGTTGCTATTTTATTAAGTTATTTCATAAACAGAATCACATCAATTACTGGAAATTATTTTTTCATGTTTATTCGTACGTTCGGATTTTTTTCAAACAGTCTAAATTCTAATATATTATACTTAATATGCTAAATTAATATTATTATTTTCCTGAAAATTACCTTGTTTAGTAGCTCGGTCCTTGATCTAACACCTAATTTAAAGAAATCTATTAACATTTATGACAGAGTGCTGTATTTAACTGCGTAGAAACAAAACTCTTCTAGTTTCTACATTGTAATCAGTCCAAAGGTAATATTACTGCCCTCTAGTAAATCTGCACTAAAAATGTACACTTCTAAGTGTAATAGTGTAATACTAAGTGTATTACCGTTAACTTCTCACTGTCGATAATTCTGTACCCTGTACTGAAAACAGTACTTTTAGTAACAAGAAAAAAATCGCTAACTTCTGAAACACTTACTTTCCGTATGTAATTTTACAATTCCTTCTAGTAAATTTACCAGTTTAACTGACGTCAGTGGTAAAATTATTAACTTTGGTACTCTGCTTATATACTCTTCTCATTATTTCTATACATTTAGAAATTGTCTATAAATTTTTTTGTAATTGTCTCCGATTACAAGTAGCACAAAACCAATTTGTCACTTGAGCACGCCTTTAAAAGAATGATGATATTTTTTAATGAATTTTTATCATTAGATCGTTGACATCGCAAATTATACATGTTTTGTTGTTTGTGTTATTTTTATGTGAGAAATATCGCTATTATTCGCTGTATAAACCAAAATTAATACATTTCTCTGTCTTTTTTTTACAAATATTAAATTTACTATTCCAGAACGTAATTTTACTAGTTTTGGATTAGAAAAAATACATGATAGATGCAAAAAGAGTAAATAATTAAATATTTACATACCAACAACATCTCTCACTGTTAGCTCAGTAATTAATATATCAGTCCTAAAAATTTACTGAGACATTCTGGTTTCGAGTAATGTAGTGATGTACTTCAAATATTTCCAATTTTAAAAAGGACGCCATCCTTTTTTAGATTGGAAATGTTTTTGAGGAGCGATTTAATTAACTGAAATAAATTAAAACATTTAAAACGTTTAATTGAATCAAAATTTAAAGCAGCAAATGTTTTATATAATTTTTGAATAATCTAATTGATGTTGCCCTCAGCGTTATACAGCTAATCCAGTTGTAGCAGATGATTGGCGATGACATAACATGTTAACTTTTCCTCTTAGATTATTTGGCTCACCGATAGATTACTATTCCTCATTTTTTTATATCAATAAATACCATAAAGTAATTATTACAAAGAAATATAACCAAACTTTCATTAAATTCTTCAACTAAAATATTACAATTGCATATGTAATATTAAAATTACGGTAAATCTAAATAGATTCAAAGCATTTCTGTTTTACTTTTGTTTTTTTTTAAATAAAACACATAGTACTAAAACTTCCGTATTGATCAAATTCCACAAGATGATTCGCATTTCTCTTTTTTCATGTAGTAAAGTTCATACAGTAAACTATACTAGCTAGTAAAGGATTTCATATGATTACTTCAACATGCGTACTTTCACTAATTTACTTTTCGTTATACTTCTTGCATTATTGTAAAAATATTTTTTTTAAAAATTAAAAGAAATAATTAAAGAACCGCGGATATTTTTATATAAAACTTCCGGAAGTATTTTTCTTAGAGTCAACTAGAAAAAAGTATTTTTTTAAAATTTAGTAATATGTTATAGTAATTTAAAATATGAATTGGTTAGGATTTCGTTTGTATAATAATTAGATCGTAATCTGGTTGCATTACAAGTCTTACAGTTAATCTGTAAGACTACTATCACATATATCACTGAATAATTATTTTTTCTTCAGAGAGAAAGAAGGCATAGAAGTGAGGCAACAGAGTGATGGATGTTGAGATATGAATTACTGATAAAAAGCAATAAATGGAAAATTAAAACGTATTTTTTAGTATTTAATCGTGTTTTTTTAAATGTCTGACTGTAATAAAAAGAATGATTGCAAAGTTTTCTTCAAACATAATCTGCTATATAAAATTAACAGTTTCATACATAATTTAGAATTAGATAATTCTTATAAATAAGCTAATATAACTTAAGTTAATTTTCAATATAAGATATCCATTTCCATGACTCACTTTTCTTATTTCTAGTAGGACAACTCTTCATTTTTTTGATTGCAAACTTTTTCACATATTTGAATTTAATCCAATATCAATAAATTTTTAATAGTTATAACACTTTTTTTCAATCTTCCCCAATAAAAATAAAAAAATATGTATTTTAAAATCAAAATTTCTTTATTATCTAATTATCTGGAATTTTTGAAGTTAATTAAAATTTTCTTTTCTGCCTATATTTTTCCTTTTTCAGAGTAATTATTTTTAAATAATTAAAGGGATTACTCATACAATCAACTTGATATAATTAAAGATGATTTTTTTACTCTGGAAAACACTCGAAAATGTTAACCTAAGTAATGAAATCGTCTCATGTACGTATAATACATACCTCAAAATACTAATTTTTGTATATAAGTTATATTTTTATTATTTCAGCCACAATTATAAACTTCTTCACACTGTTATTAAATATACGTATTAATTTAAAAAAATAAAACTAATAATTATAAGTAATATAAAAATTACGAGGAATAAGAATCCATTGTATTCAGCCAACAAACCTGTGAAGCTACCTGACAGCAAGATTTTGAGCCGGTCCATGGAATCACCCTCCCTTTATAATATTCAAGGGATTTTGCCTATATAGGTCCTAAAACCTAAGCAGAAGAGATCCTACCTATTATCACACAATCCAAAATTGAGAAGGTATCAAAAGAATCGGTTAGAAAATACATTTTTCCCAAGAAGGAACCGCAGCATAAGAAAGCTTAAGGGCCAGTAAGCGCTTATGTCGTCTTTAACAACTCGAGAGACTGGTTTTTTACTCACGATCTATAGAGTATTTTTAATCAATAATTTTTATTGAACAAATGTAATGTATACTAAAACATAAATTATTTTCTTCCAGAAATAAAAGAATCATCACAAAACAGGTACAGGGTTCTTAAAGTAAAAAGTTCACAAATATTTGAAATCGTCTAGCCTCCTGAAGCACCTAACTCTGAATTATGAAAGTCTTCAGCCATACCCAAAGAAAAGATTAAAAAAAATTATGCCTTTTGTAAATCTTGATAAGAGACTTGGAAACAAAAAAAAAAGATGATAATAAAATAAAAAAAAAACTAAAAATTAAATACCGTTGAACTCTTGTCAATGATGAGTTACGAAATCTACAAAAAAAATTACATTATTAAAACAAAAGAGAACACAATAAAATGTATAATACAACAGAAGTCTGAAACGAGTATTAAGACCTTATCTTAATAATTGTCAGCTTTTTTTAAAAAGATTTAAGGAAAAGAATCGTATAACATGAAATTACCAGATCAGGAGTAAGACTGTTCAGTTTTATCGATGTAATGGTTGTTTCAGCTGAAACCCAAAATTGTACGAAAGAAAAAATAAATGATCTGGTCCAATGGTAAAAGAGGATTTGAGTTTAATTTTAAAACTAAATCAGATGAAATAAAAAGCAGATTAAAACAAAAAAGGGTATTCGTTATGGATAAAACAAATCTGTATCAGAGAAGCATAGATTTGGAATAGAAAAAAATTGTTTAATTACTTTTGGAATGTAATTCTTCAAAAAAGTGAAATAAAAATTATACATAGCCAGGAATAGAAAATAAAATCAGGAAAAAATAAAAACTATTCGAAGTTTAAAATTAAAAGCCTTATAAAAACTTTTAATAAAAAAAATTCATGTCTCTTCTTTTGGTAGATTCTAAATCAAAGTCTGGTTGGAGGGTAAACATTAAGATAACAAGGTTTTTCGCTTCATAACTATCTAGAGGATATAAAAAGTAATAAACGGTAAAAATTATTGTATAAATTACAAGCAACTGAAGATGTTTTACAATTTTTATTCAGTATGTTAAACAACGTTTTGAAATTGAAATAAAAGATAGAAAATGTAGAATTTCATCAAACTAGTCGAATCGCTGTTGACAAAACTAGAGAAATATCGATAAAATACAATGCAAATACTAAATTAATCTGGATAATATGCAGGTATTAATCTGGTAAATACACTAAGAGCTATTGTGGAATTGCCAATTTCTATTCCCTTCAGCAGTACGCAGCTGTATAACTACTAATGAATTAGCCAAACTAATGTACATTTGTACAAGTTTCAAAATATTTCAATATAATGACCATCATCTACCAGCCTGTTGCGTATTCACACGAATGTAAAATAATAAGTAATGTTTACTATTGTAATTATTGTTATAAATAAATTATAACTAATTATTATTATTATTATTATAAAAAAATAAACATATATATCGAAATTTCCTTAAAATAAGTATAATTATTCTACTGAAATAATAATGCTCAGCACAAAACCAGTTTCTAAAATTATTCTCCAGTTCTTCCTAAAATGATCACCCTATTAGGGTAGAAAGGTAATACTTAGAAAGGAATATATCATAAATTAATTGATCATGCTTGAAATTCACATGCACAGTATTTCATTTAAATTTATTTTCTAAATTTAAATTTCATTCATTTATTATTATTAAATTTTCATTCATTTATTTATTTATTTCATTTATAAGAATTTAACCCACATTATCTAAACACTTTCTGTTAAGTTTTGAGTAAAAATATTTAAGATATTGCAAAGAACATTAGTTATTTATCATTACGCAATAATAAGCCTTTATAAAATGTACAAAAACGCAAGCCATAACTTTATTTAAAATAGAAAATAACAAAATCTTCCACTTACAGTAAAACTAAAACTTTCAGCTGAAAACTGAAAGGATAATTTAAAAAAATAAATAAATAAATCATCCAAATTGATACATTTTTGAAAATTAAGGCTACAAAAGAGAATTAAAAAAACTCGTTTTTTTGAAATTAGTTTGAAGGAGATATACATGACCACTCAGCATAACATAGTAACACATGACAATTAATACAATTTCGTAAAATAATAAAACAGTTTATACAGTATGTATACATATAAGTGGAATTTATAAACTTAAAATGGTTATTAAAATTAGCAAAATATATAAGGTAACGTATTCTCGTTCCTAAACGTCCTTGAGCAATTTTGAACAAGAGAAATTTAATACTGCAGGAAATTCATCATTTGCAAAAGCTAATTACGAATTAACATGAAGATAGAATGTTAAACCTTGCTTAATTATGCGTAAGCAAACTAATTTATTTCGGTAATTATACATTAAGCTATAATGCTGTTATAAATGAATAGATGCACATGATTCTGTGCGAAAAGAGATAATTACATGCAATTTGAAGCACAACTTATTCTGCTAATATAAGTACTAGAAATCGTATAAAAAATGTCAAATCTTACAAATAAAATCTAGTTTATTTATATTTGTAGATAAATATTTGCCCACGATTGTGTAATTTACAGGAGTGAACAATCGTGTAAAAAAAGTAAATAAAAAACTGGCAATGATGTATCTGAACTGCCAAGCAGTTAGACAGGACTTAAGATTTAACATCTAAATAAAGAAAAAAATATTGTAAATTATTATTTCTTTACAAGTTTACTTATTTTAAAAACATTATTTAAAAATATCTTGGCAAATTTGTAACACAAGTAACAATTTATATAAATTCAATCTTAAACGACAAAGTTTAGGACTTTGCTTTAAAAAATTGTAACTTCTGTTTCACTTTGATAAACATAAAATTTATTAAAATTTCATCAACTTCATAAATTTCCTTGAAATATATTATGCAAATATATAAAATAAACTCGTAAATTAAAATATAGAAAACTATTTTGAGAGTTGGGAATAAGCTGCATTCTAATATTTTAATAAGAATTAAAAACTGTCTGCACCATATTAAGACCTTATATAGGTAAAAATTAATAGAAAATTTTAAATCAATGAATCTAATTTGAACGTTAGAAAATACTACAAATTTTTTTAAAAGTAAACAAATGAATAATATTTTAAATATGTCTATTCTTCTCTGAGGTAAAGTAATTTTTTCCTGCTATAATTTTTTTCATTACTCTCCTACTCGTAAAGTATCCACAAAATTTCATCAATTTAGGTTGAATATTCACGAAAAATAGGACCAAAGCCTACTTACATATATTCTCCATGCTCATTATTGTAACAGATTATTTTTATTCTTCTAACCTTATTATGTTTTCATTGACGTAAAATAAAATAAATTCCGATCCATTAATTTCAAAAAGTACGGCAACACTTTTATAAATTCTAAAAATTTCGAGGAAAAAATATAAAAATCTAACTACTTTTAGTCCATATTTTGTGATCCAAAAAAAATAAATTCTCTTAAAATTTCCGATAATATTACTATTCTTATAAAGATTAAAAGGTACAAATATTCTTACGAAGAATGTAAATTACATCAACCATCAACAATTAACACAACAAAAGTTTTACGGTAACTGATGACATACTGGGATATACATACTCTTATACACATATATATTTTTAATTATTTAATTCAGAAAGCGTAACTTCTATATTTATTCTAATGCAAATTCTAGTTTAAAAATGTGTATTTATTGAACCTAAAACATCTGGAAGAGTAAATTTAATAAAATAAAATTAGCATGTACATACTACTAAGCCTATTGAAGGCACTGTTCATCATTATTACACTTTTAAGTCTTTAAGTCAATTTAGACAATATATCTTTAAAAAAATATTTATAATGAATAAAAAAAATATCATCAAATGTATTATAATTCTTTAGTATTTGAATATATTTTAACAAATAATTATTCTATAAATAAACAGTGCAACAAATATTCTACACAAATCTGTATGCATCCTATTCCCATGAAGTGTAAACAGCAGAGATAATTTTCATAAATTTGGTGTCAAAATGTCCGTAAAAGCATCGATTGCAGGACTGACGCAGTACTATCTCGTTGAGACTACTAGTTACCAAGCTATCGACCTAAAAATTTCTACGGATTGCTGACGTAGCAATTTAGTTGACGGTTCATTCTCTAATACTTTATTAACTCTTTCAAATGAAATTAGTGTTTACATAATTTAGTAAAGTTTTATTACAAAGAGGGAGTTATTTTCCTCCTTTAATTTACTTTTAGTGTAAAATTTCTATATATTAAACGATCAATAATCATATACAAAGTGAGTAACATAAAACCGAACCCACAATGTAACAGCTGTAAAATCGGTAGGTTGTGATGGAATGAAATTTTATGAATGACACGGATAAATTGAATAAAAAAAACATAAAACATAATTTAAATGTTACATTTATTTACCTTATTGTTACAAATATGTTCAAAATGACCACCCTGGCCATCGATGCACTTTTTTTCTCAATTGATCATATTGAGAGTCGTCTGACGTAAAACGTGGTCAATTGCGTTAATTTCTCGTTGAATTTTCACCTTCAGTTCATCGACATTATGGGGATTTGATGCATAAGCTCTCTCCTTTAAGTAGCCTCAAAGGAAGAATTGCAAGTAAACAACTTTGGGGAACGTGGAGACCACCATCCTTCGCCGACAGCTCGTTCTTTGTTAAAGCTGCATGAACGCGATTCATTGAAATGTTTGATGTGTGACACGTTGCTCCGTCTTGTTGGAAAAAGCTCTGTATTCTTTCTCATCTGTTAATTGCGCATAGAATTTTTCGAAAATTGTGAGGTAAACTTGTGTATTGACAGTTCGGTCAAAAAATGTTGGTCCCGCTGTACGATTACCGGAAACGGCACATCAAACACCAATTTTCTCATCGTGAAGTGGACTCGAATATCTCGTGAAGATTCCACGCCACCTAGTACCTGGTGTTCTGCGAATTAACATGGCCTGATAAATGAAACCATGTCTCGTCCGACGGGAAATTCGACATCGGGTCTATCTGTCCACGAGCCATGCTTTCGAGAAGATAGCTGCAATAATAAAGTCGTCTTGATTTGTATGTCTCCTTTATTTGTAAAGCAGTACGGTTTCAATTTATTTCTTGAAGAATTTTACGAGAAAATGTGTATTTAACACCAGATTTTTGGGATAACTTGCGTACTGCTTTTTTTGGACTGGCAGTCATTTTCCTTTCAATATCGCAATAGCCTATGGACTCCTAACAGAAAGCTGCCTATTTCGTTTTGCATTTGAATCCGAACCTATTGTATGCCATCTTTAAACTAAATTGTATGTGCTACTCTTCGCTGGGATACAGGCATTTGGAACTTTTTCTACGAATACTTGACGTGATTCTTCAAACGATCCAGAAGGAATATAGGCTTCAACTATAACTATCCTCTCCTGGAATGAATTAGATGTTTTATACACATAACTACACTCACAATACTGAACTGCAACAAAACGTTACTACACTGACACGTAACCACCTCAAAAACGACAGCAACAATCAGTAGTACCATATACATCCACTAGTGTCGCTAGTTGTTTGAGAGTATTTTGTAAATAGTATTTTTTTTTTTTTTTTTTTTTTTTTATATTCCCACCTACTCCTCTGGAACGGATCTACAATCAAGTTTGACTCGCGCCAGAGGAGTTTCCTTTACTCTAGCTTGCCTCCCCGCTCGCCGGCTGTATGTCCGGCACGGCAGGTCAGTTCACCGGTTAGCTCTTTTATTTATTTTATAGATATTCATCATACACTGATTACTGAGAGTCCACCACCCTTGTTCTCTCAGCAACAGTCACCCCTATTTTTTAATCTCTCTCTTTTTTTTATATGATATCATACCAACCCAACCAATTAGTTGAAAACTTAAGCCACGGAGTCCTCAGGTTTCTTCACCTCTCTGCCCATCCACGCAAGCACGAACGAGCATGAGCTCCACCTTCGGCTGTCCGTCATCACAATCGAGCAAGAGCACCACCTTAAATTACCCGTCAACAACAAAGAGTTACCTTATGACAGTTTTCAGTATCTTTTAACAAATTTTTATAAACTTATTATATAAGAAACACAAAGTTTAAGAATCTATAAGTTCCTTCACCACTTATCCGATAAAACCTACAAACCAGAGCTCCATCATCAGCTTCCCCTCAACAACAAACAATTTCCTCTTGTAAGTTTTCAGTATATTAATACATTTTTATACATATTTTATAAATTTTTTTTTTTTTTTTTTTTTTTTTTTTGGTGTGTAAACCACACTCAAAGCTATATCTCAATATTGCCCATTCTCTCAAATATTGACAAACGGAAATTCCACCTACGACAAGCCGTCATCATCGAGCGGTTTCTTCTTGACCAGCTTCCTCATCTTTCTTCTTTATAAACCACGAGATCACATTAAAGTTATCCTCATTAAGTAGCATTTTATCCACCAAATTCTCCGTAGATAATGGCCCTATACGTCTTACACAGGATTGCCTGCTTTCAGTCCAACGGTTACATTCAAATACTTCATGTTCAGGGGAATCATATGCCCCACAGTAAGGACAGTTGTTGTTTTCTACCCTTAGTCTTGTACATAAATAGGACCTGAAAGACCCATGCCCTGTAAAAAATTGCGTTATCCAGTAATTTATGTCCCCGAACTTCCTTTATATCCATGGTCGGATCAAAGGTATCAAACGATGTGTCCATCGTCCCGTGTTGGCTACATCCCAACGATGTTGCCAATTACGCAGCATCTCTTCATATGCTTCTTTAGAAGGTTGTCCACGTGCTATATTCACTCGCATTTCCGCCAGTTGTTTAAGCGGAGGAACTCCTGCAATTACGAGTACTGCCTCGGTGGAGACTGAAGAATATGCGCATATCACTCTTAAGCCCTTGCGCCGTTGAATTCCTTCAAGGGCCCTTCTGTTCTTGTCGGCACGCAGAGCTCTTTCCCAGACTTGTATACCGTAAAGTAAGATGGAATTAACTACGTGAGCGTAAATCTTACGCTTCGCAGTTCTGGATCCTGTCATATTACCGAGTAATCTGCTAAGATTTTTGACCGTGCATTCAGCTCGTTTACCTATTTCATTCACGTGTGCCGTAAAACTCCTCCTCTTGTCAAGCCAGATCCCTAAATATTTGGCTGAAGTCTGTTGCTGGACAAGATTACCCCCTACTCGAATTAGGCTGTCAGATATTCTCCTACGACCTGTCATGACTACGTATTTTGTTTTACCATGCGAAAGTTTTAAGCCTGTAGTAGGCATCCAGACTTCTGCCATTCGTATCGCTGCGTTTGCCTTCTCTGATACCTCTACTTCAGTTTTTCCAGTAACAACCAAGGCCAGGTCGTCAGCAAAAGCCACTGGAAAAACACCCAGAGGATAACTCAGCCCGAGGATTCCGTCATAGACCAGATTCCAAAGGAGTGGCCCCAAGACAGAGCCTTGAGGCACTCCACACGTCACTTTGAAGCGGAAGCAGGATCTACCCTGGTGACAAACAACAAAACTATCCTGCAGGTAATTCTGGATAAATCTTCTTAGGTATCCAGGAATATCCTTATCTCTCAACGCTTGTAGGATCGCATCCCATTTCAGCGAATTAAAAGCATTGCTCACATCAAGCAATATCACAATTGGTATCTTCCTGGTGCGCCAAGTACCCGATGCCGCTTCGTCCACCAGACGCATAACTGTCTTAACAGCACCCACCGTAGAACGCCCCTTACGGAAACCAAATTGTGAAACTCGTTGTAAAGGCTAAATCTATTGCCGAACACGACATTCGTCTACGGAACGTCATATCTTCACCGTTTATACACGTCAGCCCTAGTGTATTAACATACTCACTCAGGTGACGCCCTCTTAGACTGTTTACAGTTCCCGCAAATTCGGGACTTTTGGTGTTAAAGTCTCCAGCGATTAAGACTTTACGACCTCTATGCCTCATAACTTCTCCTGCAGGATTTTCTAGGAATACTACAAAATGATCTATTCCCGCATTTGGAGAATTGTAGCAATAAAATACCACGATTTCATCGAGGTCGGCCCATATAAAACCGTCACTGCTGCCACTGCTAATTATAGGGATCCCAGACACCGGAAAACCAATAGCTGCTGTCGTTGTCGTATCCACTAGCCATCCTGTTCCAGAAGTAAGATCATAAGGAGATTCCGACACAAAAATGACGTCTGAGCGCTCCGTCAAAGCGGTGTCCCACGATAAAGCCAATGACTGTCGGCTCCTATTGCAATTGATTTGTAGAAATCTTATTTTGCAACAGAACACCGACCGGTCCTGTGGCCCTCCTTACCACATAGCATGCACGTTGTCAGGTCTTTACATTGTGCTCTGTGATGACCAGCTTTTCCACACCCAAAGCACAGTTGCGTACGGTCCACACCCTTGCAGGTCGCAGCGACGTGGCCGAAAGACCAACATCTAAAACATCTTTCTTCCGGTTCTCTTATGTACGCTCCAAAATGAACCCAGCCGATGCGAACCCGTCTTTCCGTTAATTTTTTTGCGGCCCGGAAGTTCGTGATTACGGTGACGTTTTTAGTTTCACCGTAAGCTTGTCTTATTGACGATAATTTAAAGTCTTCGTCCTCACCGAGTACTCGCGATAACGCAGTGGTTATTTCTTCTTCTGTTGTATCCATGGCTATGCCCTTAACATGTACCATCGTCCGCCTGCTTTCACGTGACCTGAGATCAATTTTAAGATCAGCCGCCTTGGTTTTCAATAACGTTTTCAGCTCGGCAGCTTTCTTTGAACCTTGGACCCGAATATATAAATTATCATTTACACCTTTCTTTAGTGACAAAATATCACCCACTTCTTCTTGTGACACCGAAGACTTGACAGTCCGTAATAAATCCGCGTAGGATCTTCCCTGCGCTTTAACAATAACAGTACCGATATCAGTTACCGCGGGTGTAGTTCTTAAGACCTGTTTTACTTCTTGACGTCCTTCTCCTGGTCGGACATAAATCTTAATGTTTTCCTCCTGTTGACGAAGCAAGTACAATATAATCTTGCGTAAGCTTGTCCCGAATTTGCCTCCAGGAAGAACGAAAGTCGGCACTGCAGAACTACTTACAACTCTTTTCAAGGCAGCTAATATCGTCTTGAGTAATGGCTCCTCATGCTCCGATGAGTCATAAAATATTGTATATCGCGTAAATTGAATCGTAGAAGCATCACTACACATTATAGTAGAGATATCTTGCTTTATTTCACCTGGTTTCGCTTGGTACCTCCTAGATTCTTGAACGCTTTTATTTTCCACAATGTCATGAAAATGACACGTGTCACCCTCCTGTGGATATTCCTCTAGTTGTACAAGACGCTGCAATAAATCAATAAGCCATTTCCTATGTAGGAGGCATATCAGATCATCGTCCGATGTTATATCCGCCATAATGTCCACTACTTGACTTTGGTGTGGCAATTCAGTCTGAGTCGGAATCTCATTACATTGCTTCGGATGTGAGAGCTCATAAAGAGCCCTCACCGAGGTTCCTAAGTCTTTAGCTAATTCAAGAATCTTAAAAGCGCATTCTTTAATTTCTTTCTTAGTATTAGTGCTTCCATGCACTAATTTCACTAAATTTCCAACTTCTTTCATCAACTGATCAAAGTCTGTGCCCTCGATAGAATCACTATCTGTGCTAGCTTCAATCTCCTCTAGTTTACGTTTTTGAGGCTTATCGCCAGGGGCCTCCCTTCTCTTGTCTCTTTGTGGAAGTGGGACTGTCCGTACACTAGGTGTAGTCTGCGGAGACACGCTCTCCAATTGGCTCACAGACTGTTCCTGCTGCGATACTTCCATTCTAACAGGGGAACGAGCCAGTGTTTTTTTAGGTTTAAAACATTTGTCAGCCATCTCACAATTCAGCAAGAGCAAATAAAATTATAAAATGTTAAGAAATCTAACTCTCAACTCAATCCCAATTAACTTGATACCCCACTCACTATAATCGGAGGGGGTCCAATACGGGGGTCAGGGGGTCACTTACTAGAAGCAATTTCAATAAAACTAGGTCTATATATAACAAGATTAAACTTGACTTCTATTCCAGTAACTTATAAATTAAATATTTATATACTAACACACTGCATGTTAATAACACACACACAAATGCAGTTAAATGTAAACAGTTTACTCACTACTATACACAAGTATACTTACTTGTGTATAGTCTTACACGCACAGTATTAATATAATAAAAAAGCTTAATATTATATTTATAGGTCTCTTATCAAGAGATAATGCAAACAAAAGAAATAAATTTAACTCTGTTCAAGCCACAATAGCTTATCACTGTAAGCTATTGTTATTAATAATATAAAGTTGTAAATAGTATTAGGTAGCGGTTTCATCACGGGTTCGGTTTTATGTTGCTCATTCTGTATAACCTATGATCTATGTTATTTTTTTTATTTCTGGTAAAAAAATTTAATAAAAAATAATTGCAAAAATACAAAGAGTTTTAAAATTAAATTACAACTCGCTAATAAAGTTCGGGAATTACAGACTAAGTTTGAGTAAAACTTCAAATTTATGTAATTTTGGTTGTATTAAAAAATACTAATCTTCACTAGTCAAGTTGATCAATTTCAACTAATCTATGCTTTGAAGTAAATTAAATTCAATTTTTCTTATCATATTAGTAATCTTAGTTTCATTATCTAACTTTTTTTTGTATTCCGAAAGATAAATATTTAATAAAATTTGTACTATTCACTCCTTCAAATAAATACTAATCAAACGTAAAAGAAATATTAGATATATGCTACTTATTAATAAAATAGTAGTATTAATCAAGCAAAATTAATTGTACCGACGCTGAACTAACGAGAAAGGATAAAAATAATGAACTACTTAATAACAACTTTTAAATTTGACTTGATGGGTCTCTATCAATCAATCGTTTGTTTCATTATGATTTTTTTATACTAAAGAATAAACCATAGTCCGTTAAATTTTTATATATGGAAGAAGATTCAGGGCTGGCTATGCCAGGCTTATATATATGTTATTGATATTTGGGTCTTAATAGTGACTCGTTTTTTATCACTTCTCCTAATCATGATTACACTAACTACATAATCTTCGCTGATGATACTTACTTGTTTCCAAGATCTATGAAAAATTAAAACAGTTGCCTACAAGTCCTGAATAAATCATGGTATATCGAATACTCTAGTTAATTATGACTTTTCATGTAAATAATGTCACTGAATTAGAACGGACACTTTCACTTTTTTGTTCAGACACTGCTATAATAACATGATTTTGTTCCAACACTCAGAAATACCTGTTAAATTTCATTCTGCAACATTGACTTTATCAATATAAGTTTTGAAGTTTTTTTCGGGATTATTAGTCTACAGCACAACCACAAGACTAGAAGAAGAAGAACCTGGTACTCTTACAGCACTTACAACTCTCTCTTGATACAACTCAAACATTGAATAAGCATCTAGTGTATATTGTATATATGAAGATGAAACGGTCACACAATACCGAAAACAGATCACGATTTACAAAGATTTACTAGAGAAACTAACACGAGTTCCTGACTCTCACGAGTAGAATTTTTCAATATACTGCTAGTAGCTATTGTGGTCAAAAATGAGATATCATTCGAAAGGTTATGCTTCTCTAAAATATCACTAAGCTTGACATACCAATATGTAACATTACATTTTATATAATGAAATCAATAGAAAGCTACTTCACGCCTTACTTTTTTAATAAGCATGGCATAGAATATCTCGAGAATGGCTGTGAAAATTTCATGAAATTTGAAGCTCAGCCAGATCATCTACAGCTAAGCTTCGAGTTTCAGTTATACTGGCTGCGGAATATCCTATCTTCCAAAAAATTGAATTAATAATTAAAATTAAGTTAATCATTCTCGACATAACTGTAGAAAAATATGCTGAAATTTTAAATTAAACTGAAAAAGTCAACCAACTTAAATTTTATGAAATTATGACTTGATTTTCTAATCCATGAAAGTGAAACTTGGTTACTTCCAAAAATGGAAAGACCACAACAATAACATCCTAAATAATGTGCATACGCCAAGCTATAAAATGCTCACAGAACGTTTAAGTAGAAGTAGTGAAATTAAACGAAATCATATTTACACGCATAATCCAGCTAGAAAATGAAGTAGTGGAACAATAAAGAAATGAGAACAGGATTCAGCTTTAAAGGCCAACCCCTGGAAGTTTACGAATTGAAGTAATTTAATTAGTTAATTATTCATTTTATTTAATTAAAACAATGTATATTAAGATAATGTAGTGTGGTAGAAATAAAATATTAAAAAATAATTACACATTAGAATAGGTGGATATAATATACCAAATTTTACGGAAATTTACCAATTACAGAATAAAATGACTAAATATGAACGAAGTAATGCAGACATCTAAGCAGACTACATAGATATGGAGTCCTTTCCGATAAAAGAAGTCGACTGGTATCAAACATGGACTTAAAGATTAGAAAGGTATTCTTGAAAATGTTTCCGTTATGTAGCGCTTTATAGTAGTGAAGTATAGACATTGTGAAAAATAAGAAAAATAACCGACATTAATAACATTAAGAAAGATAACCGACAAAATCGAAAAATGGTGTGACAAAAGGATGTTGAAAATTGTAATTGAAAACAGAAATTTGTGCTAAAATCATTTGAAGAGATGAACTAGGTTGATGGGCCGTTTATTAGAACACCCAAGTTTAATTATTTGGTAACAGAGTCATGTAGTGGGTTAAAACAGTGAAGGAAGAGCAAAAATATAATTTTAAAAAAAACTATGATTGAGGCTGTAGTACAGAGCAAATATTTTGATGTAAAATGATTAGGGCTAAAAAGAAAGGAAGAGAAAATATGCATCAGACTAGTCAAATGACTGATGACTAAAACAAAATCAACAAAATATCTAGCAGAAAATATAACGTAATTTTTATATGCTATATATAACTATTTAATTATACTAATTTTTATACAAAATCCAGAGGGTAAACATAAAACGTAAATGGGAGCAAGTAAAATAAAAACTAATTATCGTTTTTAAACGTAAAGGAAACTATTTAATTACCTTAATTTATCCTTATAGAAGGATGGCCCTCGTCCATAAAAATACGTATACAATAAACAGTATATATTTTCCAACAATATTATAGAAACAGAATTCAGGTTACGGGTTCAAACAGATACAAACTTCTTCCGTGTTTATGTTTGCTGGTCATTTCCCAGCTTTGTTATGTCGCCACTTCGTCGGCAGTGGGAGATTGTAGTGATTAACCATTGTTTGTATTTTTATAGATCATATCTCTCATTATAAAAGTTAACATATTTTAACCTTATTACTTGCTTACAATTTAATAAACCGAAGAATATACCTATATAAAATGTTGTTCGTATAGAAAATTATTTTCTATTTCTCTGTTTAAATAATACAGCATACACCTTTACCCAGCATTCTACATAATAATGTATCGTAATTTGTAACACAATAAATATTTTACTTATTTTGTATAAGAAAAACAGGAAGAATAACGTTTTTATTACCTATGTTTATGACAATTAATAAAAAAAAACATTATCGTAATGTTACTACTTAGTATAAATATGTTGCATTTGTACAAGTAAAAACTATTTAGTACAAATATCTTGTATTTCTATAAGTACAACGCTTAGCTCTAGTAACAATAAAATTGCTTTTTAATTCACCCGCAGGGTCTTCACTTTTCATGACTGCATCTAGTTGTGGTGCTTAGTACCTTGTTTTATTTATTAGAGTGAATAAATAAGAAAATCATTTTTTTTAAAGTACAATATAATTTATTGTAATGACAGTTTCTTTACGTAATGTGTACAGTATATACTATGCGCAGTAACTGTAATGGTTGTAGGCAACCTTATACGAGTTACTACTAAAAATTTCACCCAGAATAAAAAAAACAAAAAACAAATGAACAAGCAAGCTGAGGGAATAAAAGGGTGAAGAAGTTTACTGTTTCCTTTTTCACTGGGCCGAATGAATATATCTTGTCGTAACAAGCTTTTCAAAATGTAAGTGATAATTAGCTATACAAGTGACATCTTCCCTTTGTTCAACACCGTAGTTTGGCTATATTATGTTATCATTACTCTCAGAAACAACTAAGTAATTATGTTGACCGGTGCCTTCTTTATAACAGTTACTACACCCGCATAATAGCTTTAAAAAGACTCTTATGGCTATATAATAATTATATACCGTAATTATGGCTAAATAATAAGTTTCTTATGAAAATTATTAGATTTATCACACAGTCATATTAATAGCCTAACAAATTTATTAGTTTAAGGACAAAAAAATATTTTTATTGCAGCACAATTATATCAAAAAAAGTATACTAAAAACAAAATTAAGAATGAAAATAAAACAGATTATTTTATTGAATAAAAGAAATGAGTAAATTACGTTCTTTTAAGATATAATGCATTAATTAATTATTTTTTATGTTTCCTGTCAGTGTCATTTTTGAATGTGACTAGCGCCAGATATACAAGTTACATCAGTAATTATTGAATGTTTTGTCATTAATGATATTAATTTTAAATCCAGTATCTACGATGAACAGAATAAAGATGTCACTCGTGAAGTCAGTAACAACTGGATTGTAGCGAGTTTACATCCACTTATCTTTAACAGTAAATTTTTAACTGAGTAATGAAGGCAAACGAAAATCACTAAACTCCATACTTTTATCTTGTAAGCAGTTTTAGTTTCGCTCGGTATCATTAAGAATAATTGGCTACATTCAGGAATAACTTGTATCTAGTATCAAATTCCCTACAACTTTGTTAAGGCTACTTAAAATAACGATTATGCTGAAGTAAAGGTAGATTAGTAGTTTTATTTTTAACAAAAAAATTAAGTACGGTATCCCATTTGCTTAAAGATTTACATGTAATAATGTGATAATAATTATTGTTTATTACTACAACGTGAAAAATATGACCCATGATATGGATTTGAACCTGGAGACTTTCAGATAATTTGGTTATCAGGTTTAATCATCTGATACAATATTACATTGCTCGGAAGGTTATTAGAGTGTTCGACATTGTATCTGTAGACTTTAATCAGCTTATCCAACATGTAGTATATTACTAGAAGCTATTATTCTGTAGAAATTGGAACTGAGTTATAACCTGTTAATTTTAATTCAATGTTCCCACCTCTCTATAAATAATCATAAAGATAAATTCACAAGAAGAAATAAACAAAAAAAACTAGTTCTCTTCATCTGTCTTTGAACGACAAACTACATTTAATTTGTTTTATTTTTGTGATGAGCTTTCCTGACGCTAAAACATGCCATTAATAACGCGATGTAAGTCATATTATCTTAAACACGGTGTACTTCCCAATTTTCCAATTACTCATTAAGATTATTATGTAAAACATGGATTAATACAACTGAGATTATTAACGTTTAATATTTACAAAAGATCTATCGTTTCAAATGTAGCAGAAAAAATGTTTTTAAGGATACAACAGTTGTTGATATCGACATAAAAATAATACAAATCAATATAATATTTGAATCAACGATACTTAAGTAAGCGGTATTTAAATAATTAAGTACAAGTAAATTAATTTCTTTCATAAATTTTAGTGTAAAAAATTGTCAATAAATAACTTATTTAATATACTGAAACATAAAATATCGGAATGGATGTAATTTATAAGTATTCCATGTTAGAACAGCATTAATTAAAAAAAACATGCAGTACAATTACATGTTGATCATCCATTAAAAAAGATTAGTGTGTTTAATATCCGTTAACTATAGGAAAAATAAATTATTTTTTATATTAATACACTTTTACTGTTGCAGTATTCATAATTAAAACCTAGGCTATATTGTTACCATGAATTTAAAAAAAAAAGTTTAAATAAGCTTTAGTATAAATAGAAACATTAAAAATTAATTTAAAAAAAAGATATATGTATTTTTTCCACTAAGAATGAGTTTCATAAATTTCCATTATCATTTTTTTGTTCTACTGTTGATTTGTGTTGTTAATTGTTACAGCATTTTAAACAACGTAATTAAACGCTAGCAGCTAAGGTAAATTTGTATTTATAAATTCTATTTTATTAAAGAATTTCTTCTATAAAATGATAATAAATTGTTAGTAAATTAAAAATATAACTGAAAAATCTTTATTAAAAGTTACTAGTAGAAAATATATTACCGTTTAAATTAAAAAAAAAAATCAATTAAAGTTGAAGTCATATAATAGGTATTAGATAAACTACATAAAAAAACAAATAATTGTCCTTATATAAAAGACATACATTGTACTGTAAAATAGTTAAAAACTTTATATTAGTGCAAGGAATTAATGACGTAAGTGCATAAAGTATATGATTTACTTTCTAATATAATAACTGTTTAGGAAATAAGCTAGTCAACATAGAATAGTCTATTCAACTTCTTTTAAAATTTGAATTTAAAAATATAACAAAATCAGCTTAAAAGCTGCCATTAACGTAAACAGACTTGATAATTAATTAACTTTTACAGCCTTATTTAAATTTTAGAACTTGCCAACAAATAAATTAAAAACAAATAATTCCTAACAATTTAATTATCCTTAATTTGGCACAAACGTCAAAAATTCGAAATCTAAAGAAGAATTGAAAAATTACGAATTCTAATTCTTTATTGTGTTTTAAAAGTTTTTATTTTATTTCATGATGTTTTTGCTTTTATTTTTTATTTAATATATGAATATGCTTACAAAAATCATTCTTTATTCAAGAGGTCGTAAAATTCATACTTAAAACCACTTGTTTACAAAACAAAAAATATAATGTACTAAAAACAAGTAAATGTACTTGTTTTGATATGTACTTTTTGATATGTACAAAAAAAGACATATCATGTCTTTTTTATGTCTCTGGAAGGCATATCATGATTTTTTTACCTTATGCTTTACAAATAATTTTCTTGAATTTTCTGGAAAATGTATTTATTATCAGAATGATTTCAAGTTATACGTAATTACCCTATAATAATCTAATATTATGTAGTTACAATTAAAACTTCTTTAAATCGTATATGTAAATAATGGATCGTTTTTCCTTCAGCTTAGCTTACCAGTAAGAATCGGTAAGGCCTTATTTATCATCAACATCATATAGTTATCTGCATATAATCTACACATATGGATATGTCCTATGATCTACATATATGTACATTATCTACATCATATGGTTATCAAAATCATACAGTTATCATTAAATGGTTATTAATTATTGAGGAAGGTCCCATACTAAACGGTAGCTGTGGTCTCCATTCCCCACTGTTCGCTGCTAAAATTTAAAATTTGCAAGCTCCATTTCCTTTTAGGTATTTTAAAATTCGTATTCATTTCGGTCACTCTTTTTCTGCATTTTTCCTTGATTCTTCTAGTATTGTTTTAATCAATCCTTCTCCGCTCATGATATGTTTATAGCCATGTAATATAGTTAACTGTCCCAACCATTTAGCTTTCCCATTCCGAATTTTTCTAAATCTGCTTCTATTCTCGTTTATAATTTATTTACATCTACTATTCTCATTTACGTCTTTATTCTTCAATTAGTGTGAAAAAATCATATCCATACAGATTTACATTCCAAGTATGAATACTTCAAAAGATTTTTCTTCAATTAAAACTCAATACTTCTACATAAGTTTCTATCTATTAAAAATACTTCCTTACTTATGGTTATATAAAGATTTTTTTATTTAGTTTTTTTACTTACTTGTACGAAATAAAGGAAGTACTGCGATCGCAAAAAATTTTCGTTTCCAGTTTTCAACTGAAATATCCATTTTGAGCACCCCAGAATCCATTTTGACAAGTTTCGGCGTGACGTCTGTACGTACGTATGAATCTCGCATAATTCAAAAACAATTAACTGTATGATGTTGAAATGTTGGATTTAGAACTGTTGTAACATGTAGTTTGCACCTTCCATTTTTATTGCAATCTACTGGACCAAAAGTGTCCTAAAAAGCCTAAAAAACTAAATATATTTATTTACTAATTATTATTTAACTCTGATTATAAAAACTTTTTACAATAAATAATAAATGAAGAAAAAAATAAATAAAATAGGAAAAAACATCAGAAGTTATTAATGAAGTAAAATTTTATGTACTTTGGTGTACATAAAAAACAAATCATAGTGTCCACATCAGATTCTTTTCTATTGTCTATTATCATGGAATTTCTTGTTCAATTCTTCATTTTGTTGTTATTACTTGCTACACACATTACTATAGTTTTTCACAGAATCATTTATTCACGGTTCTTGGAAGAATCCTGTTCTTGAAAGGATCACCACTCGGAAGTGATTTTGATACATTATTGCATTATGTTTTTTTTTTTTTTGGATTTAGAAATCATAGTTATGTAAGAATATTTTGGCCACATATCAATTCATCATTAAAATACTTTATTAAATCTCTTCTATTTGCCGGCCAACAATTACATAATTTTCATTATTATATTTTTTATTTCTACAAAAATCTGCGATTTTAGTGTTGCAATTTCTATTTCGCTTTTTTCCATTTCAGCCTGATCTTTAATGAAAAAATTATTTTAGACGTGTAGATCCTCCAAGTATTCTTTCCATCTTAGTATAGTCCTCCTTATATTAAATGTAACACTTCACCGTTTCTGAGGACATTTTCTACTGCATGCTCTTTCTCACTTTATCTCACTCTACCTATTTTACTTTTCTATACATTAGATTTTACTGTCCTTTTCTTGTTAAGTCTTTTACTATATCAGATCGTTCATCTATAAGCCATTTCCTTTTTGCTTTTAGTGTTACTCTTCTTTAATTCACTATTCAATTTTCTGCAGAGTCTCTTTCTTACTTCCTTAATCATTTCTGTTCTTGAAGTTTCTTCTATCTTCCATTCTTCCAATCACTTTCTCGTAACCCATGCCTTCTTTATTCTTCTTCCCTTGATAAAGTCTTTTCTGATCCTCTTTTTATAGAGTTTTTCTTGTTCACCCAAAATTCATTTGCACTTATGTCTTCTGCATTTCTTCACTTCAGTACTTAATCTAACTGCTCTCCTACTGTTTTCCAGTTGCTGTTTTTTCCACATTGCATTTAATTAACAGCCCAAAATATTGAATTTCCTTAGCTTTGAACTGAAATAACCCGTTCCTAACATTAAAAAAGATGTTCCCAGTTATTATTATGAGGTATTAGACGCCATTTCTCCGGCATTACGCCCTTCCTTCAAATTACTGGTGCATTAGCTAGATACAGAATCAACACTTACGAAATTGCCCTACTATACTTGATTGACAAGCATTAGTGATGGTTATTCAAATCCGTAGATAATTCAAAATCATATATACAAATACTATAAATATATGAAATCCCGGTCAGGATGGAATTAATTTATAACATCTTCCTCAGAGTTTTTAGTAATTTTTAAATTTTCTCAGTGAAATTTTGATTTTTATGTAGTCATCTTGAATCTCTTTCAAGATATACAAGAAGGATCATTTGAAAAGCTCAAATTTATTTCCAGAAAGAATGCTCATAAATGATTATAAATGCAGCAATATGCACATGAATAATTGGGTTTTGAAATGAAAGCAACTTATTACTCCCAGGGAAGGAAGATAAATAAATAAATAAACGTGGGGGTGTCTCTCAGCCCTAGGTCAACCCCATAGATATCTTAGTCCGCCCATTACTCACGGTAATCGATTTCCTTCCGTTTTAAGAGGTCAGCTGCCAGATCCTCTGTCGCCCTCCATTCGACTACTACTCGCAGCATATCCTCTACTGTGAACTCCCACGTGATCCACTGTAGATGATCATAGAAGAAGGAATGAAGGTGAAGCACCTTTATTCCTTCTTCTACTACGTGTGTTTCGTAGTATCCAACTGGCCGCAGTATATACAGTTAGGAAACTCTTGCCTCCCAAAGCTGTGCAGTTAGGCCTCAGAGTCCCTGTGGCCAGAGAGGAGCTGAGAAGCAAAGAAACCTATGTCGCCATGCCTCCTCCACAGCCTCGGTCCCAGTCTGGCAATCAACCTCCGGTTCTAGCCTCCTGTACGGGATACGTCCTAGTCCTCTTGCCATTTCCGAAGAAAAAGGGATGCAGAGTCAGACTACTGTATCACTTCATACACCCTCTACAGCTGTAGGGCCCGGAGACGGATCGGCGGGCACTCCCGTCAGCACCCCCACCGCCTCCGTGGACACCGTTATAATGGTGTATAAAGGTGCTACAATTTTCAAAGCTGCCCGACGCTGGAGGGAGGCAGCCGCCTCACATTCCGCTTTCTGTATAAAAGCACTGAGGTTGTAGCCGATATTAATAGTTTACGCTTGGCCACCCGCGGTCCCCACCTGGATCCGATTAACCTTCCAAGAGTGTTAATGGCCCTTTCCGTCTTGCCTGTTACCTTCTGTAGATGTTTATTAAACAGACCGGTTCGTTCGAACCGAACTCCTGAGTATTTTAAGTAAGGAGCCAATTCCGATCAGAAGCCATCAACCAAAATGCTAATATCTGGAATCCAACGCTGGCCGATCACAACAAGCATCTGCGTCTTAGGAGGCCAACTCTATGCCCTTCGTCCGGAGCCAAGCGCTCACCCGTTGCACCGCCATATCTGCCGCCCTCACTACCTTTTTATCAGAGCGGCCAGTCACCAGCACTAAATCATCAGCATAGGCGACCGCGGACACTCCCCACCCGGCAAACCTAGTCTTAAGATCCCGTCAAAGGCGAGGTTCCAAAGTAGAAGACCCAGCATTGAGGCACACCTCCCTGCATCTGGAACCGAACGTCTCCTTCATCTCTCGCCGTCAGGAGGTCCTGTTCCTAAATAAAGTTGTTAATTTCTGCTACCAATTATTTTGTATTCAATTATTAATTAGATTTACTCGGTTGCAAAGATTGTAATGTTTAAATTTCATTATTATGTTTGTAATATAACTAAATACTTATGAACTTTCTCGTCGTAATAATGAGAAGATACAGCACGTTGAAAGTCAGTATGTATTCTAAATATTTTCGGGAGGAATTATACTTGATAAATAAAAATATTACTGACTCTATAAAAAGAACGAATTAAAACCAATTTGTACTTAATATTTTACCAACCTAAAAAACTTAGAAACAACCGAAAACAAAAAGGCAGTTTTAAAAAAGATTTATAAATGAACCTTTTAATTTAAATTATAAATTCAAAGCTAATTTGTTGGTAACGATTAGAATCTGGACGATCAGTAAATAATAAAAAACGATATTACCTACTGCTTTCAATTGGATGTTAGTTTTGAGAAACATTATTTTTTTTAGTTTGAAGTTATGATTTTCAGGGAAAACTATTTATGGGACCATTACCTCCCATTTTATATTCATCAAATATATAATATTACTTATTTAAAGAAAACAAGCAAAAATATTCTCTACAATCTACATTTATTAAAGGTTATTCAATTCTTTGTTTTGTTTGTACGTCTTTTTTAATAGAATTAAAAAATTCTACGAAACAATATCTGGTTCGTTTTTTTTTAAACGTAACCAAATATTAATCAACTAAATAGATTTTAAACCTCGATTTCATGTATAATATTTAATGTAATTTTTTATTGTTAAAACAATAATCTAATTCTAGGTCACTTATAAATAAACTTATAATAATCAGAGTATTGCTTAATTTCATAACAAAATGATGAGGTTTTTTTAAAATGATTATTATACGTAGCTATGCTCAATTTATTTTAAAAAATATTTTTTTCTAGTCATATTCTTTGTCGGTGTAAGGTTTTCACTTTCTTGTTACTTTTTTTTGTATTCACAAGATGTGGTAAAAAGAATAAAACTATCAAAATATTTTCAAGGCCTTAATAATTATGTAAAAGAATCAAAACCTTGGAAAATGTAAATCGCGTTAACCAGACATTACTAAAATAAATATATAAATGATGACAAGGTAATGTCAAATACCGTTGCATTACAGTTATTTCATCTATTTAAATATGACACGAAATACCATCAGAATTTTTTTTTAATTAACAAGATTCTGCACTAGTTTATACAATAACAGTTAGAAAAAATTTATGTTGTTCATTTATTGTGAACACGACCTCTTTAAAATTCTTTTTAATGGCTTGATAATACTGATAGCGAAATGTTGTAAGAATGTTTTATTTTAATATGTACTTCTATCTAGTAAATACCTTAAGAAAACTCAGATGATATAAATATTTTTTTTTATAATAACGTTCCCGGTATAACCTAATTATTTCACATGTCCTGGCACGCAAACAATATTACATATTAAGCTTACAAATAAAAAAATCATACATATTCTCTAATTAAAATTTAATATTAATTTTTTTAAAAGTGTAATCCACTTTAAAAGGTAAGAAAACTAAAGATAGTACTGTAACACACAAATATAAGCAGTAGAACAAAATTAAGTTGGTAAAACGAAATTTATTTTCCTCGAGTGAAAACTTCAAGGAAATTATACTTTGAATGAAGTAAAATACTAGTATTTATTTTAAATAACCTCACTGGTTAACAATGGTTTTTATTAAAAGGGTAGATCATGAAGAAAGAAGAACATGATGAATTATGAAGTCAAGAAAAAGGAAAAGTAATTTAAATTTTTTAAATTCAAAAGAGTGGAAGATCTCAGGAAAGAAAAGGAGGGATTATCTTTACATATATTCATGAATAAGATACATTAAGGTATAAATATATTAATAGAGATTATATAAAAAATGTTTATGGAAAGTCTCTTTTTTTCTTAACTTATATTTAGAATTCAGAATTAAACATATATTATACTGAGAATGAATACTGTTATTTATAACACTTTTCATCCATATTTACTAAATTAATATTTTGGAATAAATAAATTTTAAATACAATAATTTAGAAAAAATGACAAATACTTGAAATTTTAAAAAGAAAAAACCTACGTTTAGATAATATAAATAAATTATCAAACCAGAAATATTAATTAAAACTGTGTTTTACAAATGTTAAAATTATTTCTAAGAACTATTAATTTATCTCTCTTATTTCTACTTTATATTTTATATATCTCTTTATTAACTAGCCTAAGTTACTTAGTCAGTTAGCCTAAGTTAGTCAGTTTCATATTTCTTTAACATTTAATTAACTGATTGTAAAAGATAACAAATCGTTCATTTTTCTAATCTTCAAATATGAATGAAAATTATTTATAAAAAATCTGATCTGAACACCAAATAACTTCCTTGTACGCCTATTAAATTACACATTTTTTTAAATGAAAAGTACATAAAATTTTATTTCATTAATAACTTCTTATAGTTTTTCTTCTTTTTTTTTATTATTGAATATTATTCATCGAACAACTTTTTTTACAATCAGAGGTAAAAAATTATTAATAAATCAATATATTTAAATTTAAAAAAAATAATAAAACATAAAAAAAGGTAGATGAAGTTTAATTCGAACCGATCTGCCTCCCCTTCTAAGATCCAAATATTTCATTAATTAAAATTTTATTTGGCTATAACTCTGAAACCAATGAAAATAAGTACTACCTATGAATCGCTGAAAAGCTCTCAATGAGAGCTTATTACTGCAGTTAAGGAAAAGTCCAAAATCCAAATTTTTGGATTTATTTCCGTTGAAATCTGAAAACCGAAATTGTTCGCGATCACAATATTTCCTTTATTTCGTGCAAGGAAGTAAAAAGAATATAAAAAACCAATATCCCTTTAATTGAATGTATTTAGAATTCCACATTAATATTAACGATAATAATTATGTTATTACAATATTATGTAATTCACTGAACTTCAGTAAATAACAAGTATTATTAAGAGTAATTATTAAATTATATGAGACTAATTCAGAAAAATCTAACTAAAAATAATATGCGATTAAGAGATTAAAACTTATATATTTAACATAAATATAAATATTTTGCAAATAACATGAATAGTTTACATAGCAAAATGCTAATGTACGGTTTACCACAACCTTTAACCTTAATGTATACGGGAAATATTTCCTTTACCTTTCTGCATATACACGGATATTAGTGAATGCAAGCGTAAATACATGGGCACAATAGTGTTCAGGGTAAACAGTGCTAAAGAGGTTGCATAAGGGTTTAATACAGCAAATATCTGGACCACATACCACTCCATCAGTCCCACGAGATTGTTATAGTCTAGTTATAACAGTGATAATAATATTAATAGCGTATGAATTAAGTAAGGCATAAATAATTCTCCCTAAGGAAAACGCTAAAATAAAGTTAACAGAATACGAAGCAAAAACATAATTACTTTAACGAAAAACGATCAGTAAAACTAATTATATATTCTTAATATATATATATTCTTAATAATATTCTAATTAGGTCAACAATTATTATTTAAATCTACTGTTAAGCCATAATTGTTTGTCAGATAACAAATATTTAGACAAAATAGTATATATTTACGAATTATTATTTAACAAAAAATGAATGTTAGATTTTTCTGCAAATAAAATTTAACATAAATATTCGTATTATACGTAACAACAAACACAATTCGTACACAAAAATTCTCGTATGAAATATTATACAAATACTACTTTGTATTTTTAAAGAGTAAACAACCAAATGTAATTTAATTTTTTTTGTTAATAAATTTAATATTAAAAAATTGGAAGTCAAGGGAAAAAATACTAATTTAAAAAAGCTTATAATCGAATCAGAACCTCTAAACTGGAAAAACCAGTAATAATAATATTAGTTCCAATAATAACGAAAAATATACGAATATTAGATATATATATATATATATATATATAGGAATATTTTTATTAAGGATTTAAAACAAGATATAAAAATATTAAAAATTAAGAAACACGACTGCCAAAATTAAAAAAAAAGATGACAAACGTTTCTCTTTAATATAGAATAATTAGTCCTACCAATATAGGATAAGAACGTGCGGGTGACAATTTTGTATATAGTATCACTTTTTTATTTATTTAAACGTATATTTATATAAGATAATTACTAAACAAAGCCCACGACTGGATTTAAAAATTTTCAAAATCAATATAAGACCAGGTAAGAACTTAATCATTATACAACCTTAAATGTCTGCTAATTCTACAACATGAAAAATATATTTAAACAAAATTAAAATTTTCTGAAAATTGATTGGTCACCCATTATTTTATTTAATTAAATACCGCATAAGCAACACCAACAAATAACAGGAAGAAGACAGAGTATGATTAAATGATCAAACATACTGACCGTCAAAAAAACATAAAATTTTTTAAACATATATATTTACATAGCCTATGACACTCCCAGTAATGAAAGAATTCCAATGCAGGGTTATACATCTAAATCAGTTCAGCAGTTGAGCCGCTACGGTGGAACAAACATACGTACACCCTAAATACATTACACTCCCTTAATTTACTCCCTTTCAATAAGTAGTATCAAAGTTATTCAACAGTTTTTACCAATAATATTTCTAATTTTTACATATAATAGTTTTATATTGTGGCTTTTGTACCCCTTACCATGGCTGTTTTTTACAAATGTATAAATATAATAAATTATGACTCTTTAAACAGTCAAAATAAGAAAAATATGCTAAATTTATATTCAGAAATAGGAGTAGAATTCAAAAAAACAGTACTGAAGTTTTGAATATATGTCTTAAGTGTATTAAGAATAGATAAAATCTAAAAGAATTATTTGGTAAGTTCTTTGTACTAAAACATAAATGAAAATATACATAAACATTGTAATACGTTAAAGGCTTGTAAGGCTGAAAGGATAAACAATGACCGTATGCAAAAGAAGCAGGAAAACTATCGATACAATTCACAAGAATCCACATAAGAGGATTTTGATTAAATTACAACAGCTACGCAAGTTTCATGTTCATAACTAATGTTAAAGGGAATCAAGAAGAACTAATACAGTTACAGAATTTCATTATTCAATTTTAATTTTTTGCAATTTTTTATTTATACGTATGCTGAAAAATTATATTTTTAAAAATAAAATAGATTTTAAATCTCATAGAGTGCTTTTTATTTCATGACTAAACTTAGTTTACCTTTACCTGAATCTTACCACGCTTTCGCTTTCAATCAGCCCGATTGGAAAGCCCTTTTCAATCGCTAAAAAAGCCCTTTTTAGAGCCTCATTTCTAAATTTAGATAGCATTTATGTAACTCATTAAAATAAAGTGTACTAAATTTCATCTAAAAACCACTTATTTTTAAACTACAAATTAGGCTTTTGTTATTGATATAAAAAATTAAACAATTATTTTTTTATTTTTTTTCAACTTTAGTTTAACAGTTACCCATGTTTACTTATTCAGTTTTAAACGAACTGAACAAAAATTCAATTTTAAAACTGAATTTTGATATTCATCATGTATTCCAAAAATTTTAATATTTTTTAGGAAGACTATTGGGAAATAATGTTAAACACATAATGTTGTTTTTGATAACAATTCACATCTTTTAATCATCAAAATTATTTTCCTCAAAATAATATTCCCCTTATCTTATTCTTTTAAAAGATACTAGTTTATTTTTGACGATTTTTTTTTTTTAATTTTCCATGTAACACAATTTTTTTATTAAAATATAATAATAATATTTATCGGCGTATTTTGCGTAGTAACAAATATTAATAGTTGTCATGTTTTATATTTTATATATATATATATATAAAATTACAAATTTATTTTAGATATTAAATAATTTATTCACCAATAAAGCTTTTCTTTTTTTTTTATAAAGTCCGAGGAAAAAATACTTTTATTACTCTTTAATAAACTGGTACAGAAAATGTTAATTTTGTAAACAACAAAAGTAGTACTTATTTAGTAACTTACAGTATTTCATAATCTAAAGAACAGAAAATAAAAGGAAATATATTTACATTAGGATTTAATTGAATGCGAAAATTTATAATTGAAAACATTTTAACATAAAAGCAGCATGGCAATAAACTACGGCATGCGAACTACCAATCTACCTCGCATTATAAAGAAACAAAAACAAAAAAAGATAGACTCTTTAATAGTTAATAACATTTTGTTAACAATATCAAATAAATCATTTAAATGATTTGAATGGGAAGAGTAACAGGTGACGTAACTGGAGTAAAGAGAGGTTTATGTGTTACGCCATGGGTCGTCCCCCTCCAGGTTGATGTGTGTGTAAGGACTATAAAACCTAGTGGCCTGACTGTAGTAGAACGTCCACTCCTCTGTTTCCATTCCCAGGATCTACACGCAGCATTATGGAGATTCTTAAGGTATGATGAGTAACTGTTACGTTATGATTTGTTTACATACATTCAGTAAATATTCGTACATGATTACAGTATTTTTTTAGCAAATCTATTTACAGTAGGCCTATTTTATTTTTTTTTAATTTTGGTTTAAAAGGGAAAACTCATCCCTTAACTTTTTATGTTAAAAAGTTCCTTTTTGTTTTTGGCGAAAAATTCTTGTTTTTTATATAAAATAAAAAAAAATTAGGCATTTTCTGAAATTACCTTATCTGTTTTGAAAGATTGACTTTTTAAATTTAGAATTATTTTTTTACGTCTATTGCTAAAATTACGCTCATGTGCATTTTAATTCTTTAATTTTGATTCTTAAATTGAATCTGATATATACAACTGAATATAAAACCTGGAAGAAAAAATATTCAATAAAAATAAAATAAAATTATACAATATTTTATACAACATAATAACGTGTGTTAATCCAGTTTCAAATATTTACGTTTTCTTATTTAAGAAAATATTAATTCTTATTTATAATATGTCACTGTAAAGCAGATTAAATCAAATAATCAATTAATCAAAAATTGAGGCAGAGCCTAAATGTGTACCTCTAAAATCACTATAATACTTCGTGGTTTTAAAATTGAGCTTAGCATTAAAAGATTTCAAGTATTGCAAATTATCTCAGTATCATTAAAAAAAAAAATCTATTATTATAAATCAACAAAATTCAATTATTTTCAGAATAAAAACCCATAAATAACAGCTGTATAAGGCAGTAGATAATGTTAAATCATTTATTATTTTCCCCTTTGGTTTGATAAAATAATATACAAACGCATTTAAGAATTGGGTGCCTAAGAGAAGAAGTGTTTAGAAATTGTTCTAAAACATAATCACGTCGTCAAAACTAAATGAAATAATTTTTAAGAATAAAATACAACCCTTCATTTTTCTCTAACACTTAAATTTTTTCAAAGATCTTGTCTAAAAAATTATTAGGTTAGGCACAGTGAGGAGCAGTAATAACTTAAGTAAGACATTATACCACTGTACACAAAATCAGAGATGAAGGTGTGAAAAAGGTCAAACGCTTATTTGCTCCAATTTGAAGATTTTATTACTTTCTGATATAAATTTAAAAATAAATTTCTTATAATAAAACTAATTATTAATTTTAATATAGGATCCCTTAATTTTATCACTAATCCGGTATTTTTGATAATCCAGGTCGGAATGTGAATAATATTTTCTGTTTCGGATTTTCAAAATCGCATTATACATAATAAAACAGGGTTTATTATCAAATCAGAGAGATAAAGATGTACCAGAATGATTGTGGTATTGGTTACAAATGTCAGGTACAGCAATCGTTCAATTAACAAATAAAATAACAATAACACAAATGTATTTAATCTTTTACAACCAACAAATCCCGTAAATTTACATCAAAAAGCAGAATTACATCACTATTGTTTAAATTAAATAATAGTAAATTAATCGAAAGCATTAATTACGTTATGATTTTTTTAACCTTTATGCATATATAAAGGTTATCCGTATTTCATTGTTATTGTAGATAATTTGGATAGTTGCAATTTTTAGGTAGAATTATGAAGGAAATTACTGTTATTATAACTGTAAATCTTATACTAACAATGAACTTAATTAAAAAATAAAAAGTAAATTTTAATAAAAATTAAAATAAAGTTAAAATGCAAAAACAATGCGGTAATTATTATTTTTATTCTATCTGTATAATTTATTATAGCAGACGTGAATACATCTAAAAGTGTTTATACAAAAATTTCAACTGAAAACTTTTCAATACACTTGAATTCAATACAGCTTGGAAAGTTAAATTAAAAAGTTGAAAACTACGAAATAGTTCAATGAAAACTTTTAAAAGTTGTACAATTTCTTTAGAATGAAGTAAAAATCAATTTAACATCTGTGATTATTCGTTAATAATAAATGTACAATTTCTAATATAACATACCTGATAAATTTCTTTTATCAAACAATTCCAAACAACAGGTTTTCTGATTTGATTTTCAGTTAATCGCAATCACAATCACACACACACACACACATATATTATACGATTAGTTAATATACATTTTTATCCCCAAATTAAATAAAAATTAAAAAAAAAACCATTATTTAATGCTCATAATAAAATATTCACTTTAAATATTACAAATAATTGTGTTCATGTAATAAATTTGTGTGTTTAAGTAAATATATTGCTTCTTTTTGTTCCATAAGTCATGTTTTTCCTTCAAAAATATTAATTAAGAATCTATTCCGCACAAAAGAAGATTTCTCACGAAATCAAAGGAATATAAAAAGATGACAAAGTAAATTTATTGGGACTTTGTTGTACAGGCTTATGGTTGTACAGGGGTGTAGTAAGATTTTTCATACGGGAGAGTGGGAATAATTTTAATTCCTAAAATTTAAAAAAATTCAATGGCACTTTTATAAATTCGTAATTTAATTATATAAACGGTTATTGCATAAAACGAAACATTATTTCTCACGTTTGCAAATGCAGTCAAATTTATTTATTTTTTTTTTTGTAATTTATTTTATATTTTCAAACAGAATAGGCCTCAATAAATAATATGAACTCTAAATGAAAGCGTATAAATTTAGTACAACTTAATTCTACATGTTTCAGTTCCTGACATGTTTCAGTTCAGTCCTTTTATTATCGATTAAGCCATCTTAAGTTAAATATCACTTGATCTCTTAATTATCGCGTAAATGAAGATACCACCTAACTTGTAACAAAAAAATATTAAAAAGTTGTTATGAAAAAAAATTTAAATAGTAAATTAACAGTAAAAAAAGGTAAAATTTAAAAATTCGAAATAATTTTCACTTTCTTTGCTCTACCTTAGCAAATGTTATTTATCTCTCATTTTAACATTTATAAATTGTGTAGTGATAAAAAATAATGATTATAATAATTTATATTAGGTAAATAATACGTAAAAAATATAAATGTATTCAGAGAATATATTAAAAATTCCTCTCTCTTCAATCAAATCACCTGAATTATTAGTATTAATAATAAACAACTAAACATTCTTAATCTGTTCTTTGTAGATTTTTAAATCTGTTCATATGGATTTGGTCCTGATAAAATTCTTACGCTAAAACTCCTTTAAATGTATGTCAAGGTTCGCCACCACATTTATTAGGTTTTATCTGGTGAATGTTATAGAAATAAAGAAATAAACATATTTCATCTAAAATTCCTCTAAAACATTCCTTTATAAATGAAATATTTTCCGACCTATGATGTTATATATCATGTTTTACTAATGAAAATGATGCAAGCAAGCTATATCGTTGGTTAAATCGTAATTTAGATCCATGAAATTCATTAAAAAAGTAGATAAATTATCAATTTAACATGTAATAAGAAGAAACTAAAACCGCATGATTTCCGGTACTTTCCAAGACTCTCTAGACCGGTAATGAGTATCGGGTATTCGATCACAAAAAACTATTTTTTTTAATTTTTTAAAGCCAAAAGAAATACTTGTTTCTCACTGAACTGAGAAAGAGATTTAGTAATTTCCTAAATTCATGGAGTTAATTTTTTTTTTAGTTTTACTTCTAATAAAAATATTTTCTGATTTTTTCATCACATATTTTGTATTTATATTTCTTTCAAATAAATTTTATACTCACACAAAAATATTAATAATAAAATAATTTAAAATATTTCACCACGATTTTGTTATTCCTAATTCTACGTTCAGGTTACATAAAACATCATGAGAAACCCATTAAAAAAAGATTAATTAATTATATACATAAAATATAAGAAAATAGATCATCCATTGATTGTTAAAAAATACACTTTTCTCATGAAATGTCATTGTTCATACAGACTTCAACATGTACTTTTATTTATAGCGTTCCTTAGTTGAAGTTCATTTTTCATGTTTTCAGCAAATTCTTTCAAGATTTTTTATGTTTAACACTCTTCTACTTCACATTATACGTAGAATTTTCTTTTTATACCTTTGGTTCAAATATAAATTTAGTTACAAGCAGTTTTAATGAAACATATTTTTAATGACTAAACAGACTCATCTGATTGATTATAGCAAAAATTTTTGATTATAAATTTTTCGGCATATTATCTTCATTTTTTTTTATTTCTTACATTAATACATTTCAAGATTCTTTTCTTATTTGTTAACTCAAAATTTGAATGAAATACAGATTTAATTTGCAAATGCATTTAAAATATAATTCCTTTCGATTACGGATTATACGGATTTGAATACTAGATCGTGAATACCAGTGTACTTTGGCGGTTGGGTTTCTCTTCCCACCAACCGGCAGAACGTCCAGAATGGCAGGTCAGCCCCCCCCCCCCGTCTGCTCTTTTAATTCTTTTGTCTTGGACCTTTTACCAGGCCCGACTATGTCGTTCCCAGATCCCCACTTGATTTACAATCATATATATCATCCTCATTCATCTTCTGAAGCAATATGGTGGTTCCGGAGATTAAACAAAAAAAAGAAAATATAATTCCTTAAAGCTCATGAAATTTAGACCGTAATGATATTTATTAAGTAAAATTAGCTAATCAATATCAGTCGTTCGAAAATGAGATATCAATAGAATTTCGTAAGGTTCAGCATGCGCTGATCTGATTTTTTGTAGGCTTTTATTCAACTATTGACCAATAAGATTTCAGTAAACCAATTTTTTTCCCCAATTAAAAATCGTTTGTATATTAAATGTACATATTTAACTATTAAACTGGCCTAACACTTACATTTGATTGTATAGCATAAATAGTTTTGATAAATGTATTTCGTCCTTAATTTAATAAAATAAAGTTGAAATATCAATAATCTTTGCTTTTAGAAATACACAAAGATATCGGAAGTATTGTGAGATTTTTTTACCATTATTTTTATTACGATTTGGGATTAATATTGCTAAAAAAAATTTATTTATATATACTCGTATATTAATATTTATATATAAATTCTAAACTACAGATTGAATC
Source organism: Lycorma delicatula (assembly GCF_047948215.1). Lineage (NCBI taxonomy): Eukaryota > Metazoa > Arthropoda > Insecta > Hemiptera > Fulgoridae > Lycorma > Lycorma delicatula. The sequence goes on along the minus strand of NC_134456.1, from coordinate 67,000,113 downwards.
AATTTAAATCACGCATGTACTATTAAAATTTCAGCTGGCGAAATATATTCTGTTTAATATTTCTATCTGCATTGATTGTGTTGCGCATATTTTTGCAAACGAAGTGCATTTCATCTTTCATTTCCCCAATTTATGTTAGCGTGCAAGATAGTATGCGATAATATAATTTGAAAATATATAATTGTGTCTAAAATATTAAACATTCAAGTATTACTAGATCATAATTTTTTCAGGTTTGTTGTGTATTAGCCGCTAGCCTGTTTACAGCTAAAGCCGGTAACCTAGGTTCAACATATGGAGCTCCTTCAAACAGTGGATCAGACGTATCATCACAATATGGAGTGCCATCATTTGGAGATGGCGGTGGAGCGATAACTGCAGCGTATAATATACCATCCTCATCTTATGGCGCACCCTCAGGAGGATTTGGTGAACAGGGTAACGGAGGAGGATATGCTAGTAATGGAGGAGGTTATGCTAGTAACGGAGGATATGGTAGTGGACAAGGTGGTCATGATCACTCAGAACCGGTAATATTATCTTTTATCTAATTTCAATTTTAACTTTTTTTTTAAATCACAACTATTTTTCTTAACCGTCATTTGTTGTCACGAATAACGTACTTACAAATTACTTTTCGGAGACAGAAGTTGTAGTCAGTACTAAGATGTTTGGAATGCAGTAAAAAATAAAACAATAAATAAAAAATCAATGACAATATTTTAAAACGAATAATTATTTAAAATTAAAATCTAAAGTATACTAAAAACTACTTTGAAACTTCTAATTTTTATCTGACATTTGAAATTTATTTTAACATTAGTTAGGTATAAAAATCTAAAGTGTAACAGTTGTTTTATATTTAAACCAGATATTTCTAATTTCGGTCGATCTGGTTTTGGTTTTGGACACGAATCTCGATTAGAAATTGTATTTAAAAAATAATTGTATAAAAATAATTTCACAAAAATCTACTGCGTAACTGAGGGGTGATAGTCTGTGGTTTTCAAAAGTGAAAAAATAATTAAATACCCATTTAAACATACATTCAATATAATAAATTAAATTTTTTAATTGTATTTTAATTTATTGTAACTACTAAGGCTAGCCTACTACTAAGGCTGTAGCTATAACTAAGGCTGATAAAAATGACATTAAACGGTTTTATTCATTGCTGATATAATTTCCTTATTGGTCTTCTGTTAATGACAGAGGTTGAAAAAGTGAACTGGCTTATATTTTGTAGTGAAGCCGTAACAATAAAGAATACACGAATCACAATCATATTACTTAGTCATCAGTACTGATGAATTATAGCTTTTTATTATTACACGTGGTAATGTGCAATGAAATTATTTTCACAGACATCATATTCATAATTTTTTATATATGTCATTTGATGTACGGTGAGGTATTTTAACCTGTAACACTGAAATACCTTCAAAGAAGAAAAAGATGGTATGATATTTAAAAACGATAATTACCCTGATTAACCCTAGAAAAGGAAAACTTTTGTTTCTATAGCAGGGTGCTTTAGAAAGTTTTTCATTTTTTTTTTTTAAGAAGAAAAAAAAACAAGTAAAAATCCTTAATTTACAGAAGTTTCAAAAGTTACATATAAAATTAGCGTAACAGTGAAAAATATTAATGCCCTTAAGTGTTTTTATTTCTGAAAAGTAGTACAATTTTAGAGTTTTTAAATATTGATTTTCCCTCAAGAGGGTTACAATTATTTTCAAAACATTACAAAATGAAATTATACAAAATCAGTATTTTTTCTTAACTACATCCTAAAATGTAATTAATAATAGATCAAATATAGAGTTAATTATTCCATTAATCTAATCATCTAATATCTATTAATTGCATTAATAGATAAATAAAATTAATAAAATACATCCAATTTTAATTCTATAATACGTATGAAAAAAACGTGTACTGTTTTCATTCGTACAGCCTAAATTAGTTATAATAAATCTACAAGAAAGTCTACAATTAATTAAATAAACTAAATAATAGCGTAATGACTACAATACGATGAGTCAAAACTCGAAAAAAAAGCCTAATCAAGATGATGATGTGATTACAAAATTATAATACAGATAATCGTAAAGACTTATAAGAAAGAATAAAATGTTAGTTCTCGATTAGTATCGAAATAGAGACAATAAGATGCGAGTTAGTCAACAAAATATTGTCTATCGTAAAAAACTGCGTTAATTTGTTTTACTGGCGTTTAGAATGAAAACTAAATGTTAGAAAAATCGACTGCTTCCAGTTCTACAGTTAAGTAATTACTGGTAAAACAGAATCGTAGAACTTAAAAATACCTAATTCCCTATAACCTTGAACGTTCCTAAATAACAACCGTATTGACAAAAAAAATTCGTACACCCAAACGCATGCAATTATATTACCGAACACATTCAGCCATTTATTTGCCAGTGACAACCTAACACAAAAATTTTTAAAGAAATAATACTACTACAAACCACTTTAAAAAAAAAAAAAACATGAATTAAAATTTATGTGTTCAACATTAATTTTATACATGATTTTATTGAAGTAAAACGTATTTTCTTAAAATGTATAATTTTAATTATTTTATTTTTATTGAAGATCTTTATTGTTTTTTTATATAATTCATTGAAATAATTTATATTTTATTAAATTTTATTTTATTATAAAATTATTTAGGTAAAATGTCAATTTTATCTGTTCGATTACTGGTCCTTATTTTAATTAATCAAATAACTTTCAGTAGAATTCTGACAAAAATGATACTTGCAATATGCAATGTTTTTCTTCTGTCTGTTACTATTTACAATCGGTACCTCATAGGAAACTATAAGTAAATTTTGTTAATAATAATCACGTGAAATAAGGTACCCGACGAAACCCCTCATTAAAGCTTACAAAGATTTAACCCCTCATACATAGACAAAGCACTTGTAACTGGTCATAGTAAAGTTCAATACTCAATACACCACCAGAAACAAAATCAAAGGTAAAAAGAACAAAAATAAAAACAATGTCATTGTTTTATCTTTAGTGTTGTTTTCATATATTGACAGGTATGAAATAAAAAAACAATATATGAAACAATATATATATATATATATATATATATATATATATATATATCTGTAGATAAAACAAATATTACAAATAGTTGTAATTTGTAGACTATCAAAGTGACGTTCACTCACAGAGACAGACTCATCCTGTGTTCCTACGCCTAGGTTCCCGTCCACTCCTCTGGTTACATCTACCAGGTCCAGCAAACGGAAACTTTTTAGTCGCTTTATGTCATCGCTGTTGTCAAATAGATTTACTGCCATATAATTTACATGTTTTTCTAATCTTGTTTATGCCATGAACTAAATTTTTTAAACTCTTCGTAAACAGAAGGTAATGAATGAATCTCTCTATCCCTAACAAACCATGAAGCCTCTATTAGGGCCCTCTGTTATGCAAACTGAAATTAATAGTATTATTTTTCTTGATTTATTATTTTTTTTTAATAATTTTTTTCTAACTAGTTTTAAGTAAAAAGGAAAAGAACAAATATTTACTACTTTCTTCTAGTTAAGTATTATTATTTTTATGCACTACAATATCTAATACAACAAACCACATAAATTCATCAGAAAAGTATTTTTAAAACCTATCTTTTTCTTTGGGTTTAAGAAATTGTTGTCGCATCATAATCCTTTAAAAGAAGTCATTAAAAAGTAATAATATTACGTGATTAAAGAGGCAATCTTAAATATCTTATGTATTTAAGGAGGGTAATTTATTTAACAGTAAGTCCATATTTTGCGAGGTATATGTATGTAGTATTATGATACTTTATCTTATATTATGTTATGCAATTATCAAAATATACCTCATTTTAAAAATTAGATCTTTATACTTTTACCCATAAAATATTATAGCCCTGTTATATAATCCCTGGTACTATAATCGCAATGGTAAAAATTAAAGTTAAAAACCGTTTTCGCGTTTAAAGAATACTTATAAATTCTAAACAATTTGATTTTAAAGAGGGAAATTAAATAGTGTTGAATTAATGAAAATTTATTTTATCAAAATTATTCTTATCGCAGTGATCATAAATGAAGTGTTTCCACTCGGATCTTTTACTATTAACTGAAGTGTAACAGTACATTCAAAAGGGAAACCTAATGGTATACAGTACTTACATGAATGTTTGTTTGCTCATGAGACTCCTGGTTGAATGATATAAGCTTTGGTACAGCTTTAATATTGTGAGCTCACTAATTAATGTGAACATGACGAGTAACTATTCAGTATAATGTAATTAAAATATTGAATAAGTGTACCTGTATATATTTAATTGCCACTTTCATTGTAAAATCATACAATATAAATTAAACAATAATGAGCTCTTTAAAGAAACCAGAACAACTCTTATGCGTGATTTTTTCCGTACGTGAAAAATTCCACACACCGATTTAATGAAGCAAATTAAAAATTATACACCTTTCATATATGTCACTAAAATGTAAAATAAAATTGCTTATAATCCCTCAAATGTAAACATATTTTCAAAAATTCAAGCCTGAATTATTCTAATGCTAATATACGTAAATAATTCACAGCTTATTAGTCAATATTGCAACAATAAGCTCTCGGCAAATTTTGTGCATTAAACCATAATATATATTATACACGAAGTGGTAAATAAAAATAAAAAGTGTAATTTTTATTTACATTATTGGGAGATGTAATTTTTTCATTTAATTTTTAAAACATTCGTTATTCAAAACATAAAATTTCTGATTTATTATCTTTGAGTCATAAATTAACCCTGTATGTTGTTACTATTAATAATTTGGTTATTTAAGCTTTAATTTATTCTACTTCCCGTTAATCTTTCACTGTTGATATTAAAAATATACGTGGGATAATGACTGAGGAATTGAAATGAGAAAGAAACAAGTAAACTCATAGGTTTTAGAATATTTCACAGTGCTTAGTACGTGGAATAGAAATATATATTAAGTTAAGAAGATAATCATGGATGACAGAATTAATAAGAGTATTATGCGTATTTTAAAACTAACAATATAATAAATACTCAGCTAGATTCATTTGAAAATTACACCGTATATTTTGTTGTTTATTCATTAAAATAATCGAGTTCATTTTACGTAGGAATATAACCTCTATCGTTTTTATTTTTATTTTCGGAGCCCATATTATTCAATTTTTTTAAAAATTGGACTAATAAAGTGAATTATCAAGAAGAATAAAATATATAATTTTTCCCTTAATGTTTTGAAATCTATATGCAATGACAAAAAAATATTTGATGATACGAATCAATACTTATCACCGTTCACATACTGGGTAAATTACAAAAAAAATTAAAAGTAAAACTAAAATTTTATTTAGATTTTATGTTTTATGTTTCCATTTTTTATTATATTTTTGATTTTAGATTTTGTTGTATTGATTTCTTTTATTTATTATGTTTTTTTTTTTTTAATGTAAATTGATTTCTGTATTCTTGTTGGTGTTTGCTTGGGAGTTATTCAATTTTTACTACAATTATAATTTTACCCTGAAATATAAATAGAATTTTGAAATTTTTTGAAATAATTTTATACATTTTTTTATATTTTATCAATTCATTCAAACAACTTTAAAAAATAAGTTTAAGTGCATTTATTTTCATTACGGAGTACGTGTATGTACTCGTAATATACTCGTAATTTTAGGAGCAAATTATGTAATGGTATATAAAATTATGTATGCGATTCAAAATTACTGATTTGATATTAATTAATAATATCAATGCAAAAATTACATAATTCATTACGAATTTTAACTAAAAAATTATCCCGAAAAAAATAATTTATTGAATAAAAAAAATAAACAAACAAAAATAACGAAAATATATTCTAAATAATTAAATTAATTATTAGCCCCTTTGAAATTACTTGACCCCGTTCAGCAGTACAATTAAATATTTTTACTTCCAAATTTCAACGTTTTGTTTTATATTTATATGAATCACATATTTAAGGCTATAATTAATTAAATAGATGTAAGGAAGGTTACGCAGAAAATAATTTATCCGAGAAAAAACTTTAAAATGAAAGCAAAACAGCAAAATATTTCTGTAGTTTGAGCTAATCAATGAAATGTAATGACAGTGAACTTTCTCTTCAATTTGTTTTTTTTTTTTAATTATTTTAATAAAAAAAAAAAAAAATTAAATATCAGGAAAAAAGTATTTTATAATGAAATTAAAAACGTGTAATACTATATCGGTAAAAATTATAAAAATTATTTACGTTATTAAAATTACAAAAATATATTCATACATATAAGGTGATTACATTTAAATATAAAATATTTAAACAATCTCTTACATTTTTTCGGAAATAAAGTAGAAAAAATAAACAGTAATAATTAATAATAAATAAATAATAATGTGTTTATTATTATTATTTTCTTAATTAAAATGTATACTAATATTAAAAGTTTAATTGGGAATAGAAAAGAATGGAGACGGATAAGATTCAAGGGACCTACCCCAGGGCCGATAACCACATGGTGATCAGTGTAATCTTAAATATGTTTTATAAAATTACATCAATTTTTGTATCGTTCAGTGAAATGTTATTTCTTTAGTTCATAGAAAAACATTCCTTCTGTATCCAAGATATTCCTTCCCTTAATTTCTTTTCTTTATTTTTACATTCGAAAGTACATTTACCTATTCGGTAGATAAACTTGGTTCGTAATTTTTATCGAAAAGGACTTTACTAATATTAATATTCTTCTGATTTTTCAAAAAAATTAATTAGAATTAAATAACGAGACAACAGCATTGCTTATCAGTTTTCACTTTTTTTCAGTTACACTTTTCCTTTAAATATGTATCCATGAGAAAAGAAACAAATTTAACTTAAAGAAAAATATTTATTTTTTACTTCCTTCAGTTTCTTACCTAGATAAAGACACGTTTTCTACCAGCTTAAGTCTCATCAGCTTTGTATTAATATTCTAACAAAATTATACGTCAAATTTAATTTTTCTTTATATGGAAAACTTTCCATCAACTAGAAAATACAGCATAGTTGATCGACTAATATAATCAAGTAATAGACAATAAATAATATTTTGTACACCAAAGACTAATTAAACAAGAAATACGTTAATTATTTTATTCTATTTAAATATTAAAACAATATTTCTAAACTAATATAGAAATTAATTTTATTTTATACATAGATGAAGGAAAGCGAATACGATAACTAATACAGTCCCTAATAAAGGTTTCAATGATAACCCATTCTCTCACATTAATTAAAAAATAAAACCTACACAAAAAACAATAATAAAAATCAAATTCTAATTAGAAAAAAGGCACGGTTTGATCTAGTAACAAAACCGTATGTCTAATAATACATTTTAACGATAATAATAATTACAAATAACCAGCAGAAAATAATCTCTTCAACTTTTCATTTCATTCAATGAGCGAACAAAGATTCTCACTCACATGCATTAAGAAAACTTTCACATACCCACAGAATAAATATCAGTTTAATAATGTTATTTACAAAATATTCAATTAAATTTGTGGGACAAAATTTGTTTGTAAGATCTGGTTGTTCTAATCATGTCTAGTTAACAAATTATGCTCTTCACGTAACCTAATCTAATGTCGTATAAATTCAGGTCATAATTGAGAAGTAATTAAACTATTAAAGTAATTAACCACATAAACTTTTGTATTAGTTTATACTAGTTTACAATTAGTATACAAAGAAGTAATTATTATATTATCTTAAATTAAGAAATATTAATTTATCTACACTTGTATTAATTTATTTACACTACCTTACTATTATTTTCATTTTTACTATTAAATTGCCTATAATTCCCATAATTTAACATCAATTTATTGAAGTGTTTCTAACTGAACATAATTCTGTCGGAGGAAAAACTACAACTCTTCTTGCTATTCTCACATCTCACATATCTGAAAAATTTGTTATACCAATTTATGTTCTATCTGTTTACGCATCTACGAAGTAGTAATTGTAAAAACAATTTAATGACACTTGTAGATTGAAATAAAATCCTAATGTAAATAAAATTTCAACTTAAATTATTTATTGGGAATCCTCTCTCTAACAAAAGTAAGGGTTTTATATTTACTTAGTACGCATATTATGAAAAAAAAAAAAAAAAATTAAAAGTCGTAAAATGTTTAAATCGAACAAAATTTCAATTTAAAAAAAAAACGGTTCTTTTGAACTTCGAATCTGAAGCTCACATTTTTTTGTTTTATAATTTTAAAAGATTATTTCATTAAAAAATGAAATTTTTTTAAAAGTTGGAAACAATTCGTGTTTAAAAAAATTTCAGAAAACTAAACAAGTGCAAATTTTGAAGTAATTAAAATCGTGATTAAACAAAAAAAGGTACACTCATGAATAAAGCTGAAAGTTACAGAAAAATTTATATTTTACATATTTAAGTTTTTTTTTTTAAATTATTCAAAAATAATTTATATTAATATAGTTTATATTCATATACGTACATTAAAAGTTTAAAAATATTCAGTAATTCTTGAGAAATATAAATAAATTGACATTTGTTTATTAAATTAAGTTGTAAGTTACTTTATACATTTTCTAATAAAATTATTTTTCTTTTCACGAAACATAAAATATAACTTTTTTTTAAATTTATTAAAGTAACTGAAATATTTCTATAGACTTTTAAATCTTTTGACCATTAAAACACTAGGAAATTTTAAATATTATATCTTTTCTTGTGTGGTAATAATCTAAGCATCTATAAAGTTTGTTTAAATATTGTGAAAGCGAGGCCTTATTTTAAATGAAATATAATATATGAAATCACTATCATTAAGGAAAAAATCATTATTGTGACTGACTTTTATGAATAAAGAAAAATAAAATGGCATTTTCTTCCGTACCCTAGATGACAGATCCTGGTCATTCATCAAACTTTCAGAACCATTATCACGGTTAACATTAACCTTTTCTTTCACTTTCCTGTTATCTTGATATAAAAAAAAAATAATAATTTAGTTTAATTCTTTATTATACTAATCCAGTTTTATTCATGAAAATACTGAAAGTGATAATTTGATAATGTGTAAAAAAACAATAATACCCTGAGTTAAGTACGGAAATAATTAAAAATGAAACTATATACTCCTAATATATGAACAATTTAGAAAGTAAAATATTTTTGTTATTAAAATCATCATAGTAAAATCGTACTTACATTATTAGAATGCAATAGCCAAAATAAAATTTTATATATATATATGTATAAAAAAGTTAAAAAAGTATTTATGACATAATAATATAAGAACATTATACACATTAATAAATTCAATACAAGCAATAAAATCAGTGACCAAGTAATTAAGATATAATGCAGTTCTTTTCACTCATAATAAACCACAAGGTGTAAATTTTAGTCACTTTTCGGGAAGTAATTTCGGGTGTTATACAATTAATAAAAGTAGATTTTTTTTTCATTAATAGAATTATTTATTTTATTTAAAATTACTGAATCTTCTCTATAATTAAATAAGCTTTATTTCAGACGTTTACTACCATTCATGTTTTTTTTTTTTTTTTAATACAAATAAACTTTTTAATTAAGATAAGAAAATAAATTTTGTTTACCTGTAACATTAATCATTATTATGCAATCTATTACATAATATTTATATTAAAAAAATCATTGATTTTTAATAAGACGGAATAAATTTTAAACTACGATTTTCTTTTATAATTATATCAATACTTTTTAAATTATTTACTTAAACTTGCAGCCATTATCTCTGACACCGGCGATTTTACTACTTCCGTACAACTTCAACTGTATACATTTTGGAATATTGGAATACATTGGATTATTGATTATATAATTAATTATATTATTGATTATAATTGGAATACATTTTGATTATAACCAAAAAATCCAATAGGATATAATTGTTGAACAACAATTTGTTGGTTTTACTAACTAACACGTTCTTCTTCATAAATTTGATATCTCCTTAAATGTAATATTAAAAGTATTCTAAATTTAAAATTAAGGAATACTACTGATTACGAGTACAGAATCGATAAACTTAATAAACAAAAGGTGTCAGGAAAATGTCAGAATATAATGTGATTAATCAACGTACTTACTACTTTCGTGATCATTGTTATATGTTTCCTAAAGTTCAAGTGCATTAATAAATTTTAATAATTTTTTGTTTATAGAATATAAAGAACGTTGTAAATTTAAAATATATTTTTATTCGTTTCCATGAGATTTCTATCTGTAACTTTGACAATTTCTATGATAAGTTAATATATTCAATATATTTTTATTTTAGTTTACCTCCTGTTTTCCCGATGTAAAACTTTGTGCGGTTGATAAAAAGTTAGTTTATATTCCAGGAGCATTATGTTTTTGGGGCGAAGGATTTATGTACAGTTGATAATTTTGTATCTTTAATTTTTAATGTTACATTTTTTCCTGCGTTTTTGTTTTGAGATTCTTTTTTGAATCTTTTTTCGTCTTTTTTTTGGGGGGGGGGGGTTTGTCATTTTTTTAGTAAATTTCAACCTGTACAGTGGTCAACCTTCAGAACCTAAAAATTTAAGAAAAAACTTGTCTGTTAAACTTAAATTTGATTCGGCTTTATATAAAAAGGTAATTATTTTACATCTACATGACGGAAAATTAACTAGATCATCATCGATATTAATTTTAAATTCCATTTAAATGTTCTAAATAAATAATTTCGTATAATTTATAATATAATTTGACAAGCTTCCTGACAGAGTATTTCATCTGAAAGATTCCGTACTTAAATCACGGTCGGGCTTGGATTTTTTTTAAATGCTACAAATATTTCATATCATATTCCCATGCATAAGCCTTGTTTGTGCTTAATCATCAGAAAACAAAAAAGAAGAAAATTACGATAAAAACATAAGAAGAAAATTTAAAAACACGTATAATGATGGAATATCCTACTCATGTCGTCGAAGAAATTATGAAACATGTACTTTTTTCTAAAATGTCTTTTATAAAGTCATTATTAACATTATTGATATATCACTTTTTATATAAAATACTTATTTTTAATAAAGAAAAAGAATAAATAGACTTATATCGATAATGTACTTAATTTGAATAAGAAAGTACGTATGTATAATTAACAATTACCTCCTAGTTCTATCGAGGTTTGGAATCAATGGTGAACTTATTTAGCAGTACTTACATCCAAAAGTAAATAGTATTTTAGTCAAGTGGTTTACAAATTACGGGTTGGTGAGAATAAGCTAATGTTGTCTTGTTGAGAATAATACTTGAACTTTTTACTGCATGAAAAATTATGTATTCCTCGGAACTTATTTGTAATTATAGTAAGAAAATCATAATTATCGTAATTTACTCATCACTGAAGAAAAATAAAATATTCTGCAATTTCAAAATGTTACAAATATTTTATGGAATAGGCAGGAAGTGCAAACTGAGAACGAATATCTTGGTTGGTCATAATTAGCTGATATTAACTAATTCAGGTACTTAGCTTTCTTCTGAATTCATATATAATACGTCTAAATTAATCTCCTTTTCATCAATATTACAGTTTCTTTATCCATTAATTTCAAGTTACTTTTTATTCATTCGAATTCAAAGTATAAACGCAAAACTACTACGTAGCGATTCATGAACCTTGACTAATTACAATGAAGAACGAATGCTTTTACTAATTCCTTTACTCGTAATTAATGCAGTATTATTTTACATCTTAGATCTTTCCTCCTATCAGATGATTCAAACATAAGAATTAATTAGTTACAAATTCATTTTCGTTTTCATATTATAATTCCTATACTCTTGCAATTTAATTTATATAGTTTGTCGTAACATATTCTTCTCTTCTATTTTACAAAAACACTTAACATCTCCTTACATTTATGTATTATTGTAATTCGCATGTACAACTGAAATGAAATATCCCAAATCTTCACTACTACGTTAATTTTTAATAGATATGAATTATTTCAAATAAATTACAGCAATCAATCGCAGCCCGTAAAAATTAGATTAAATTATATTTTCTATCGTTAAAACGTTAATAGAAATAGTCATAATGATAAATTTAATTTTAAGCATATTAAATCTTATATAAACTACTGATAATTAGTTTTATTACTTTATAAAGATTACCTTTCTCGACAAAGTAGAATTTACTTAGGTTATTGATTGCAGAGTTTGTTTAATGTTTTCCAGAAAATACTTTATTATAACATACTGGAATACAGATACATTTACATAAGTTTTCAACTTAAACATAAATGGTAATCTAGTATTCACCTTAAATAGTAAATAAGATTTTTATTAAAAAAAATTACTAGAAGTACACATATATTTGAAATTTTTTTTAAGACGCAAACGAAATTCAATGGAACTAAAATTTAAGAACTAATATAAAATGAGGATGAAAAAACATTGCTAAAAATCTATTTGAATTCGTCTAAATGGTTTAAATTCGTTCAGTAAAAACCCTAACAGGTGGGGAGAACCATATCTTCACCAATTAGGTGCTATTAAATCTATTTTGTTATACAGATCCCCAATTCAAATCAAGACAATTTGTTGTTACATTGTTTGAAATATTATTTTCATATTACTTATGGAGTTTGAATGTTAAGATTTAATTAATAACAAATTTTTTGATGAGTGTAACACGAAACTATAATAATTTTTTAATGAGGTTATTAAAATCTATTAAAAGTAAGTAAACAATAAATTTAACAGTGAGAGATTGCATAATACTTATTTTCCAATTCGGATAAAATAATCGTAATTTTAAAATAATACATAATCCATAATAAAATAATAGATTATTAAATTTAAAAACTAATGTATGATATATTTTTTGAAAATAAATTTCATTCTTCTTTTCAATTCTTTTTGAAAATAAATTTCATTCTTCTTTTCAATTCTTTTAGAAAAGGATTTTCATTCTTATTATGAAAATAACCCATTCATTATTCTGAATGAATAGATTTCATTCACTTTTTTCTGATACAAAAAGATTTTCTATCAACAACGGCAGCTTGTTTAAAAAAAAATAGTCTAAACTATTGCGAATTTCTATCAATGAAATCTGAAAAAAAATTTGTATCTTAAATGATTATGTAAAATGAACACGCTCTCAATAATCCACAAGTTCATTCCTTTTTTTGTGTTACATATTAATGTTACTTTTTGTTGATCTATGAATTTAATTTTTTTTCTTTAATAATACACAAAGAAAGTAGGAATATAATTTTATTTCATGATGCAAAGCAAAATAAAGTGTAATTACATAACCACTTTATTTTTAAATGTACTGCAATCATTAAATAGCTACCAAAAAGCATGTCATATTTGAGTAGACAGTCAAGCACGAAATCGCGTACAACTTTTTTTTTCAATAACCCTTTTACTGAAGCAAATAGTTTTTAGAACGAGGACAGTAGTTCAATGTATAGGATTCAGTATAAAGCACTACAGTAAAACATTTTAAATAAGATGATTTACTAAATGACGTCACGAGTTAAATGAATATTGAATAGGCTACCGCTTGCTTACAGAAAAAATCGTGCTCTGGTTGTCGTCTGGATATTTTAGTGGTTCGTAAACACAATGCATTTAACTTTTAGTTTGTGAAAGTGAATCATCGTCTAAATGCAACTTACATATTATACTTTTATGCAACTGATCCATGACAATCGAATTGAGCCGACTTAACCATTACTACCTCCCATGTTCAATAAATAATTATTTTATTATATAATAATACGAAATATTTTTTAAAATAATAATTACAAGTAAAGGATTTTTTTCATTATTTTTACGTATTTCTTTCACAAGTAACATTTTTTTATAATTAATTCACCATATATAAGCTCGAAGCTTGTCAGTGTTATATCCAATGGAAATTTTTTAATATAACAAAAATTCCATACCTGACGGGAATTCGAACTTCGAATCTCCGGATGAAAGGTCAGAGTCACTACCACTCTACAAAGGAAATCATCGGAGTGGCGATTATATTGATAACAAAAACTTGTTAGCCTTATCTGGTTTTAAAACAACTAAACTGGCAGCTGCAGAGTTCAAGTAATGATATAAAATATAATCGATAAGCAAGATTGGTCCAGGTTGATCATGTACGCGTCTTCGCAATTCAGCTATTTTCGAAGTCGGAGTTCCAATGTTCAAATACTAGTAAAGGCAACTTTTATACGGATTTGAATGCTAGATCGTGGATACCGGTGTTCCTTGGTGGTTGGGTTTCAATTAACCACACATCTCAGAAATGGTCGACCTGAGACTACATAAGACTACACTTTATTTACACTCATACATATCATCCTCATTCATCCTCTGAAGTAATACCTGATGGCAATTCCTGGAGCTAAACAGGAGAAAAAAAAGGTTGATCATGAAAAGTATGGTTTCGAGATAACAGGAATATGATGATTTTGTTAATAAGTAACCGATGTATGAAAAATTTATTTATATATCTTAGAGTCGAGTTTCTAACTCATTTTATAATTTTCGGTGTATTTTTTACGATTTCTTCCTTAATATCAATAAATTCACCAAATAAATTAATAAGAATAAATTCACCAAATTTGATTCATTTATACTACTTGCATTTTATTGACTGAGATTCTCTGATAGTCCACAGTAAGTTTCTTCAAACAAAATCAGTGAAAATATTTTTTAACAAATAATTTACCTGGTCAAAAAAACAATTTGAAGATTCTTAGTGTTTGTTTATTTTCTTAATTCTTAAATATGGGGTTTTTACGGCGCAGTAATACGCAATTTAAAGTATGCAGTCATTCTGATGTACAAAGTACTTTTACATGAAACTTCACAAGAATTAATAGAAAAATTTAAAGGAAAATAATAATTATAGTCCTGGACCCCAGATAGCCTTATCACATTCTCAATAGTAGTCACTTAACGTTGCTTCTCTTTTCTCATTTTTATCAAGGCGATACTTTTCGCTTTACATATTTATTTCAAAGTTATTTTTTTATACAAGTTCCTTTTTTTGCAGGTTTAATGCAAAAGCAAACAGTTAAAATTTTATTTATTTATTTTTTAAACAAGCTGCCAATGTTGATACAAATATATTAATCCGGAGCAAAAGAATGAAAATTATTTTCAAAAATATAACATACTGTTAGTTGAATGAATTACTTTAAAAACTAATTAAAAAAAGAAGTTAATATATTCATTTTGCCCATTGCAATCTTATATAATAACTAGGGTATTGATCGAGTGGTCTCTGCCTTTAATTCGGGACGTTTTTGGTTTGAATTCCGATCAGGCTTGGCATTTTATCACCCGCTAAAGAACTGAATCCTATTATTAATAAAAAATGTATTACCGAAGGTATAACTGGATCGCAAGCCTGTTCTTACTGAAGGAGGAGAAAAACGTTATTTAATTTTAAACCTAACTATTATATCATGTGGCAATTGATCTTTTGCTAGATAAAAAATAAGTGTAGTTAATTCCTATGTAATATGTATGACCTTCACGTAATTATAAAAATACAGGCGAACAAATTGAGAGAAAGAATTCACGGTAATATAATAATCACAAGTTATGAAATTATATTTCTTTGTTTTTACTTGCATATATAACTTTAGAAAGCATAAATTATCGCAATATAACATCATTACCGATCAACGTGAAAGTATTTTTTTACTCTGTTATTTTATATATGAATATATACATATAGTAAAACAATTAAAACTTATATGTAAACTAATGTGTAGAGGAATATATTTAAAAAAAGAAAACACTATACTTTATACTTCTTTTTGAAAGTATATATTAGTTATTTAATTAGTAATTCGTTATCATTTTTAAATAATTTTATATCTAAATAGAATCTGTTTTTGTCGTAAAATATTTATTATCCATATAGTGGTAATTATATTAATTTTTAACTGGAATAATTATTACTCCGTTATCTAAATCAAAAATTTAGCATTATTTGAAATTGTTCAAAGTCAATTTAACATTTGTGGTTAGAGATTTTTTAAGCTTTCATAAAAAAGAAAATAATAGTGATTTTAATTAGCATAGTATTATAAAATCATGTTTGGTTATGGTAATAAATGTTTATTGTTTCTGTAACGATGTTTTCTTTTGTTGCAAAATTTGAAAATCTGTTACTAAAAAGTGCAAACTAAAATAAAATCACTAATAGTAAAATTAAAGGATTTAGAAAAAAAATTAAACTAACTGATGATTAATTTGTAGGTATATCAGAAAAATTTTATTTTTATTTCATTTTACATCAGATTCATTATTAAAATTTTATCACCAGTTTTTTCGTTCTGTTTGTTTATTTGATTTACTTTATGAAATGCACAATTTTTCTATTTATATGTAATATCGGTGAGAGCACTTTCGTCATGATGTATGAAAAACTAATTAAAATACATTTCAACTTTTTCATCAGGAAAATATTTGTGATTCGTGATTAAAGTCAACCTCAAAAAGTAACTTTCTTGAGTATTTTCTCTCTTCACTATATAACTTTGCTCATGTTTGACAACTATTAACATTTCAAATTTCTTCTTCCTTTTTTCCTTTTACTTTCCCCCATAATTCTCTGATGTACACATATATTTTCTTTCTTACCGTCCTCAACGAATTTCTTATCTCTCACCCTCAATACTTCACTTTTCGTAGTCTCATTTAAATCACCTTTTAGATGCGTATATACGAATTACTTGAAAATTATTTATGATAAAAATTATTTCGTTAAAACATTGACCTAATTCATCCAGCTATTTTTAAAAAACCTCATTAATTTTTTCTTTGGTTTAACTAATACTTCTTTATTTTACTTTTAGGCTAAACCGTATGAATTTGGATATATAGTCAAGGATCCCCACACAGGAAGTGACTTTAAACAACAAGAAACCAGTGACGGAAACACCGTTAAAGGACAATACAAAGTACTGTTACCAGACGGCAGAACACAAATTGTTACGTATACAGCCGACTGGCAAACAGGATTTCATGCCGATGTAAAATATGAAGGAGAAGCAATATATCCTTCTACGTATGGAAACGGTCAAGGAGGCTATGGAGGAGATTCAGGATTGGGAGGTGGTTCAACTTACGGTGCTCCTTCTGGAGGTTATTCAGGAGGTGATTACTCTGGAGGAGATTACAGCAATGGCGTGGGTGTAGCTACTGGAGCTTCTTATAATAATATCGGTTATGCTGCTAGCGGTAACGGAGGTCATGGAGATCTTTCAGGAGGTCAACAACAGTATGGTGTTCCGGGTTATTAAACGAATAAAATTTCAAAAAGTCAAATGAAAATCAAATGATACGAAATCAAATATGTTAAGACATGAACTGTTATATAATTTTTTGTTTACGATTGTTATTTATGTTTAAATTTAGGTTGAAAAAAAGGCTAACTAAAGGCTAAAAACTATCAGTAATTAGACAATGTGATTTTAATTTTACCATAAAAATACACAACGATTTATCAACCTGTTTTCATTGTTTAGGTAACATGTACATTGTTCTTAGAATTAATCCTTGTTCTTGTTTTGTTTTTTTATTTATTTTGTACAATTATATCATATATATAAATATATTTGTATGTATGCGTGACTAGAAATAAGACTAATGTATAAAGAATTAGTTGTTAGAATTTGTACTAAATTTAAGATAACTGTTTTTATTTTTTATAATAAATGTTTGTAATTAATATTATTGTTTTCTTTTTATAATATATGTGCAGCCATTTAACCCAGTATAACTTTATTTATAGAAATGTCCTGCCGAAGAGTCTGCTTTAATCCGAAATATCTATTTTATCAAAGATACAAAGTTTCTTTTCTTGTTCAAAGTAACCTCAAAAACTAATAAACTAGTATAGAAAATTCCAACAAATTTAGATCTTGAATTAAATAAATTTGAAGTATTTTGATGATGGAACTTTTAGAAGATTTTATAAGAAGATAATGTACATATATATATACTCGTATATATTACATGTATTTATAGATATTCAGAAGTGTTACGTCATCTTACCCTTTAATAGCAAAATAAAAAAAATACGAATAATATTGTGACTCAGTTTTGTTTTTTTATAAAAAAATGAAATGCACAGTCCTTCATTAAAATTAATTGTATTATGATAATTGAACTTGTTTTTCAAAATTGTACTACTTTTAAAAAAAGAATAATCATATATAATACAAAAAGCTTTCTCTTTCTCTGTTTAGTCTCCGGAACCACCGTAAGGTATAACTTCAGACGATGAATGAGGTTGATATGTATGAATGTAAATGAAGTGTTGCAATGTTTCAGGTCGACCTTTCCTGAGATGTGTAGTTAATTGAAACCCGTTCCCCAAAGAAATCGGTATCCACGATCTAGTATTCAAATCTGTATAAAAATAACTGTCTTCACTAGGATTTGAACCTTAGAACACTCGACTTCGAAATGTCGAGTGTTCTAAATTATGCCGTAATGTTTAGCCCAGAACTTTATTACAGCTTTTTGCAATATTGTGCCACAAACTCCTCATTTGGTCGTAAATTAAATTTTCTTCTCTAACAATATATTTAAGTTATTTATAATTTTTGTTTTTTTTTTTTTTGTTTTGGTTTTCGTCAGTGCTTAATCACCATTATCTGCTTTATCTATATAATTTTATTTAGGTTATCTTCATTAATTACTATCATTAAATATCAGTTAATTACATACGCATACATAAATTAGATAATAATTTTTTTTTTTCATAAAGTAATTTTTTTACATGTTCCTTATTTTGTCTATCATTTTGGAATTTTATGAATGAAATTACATTTTGTAACTTTATTACATGTGTTTTCTTAACTCAATATTTAACTCCTCATTATTTTTCCTTCTATCAAAGATCATTGCCTTCGTTTTCCTTTTCTTTATTTAGGTTAAATTTTTTCTCCAGTAATGAAGCCAAAATATTAAATACTCCTAACTCATTATTATTTTTTTTTTTTAGGCCATACGTCAATTGCGTCCATGATCCTTTTATCCCTCACGCCTCAAACATGTCATTTAGATTGTTTTTACTCTGTTGTTATTTCATCCAAATTAGAAAAAAAAATTACAAGTCTGTGGAGTAATCATACCCTTTAGTCACTGCTTTGTATACTATACTTCGATCTCTTTTTTTTTAATTTTTTAAAAATATTTTATTCCATTCTACGTTATTAAAATTTGTAGGTGTCGTTTATTATAGGTAGCGTTGTTATTTAACCCTCCTATTTAAATCTACAAGAAAATGCAAAACTCTCTTCATTTTTTCTCCATTCTTTTTTTGAGACCGATTTATACTTCCGCAAGTACATCGTAAATTTCTTATTCTATTCTCCACAATTGTAATTAATATTTTGAAAGCATATCATGTTAAATAAACGTTGTTTAACAAAATTTAAATAAAAATAAATTGAAATGGCATAAACCTCTTTTTAGACTGCAAGGTGTATAAGTTCACAAACATCGACTATTTCTAATTACTAATGAATTAAATTTTTTTTAAAACAATGCAACTGGGTTTTACATTACTCTACAGTGTATTGAAAAGCGTTTTTTAAGCATAATTCATTTCAATCTAAGTTTAGAGACGTAGTTGGAGCGGAAGATAACTTATTATATCAGCTCAGATTAGCTCTTGGGTGTAACTCCAATGCAAACTATAACAAAACGTCTTCGCGCTCGAGCTGACTTTTAAGTGTTGAAAAAGTTAATATCCCTGCTTCTATTTTTATTATAACCATTACTTTTGTTCTCCTAGTCTAAATAGTTTATTAATTGCTTGTAATGCTTTGGTTGCTTTGTATGCATGAGAAACTCAAAATTAAACGAACAGTACAGATAATCCTATTACACTTCTACAATAAAGTTTGAATTAGTTCAATTATCGACGCAACTATTAATACAATAACTTAATGCTCAACGTTTCGTGATCTGATTTGAGTATATTTTTATTGAATATGTTTTTTACACGGAAATTTTTAAAGAGCTAGCTGGGTTAGTAGTAAATGTATGTATACACTCGATAGGCTGATGGTTAGTTCCGAACAATTGTTTTTTCTCAATATTAAGTACTACATATCTACCGCTCACAATGAATGCGTATTCTATATTTATAAATAGAAATTTTCGTGGAAGAATGTGATGTTTCCTTTTTTTTAAACGTCATGGGCACAAGTCAGTGAAATAAAATATAACTTTA
Source organism: Lycorma delicatula (assembly GCF_047948215.1). NCBI lineage: Eukaryota > Metazoa > Arthropoda > Insecta > Hemiptera > Fulgoridae > Lycorma > Lycorma delicatula. Next base: position 66,979,745 of record NC_134456.1, on the reverse strand, counting down.
GTAAAATACTGTAAACCTAATATAAAAAAAATTAGAAGAGCGTTGAAGAGTTACGTTGCTTTTATTAGAGTGAGTAAATAATTTGAAGACGAAAGCTGAAGGAATAGAAGGAATTTTAATCGTCTGTAAACAAATCGTTAACCATTTTAAGAGACATTTATCTGCGTTTTACATATATAAAATTAAAAATAAATGATAAATTAATTAAATTAAAAGAAGTGAATTCTTGTTAATGAACCACCATATAATTTATGATAAAGCAGAACTAAAGACGAACACGAGCTAAAGCATTATTAGCGATTTTACTGGAAATTTAAATTTCTAGTAAATTTCAAAAAATGTTAGATAGGTTATCAGATAATCTGATCTTGAACCTCGTTCAATATAGACATAAATATATACAGCAATATATACTATTAATACGAGCTTATAGTTAAAAAAATATCGCATACATATCTCAGACAATTTTCACACTAACAAGTATCAAGGCAGTCGTAAAGATTTATTACATGGAAATTCCATTAAAAAGAAACAAATATAGTATTCATATACTGAACTGTATTCAAGTATTACAAACCTACCATATATTTACAAATGGTAAATATAAAGAGGTAAATGTATCTGAGATTATATACAAAGGTAAATATAAAGCGATACAAGCATATATTTTTATTTAAATATTACTGCAAGATTAAAATAGGCACTAAACTTATATTCTCAAAAGAATTTTCTTATTTTTTTAAAATCTAAATTACATTAAAATTTAAAAAAATATACCTTTTAATAACACTGTATTACAATTTGAGATATATATCAAAGTTTCAAAAAAACGGTAGATATTAAGAATAAAAAAAAAATTATTTAGACTTGTGATTAAGCAATAAAATTGAATTTTTCGAATATTTTATACATTATTGTATATATTAGAAATATACATATTACAAATTACAATATTGTATTGTTTTTTAAAAAAGAAATTCTCTATTTCTCTTACCTCAAAGATCAATCCCAAAATCCTTTTAAAACAACAAATTTCCCTTCGTAACATATATATAATGTATTTTTTCATTATTGTACATTAATGTGTTCCTTTATGCTATTTGTGATGTTTCTATAGTTTATAAAATTTCGTTAAAAAAATTTTAACTACGCATTTATTTAACTTTAAAGATGAGAATTCGTTACTATGTAATGATAAGCTAAAAAATAAAAAGAATAACGTATTTTCCATTCAATCGATTAAAACGTAGACTACTTTATATTGCATATTGAACGTTTTATATTTAGAAATATGTAAAAGAAATGCGTAAATAACTCGCTTTTTTACCGATATGGGCATAAGAATCGAAGAAGGGAAGGAGGAATACATTTAAGTAGAAGATGGATTGTATTGTATTGTAATAGCGCAATATATTTTCTTTTTCGATATCTTGAAAAAAATTTAAACACCTACCCAAATATTTACGGTTAAATGCTTATCCTTTTGAACATTCAAATGCGGAAATTTCAGTTTCTTCAAAGAAAAAAGATAAATCTCAAGAACTCATCTCTTTCTTATTGAAAAGTTTTATTACAGTGATCACTTCACTGCTTCCCTTAGGTTTCTTCTTTGTTGCGTTCGTGTAAAGAAATATTCATGTATTCTTTGCTGCTGTACTTCTTTTATACGTTACCTTATTTTATAGCAAACCTACTTGTTAAAAATTATTACCTTAAAAAAAGATTTTGAACATAACCTGAAATTTGAAAAAACAAAATTTTAAAATGTTGAACACAAAATTTGTTTGTGATATTTAATTTCAACATATTGGTTTTAGTTTTTTATACGTGTACGTACATTCATTTTTTATACGCTTATATATTTTTTTTAAATTATTATTTACATAAGGAAGGTAACTCTTAAGGTTGAAATTTTTCGTTTACTATTCTGTTTTTTTTTTTTGTCTTCAGTCATTTGACTGGTTTGATGCAGCTCTCCAAGATTCCCTATCTAGTGCTAGTCGTTTAATTTCAGTATACCCTCTATATCCTACATCCCTAACAATTTGTTTTACATATTCCAAACGTGGCCTGCCTACACAATTTTTTCCTTCTACCTGTCCTTCCAATATTAAAGCGACAATTCTGTTAAAGAATAATTATGCATGGTACGAGAAAACTAACCAAGATAGTTTAGTGGAGTGAGGTTGAATTATTTAACTTTTTTTTTTCACTGAAAACAACTTTTATCCGTCACAGTATCAGCCAAATTCACCACAAAACCAGTAAAAATTTAAGTGAAAACTTCATTACGTTCAATACTGAAACTATATGTACAGTGAACATCATTACTATCAAATTAAGATTATTTATATCTTTAAACAGGTTGTGCGTTAACTGAGGGGTAATTACGGATAACGGTAGACGTTTATTAATTTGCTGTAGGTTATCTGGTTAATTATTAATTCAACATCAGTCATTTGTAGAAGAAGAGATAATGTAACAGCTAATAATGCACTGGGGGGTGGTCAAGGCCTTAAGATCTAGAGCTTTTTTTATTCCTATTGTATAAATGTAAATGTATATTAAAAGGGTTGAAAGATTTCAATTTTACCCAATAAGACCCCCCACCCCCTTCAGAATGAATTCTTTTTACAAACCCAGGATAAAAACGATAACAGAGACTTCGGATTCGCTGATTGGCAGTGCCAATCTCAAAAACACAAATAAATAAAGAAAGTAATCACAAATACTTCCCCGTCGCGTTGAACGTTTAGCCAAAACGCACTTACAGTACCAAAACGGAAGGAATTAAGGTAACAAAATACAGTGGATACAATGAGAGAGACGACTTTTCCATCATTTCTTTTTTCTGAATTGAAATACCGCAAAATGAGAAAAATGATACTAAAGAATAATTTCGAGATCCCTTCCAGGCAGTGAGAAGACAGCCGTTGAAAATCCCTTCGGGTGATGGGGTACCTTTACCCAGAATTGAAGCAGTATAAGAGTGACCTACGAAATTTGAGCTCAGACTGCTAAAACACAAGCTGTAAAAAATTGCTTAGATCTTTGAAAATTCCCGTCTACCACCACATTTTAGTTAACATTACTTGCCATTACTTTTACTACGGTTCAAACTGAGACTACAACATGTACAGTGAACATCATTACTATCAGAGAAATTTAATTTACAAATAAATTGACCCGTTTCTTTCATAAAAACAATCCGTTATTCGCAATGCTGCTTTCAATAAGAATCAAAGAATTAAAATTGTAGTTATTTTTGTTTTTTTTTTTTAATTTTAATTAATTAATTTTTTTAAAGTAGTAATTTTTTTTAAAGAGTAATTTTTTTAACGGAAATTTCAATAAGTTTTTCCTAAATAACTAAAAGGATCTTCAAGATATTTGGGAACATGTACTCAACATTTTGGTATGCAGGAATGAATATTAAAGTAATCGTAAATTTATTTATTAATGAATTTTAATACCGTTGCGGAATATAAATCAATATTTTCAGTGAGATTTCATATAAATTCTAAAAAGTATTTCAGAAGAAAGTATTTCATTTTACTTTTACTTTTATTGAATTTAATTTCAGTTATTGAATATTAATTTTAATTGAATTTACGTAGGTAAAAATGTTTTAAAATTGATGGTCTTATAAAAAGCAACTAAATAAAAATTATTAAAAAACACAAGAATTAAGGAATTGCACTTGTACTTATCGTTCACTATTATACGAATACCTCAGAGAAAGCTTCGTTATTCCTTTTACTCACAAATTTTATTCAGAGAGGTTTTCTTTCCATTTACAAAACTAATACAGTTTCAAGTGCATTAGAAAAAGAGGAAAAGTTATTAATGTTTTTTTTAAAAATTAATCAAAAAATATTACTGTTCATACAAATCATTTCAGTAAGGCTTGCTCATAAAATTACTAAACAGTACATCAAATTAATATGCACAAACACGCTTAGGTAATTTGTTAATGGGTATAAATTAAGAGAAGTATAGCAGCTTGGGAAGAGATATTTTAATCCACACGGTAAGTAATTACTGTAAGCTACTTGCAGATTTCAGTGTTTGTTTAAAATTTAGGGATGTAAAGAGTAAAAAACTTATAACATTAGCTGAAAACTGAAAGAAGATACAGGTAAATGCCAACTAAATAAAATTTCAAAAAAATAATTTAATAATGACGTCGCAGTAAAAATATAATTTGCTTAAAGATCTTCTTTAAGGATAACCTATGGTTTTCTGATACAATCTTCTTTTTTTGTGTTTATTTATACGAATATAATCTTGATTTCTTTTAGTGAAAATTCAGACATGTGATAAACATCTTTTACTTTGTCAGCGAGGATACTAGCGCCCTTCTAATTCTTTCCCTGAACGTGTTACACTACTACATTATTTTTTTTATCTTTTTAATAATTTTGTAGATTCTTTTTGTTTGTATTTTCTCTAGACTGTTGTGATCTCAATTAATGTTCATTTATACAGACATTTTACGCATATGTACTTTATTTATATATATACGTTTTATTGAGGATGTTCGCTGGAAATCCCTCTTCACGTACTTTTTATAACGTTATTTACTTGTGTTTCCTTAATCGGAATCTTAAATATACGATTTGCGAAACAAAAAGTAGTTAATATTAGTCACAAGAAAGTTAAATAATATTGAAAAAGTAATTATTTGAAATACAGAATTATCTGATTAAAATTGGACGTACAGTTACAAGTATATGACGATCTTTTCACTTGGAATACTAACTCATTTTTAAATAAAAAAAGGGTATGGAAGTTTAATAATACAAACTTATCATAAGTCATTTTAATTTTAGTTTATTTATACTAATATAATTGTTATGTAATCATAAATTAACCATACATAATTTAATAAATTAATTTATAAGTTATATTAAGTTTCCGACTGTAATTTACGTTTCAAGTTATACGAAAATCAATAATTTATTATTTTTTAAATTCACATACGTACAGTACATACAGTACATATATAATACATATAAGTAACCGTATTTTATTATTATAATATCTGTTGCCAGAAGTAACATGCATTATAATCACCTTGCATAAATTTTTTTATATTATATTAACGTAGCACATTTGAATTCAATAACTAGACGATAAGAATAATAGGAAAATATAATATTACGTTAAATATATTATTATAATATAAATATTATGGAATTTATCTTAAATAATTTAAAAATATAAAACAAAACTCAAACTCTGACAATTAAATTTTATAGAAAATAGAAGTATTGCTTAAAAAGTAGACATAAAGTGTAAAGTAAATGACTAGTAAAAACAGTAAAAATAATACAGATATCAAATTATTAAAATTAATAAAGGTAGTAATCAACGTTACAATCATAATCTAGGTAATTATAATTAAAATAATGGCTTTGAATTATAAGAAGTATAATTATACTTTTCAGAATTATTATTATTATAAGTATTTAGAAGTATTGTTATAGGGATAACAAAAAAAAAAAAACAAATTAGTATACAGATTAAAATTCTAATCAGTAGATCACTAGAATGTGAGTTCGATTCCAAATTTAGTATTCTTGTATATGTTTTCTGTAATATTATTCTACTTCATATTTCGGATTGGCAAGCCTGAAATAAAACGTTATTACAAGAAATAATTCCACAGCCAACCAGCGATTTGATTCTATATTCCTTCGAAATTTTGAAAAACCTGGATATAGTTGGTTTCCTTCAATAAAATATACAACTACAAAATTAACTTATACGAATGTAATAATAATTTTTACTACGATATCAACCCTTCTAAACACTGATACAAATTCACAGAAAATCTTTAAAAAAAAAATGTAAGGTGTTAAAAAATTAAACTACGCGAACAAAAAAATTACGGACAGTCTGAAGAAGATTTATATTACGTAGTTTATATACTACGTTATGTGTACATTGCAATGTTAGATATTGTATTTTAGTAAATAAGGGCATGAAAAATAAATCATGTCTTGTAGAAGCTTGATCGATCACGTTAATGGAAATAAAGGGACGAGGAATCGAAGAAGAGTATAAAAAGACAGAAATATATCATGTTAAGGTCAAATTTTCTTGTGCTAGTGCAGCAAAAGATTTCTTCCGCAATAAAATATAATTTATCATAAGTATTTACTTTCTGCAGCTACAATGATATATTTAATAAATATATCTTGTTTTTTTTTTTTGCAGTAAGAATAACTTTAAAGTTAAACTTTTTTATTTTTACATCAGTTACTCACACATATATTCAGTTTACATAATTTTAGACGTAAAAGATGTACAAATCTGTTAGTGACTTCATACTCCAACGTTTACATTTAAATGTCTGAAAATATTACTCAAAATAATCTACTACAATATGTTTCTAATCAGGAAACTTAAACAAAACATCTTTCTGTTAGTATCTATTAGTTCTAGTAGTATCTAAATCTGAATTAAACTATAGATAAAAACTGAAATTATTAAAATTGCATTAAAAATTCAGAAATAATATAATCTTGAAGAAGAAGATTTTTTTTCTGTAGTTTTTAACATACTCTTCTAAAAGTTATAAGTTTTATAAATGATTAAAAGTTATTATTAAACATTATAAAACAGAAAATGAACTAATAATGTAATATGTAAAACGTATTACGTGATTTTATACTAATATGGAGTTATATTGATAAAAAAATATATATATCCATGACAGATAAGATCATAAATAACAAATGAGATCTATTACAATTAAGAGTAGCTAAAACCAAATTCGTACAAATGGTTTTCTGCTAACCCTATATTTTTTAATAAAAATTTGATTAAGAAACACAATCCCGACGTACAAGAAATTCTCAGAAGGTAAATTAATACTGTTATAGCAGGGACATGCACAAGTAAGCCTAAGTAACTAAAACGCCTAAATAGCGTCTCTTTTCAAAATTTATGTTTTTTTGTCTCAAGTTTTGTTTTTTGATAGAACTAAATACTCTGTTTAAAACTGATTAATTTTAGTAAAATAAATTTTTGCGTATATAAATCATTAATCCAAAAGGTCCTGGATTTAAATTCCAGTCAGACTTACTATTTTTCACGCACTACAAAATTAATTTTTCGTCATCAAAATGTAAAGTAAATAAATGGATAAATAAAACCTTATTTTTCAATAATATTTCTCAAAATCCGTGTGCAAAATGAACGAGGGATGTATGAGGTTGCTTACTAAAATTAAGAAAACAATCTACGATTAAGTTAAATACTATACCAAACACTGCGACTAGTGCTAGAAATAATTAAAATCAGAGTGTATATTAGTAGAATTTTATTTTGCTTTTTAAAATGGCAGAACTCAGGTCAAATATTTTTACATGAAATTTACCCTCTGATTTTTTAAAAAAAAAGCTAGAAAATTGTCTTCAAACATTTAAAGCATTAGGTGGTTTATTATTATTAATGGAACTGACCGTTAATTTCTGAGATTTTTGACTACTGTATAAATAAATATATTTAAGAATGCAAATAAATATAAAAGATAATTTTTTTTATAAAAACCATTGCACCATGTTTGCAACACACTTAAATGAATGGCATGAATTATGACGTCAGCAATCAATAAACTGTCAAACCAGTGTTTTAATGGTAAATGTAAGTGGTACAGGATGAAAGTAAAGTAACTTATTGATCTAAAACTTTCAATTTACGTTTAGTCGTTATGTCAAAGTTTTATCGCAACATTATTATAAATTAAAATTCAATTTGATCCGATAAATCAATGAAATGAATGACGTTATTATAGCAGAACGAAAACAATATTTTTCTAAAATCTAGTGATATATAATATTTTTTGTCTATATGCAAATAAAATTATATAAATATATATTTTTAGATGAGATTGTTTAAATAAGCATTCTAAAAAAGCTTCAACGATGACGAGACAAGCTGTTTCCGTATTTCTTTTAACCAGGATAATTTTGCGTTTGATTGAATGGAATCTAAATTCGTTGTTGTTTTCCAGCGCTTAAATATGTTAAAATTTCTAGATCTGATAGAAATGACTCGCTACAGTGATCCCTTAAATAGTTTTGAGGAGTCAAGTAATAATTTTGAAAATAAAACCAATTTTTACTAAGCCTCTATTTTAAAATATTTTTCGAGAATTTCTATTGTTATTAAGAAGAATGCTGTAAACATCACCACCTTTTTCATACTTAAGGGGTTCTATAAGCAGTCATTAGGTAAATTAATGAGAATACAATTTTTAAAAATGTTTTTAGATTTCAAAAGTGTTTGGATAAAATATGATGAAAAAAGATTAAATTGAATAAATTTTATTCTAATTATTTTTTCGTTGTTAATTGATATACATAACTCCTCGTGAAATAATTATTAAAAAAATCTGATGTGAACACCACATGACTTCCCTGTACGGATATTAAATTACGTATACATATTTTTTTTTAAAATGAAAAGTACATAAAATTTTATTTCATTATAACTTTTGATATTTGCTCATATTTTTTGTATTGTTATTATTTAATTGTTATCTAGTGTAAATTTTTTTTTACAGTCAGAGGTTAATAATTATTAACAAATCAATATATTTAAAGTAAAGAAAAAAAAGTTAAAAAAAGGAGATGAATCAGGATTCGAACCGACTTGCCTTCTCCTTGTAAAATCCAAATATTTAATTAGTTAAAATTTTACTTGGCGATAACTCTGGAACGAATGAAAATAAGTACCACTTATGATACATCGTTGAAATCTCTAAATGAAAAAATCCAAATTTTTGGGTTTTGGGCTTTATTGGGCACTTTTGACCATGTCGATTGCAATCAAAAGGGAAGTGCACAACTAGATGTTACAACAATCTTAAATCCAAAATTTCAGCATGCTACGGCTAATCGTTTTTGAGTTATGCGAGGTAAATTCGTACATACAGACGTCACGCCGAAACTAGTCAAAATAGTTTCAGGGATGGTTAAAGTGGATATTTCCGTTGAAATCTGAAAACCGAAAGTTTTCGCGATCACAATACTTCCTTTACTTTGTACAAGGAAGTAAAAATTGTTAAAAAAATATAAAATATTTTTATAATCAAATTGACACAATACCACAATGGACATAAACATAACCGATATACATACCTGTATAAAAAAAAAGTAGTTTATTGAATTTCTAGATAATTTTTAATCAGCTTACTTTCACTGGGAAACAAGAAATACTGGCAGTACTGCTCGTAAGGAAATTTATATTACCTAGCAAAATTATTTCCTTTTCCAGTAATGATAAATCACTAACCGTATTCGAAACAAGGACGTAACCTATATTTATTATTTACTAGCTATTTCAGTAGTGTATCCAGAGCCAGTGATTTGCTACGTTTATTAAAACCTTCTATCTTTATATAAATACTAATATTTAAAAATCCAAAAATATTTAAAATATTTTTGTATTTTAAAATACAAAAAGTAGTACAATTTAGTTTTACAAGATCGTAATAGAACGGTTATTGGATTTGAAGTATGATCACATCATCAAAAACAAACCGAGATTATTTTATAAAATCAATTCAATTTTTTTTTCTTATTTATCTAAATAAAATAAAAAATCAATAATTACAAGACTAATTTAAAAGGAGTTTATCATATTTGGTAAATATATGCAAAAGTACAGAACAAACTATTATTTTCACCAAATCTCTTGAAACACAACAATTGTTAGGGATTAAAAACTTCGTAAGAGTAGCAGTATTTTAGTAAAATAGTGTGATATAATGATAGCGCAAATATTAAAAAACCTAAAAAAATTAAAAATTGATGCAGTAACATTAATGTAGGCTGGTGGAATATGTTCCTGCTGTATAATAATAATAATAAAAATAATGATGTAGACTCACAACTATATTGACATATAGCTGTCCTATTTCTAAAACTTAGTAAAATTAAATCGTAAATATACATATATATATATATATATATATTTTATTCATTCTGTCCATGTTTCGGTTACAAACTTTTATAAAGTTCTTCACTGTTCACCGTTCAAGTTCTATTCGTTTAGATCCTCTAAACCTGATAACACAATAGTCATCAGTTTGACCTCTGTCAGGAAGCCACCGATGCAAATGCCTTTGTAGACATTTCCATCAGTGTATTAGCACAACCTGCTATGGCCTTCGTAGTGGTCGTGATTGGCCTTTTCCAACCTAATACCGCCTTCCTCTAACAAACAGTTTTTTTCCTGTCCGTTTAACTTTTATTTATAGATTTCGTTTGATTTTTTTTTCTGATTATGTTTTTTTTGCCGAAAGTCCCAAACCGGCGTACAATCAGGCATATTATTGGAGTTGTAGATTGGACAAAGAAATATTAGAGAAAACAAAGCCATACGGCGATTCAAAGCTCTGAGCTTACTTCAAGGCTCCCGTTGGCCATACAGCATCCTTCCTTACATTTGATGATTACAACCTCTCTACGTTAGAACTTGGAGCACCTGGGACATCGGCACGAAGCCCGAGTCTCTCTCCGCCGAATGTATGCTGCGGCATCTAGCCGTAGTGGTGAGAATAATGTAGACAAATTAAAGAAGCATTCTTCAAATATTGATTTCCTTACGTAACAGAAAGAAAACCTAATAAGCTTGCTTACTCAGATACTCTCAAAATATTTTAATGGAACAGTTTCTCTCTATCGTTGCATCGAACATTAATGGCCTAATTTCTAGGCGGGAAGAAACTGGAAGCAGGACAATTTAACCAATTCCCTGGACGTGACACTGATATCAGAGACCCATCACAAACTGATTTACAAGTTTTTTTAGTGTACATGAAAAATCAACCAGATAGGAGAGCACATGCGAGAACTGTGATGCTGGTAGGGAGTTCCCTGCGACGTCACCAAATCCCTGGTTTCTTCACTAAACAGATTTAAGAGGTTGGACTGGTTAGGACCTGTAAGACTTCCTCCTATAACAACTCCTCACTATAACAAACGAGTTATGCTCAAAGAACTTTTCTAGGTTACAGGTCTATCGTTGGAGGTGACTGGAACGCGAAAAATCCATTACGGAGTTATTGCTTAACAATAACACGGGGAAGGACGGTGAGAAACTATATCGGAATAATAGGTATTCTAAATCTATACCAGAAGATTGTACAGTAATCTGCTAGTTAAAATTCCGAGATTACGGTCTCAGAGTTTTAATCAACATACTAACCCAAGACCTAATGAAGATGATCCAATCCCACTTGATACCCCAGAGGAATATGTAACGTTCATTTTGTATGGTGATCTCCACTTGGGGAAGTATGTTTGAGCAGAGACAGTAACTATCCGAGAGAGGGGATAGATGTAACTGGCCCAAAAAGGCCTCTCAGACAAAAGTGTCAGCGGTTCAGGAGACCGGAAGACAGAACCCTCCTTAATGGAGCTGCACAGAGGCTGAGGATGGTATTGAAAACTATCAGAGAAGAAATATCCAATTATAATATTGGAAATCATTCTAACATTGAATATGGACGTATGCACTAAATGGAAGGCCGCAAAGGGACTTCGAAGATTTGCACCGACGGTACCTGCATTACAGGGGCATAATGGATCATGGATGGTGAACGACAAAAAGAAAGCTGATCTGTATGCTTCACATTTAGGCAAAAAATTTCTATCACATAATGAAGAGGTCCTGATGACAGAGAAATTAAAGACTTCTTAGAGAACTCAATGACAGTCAGCTTTCCGATTAAGCCAATCTCAACAAGGAATAGTTAGGTCGATTAATCGCATTAATCGACCTGAAAAAAACGACTGAAGGAAGCCCCAGGCTTTGAGTTATTAACAAACAAAATGCTGGTTATGCTCCTCCTTAAGGGCATCACGTACATTAAGACCACTTTAACGCTACCCTGCGAACGTCTTACTTCCCTGCGGAATGGAAGGTATCACAGTTAGTAATGATCATAAAACCAGGGAAACCTGCACACGAGGTTTCTTCTTAAAGACCAATTATCTTACCGTCTAATTTATTTTAAAAGCTATTATTTTGCAGGCCTAGGCCGGCTTTGGAGCGCGAGGAAGTCATACAACCAATTTGGGTTCAGGAACGGCCACTTCACAATCGAAGAATCACATAGAATCAATGAAATCGTCAGTGGATAGAAAATTCTGCTTGGCGGCCTTCTTAGATATCCAACAGACATTCGAAAAGATTTGGTTTCATGGCTACTCTATAAATTACAATTAACACTTCTTCAACCCTACTTCTACCTTGTCCTACGAAATTATCTTTAGGAAGTTTCTCTCAAATTAGATATACTGATGAGTTATCGAGATTCTTCGACGTTGCATTAAGTGTCCCTTAAGCTCAGTTCTGGATCCTGTGCTGCATTCAATATTCACTGCGGACCATCCAACCCCCTCGAAAATTGACGAAGAATCTGGACTAGCCTCTAGGAGACTACAATCAGCATTAGACTTTACTTACGCATGGTTAAGAAATGAAGGATATAGGTTAGTCAGAATAAATCGAAGCAAATCACATTCGCCATGAGAAAAGGTGAAGGTCCCAGTGTTTAACTGGACGGTGTTTTGATCCCTCAATCAGAAAGGGTACAGTACCTTGGAGCAACTCACACCTGACAAAGTCTAATGAAGTTCTGATACACAGAGCTGTAATCCGAACTTATGTTGTGGAGTTGGAGGAAAAAGTAAAAGTAACTTTGACGTCATACAACGTTTCCAGAACCAATTAACGAGGGAAAATGCGAAGGCGTCGTGGTTCACACGGATCAATGAAATTCATGAATACCTACAGCTTCCGCCTGTTCATGAGGTTGTGAAATTGTACAGTATTAAATAACAACGGCGTTTAGGAAATCGCGTCAATCAATCTGCTTGATAACAGCGAGGACGTTCAAAGGTTGAAACTTCTTCACGTGCTAGGCTTGGGGAATACTGAATGATAGATTACAATATTATCATCGACACTATTATTATTATTGTTTTCTTTTTACTTGTTTACTCTTTGTTAATTGTTACATGTCTATCGTCTCACTGTCAGCATTTGTTGAGCTTACTTATGTACGTGTGTACGTACGTGTTAATAATTATTTATTCGTTTATTGTTTATTTTTTAACTTCGCTTATTGATAACTTTAGTTATTTTTTTTGTTTATCGTTAATTATTGATTGAATTATTATGAGAGTTCACAGAAAAACCCTATCATATTGATTATTATTACAAGATTTTCTTATGGTTTCAATATAGAAACCGATTGTACTAAACTAGTTTTGGATTTAAAAAATAGAACAATTTTATTACGAACACAATCCAAGCACTCTTTCTTACGGGTTTATGTGATAGATCTAGGTGCATATTATCAGATTATGTTATTCAATTATTAACATATACTTACACATATAAAGTAACTAATATAACACAGGTTTTATGAGCAGAAAAATTGCAAGGTAAAAATAAAAATTGATGGAGGTGGTAAAATTAATTAATTGTTCTTTTTTATTATTAATGAATCAAGTTGACAAGACTCAAATTTCAGGTTCCAATAACATTGATGTTGTGTGATGTTGTTGTCATTGATGTTTACAACACTATCCTGTTAGATTACTGATAAATACTCGAGAATTAGAATAACATTCAAAAAGAGAAAACGTAAATATCTACTTACCATCGGTCAAGCAGTCCATAATATACATAGGAGGTAATTTGATTATATATTGTATGAGGTTATTTTAACATAATTACTTAATGCAAACAAATTAAATCCACTTAATATGCCTAACCAAAAAATTCCTTAATTTAAAAAAAAAATTATATCAAACTATTTAAAATTAGAAAGAAAAGTTAATTGTCAAAATTGTTTATAAAACTATTACATTATTATTTTGACAAATTTAATGTTAATGCTTGTCACATAATGGTAGTAAAAGCAAGCGTAAATTTTATTTTAAGTGAATTTTCATAAAACTAAAATAAAATTATATCGTATGAAATCAGCATTAAAATCCTGGCAAAAAAATATATATATATTACTGCTAATATAAATTGTTACCTTAATGTGATGATTTGTTGAAAAGTGAGTTCCGCGTACTTCGATGCTCAAATAACAGAAGCTTCTAGTCATTTTAGATTTTCGTAAGCTTAGTAGATGTAAATTTTAGAATACCCTATCATTCAATCAGTACGACTACTTGCCTAAAAAAGACAATAAAAGATATATAAATTAAGACAAGAAATATTTAGCAAAGAGAGCTCAAATTTTAACAAGCGTTTTAGGCGTTTTGGTGTTACATTACAGTTTTAGAGTTGTAAGTACATTACAATAAGCAAGTGCTATGAATCCGGAAGTCCGGAGTAAACCCAAATGAGTAGATTTGTACACACTTTAGTTTTTGTAATTTAAAAACGCGTGAGATTTAATATATATATATATATATATATATATATATATATATATATTTTACTTATACATTTACGTTTTCATAATTAATCATAGTTACGTTATTAAAAAGAGTAAAAATTAAAAATTAAATTTTTTATTTTTTTTATTTTAGTTACTGTGCATCCTATTTATATCTCATATATAAACACATGTATTCTAAAAATTAAAAAAATTATTTTAAATTAGTAATAAAAATAAACAGCAGAAACAGTTAATTATTGCATGTATGGCATCTTCATGTTTGTTTATTGTAAAATGTACAACGTGACTGTTCGCGTAAGTAAATCCAGCGCGTTTTCGAAAGATAACAAGAAAATTCATATTGACATCGCTTGGGCTAAAACATGCAGCAATGGGTTGGCATCAGCCGGATCACTAAATATTATGTGTTTTATAAGATAAACAAACGTTCTACAAAAAAATAAAAATAAATGTTTATTTCCTTTTTTTTTGACGAAAATAAAATTAATGTGGTCGGGTAAGTATTTTTAGATAACGAATTATAATGTACCCGTAAAGTTATTAGTTCGAAAAATTTAGTCTTCACAAAGAAAACCAATTTTTATTCCTAAAATTTTCTGAATATTTTTATTCTTTACATATCAAACGGTTTCAAAATAAATTTCCTGCATCACAGTAGTAGTTAACTGAAAATTAATAATTAATTTTTTTGAAAAATTAACAATTAGATAATTATAGAAATATCAATAACAATTTTAAATGTTATAACAGCAGTGTTTATTTTACTGCTAATAGAATCTTATGTGATTCTAATAATTTAAATTATTTCACTTGAACCTAATGTAGGCTTTAAATTTATAATAGTTATCTTCATTATTATTTCAGTTAAATTTAAAGAAATACACAGTCCTGTTTTGAACTATAAAATTTCCTGTATAGTAACTTAAAATTTCACCGCTAGATCTCAGTAAGTAATAATAAGATTAAAAAGAATACAGGGAACGCTATCTGAATGGATAACTAAGAAACTGAAAACTACAATTTACAAATAATATTCACCCAATTAATTCAATGAATGTTTCTTAAGTAAATATTAATTTTGAGAAAATTAAGTATCTTAATGCTTTTTTTATGTTTTATTATCACTTTTATTTGTTTATTTTTGTTTAAAAAAAAGAATATTACAGTTGTTATACACTATTAACAAAAATTTTATTTTTTTCCGTAGTGTTTACAAAAAATGGATTATTTAATTAGTAATAATCTTATTTACATAATATAATACAAATTTTAATACGTTGATTATTTATATTCAAACACATTTTTTCACATTTATAATCAGTTTTAAGTGTACCACTTTTTTAATAGCTTCTATATTTCATGTATAAAATTTTATTGGTCTAAGCAACGTCATTAATCAAAGTGTCAAATATCCTACCAGCTTGAACGTGCCATCCTTCCATAATTCATTATAAATTATATAAAAGATATTTTAAACTAGGTTATCTGTACAGAAAGAGTAAATATGGGCTAAAATTCTAATAAAAAGTGAAAGAAAAAATATTAAATCTAAATTTTAGTAACTTAATACAATAGTTCCAGTTGACAGTATAAAATATAAAAATATTATATTATATTTTTTCAATTGTTTTTAAGTTTCAAATTCCTGAAATCTTCTCGAAATTCCAAACTTCTGATATATTCTACGGTGGTAATCTGATTAAGGACATTAGCAAATTGATTATTCTATTAATTCGACGACATGAAGTAGAAAAGTAAATAAGATTTTTTTTTTTACTTTTAAGAGTTACTTTTAGATCGGTTTATTATTTTAAATTTATTTTATTTCATTTATTTAATTTATTTATTGTAAAATGGAGCACCTTTTAAAAACAATGCTAGTACAATAAAAAGATGTTATAGTACAAACCCAAAATGATAAAAATGAAAAGGGTTATGAAGAGAAACGTAAAGAGAATACTACGGAGCGTGAGATAAGGCTTTATAAAATGCACGAGTATGCCTGCCTCCGTGGTGCGAGTGGTAGCGTCTCGTCCTTTCATCCGCAGGTCCCGGGTTCGAAACCCGGTCAGGCATGGCATTTTCACACACGTTACAAATCATTCATCTCATCCTCTGAAGCAATGCTTATTTCACCATTATGCTGTACAACTTCAATACTATTCAGGATGATGCCAAAAAGTTTTTTAAAAAATGCATTGAATCGTCTAGGAAAATTTTTGTTTACAAAAATCTTCCATTCACGTTACCTGAATAAGTTTTAAAAAGAGAACATTAAAAAATTTGCTCTACAAAATACAAATAGAATTATAGAAATTATAGAACGATTGGATATTCCATTCGTTGATGAGTAAGGCTGTTTGTCCACGATACGAATGTTCGCCGAATGGCGATAAAACCGAGTCGAGTGACTTTTCCTACGGCAAGAATTATCGCCAGGTTGATCAGTAAGACTTATACTTTTTAGGTGTAATAGGTCTGAGCTGGAATCACGAGGATTTAAACAAATAAATAATATTAGTGGCTTATATTATTTTTATAAGAAGAAGCAACATCGACATAGTATTGAAATGTTTAAACATTATTTAACAGACTTATTTTTACAATTATCGATTATTTTGTACTCCAGGACTGATATTTTTTCAACTAACATTATTAGTTATTCACTATCTACATTAAATTCAGCATTTACTTAAAAATAAAAAATGTATAAGAATAAATACAGTAATAAAATAAAATAAATTCTAAATGCTTATGTTTTATTTGTATAATCACAGTGTAATTAGGGAGGGTTTTGATTTCAGGATTTTATGACTGAATGGTTGAAGGGGCTTCAAAAATGTTTAAATTTTTGTGTTAGCATATAACCATTGTCACTCAGACACAAACTAAAAGAATATGAACATTTACTTCATAAATTAAAATTCAGCAAAATCGAATAATCTAATTTTTTAAATACGTTAGTTTCTTTCGAAGCCACTGTTAATGTATTTCCCTGAAGAATTTTCAGCGAATCAGTTTAAATTAACCCCCTTTCATACTTAATACCTTTTTGAATGACATTAAATTAATTTTGATTTTTTCATTGTGTTATAATGAGTATTTCTATTAAATTACATTAATATAAATTTTATAACTATCTCTCGTACATAATTCTGTTAAATACCTCTATAGAAACAGAATACATGCTTCATTGTTCAAGAACTTTTATATCACATTTGAGTAGTTTCAGTAAATTTTTGTTTATAGGATTGTAGAAAAAATCTTATACTTTGTGTTTTAGCTACTTTATAAAACAGTTATTCCTTTAATTTTTAAAATCACCATATAGCTATATCTATATTTTATACATCACAGAGAAAAGAAATGTGATTATATTTTATGAAATACATGACAGCTGTTTGCTAGAAGCTACAGAAAATACAACATTCAATACCCTTTTGGGTTTGAAACTTTTTCATTCACCCAAAGACAATAATCTCTTCTTTGATTACTATGATAAACCTAAAAGTCCGGTTTTGTTTAGGAAAGTAGATTATTAATTTAACTCAAACAAAATATAAGAAATGATTAAATTAAAATTAACATAGCCAGTGATTTAATTATATTTTCATTAACTTTAGTTAGTGCTTGGAATATTTGCTCAATAATTCCCTGCCGGTCTCCAAACCCTTAATTGCAACTGCAGCGTTATTTGTATTCCAAGAAAGGGATACAAATACGCAAATATTGAATAACCGCTACATCACGCTCATAATCGCTAAAAAAATTATTTAAAATTTTTTTGCCCTTGATGATATTGCCTCATAAGCTTGAAGATTGTGCATTGGATATGGAAATGAAATTTTTGTATATAAAATGTCATGCCTGACCGGGATTCGAACTCGGAGCCTCTCGGGTTAAATTTAAATTTATATAAATAATTTTAAATTTTAATTTAATTTCAAAAATTTAATTTGATAAAATAATTGCTATTCTGTAGGTACAAGTAATTCTTATTAAATTATATTTTTAATTTATCAGCTACAAAGTTTGGTATATCTTCACCAAACGTCTGTCAGCTGTTGTAAAAAATTACAAGATTATTGGTAACAAGTACTAGATCTTGAACTATAAGATTTTTTTTTTACTGAAAAACTGATTTTTTTTTAAATATTTTACTGAAAACTGGTTCACAGTAACAGCTGCATGTTGCAAGTAAAGGTAGTGATGTAAATTAAGTAAATTGTTGCCGGCTTGATGTTACCCTTACTACAAAGCTACAATTTCATTTTTCCCCTCTGGATTCACAGTTTTTTCTGTTTTGCTTTGGTAAAGTTTTACTGTGGTGTTCTCCAAATGCACACAATCAGTGTGAGACGGATGAAGATGGAAGATAGCAAAAAGACCCAGCCAAAAAAAAAAAAAAAACTTGTTATAGTATCATGCTTTCTTTTTCTGTTTAGCCTCCAGAACCACCGTAAGGTATTACTTCAGAGGATGAATGAGGATAATATGAATGAATATAAATGAAGTGTAATCTTATATAGTCTCAGGTCGACCGTTCCTGAGATGTGTGGTTAATTGAAACCCAACACCACCAAAAAAACACCGGTATCCATGATCTAGTATTCAAATCCATATAAAAATAACTAACTGCCTTTGCTAGGATTTGAACCTTAGAACTTTAGACTTCAAAATCAGCGGATTTGAGATGACGAGTTCGCCACTAGACCAACTCGGTGGGCTGGTTATTGTATCAAGGTATTCCTTACCTTACTTTTAGTTAGTTTATCTTTCTATCTGAACCAACACATTTATATATACGGTGTGCAATATTTTTTAAACCCATCAAACCTTAGCTTTACATAACTTTCAATGTGACCCGGCCTTGAGAAACTTCTGGTGGATAGTAACTGATGCAGTAGCCGGGAAAAACATAAGGTAACATACAAATATACTTTCTAAAAGTTAGTAATTAACATAACATACAGCACGTCCGATCATTTTTTTTTTTTTAGTATAATACACTGTCCTTCGTTATGTGCAATCTAGGTCATATTATCATCCTTAATACAAATGAGAGTAATTCAACCGGAAGAAAACTCTAGGCAAAATTTTTATTTTATAACTTTATGTTTTTTATATAATAAATTGTGGTAATTTTCAAATAGACATTAAATTACTGTCTATGTTCCAGACATCTGAATTGAGAATCTAACCCTCGATCCTGAATTTGCTCCTTATCTACTATGTTGGTAAATTATTATTAACATCATAAATATGTACAAAAAAAATTCATAATTACTGGTTTTTTTTCGGAAACTTTCTATTTAATTTTCATTTTCATTGTTTTTAATTTATATATTTGCTGCTGTAAAATGCGAACTAGGGTATATCTTAAAATGTACCGGTATATCCTAATATTACACATTGCAGAAGTAAAAAATGAAGAGGTTACTGTTCGAAAAGGGATTAATATATTATTATCTTTAGTTGGAAGACAAGGATTTAGAAAGTTTAACTGTTTAAAAAATGTACTACAATGAAGTATTTGTGTAAAGCCAACTGTTTGTTCTGTAATTCTAAATAAATGTCATAACAATCAATCCTGTTGCCGCAAGTAATTTTTTATTTTACAATATCAAACACTATTAATGAATTATTGGACTAAATACCAGTAAAAAGGTTCGTATTTGTTTTCATCAGTAACTTTTTAAATGTTCGTTTTTCACAAAATGGTTTTAAATATACTTTTTTAATTTTATCAATTTTTATACATTAATTTATATACAACAGTTCATTTTACATCGATAAATATAAATTACTTCAGAAACAAGCGGTAGTATAATGTGTTTTTTGTGTACTTTTTTCATGCGTTTTTATAGAAAAATGCTTGAAACCCTACTTCGCACTTTTACAGTAGGATTTCCATTTGTTTACTTATAAATGTATATATCAAAAATACATTTTGAGTATTTATTGGTAGATAATGATTCTTTACTCGTTTACTTTCGAATTATTCTTTAACTCTTAATAAGTTAAATTAGAAAGCGCAATTTACAGTAAATTACAAAAACCCTATGAGATATATCTTTATTCAAAATATTATGATATTTTCGTTCAAAATGTTAAGGTAGATGTTTTTGATAGGTAGAATAATAATTACAAAACTCTCTGCAATATTAATTGATAGAATAACGTTGCAAGAGATATTTAGTAAAATCGTTACAAGATACTCGCATTTTGTGACAAAAGTTAAATACAATACACGAGTTAGGTGACAGCCTACTAGTGGCGAAATAGGTCACGAAACCTACTTCAGAATAAGCCCTGTTGTACACAGTTCAAATTTCTGAAGCCGAGATTACAACAAAACGTCAGTATAGAAAATTCATAGATTTTTGCTGGCCAAAAATGTCAACTGCGATTAGGTTGTATATAAATTAAATGCTTCATCCTTTTTATCATGGGGAAGTAATAGCGGTGTTAAATACTTCTCTCAATAAACAAGATTATTTACATCTTTAAACAGATTGTTCGTTAACTGAGGGATAATTACGGATAACGGTAGACGTTTATTAATTTCCTGTAGGTTATTTGGTTAATTATTAATTCAGTATCAGTCATTTTTAGAAGAACTATTGTTACTACAGATAATGTAACAGCTAATAATGCACTGGGGGGTGGTCAAGGCCTTAAGATCTAGAGCTTTTTTTATTCCTGTTGTATAATGTAAATGTATATTAGAAGGGTGGAAAGATTTCAATTTTCCCCAGTAAGACCCCCCTTCAGAATAAATTCTTTTTACAAACCCAGGATAAAAAAGATAACAGAGACTTCGAATTCGCTGATTGGCAGTGCCAATCTCAAAAATACAAATAAATAAAAGTAATCACAAATACTTCCCCGTCGCGTTGAACGTTTAGCCAAAACGCACTTACATTACCAAAACGGAGGGAATTAAGGTAACAAAATACAGTGGATACAACGAGAGAGACGACTTTCCTATCATCTCTTTTATTTTTTTGATACTGCAAAATGAGAAAAATGATACCAAAGAAGAATTTCGAGATCCCTTCCAGGCAGTGAGAAGGCAGCCGTTGAAAATCCCTTCGGTGTTGTGGTACCTTTACCCAGAATGGAAGCAGTATAAGACTGACCTACAAAATTTGAGCTCACATTGCTAAAATACAAGCTGTAAAAAATTGCTTTCTATATAAATATTAAAAATAATAAGCTTAGATCTTTGGGAATTCCCGTCTACCACCACATTTTAACGGGCCATTGTAGTTACAGGTTTAAGCACTGAAATAGATCGTTCACACACTCAATATTTTTCTCTTATTTTGTTATAAATTTATGTTTAAAATACTTTTAAATTATTCTTTCAGTACACGCTTTGACGAAACTGTGAGGGCAGCCAATATTACTGGGTTTTACTTACCGTTTGACAAAACCTTTAACATACCAATAACCACAAAACTATTTAACAATACTATGAAATATTTGAAGATTTTATGAAGATTAGATTACTTGTTAATATTTTATTAAAATTACAATCATCTAAGAACATATTATAATAAACATTTTTTTCTCAGCATGATTTTTCTGAGCTAAGTGAATTTTTATGTGCGAACTTTTAATCAGTGCGATGATCAATCTTTGAGTTACATTAAAAATTCATTTCATATTCAAAGTGTTCAGAAATTGTACCTAAAAATATTTCATACTATTAACATTGAACTGATTATACTTTTCTTCTAATTTTGAAGTTAAATTTCCTACATTATTAAACAATGTACATATTTAAAATAACTAGACTTTAGAAAATTTTATTAACATTACAAATTACATTTTTTATAATGTTAAATATTTATATTATGAAACCTATTCCCATTAACATTCTATTTTTCGAAATTCTAAACGACAGTGTGCTAATATGAATATTAATTTTCAACACTCATTTTGCTGTATATTAATGTCCGTATTTTAATATTCCTCCACAATAAATGTTATCATTCCGTTATGTATACAAGTACTTTTTCGATAAATATGTAAATATTAATTTAGTAAACAAAAAATATAAAATAATATAAGAGACTTTTAGTTTCGTTTAGAGCAAAGTTTAATATTTCAATCCACACCATGTAGTTTTATAAATAAATAAATTGATATTGTTTGTTCACGGATTACCATTGAGAACAAACACATAACATAAGTTATATACAAAGAAACAGCAGAAGATACATGACCCTGTTCCCGTGATTAGCATACGCATTGAGCAAGCAACCGGAGTGGTAAGGTACAGAACAGGACACTTCCAACGTCGGTAACAAGATGGTACTACGGTTTGTTACATAACTTCGACCCGCTGTAGTACTCTAATGAAACTGTGAGAGAAAGAACCACATCTTATTAGTTCACGATTCACGATCAAATTCCCATGAAAAACTTTATTGGCATCTCATCAATAAAATTCTTCATTCAAAGACACCGCTTTTCTTATTTTTTTACCTACAGTAAATATTAGACAGTTTACAAGTTGTCGACGCTAATAACACTATTCCTTTTTAGACAATCAGTAATGTGGTAAGATGTTTTACAGCAATACGAAGATTACTGTACAGTAATTTTCGTATTACTGTACAATAATAAAGGTCTACCAATAAGCAACCTTCTATGTACAGTGAAATTTAAATTTAGATTAATACAAATTATATAATACATCTATTTAAGAAACAAAACCATAATATGGTGTTAAAAATTTCGTAAAATGTAACTAATTTAACCCAGTTAATAAACATCTGAATAAATAAAATTCAGTTAATAAAAGTAACAAATACGCGAATTTATAGAATTTTTGAAGCCCGAAATAAATTATGACTTTTACATGAACAATTAGTGGACTGAATCCTGTTTGTACAGTTCTAAGTATTATATAAATTTTTCTCATCACATTCACACACTCCTTAACAGGTCACTGGATCATATGATAATAAGTTTGAAATGTAAACAAGCAAAATATTACAAATAACCATATGAAAACCTCACAGTTAATAAATCTTTACTGAAATAAGTCAAACCTCTATCAAAAGAATAACCAAATTAGTTATTTCTAATTAGTTATGTAAGACCCATGGGGTTGCTTTAGTGGTGAACATGTCTTTGCAAATCAGCTGATTTTGAAGTCAAGACTTCCAACGTTTAAATCCTAGTAAAGACAGTTACTTTTATACGGATTTGAATACTATATCATGAATACCGGTGTTCTTTAGTAGTTGGGTTTCAATTAACCACACACTTCAGAAATCATCGATCTGAGAAAGTACAGTACTACACTTTACTGACTCTCATACATATAATCCTCATTCTTCCTCTGAAATAATACCTGATTCCCTAAGGGTAAACAGGAAAGAAATTATGTTGATGTAATTTACTCTATCCCTGTGAAGGAACATTACACATCTAAATATGACGTAAAATATTTTTTCTAATGTGATTTTCAAAGTAGAAATTTTTCATGTATGTATATAAATTAGGTTGATTCCTGGGATTTTATTCCGATAAAATCAATACTGTAATCATATTATTAATAACTAGCTCCCTAACGCAGCTTCGCCCGCGATATATGGTTACTTGCCTTTCACGTAATGGTCGACTTTTTTATTTTCTATTTTTTTGTAGGTAACTGGAAACAGGTGTAGTCAGTCACACAAACTGTAACAGTGGCAGTGGTTGTGTTGGTTGAACCACAGCGTACCATTTACCTTTGCACTCCTTAAAAAAATTGGAATTAAAAAAACCTGAAAATGGTTTTGAAATAATTATCAAAAAAAAAAAATCACTTTACCCCGGGATAGAAAAATGTTAATATTCCCCTTGTCAAAGCAGATCCTTTTATTTTAACACCTCTACACATAAAACTAGGCCTAATGAAGAATTTTGTAAAAGCAAGATGAAGATGGAGACACCTTTAAATATTTAGCTGAGATATCTTCAAAATTAAGTGAAGCCAAATTAAGAGAGAAAATATTCATTAGGCCACAAATAAGAAAATCAGTTTGTGAAAATATATTTGACAGCTAACTTAAAAAAATTAGCAGCATGAAAGTCATTCAAAGATGTCGTTACTTGGAAAAAGAAAGATGTCGTTTTCTTGGAAAAAGAAACCTGAAACCAAAATCAGCTTATAAATGAACTCTTAGTGAACTAAAAAAATTTAAGCTGCAGAATATCACTGAAAATTCATTTTTTATATTCTCATTTGGACTTCTTTCCTTTAAACTTGGGTGACATTATCAAGGAAGAAGGAGAAAAGGTTTCACCAAGATATACTGCAAATGGAACAACATTATCAAGGCAGATGGTATGAATCTATGATGGGTGACTACTGCTGGATGATAAAAGAAAAGACTTCACTGAACACAAAAGGAAAATATGAAAAAAGAAATTAAAATAAATGTAAATCTCTGCAAAGTAAAAGTAGGAATTTTAATTGTAATTATTATTATTGTTTCTGTATTCTATTATTTAACAAGTTTCTCAATATTTTAAAGTGTCATTTTAAACTTTAAATCTTAGGGAGATGAAGAAAAACTGATTTAATTTTAATATTCAGCATAAAAAATCAATTCTAATTTACCTACTTTTTCTCAGTTCCAAATTATCATTTTCTTTTGTTGACCTGTGTTGTTATTGATTGGTTTTCTTTACACTTAGGGTGTTTGGTATTTCCTCATGTTTTTCGTATTTATTCCAACATTTTTTTTCTAGATGTTGATTTCAATACATCTAGAGTAATGAATTTCATGAAAATATTAGAACCACAATGTTCTTACGCAAACATATATATTGTATTCTAAATATATAGTATTGTTTGTTTAGTAATAATTTGATATTAAGCTATATATAATATGCACTTTATGTACATAGTCTGTTGTTTATTATTTACAAAAAGCATTGTCATATTTCCAGCGCATTGTTTATGAATAATTAGAATGGTAACAGATTCTATCTACAGAAATAACTCCATTTTCAAATAAACACAAATTGTATGCAAAATAAAGGAAGGAATTTTAATTATAATTATTATTATTATTATTATTTTTGTATTCTATTATTTAACAAGTTTCTCAATATTTTAATGGGTCATAACTAAAAATCTGAGGGTGATGAAGAAAAGCTGATTTAATTTTAAGATTCAGCATATAAAACATTCTAATTCACCTACTTTTATCTCAATTCCAGTTCTTTTTTTCTTTTATTGTGCTATGTTATTACAGAAAGTTTGACATTTATTTAATATTATTTTATTTAATTCTTTTGTTTTTAAAATATTATTTATTCAGTAGTTTTGAATCATTCTGTTCAAACCCAGCTCACACAGTAATACAATCTCACTGTTCACAGTTAATTAATTCAATTCATTAAAGTTTGTGATTCAACCGGCAAACCTCCACTACTACATTATATATATTTTTTTTTTGTGATTTTTCAAGATGAAATATATTTAAAAACATTTCTCAGTTATGCCAAGAAACATGGGTAAAAATTTGATTGATTGAGTTTGTTTATCCCAAAAAAACAAAAATCCTCTTCCTGTTTACATAGTAGTATGCATTGATACTTATGATGTAATGGTTTAAATCGCTGAATTGGCTCTGTGGATAATTAAAGTGTACAGATCCATTCCTTTCTCTCTCTTAATGTGATATCTTTTCAACCTCAATAACTTTTCTCCCACTCGAGTTGTTTAATTTACATTACTGCCTAGCTAATGTATGAGATTTGCAAATCACTGATATTTTTTTTTGTTTTCATTTATTAAATTACAACACAGACAGCTAAATGATTCAATGAAATATACTAACTACAGATTGTAGATAAAAATTATTTTCTTTTAATAGAGCCTGATGTACTAAAATACCATAAAAGCTGGAGTAAAACCATGCTTTTCCTGAGTATTTTTAAAAAGTTCTTTTTCAAATAAAACTGAATTGATTTTTTTTGATAACTTTTGATTAAAAAATTACATGAACAAACTCAGCTGAAGTCTTCCTTGGGTAGATTATAGTACAAATCAGGTTTTTAAACCACTTCAAATATTTGCAACATGTTTTTAGAATTTTGTATAATGTATTATAATATTTATATCAGTATTTTGTTATTAACGAAACACTGTAGTCTTTGTAATGCTCGCCTGTGGATTATTTGTTTCAGTGTGAACTGGATTCTTATTCCGATGATGTTACTTCTAAGGAAGAAAGTATATTAACTACAGAAATCATAAATGGCTCCTAGAAAAGTGATAATGAAGATCTATTCGAAAAGTAATAGTATGCTATATATATATAAAAACACTTGGATGGCCATATTAAAAATTCAGTTAAAGTCATGAAGAGGTAACATTGTGATGTTTTGCTTGTGGCTAATATTTCATAAAAATGTTTAATTGTTGGTAATTTTAAAATCAATGATGAGAAATTACATTATTAGTAAAGTTTAATTTTTTTTATATTACCTCGTGATTATATTAAAAAATATTTACAGCTGAATGTGTGATGATTGTCTAACCACCAATGTAAAGAATACTTATTTTACTGAACCAAAAAATTTTAATCAATTGAAAAATGATATATTTTTAATAAAAAAATGCAAACTATTATTTTAAGAAAATAAGTGTCATAAAAATGAATTATTTTAAAATTATTATTATTTGGAAATGTTTTAAATTAATTTATAAAACCACCTAATATCTATAAAGTAGTATTATACTTTTGTCTCTTTGAATTAGTTTTATAATCTTTTTCCTCCTGTAGTAATCAATCTCAGAATTAGTTTGCAATAATCTTCCTCCTAAAGGTAGTTCTATCTTGTGTTATCTTTGTTTCTATGTATGTTTTACACCCAACATCCTGTATGATCTATTCAATGTACTGTAGTATAATATACCCTATTTGAATAATACTTAATAATATTATCAGGATAAATGTTTTCCAAACATATGTTATCACACTATGGATTTTCTTGATCGAAAATGAGATGGTTTTGTTAGTGTAAGTTTTTGAATATAGAATTTACATTAAGACAGTGACATAATATTTAAAAAGTTAAAATATCTATTATTAACCTAAAGAAATGAATTAATTTTTTTAATTTTTATTATTTCAAAAAGTCAAAGTAGATATTGAAAAACATTATACCTTATTTTTAGGACATATTTAAAAACCAAACGGCAAAAAACAATTATTTACCATTGGATTGTTAAGGGTCAGAGGAAAATCAATCTGCTCTGTGAAAATCATTCATTCATTAAAAAAGTATGTTTTCAGCAGCAAATATCACTTCAATTTGTTTTTTTTTCAATCTCTGTTTACTGATTTTTTTATTGCAGATTTCTTGGGAAATCTAGATTCTTTAGAAATTCTTTGGGAAAAGTTAAATAAATATCTTAATACAATGCAACTGATGAACAAATAATAGAAGAGTATTGACTTGGCACACGGAATGAAAGGAAAGAGATATTCATTGAGTTTTACAAGAAAAATAGAATGTTCTTGACAAATATTTGACTTTAACAATATAAAAGCAGCCTCCAAACAGTAAATCACAAGGAAATGAAAACAGTTGTCAAATAGACAATATTATTGCAGGAGAAAGATTCAAAAATGCAACCAAAAATCAAAAGCTAAAACATTGGCAGGAGTTGAAACTGTTAATGATCATATCATTCTGATAGTAGAAGAAAAGTAATATTGAAGAGATTCAACATAAAAAAGTCACTTAACAGAATCTAGAAAAAATTAACAGTCGGAAAGGAATTAGAAATTAACAGTAAGAGACAGGTTAGATCAATTATTAAAGAGAAAAAAATCCAGAAAATAAGAGTAGAATTGAATTTTAGATAAATTATAATGTTACTATAAAAATAAACAGTAAGAGATCAAACAGTTGAGTTCATTATGGGAATAAGAATAAAGAAACCATGAATTACCAGAGAGTTTACTGGAAAAAACTGAAAGACAGAAGAAAATTATGATAACAAGAAAGATGAACTCGAAGAGGATCAACTGCAAATTGAAAAATGAATTTAGAGAAGTAACATCAAAAGAAAAGGAGAAATGATTGCAGATAAATTCTGAGATGTAGATATAGAAAGAAAAGAAAAATATGAACTAATACATAAAAAAGCAAAAGAGTACATATCTTAAGAGAAGGAAGAGCATAACCACTAAAGAAGTAGTGTTATGCCCAAAGAAAATGATAATTAAATTATTAAGATGTGGTTGGATTTCTTAGATGAATTATTAATATTAATCTAGTAGAAAGCTAAATCATTATTCACTAGATGATCAGGTTCACATGAAAGAGGATGAAACATTACAAACAATAAAATATATGAACAGTGAAAAAGTTGTAGGAATAGGTGTGAGTAGTCAATACATCATTATATATTTTAATGAAAAGGCCTTAAACAGATGATGAAACAACAGTTTCACCAAAGCTGTAATGTAACAGTTATTTCAGTAAAGCCCCAAACAATTTTTAGACAGTACTATCCCATGTATTTATAATGATGTGTCACCCATGAACAGTAGGGTGCAACAAAAAACCTTCCCAAGGCAACCAATTCCCAAAGACATGGCCCAGTAAATTGTCAAGATTACAAAAAAAAAACTGCAATTGTAATTGAAACAATTTTATATTCAGCATAGATTCTCCTGTGATTTTTGAACAGAAAATCAATTAAATAATGGAGAAATTGTTACAGAAAAATGGTAATGATTCAGAAAAAAGGAAAGGGGAGAAGGGATAAAATTAGATTAATAAAAACCAATTATAAAAGGATATATATATATATATATATATATATATGTGTGTGTGTGTGTGTGTGTGTGAATGTATGTGTGTGTGTGTGTGTGTGTGTGTGTGTGTGTGTGTGTGTGTGCGCGC
The DNA here is from genome assembly GCF_047948215.1 of Lycorma delicatula. NCBI lineage: Eukaryota > Metazoa > Arthropoda > Insecta > Hemiptera > Fulgoridae > Lycorma > Lycorma delicatula. The sequence goes on along the minus strand of NC_134456.1, from coordinate 66,950,368 downwards.
GCGCGCGCGCACGTGTTTATATAGATATGGATAAAACCATTTGACCTGGAAAAACAGGATTAACTAATGGAAAAATTAAGAAGTTAAAGAAAGATTGAAAAGATGGAAAATATATGAAAGAATTATATTTAATAAAAAAACAGCTAAGTAAATAAAGTATGCTCAAATTGAGTTGTTTGAATTTGAAGAGGAGTAAGGTAAGGGTTTCAACTATTAACAAACTTGTTTAATATGTATTTTGAAAATATGATCAATAGTGTTCAAGAATATGCAGAATCATTGTATGCAGAAAATAAATACATAGCATTAGGTGTACAAATGACATGGTTTTCTTTTTAAAAGGATATTCAAAAGATAATTTTAAGATTAGAAAACACTATTAACAGAACATAGAATAAAAAAGGTAAACAAAATTACCAATAAAAACTAGAGCTAATAAATCAGTTAATATCTCTAGAATTGAATAAAACAATTATTTTTCAATTAATACTACTTGCAGCAGTAAAGATGTCAACGTTGTTCAGTACAGGAACCAGTAGAGGTACTCCCATTCATTATTACCGTTAAGTGTTATTCAATAAATTAATTTTCCAAATAGTACAAGCATTTCATTATACTACATTCAAAATAAGAGAAACAGAATTCTGCATTCATTACATTAATACCTGAATCTAAATTATAATGATAAATTTAGTGTTAGTGGTTGTTTCTCAGTAGCTCAGACATGAAAATCGAGTTACTTCTATACATGGTATCTATTATCATTCTAATTATTCATAAATAATGCGCTGGAAATATGACAATGCTTTTTGAAAATAATAAACAATAGACTATGAACATAAAGTGCATACTATATATAGTTTAATATCAAATTATTACTAAACAAACATTACTATACGTTTAGAATACAATATATATTTTTGCATAACAACATTCTGGTTCTAAAATTTTGATGTAATTCATTACTCTAGAAGTATTGAAATCAACGCCTAGAACAAAAATGTTGGAATAAATACGAAACAATGTTGGAATAAACACCCTAAGTGTAAAGAAAACCAATGATAACATAGGTCAACAAAAGAAAATGATAATTTGGAACTGAGATAATTTGGAAAGTAGGTAAATTAGAATGAATTTTTTATGTTGAATATTAAAATTAAATCAGTTTTTCTCCATTACCCTCAGATTTCTAGTTATGAGCCTTTAAAATATTGAGAAACTTAATAAATAACAGAATTCAGAAACAATAATAATAATTACAATTAAAATTCTTACTTTTACTTTGCAGAGATTTACATTTATTTTTTCATATTTTCCTTTTATGTTCAGTGAAGTCTTCTCTTTTTATCATCCAGCAGTAGTCACCATCATAGATTCATCCCATCTGTGTTAATAATGTTGTCCCATCTGCAGTATATCTTGGTGGAGCCTTTTCTCCATGTTCGTCGCTAATGTCACCCAACTTTAAAGGAAAACGTCCAAATGAGAATGTAATAAATGAATTTTCAATGACATTCTGCAGCTTAAATTTTTGTAGTTAATTAAGGGTTCATTTATAAGCAGTTTTTTTTTTTATATGCAGCTTTTTTGTTTACAAGAAAACCAAAATCATCATCTTTGAACGACTTTCATGCTGCTAGTTTTTTAAGTTTGCTGTCAAATATATTTTCACAAACTGATTTTCTTATTTGTTGCCTAATGAATATTTCTTCTTTTTATTTGGCTTCACTTAATTTTGAAAAAAATCAGCTAATTATTTAAAGTTGCCTCCATCATTATCTAATGCTTTTACAAAATTCTTCATCAGGCCTAGTTTTGTGTGTAGAAGTGGTAAAATAATACGATCTGCTGTGACAAGTAGAATGCTGACACATTTTTCTTTCCTGGGCTAAACTGATTTCTTTTGGGCCAGTTTTTAACTACATAGTGTTCATCTGTAACCTGACTATCCCATAAACACAAAAAATTCATACATCTTGTAAAGCCACTTTGCCCTACCACTTTCATGTCAGCAATGATTCACCATGAGTGTTCATCATACTTAACTGTTTTTAAAATGTTTGATGTACTTTCACATGTTTCTTTCATTCCTATGGCATGTGCTATCGATATAAAAGAAAACTTATTCAAGTTTCCAACAACACTGCATTTAAGCTTCTTTTGATTAGTCTTTAAATAAATGCCAATCATGAATAATATATTCAATGTCCAGTTCAGACATTAGCCCCCTAACATCATGGCAGGAACAAATTAAACCATCTCTTCTAAAGTATTTCAATAAATTTTCATTTCGATTTCTATATACTGAAATTTTAGTATTGTTGTTTAATAATTTCCATTATTTAAGGTATGGACCTAGGAGTTCTGCATGTTGTTTCGACAAATATAAGTCACGAATTAGGTCAGTAAGTTCTGCTTGTGTGATGAGGAGAGATTCAGTATTTGATTCTTCTGGATTAATATCTATTGAAGCTGAGGATTCATTGGTTGAGCCTTCTGGCGAATAAGAAATTTCTTTCCAACTTCAATCGGAAGCAGTAAATCAACACCATGAAGTATTGATCTCATAGCTGAATGAACATTTGGGTAAGTAATACTGCTTTTATTGTTTAAATTCAAACCAGTATCATTTGTTAAGCAAAAATAGCAGACAAAAAAATAGTTAATAGGCTCTTGCCAAATCATAGGTATGCCAAAAAAAAAATGCTCTTTTTTCCTTTTAAACAGCAGGTTTGTTTAATGTAGCACTTGAAGCATGTTACATGCTACATGTGGAGCCCAGGATTTATCTTAAGTCTCCCAAGAGACAGTCAAAATAATCTTTTTAAGCGGTTTTTAGCATATTTGATACTGGTTTTCATTGACTTTTTGTGGTGAATTCTCTGCAAACATAACAAAATATATTTGGAGAATTTTTAAAAGCCCGATTTTTATTCATTGTAAAATTCAAGATGTTTTAATGAATGAAAGTAAACTGAAATATTACAGAAATATTTAATACTTCTTAATATTTATAATTAATTATAAAAATAATTACGTTTCAATTTATAAATACTTAATTACTTAAAATACTTTATAAAATTGTTTCACCTTGGGGTGCAATACAACATAGAAAGAAATACACACATACACACACATACACACACACACACACACACACACACACACACACACACACACACACACACACACACACACACACACACACACACACACACACACACACACACACACACACACACACACACACACACACACACACACACACACACACACACACACACACACACACACACACCCTTAAAAAATGTTAATGTAATCTAAATAATATCTAAAGTTTTCTGTCAAAAAAATCATTCACTAAATTTATGGCATCATTTATGAAACAATCTTTATAATATTTGTATGATAATACTACTACCACAACTAAGCACACACCAAGTAATACAAAAAGCTGAACTCATACTGAAGAAAATTTCATCATGTTAAATTATTCATTTCTTGACTCACTGACATGTCTATAGATATTTGACTTGACATCATTTGACTGTTACGTATCAAATATAGGCCTTCAGCATTCATCACAATATAAATCAGATGTGAATAAGCAAACACACAGACATACAGACATATATTATTTGTATTGTTTGTTCCACAAATGATGGAACAAGTAAATTTAAGGGGTAGTAACTTATGAATGTTACGTGATGGTTTGTTTCAGAATACATATTCAGATTCAACATATAAAATTCTATGTGGAGTAGCTACTCCCTTATCAGTTCCAAATTTTATGTTGACTAGTGTAAAGTAGCTGGTCGCGAGTTATTCTACTGATTAATTAATTAATCTGGCTCATAACAGCAATCTGAATCTTGTTTATAACAAATTTAAGATCACCCAAATTTGGCCTTCTTCCATATTAAAAATAATCAGATGAGCAATAGCAGGTGAGGGGATAAAAAGAGTATGTTTATCGAATAGAATAAGTTTTATTGTACTTTATCGAATACTAGTGCCACTAGTTGTTTCCTTTAAATCAGTGGCTTTTGAAAGAATTTCATTATTCATTGTTAATTTATGGACTACTGTATCATTTAAATCACGGAAAATTTACTTACTGATTTCTGCATGACGACTATTTTGTGGAACGGGTTTTCGTCCCATATCATTTGGTGACACATGAATTCAGTGAAATAGGATTCCATGTGATCTCTGGCAGTTTCCTTCTGCTTTTCAATCCACCATTTCAGCAACCCACTTAAGCCTTCAATGGTTTGAGTTTGAACACTGCTGTGAGGATCAAGAAATGGTGCCGATGACTCACAGTATGATAGCAAAAACCAGTCCATCGTTAGGTACACATCCCAGGAATCGTGTACAATATGCTCAAGTCATTAAAGTTGTCTTTGATAGCATTCAGCAGAATTTGAATCGATCTGTCAGGAGCTATTACAACATTACCTTGCCTGTGCTGTTCAGTGTAGTCGACACACTACTTTAATGAAATTATTCCTGTCAAATACAGTATTCGAAACCATGTCCAATTAAGCCACAACACCACTTCATAATTCGACCGCCCAACTATATAGAAACAAATGATAGTCATGAAGTGAGGTTCGTGAGCAATTTTGAGAATCCAGGCTAAATAAAAATGGAGGTAATACTTAATGGAATAATACAAAATCGTAGGATATAAAGGAGAACCAAAGTAATGCAATTACAAACAGTCATTTTTATTTTACGAAAAATATTCTACTGAATTTTGTGTACTTGAAGAACAGTCATGACTGAAATTAATTCTTGTCTCCAATGTCACATAATAAGCGCATTTTTCTAATACTAACAGACAGCAAGAATGTGTTTAATCTAAAATTCAAACCAAGCAGTGACACTGAAAACTTCATTAAACTTCATTGAACAAGAGTCAGCTTTGGAAACAACTTCAATTATAAACAACAATATATGTTCAATGTTTTGATCTGGAAACAATCGTGAAAAAATGTTTAAAATGTCGACTTCCGTATGAAGCATATGGCTATTAGCTAAACATCCTACTGAAAAAGATTTAATCAAGCTAAAACATTCAAAATAATTTTTTAAAGAAGAAGAAATTTTGTTTCCTTCCAAAAGAGGCTCGTGAACCTTTTTATATCCGTTGGACCTGGTTATTGATTTTATAAGCCCATAAATAAAGTTAAAAACACTCTAATACATCAATTCCTCTATAATGAACTACAACGGCAATGCGATAAAAAATTACTATCACAGGTGAAAGTAGGTTGTGTTAATACACAGACAGAAATGTCTGCCGAGGTATTTGCATCGGTGGGATCCTGACCCTACCTACTAAAAAATTTTAGTTTTTGAGCACTAACTAAATTTTTCTTTTTTGTAATATGATAATTAATCAATTCTGTGATATAATTGCCAAACTGAAGACAGTTTGGTGGCCAAACTGAAGACAGTGTTGTTAATCAAGTTTAGAGGATCTAAAAGATGACCTCCAGTAAAGCCCATCAATGGTAGGAGCAAAGCAGCGGGTGGTGTGGCGACCGAGATCATCACGAGATGAGTGTTTCCCCTACGTGGGTCAGGATGTAGCATAAAACGGCAAAAATGTAAAAAAACAATTTATGTTTTTTTACCCTTAAAATATTAAAATTCAAAAACTTTGAAAAAGAGTTCATATTTATCTGAAGCGTATTTTCAAGCCAAAGTCGAGTGAATATCTCATTTAGTGTAATCAGAAATGGGGAAAATATGCAATCATTATTCAAATTATTTTTAATTTTTTCACACCTTTCAAGGTTGAATTTTGAAAAATCTAAAAATTTGTTTTAATATATCTACATGAAAATTACACATACCAAAAATCAAGTTAATATTTTCATTTGCTACTAAGAAATTATAAAAAAGCCGGGTTTCTAAAAAAACTCAAAATCCAATCTAATTGCTTAAAATCTGAATTTCAAAAAATCTAGAAATTATTTTTTAGATATTCACACAAAGATTGTGTGATTTACACGAAACTTGATTTCTGGTGAATGTATTCACCAGAAATCAAGTTTTCTATGCTCATTTTTGCAGAGAAATACAAAAAATAATAAATTTCATTGTTACTACATTTTAACCCTTTAAACCCAAAATTTCAAAAATCCTTTTTTAGTGTGCACTTACAACATAAGAAGAACATGTACACAAATTTTCAGCAATTTATCTTTGGTAGTTTTTGTTGGGCATTAATGAATCATCATCAGTCATCAGTTAATGAATCCTCATTATCATCAGTCAGAACAAGTTGCGTTATGTGTATTTTATGAATATTAAAGATATATATTAGTGAATATATTTTAAGTAAATATCAAGTGTAACAATTTTAAATAAAATTTGACGTTTTTAAAAAAATAAATCCCTGAAATTGCCAGTTGCAAAAAATATGAAATATAAAAATAAGTTAATAATTACAAGCATAATGTGACTGTAAAGCAGGTAGTTCTTTTATTAGTAGTAAGATCTAATTTTCAAATTTTTTCAATACTTTTTCACCCGAGATCATTTTTATAATTAAAGAATGTGATAAAATTTTACCATTCCTTTTATTTTTTAAACTGAAGTTTGAAATCATATAAGCATACTTAATTAAGATTTTTTTTAAATTCTATAAATTGTTTTACATTTTATAATGGATTATGACATTTTCTTAAAACTTTGAAATTATATAATCAAATGTGCACAAAAACAATTTGCATATTACAAGGTGAGAAATAGGTTTAACGTTCTGCAGGGTTTTTTTTAGTTACCCTAAAAATATTAAAATTTCCAGTTTACAGTGCTTTACTTGCCACCATATTGGTGAATATATTCCAGGAGAACACAATATTGAAGTTACTTCAAATTCTCAGTACAATAAATCACTTTAAAAAAACACATATACATTTAGATCTTTAGAAGAAATCAACTTAGAAGAATTGATCTACATTTCAGCAGCTGGGTACTTATACGGAAAATCATACAAAGTGTGTCCATATAATCTGATTTTGAGTACTCAGTGTGGTACTCAAAAAAACTGGCTGTTTTTCTTAAAATTTACATTATTAAAAAAAATAAGCTTCTTATTTGGTGAAAATAAAATTACAAGACATCAGCATGATCTTTCCTAAAACTGTAAATTAAAAAAAATATGTATGTGTTTGTAGTTACAATACTGTGCACAGTCTAAAAGAATAGACCTCTAACAGTAATCGTAAAGCAAGAATGTTAAAAAAATAATTAACAGACCAAATGATGTGCACGAAAGTTAAAAATAAATCGTTTAGAAGAGAGATACAATGAAATGCAACCGTAAAAAATTAATATGGAATTCTTAAGCCTTGAAAAAACAGGTAGTCAGAGCCAGACAAACAGTGGAAACGTATCAAAGAAAAAAGAATTTGAGAATTATGTTACAAAAGAACAATTATTCAGATCAAATGTAGAATATATGTGACACAAGTTTTTGCAATGGATGTCAAGCTATATTCAGTATTTTTGTCATTCCTTACCTATTCAATATGGTAATGAATGTATTTGTATTATTTAGGGCATGAGGAGTACTCTATCGTGAAGTATTCTGTGTGAACATAAACAGTAGATACTGTGATATTTAACGTTAATTTAAAAAACGAGAAAAATTCAATAAATGAAGGTTCTAGAAGTGACTTGAAAAATAGCAGGTAAAAAAGGCAAAACAAATTATATGACATTTATTTCATAATTCTGTAGTATAAAAGTTTACCAGAATTTATTGTTTAATTATATTTTGCATTAAAATAGTATACTGTAAATTTGTGTTTAGACGTAGCAGGGGTTGAGTGTTCTCTTGGTTTTCTTTTAGAGACTTAGCAGGTTTTAACTTATTTAGAATTAAATCTTAAGAATTTACAATGTTTTTTTCTGAGTCTTTATTGCCGAGAACATAATAAAGTAATATTGTATAAGTAGCTACAGTTTCATACTCTAAAGTAATAAATTGTAAAGTCCTCACCAGTTATTCATCAGTCAACAACACAAGTACTATCAAATAATTTGAAATCTGTAGTTACAGTAACTGAGTTAAAGCTTACTACTTTACAAGACATAGTAGGTTTATTATAATATTTGTTATATCCTGTAAAATTATCTTTCCCTTTTTTTGTATTTTAATGAATTAATTGCCAGTGCAATTATCAATTTATTATGTTCTTCCACAACAGGATAGATCATCCATTAAATGTGAGTGACTGAATAGTAAAAACACTAGTTGAAATAGCTAAAAAACAGAAAATTCTGTACAAAATGAAATAAAAGGAACAGAAAACATTGAAAATTTAGATATAAGTAAAATGCCTATTTATATTGCTGTGGTTAGGTAAAATTTTCTAGATATTTCAGCTAGCATGACAGACCCAAATAAGAGTGTGGCAGATGATTAACTGAATCAAATGATAATCTTAACCCAGCTACTGCTTATTTAGCTTATGTCACTGTTACTAATAACGATTGTAAAAAAAGACTGACTTAAACGATCCTGAATTGACCAACAAATACAATATAAAAATCTATGAAGATTTAAATATTTATACATCTGTCTTTGATCATACTTATGCAAAAAATAATGCCACTTTCTCTGATAATAAGTTTAAAAATATGGATCGCTTTGAGATACCAATTACAAACCAGTTAGAAGAAAATATAGAAATTGAAAATTTAGCCTCAAATATCCAAAAAGTTCAAGATCAGCCACTTATAAATAATATTGAAAAGTTAGACCTTGAAGATGGTTCGGAAACGCTGGAAGAATCGCAGAATTCTGTCCTAAGTAATTATTCATATAAACCATGGTCTTGGAAAAGAAATATACATAAAAGTAGTAGAGAGAAAGGTTTAAAAAAAAATAATATTTCAAGAAAATGGGAGTACAGTCAAGAAAAATAACCAAGAAAACTAAAACAATCTTGCAACTGTAAATTGAGTTTAGGAAATAGAAAACTGAAGTGTAGAAGTATTGGAGAACGATAGAAAAATAATTTTCAAACAATTTTGGAAAAATCTTGACTGGATTGGAAAGAAAATGTATGCTACCACTTTAGTAGATGTATACCTGACAAAAGATAAGAAAAATAAACTGAAGTTTCTTGAAGAACATACAGCTACAATTTTCACTTAGAGCTGAACAGAGTGAGAATAAGAGTTTGTAAGACTATGTTTTTAAACAATTTAGGGTTGGGAAGATGGTCAGTCTCATCATGAATTCAAAATAACAAAAATTTACTCACAAACCAGGAGGTTTCTGAAGTGACTCAGATGATCAGGTTGATGAACCCCCTTATTGTCTGAAAAATCTAAAAAAAGTTGTCGTGTGTCAGATAAGAAACTTATAGAACAAAAAAATCATCAAGAATAATTTTTGAAAGACTTGCTCAAAATGGAATCCAATTATTGCCATCATGATATTGAACTATATGTTGAAACAGTTTGGAACTCAAAGATGAAATTGTTCAAATATTATAAAGAAGTGTGCCAATCACAAGAACGAACACCTTTGATATTCAAGATGATTGGACAAATGTTGATAAAGCTTAGATTTAACTGTAACTACCAAGAAAGGATCAGTCTGATCTGTGTACACTAGTTATAAATTAGGAAACACAACTGAAGAGGATTATAAAAACCACATAAAAAAATAAAAGTATGCTATTAAAGAGAAAGAATAAGATAATTTGAGTGGTGATGGGGTTCATGTGTTACAATGATTAAATAAAATACAATGGATTTAAAAAAAAAGTGCTTTTGGCACCAAACCTTAATGTTTCAGTTCTTTATTACAAACTGAAACTGTATGTGAAAAATTTTACATTTTATAATAATAAAGCTAGGTTATTGCTACTTATGGCACAAATCAGAAGGTTGTATCACCTCCCAAGAATTTTCTTCTGTTATTTGCAATTTTATTTCCCAAAAGATTGGTGTAAAATCAGGTGAAACAATCATCTTATTTAGTGGTGGTTGTGTCTATCAGAATAGGAATTCAACATTATCTAATGCTTTGTTTCATCCGAGTCAAAAGCTGAACATTGTAATTATTCAAAAATTTCTTCATACTAAGATGAAATGTGACAGTATGCAGTCATATATTGAGAAAATATTAGAGAACAGAGATATCTACATACCAGCACAGTATATTAATATCTGCAAAACTGCCAGAGTTGATGGTAATTCTTACCATGTCTTTTATTTAGACCATAGGTTCTTCTACTAAGGAACAAATTATGTATCATCTATTAGGCCAGAACGCAGCACAGGTGATCCAAACATAACTGTTATTGGATCTATTAACTACAGTTCGGATTGAATTTTTAAAAATTAAATACAATGATGAGTGGAAACCTTTTCCTAGGCATTTCAACAAATTTTGGATGAAAATTCAACGTTTTTGAAAGCGTTATACTCACAGACTAGAAAAATTACAATAAAAAACTACAACCAGCTTCGCAACAGCTTAAAACATTCATTCCAACTGATTACTATTAATTCTATGACAGCTTAAATCATGAGTTATAATTATTCAAGGAGTTCAAATTCTCATGTTTTGCAAGTTCAGCTATCTCTAATTTTAATATTTTTTTCCATTATTCTTTTCTTTAATTGTTATAATTTTTCTATTTTGTTTAACTTAAGTTTTTGATCTGTGTTTGTTACGTTAAGTTCAGTATGTATAGTGAAGTTAAGAAAAAATGATTATAAAGTTTCCTAGCATTCAATTTTCTCTTTATGCAACTTGTAATTTTTAATAATAAACAAATTTAATGATCTTTTACTGATTAAATTCCCTTCTTATAATGCATTATAAAAAAACTGCTATGTCTGCTGTAGGTGCCATTGCAAAATCTGCTAAGTCTTATTTACAAATAAAAAAATGGTTACTATTAAATTTGAAAAGTTATGAAAATAATAATTAAAATAACCTTTAACTCTCCTGGAAAATTTTTGTGAAAAGACTTAGCAGGTTTTGACTGCCAGCCAGCAAAATAAACATATGAAAATTTTATAGACAGTAAAAATCATAACCTCAAAAAATAACAGATGTTAATCTCAGTACAAACAAATAGGATGTTATTAAAGAGGTCTAAAATAACTTAATTTACAAGATTTTCTTAATGCGTCACTCATTTTCAGAATAAGTTTTTACAGATGTTTCTACTTTTTTAGACATAATATAGATATACGATAGATTGCAAATGAATATGCCAATGCTTGCTTATGCTTACATATAATATATATCTCCTTATAAATTAATGTCTACTATTTTTAATATTGCAGGCAAAAAAGGTTTTTTATTGATTTCAATGTTTGCTTTGAAGTAAAAATATCTTCTAAGAAAATAGTTATTAGAAAATGTTTTATATGTTAAAATATGCTTAAGTGATACGGCTTCATTAATTACTAGTATAATAGAAAATGTATTAATTTGTTGGTCAATCATAAAACATAAAAGTAAACAGAACGTTGCCTGCACATTCTTTATACACATATAAATATACTAACTAAATACAATAGATGATTGATTACCTTTTAAAAAGAATAATGTGTTGGATGTGATTCGTTGTTAAATTATTACTACAAAACGTTTAACAAACAAAAATGATCAAACACACGTACGACTAACTACCGTATGACGAACTGCGAGCAATCGGATGATTCCGAACGCATTTGGTTCTTTCCGCTGCCCTATGTAATGCTGTTTGTTATTCCCGAACGCCGATTAATAGCACGTATACTAACAAACATTTTATTTACCCTCATGCGTAGTAAGCGAACGTTGATTTAAAATAACGAGGTGCTGCACCTCAACTAGTGTTGAAATTTACTTAAACTATCAATTAAAATATTATTTTTTCAGAACGACTACCGGGTAATCAAATGTTTTAATAAAGTTTATTACGAGTTTATAATATTTGATGTCAAAATTAATGCAACATACAATTAAAGTGTTCTTTACCGAACGGTATTGTCTTTACTGTTAAATAAAAACTGCAACTGTCATAAAAAAATCACTTAGTAAGATCACATTAAACATTAATATAACAAGACTGTTCAAATTAAATTTTTTTGTCATATCATATTTATTACCTCTGAATTCAAGAGGCTGATTTGAAATTCAAGTTGTTATTGTTTTTTCTTCTGATTATTTTTTAGCAATCGCCAATCTTATACAAATCTTAGGCAGCACTATACAGGTATTCTAAGCCAATAGTTATCGAATAATGAATGGTCCATCTCTTTTCACGTGTACACGTTTCCCTTTCTTATGATGTCTTACGAATCCTTGCCGTTTTCATTTTAATAAAAGTTGCTACGCTAAGGTAGGGTAGCATCGATGAAGTATACTGAATCAATAGTCATGGAATAATGGCCAGTTTCTTTCCTTTTTTTCTCAGTATTTAGTAAATCCTAAACATAAATAATATTTAATAAAAAAGTAAACATCCCTAAAATCAGTATTTGGACATGCTATGACCAGTAATGGCCAAATTTTTTAAATATTCATTTTTTTAATAGATATTAACTTAATTATTTGGTATTTTTTGCTTGCTTATATATATTATTATAATAAACCTACAGGCTGGTTCAACGAATTGCATTGTTGATGTTCAGTAGCTTCACAGTTATTACTTACAAAGCAACAGACATGTCCTCGACCAACATTTATAAAGCAGTGACCAGTTCCTTTCCCTAATCAGAGGCATACATAATTAAATAATTATTTACATATTAACCAAATAAGAGCCCATAATAAAAACTACATTAATTTCACCAAGTTTTGATTTACAGTTATTAGAACGCCATCGGCGTTGGACGTAAAATAAAATAATATATTAATATGAATTCGTTACTTAATAAAATAAGAAAATTTTGTGTTTTAATACAAATACAATAAATAAATTTACTATCTTTAATTACTAACTATTTCATTACTATTTAATTTTTCTTAAAGATGATTTGGTTGAACAGTGTTTGGGATGATTTCACCAACCAATACATATTTATCCACCTAAGCTTCTTTATCAAAATGCAATACGTGAAAAAAGTATTTCGAATATATTTACTTGTAAATTTTTTAAAAATATTATATGTACTGATGTATTGGCTGTTATAATCATCAGACTTAATCTCCTCTGGACTAATTCCTATTGGGTTTAATTATTTTTTACCAAACAAGACTACCAGATACAGCCGGTTTAGAAATACAAAAATTCAGGAATCAATTCAGAATATAATCAGGTAATAGATGAAAAACGCACAGTATTAGAAGATCAACAAAAAGTGTTTATGGACCGATCATTACCATACGAATAATAAAATGAAAAAGTATAATGTGTATTCTGTTTGTCATAAACGCTTAACTCTAACGTTAGTACCGCTAATTAACTTAATTTAAAAATAGTTTTTTAGACTTATGTGGGAAGATTAAAAAATGAATTTATGTCATGGAAAAAACAAGTTGCATAACGACAAATACATAAAAATACATCTCAAGTACCGAAGAGGTTGTTAATTTATTATGTTTTCATACCTACATATACGCTCGTATTTGAAATATAAAAAATTAACGGAAATGTTAAACTAATATTATAAAACTTATCTTAATTGCTGCCATTTAAATAAGAAATATTAATAACAAAATCTTTTCTTTACCGCGCTTCATTTACGCCATTAGTTTGTTTAATCACTACAGTGTGAATCTTCATGGTATGCATGACTGGGTTCAGTTCGCAAAAAATTGAGCAACAGCCGTAATTTTATAGCTTATGTTTATTACTGTATACTAGCTGAGTGTTGTCAAAACGTACGAAACAAATTATAATAAGAACAAGAAAGAACAATGTAAACTAAAGAAAAAACGTTTATTATAAATACGGTCATTAATAAAGCAAATATTTATAACTTAGAACTATTTGCTAGAATTAAATTTTAACGTAAATTTTAAAAAAAATATTATGATAAAATATTTGTTTAAAATGGTAATATATATTATTACAGGTATTTTAATAAAAACATTTATAGAATTAGGAGAATTAGAAATCTTTGAACCGAGAAAAACTTAAAAGAGGCCGGTAATATGAATAACTTTCCGAGCTACGTGATCAAGAAGTTGTGCGATTCATTTTTGAAAGAAAGATAGAAACAAATTCTTATGTTTTTTCAATTCAATCATTTTAAGTTCTATTTGTATCTCTATGATAAAAAAAAATCCTGTGAAAATTTGGGTATTTATCCATCAGGGGGCTTTTTTAATGACTAAAATATTCACTAAAATTTATTTTAAATAAATGTAAATTAAAATTTAGGAAACATTTATTTCGATTTTCTTTTTAATTTGGTAGTACCTCTATCAAGGGACTGGTATTGAGATATTTTAGTGACTTTGTTTAACTAAATATGTTTTAGCTTAAATATGTTATAGTCCAAAATTGTTAAAAATAAATTTACTAAAAGAATTGTTTAAAACTGTTTAAAAAATTCTATGATACAATCATAATTATTAATAAACAAAGTTGTAATTTTCTAGGAAGGGATCAAAACATTTTTATCTAATCTTATTTTTTAAAGAAATACTAATAAAGAATTAGATGCTATCAAAAAATTAAGATTTTTACATTTTAAAGGCAATGGATAACATGAGAGATGGATTTAAATTTAAAATAAATCTTTTAAGGATTCAATTTTTTTTTATATAACACAGGCCATTGGAGTGGGATGAGCAAAATACATTTATCGTTATTTGAAGGTCTATTTATGTAAAAAAGAAAAAATTATAAATTAATTTTATGGAGAATGTGAGTGAATATTAAAAAAAAATATTTTTAGTAATTTGTGATCTTGATAAAAAAAATCTGATGTGGACACCACATAACTTCTTTGTACACCTATTAAATTACATACACACATTTTTTTAAAGTGAAAAGTGTATAAAGTTTTATTTTATTAATAACTTCTGATATTTTTTTCATTTTTTTACCTTTCCCTTTTCCCTTTCTCCATTCTCTTTTCCTCTCTTACCCTTATCCATTTTCTCTTTTCCCGTTTTAACTTTTACCAATTTCCTTCCCCCATTCCCCATTTCTATTTTCCCCTTTTCCCCCTCCTTTCCCTTTTCTTTTTTCTTTTTTCTCCTTTCCAGTTGATTTTCCCCGTTTTCCCTTTTATCTTTTAGATTTTCCCTTTTCAGATTTTTCCTTTCTCCCTTTTCCCCGGGCGTAAATCGGTCCAGTAGTTTTTTAGTCTATAGAAGACACACATTGCTGAAATACTGAAATGGGATCATAAAATATTTAGTATATATTTAAATTTAAAAAAAAAAGTTAAAAAAAAAGGAGATGAAGTCTGATTCGAACCGATGTGCCTTTCCCTTCTAAGATCCAAGTATTTCATTAATTATAATTACATTTGGCTGTAACTCTTGAACCAATGAAAATAAGTACCACTTATGATATATCGTTGAAAAGCTCTCAAAGAGAGCTTATTACTTCATTTAAGAAAAAGTCCAAAATCCAATTTTATTTTTGACTTTGGGCTTTTTTGGACACTTGGTTCAGGCGATTGCAATCAAACGGAGAGGTGCACAATTAGATGTTACAACAGTCCTAAATCCAAAAAATGAACATTCTACGGCTAATCGTTTTTGACTTATGCGAAATTCACTCATACGTACGAACATACATACATACGTCACGTCGAAACTAGTCAAAATGGATTCAGGGATGGTCAAAATGGACATTTCCATTGAAATCTGAAAACCGAAATTTTTCGCGATCACAATACTTTTCTTTTACTTCGTACAAGGAGGTAAAAAACCATTAACTTTTGTAAAGGTGTTTTGCTAAAGTTCTCCAGTAAAGATTTAAAATTTTATTTCAGCCAAAACACTCCACCCCTTTTTCCCATTTTTACAAAAATTTCATACATTCTTTCCTCCAAAGGTGGTATCTGTCTACCAAGTTTGAAGAAAATCGGTCAACGGGGTCCAGAATTGCAAGACAAAATACAGGCCAACATATATACATAAATAGACCTAAACGTCCGTCTGATAAAAGTAGATTTTTTGAACTTGGGAACATTGGAATAAAATAATTTCTTTCGCAGATTATTACAATTTATCTAATTCTATTTTTTGTTATTTTAATCTTGTTTAATGTATTCTTATGGCACAAAAATTACAAAAAATAAATAAACTTTTTTTTTGACCGATCTATATACTTTCTCGTTATAGCTATAGTAGCACATATCGCTGTAGCCGGGAAAGTCGGAAAGTTATGAAACACCGAAAAAGGTTTTCTAAAAACTAAAACGATGGAAAATTTTTTAAATAAATTATTTAACTATACTTACCTTGAGAAGGACAGAGTTTTTGAGCTGTATATTTGTTTATAAATCCAGAACAGTTGTATTATTTTCATGAGCACGAGTTATCAAATGCTTTTATATGAGTCAGGCTTTTGAAATCATGTGAATCATATTTACACTACTGATATCATGATAAGGTGATATGAGTTTCTATTTTCTCTCCACTTATACCTCATGTTGTTTAAAAGTGATGAGTTGCAGTGTCAAATACTCGTAAAAGTGTTGTGTGTATATATATATATATATTTTTTTTAAATTTAAATTAAGTCATGAAAAATTATATAAAATACTTAATTGGAAAACAGTACTAAGTGTAAATAAAATAAAGAACCGATGTTAAAAAACGAAAAAAATCAATTTGTAAATAATACTTAATAACTTTCATGAATATGCTAAATTATTTTCGTACACCCACAACCTAAAAGTAAAAAACAGTACATATCCGTTTAGAAAAAAATATTCCTATGTGAAAGCAGTACAGATCAAAGAATTCTGCCATCAATACTTTTCTTTTATTTCACAACAAAAATAACGCATTTAAATAGATGAATTGACATAGTCCAGAGATTGACTGTTTCTTTGTAGCCTGTTTTACTCTACGTTTTTAATAGTCCAAACATTTCAAATTTTATACCTGGAAATATTCTTAACCAAAATACGCTACAATAGAACCACATCTGAAATAAAATTTACAAAAGCTCAAAAATTGAGCAAATATATTAATAACTTTTAAGTATTTTAAATAACGAATGTTAAACCTTTACATGCAAGTACAGACTTACTTTTCTGTGTTTTAATGGGCACAAACATAAAGGTTAAAACCTGACATGAGTCACATATCATACCTAAAAATTAATTTTCTTAATCAAGAGTAACAAATAAACGATGCCAGGTACACTACAGAAATTGGAAGTGAAATGGTCTCCCCTTCTTTAATGAGTTGAATAAGCTTCAACCGAAATGCAAGTAATTTTCAATAATACTTTCTCTCTGCTCACAACAGGGATTGGATATAGTCATATTTAGTAACAAGTGCTTCTCAAGCTTCAAAGACATATAAAACTTTGGATGGAGAATGTAAGGGTACGCGCACATGGAAGCCGGATTCAGATTTCGAAAATCGGCGCTGACAATAACCGCCGTCAAGAAGATAATTGGCTCAGATGGATTCACTTAGAAGAAGCAGATTTTAAGCGCCAAATCTGCTTCATTTCACCACATATTGTTCATTTCCAGTCATGGAGTCAAGTGAAGAAGATGCTATCATTTTACTTTGTGCAACAGATAGTATATCTTTGAAGCAGAAAAATATAACACTGTTTTTTAAACAGTGTTCATGATATTTATAAGGTTAGACATCGTTACGGCGAATAGCATCATCTGTTTCCTCAAATAAAGATTGATCGCGACAGGTTTTTTGATCACTTCAGAATGGAAATTGATACATTCAACTATATTTTTTAAAAAATTGAAGAGCGTTTATTAAAGGACTGGTGTAACTTTCATAACCAAAAAATACTTGCCGAAGAACGACTTATGGTAACCTTAAGGTAAGTTCAAAATTCTCTTATTATTATACTCTAATTGTAATATTTTATTGAAGCGTACTAACTGAACTTTTCTTCTGATTGGATATGGTTTTTTTTTTGTTACTTTTTGTAATTATTGTGATAAATTATTTATTACCAGAATAATTGATTCAAAACAATGAAATGGTTTTATTAGTTATGTTTTTCTCTGAATAAATTTTTTTCAAAATTCGTTTATTAGATAATGCGATTAACAAATAAAAAAACTACTAGCAAAAATTTCAAAACTACGTATGAAAAATAACAATGAAAAAAAATAATTAAAAGTAGAAATCGTAATAAAAAATCAATTAATATTCAAAATAATTAAATGTATAATAAAAAATATGATTTTTATTGGTTACTGTTGCCCAGTTATTGGACACTACTTACTACTGATGTAAAATACCCATAATTTTTATGAGAACCAGCTGCAGGTGGAGACGTAGATTGCTCTAAAAATGATCATGAACTGTAATAAGAAATTCCTGTATGGGTTGCCAATGAAGTTGGAGAGTTGATACTCGTACGTAGTATCTGGATAAAGAAACTCATCAACGAATTGTTGAATCCTGTTCCTGAAACGCAATTTCATTTTGTCAGGTACTTTGGTGACGTTTGGCAGCAGTCTCTTGAAAAGTAAGAGATCATCATTTTCTTTTCGACGTATTTCAAGAATTTATTCCATACATTCTACTTTTTTCTTTTCCATGTCTATTATAGCTTCATTGTATTTCATATTTTCGCGAGTCCTCTTTTTCCTTTTTTGTGAAATACCTAATCCATATCGGTCTTCAGTGCATCCCGGTTCATCGCTTACAGGCTTCTCACCTTCGTTGCATGGTACAAAATTTCCTTCCGTATTTTCGTCTATTTCTGATTCACTGAAGGTGCTTCAGCAGAATACTCCCCACTTCTTGAAGTTGACAGGTTTCTAGAAGAAGCTCCTGGTCTTACGATGTCATTTAGAAAGTACAATGACTTGAAATGCGGCCAATTTTGCTCATAGGTTATTGCTTCTGGATCGCCGGAATGAATAGGCTTTATTTTTCCAAATTCAACAGAAAATTGATCCCTCAGATTCTTCCATTTTTTCCTTAAAGGAGTTTCTGAAATCAAAAGAGAACCCCAGATTTAAGTATAGTTTATGATTTGAGTGGCCCAACAATATAATACTGTACCACTAAAATAAAAGATTACATGGACCTACAATAAGAACGAAATAAAGTATTACAGGAAAATGTTTCATATTTTGAATTTTTTAACATCTACAATTTAAAAATTAAAAAAAAAAATTATGTACAATTCGAACCACACTTGTTTCAGTTACCTTTCAACTGGAATATCATTCCGTTCTTTGGCCTTCTGTTTTTGAATGGGAGATAACACCATCGGCAAGATAATCATGTACAAGTTTTATGGGAAGAGTTACAATCTCTTCATACGTCTTAGCTAACTACAGAAATTTAAAAAAGGAATGCAGCGGATTTTGAAACCATGGAATTTTCCCCATGTTTTTGGCCCTATGTAAGATGGAAAACATGTCCGCATAGTATGCCCCAGTGATTCCGAATCAATGTATTTAAAATTACAAGAATTTCTTTTCTGTTGTTCTCCAAGCGTTAGTGGATGCAAATTACAAGTTCACTACACTTAGTGTTTGGCGGTTATGGTAAACACAGCGACAGCGACAGCGTACATTTATTGTTCAGAATTATTCAATTTCATTTAAGAAAAAATTACTGTTTTTCCCGAACCAGGCTTCCACCCCAATACTAATACAAAAGCCCCGTACGTTATTATAGCAGATGAGGCCTACCCTTTGCTTTCTTATTTAATGAAGCCCTACAAAAGAAAAACCGTAAACAACAAACAGAGTAATTTCAATAGTCGATTGTCAAGAGCAATAAAAACTGTAGAGGAGCGCTCTACAGTTTATGCGGTCTACAATAAAGCGCTCTAGCCGGCGTCGGCATATGCCGCCACTGTGAGTGCTCTCGTTTAAATATGTTGGTCATTCCGAAAGCCGACCGGCGCCGTTGTTTGAATCTGACTACCGGCTTGTACTCTGCGCGTATACTAAAACAATACTCCTTTCTGTAGGACACAATGCATACACACCTTTCAGTAAGTGAAACATATTTGTTTAAAACGTACAAAATAGGAATAGAATGTATTTGCTGAAGCACCTCAAATTACACTTCTTTTTTTTTTTAATTTCTCCTATTTGCCCCGGTCAAATTTAAACAGGTCTACTATTCTTGCATATAATCTAAAAACAAGAAGTTGATACAAAATGAAGCCGGGAAAATTTGAGCGTAGATTAATAGAAGTAATTTCTTTTTTTTATTTTATTTTTTAATGTGGTTCCAAATTATTCAGCTTTTCATGCTGATTTGGATTATTTAAAATCTTTTATACAGTAGCTGATTCTTATTACAAATATTGTTATTACGTAGCTTATGGTTTATTAATTTTTTATAAAATATTTATTTATAATGATCACAATCACAACAGACTTTTGTGAAAGTAAAGAATTAATCCGGGAGCTTATTAACGATTTCCTTGAAATGTTCAACAAAGGAAAGAAAACAATAAATTTTATCATCGAACTCCAAGTGTGTGTGTGTTGGGTGTGTGTGTGTGTGTGTATGTGTGTTTTCAACATATTTAAACAAAACATAATTTTAATTTTTTCGAGTAAATAATTTCATAAACTTAATTTGAGTAGATTATACTTCAAGTTTCATTCTTTTATTGCATAGTGTATACTTTTACAATTATTATTATGTTATTTTAACATTCACTTTTTTATCGTACGAAATGTACAGTTTTAATTTTTATTGGTAGTAATCGAATATTCTTCAAAAAACTCGAAATATTTTTGAATAAAAATATTTCGAGTACAAAATTAAAATAAATTACTTAATACGTAATTGTAAATTTTAAAACTTCCTAGAGATTTCAGTATTAAATGTAAAATTTCGTAACTAATTTGCATATGTTAATTGTGTCATCTGGACAAAAATGTGAAGGTTATATGCTTCTGTTTCGTTATAAACTATTCCTAAGATTCTTATCTGCCTGTGTTTAACTAGGAGGAGTTTAGATTTACGAGCACGACTGGAAGAAGACTAGCTTTAAAACAGCTACATTAAACAATTTAGTTGGTAAAATCTACTATATGTATCTTTTGTTCAATGTTATATTTACTGTGTTCTGTGATAACCGGCAATTTTCCAGAAAAAATACCGTTTATAGTTATGTACTTCTTTACCTGAAAAATTCTTAAGAACATATTTTGATCCAGATAAATATAATACATATCTTGCTTGATCATTCTTCATTTTTGAATATTTTTTGAGGTTATTGGATTATTTCTCGAGATTATTTGAATAAAGAGGGCGTGTTCTCTTTAATGGGCAAACCCCTGGATTGTGAACCTTGAATGAAATGTAATATCTGGCATTCTTTCAAACTAATATTCTATTTGCGCTATTGCTACATTTTTAGATGAAATCAACTAAAGACCTTAATACCTTTACAAATATAACTAGTTTGATAGATATACATGAAAATATGACGGTAATCTGTAGATGCAGTATTAGTATAAGTAAAAATTTGGGTTAGTATTGATTTGATTTTCTTTGATCACTGTATTTTTGTAAGCATTAAGTACTTCTCACTTCTAGTAGTAATGCTGGTATTTTTGAAAGAAAATTAATAATAATTAATTAATATTAATTTTGATTAATTTTTGAATAATTAATTTTCTGTATTTCTATTTTTATTCTAGCCGGCCAGCTCACTAAAGATAAGTTAAAAAATTGCAGGCTATTAAAATAGAGTCCTTGATTCGATTCTATTTGGGGATAGAAATTTTCACGGTTCGTATAAAAGGTCTGTGCATTACGATATGATGAAGAGTAATTTAATGAAAGTTATAAAGAGAGTTTACTGATTAAATAATGTATCTTCTCCAGAACTTCCTTCTGATTTAACTCTCAAAAGTTGATTAAAATGGAAGGGTGTTAACGCTGAATTACAGATACGAAAAAGAGTATAGGAAAACTGATAATTATTTGGAAGGGTTGAGAAAAGAGTCCCCGAGTAGAAGGAACAGCAGAGGATAAAGTAAATAAAGGGAAAAAGTTCAGGATATAATATAATGAAAATATTGTACTAAAAGAGAATTAAACACCTGAATCAAAAATGTTTAAATTTAATTCGAAAAGACCCGGATTAAGTTTTGAATGATTATTAGGCGTATTTTTCAAAACATTAGCCTTCTACCTATATATTTTAATAAACTTACTTAACAATTTACTAAAAATTTAATACTGTATATTAATAAAACCACCAAATAATGCTTAAACGAGATAATATATTTAATTAAAATATATTGTAATTGTTGTGAAATAATATTACATATCGAAAAAGTTTTCTTTGTTTTCGCAATATGTTATCGATACTTATTTATTACTTACAATTCATTAGAGTTAACTTTTTAATGGCAGAAAAAGTCATACGACAGGAAAACTAAATAAAAATAATGAAATAATTTTTTTTTTTTTAATTAACGAAAAGGAACTGATGAAGATGAATAAGATAAATAAATTTTCATTCAAAATTAGTCATCAATAAAGTGAACGGTAAACATCCATAACTGTAGCTGTGGAATAATGATTATGTAGGCGATCCGGTTTCTTGTCACTTAGGTTGCAATCACCTATGATTGGTCATTAGTTGAAGGCCTTATCCATACAAAGAAAGAGTATTCCTGTAATTATTAATCCTATATTTGTTTTCTGTTAAATCTGTATAATAAGATAAGTGAATCTGTCTATAAAATAGAGAGGTCATTTTCTACACATTCACTCTGAATTTTAATTTCAGTTGAAGAAATATTCTTACTTAATCTTTGCCCCCCCCCCCCAACATTATTCATTGTAAATGTAGACAAATTATCGTTTTCCAGTAAAATAAATTAATTATTACTGAATATATATTAATTACATACTTATAACAATATTGTTCATAGACTAGTGGTTTCCTATTGACTCATGCCCACTGACCCAAAGTAGTTTCCCACTGACCCGAAAACCCATGGCTCCAAAAAGTAGATTCAAAATAAGAAAATTAAAACTTACATTCTGAACGTATTTTAAAAGTTTTGACATCATGTGCATTGGTAATAGATGAGAGTAAATTGAGATAAGGTTAATTTAGTTTTAACAATATAATTTCGTCACATGAACATTGTTGAACAATAGTTTAGATATCTATTTTCGAGTTCCTTACTGTCTAACCTCTCTTCTACCTCTCCGCCACTGGTGACACTCCTGTAAAAGCTCATTAACTTGTAAGACACAGGGTAAGCCTAAGGGGCTTCACCATAGAAATCGATTCTAAAAACGCCTCCTAGTGTCAGTAAACCGCTGATCTAGACAAAGTATATTTTTCCTACAGCCTTGGTAAAACATTTAATAGAATATTAAATATCTACTTCTTTTCATTGCAATCTCTTACACAAACTTTAAACCTAAGATACGAGTAGTAATCAATATCACTATAAACTCAGAAGAGTTATAAACTTCTTAATATATATATATTAAATAACATGAAATCCAAAAATATCGTAAAAATGAACATATGATATATTGCAAAGATAATCATATTTATTTGTTTCATTTTAAATTATTATAGCAATTTTATTTTTTTTAAATTTATAAAAAAGTGTTTTCATTAACCAAATGGCTTCATTTCTGTTCTGCATTATTTATTTATGAATATTAAAATTTCATTATTGTTTGTTAATTTGCTACCAATAAATCTGTTCCTTTCAGAGTTTTTTAAATGTTTACTTACAAAGCAAAAGTAACAGCTAGAAAACAATTTATAAAAATCAAAATTTATAACCAGAAGCACATTTATATAGATATACATGTATTCCATATAATAATTAAAAAAGTTTTCTGATAATAGTTTTGTCTATTGAAGTAGACGATAATTATGCGCAGGTCGCTAAAGGTGAACGGCATCAAGTCACCAAACCACCCGTTCTACACTAGTTAGGTTATGAATACAGTATATTTGGATATTTATTTACGTTTTATTTTCTAAATATAAATTCTGTGTGGTTTATTTAACATACCTTATTAATATTGTCTTACTTGCTTTGAATTTAGCTTTACTAGTTGATTAATTGATTAATAATAGTTAATAGTTGATTAATTTACTAAATGATTAATTCAATAATAACAAAAAAAAGAAAAAATATCAGAAGTTATTAATGAAATAAAATGTTATGTACTTTCTTTTTTTTGTTATTTATGTGATACGAAATGCTAAAAAAAAGAAGATACAAGGAAATAAGACAAAAAATTTATTTAATATAATAATTTACTAACATCAATTTATAATCAGTAAAATAAGCCCAGAGGCAACATATCAGCAGAATATTTACGCAGCCGCGCGTGCGTACACACACATTGTTTTATTGTACTATTTTTATAATTATAAACAAAGCCGCAAATTTCCTTTGCGGCTTTGTTTATGATTTTGGCAGTTTATTTTTCTATCATTTAATCGATTGCTTTAGTACGTGTAAATCTATTTATTTATTTATTTTTTTTTTGTATTAGAAGTTAGGATACGATTTACGTATACTTTAATAACTTTTATGAAGCAATATATATATATCACTACGTTATTTCTCTAAATTATTTGTTGAACTGCTTTTTCAACTTCTGAGTATTTATATTTTGTATTTTTTTAACAATTTAGTTTATTTATTAATTCAATTATTTAATGTTCCGTCAATGTGTTTATATTTGTGCATTTGTATATATGTTACGTGTCAAAACCGTATAAGTTGACGATGACCTGGCATACGTTTCATGTCATTCCCAAAACTGGTATTGCCATCTATAAGAATAAGAAGTATGTCATGTTAAGCTTAATACTGAAAATGATAAGTGAAGTAGTTCCCCGTTCCTTCTACACTGAGCCAAACGTAAGATTACCTATCAGCATATCAAGCCTGCGAATGCAGACAATATTCGGGAAGACAAAGGGAACCGATGTTCTGTTCACTATAGGTAGTGACTTTACATTAAAAATCGTTACCATCCATATAAATAAATTCTGCTTAATTCTTCTTACACCGTAGCTCTTTTACACGTGGCAAAGCCATAAGAAAGATTATCACAGATAATGTAAATAACGGATTTATGTAACAAAACAATTCATTATATACACGGCTTCAGTTCACAATTCAGCGTGGAATTACACTTGCGTTATACTTTACATAAACTCTATTTTTTGATTCTAATAACTTACTGATTTTCGAAGAAGCAGAAAAACTATACGTCTTTTCCGTATAACCTTGAAAAATATAATCCTTATTTTTTCCATTTATATTTTTTTCTTTAATAGAATTTACTTTTACATTAATAAGATACAACGATGTTTAAATAAATTCTTGAAAACTAATCATTCAAAATCACAAAAGTAGAAAACATAGAAGTTCTTGCTGGTATCAAAGACTTATTTCGTTCTTAATTAATTTCCATATTCTGTTTTTACAATAGTCTGGTATTTTAATTAACAGTAATCCTAACAATAAGACTTTTCAATAACGTTACATCAATCCTTTATTTAAATCACGAGTATTATATATTTTTATTTTATTCGTAATTAATTAAACACTATCTTTATAAAATCACAAAAAAATTATTATTCATTTGAAAATATTTTAATCAAATGTATAATTAGGAAAAAAGTAAATCTTATTGATTTATTAAGAAAATAATAATATAAAAGTATTACTGTTCCTAATGACTTTCTATATTTCCCCGTAAATATAGAAAGGTTTATTTATTTTTCAAATAAATTTTATTTGAAAAATAATCTTATTTTTCATCGTTGAAACATTTCAACATTACAAATAAAGCAACTTGAAACTTGCAAAATCATCGGCTATTTGGTTGTGACTCCCGGGAATCAGATGAAGCACCCGAATACCTGTTATTGCACATGACGAGATCCCATCAGAGAACTTATAGAATATCATTATATCATTAATTTCTATGAAATTATAAAATTTCATTTGTAACAACAGAGTTCAGTCATACTCATTATCGTGTAGTTCATAAAAACCAGTTATTTAGACAAACTTAGTGAAAATTACCAAGAATATATATATATATATATATATATATATGTATTATCAACAAACAACAAAAATTAATCCTTAGCAAAGCCAAAACGGATTGCTGGCGATTTGTAGATAGCAATTATACAAGATGTACAAAAATTAATAGCAACTTTTTTTTAAGGCTCAAAATACAATTCAAATATAATAAAATTCCGCAACTGTTGTAAAAAAAGAAGTATCTTTATAATGTGAGATTTTTAGATTATTGAATCTAAAAAATGGATTAATATATGAATGGGTTTGTAAAAATAAATCAATGGTGACCATTCAGAAAATTTAATACAGAAATTGACCATTTTTTTTAAGTCAATTAAATATCTACAATATCTCTGATTTTTTAAATCTCTATAATTGACTTAAAAAAGAGAAATTCCAACAGCAGCTAACTCCTCAATATTCCATTCATTCAGGCCAGCATCCTATAACAACTACCGATTGATTATAATGATAAATACTTTTTTGTAACGTGTGAAAAAATGTCATGCCTGACCGGAACTAAACTCAGAACCTCCGGATGAAATACAAAGTTGGTACACTCCATCACGGAGATCAGCACAGTTAATAAAACGAGCATTTTATGGTTAATAATATTTTTCAATTCATTTAGAACTGATAAAATAGACAACAAATGTTTGAATTTGTTTCTGAAAACTGTGCTTCGTTGAATAAAAACCGATTTTGTTACAATTCTGAATCAAAACTGTTTATTTTATTTTATTTCAAGATGCATGTAAAAGTTTTTATGGACCTCATTTATTCAATCTACAAATATTATTCTCACAAATTTAATTAATAATAATAACTAAATCAATAGAAGTAGATCAAAATACATTAAGATCAATGCGATATTTCGATAACGTATTTTTTTAAAATTATTTAACGAATGATTTGTATTAATTAAACAATCAAATTTCGATGTAAAATAAATAATGAATTATTAGTGAATATTTTACAGATGAACGCTGTTATAACATAATTGCACTCATCAATTTGTTGAATATGAAACGATTACAAACTAATATCCCCGCAATAATAATGATAATAAAACCAAAGACCGCCCGCCCTTGTGTAGTGCCTGTACGTAAAATAATTATTCCAGCATTGTCAAGTGGAAAATAAAACTGGGTCAAGGTAGTACTTATGAGCATCATTTATTCAACACTATATCACGTTCCATTGAAAGAGAAAACAGAGTGAATAACATAACCATTCTTTTTTTTAATTATAGGTTGTAGAATGTAGTCTTTATGAATATAATGAAAGCAATAATTTTATTAAGTTATTACATTATATCATACTTAACACAGTTGTATTACAAAAGTATGTTGAAAGAATGAAAAGTTTTAGAAGAAGTTCAATGAGTTTTATTTATCAATAATGTTATAAGAAATATTATTATGAATAATAAATAATGCGTTCGAATATTTATATTTATGAATCTGTTCAATAAAATGTTTATTTAAGTTAAACTAAAAGTAGATCTCATTCAATGGAACGATTAAGTAAAGGTAATGGCCTCGAAACTTAAATAACTTTTTTACGTTATTATCGATTGAGTAAGAAATTACTTATTTTATTACTGATACAAACTCATAATGTTAAAGTAATTAGATATTTTTTTTTACATTCAAAATAAAACTAAGCACCGCATAAATTTTAAACGGCGTTACTTTATTACAAAACAACTTAAGAATTGGTTTACTATGATGATAATTTATTGTATTCAATGGTTTCGGAACTAACAGCAAAAAATTAATATTACAAAAAAGTTATCTTTATATTTTTGTTTTCAATTGTTTTTAATTTATGTCTGATTAGATTTACGCATCATTATTTATTTAGTTTTTTATGAAAGTAAAATATTTTTCATTATTAACAATTTCTCATTTTTAACGTAAGAAATCATCATTTTCTTCTAGTCTATTGATGAATTATTTTTACTTTTCCCGCTGCAGCGATATATGCTGCAATAGCAACTGAATGGAAAAGTATAATATAGATCGGTCAAAAAAAAAAAAAATCTAAAATTTTTTTTAAGTGTTGTGTCTTAGATAGATTAGTGTGTCTTAGATTAGATAGATTCAGATATTTTAAAAAAATTAAGAAAAAAGTCCAAATTTCCAAGTCCAAAAAATCTATTTTTGTCAGACGAACGTTGCTTGTATGTACGTATGTATTTGGTCTTACAACTTTGGACCCCGTCGACTAATTTTCATCAAACTTGTTAGACAAGTATTACTTTTAAGGAGAAAAAATGTATAAGAGTTTTGCAGAAATTGGAAAAAGGGTTGTGGGTGTTTTGGCCGAAATAAAATCTGAAATATTTACTTGGGTTCTTGTTAGAAAATAATCTTTATTACAATAGTTGAAGATATTTTATCAACTCACAAATGACTAAAAAATTTTTTTAATTATTCACCTCCTTCCCAAAATAAATTATATATATATATATATTTGTTTTTTTGTTTAGCTATATCTTGCTTCAGAAAAATAATTAACGGAGGTTTTTAATCTACATTTTCTACATGAAGAGGGCTTCAAACCATTATAATAAGGTTTTACCCATCTACTCCATTGGTCTGTGGTAACAAAAAATATTTTCTTTAATTTAGAAAAAAATGTAATTTACTCTAAATTTAGATTCACCATGTTTTCCATTGTATTTAAAACGTAAAAAATCGTAACTCTTTGATAGCTTAACTCGTTCTTAATTTTTCTTTAATTTTTTTTTTTTTTTTGAAAAACTAGCCAAAAATGTTCACCTCCCTTCCTAGAAAATTACAACTTTGTTTATTTACAATTACGGGTGTTTCGTTGTTTTTTTAAAAAGGTCTTTTTGTAAATTTAATATCACCACTTAAGGATTATTTTATTAAAATTAATTTTACCTGAATGTTTCCCCTGACTATAGGAGCCACCAAAATGAAAGAAATATTTTTCGGTATTTCAAATTGCTAATTCTCATAACGTAAATTGTTAAACAATAAAGTCATTAAAATAACTTAATACCCCTTCCATGATAGAGAGCTTCCAAATTTAAAAAAATCGAAAACAGTGTTTTTAATTTCTTTAAAATAAACTATGCATATATATATATTTATACTTATATAATATTACAACTTTTGTTTATTGCAAAAATGAAAACTATAAGACCTATATATAATTTATTTAATTATGTATTGTAAAATTAGCAATAGATATTTTTACATAAAAATGTGAAAAAAATCATAATTTTGGAGTTATTGTTTTTCAGGCAAAAGGAATTATTTTATCAAAAAAATATAAATAGAGCTTAAAATTTTTGAAGTGAAAAATTAATTGGCGGATTTTTCACTAATGAACTCCACTTATCCCGTTATTCCTATTATCCATATTTTTATAAAGAACCCCAAACTATCAGCCATAAGAAAGAATAAACAATGTAAGAAAACAATTCAGATAAAATATATCTAAACAAGAATAAAGAAGTAAACCGTAATTTACGATAGAAGTTGAGTTTTAAGAGCAATAAAATATCATATTTAAATATAGCTATTATTGTAAATAAGACATATGTCAATGGTAAAAGTAGAATATTATATCATCTACTATTTGGTTACTTTAGCTTGATGGTGGGCAACAACATTCAACCACTTCCACCAGTACTTTTCCCTGTAAGCCTGGTATTACGGTTACACTTTTCTTGGACGTGACTATTCTATGTTAGGTCACCTACCGTATATCGGTTGTAACGCGTGAAAGAGTAGTAAACATGAAATACTATAATAATCGAATATAAAAAAAATATATACATAATAATTTAAAAACACTTATTCAAATGTATTATTATTCACTTTATTATAAATTCATTTTAATTTATATTATAATGTTTATATTTGGGAAAATAATTACGATTAAGGAATTTCGTTAAAGCATATTAATTAAAAAGATTCTTGCACAGAAATCCTGTACAAAATGAAATAAAAAGTACAAATAATCTAGATGCTTGTTAAATGTAAAAGCCAAAACCTGATATCAATAAACATTATTTTATTCAGGTATTGAAAGAATATTGTAAAAAATATTCCACTAAATTTCCACTAAAAATATTCCCTTAAATAATTTTATAGTTCTCATAAAAAAGGTACTGCCAGGTGTTCGCGGCTCGATCAGGATATTGAGAGATTGACAATTAAAAATTATTATGTAGTTAATGAAAGAATCATTGATTCAAAGATTGAGTCGACTCATCAGAGAAAACAAAGTAAAGATGAGACGGCTCATCCCCGGACTGACGCCGTTGACATGAGAGACGCACCAGCGCCGTTTAAAAAACCAGCCAAATCTGCGATCGTAAAGCTACCAACTAGCGTAAAAATTAAAAATCTTGACTTATCTGACAAAGAGAAACAGATAACTCCGTCGACAAGTCACAAACCTAAAGAAATTGTGACAAGAAAATCCGAGTCTACCGAAATGGAGGTGCAAGTTATTATTGAAAATGCACCAGACGTAGATGATATAAAAACTGCAACAATGGAGCCTCCAAAAGCTCAAAGAACAGCTTTAGCGAGAGCATCTATTTCAGCTGGACCCAGCACTGCAGTAGAGATAGAATCCAGCTCATCAGCCGCCGAAAGTGCATCGCTTGCTAGTTTAGATTCAATTTCAACGATGCTTACAGCACCAATGAAGCTATCATCACCTCATGTAAGCCGGCGAACGTCATTGGCATCAGAAAGAGAAGACGATGCCATGTCCGAGACACTCTTTCATTAGAAGTTGAGGCCGTTCGCAGGAAGGAAAAACGGTGCAAGAAAGGATGGCCGAAAGGAAAGCCTCGGAAGTAACTTTCTGGATTATGAAGTTATAAAAGAATGTTAATATTTTCAACATTTTTTGATTCATGCAAATGTGAAATATTGAACCTTTTTTATTTTTTATTTTTTTGAAGTTGTATGGGGCTAATGACCAAGTAGTCGATGAAAAAAAAAGTAATAATAATAAACTGTGATTACATACAAAAAAGAATTTAAAATAATCACCAGGATTTATTCACAGGCAGATAAATAATGAAAAGCAGAATTCATTTCCATTAACAAAAGATATTAGCATGACCGCTATTCTTAACACTTTTAAGAACTAGTACTACTTCACTTTTAATATGTTCTACTACTTTCCTCTTAATTGGTAGGAATACGTTATTCAGATCCGTTGTACCGGTCTTGTTACAGTATTTTGGAAATTGTACTTGAGTGTCGCTTTTATGCCGCAAAATACCTATACGAAATTAAAATTTCTGTAGAAATCTTTTAATTTTTATTTAAAAATCTATTTAAAATGGTTTTTATGAACTATTTTATTACTATTTATTTTTATTTATATAAGTAAATTATTGTTTTTCAATCAATAGTCTATACGAATATACACGTATAGAGAGAGAGAGTGTTTGATATGCACAACTTCGTATCTTGCTCCATCTTTGGGTTAATTAAACCCAGCTTCGGCTGCCGAGATTCTTCATTCTTACTTCACGTCTTTCATCATCCAGGATGCTATTCTCACTGAAACGTTTCAGGATTTAAGGAACTATAATTTTTAATTAAATAAATGTTATTATTACATATAGGACCCTCAATTTCTTTCTTTTAAATTGAGAAAAAGATAAGTCCCTAAATGGAAATTAGATCTGCATGTAAGGAACTTGTCATCTTGGATCAAAGAATACCAGCATATATTTCATTAAAATTAACCCGTACCTACTCAACTTAACATGAGGTACTAAGCAAAAATAGATAGACTTGAAGGAGTAGTGAATCTAAAACAGAGTGATGTTGCCTATCATAGAGTATCATGTTGAAAGTATAGATATCGCTCAGTTTGGTCAATAACAATATACAATATTTATTTATTGTGTAACAATAATTTATTTGACAACAATTATTATAAAATAAAGAGAGAAGTTACATGACATCAACGGTAACAAATGACACTTAAATTCCTATATCTGTGATTAATAAAATATACTTAAGGGAACGTTTAAAACAGATTATTCGTGATCTTGATGGAGAGGGGTAGCTAGCATAATGTTCTATAAATTGAAATAAAATAATTATATTGCCATTGAAGTAGCTAGGTATCATCAATATAAGGAGTACTTTCGCTTTAAGACCGACTCCCGGTAGTGAAGCAACAGGGTTAGGTCAAGTGAGAGGCATACGGAGCATCTCAGAAGAGCCATCTGCTGAAGCTTAATATAGCAAAAGCAACAAGAGATCGACCCGTAACATCCTAACGACATTCCACCCGATTTGACCTCGTCTCCTCAAGTTAAACTGTATATTTATTTACTAATAAATATACTCATTAGTCTTAACTCACTGATTCCGTTTTTTTATTATAATTGTTATTATATAATAGTAATTGAAATGAATTAACCACTCAAATAAACAGTCATTACATAAAGTTAATAACCCACATTAATTTTATAGTGAGAAATATGGAACTGTTAATAACAATAATAATCATTATGTAACCGAAATTAATATGTATGTGAAATACGAATATGGATAGTAATTCACTAGAGTATACTGAATTATCAATAAAACATCCATTACCATTATTTTTGTATCTATTTTTCATAAAGCCAATCCAAATTTCAAAAAAGTTCAACCGATACTTCAAATAATCATTATAAATTTTCCAACACTGTAATTTCAAAGTAAATTTACAAATTCTATAAATTGTAGGAATCACCTCTTTTGTCTAAAAGCAACACTTTTATTTGATTTAAATGTCCATTACACCAGTGTATTTTTATTTATTTAATTCAGCCACTTTCTCATGACTAGTCAGCCTAAATCTAGATAGGAAAGAAACCTGTCATATGCGTTTAATCTAATATGTAATAGTATAATCTAAAATAAAAATTAAAAGAGAATTTCAGAATTGAAGTTTTTGTTTACCGATCTCTCGGTTAATAAATGAATTGACTGTTTAACAATGAAAGTGCATTGTTATCTGCCAAATGTCTATCTTGAGCTACTCAACGTTATCAGATGCTACATAACGCCTAGATGCCATACTATCTCTTTATACAACAAAAATAATGAAATAATGTTCAGTTCTTTTAACTTTAAAACCCTCAACTGAAAATGGTAAAAGATAAAAACATGCCGTAAAATTAATCCACATTGTTCGCACCAAAACGCATAACAAAAATGTATGGGCAGTTAGAAAAATAGGTTATAAAATTAAATTTAAAATTCTGAAAGTTTTTACGTAAATGTTTGATGCGGTAACAAAATGTAAGGATCATTATCAATGAGAATATTTCAGGTATTTCATACTTACACTTGTTGCAGAATAATTTTCCAGATCTATCGGAAAATGTCCCTCAAATCACGAAAAGGTAGATGATTCTCTAGCACGATAAACTGCTCCAGTTCCTGGAGCAGTTTGACAAAACTCAAATGTGACCATTTAAACAAATAGATTGGACGTGGACAACCTTTCAAGGTCAGCTCTGAACTACTACCTGTGGGGCAGCTTGAAATTATTAGTATATGAACAAAATTGTAATACGAGTACAAGAGGAGAGTTACAACAATTCTAAGTCAACTAATATAAAACAGCCCTGTTGAAATGCGAAAAGCACATTGATCGTCAGACAGAGTGCTGTATCCCACTGCGGCAGACAACATTTTCAGAAGTTTACTTAATTACTTGAAAGTTAGTTTTATTGTCTGTATTTGTTATTCTTCTAAAATATTTTATTCTTTTGTTTTGTAATATCGAAAGTCTTGTTTCGTTTAAAATCTAGTTAAAATTTGCCACACGTGATATATTTTGTTTTTAATAAAATTCGAATTTATTACGTTTATATTTAGTTTTTGTAAACTTTATTAGTTCAATTTTATTCAGAATCAAATTCTCCATTAATTTTATTTGTGTTTATTGCCCATCTAAGAAAGTTATTTTACGCCTAACATAACAAAGTCTGTTTAATCGATCCCAATAGTTTGTCTTTTATCTTTTTTCCCAGATTTTTCAAAAAGTGCTAAAAATTCAGTTCTTGAATCTCCTTTTTTTCAATTTTTCAGGTCATATTTCAAATAAAATTACTAAAGTTACCGCTTAATTTGCTTCCCAAGTATTACAGTCTTGCTAATTTTACCAAAGAAGCAGAAATCCGGCAAAATCTTTCGCCAGCCGACACTCAAATAGGAGCGTTTCCGAACTTATTTTTATGTAACGTTTCTCCTTTATTTTCACTAGTAGTAATTCCTGATTGTATAAACATTACTCGTCAATCAATCTCTATGCACTAGGGTCGTTCAATAATTTGAACGGGAAATAATAGCAACAGCATTATATTCATACATATCATCCTCATTCATCCTATGAAGTAATACCTTACGGTAGTTCTGGAGGACAAACAGAAAATGAAAGACAAACTGTTAAATATAATAACTGAAACTTTCTGATGTTCAAGTCAGAAGGTTGCTTTGTCTTTGGCAAAGAAAATATCAGCTGTTCGAAATGAATTTACCCTACTGTAACCTTTTTTGTTTATTTCAAAATGTCGGCTCCGCTTAAAACCTGCACGAAGGAAGAACGAAAAGGAAGAAATCTTAGCTGTGATAAAATTTTTATTTCAGAAGGTGTAAAAATTTTCGAAATACACTTGCGGATGTTAAAACAGCATGGTAAAATTGTATTAATCATATAAATTTTTATAAGTGGATCAAACAGTTTAAATTAGGCAGGATAAGTGTCGCCGATTTTCATCGTTGTGGAAGACGGTGGAAGTTTTGACTGCAGCTTTGCCAAATCGCATTAATGATCTTATTCGTCAGGAAAAACGCATGAATTTGGGAAAGCTGAATTACAATAACACGAGTTGAAGGTGAGTTCCAAGAAGGTCGACTGAAAATCACAAAGACTTCTGAATTCACATTGTTGCGGAACTTAAACAACGGGTTTTAGCGGAGGGAAATTCTGATTTAGATCGCGTGATCTTGTGATGAAATTTTAAAACGATTCATAATTTTGAGCCAGAATTCAAACGCCTGATTATGGAATGATAATATTCTAGTCTACCCTCCAGGAAAAAATTCATAATTTACGCTCCAATCGGTAAAGTAATGCTAACGATGTTTAAAATTATAAAGGCTCAATTTCTTCCCGTTATTTGGAGGAACACACAATCTTAAGTAAGTACTATTATGACATTCTAAAAATAAAGTGAAATCCGCAATAGGAAAGTAACGTCTTTGATCTCATTTAAAAGTTTTTGTTTTTCTTTCAGAAGAAATACTTCTGCACGATAATACCCGTTAAGTACCACTCAAAAGCGAGAAAATTGTGTTGGAAGGTTTTTCTACATCCACCTTACAGTTTCGATCTCATATCATTATATTTTTTTGTTCGGTCCTCGTAAAGAGTTTTTACATAGTTTTTACACCAAGTTCTGCAACGATGAACAGGTTTAGAATGCGATCAAGAATGGTTCATACACCAAGATGAACTGTAATAAATTATAGTAGTAGTTGTTTAGTACTGGAATAAATAATATACACAATCACGGGCCATCTTTCCAACTCTTTGATATATCTTCGATTATTGGACGACCCTCATATGTAAAATATATTTTATATTACTCCACCCTTTTTTGTAGATGTATCAATTAATTGTAAAAAGTAATTTTGTACTGGTAATTGAAATACCACACTATATATGATAAAATGTAATTATGTTACCATAAATAAATAAAATATGAAGCTGTAAAATAAAAAAGATATAATTAAGTAAATTAACATGCAAAAAGGAGATATTACTGAAGTAATTGCATTGTGCTATAATACTTTTAACAAAATAAACTTAAAAATATATATAAATATATTCGAAGTTAGTAAAGTGAATTACACTTTACTATTTAACTGGAATAATATTCAAACGATTATGAGTATCTGTCGTAGTAAAATGAAATCGCTTAAACCCAACTAAATTTAAATCTCCGAACGTAAACGTTCTGACGCAGTACCAATGAATCGGATTATCGTACGAACCAAAAACTGTATTTTAAGAGATATTTAAAGCTAAAAATTCAAATAACATATCGCTAAATTAATGAAAACTATTTCCTTGTTAAGTATGATACACCAAATAACTAGAAAATAAATAACTTAAATTTAAATAATAAAGTAATTTTGTAGAGTGGATATTTTTATAGAGTAAAAGTAACAATTATATAATACACACGAAAATACCTCACAATATCTGCACGGTTTGTTGCTTATGATGTCTTAATTTACGGTCTGCGTTACTTAGTAAGAACTTAAATATTAAAATAATTATAACCTTATAAATTATATGTTCAAATACGGCTTATCGCTCGCACATCGTAAACTTACACCACTTGCTTAAAACACGTTATAAAATGTAAGTGTACTGTAAGTACATACATTTACTTTGAAGAATACTTGTAGTAAAATCTTTTTTATGTATTCCAGGCTATTTTTCTTTTTTTAACATACTACAAAATATACCAAGCTGTGAGGTTCTAAAGTATAAATATATTTATAGTGTTTTCTAAAATATTGATATCGACAGTACCGCTAATTCTAACTTATAAATAAATATTCAGATTAATAATTATATCTAGTTATTAAATACTGAAAATATAAATGTTAATTTTAGATAGATTTTAATCTCTATAAATAAATATCATTGAACTGGCCATTTATAATTAATTTTCTAAAACTTCCTGAGCCCACCAATTATTTTGTTCATAACAAGTACATATGCAATCTCTGTCACGCATTAAATTTGAAATTAATAATCAAGAAATAATTTTGACAATACACAGTTAGGGTATGTGAATCTGTTATTAAAAATATAAAATAATTCATTATTTTACAAATATAGATATAAATATAAATATAGATTTATAAATATATTTATTATATTTATATTTATATTTATTTATAGATTTATATTTTATAAATATAGATTTTAAATCTAGTCGTTAAGAAATGAAGTCTAACTAAAATAAATGAAATAGAAGTAAGCAATCCTGAGTTCTAATCCCGGTAAATATCTTTCCAGGATAGGTTTTATAAACCAGGTTTTTATCAAGGATAAAAAGTAAACTGTAACATTTTGTCTACATACTCCTTTTATCCTCTAGTACCAGTGGATCTGACTCAGAATATTTGTTTGTCTTCTACATATCAGCCAAATTTTAAATTGTTTTACTGTTTAAAACCATATACGTATGTTTGGAAGTGTTCTTATCATTAAGTCGCCTGCAATAATGTTTTCTTTATAGCATTAAGAGACGGATATAAATGTAGTACTAACGCTATATATTTTTTCCATCAATCATTTACTGAATTGATTATGCCTGGTTTTCCCTTTCTGTTCTGTGATATTTTTCTTTTTTTTTACTTCATTATATTTCCTACTATCGTCTATTATTTGTTAATAAATATCCTCTATTATCCTCTACAACCCTCCATTATTTTCTACTAAGTATCTTTTTTCTTATTGCCTTATTGTTTTACAGAATAAAATTTCTTTTTCGCAAATCAACTGACATTAGATAAATCTGTTGAGTCTACATTTTGGCGGAAGAAACTCGGTTCGTCATAACGTGTTTTACTCATCTTTAGTTTGGTAACAGAACTTTTCATAATTAATTTCCTTCTTTACAATGTGTAATTTTTCTGCAATTCCAAATTTCAAAAAATGTTTTTTTTGTCTTTCTTGGTTTTCCACTTTCAATCTTTCTCTAATAAAAATACCATATTATTTTTCATATCGGCTCATTACGTTTAGAACTGTACTTTATAACATTCATCTTAAATCATTATCACATTATATTCATTACTTTATTTAATACATTATTACGTAATTACTTACATTACTTGATTGAAGTATTAATTTATAATAGTATATGTTAAAGTATACTTACTTCAAAAGTATAAAAATATTAAATACCAATTTATTTAGTTTACTACAAGAGGAATGTAAATAAACTTACATCAGAGTTTTTAGTTCAATCTTTAAATAGTAAAACATGAAACGTTGAACTAAATAGTAATAATAAACTGTATTAAATGCAATCTTTCAAGTGCTAGTTCATGAACTATTAAACAATTTTTTTATATATTTATTATTATTAATGACTTTATTTATTTTAAAATGAATGATTTATGCAATAAGCAATTATTCTATTTTTTTTTGCTTCTAAATCTCGTGCTGAATAAAATTTGCTTTTCATTTTTAAACGGCATTACTAAATTTTAAGATTATATATTTTTAATTTCATAGTAATAAAATGTATGATAAAACCACAAATTATTAATAAATTAATGCTATAGATTTTATTTATTACATCAACTTCTGGATATGAAGGTTAAATCGCTTTACAGTAGATTCTAGTTTCTATTCGGGTAATATATTATGTGAACACTTGTATGGTTTACATAACAAGACTACCTGATGGGAACTGTAGTATATTACAAGGAGGAAACAGAAGCTTATTGTCAACTAATATGTATGGAGATTTACTATTACAGTACTACCTAATATCATCTGATAATTAATTATATTAAAATCCTTTTCTTGTTAGAAAATAGTGTATTTTATTATTTTTAATAATAAATTAATATTCTCTTCTTTCATATTATCTACCGCTTCTTTAACAGGAACTTAATCATCAAAGAATAAATTATCACTAATTTTGAATGTAATATTTATTATTAGCAAACCAGGATTCACTCAACTATTTCTTTTCGCTATACGTCGTTAATAAAAACATTAAAACTTGGAAAAAGAACGTGGATTGTTTAAAATTACATCGTGGATTGTTTAAAATTTCTTCAGAATTTTCAATTGAATATCAGTTAAAATACAGATAAATACGATTACCAAACAAAATAAACTCTATGTATCACTAAAATTTCAATATTATTTTTGTGTAGTACTAAATGAAATAGCGATGTATTCATAGTAATTGTGATGTACGTACTATATACAAATAATCCTATCGAAAAGACTTTTACAGTATTTTCAGAGAAAAGTGTACCCATTACTTTCGGTCGCATGATGAGGGGATGAAAATAAATTTTCATTACATTTTGGGGTATGGGAGTGAGAAAATACAATTTTACAATATATATATATACAGGCCTATGTGTATAAAATCTTTTAGTTAAAAAATCTTCAAAAATACTTAATCATTTCATTAAAAATTAGGGTGTATTAGTGTATCTGAAGTTGTGGATGTAAAAATTTGATGACGATTACTTGAGTCGTTCTTGCGTTACGCTAAATTTTAAGTCGAAAAAATTTGAGCGGGCCAAGTTACAAGCGTGGTTCGCTATGATGCTGCAAATTGGATCGTGGAAACAAAATAAAATAACGAAAAGATGGTATTCTTACTCAGAGCTGCCCAAAATTTATTTTTGATTCTAATAAAAATCTTAATTTTCAATAAATCTGAAAACAATTTTTATGACTTTATTTTTAAAATTTGAAACTTCTTTCTCACTCTCTCTCTCTATCTCTCTCTCTATCTTTCTGTCTGTCTTATTATGAAACAATGTTTTTAAATGTTAACCACAACCATTTTCAGTTTTTATGAATTCCAGGGGATTCTTTTTATTACGGTGTTATTCAATCTCCACCAACTGTTTGGGTCAAAACAGATACTTTTTTTTACGATGAACTCGTTCAGTATACACTTTAATTAAAAATTCTCAAAATATAAATTTAAGATAATATTTTATAAGTAAATTTAAAACAGAAAAAATTTTTCAAATTTTACAAGGCGGTAAGGTTGTTTTCTTAAAGAATGGTTTTCATGGTTAGAGGCTGGGAATTCATTTTAAAAATTATTTCTAACAAGACTTGAAATAAAATTTAACTTTGAAATATTAAACACATGAAAATGATTTTTCTAATTTTGACTGATTATTTTTCCCAAATAACTGATAAAAACTGGTATTCTGAGTAAAGCAGTTTAATTTAACAAATATTTCATATTTGTAGATTGGAAACCAGGTCTAAACGAGCTCTATACTTGAGTTAAGAATTTAAAAATTAATTTTAATAGATTATTTAATTTAAACAATTTCCGAAATTAAGTCTTTAGAATGCAATTAATTAATTTTATGTTAGTAATCTAATAAATCTGGATCCTACAACCAACTTCAACTACATTAAATTATTATTAAGTATTTTTCAAAGCCTAACAAATATTACATATATTAATTTGTATGATTATCGTCTGATTATTATTATAGAATCGATATCGAACAATTAGATATGAATTAATCAAGAATTATGATGAAAAGATTAAATTTCATTATCTTTTTTAAACCATTTACCCAATTATGATAATGGATTGTCTGTTGTCAATAATTAATTTTTTGTAACAAAATACAAAATTCAGTTAATATATCTGTACATATAAAGCAACTTGACCTGAATGACAAATTCATTAACGCCCAGCAAAAACTATTGAAGATAAATCGAGAAAAATTTATAGACTTGTTCTTCTTGTTCTCCTAAGTGCACAATAAGAAAAAATGTTTGAAATAGTTTAAAGGATTAAAATGGAGTAACAATGAAGCTTACAATTCTTTTAATTTCTCGTTAATAGCTGAAGATATATCAATTTCATTTTTGGTTGTGTTAACGTCATATGAATATGTAAAAACGAAAAACGGTAAAACCAAATTTAAACAATGATTCCAAATTTTCTAATTTCCGACTATACTAAACGAGATATTCACTAAACTGAATGTTACAAATACGCTTCAGATAAATATCTAAAAACAGATAAATATCTAAAAATCATTTTCAGTTTCTTTTTAATTTTGATTTTTTAAGGGGTGCGACGGTGTACGGCGCGGCAGCTCAACCAAACACAGCCATTGTTACTGTATATGCGACGCGACTGGTTCCATCTGCGTCCATGTTACTTGACTAAAAAACATAAAAGTAATTAAAAAATTTAAAAAAGAAATGAGAAACGAAGTACGATCACTTCTGAGAGGAGTTTTGTCAAGTAACGCTAAGAACCAGCCAAAGTAAATTTTTAACCATACGAGTAACCAGTTATAACTAATATTTTTAATATATCCCTCTGTGAATCATGAGAGATTGCCGATGGTGAGGGAGCTTGTGCTCAGTGAAACAGAGTAGCTGGACCGAAGATGCAACCATATCGGAGAGGTACCTGTTGAGATTTAGACTAAGAAATGATTCCTGTAAGAGGACAGCAGCTCTTTCAGTAGTTGTCAAAGGCGTAGTTCAGGACGACTTAAACGGCCATATCAACATCACTCAATCCTCTGAATACTGCGCAGCTGAAAGCAATGGAAAATTACAGCTGCTTTTTTCCAAGAAAATATAGCTCTCTGCATTTTCATATAACAATGATGGAGGTGCCTTCCTTGGTAAAATATTCCAGAGGTAAACTAGTCTCCTGTTCGGATCTCCGGTTGGGGACTACTAAGGAAGGGGTCACCAGAAAATTAAAAAACTTCCTACGAGTCGGAGCGTGGAATGTTATAAGTCTACAAAAGGTTGGTACATTAGAAAATTTGAAAAGGGAAATGGATAGGATAAATTTAGATGTAATAGGAATTAGCGAGGTTCGGTGGGAAGAGGAAAATGACTTTTGGCCAGGTGATTTTAGAATAATTAACTCAGTTTCAAATAATGGGCAGGATGGAGTAGGTTTCGTAATGAACAAGAAGATAGGGAAGAGAGTAGAATATTTTAAAATGCATAGCGATAGAATCATTGTATTAAGGATAAAATCGAAACCTAAACCGACAACAATTGTTAACGGCTATATATTCTACAAGCGCCCATGATGATGATGAGGCAGATTGTGTATACGGTGAAATGGACGATGCAATTAAACACATAAAAGGAGATGGAAATTTAATAATAATTGGAGATTACAATGCAAGCATTGGAAAAGCCAAGAAAGGAAATATAGTGGGTGAATACGGGCTGGGCAAAAGGAATGATAGAGGGGACCGACTTATAGAGTTTTGCACGAAGTATAATTTAATAATTGCCAACACTCAGTTTAAAAATCATAATAGAAGAATATACACATGGAAAAAGCCAGGTGATACTGCATGGTATCAGATAGATTACATCATGGTTAAGCAAAGATTTAGAAATCAACTCGTCGACTGCAAAACTTACCCTTGGCAGACATTGATAGCGACCA
Organism: Lycorma delicatula; assembly: GCF_047948215.1. Classification (NCBI taxonomy): domain Eukaryota; kingdom Metazoa; phylum Arthropoda; class Insecta; order Hemiptera; family Fulgoridae; genus Lycorma; species Lycorma delicatula. The sequence goes on along the minus strand of NC_134456.1, from coordinate 66,907,920 downwards.
TAATTTAGTGATAATGAAATGTAGATTGGTGTTTAAAAACCTGAAGAAAAGGTGTCATATGAATCGGTGGAATTTAGAGAAGCTTGAGGAAGAGGTGGTAAAGAAGATTTTTGAGGAGGACATCGCAAGAGGTCGGAGTAAAAAAGTTAAGGTAGAAAATGTAGAAAAAGAGTGGGAGAATGTTAAAAAGGAAATTCTTAAATTAGCAGAAGCGAACTTAGGCGGAACAAAGAAAACTGCTAGAAAACCTTGGATTTCAGACGATATATTGCAGCTAATGGATTAAGGTAGAAAATATAAGAATGTTAGTTATGACGAAAGTAAAAGGAACTATCGACAATTAAGAAATAGTATAAACAGGATGTGCGAAAGAAGAGTGGATTAAAGAAAAGTGTTCAGAAGTGGAAAGAGAAATGAACATTGATTAGACGGAAAACACAGGAAGGTTAAGGAAAATTTTGGGTTACTTAAAGTTAAACCTAAAAAAGTGTTATACAAAGATAGAATACCAATTTATAGTACAAAAGAAAAAGTCGATAGGTGGGTGGAATATATTGAAGCGTTATATGGAGGAAATGAATTAGAAACTGGTGTTATAGAAGAAGAAGAGGATGTCGAAGAAGATGAAAGGGCAGAAACAATACTAAGATCTGAATTCATAAGAGCATTAAAACATTTGAATGGTTAAAAGGCTCCTGGAATAGATGGAATTCCTGCGCAGTGCAGGTGAGGAAGCTCCTCACCTAGTTTGTATAGATTATACAAACTGGTGTGTAATATTTAAGAAAAAGGGAAAATTCCGTCAGACCTCTAAAAGAGTTTATTTTAAGAAGAAAAGTGTTTTTTAGAGTGTTTTTTACCAAAGAAGGCAGGGGCAGATAAATGTGAAAAATACAGAACCATTAGCTTAAATAGACATTCATCAAAAATCTTAACTAGAATTCTGTACAGAAGAATTGAGAGGAGAGTGGAAGAAATGTTGGGAGAAGATCAATTTGGTTTCAGGAAACGTATAGGGACAAAGGAAGCAATTTTAGCGCTCAGATTAGTAGTAGAAGGAAGATTAAAGAAAAACAAACCAATATACTTGGCATTTATAGATCTGAAAAAGGCGTTCGATAACGTAGACTGGACTAAAATGTTATGAATTTTTAAAAAATTAGCCTTCAAGTACAGAGATAGAAGAATAATTACTAACATTTACAGGAACCAAACAGCAACAGTAATAATTGAAGAACATATAAGAAATAAGCCGTAATAAAAAAGGGAGTCCGACAAGGATGTTCCCTATCCCGGTTACTTTTTAATCTTTACATAGAACTAGCAGTTAATGATGTTAATGAAGAATTTAGATTCGGAGTAACAGTACAAGGTGAAAAGATGCTACGATATGCTGATGATATAGTAATTCTAGCTGAGAATAAAAAAGATTTAAAAGAAACAATGAACGGCATGGATGAAGTCCTACACAAGAACTACCGCATGAAAATAAAAAAGGACAAATGTAGTAAATGAAGTAAAAGGAGAAATGTAGTTGAAGGAGTAAAAGGAGAAATGTAATAAAAGGAGTAATGAAATGTAATAGAAAAAACTGAATGTAAAAATAAAAACAGGAAGAGAAAATTTTACGGGGGTAGAAGAATTTTGTTATTTGGCAATAAGAATTACTAAAGATGGACGAAGCAGGAGCGATATAAAATGCCGAATAGCACAGGCGAAACGAGCCTTCAGTCAGAAATATAATTTGTTTACATCAAAAATTAATTTAAACGTCAGGAAAAGATTTTTGAAAGTATATGTTTGGAGCGTAGCTTTATATGGAAGTGAAACTTGAACGATCGGATTACCTGAGAAGAAAAGTATAGAAGCTTTTGAAATGTTGTGCTACAGAAGAATATTAAAAATCAGATGGGTGGTTAAAGTGACAAATGAAGAGGTGCTGCGGCAAATTGATGAAGAAAGAAGCATTTGAGAAAATATAGTTAAAAGAAGAGATAGACTTATAGGCCACATATTAAGGCATCCTGGAATAGTCGCTTTAATATTGGAGGAACAGGTAGAAGGAAAAAATTGTGTAGACAGGCAACGTTTAGAATATGTAAGACAAATTTTTAGGGATGTAGGATGTAGGAGGTATACTGAAATGAAACGACTAGCACTAGATAGGGAATCTTGGAGAGCTGCATCAAACCAGTCAAATGACTGAAGACAAAAAAAAATTTCATATGAAGGCCGACTGTTTTGAAACCCATATTTTTACATCTCTCAATGTTTCCGGTCCTGTGACAAACTGCAGCTCTGAAGAAATTACAATACACTGATATTTTATTAACTGACAAGCTTTAATTTTTATCATTATTATTCTCACAAGCATGAGTGTAATGAACACAGCAGGTTCCAAGAGGCTGAGCCCTCTGGCTGGACGGGAAGAGCGAGCGACGCGAGCCATGACCGTCCAGCCAGACGGGGTTAAATATCCCCCTGACCGTGACGGGAAACGCAAGTAACCTTATAATATGGGCGAAGCCACAAGTGATCCTATATTGGGGAGTGTTATACAATTTTCCTTCATCTTTATTGGGAAATTCTATTATCTTCCGTTTTTACTTTCCTTTATTGAAGCGTTAGGTAACAATTCATTGTTTATCGTATATTCTTCTACATTTAAAACAAAAACTTATTTACCGTTTTATTGGGATTTAAAGAAAATCTAAAAACAATAGTCTTGATTAAATATTTTTTATTTATATAAAAATAAGTTTGCTATTAAAAAAAATATATCGGTTGAATCGGCATTGATTTTGCGGGCGAACTCGTGACAGGGAACGCTAGTGTATATACATTTTTTTTTCCCACCCGGTGAATATAGCTAGAGTAGCTACATTAAAAGGGAAAGTATGGTAATCATCATCACATAAAAAATGGAGGTATTTGGTGTTTTCCAAATCTTTACGTTTTACAGTACAACTAGTTCACCTAGAAAAAAAAGAAAAAACCTTTGCATGTATATATATATATATATATATATATATATATATACGTACGTAGGTGTGTCGCACTGATTTTATCCTTATATCTCAGAATTGAACAAACCGATTTTTTTTTTAAACGTGGTTCAAATATTTTTATATGTGGGGTATTGATCAAGTAAATATTTTTTAGTAATTTATTAAGAAGTATGAGGTGAAAAAACCAATATCGATTTTCTTCAGAGGCATTTTAGAGAATACTTTATTAAAGCAAATTTGTTACCTACAATGCATATAAAAATACGTTATCACAAATCCGTCCATAAATATAACAAAACTTAAAACTCATAACCGACATTAAAAATAAACCCTTGAAACACGCCCGATCATAGAATCATACAGTAGAAAGGGACCAGGCTCTGCGATTCGAAGGGAGAATTGTGATACTCCCGCCACTTTTGGGTTCCGTTCCGATATAAAAATAATCAAAGAAAAAGGTTTATTCAGAAAATCAATCTCCACCTCTTAAAACTGATATGTTTTTTATTCTTTTGCTCTACCTCCTCCTTTTGCTATACTTTTAAATCAGATTTTTTTGAAATATATTAAATAATTTTTATCGATTTCTCACACGGGAATTGTAGAGATGTTATCAAATATTATATGATTTAAAATTATTATAAATATTTGTTCCTTTACATCGGCCCTCCGCTCCTGTACCTCTACAGCTTTACGGCATTTTTAGTGGTAAATTCACAAGATACAAGTATACTATATGTGGTTGAATAAGTTAAATGTTTTACGGTGAAATATGTTATCAAATAGCACACTATGCAGTAAAAAATACGAACAATGCTTTCCAAAATTTCAAAGCTGAATTTCTCAAAAACAATTCGTATAGATTTTTTAACATTTTGGTTTATTGTTGTGAGAACTAATAAAGTTTTGAATTTATTTTCAATACTTAATAATTTGGTCATAATAATTGAAAAGAATCACTTTTTTCAATTTAAAATACATTTTATTACTGATTTCTGTTTAATATACAATAATTTAAACGGCTTTATATCAACTCAACTTCGATCACTTTTATTTTAAACAATAAAACTAAAATAATAGGATCTAAGGGATCGTATCTTATACATCTAATTGGTCTAAGGGATACAAACACACAACGTGTTTTTGTTACTAAATTTCCTGTAATAAATTTAATGTAAATGTAATAAATATTCACCTGAAACTTTATTTAAATTTCTCATACCATCATGCCTAGGAATATGAGCAAAATGTAGCCTGAAAAATCGCCACAATTACTTAATAATCATATTTTTAAATTGCTTACAGGGCAACTATCAACGATTAATATGTCACTGTTCCAAGGGTTTTAAAAAATAACTATAAAGAAATGAACAATAACGAATACAAGTGTATTATTATAAAGTTACTTAAGAAAAAATTAGGTAAGGCAAAACGTAAACGTAGCTTTTTTCTAATGTTTGTGAAGGTATAATGTCGTTCATACTCGTAGATTACCATTTAAGATGAAGTTGCGAAAGAAAGACGACAAGTGGAAAATATTTAACATATAAAATCGTACAAAAATATTAATAAAATTTTAATTAACGTTATTAAAATAGTATTTTATTAGTAACAGTATTTAATGAAGAATTTACAGTACACAAATTATAGTACAAGAGTGTCATTAGATTCACATTCCTCCCCACACCCGCGCTCACGACTAGTCATGTAAGTACGTAATATCAATGGGAGCATCTTTCACCTAGCAAGGGATTGTTTACAAAGTCCGTCTTAAAGAGATGGTATATAAACCAGGAGAATTATCAGAATTGTGTAGATCACCACCTGCTTTCGACTGAATAACACTACCATGAAGTACTCAAAGGTAAAATTAGCAGCCCTATTCTTTTATAAAGTATATTTAAGTTTATAAATAATGTAATACTAGGCAACAACATGTGGAGTGTGTCATACGTGTAACTTTTTGCTTCGATAAAGTTTTCATTCTCAACTTTAGTAAATTATAATATAATAATTATTTTCTGCACTCTAGAGGTAGGCTTTGTATTTTAATTTAACTTTTCTAATTTAACTAATTACAATTGAAACTCCATTTGCAAAAAGTGCTGTTCGACTTATAATTAAAATAATAAAATTATATATATATATATATATATATATATATATATATTAGTAGTAATTTTATAGAATAATATATATCTATGTATTTAATGATATACATTCAACTGCCATTTAAATATTTACTCTTTTAACATGCATACATGTAGATCTGACAAAGGTATACTATTTAATTTTATGTATACAAATCCTAGCTTGTAATACATTAACAGATAATCAATATACAAAGTTTTAAGAAACTTTAGTGATCATAAATGTTAATAATAAAATTTTATTTCATATATATTATGTAATAAAAATAAAATTTTGTTTTATAACATTATACATATACACATTCATATATAATAGTAAAGTGCTATACATTACATTTTGTCTAACTCCGTTTTTTATGCAACTTTAAAATAATCGATTTGTATTCCTCACTGTTTAGCTCTTTATAGTGTTTATTTTTTTTCAACAAACTCAGAACAGTGACAAATTAATCCGTTGATAATTGCCTCATAAGTATTTAAGGATCCGATAACTAAATAAATCCTGGTGAGAGTCAACATTCTTTTTTATCTGTTGTTTGTTTATTAAGCTACAGGAATGAATTGAACTAAAATTATGTTTTGGGGTAACAGAAAATTGAATTCTCAGACCATATCTGGGATTTTAGAACTTCTTAAATATAATAATTAGCACTAGTTTATTCAGGTACTTCCAAAATTAAATTAAAATTTCTAGTTTAATTACAAAATTTGATGTTATAAAATTACAAGCCAACCCGCCCTGATACAATGTAGTTAATATAATCCTTTTTTTTCTCGTGCTCCCCTGGGTCGGATCGGCATTTAAGTAATACTCAACCCAGGGAGGCGGATCTTTTATTCACCTCATTCGCCTGCCTCAAATCTTTGAGGCGGGGTAACCGGGCCCGGCTATGTTGTTCCCGGGCCCCGCCACAGTAACCGGGACTCGGTTTTGCCTCTTGCCTGCATCAAGCCACCAGGGAGGGAGTTAATGTAATCCTAGTTAGTTTTTTCATTTATCATCTCAGGAATGGTCGAAGTGAGACCACTTCATTTACACTTTATTTACTTTACACTTTTTTACACTCGTACATATCATCCTCATTCATTCTCTGAAGTAAAATCTGAAAGATAATTACTGGAGCTAAACAGGAAAAAGAGAGAAAGTCCTTTCATTTAACAAATAAAAATGTGATTTAATCATGGTTATAAGGAGTGCAAAATAACTTCTTCGAATTTATTATTTTTATTAATAACTATATTAAACTGCTACTTATAATAAATAAACTTAAAAATATATATTTTACATTGATTCATTAATATATGTTCTGCGTTAGCATTCTAAACAGGCTTGGTTTTTCGTACATTGCATATTTATTTCTTAAAAAAACGAGGAATGAAGTTAGAGGTACTGGAATTTGCATACCAACCTGTGATTTCGCAGGGAGGATAAATTTATGAGCATATTTTCCATTGGATTTGCTGCTTCTTGTTTTAATTTTATATATATATACACACTTATAAACAAAGGTATTATATACAAGGGAATGATGTTTCATTTGTGTGACGCAAAAATTCTCAGAATTTGGATCGAAATTGATCTAAGTAAGAAGGAATTTTAAGAAATCAACACGATGTTATTTTGAAAATGGAAAATTATACTTATTCATAAGAATAGAATTTTATGAATATAATTTCTCAATACAGAAAATAATAACCTAATTATATTACATTTAAAATGTATTCATATTCTTTCATTACAAAAAAAAAATATGAGTAAAATATGAGTATCATATCTACAGAAGCTAAAAATAATTTAGATTATATATTTTCTATTAACTCTTAGTATTTCTGAATCGGTCATATACATTTTTATTTCTAATTTACAGGATAAAATGAAATATTTAATTGAATTATGCTATAGACATTCAAATAAATAAGGATATGGTTTGAATTTATGTTTTAATTAATATTTTTAAAATTTCAATAAGTAACAGAAAGTGACATTTCTGTTACTTGTTCGATTTCTTCAACTAAAAATGTAAAAATGAGCGATTTATAAAGCAGAGAATATCAAAAAAGTTCCTATTAACGTTAATGTTGATTACTGGTGTACTACGTAGATATTTTGCAGTTATTTAATATTATATATTTGACATAACAAAGATACATAAAAAAATTAAATGACATTTTAGTTTTATTGTACTTATTACATAAATATAAAACCAACGTAAAGTACAGTTTCAATAAAATCGAGAGATAATTGGCTACCTTAGCAGAATTCTAAATGTAATTAAGAGATACTTCCATTATCGTAAGATTTATATCTTAGTGTGATTCTGTATCTGAGCGTTCTTACACTCCATATAATACTAACACATTATCTTATTTAACGTAATCATTTTAACATTTAATGACACAATATAAACAGTATTTCTGGGTTGGATTACACATTTAAAACAAAGCAATATAAAAAAATGTCGACCTAAGGATTTTTATCTCATAGTTTTTTGCATGTTTTTTTTTCTTTTTAAAAAGCAGAAAACAAACTTTAGTTCTTTGGTTACAGTAAAACACTAAAGTAGAAAATTGAGATCTATAGTTAATTAACTATCCAAAAAATAATCACTACATATATCTTAGTTATAAGATATATGTTAGTTGTAATATAGATATATATTACAACTTTCATTGAAATAAATGTATATCTAAAGTACTTTTATCCGTTAATTGCCAAATGATAAGTAGGTTAAAAGACCCGAGACGTAGGTTGATTAGATTTAGAATCCAAAATCCATTTTTTAGTTCAAAAACATTTTGATACTTTTAAAGTACTGTGTTGTAATTAACAAAAACACATTCATAGAAAAGTCCGTACACGCTCAAGCATGTATAAATAATTAACCACATATTAATAGAAATCAATGGTGAATATTATTTTATAGGCCTTACATATCTATCTATACGAACATGGGATTATCTAAAGGTAATGTACAAATTTAAAACGAAACAATGACGCAAGCTTGTAAACAGATTTATCTAAAAACAAAATAATCAAAAATATTAATTTGTTTTTCTCTTATTAATTTGAGACTAAACAATTATTGAACAATATTAAAAACTGTAATTTAAAAAAACGAAGTAGTTTTGAATGTAATGAAGATGGGTGCAAAAATGTATCTTTTACACAAATATTGATAATTGTTATTTAAATTTTAAAATCGTTATATTGTATCAATATTAAGAATTGTGGAAGTAATGTGGTGTACCATCGTATTTTTTTATTTTCCAAAAATCCATACCCATTAGCGTTAAATAGTAAAATTAAAGCATTTGATACGATTTAATTGTAAAAATTGTTCTCTTAAATTACACAATTCACACTTTTAAGGTTAGTTAAATATTTCATTAAATTTGGCTTTAATAATTCCTTGAATAGGAGTGAAAATCTGTTCATTGGTTAATTTGTTTTAATTTATCGTAATAATTCTATTAATTATCAACAACTGTAATGATATTTTTGGCTATTATGAAGATTAGTACGTTTCATTAAATTTTTAAATGGTATCCTACATATAAAGTTGGAAATATTAAGCTCTGTAAAGTAATATTTTTCCTATATAAAAGCAAAATAAGGAAATTAGTTAATTAACTCATGTTTTAAAGAAATTATTTATTTCATCGTACAACGCAACTCCACAGGGAAATAACAAAATTAATACATATATACGTGACATATACATTACATTCATTAAAGGAGTTTATTTAGTAATAATACTCAATTATATAATAGCAAATATTATTATTTTTGTACCAGTAATAGTGTGATGCATTATTAGTACTTTTTGCTACTCGGTTAATACTGTAAAGCGAATATTAAAACTAGCATACAAGTAGTTTCAGCATTTCTTATTTAATTTGTTGTGTTTTTAGCCACAAATATACTTCCTTATTTTTCAGTAATATCAAATACTTATTACAATATAACATAAAATATTTTATTGTTTAAATTACTTATATATTAAGTATTAATATTAAAACAAATTTGTGTAGATTCTATATAATAGTTAGAATAATTCTTATTCACGTTAATATGTACATTTTAACCCATAAATATTTAATTAATGAATTCCTTAAATAAAATCTTTATTTTCAATATTTTCCATAGTCCATTTTATTTCTGTTGTAATCGATTATTCTTTAACGTATTTTAGTATTTATTTTATGATCCTATTTAACATATATTATACCGATTAAGAAATTCAACCTTAGAGAGAGGCAGATATTTTAACTTAAAAAACTTGTAAAGAAATTAGAAATTCATAAAACTGTAAAATTATGCATAGTAGGATAAAAGAATAAATATTTTTATTTTATAAATTAAACAAATCTAATAAATACTACTTGTGAATAAAATAAATTTATATTATGAATTAATATTATAAATTATATTAGTTAATTTATATATTATGGAAAAAGTTTATTATTACAAAATTATTATGTCAAAATCCGGTAAACAATAAAAAAAAAACAGATAATATTTTTATAACACTTCAAATTATTATTGTTATTATTATTTCATTTTTTTTATTTTTTTAACTCTTCAATTTTTGCAATTGACTATCAACGATTTTTGTTTATCATTATTCTTGTCTACCTTTGCCATTTCGTCTATATTTTTGAAACTCTTCAACCTCCATACTGTGTAGTGTGGTTCGGCGACGTTATAAATTCTAAATAATGTAGTGAATTTCTAAAGCCTGCCTGTTTATTTATATTACTACTTAAAACGATAAAAGTTTACTTTTCCAAATCTCAAATCAAAAACAAGATTATTTCCACTTCTTCACTATAACAAATATAAATATTTTACTCTTTCTTCCACACTGTTCTGGATTTCTTCGTTACAGCTTATTCTTCATAAATATTTCTTTCGTGTTACTTTTAAATTCATTTTTTAAATTAAATTTTTAATTTTGGCATAAATATTTGTTTGTTGTTTGTGTTAATCTGAATTTTACACAGTCTCGATCTTGATAGACTTAGTTTGAGAACTATTACAAAGTTTTACTACAAGCGGTTTCATTGCAACAATATTATAACAAAATTATTTGATTTTATAAAATTAAAACGCTACTTTAATTAAGACAAAAAAAAAAAAAAATTAATGTAATAATTACATGTTATAGATGTTTGGCACTTTATTTACAATTGCTCTGGCAATTGATATGAGTTTTGGAGAAGCACCGATTCCACAATACGGACCTCCAGGTTTTGTAAGCGGTGGACCAGGAGGAAACGGCCGTCCATCCTCATCTTATGGAGCACCAGGTGGAGGTAATGGTTTTGGAGGAGGAAATGGTGGACGACCATCAGGAAGTTATGGTGCGCCAGGTGGTGGTAACGGATACGGCGGACAAGATGAAGGAAAGGTGAGACTTTGTTTCATGTTTCATATGTGTTTATGTAATATAATATTACAAAGAAAGGCTAAAAGTACATGCTCAACGGAAAGGCTTAAAGGTTTCATTTGTTGTTAATTGGCCAAATGAAACTTATCCCACGCTACAAAATACAACTAAATACAATGTAATGATATAACATAATTTAGTTATTCTTCTTTAGAAATTATTATCTAGCTTGTAGCAGTATATCTCTTAATTTAGGCGTTTGGATGTGTCGTAAAACGCTGTAAATTTACAGGTAACACTATACCCCTTGAATAAAAATAATAAATTAAAAAAAAAAAAAAATTTTAATTAACCTTTTATTATCAACTCTTTAACAAGGATTTTAATTATCCAAACGTAACATAACCTCTATAGACTACTACTACCTCTATCCAGCAGTTGCAGTCAAGAACACCGACTTCTCTTTAAGTAAAAAAATCGTGAGTAAAAGCTATAAATAATACTCGTTAAAAATGTATTTGAAGGTAATCCAATAATATATATATATATATATATATATATATATACATTCATTCAACATTTTTAAATAGGTATTATTTAAATACATATAAGAATTATTGCCAAAATTTTACTCAAAACTTGAATTGAAATTCTTACAAGTGCATACTATCACAAAATTGCAAACATAATGTTGAATAAATTTTACCCTAACGAAATTTCAAATGTTATGTATGTCCACGCACGCGCGTGTGGGTATTTATATAAATATGTGTATGAAAAATGGATGCGCCCATAAAGTAAGTTTTTCATTATGAATCCTACTTCTTTTCTTAATTTCTTAAATGTTTTTAAAAATTACCTTCTCTTAGACGTTTTCCAGAATACTACAGTCCTCTGTAGGTAATGATGTTATGATCAGTGGGCTTATCCCAAACCTAATAAGATTTATTTTCAACTTTAATGTCTACTCGAAATTATTACATTATTAGAAATAATCGGTATTGGGGTAATGTAAGAATCTTAAAAAAAAATCATCCAAAGTAAATCATACAAGATGTTCATTTTCAAAGAGTTTATAAAAAACTTTAAAAAATAATAATTTATTGATTATGCGAACGGATTCCAATTAAATTTGTTTGAAACAAACATGTACAATTTGTTTACTCGCTAAAATAGATAGCAGTTTTAAATATCCAAAACCGACTTGAAGGAGAAAAGCCCTAAAGTAATTACCTCCTTTATATACCTTTTTATTCTAGTTGGTGCCATTTAACAATTTCTAATGTATAATGAAATGAATTTTATTGGAGCGAATAAAAACTTTCATTCCTGACCGGGATTAGAATCCAAAACTTCCGAATAAAAAGCAATGATTACCCCGTGAAGATTACCTACTAAGCTACAACTATTTATTCTCAATTGTTTTAATGCATTTTTTTTTTCTTATTTAGACGAAGAAAATCACAACAAATTCTCCTATATAAAAAAAATGCAACTAAATATTTGGATCAACTTAACTTAGATACACCTTTGAGAAATCAATTAATTAAATTTTATGTAAAGATAATTAGTTGTACGACATTACGAAGGTATATTTTTTGTATTAAAGATATATCAGTAATATAGTACAATTTGTATAGGAAAAAAAATACCAACAGATCGTTAATAAAAACGAAGTTCGTTGATGTTACCAAAACATTTTCATATAAAATTGTACTGTCCTCTCCATCAAAATAGTGTGAGTTCATGTTTTATTTATGTCTCATATGAATAAATACGGCTATCTTTGTTATAAACATGTATTCTGACACCCTCTGTATATCGTTTATCTTCCCTTAACCTATAATTTCCTGCTTTTTGATATTTCCGAATCGTAAAGTTATTTCTTCTGATTTACAACTGAATCTCAATAAAAATCTTTCAACGTTTAAAGACGTGCAACTGGCAAATGTTTAATCTAAAAAGACTCCACTTGTAAAATACGAAATATCATTTAAAAATTACTATTTCATAGCTATGTTTTATTAATATACACAAATAATCTTGTATTCATTTTTATACTTGAGTGATAATTATGTACCCACAATTTTGTTCGTTTCGTTAACTTGTTTAACCAATAAAAACTTCATTTTTTTCAAATGGAGAATATTTTTAGAATGTTTGATTAGTCAATAAAATAAAATTCACAACTAACAGAAACCTCTATGTGACTGCTTAACCGTTTCTGTTTTCATATGTATGTTTGCATATACGTACTTCATAATAAGTTTCAATAAAATTAGATAGAAATTTTTCTCTGAACTTTAAGATAAGATGCATTTTTTATGAGCGAAAATTTAATTTCTGTTAACGTAAAACTTCTGTTACTATATACCTTCTATTATGTCATATTTTTGTTAGTTTTTTGTTTCGTTCAGCTTTAAGGTTCAATCTGTTAGTAAAAAAAGAAGGAACGACTTGCGACTTATTATTTAGAGAATGAAGAAAATAGAAATTAAGATTATTTTCTGACGAAATTGTTTTCGTGAAAAACTGAATACCTTGTATTCCATTAGATCAAATAGATACTGATTCTAAACGGTATATCAAGTAAATAAATATATTTTCCTCAGGTATTAAAAATTATAAATACGGTACTTAACAGTAAATTTAATTCAGATAGAGTATTATTTCTTGACTTGCATGCCTTTATATGAAAATATATGAAAAAAGTGTATTGATCACCAGAGTTTATAAAACATAATAATCAGTACCTAGATACATAGTAGTTCTATCTAAAGTGTCCTGAAGTAGTTTTGGCATTGTAAAGAGGATAAAATACCAAAAAAGGACATTGTAGGTAACCAGAAGCCTCATAAAGCTTCTATCATAAAGTAATTTATCATTCACCAATTCATCTCCATTTTGCCCGTCAACTGAACTTTCTAAATTTTGACGAGTAATACATAATTTTCTGTAAGTATTACTAGTGATCGGGCATGCAGTTTTTTCGTTATATAATTAATCAGATCTGTGGAATGAAATAAATCTTCTAGATAAACGAGAAGAATTTTTCCATTCATCCAAACAGAAAATTAATTAACAAAAATTTCGTCGGTTTGATCCAAATAACTATTAAAATTAATTCTTCTTATTACGAGAAAAATAATTACAACTACCTACTAAATTTTATAGAAAAAAGGATTACATTCTTATGTCAATATTCTAAACTTTTTTTTTATCATGTTTACAGCCAGAACCATTCAATTTTGAATATGAAGTCAAGGACGCACAAAGCGGTAACGATTTCGGACACCGAGCTTCAAGTGATGGAAGTAGGGTCACCGGACAGTATCATGTACTTCTTCCAGACGGACGAAACCAAATCGTTGATTACACTGCCGATAATTCAGGTTACAACGCCGATGTAAAATACGAAGGTGGAGCCAACGGAGCCGGAGGATATCCATCAGGAGGAGGAGGAGGAGGTAATGGAGGTTACCCATCCGGTGGATCTGGTGGTTACCCATCAGGCAATGGATATCAATCATCCGGTGGTGGAAATGGTTATCCCTCTGGTGGACCACCAGGATCATCGTATTTACCTCCAGGAAAATAAAACAAATACGGATTGACGACGAATTATCACCAATCATGTACAAAAAACGCTTATCATTGCTTCAAAATAAGTCAAGGAAATTTAAAATGAGATTAACCTTGATAGAAACCGAAGAGGCTGTGAATTTAATCTAAGATTAGAAATAGTTTTATAGGTATCAAAATAAAAAAAATTTGTTTTGTTTTTGTAATTTAAAAAATAAATATAATAAATTTTATTTATATTAAGAAAGCATTTTTTAATTGATCAAAATATCTTTTATCATTGATATACAATATGGCCATCATTAAAATAATTTTACAAAAAAAGAAGAAAGCTTAAGCCTAAATTAATTATCTGATAATTAGGTTTAAGAGCAACTAACGACATGAAAAATTAACATAAAGAATATTACCAACATAAAAAATACATAAATAATTTAGCTTAGGGTTTTAAATACTAATATAAAAATGTTAATAAAATATTTTAGCCTTGTAAGAAAAAAAACGAAACTGAACGCAAAAGTATTTTAGAACAGAATTCTTTAAAATTACAATCCTTTTGAACAACAATATCCTTTAAAAAAATAATAAATAGTTAATTATATTTTCTTTCAAATGAAATATTATTCCAAATCTATAACCGGTTTCCAAACTGTAAATCAGTACCTAAATTTATTAGAACAGTATGAAAAAGCTTGAACAATTTTTTTCAAAATCAGACATTTTATTAACTAGTTTCCTAGTATAAAGACATTAATGTTTACTTTTATCTCTTACTGCTGAAACAGACACTTGAATGCAACTCGCTAAAGCAGTTAAAAGTCTTTTGATCATTAACACTGTATAGAGTTAAAAAAGAAATGTGTCAGAAGATCTAAAAGCTGTGTAATTATATCAAAAGTTTATCAAAAAATTTATTTACAATCAAAAACCTAATTTTCTAGTCTACAATTACGAGCCAAAACGTTTTCAGAAAAACAAACTCAAATATAAATAAATAAACAGTTCATTGGAATAACTAAGAGTAAAATGCAATTCTATGTAATCTAAGTATAATGAAACGAAAAAAATTAAATAACTTTATAATCAAGGATAAAAATAACTACGAAATAAAATAAAATCGACACAACAAAACAGAAAACTTTAGAAGTTACTCGGGCAGATGTTTGAAGAAAACTTCATTATCTCAATTCCATGACTAGATTGTGTCTGCAGGGTCAACTCATACCACACGAAATAGTCACCAAGATTTAAAAGTCATCTCCATTTTAAACTGGACGGATAGCACTGAAGACGACGCAAAATGACAAGTATCAAATGCAAGCGAAGATAATATCACGACTGATATTTATCCTAATTTCAATAGTTTTTAATTCGTCAAGCAAACGTTTTCTACTATAAAATCACGAGTCATGATAACAGTGCATGTTATTTTGTATAGAACTTGGAGAATATTTGACACATCTCTATCGTAAAAACTTCATATCTATGTCTGTACCTACAAAGCAACTTGTCCTAACTGACTGAATGATTGATTCATCAGTGCTCAGCAAAGAAAGAATGAAGATAAGTTGATGAAAATTTGTCTGGTTACTGTATGTGCGTCGCAACTGTCTGCAGCTGTTCTTGATTAAAAAAATATAAAATAAAAGTAATTAATTTTTTCTTATTGAGAAACGAAGTACGGTGACCTCCTAGTGGTGTTTTTCGGATAACGCTAAGAACCAGTCAAAATACATTTTTACCTATACAAAGTACTGGTAACCAGTTATAACCAATATTTTTAAGATAGAGGCCGACTCTTTTGAAACACACATTCTTAGAAAATTCAAACTTTCGAGTCCTGTACTGATCAAACTGTTGCTTTGAAGAAATCAAAATACACGATATTTTTATAAATTGAACGGACTTAATTTTTATTTATCATTATTATTCTCCCAATTATGAGTTTAATGAACTCAGTGGGATCGTGTCACCTGACCGACTAAACATCACTGACCGCGGTGGAAAACGTAAGTAACCATATAATGCGGGCAAATCCGCGACGGTGTTGCTAGTTTTAAAACAAAATAGAAAACTTGGTTTCTAAATAGCCTAATAAATCTTTTAATTTATTGTTTGAAATTATAGGCAGCCTGAGCCTGTTCTCAAATTGCTCCTTAATACAAGGAAGAAAAAGATTTTCTGGTCAGTGGAATATCGTTGATATTACTCATTAATTATCTACAAATATCTTGATCTCCCTAAGATTTATCAGGATAGACTCCTGAAGGGCTCCTTAAAAATATCAACTGGTTGGGGTTTTATTTTCGCGCAATGTTCTTCTGCGGAGAGAACTTCCATTTTTATTCGTATTTTTTATCAAATCCTTGATTTCTTCTTCTTCTTCTATGTTTGGTAATATAAATAAGAGTCCTTCATGTTCAAGCTACTAAGCGAGAGCTTTACATGAATCGATTTGTTGTTATTGTAATGGAACTCTTGTGTGTTTTATGATTAGTTTGATCCATATGAGGACATTTCTTGAGACTGTTTCCTGCTAATGGCTACTAATTCTCCAAATGACCGAAATAACTGTCAGGTGATGTCCTAATTCTCTGCTAATATCATCCTAATCTGTCGTAAACTACAAATAAAATTATAAACTGTAATGTATATTTTTAAACCAATAAAATTATGTAATAATTAAAAGTATATCAATCAAACGTTATAGAATATCGTGAACGCTCGCAGTAAAAGTAAATTCCTTTTGATATCTTGACGTTAAACTAAAGGTCACAAAAGAAGTTCCATGAATATGAATTAATTCTCCAAAATAACAAAAAAAAAAAAACAAAGGGGTATTCATTCATGAAATAAACTGTTAGTAGTGAAGGATGATCGGCCAATAAGAAGCAAAACTTTATTATCCGTAAAGAATTCAACACGATGTGTGTCATGCAAACACATAGATCTAAATGGATATTGTAGCGGTGGAATGCGTTGTAGCGGAACGAACTCTTTTATCACAAGTTTGAAGCATAATTAGTAGAAATTTCATAAAATTTCCATAAATATTCATCAGAACCGTAAATTTTATTATCCATAGAAAACTAATTACACCCATCTGTACATCAGCATGACAATAATACTATCAAAGGTAACCTTTTCTATCAGTATAAAAAATACATTCAAAGTTTGGCTAGATATAAAATTCCTGTACAATTTTTAATTAATAATTTTTTTTACGTCTAACAAATAAAAAGCCACATATTTTAGTTATAGAATAGTAAGAAAAATATTCAAAGATATCTTACGTTGTATTCTTGAATTACTTAAAAAGAAGAATTCATTAATAAAATAATAAAAAATATAAAGTTATTGTAAAAATAAACACAAATACAAAGGACCACTGCTGTATTAAAAATTATTTTAGTTAAAAATTACAATTTAACTACAGTAACAACCGACTGAACAGCGCTGGCAGGTTGATTGGGGAACACTTGTTAATATTAGCTTATAAATTCACGTTGGTGGTTGTTTCATCTCTAATTGAGGCGATTCGTAGAAGTATATGATTAAAAGTGGGTTAGAATTGATGTGTGAACAAACACACATATCAGTTATAGGCTAAGTGAATTAAAAACAGATATAAAAAAACTAACAGTTTAAAATACTGTTGACTGTGTCATTTCAGTTGGAATCAGAAAATAACAAAATAATCAACTGCATCAATCACTGAGAAAAACTAATCATAAGCGTCTTAAAACATTTTTATTTGAGAAAAGATCTTTTGTTATAGTTTGTTTTAAATCTAGTTTGTTTATGTTTAACAATTATTAGTCATCATTAAAGTTATTATCAAAAATGTAGCTTTAACTCTGTTTTGCTTTAATTGCAAATAGTATTTTTTTACTGTTTTTTTTTTTTTTTTGTCTAAATAGGCTACGTATGGTATTTATAATGATAAATATAATATTTTAATAATATTAAATTAAAGTTAATGTTGTGGAAAAACGAAATTCTCTTCACTCAAATAATGACATAAAAGGGAAAATATGAAATTAAAATAACTTCATAAGTTTTTATTATTAGAAAAAAATTAAATTAGATTATTAAGCACCAGTTTAATAGGCTTATAATTTGATATTTATGTATAAAAAAATAACCATGTATAAAATAAAAGTTGTAAAGGTCTACACATCGTTCAGAGTCCTGTGAGTTCAAAATGCCTGTGCGTTACACATAAAACTTTCTCTTTTTCCTGTTTAGCCTCCGGTAACTCCGATAATTCTTCAGAGGATGAATGAGGATGATATGTGTGAATGTAAATGAAGAGTAGTCCTGTACATTCTCAGTTCGACCATTCCTGAGATGTGTAGTTAATTGAAACCCAACCACCAAAGAACACCGGTGTCCACGATGTAGTATTCAAATCCGTGTAAAAATAACTGGCTTTACTAGGACTTGAACGCTGTAACTCTCGACTTTCCAAATCAGCTGATTTGGGAAGACGCGTTAACTACTAGACCAACCCGATGGGTTTACACATAAAACTAAAACATGTTAATAAAACGGAAATAAAATAACTAAAAAAAATATAGTAATTAAAACGGAAATATCCTAAGAAATATGTTATGTAATCATTTTCCCTTTTTATTTTCTTTGAACAAATATTTTTACAATTTTAATTGTTTTCATTTTTATACACTAAACCAAATATCCCATAACGATATTATACCATACCATGAAAGATGTTTTTAAACATGATGATTTAGTTAAATCTTAGGTGACGACATTATGCGGATGATCCAAATAAGAAAAAATAGCAGTTTCCCTGCGTAAGAAACTGTAGTTACCATGGAACAGAGAGCTGTTCCATGTATATATATATATATATATATATATATATATATATATATATATGCGAAATGTCAGCAGGTCCTACCACAGAGCCTGTGATTTATCTGAAAATAATAAACAAAAAAAATATTATGCATTATTTAAAAGATTTGGTTAAATAAAGATATTATCTTTTAATTATGTGTCTTGCCGAGATATTGCTCACTAAGAAATAATATTTCTCATTGAACATAACATTATAATTCTAGTGCAAAGGGAAGAGGTTGTTGAAATATTAGTGCATCTTTACCTTTTTCTCATTTACATGCTAAGGATTAATTTTAGAAAAATTATAATTAACCTTTCATCGGAAGGTCTTGGGTCCGATCAGGCATGGCATTTTTCATACGCTACTTTTCCATAGCCCACGTACAAGCTTTAAGTTTATGTGGCGTTATCAAGCAAAAAAAATTCCTCGTAGAAGAAGCATTTTTGTCAATACTTGCCGATTAACTAGGATAGATTCAAATTTAAGGAAAATACATAAAAAAAATATTTATTTTACCAAATCTCTTAAATAATGCATAATATATTTTTTAATATTTTCAGGTAAGCGGACACATGCTCTGTGGTAGGGCTTGCTGACATCCCGCATAAATAATGTACATATCTGACGCAACTGTCTGTTCAATGATAACTACGATTTCTTACCCAGATAAACGGCTATTTTTCTTATTTGGATCGTCCACATAATGTTACTTTAGATTTCACAAAATTATTATGTTTATAGCTAATCCTGATGTAAATTAGGATTAAATTTTATACCCCTGAATTTAAATTCAGAGGTATATAATTTAACAATTTTTTTATTTCGTGATGTCAAAACTTTACTTTTGTTTACCACTCCCTCTCAAATTAATACGGAATACCCCACTCAAAATGACAGCAAAATGCCTCAGATTCTAAATCCATAAAACATCTGAGAATCAACATATTTTTTACCGCAATAAATTTAAAACTTCAGACACAGGCAAAACCGCTCTATTTCTAAATTTCCTTCCTCAAATCTTTTAAATTTTTTTAAAATACATTATTCTGTATCCAAACTATTGAGACAAATAACTAATCAACGAAATACTTTTTATATAAAAACGAAATACAACATTACAATCAAATTTACGTTTTCCACATATAATAGATAAAGTTTATCGTATGTACCTCTAATTTACGGATTAACCAAACCGTAATCAAATCAATAAATTGTCAACTTAGACCAATCCTACTGACCAATTCTGTATAAACATTGAATTGATGTAAAAAAGAAGCTATTCCTTCAAGTTATTATCAACTAAGTCGTTACACGTAGTTTAAACATAGATCTTGGTTTAATAAATTAAATAACTATACTCATTAGACTACAGTCGCTGTACAGGAATCTCCTCAAATCCGTTAAAATTAATTTTAATTATTCGTCCCCAGGTTCACTTGGGGTATTTTAATTACATAGTTATGAATAAAAAATAATAACAATCTAGTATATTTTAATTTTAAGTGAAAATTTAAACTGGATTAACATTTGTAGACAATATTTTGTAAATATTCAGACAGTGCCTTAACCTATTTCCTTGTAAAACTATTTTCTATACACTTGGTACAAAAATAATTGGGAAGCAGTAATTAAAGAACATAAAAATTGAGATATTATGGGAAAAACTCTGCTGTGGGGCTCCCTTTTGGGACTTCTATGAATGTTGATACAAAAATGAAGGCTAAATAATTAAACTAATAACAAATACTAATTATTTTTTTCATAATAAGTAATTATTTAATAAAAATCCTTTTTGGAAAATTTTAAATATATATTGTTAAAATAAATTTAAAAAAATAAAAGTATGTTAAAAATAATCTATATAAAACTACTGTGAAATAATTCCTGATCGTCCTAGTTTTAAGGAAGTCAATACAGGTAACCACAACAACTGAAATTTACAAAAAAAATTTCTGAATAGTTAGAGCGATGTTTTAAATTCGCGGTTAAGCGACAGCACGTAAAACGGTGCTTATGTTTTGTAACGCCATCTTCTTGCATACCGTGAAACTAAAAATGCATACCAAACTGTAAGGTTTACGTATCATCCGCAAGATTGCATAGTCTGCTTAAATGCGTGCAGTACAGCATTCTTTCTTATTTTCTAAGTGTCCCAGCGACATTTAGAAATGTATATTTATTTACTTTTTTTTATTCTGCACATTAATAATAACGTACGATAATAATAATGTATATGTGTACTTATATTTAAACTGTAATATAAATTAGTCTTATTTGGCAATTACATTAATGACAGATGAAATCACGTGTGAATAATATTAATTTTTTCAACAAGAAAATCTGTTTTTTTAAGCGAAAACAGGTAGTCATAAACAATTTGAATGAATGGTAAAAATAGTAATTTTAAGGAAATTGTTACTACGGTACAGTTTTTTTGACCAAAAAGCAAAAATGGATTCCCAAAAGGTCCGTTTTAACAGAAGAGTACTTCATAATATTTTAAAATAAACTTATAACTATAATTGTGTCACATCAGTGAAAAATTTGATGCACATACCACATGACTTCCTTGTACGCCTAATAAATTGTATATACGCATTTTTTGCTAAAACTTATGTCATATGAAAGTAAGATTCCTCCAATTCTTTAATAAAGTGGACAGTTACACAATTGCATTGTGGTGAACACCACATAGCATCACATATTTTGTGATGTCCGTATCAGCATTTTATGTTAGTTTGTATATTAATTTTGTTCACGTAGCTCAGGTAGTTATGTAGTGTAAGTAAGAACATGTCAGATCCGACACCATGTCCCCAACGGGTTGGTCTAGTGGTTAACGCGTCTTCCTAAATCAGCTGATTTGGAAGTCGAGAGTTATAGCGTTCAAGTCCTAGTAAAGCTAGATATTTTTACATGGATTTGATTACTAGATCATGGATAACGGTGTTCTTTGGTGGTTGGGTTTCAATTAACCACACATCTCAGGAATGGTCGAACTGAGAATGTACAAGACTAACATTTCATTTACACTCATACATATCATCCTCATTCATCCTCTGAAGAATTATCTAAACGGTAGTTACCGGAGGCTAAACAGGAAAAAGAAAGAAAGAAAAGATCCGACATCATGTAGACATCGGTTCGCATCCAAATTCATATACATATATTTTTTTAACTTTTCTTTTTTAATTTAAATATTTTGATTTATTAGTAATTAACCACTGTAAAACCTTTTTAATTAAAATGAAAAGTACATTAAATCTTATTTCACTAGTAACTTCTGATTTTTTTTTCATATTTTTTGTATTGTTGTTATTGAATTATTATTTATTGTTAAACATTTTTTTTTACAATCAGAGGTTAATAATTATTAATAAATCAATATATTTAAATTAAAAAAAAGAATAAGTTAAAAAATATATATGTATATGAAGTCGGATTCGAACCGATGTGCCTTACCGTCTTAAGATCGAAATATTACACTAATTAAAAGTTTATTTGGTCTAACTCTGGAACCAATGAAAATAAGTACCACTTATCTTATATCGTTGAAAAGCTCTAAATAAGAACTTATTACTGATTAAGAAAAACTCCAAAATCCAATTTCTTTTTGATTTTGTGCTTTTTTGCATACTTTTGATTCAGTCAATTGCAATTAAAAAGGGAGGTGCACAATTAGAGGTAACAACAGTTTTAAATTCAAAATTTCAACATCTTACTGCTAATCGTTTTTGAGTTATGCGAGATACATATATACGTACGTACAGACGTCACGCCAAAACTAGTCAAAATGGATTCAGGAATGGTAGTAATGGGTATTTCCGTTGAGATCTGAAAACCGAAATTTTTCGCGATCACAATACTTCCTTTACTTCGTACAAGGAAGTAATAATAAAAGCGCGCTTGACTGGTTGTGGGACACAAACCAGAATATTATCTAAAACATCTTAACCAATATTATTATACCATTTTTAGGTTTAAAAATTGTTTAGGTTTATAATGATTACCTGCGCAAGCTTTTGTTTCAAAAAAAGAGGAAATTCAGAGTTCGGAAAATTATATTAATATATGTTCAAATAAAACGAATATTTAGTTTTGTTTTTTTAAGAATGTGAAATTTTCACTTGTATGAAGAGTTAAATGTTGTGAAGTATAAAAATAATTTTATTAAAATTCTGCACTATTTTAATCCAGGTTTATAAAATAAGTTTACCTTAGGAGTTAATTTGAGTATTTATATTCACTTACATCAAAATCAAATATCATATTCATTTCTTAAATAATTCTCCTTACCACCAGAAAGATATAATAATAATATTATATTCTATAATAACTTAACATTTTATTTTAATTATAAAATAATTACAAAATACTTCAAGAATTTTCAATTTTCAAATCTTATATTCAAATTTAACGGAGTAAATCTAAATAATGATGAATCTTAAGAGAATAAATGAAAATATAAATTTTTTTCTTTAAAATTCATTTTATCATTATTATTTTTTTTCATTAAAACTTTTTAAAACTTACTCTCAAATTCAGAATATCGTGGAAATTTTAGAAGCTAGTTATGCAATAGCAACCACCCGGATTGGTCTAATGGTAAACGCGTCTTCACAAATCAGCTGATTTGGAAGTCAAGAGTTTCAGCGTTCAAGTCCTGTTAAAGTAGTTATTTTTACAGTGGTTTTAATACTAGATCGTGGATACAGGTGTTCTTTGGTGGTTGGGTTTCAATTAACCACACATCTCAGGAATGGTTGAGCTGAGACTGTACAAGACTACACTTCATTACATGCATACATATCATCTTCATTCATCTTCTGAAGTATTATCTGAACGGTAATTTCCGGAGGCTAAACAGGAAAAAGAAAGAAAGTTTTTCAATAGCAACTTGTTCAGTTTATTTACCCCTGATACTATTTACACCACTGAAGTTTAAAAATAAATAAATAAAAATGATAATGAATAAATTACACAACTACTTCTAAAAAACTATAATTGAAATAAGCAAAACAAAATAATCCTAAACTTTATTTTTTTATTTAATTTTATCTATGGGTATTTAATTTTTTTTATGGTTACATATTTATATTTAGTTAAAGATGGATGGAGTTTGGAATTGCGTTCCGATCCTTTTTGAATGGTGTTTTTACAGTATTTTACACTGGTTATTCCTTTGGAAATTAGCAAGATCTTTACCTTCTCCTGGCCAGACAACCCCTTCAGTCCGTCTATTGGAAACCTTTTGGTGCTAGTTCCTTTCTTTCCAACAGGAATCCGCCTGACGAGACCTTAGTTTTGTGGAAAATCCAATTCAATTCCTTCGCGGAGGGAGTAGCATGTAATGGCTGTAGGTAGTTGCCTGTATTGCAAGATGAACGAAGGATAAGGAATCAAGGTTTTGGAGATTCTTCTTTAAAGGGTGAATTGAATAAAAACCAGTTTTCTTTGTCTTCTTTTTCTCCCGGCAGCCTGGGCTGGGCCGATTCTCTATTTTTGTTGCTTCTTTCGTGTTTTTTTTTTTTTTGAATTCTTTGTTGGTTTTTAATATTTATAACCATAACCTTTGAGAATCCTGAGAAGGTCATCGCAGTGGAGAGTACAGGCATCTCCGTTCTCCCCGTTGGACGGCTGCTGGATTTATTTTCCGTTCTTTTTTGCTATCTTCTAGCTGTCTTCCTCTTTCTTCTAAGTGGTTAGGATATAATAATGCGGAGAGGATATACAATTAATATTGGATTAATTTTCCGCGTAAGCAAGGGGGCAGCGATCGCATGTTGTAGATTTCCACAGATACCAATAGAAAAAAAAAATTTTCTTCTTCTTCTGGATAACTGTACCTATTAAGAGATTGAGAGGACCGCGAGACCAAACAGGTATGCTTGGTGTAGTCTCTTCTGTCTTGTCTACGATATCTGTAACAGATCTGAAATAAAAATAAAAAAAAGAGGGAAGTACCCTATCTGACGGTCGTCGCTATCCCTTTAAAATGTTCCTGTTTCATTACACATCTTTCATTATCTTAAAAGTTGTTTATACACGGATCAGCAATCGGTGTAGGGAGGCTTTTGACGCCTTCGCCTTTCGTGTCACATAATTTATATCGTTACCTAAGTAAAGATATTCGACCAGGACCACTCCTAGGTAGTTAACTGTTGTCACGTAGAGAATTTTCCCCCCTTCATAAGAAATCCTGGGAGGATGTCTTATATATACATATGACCTACCAACCGTAATTTTCTCTTTATATCATACTGTCACAAATTGTTCCCTTCTTCTATTCGTCTAAACACCTTTTCTTTTTTCCAACTTTATCAACCCATCTGATTTTCAACATCTTAATGTTACATCAAATTTCAAAGATCTCTTTTATTTTCAGGGCTACACTCTAATAAAATATATTCAAAAATTCCTTTCTGATTCTTACATGTACATTCGATACTACCAGACACATTTTTGAATGGACGCTTTTTTTGTTAGTGCCAATCTAGTTTTCATATCTCCGTTATTTGGTCAGTTTTTTGTAAATTTACAACTTAAAAAATAAATTTCATCCATATATGATGTATTGTAATCCTTTTATTCCTAATTATTTTTCTATTTGTCATAATTTATTGCTTTTGTGTTCGTCCAGTTTCTTTGAGAATAAAATTTCTCTCCTAGCAAGAAAATAATTAAATTAATTTTTCTTCTAACTCATCTTTAGTAAAATAACAATATCATCAACAAATTTTAACTTTTATATATGTATTTTTTTTTTTATTGGGTAGTCAATCCACAAACTGTAAATCAACGATCAACGGGGACAGACAACGTCCTTGTTTCATTTGTTTCCTGAGTCACAGCCATTCTTCTTTTCTTTTTTCCGGAACCACCGAAAGATATTACTTCAGAGGATGACTGAGGATGATATGTATAAATGTAAATGATGTGTTATCTTGTACAGTCTAAGGTCGATCATTCCTGAGATGTGTGGTTAATTGATACCCAACCATCAAAGAAACCGGTATCCACAATCTAGTGTTCAAATCCATATAAAAGTAACTTACTAGGATAGTCACAACATGCCTTTCTTTATATTTCTCTGCTCTTAAACTGCTCCCTAATTTTTTTACAGAAATTTTTAATCTCTTCTTTAATCAGTTCGTATATTTAAACCCAAAATGTCTTTAATATCAAACATTTTATTTCATTATTGATTATCCAATACTTTTTCCACATTATAAATACATCATGTAGGTAACTTTAATCCTTGTAATCCTTCCATCTAAAATTAACCTGAAAGAAATAATTCCCTCTTTATAAATATTCTTTTTCTGAAATGAAACTGGTTTTTATCTAAATCATCTTTAGCCATCTTTCTGTTCCCCTCTAAACTATTTTAGTAAGTAATTATTATCCATGTTATGTTAAAACGAAGTGCTACAGTTTTCAAGTATTTCTGCTTCACCTGTTTTCAGACTGTCGCAATTGTATTAATGTTAGAAGATCGCTTTAAAAATGTATTTAAAAAAATGGATTACTAAATATTTTTTCAATTCATTTTTTCATTTCAATTACATTTTTTTTAAACATAAATAAAATTTAATGTTAAACTGATAGACTGATTTCTGCTATGAAATTTAGTTATTACCATTACCAATATGAAATTAAAGATATCATACTATTTGATTCTTATCTATTTGAGTCTTATAACGAATCCAAATCCATAATAAAATTTAAAACTAGCTCATTAAGAGTAGTCTCAAATTAGAAATAAAATTATATTTATTATAAATAAATTTTTCTTTTTTCTATTATTAATATTATCTTATTATTAATATTATCTTTATTATTTCTCTATTTATTAAAATAGAGAGTGATTCACGAAGAATATAACAAGTTTCAGGGCATTTTCTACTAGTTAAAAAAAGACAGTTTATATAAAAATACGTTCGGAAATGCTTCGTTAGCGAGTCTCGGCTGGCAAAAGATTTTGCCCTGATATTTAGACCATTGGTAAAATTAAGACGGACGATAATTCTTGTGATTTTTGCAACCCAAATTAGGCGGTAAATTTAATGGTTTATATGAAATCTACCTGAAAAAAAGAATAGGTTCCAGAACTCTATGATTAGTGGATTTCTAGAAGTATGGGTTATAAAACAATAGATTAGGGTTGAAAAAACACACTATCTTATATTTGGCGTAAAAGAGCTTTGTTAAATTTATATAATATATACATTCCAAGACTATAACTCCTGAACATTACATAATTATCTCAACATAACCTTACGTAATGTAATATTAATAGCATATATGAAATAAACATTATATTACACTTTTAAAAAAAAGTGTTTTACAACATTCGTTATCTAAAAAATTACACAATAATACCTAAAAAAAAATTATCAGTAATGATAATGTCTAGACGGACGTTTTATTACATCATATGTTGAGTTGTGATAAAAAAAATAAAGTAACCAGGTGAAGTTATGTTTGAAAGATGGGAAAATATCTTGTAACAGCAACACAATTTTAATTACATATAATTACTGAACGTGAGTAGCATTTTAATACAATTCAAATTGTATTATTACAATATAAAGCTTTTATATGGTCAGCGTTCTATTCAAAAGTTTGCCATTTTCACAAGCTTCTTTAACAATACGCACAACAATATGTTAAATGATTGAATGGGAGTAGAAGTCAATTAAATAAAAAAGTGGCTTTCTCAAATATAGAAAATACGACTTCAATAATAAGTATAGAAATTTGACATTAAACTATTCTACCCATAAATATCATTCACTACATTTTTAAATAAATAATATACTGACTAAATAAAAAAAAAGCTCACATTCATATCTTACTAGTTTACAATCAACAGACTATTTACAATTTAAGAAAGTAGGACAGGTAGCTTAATTAAATCGATTTGCGATACCTTTAAGTACACATCATCAGTAATATATAAAAAAAGGTTGTAATATTAGTGTCATGATGATACTTAATTTTTTAGTTTCTTATAAGTTACCCTTTTTTTATTTGAATTAATGACATTTGTCGAATAAAAAAATTCATTTATACATATCTTTCACAAGATAATAAAAAAATCATGGTGAAATGAAATAATTATCCATTAGTGAAATATTAAAGAAGGGTTTTAGATTTCAACATCTGTGAATAATACCCTAATAATAGTAATAACAATTTCCTAGATTACACAAAAAATTCATAATATACTATATACTATATACATAATATACTTTAATTCCAATAGAAATTATTAATAGCAAACATATTGGCTTAAGATAAAGAATTTCGAGTATCTTTTCCAGATAAACATTTTATAAATAATGAATTAATAACATTATTAAACAATTAAGTTACTTAATATTATTAGCTGTATAATAATTATTAAATCAAAGTAGAAGGAGACGCGGAATATGTTTAAAATATTGTTTAATGGTATAAAAGGGTAAGTTAGTTTGGTTTCTTAAATTATCTACCCTTGATTTTCCAATATCAAATAAATTCCTTTATTACAGACAAAAATAAATATATAATATATTACAAATAAACACTTTTTTATAAATACTCACTTCCATAAGAGCTGCACGTCGTTCTTGAAAACATTTTGTGTAAACGCATCTTTTTTTACTCACAAAAAGATATGGTATAAATCGTACCGTGTAGAGAATCTTCATCTAGATAACCTTGCTTATTTTTCCGGTCTCTGTAGCGCGAGTGGTAGCGTTTCGACCTTTCATCCGGAGATCCCGGGTTCGAATCCCGGTCAAGCATGGCATTTTCACGTACTCTGCAAATCATTCATCTCATCCTCTGAAGCAATACTTAACTGCGGACCCGGAGGTTAAACGAAAAAAAAATCTTGCTTATTTAGCATTTTCATTACTTGAGATATCTTCTGCTGAATGAAATATTGTAATAACTCATTATTCCAATACAGCAAAGAGTAAATTAATTTGCTCCCTTATCTTCTTATGGCTGTGATACATGAACGACCTGAGATACAAGAGAAACCGTTCAGAGCTGCTTTCTCTGAAAGTAATGAGTTTTACTTTAATGCTAGTCTCTGTGATCAGAATGAAGGTGTCACTTTTAGGGCTGGATATAACTTGCAATTCTGTACTTGGCATGCTGATATGTGTATAACTGGATCAGTTAAGAATACAGCGGGAAACAAATTTCACTTCTAACTCTGCCATGGTATTCTCCTAGTAAGTCTGCCATGGGATTCTTACGGATGGCTATGTCATTTTTGAGAGTGACTTGCCATTCCTGTCAGGTTGTAACATGCATATATCCCATAACTTCTTTTTTTTATTTTCCTTTACTGTAGAACTGGAGATAACGTTATCATAGTTCATAATTTATTTTACTTAAAAACAGAAGTAATAATTTTTTTAATTATCGACAGATCTACTATATACCTAATCTGTGATTAATATTAAATAATCATTGAAAGTAGATATAATTTTGGTTTGTTCTGAAGTAAATATCCTTCACAATTTACATTTTAATTTTACTATCTTCTATATGTATGAATTAACCTTTTGAAATATTTAAATTTTACAGTTGTTCAAACTGTGCACTGAAACCTTCCATTTCACTTAAAATATTATCTTGACAGACCAAATATTTGTATTTTTACTAATTTCAAAACATATAATTCATGTTCGTAGAGCACGACAGGTAGCATACCGCATTGGTCGCACTACTCTATTCATCTAGAGTGAATTTATAATTTTGTTTAATCATGATGTAAGTGCGCACAACTACTATTGTTACAACTGCAATTAAAACCAATACTAATAATGAAATTAATTCATAAAATATGTTACCGAAATATCAGTACGTAGAAATATTAAGCAACGCAAGTAAGTTGTTATTTCTTATAACAATCCTGGTAATGAATAAACCCTTCAAATAAATCAAAGTCATATGTAACGTTATCTGATGCTTGTTACTGTTATAATAAGATTTTTTGATTTCTCATTATGTTTCTATAAATTTGCAGAGCTGAAACTAATATTTTATTAAATTAAGAGGATGATTAATAATGGTAATTTTTTTTTAGGCTTCTGATAATATTTTCAACTAAACAGATTATTGAAATTACATTTTATATTATTTTTTAAACACTTCTAAATACAAATTTATTATTAAAAACAAAAGTAACAGTTAAATTTTATGTATTATCATTGAAATCGGTAAGTAGGTGTACTAATCACAACAAGGTATACATATGAATCGCCCGCACCTAATGTGAAAAAACATATTTAAATACATATTCAGTTTTAGTAATATTTTATGAGAAATTTTTGTAATCTTTATGATAAATATTTTTAAATAACATATAACTAATAAATCTTTAAAATAGATGCCGACCAATTTATATCCTGTATTGCCAACTGCTACATTGTGACGGGAAACAAAATACTTGGCCTGATAAGTAATTATAAATCAAATCTTTTATTTGCTATTTTTAAAGTACATTTTTATGGAAAAATAATTCTACTAATTCTGGAGCCTGTACTTGACTTCCAACAGCACTTGATACAAATACCAATAATTATTATTAGTGAAAACTGAAACTATATATTAAACTGTAACTATATCGTTTCAGTATTTTTCACTAAAATAACAGTAAATAAGTAATTCGATTTCGTACTTGGACGGTAACACCGAAAATTTCACCAAAACCTTTAAGAGTTAATAAATCCTTACATTTACATAATTTCAATAAACTCATTTTCCCCGCTACTTGATTTTTCGGTTGTCTGTTGCGAGGATTCGTTTATTTTCTTTATCAACAATGTTTCATTATCAACAAACACGGGGAGGTGGACTTCTTTTTGTCGCAGTACTTTACGGGCAACGGTAATTTTAATTATTACCTTCACAGAGTTGGGAGAAGACAAACGCCGGACTGTATGTTCTGCGGCATTGAGGACGATGCAGACCATACCTTCAAGGAATGCATCAGATGGATACAAAATAGACGGGATACAAATTTATCAACGATGAGACCTGAGGAGATTACAAGTAACATGCTACATAGTGAGGACAATTGGAAAAGAATTGAAGGAACTATCAGGAATATTTTAACAGTAAAAAACGAAGACGAGAGGAAACTGGGCTTCTGAGTGAATAGATTAGGGTAGGGTGGATAGCCCCAGTGGTGAGGGCTGGCATGCTTAGGTGTGTCAGTTCAAAGGATCCACTGGGGACTCCGAGGGAGAATAGGTCTATGCAAGTGTAAAAGACCCATCGATGCGTCACGACTTTCCAAGGTATGGCGTAGCGATACAGAAGGGCAAATGAGACTCAAAAGACCTGACCGGTGGGCCGACCTGCCTTGCCGGACATACAGCCGGTAGGTGGGGAGGCCCATTAGAGTATAACAGGCACTCCCCTGGTTGGCGTAATACCAACCAGTCGGACCGGCCCAGGGGAGCAGAGTCAAAAAAAAGTTTCATTAATATTTATAATATTTTAAGTTTCTTCATATTTTCTGTCATCTTATTTTTTTATTATTTTTTTAAATATTACCAACATCTTTATATAATAAAAATGCATAAATTAAAATAAAAAACCAACGCCATACGATCAGTTTATTAATATCTCATCCATAAAAACAGATTGTCTATTTCAATTAGTTACTAATGTTATAAGGATTATAGTAAGGCTCCTTTAAAATTTCTCAGATAGGGATGTAAAATGGTGATCAAGACGTAAAGTTCATCGATTTAAAAAAGCTGACGTTGAATTCGTGTATTTTTAAGCGGAAGTTAAGATTGGTATTGTTGCTATCGCCCTAAAATAATTAATAAGTTTATTTGTTAGTACAGTCGCCTTAATTCATCAAATATAATTACATAATTAGTTATGTTTAACTATCTATAATTACATCAAGACGATGTTCGACTTAACTGTCATAATATAAGGCAGCTAAATATAATTTATTAAAATATGTACTTGTGTACAAATTGTAGTACCCACTTTATATTAATACTCGGTTTTTTTTAACCGAAGGTAAAAAAAAAAATTAAAAATTAACTACGGTTTTTTTTTAAACTGAAGTAAGGTTTCATGTTAAGGGTAAAAATATTTTAAAATTGCAATTTAAAATTTTTTCCTTGAGTTTAAAAAGTACTAAATAAAATATCTAAAACATCTAAATTTTGCTTAAAAATATTTTATACTGAAATAAAAATAATCTAAAAAAAAATTTTCTTCGATTTTTTTCGAGGTTTTGGACATCGACTATTAAAATATTCTTAATACTAAAATAAATCACAAATTTAGAAAATCTTGATTACAAATATATTAATCGCCTAGGATTTTCTTTAGCCAATCCTTTCTTACGTCTGTTCTCCAACCTCCTAACGATCCCCCCATCTAAGGACAAGGTGTCTTGACACCTCAGACATGATATCTTCCTCCTTCTCCGATGCCATGAATGTTCTTCGGCCGTATCAGGTGACACCAACCTAGATTAAACAGTTAGCATGGTTGTCAAAGAGTTCAAACTTGATGCACTTTCCAATGAAATTTTTGTGACGGCTAAAGTACTCACCCTCTCCGTTGGAGCCCTCTGAGCTTTTAGAGGTTCCATAGCTGCGTGCTCACAGTCTCTGTATCCAAGGCTTTCTCTATTGTAATTTCCACCTGCATCACACCAAGCTCAGACTTCTTTTGCGTCCTTGTCACATCTTCCTTTGCCTTATGACTGGTCGAAGATCTGGTGTTTTTAGCTTTTTCCTTTAGTTTTCTTTTGTTTTTAAATGTCTCCTTAACAACCTTATACACGACGAACATCGGTCGCTGCATCTTCAAGAACTTTACTGGCTCATTTCGACGAGAAGATTCCATTATAGTATATATGATTCTCTAAATCACAGTAACCAGGCTTGATGCTAGAGCAAAAAGCAACTGCTCCTCTTTAACTTTGGATAAAGAATTGGCAGCAGCCGCTTAAATCTTTGTCGATCAAGGCGTTTGACTGCAAACAATTTTCCTCATTTCAGAGTAGCTAATTTTTTGCAGGGTTTTAACCTCCTGAATTGCCGTTTTAATTTTCTGTATCGAACAGTTTTTTGAACGGCTGTTGTGTTCTTTGCAGTTGACACAAACTGGAGGACCTTTGCACGGATCGCCTTCATGAGTTTTCGCTCCACACACGCAAATATTTTGTTTTTTACATCTGACTGCAGTGTGTTTGAAACGCTGTCAATTGAAACATCGAATAGGATGCAGAATGAAAGCTCGCACATTTAGACGTTGTATGCCAGAACGTACTTTCTCGGGCAGATTAGGCCTGTAAAACGTTAACACACGCGAGAAAAAGGAGGAACGTCACTATTTCTTCTCATGGTTAACTTGCAGGATGGGATTACTCCTTAACTTTACATTTCCTCGACTATTTCTTCTTCCTTGCAATGAATAATATCGTGGAAAACAACTCCTTTCGGTGATTTAAAACTATGATGTAGTTGAACAAACACAAGAAACATACGGATCTTCTTTAAAGCTTGAAATTTTTAGCTTTGACTATCGTTTACGGTTTCCATGTACACAGCGTTAAAAGTTTTGCGTTTTTCCTTGACAAGACCGCTAGCACAATTCGTTATCTCTCGAGCAATTAAGAATAGGGTGACTTTCTGGAAGTTGCCATTTTCTCTCGTAATCACGAGTTGTCTTGCTCTGGGCGCACTGTTGCTAAAAAGAGCTTGTCGACTTCTCAACTTTTTTTTTCTTTATTTGTATCCTTGATTGTTTTCTCTTAGCTTCTGACGAATCGGTTATTTCTACACGAGGCTGTTTATGTGCATCCTTTGCCACGTTATTTGTTCAAGATTCTGCATGAATATTAATCCCTTCAGTAGCCAGACTAGCCGCCGTACACTCCCACTCCAGGGCTAATAACCTTGGAGTTCTGGCCCGGTATTACGGTGAAACCGGCGTATATCTTTGCAGGAAGCGGATGCGCAATTTTACACTGACCCCAGGCTTCTACTCACCAAAGCTTTCAGGGTCCCATGCACCGACATAAATGGCAACCTTACTACATGTTTGCCATCGAGGGGAGGCATGTAGACAACAGAAGGGTCTCTGTTACACATGCAGTTACATATACCCTAACCCTCACATCGCTAGCTCTAAAGGTGGTATGAGTCCATTTCAAAAACTGTTTTCAAAAAAATGTAGTTTTTAGGTTACCGAAAAAACTATATTAAAAGTCAAGTCAAATACTTCGAAAATACTCTTAGCCCCGTTAGCCAGCTACAGGTTTTGTACTTACGTACACCTGTTGCCGCCCTGGATGTAGAACGTAGATGATATGTTCCGAAAGTGCGGATTACCTACGTCAGGGGGTTATTATTATTATAAGTGCTCTCATGACGATCATGAAATCGATTTTGAACTTATCATAGTAGATCTCAATACGAAAAATGAAATCAATTTATCTCTAACGATAATAAATTATGTAATCGATCAATATTATATGAAAACAGTCTACTCAAAATTGGATATTCTTAATCATATATTTTCAATTTCAGCTAGTCATGATATAAATATTAATGATTCAATTAAGATTTTACGCAACCACTGATTTTAAACCTCTCAAATTGATATACACACACCTTAAAACTTTAGAATACCTGACGT
Source organism: Lycorma delicatula (assembly GCF_047948215.1). NCBI lineage: Eukaryota > Metazoa > Arthropoda > Insecta > Hemiptera > Fulgoridae > Lycorma > Lycorma delicatula. Next base: position 66,873,239 of record NC_134456.1, on the reverse strand, counting down.
ATGCAGAAACAATCAATAATTTCCTAACTCCTCCACATGGAATTTTAAACCACTGCTTATTGCTTTTAATAACCTAAGACTTCTAAAAATCTCAATGCAAGGTTACATAATTAATCATACGGATAAGCACTTTAAAAAAAGTTGTTTCTCACACTATCTGTAATGAATATATTTCTAAAAAACTAATCCTGTAATCCTGTTTCTTATTGTGACTAAATTTATCTAAATTTTTATGTTCAGGTATGAGGAAATTATATTTTTTAATCGTGTTAGAAATAAACACATTTAATTAGCAGAAGATTATTACTTTAAAGAAGATTTAATATTTTATAATAATTAGCTATAATACTTTATGCACAAACTAATCTAGAATAAAAAAAATTAATTAATTACATAATAACAACTAATTTGGTTTTACTGTCACGTTTCACAAATTATTAAAGGAATAAAAACAACAAAGATACACAAAATATTTTTTAGTAATTACAATAAAATATGTTTGAACGCTAAGTAAATGAGTATTACGTGTTACGTCAACGTTTTTTGAAGAAACACATTTTAACATTTTAGAAATGTTTTTCTCTGTTATAGGCTAGTTTTCACAATATGAATTACAAAATTATTGAAAATTTAAGAATACTAGATTTTCCGAAATGAAATTGTCGTTGTTAAGGAACATTGCTCGTAATAATCATAAATGAGTAAACAACCATCTATCTATACAAGGTAACGAAAATAATTCTACAAATTATTTACTAGATTTAGAACACTACACCAGTAGTGTTCTGCAAGCGAGTATCCTAATTAAAGTAAAAATGATAAAATATTAAAAATAAAAAATATAATTAAAGTATTTTTTATTTTTTCTTCAATTTTTTTGAGCCAAATTCTTAATAACATATATGAAGTATGACAAGATATCATCCCAGCCCACTAGACTGGTCTAATGTTAACTGGTCGTCACAAATTAGTTGTTTAACACATGATTTTCGAAGTCGAATGTTCTGAGATTCAATTCCTAGTAAGAGTAAGTTGTTTTTATACAGATTTGAATACTACTAGACAGTGGATACCGGTAAACCTTGATGGATGGGATTCAATTAACCACACGTCCCAGGAATGGTCGGCCTGAACAAGATCAAGTGATTAAATTTGGGGAAGCCATTAGGGACAAGGGTCACATTTTCCCATTCCCTTCTATTTTGGGTTTGGATATATATTTAAAAAATATAATTTCCTCATACCTGAACAAAGAATTTTATATAAATTTATCATAATAAATTTATCATAATAGATTTAAATTGAGTTGATTGATTGATTTTGTTAAATATTTATAATCAACCAATTACATTCCAAAATTTTGTACATTTTATTTTGTACAATAATAAATTTACAAAATAAATTCATCTCGATGATTACGCATCTTAGCTTGCCGATCGATATCAGTTTGCACGGCGTTATGAATATGCATCAGGGCAACTGTCGTCAGCCTCAATTACTTATTAAGAAAAAGTTATATTCACGTTAATTACAGAGTTGCAACTTGCAACTCGTTATTTTGAAAATAGAGCATTGGTAAAATGTTTCAATTCTTTTCAATTGGGTTTTCAAAATGCAAAACCTTCGGGCCTTTGGGAGGACCATGGGGCCACAGCCTCCCCCTGGATCCTCGCCTGGGCATGAGTCTGTACAAGACTCATTTACATGCATATATCATCCTCATCTTACTGGACCGAGGGGAGATTACTTCTTGTTCACGAGTTGAACAAATTGCAATGTAGACATTGACATTTGAAAAGAAACTTAATCAGTGCATAATAATTCCAAAAATAATTTCTGTAAATATAGAAGTGCAATGATTTTGTTTTTTTTTTTAGATAATTGTATATTACAATTATATTTTAATTACAAAGAATTAATAAGTAGTATCTTATTCCATGATGAATAATTTTTTTGTCTCTCCCTTTTGAGAAAATTTTGAATGTTTTCAACATATTTCAGCTAAAATGGGTTAAAATATTGAAATAAGAAGGTATGTCAGACAACATAGTTTAAAAAAAATTAAAAAATTGATATCTTTAAAAAGAAAAACTACCATTAAAAAAAACCATATCTTAACTAACAACTAAACTAATTCATTCTTGCTTGAAATATAATAACCGCAAATGGGCTATTTATTTATGAAAACTATCTGATCGATTGAAAATATTTGCATGAGACTGCTAAAGCCTCCTTATCGACATTTCATTTAGTTACTGTAAAAATTAATAATTCTATGTTAACAACAACTTATTAAATCATTCCGCCTCGAAAAACTGGAAAATGTTTTTTTCGAAAAGGTTTTGTACACTCATTCCTGATGTAATTTTTATCTTTAAAGTAATCTTCATCGAATAATAAATACATCCCTCATACGAAACTGTTTTTTAATTAAAAATTTAATTATAAATCTCACAATTCATTTCCAGTTTTTTTTCTCCACTGAAAAATTGGATTCAACGGCACCCTAATCCGAGTTGGATGGTACTGCTAGTAAAATTATTAATTTTATTAGTTTATTAACAATAAACTAAAAAAATTACTATATATAATTGTACACAATTTTTCTGTACCCTAATCCTTTCAAAACATCTTAATTTATATACAGGTATAATCACTTAACGATAATTATAATAACGATTCAACGTTTTTACCTTCAACTTTTACAAGCATTATATTTTTATTTCTGAACAATTTAATACATACAACAAATTCTACAGATAATTCGTTTTTTTTTTAAATCTTTAAATTTTACCAATACATAATCATTTTATAATTAAAGTAACTGTACGTGAATTTTATAAACATAAAATTTACTTACTATTGAAAAATACATTACTTTGGATTCTCTCTGTCTTTTTAATTTAAAAAAAAAAAAAACATATATGTAGAGTAATTACTGATTTTTATAATACTTTGTTTCGTTATGAATTTTTTCTTTCAGTAGTTAAAATTCTCATGTATTTATAATAAAACATTTATTTCGAATAGCATCCAAAATAATTTGTTGATGTCAATTTCTGTTATTAGTTTACCAGTATGTTATAAATTTGAATATACAAAATAACATGTCGTGAGTCATTCATAATCAAAACTCCAGCAAAACTTATTGAAGATAAATTGATGAAAATTTGTATACACGTTCTTCATTTTGTGTAAGTGCACATTAAGAAATTCAGAGTTTAAAGGGTTAAAATGGAGTAAAAATGAAATTTACAATTTTTATTTCCTTGTACGAAGTAAAAGAAGTATTGTGATAGCGAAAAAATTTGGTTTTCAGATCTCAACGGAAATACCCATTATTACCATCCCTGAATCCATTTTCACTAGTTTAGGGGTGACGTCTGTACGTACGTATGCATGTATCTCGCATAACTCAAAAACGATTAGCAGTAGGATGTTGAAATTTTGTATTTTGAACTGCTGTTACATCTAGTGTGCACCTCCCTTTTTAATTGCAATCGACTGAATCAAAAGTGTCCAAAAAAGCCCAAAATCCAAAAGAAAATTTGGATTTTGGACTTTTTTTAACTGCAGTAATCTCTCTTTGAGAAATTTTCAACGATATATCATAAGTTGTATTTCTTTTCATTGGTTCCAGAGTTATAGTCTAATGGAATTTCAATTAATGAAATATTTGGATCTTAGAAGGGGAAGGCAGATCAGTTGGAATCGGACTTCACCTCCTTTTTTTGAATTTAAATATATTGATCTATTAATAACTTTTAACCTCTGATTGTAAAAAAAAAATCACGATAAATAATAATTCAATAATAATAATAAAATTTATGAAAAAATATCAGAAGATATTAATGAAATAAAATTGTTTGTACTTTTCATATTAAAAAAATCCCTTTCGACACATCGAAAGGCGGAGGTAGATTTCACCGGTGCTAAAAAAAATATTTCCTCCTTAAACTTAAGAAAAACTTCAAATTTACTTAATAAGACAATGGTTGCATGTGAAAAAAACTATTCAGATGTTCAGCATATGACAAGCCCCATCTTCTTACAATTCCAGCAACATTTTGGTCATACCTTCCCGTAACGGTTGGTCATATCAAAAATTGTTTCAGACAAAGGTTTTATGTAATGTTTAGAGGATTAACGACCACTTAAAACCGATGCGATACTGTGCCTATTAAGGGAGGTATGATTCTTTTTTATCTTCGAAACCCATTTTTTCAACCCGCTGGGACAGACAATAGTGGTTATATCAAAAAAATTTAGTTATAAAAATATTAGGCTCTTATGCAAAGAATAGCAGGAATTTTAAACACATTATATATTCTACTTAATAAGAAAGTTATAGCGATTTTTTTCGAAACGCCCCCCATTTCAACTCCCCCCTAGGTCCGATTTTGGCCGTTAACAAACTCTCTCGAGGTTTTGGAAAGAGTTATTTTTAAGAAACGATTTGAAAGTGATTGGCGCAACATTACGGCAACATTACTTTATCGTGTCCACAATAAAGTTATATATATATTTATATAGATGCATATATAAACTTTTGAGCTGACGGTGGTTTTGGAATCTGGAGGATGTAAAACACGAAGATATGTCGAAATTTTCCGGAAGTCGAATGTACCCATTACAATAGGTAGCTTTATTATGAAATCTACCTAAAAATGTGTAATGTAATTTAATAGGTGTACAAGGAAGTTATTTTTTTTTTCATCTCGGTAACAAATGAAGATACCAATTTGATTTTTGAATATTTAATATCCATGTGAATATCTAAAAACCAGTTTCTAGATTTTTTAAGTTCTATTTGAATGTAGTGTAGAAAGGCAACAAAATTTTAAATAATGATTGCAAATTTTCCTGACTTCCGACTATATCAAACGTGATATTCAGTAGAATTGCAAATCATCTTCAAATAAATATCTGAAACCATTTTCGGGGTTTTTTAATTTTATGGAGTGCGTCGGTGTACAATGCAGTGGCTCAACGAACATAGCTCTGCCGCTGTTATTGTATGTGCGACAAGACAGGCTGCAACTGGTTCTGATTATTGGGCTAAAAAACATAAAATTAAAAAATATTGACCGAGCAAGATCACAATTAATCGTATCGAGTGGGTGAAGTTGCGATGGGGATGCTATATATATATATATATATATATATATTTATTTATTTATTTATTTATTTATTTATTTCGAATATTTAACGGCCTGAACCTATTAAATTTCAATTTTAATTCTTGTATTTTTTAACTAGTCATGCATCAAAAATCTTAACTAGAATTCTATACAGAAGAATTGAAAGGAGAGTGGAAGAAGTGTTAGGAGAAGACCAATTTGGTTTCAGGAAAAGTATAGGGACAAGAGAAGCAATTTTAGGCCTCAGATTAACAGTAGAAGGAAGATTAAAGAAAAACAAACCAACATATTTGGCGTTTATAGACCTAGAAAAGGCATTCGATAACGTAGACTGGAATAAAATGTTCAGCATTTTAAAAAAATTAGGGTTCAAATACAGAGATAGAAGAACAATTGCTAACATGTACAGGAACCAAACAGCAACAGTAATAATTGAAGAACATAAGAAAGAAGCCGTAATAAGAAAGGGAGTCCGACAAGGATGTTCCCTATCACCGTTACTTTTTAATCTTTACATGCAACTAGCAGTTAATGATGTTAAAGAACAATTTAGATTCGGAGTAACAGTACAAGGTGAAAAGATAAAGATGCTACGATTTGCTGATGATATAGTAATTCTAGCCGAAAGTAAAAAGGATTTAGAAGAAACAATGAACGGCATAGATGAAGTCCTACGCAAGAATTATCGCATGAAAATAAACAAGAACAAAACAAAAGTAATGAAATGTAGTAGAAATAACAAAGATGGACCACTGAATGTGAAAATAGGAGGAGAAAAGATTATGGAGGTAGAAGAATTTTGTTATTTGGGAAGTAGAATTACTAAAGATGGACGAAGCAGGAGCGATATAAAATGCCGAATAGCACAAGCGAAACGAGCCTTCAGTAAGAAATATAATTTATTTACATCAAAAATTAATTTAAATGTCAGGAAAAGATTTTTGAAAGTGTATGTTTGGAGTGTCGCTTTATATGGAAGTGAAACTTGGACAATCGGAATATCTGAGAAGAAAAGATTAGAAGCTTTTGAAATGTGGTGCTATAGGAGAATGTTAAAAATCAGATGGGTGGATAAAGTGACAAATGAAGAGGTATTTCGGCAAATAGATGAAGAAAGAAGCATTTGGAAAAATATAGTTAAAAGAAGAGACAGACTTGGCCACATACTAAGGCATCCTGGAATAGTCGCTTTAATATTGGAAGGACAGGTAGAAGGAAAAAATTGTGTAGGCAGGCCACGTTTGGAATATGTAAAACAAATTGTTAGGGATGTAGAATGTAGAGGGTATACTGAAATGAAACGACTAGCACTAGACAGGGAATCTTGGAGAGCTGCATCAAACCAGTCAAATGACTGAAGACAAAAAAAAAAGAAGTATTTTTTAGCACCGAATAATACCGTTATGTGATATTTTATTTATTTCATTAATATTTAGGTGCTTCATTTAATATACAATTATCACAATAATATACAATATATATATATATATATATATATGAAGGTAATTTCCTTACAGGCAATTACTAAATACATTAGTCAATCGTTAAATTACATCAAGGTAATTCATTACCCTTAAAAAAATAATATATTAGATAATTTTACCTTATTTTCATTCTGGTGAAATACTATGTTAAATTTTTTTCTATATGATGACTAAATACGAAGCTTGCATACTAAATATTATTTGACGTATGATTGCACTGTTATCAGGAATAGATTTAAATAATGTTAGAATAAGTGAAGGTTAAAATAAAAATAATAATAGTATAACAGGTACAACATAGATGATGTTTGAAAAAATGAAATGAATAGTAAACTTAATTTTTTAAATGCCAAAGTATTAAACATATTTAAATATTCATATGATGTCTGGCTTATCCAAAAAATTCAGGCAAAATTATCTTATCTCTTTTTAAATTAGAAATTAAGTTTTATGATATTAAAACTGAAACTAGGTCAAGTTTATTAATTTTATTCCTTAAAATATAAATAAATACTACTTTAGCTAAACCTTTTTAAACATACATATTTGTTGACCGACCGGTTTTTAAAATGAGATAGTTTACTCTTATATAATGATACTAGCATTTTAGGATGAATTTTTTTTTTAAACAACATTTTCATCATACATTATTCCTTTCATAGCAGAGATTAACGATATTAATGACAGTAACGTGTTCTTTTTTTTTACTTTATGAAGAATAAGTTTATAAAATTGAAAGTCGTCACATTATAAAATAAATTAGTCACCAGTAATAAAGCTGGTAGCATTCACTTCATATTAAAAATAATAAATTTTACAAAAGTATCTTTTTCTTAAAACGCATTCTTTGTAGATTTTTATTTTAACATATAAACAAGTACGTTTTATTTAACAACAATTATTAGATAACGAAATTCTGTAAGCTTCTGCAGTTAATGAGAATATAAATTCTCCTTAATGACATTCTAATTCCATTTAAAATCCAAACGTGATTAAATTAAATAAACATTTATGGAATTTTATTAGGATAACCGAAGAAAAAGAATAAACATAATAATTAAAAAAAAATATATATAATTTGTACACAATTTTCACATTGCAAATACCATAAAGGTCGTTACTCTTTTTATTATTACAATTCTAAAACGAATTAATATTGTTTGTTTCTAATAAATATTTTTAAGATCACGTTCTTTAAGGTGTAAACCAATAAACTGGAACGAGAAAGCAGACCATCTTCTACCATCCCATCTCATTGTGTCATTTAAAAATTCTAACCGGTTGCTTAATATTTCGTACACTTATAATAATGTAATACAAAATAAACTCTTCCTGGTTTATACCTCAATACGTATTAGTATTTTACTACATATAGGCTATACAGTAATGGTCTATAATATCATTGTTCTTATAATGCATAACATGGATGTCACGACTTGAATACTAATGCGGTATAAAATAGATTAAGTACCATGAGTTAGATGAACGTACCCTTTTGTCGCAATGAAGTGCTCACAAAAAAAGTTTCATTCTTTGTCTCCTTTTTCACGTTCTTTTTTGTAACTTAAAGAATTGCGCATACAATTATCAGTATTAATAATTTAACAGCTTTATTAAATAAATCAATTAATTTAATTAACAGATAAGTAATTAGGCTAAATAACTGTTTGTAATGAGTCCACCTTAAAGTTATTTTGTTTAATTGATCTAGTTATTCAACAATAATTCAGTAAATAAATTAAGTTAATCTGACTCACTTAAAAGTTAATTGGTAATTGTTATATAATAAACTCTGACTTTGTTATATTTTAACAAAACTAAGTGCTTAAACAATAAATTTACGTATGAATTGACTATAATTTTAGATTAATAACTATAAATAATAATCTTCTTCAATTAAATAACACGGTTACTTAATCTACTGAGAATAACGAATAAATTTAAATTACTTTCATCGAATAATCTCTTTAAAAAAATAATAAAGGACCACATAGACACATTTAAACAAAAATATTTTAAACTGAAAATAATCAACCAATTTTTAAAATTTTAGATAATTTTTCTCCGTGAACATGTTTTGCTACTATTTGTTTATCTGTATCCATTTTTAAATAATATTGTGGGTTCTTTTTTCATTTGTTTTTTTCACTAGGCTATTGTGATCTCTCGAATCTTTATGATTCCAATTAATGCAAATGTGTTTACTTATATAGGTTTTTTACGTATATGTAGTTTATTTATATATGTATGCTTCACTGATGGTGTTCGATAGAAACCCCACTTAACGTCAGTTTATAATGCAATTTACTTGTATTTCCTTATAACCGATTATAAATACACGATTTTTGAGACAAGAAAAAATCAATCATATATATGCTTTTAAAGATTTTACATTTTGTGGTCCGATTTTGACATGACGAATTTACGAAATTAAAAATGAAAAATACAAACTATTTACCTAATTATACTGGAGAAAAATATTTAGATATATCAGTTCAGATTTTTTTCTATGTAATAGACTTCAGTTATACAACATAATAAAATTGATAAAAGGTTTAAATTTTTTTTTCTTTCATTTCATAATATAAATAAGAGGAAATGTGTACATATTTTACCCTAATAACTAACGAGTTCAAGCACTTAACAAAAATTTTTTTTTTGTCGAACACAGTTATCTTGTGATTAGTCAATGAATATTTCAGTTCTATTTTAATTAATTATTAATATTTTAATTGCATTTTTTTGTATTTCAGAACACTGCTATTGTTTTTTGTAACGATATTCTCACACTACGTCTTTATGAGTAATTTTAATTTTGTAAATTTGCACAACGGAATGGATAAATAAAATTCAGTTGTTTTAAAAAGATAGAATAAATTATTGACATCTAAACGTTCTTCAAAATAAAATTATTGGTTCACTCTAAGGAAAGGTTAATTAAATTAAATAGAAGTTTAACATTTAATAAAAATAATTTCTTCTACATGGAGCGTATATATCTCACATTTCTTCTTTATTCAAAGAATTTAAAACGAAAGATAAAGTGTTTAATAAATTTCTGAAATTTGTATATCTAACTATAAAACGAAACGCTTGACAGTTGCTATAATATCAATTTTGTCAGGTAATCATCATCTGGTCCTTTCTGTCTGCTGACAGGTCCCTTACTCCATCTCATCTTCATCAACTTCTGTCCCAAGCCTTCTCTTTCATCCACTTGTATTTTTCCAATCTTCACCTCATCTATTAACTTCATTTTTCTTCATCTTCTTCTTTGCTTCCTTTCCTTTCTTCTGACTCTTCAACGCAGTTGTCAAAATTCTACTTCCACTAATCACATGTCCTAACCAATCTCTTTTTCTTTTGTGTACTTCCTGCATAAACGTTTCTTCTGTGCATTGTCTTTCTTCTTAATCCTTGTCAGTAATATTTTTTTTAAAAATCAGGTATAATTCATTTTTCTTCAAGTTATTGTTTACTACAGATATAAATTTTCCTTTTTTCCCGATTTTTTAAATTTCTGATTGTATATAATGTATTTAAAATTTATCCAGGACTGTTAATGACAAAATCCTTTCATTTGTAACTGATCCTTTCTGTTAATTTTCCCAACGAATAAAAATCCTATTTCAAACATTAAGTTATTTCTTCCAATTCTTTTGTATCTTCTTTTCTAAAAGAAGATAAAAAAGAATTGGAAGTCCTTTACTTCTTTTATTATTTCAACTACGTTAAAAAATTAAGTTATTCATACAAAATAATTAAATAAATTTCTTTGAGAGCTATCGTGAGTAATTTAACAATTATAAAATTTTGAAAACTTTATATTTTTCCATTATGATATACTAATTAATATTTATTATTACCTATCAGAGTATGTTGAAAAGAACTAGACAGTTATACATCTTCTATTAAAACTAAATTTTTCTGTTGAATATTTTACAATTACACACACACACGCGTATTTCTCTCTCTCTCTCCCTCTCTCTCTCTCTCTCTCTCTCTCTATATATATATATATATATATATATATATATATATATATATATATATATATATATATGTCGGAGAGGCGAGGAGATTTGTCAGGGATTCAACGTTTTGTGTTTCACTCATTTTTATTATTACAAGTGGAGAATATATAAGATTATAATAAAGTTCAATTAATAAAAATGAGTAGATAACTCGTACAATGAAATAATTACAAATGATAATTATCACTTATCAATAACTCAGTAGTACACGAATTATAATATAAGATTAATTCAATTTAGAATTCAAATAATATTAAAACAACTTGCGATAGACCGAGGCTCAGGGAAATAACGAATTCGCGATCACCAGGACGTCTGTTCGATCTGGGTTCCAAAGCAAGACTACCCTTTCTCAATATTCTCAAATAATATGCCTACTGCATATTTCCTTTTCCTTATTAATTTTATGATACCCCTATCGTCCTGGGATCCCGACTACGTTGACAACCATGTGCCTACCTAGGCCTAAGCCTACCGCAATAAAACAATTTAAAACTTATTTTACAAAATATTACAAGTAATAGTACATTTCTTAAAACTACTAAAAATACAGATATTCTAAAGAATATTCTCATCGTTTTGTCGGAAGATACTCCACTGTACTTTATTCTCCGACACGGCCATTCTGACAATCACACGCCCTCGGGTGTATCTAAAACATTGAGTTACAGTGGTATTTTAATTTTTGTTTTCAACTGACCTCGGTCATTATAAAGCATTTTACAATAGTTAAAGTACAAAAGATAGATTCAGAAGTCCTCTCGAGTAACAGAAATCCATTAATTATTCATTATCCTAAATAGTCATCGTACAGTACTCAAGAGATCGAAAAGCCATCAATCATTATTCCTTATCATTTAACTGTCAAATAAGATTTTATTTCCTCCACCAATAGACCTCTGCACTATCTCTAGGCTACCCTGTATGCCACATACAGTATCATACATATTCTGTAGTTGCCACAACTACCTGCCCGACACATCATCAGGTGCCCATCGCGCCCTGATCAAACTAACATTAGCCACTAATTTAGTTTGCAGTTACGACTACACACTGATGCATGTGCGAAAAATAAAAATGCCAGGTCCACGACCTGCTGCCAGCCATTAGTGCATTGCGTCATTGGTGGTCTCTTTTTAAACCATAGTCCCTGTTTCAGGACCAACATCAACAGTCTCCTCGGCACAACTTTCATTGTCCGAGGAAACATCCAACTCATTAGGAATATAATTCTCAGGCATTTCTCTCAACTTATCATGACTATACTTATAACTTCTACTACTACTTAAAGATTTTAGTGTGTACCTGTCGTTATCAAGTAATTCTGTTACTACGAATGGACCTCTAAATTTCCTATCGAGTTTCGTTTGATTACGTTCTTCGTTCTTAATCAAAACGTGATCTCCTATTTTAAACTTATTAACCTTCGCTTTATTTTTATCAAATCTAATCTTCTCATAATTAGCATTTTCCTCTATACTTTCAATCGCTCGTTGTCTTACATTAGAGATATCAATTTCATTTTCGTTGTCATCAACTAACAACCCGTAAGGTCTTGCCTTCTTACCAATTAATAATTCTAACGCACTAGATTTGGTAATACGATTCGCGGTTGAGTTTAAAGCTAGCTGAACTTCACCAATGGCGTCTTGCCATGGACGATTATTAGACTCAACAGCAGTGAACATATTTTTTTAACGTACTCATTACACGCTCTACTTGACCATTTGCCCTACTAGTACCTGTAGCTATTAAATGTAAATTAATATTTAAAGATTTACAAAAGTCTTTAAAATCTTTCCCAGTAAAACATCTACCTTGATCGGCAATCACACGAGCGGGAACTCCCAATATAAATATTGAAGCCTTTAAAGCTTTAATAACACTATAACAGTCAATTTTTCTGGTGTGATGTAAATAAACATATTTGGTAAAACCATCTATAATAACAATAATGTATTCTTTAGTATTATTTTTACCGCTCAATTTACCTGTAATATCTATATGCACAGTATGCCAAGGTATGCGGATCTTAGGGATGGGATGTAATTCAGCTTGAATTTTACCTGACTGAGCTTTAGAGAGTTTACAAGTAATACAATTGTCAACAAATTTACGTACGTATTTAGACATACCTTCAAACCAGTAATACTCATAAACCTTATCGAGTGTTTTATCCCAACCTAAGTGCATAACAGACTCATGTACATGGTTAATGACGGACCACCGAAATGCTCTGGGTACAATCGGCAAACAAAGGGTTTCGCCTTTTCTCTGTATTTTCCGGTATAGCGTACCGGCTTTAATTTCATAAGATTTTAAGAGATCTTCCGATAGCTCATCGCTTTGCAATTTGGTGACTATTTCCGAAATTTCCGAGTCACGCTGTTGTTCAGCAAGAAGCCAATCAACCGATATTTCCGCGAGGTTAACGCGTTTCTCTTCAATTTTATTAACCTGTTTTGGTAAATCGGACAAAGGGTTTCGAGAGAAGAAATCCGCGTGCGACATACGTTTGCCTTCTCTATAAACTATATCGAACTGAAAAGCCTGTAAATAAGCCCACCACCTATGGACTCTATCATTAAGATCAATCTTATTTTGAGAAGATTTCAATGAATTACAATCAGTTACAACAGTAAATTGTCGTCCATGCAAGTAATGCCTAAAATGTTTAATAGATTTAACAACGGCCATAGTTTCGAGTTCGTAAGAATGATACCTGGACTCGGCTGGGCTTGTCCTTTTACTAAAGTATTCAATAACTTTATTTTTACCGTCTACTTTATGCATGATATTGCTCCGTACCCATCGGAACTAGCATCGGTATGCAGTTCTATAGGGTAATCCGGGTCAAAGATAATTAAGACGGGTTCGTTGGTCAAAGTATGAATTACTTTTTGTCGGGCGTTTTCATGGGTCTCAGTCCACTCAATATATTTTTTACCTGAGGTAAGAGCATATAATGGTTTCATGATTTGTGAAAACTTAGGGACAAACCGTCGGAAATAAGATGCAAGGCCAATAAACTGTCTAAGCTGAGTAACGGTCCTTGGAGCGGGTAACATTGTTAAAGAGTTTATTTTACGAGGGTTTGGACGAACTTGTCCTTCTTGAATCTCATACCCAAGGTATGAAACAGATGTTTTGAGAAAAGAACATTTTGAAAAATTAAATGAGAATCCCGCATCTATAAGAATTTTTAATACCACTCGAAGTCTTTCAAACGCTTCTTCTATCGTATCTGCAATTATCAAAATTTATAATTTCGAATTTACTACATTCATTTACTACTTTAGATTTACAGATTTTAAAATTATTTTGAGAAATATTTACTTCAAAACCCAAGCTCAAAATTTCCAATTAAAATATTATAACTCAAATATTCATCTGGGACAACGTGAAAAAGAATCTCTAATGTAAACAAATCCATAATTACAATAGATAAAATTTGCATGCTACAATTTACTACAACATTTCCGATGCCTTTCAAAATTATTAATTCATTAATTCTACGTCCAGAAAACTTAATCGCTATCGATTCCTTTATTAATGAGCATTCCGCTCCTGAATCAAAACAATATGGAAACGACTCACCAAGATGGTTTAGAATACCAGTAGGAGCTGCAACTGTGCAAAGATTCACACAGCGTTCGACGCTACCATTCTCCTTGTTGTTCCCTGGACCGCTACGGCTGCTACCTGGAGCCGTACAGTTTGGCGCAATATGACCAGCTACCCCACATTTGAAACACGTCACATTGCGCGATGAAGAGGATGATTCTTTGGAGCCACTTGGGATAGCCACTGAGCTGCTGAACCTTCCAAAGCTTTGCTAAGCGCAGATATCAATTCACTGCCTTGAAGAGGATTTTCTAATAGACACAGTTCTGCTGCAGAGCACCAAGCAACAGAATCCGATCCCGCACTCTCTGGATTAAATCGTGGTAACGCAACACTTTTCTTTGTCGATAATGGCTTTTGCATACAACACTTCATAAACTCAAACAATGTATTCCACTGATCAGGTGATGGACCAGATGGAGACGATCCCACTTCTGATGTCGGAGAGGCGAGGAGATTTGTCAGGGATTCAACGTTTTGTGTTTCACTCATTTTTATTATTACAAGTGGAGAATATATAAGATTATAATAAAGTTCAATTAATAAAAATGAGTAGATAACTCGTACAATGAAATAATTACAAATGATAATTATCACTTATCAATAACTCAGTAGTACACGAATTATAATATAAGATTAATTCAATTTAGAATTCAAATAATATTAAAACAACTTGCGATAGACCGAGGCTCAGGGAAATAACGAATTCGCGATCACCAGGACGTCTGTTCGATCTGGGTTCCAAAGCAAGACTACCCTTTCTCAATATTCTCAAATAATATGCCTACTGCATATTTCCTTTTCCTTATTAATTTTATGATACCCCTATCGTCCTGGGATCCCGACTACGTTGACAACCATGTGCCTACCTAGGCCTAAGCCTACCGCAATAAAACAATTTAAACCTTATTTTACAAAATATTACAAGTAATAGTACATTTCTTAAAACTACTAAAAATACAGATATTCTAAAGAATATTCTCATCGTTTTGTCGGAAGATACTCCACTGTACTTTATTCTCCGACATATATATATATATATATATATATATATATATATATATGTGTGTGTGTGTGTGTGTGTGTGTGTGTGTGTGTGTGTGTGTGTGTGTGTGTGTGTGTGTGTGTGTGTGTGTGTGTGTGTGTGTGTGTGTGTGTGTGCGAGCGCGTGTGTGTGTGTAGAAACAAGTACAGATATACTTAGTTACAAAAATTTATATTTCATGGGATGTTTGAAATTTTTGTCCGCCATCTAGGATCCACCACATTGAATCAAACTATTTTTCTTTACCAGGCATGTGAACATGTACTACATGATTTTAATTTGAAAGTTTAAGAGAAACTAAATGGTGTAAGCCACTTGTCGATAAATGCCTTCGTTTTCGAGTTATAAGCAATCAAAGCAAAAACAGAAACATTTTAGTAATAATAAAACGAGGTAATATGCTCCGTAGTAACGTCTTTATTTCGTACTATCTTCAGAACTACATCCAACAATGTACTTTAAACAATTAATATTGGAAATAATGACCCGACGCTAATAACAGTCTTCACAATAATAAATAACATTAATAATAATTTGCAACACTAAGAAATTTAAGATATTATATACTTTAATTATCACAATATTAAATTTTTAAATTTAAGTTTTCAGTCCTAAACTACTTAATACAATAAATTTCTACCTAGTTTCCCTCAGTTTTGAAATATGAAGCCGATTCCATACTTTAATATCAGTCTAATTTTGTATATTAGTTTAAAGTTAGCTAAGTAATTAGAATAATGCAAAAATGAAGTGGAACTACTCCAGAAATTTCATTCACAATTTAAAACTGTTGTATCAATAAAGAGGATCAAATCAGTAAAGTGATATGTTTAAATAATATTTTGTAAAACAAAAGATCTGAATAACTGAAACATTAACAACTAAAATCCAGCATGCATTTATAGTGTGTCTACAAGGATAATCATCTTTCAAAAACCTTCCCAGTAAATCAACTATAGTTAGGAATAATTCGGTTCCTTCAGTAAAAAATCGTAATTTATTACACTTTGACGGGATATAGAAAATAAATGTAGCAGCTACGTAAAATATTTTACATCTAACAATATGAAGAGATAATTATCATGTAACAGCAACATTCAGATCGATAAATCAAGTCCTGAAAATTAAGTTGTTAAAATAATTCTGTTTGGAAGTAATCTACTTTACTTCATTGTAAATTAAATTAAAAAAAAAATAACAAATATTTAAAGAGATTTTTTTTTGTGTTGGAAGAGTTACCTAGAATGAATAATTCTCATTATACGCTAGATATTGCATAACAAAGGATAAAGATTAGACCGATGATGTGAATAACTAGTATACTTTTAACATAACTTTAATAACAAAAATGAAGATCTATCACCTAGTTCTTATTTTCCAAAAACATAATAATTAGCTTCTATCGATTTTAGTCAAAGATATAATTAAACGATAAAAAAAAATTATTTCTGTTCGCTAGTCTTGTTGCTTATAATATTAGGCTTTATTATAATAATTATACAGAGATGGTAAAATATTCATATGATATAATATAAATATTAATAGCTCCGGGCAAATTAATGAACCTGTATCTAAATTTAAAAGAGCAGTCAGAATACAATTTTCAAGTTGTAGGCGAAGGGGCAAAGCAGACGACCTCTCCCTCATCCCGAACACGGATCGATCGCTTCAGGTATTCTACATATCATAATACTAAGCAATTCAATTTAAAAACGTAGTTAAACATTTCGTAACTTTTGTTTTCAACCATGAAAATATAACGCTTGTATTACATCAGGTGTACAATCAAATCGGTTTGTGTATGTTAATATAACAGTTGATTGCTAGTTAGTCTTGATTGTTCAAACAAAAAATAAAGAACATAAACTTGTACAGTAATAATAATAATAATAATAATAATAATAATAATGATAATAATACATTTAATTAATTCATATACATCTAACGATGCTCACTGCTAATTTAACATTTTTAATACTTTACATTAAGTGAATTACATTATAACCCGGGTGATTCCCCAGTTTTTCTCTGACCAGCTTTATTTAGTTTAACCAGTAAGTATCTACATCCAGTATTTCTGCAGCTATATTAGACTTATGAATGGTTATTTCAGATTTTAAGTTGATCAAATCAGTTTTTATCAATTAGAAGCCGAAGATAAAATGTGGCAGAAATGTAAAATTGAGAAGCCGATAGCATTAAAATTTAATTATTACAATACATCTTGACCAGTTAATCCTTTTCACATTTACTCTTCTTTCCGGGTTCCACACGAAAACAACCTTTTGTCAACTGCGCTATTACCAACGACACACAATATCTGTTCTGCAGTACATATCTAATTTCGTGATGGTAATGTTACCTTATAGTTTTTTAATAATCGAGAATATCATCGAAGTTATTTTAAAGAAATAACTTCGACGAAGTTATTATATAAACTTATACAATATGAAGTTATATAAACTTCGTTTATTAAAGTTTTACTTTTCGGTTCTGTGTTATTATTAAAGCATTAACTGTGTTATTATTACAGCATTACTTTTCGGTTCTGTGTTATTGTTACTATTACAGATGATTTGATTGGCATTTTGTAAAATATAGCCGAATAGATTACGCATAAGTTATTTCAACATAACCAGTATCGTAAAATACGCAGAATTTATTTTGTTTATTTTTCTTTATTATTGGCATGAATGAAATACCGATTTCTATTGATATTCATGTAAATATTACATACGATATGCTGTGCTGACAGCATTTTAAATAAATTTAAACAATAGCAATGTTTAGAATGATCCACGGCCTTAATTTAATTTTTATAGAAATAATATTTTATACTAATTTCATTCTCCACCGACCCCTCCGAAGTAGAGTGATAACATCTCATCCTTTCATACCGAAGATCTTGAGTTCGATCCCGATTGAGGAAGGCATTTCTATATGCTACAAAAATTTCCATTTTATACACCCACGCATAATCTCCAAGGTTATGTGATGTACGTATCAGAAAATAAAATAATTAAATAAAAATTCTTTCTGAGATTGTATTGATATTATATTGAAATTGTATCATTTCGAATCACAACCAATTATTTCACCTAACCTTTAATAAATAAAGTTGTCAAACTATGGAAAATTTCGATTTGAGAGCAAAATAAAGTGTATATGATTGTAAATGAAAATGTCTAAATAGAATTACCACAACTGATAATTGTCTTTAAAAAAATCATCTAATCTAGTAGCTACAATAAATACAAGGCGAAACAAAGCAATTTCGTACAATATTTGCCAAACGTCGAATTTTGATAACGTCAAATAATGTAATTCACATGATGAACTAAAACAAACGTCATTTCCTGGCAAACTACGTTTTTCACATTAGAGTTAAAATAACGAATTAAATCTTTATTATGACAATAAAAAACTTTATAGAATATTTAGGAGGTAAATAAACAAAAAAACTATATATATATAGTATATATATATATATATATATATATATATATATATATATATTCATGATTAATTTTTATCAAGAATAAAAACGATATTATTTAAACGATATTTTTGTCATAAACGATATAACGGATTTAAACGATTACAATATTTTTCTTTCATTACCTATCTCTTCTCCAAAAGTCTTCCTTTTCTGATAAGTATTATTGTTACACCATTAATATAGAAGACACAAATACTAAATTGTGTCAATAGCCTTATTTTTATTGATTGTATATATGTAAGTAATCCTTAATGAAATTAAGTGCCTTTCAACACTACAATTAGTTATAAAATAAAATAAGTATACAGAAGTATAATCCATAAATATGGAGTTCAAGAATTTATCTTTAATCTCAATCCTAAATTATGATTACACGTGTAACAGTATTTGATCCTGACCTGGTAATATGTTATTAAATTTTCAGAAATAAAAAACAATCAGTCCTCTAATTCAATTACTTGTCATCCTTAGAAAGAAATTAAAACGTGCACGATTACCATACACATATTTTAATTCAAGAAGAAAAAAGATTAAACAATAAATTCTCAACTAAAATTGCCAAATTATAAAATACAAATTTTCAAATGCTTCCATAATAACCTTGTAATATTAAAAATGCATTACTAGAATGAATTCCATAAACTTACCTTAGTGTTAAAAGAACTCATTAAACTTAAACCAAAAATCTTTATGCAGATTATTGAATGTGATTTAGTATTTCTTTAACGATATTTCGACAGGGAATGATATACTTAAAAAAATTAATTTTACAAAATGTATTAGTTTGAATGATATTAATAAAAGAATTTAGACCTTGCTTATAGGAAAACAGTAGATTCTTAAGTTAGATTCTTGGACAAATATCCAGTACCTACATGATTAACATTCGTGACTGACGTGACTTGAATTAAAATTGTAATGAAATGATGATAAAAAGTAAGTATATATTTGAGGGTCAACACTACATTCCTCATAACATACTTGTACTTTGATGTGAACTATGTTTAATTAAAGTTATTTATAATAAAAAAACGAATTATATTAATAAAAAATAATTGCTACCGGAATTAATCTCATCCTAATTAAATTTTTACGCTTTGTTTTAAATGGAAAAGTGAAATAATAGAATTTTTTTCTTTTTGCAGTTTTTATTTTAAAAGCACAATTTTGCTATAAAACTTAAAAAAATAAAATAAAAAGACTGTCATCGCGCGCGAACCCCCCCCCCCAAAACACACACACACACACACACACACACACACACACACACACACACACACACACACACACACACACACACACACACACAAATATATATATATATATTAGGTAGAAAAAATGGATCCATACATAGAAGCAATGTGATCTTTAAAAATATTCAGAAAAATTTGATTCTTCGCCTTTAATTATATAGTATAAACTGAGGTGCATTGTTTTTAATGGCAAATTTTAAAGAAAAATTCCCACGAATAAAGTAAATCCTAAACTAGAATTATGAAAGTGAAATAAAGAAATATTCTGTTTTAATTTTTGTAATTTACCGGGGTAAAAACATAGTGGCTTAAATGGAAGGAAAATGAAGTGAAGTCTAGATTATAAATATAGTTGTTCCCATGACTAATGGTTAATATACAAATAATGACCGTTAATGATAACTTCCAAATTAAATGAATTATATAAATAAATATGTTCATTATTATAAAATAATTTTTTTTTTTTTAATAAATACTTTTTTTATAAATGACCAGAGAGGAAAAGTAGTTATTTGAGTGATATATGATTATAAATAAATGTATGACTAATGAACAAAAAAAAAAAAAAATAAGCACAGAAATTACTTCTAAAACTATAAATTTCATTTTCTTTAGTTTTATATACTTTCATATCAAACAAATACAAGGCTTTTATCCAAAAAGCAATTTTTATTGATTTTGTTAATATTGTCAAATGTCTAACAATATTTTAAATATTTAATTACATTAATAATCTCAACAGAAAATATGAATTCAAACAATCAAGGAAGCATTAGTCACAGTTTTGGTTAGGAAATTATTTCTTTATTTCAATATATATACGTATATGAATGTATAAAAAAAATTATAAATGTTAAGTCAAGTCAAAAATGATAAAAAATAAATTTCGTAACCAGTGAAAGATCTACTAGATAATAACAGTAAATGAAAAAAATATTAAATTATCTACCTATCTCATCCTGACAGATAATATCTGTAAATTTATAAAAACTACCAAATTAAAATATTTCCTAAGAATAATGTAACTGTCAAAAATTAACAATGAATACACTAAAGCACATACGAAACTACAAAAAATAAAATTATAAAACACGTTTAAAAATAATTTATTATAAAACAATAAACTTTTTTCGGTTATTTTTTTCAATGTTAATAACATAGCTATCAATTATAGCAAAACACGTATGTAAGATTATTTATCAAAATACAATTTAAGAAGCTTAGCCGAAACTTCATTTGATATATATGACTCTTTGAAAAGATGTTACTTGTTATTACATAACTTTTACCATGATCAAGGTCAAGTTTGATTCGAATATCTAACACTAATTTTATACATCCATATAAAACATATTATAATAATATAGTGGCAAACAAAATAATGTTTCTATTGAACGTTTAATTATTATAGTAATTAACTTTCTCTTTTTCTACCGTACTAATCTACCGCATTTAGCTTATATTCTATTTTTACGGATGATTTAGATAATAAAGTGGATATAATAAAACCATTGTATAAAATACAATGGTTTTGTTATTGCTAACAAAAAAAAAGTCGGATCGTGTTATGAACCCATTAGTAAACAGAACAACACAAATAATATGCTGCTTGTACATACACAAGAAAATCATTTAATATGTCTAAACAAACAAACATTCCAACACACACATTTTAGAAAAGATTTTTTTACAAAAAAAATCTTTAAAGTAACGTAGGAAGGTGAGATACATAACTAGGTGAAGAAATATTTCAGACCCTTTCCGAGAAACGAACCTGAAACCAATCGATCTAAAAGCTAGTAGACCATTATATATTAAAACCATTAATATATATATTAAAAACATCATATATTAAAATTGGAGTATCTATAAATCGTTAAAGAAAATGTTGGTGTGTTGCAGCTTAAAAAAAGAAAAACATATACAAAAACAAAGAAAGTCAGAATAATTGAGTGGGCATTTTTAGTTACTTTGTAAAAGGAAATCTAGAGGTAGACAATATAAAAATTTTAAACAAGTTTTAAATGACGTAGAAAATAGCATAAGTTTTTGAGGTTAAGAAATTAGCTTGAAATAAAACAAAATAGAAGAATCCATCGAATAAGTGAAATTACTGATGTAATTTCTTCAACTCATTTTCTTCAATTCAGAAATAATTATATGTTTAGTAAATAACTTTCATTTTTTTCATATTTATGGTTATTCCTATTATATCATATACGAATATATTAATTTTAACATGTTATCTTAATTTTTAAATATACCAATTGCACTAACTTTCCGTTTATGTTGTTATGTAATTATATTACTATTACTGTTTTATACAGAAATATATTCGTAAATTACACATAATTATAAGTTTATTTTGCATAAAATAAATTATCAGTAATTAACGTATTGGTCATATTCTGAAGATTGAAATTATTTAAAAGATTGAAACATGAAGACCAGAAATTCAAGCTTATGTACTGGCTAATGAGTAGGGGTTATAGAACGTATAGAAGTAGGGGCTATATCGACGTATGAGATTCAGCTCAGGAGGACGACTAGTGACAGCAAACAACAAAATATTGAGGAAAGAGGTCCAAGCCTTTGTTAGTCAGGAATTCTGAAATATATGAATACCTGGGAATTCCGCATTTTCGGGATGAGAATGCCCGTTTCCCTTCTAAATACATGGTTAGGCTAAATAGACATGTAAATCCCCTTGCTTTCAACCTGCTCGAAAACGATGATGACTTTAGACGACTGAAAAGGAATCATGCGCTGGACCTTAATGATTATAGCTGAAAATACTCTACTTTCATGTCTTCTTTTCGGTACTTTTTTACCTTGTGCATTTACATGCTTTTGTTAGTAATTTGTTTCTCTATTGTTGCTACCTATTAATTGTTGCTGTTTTAATGCTATTACTGTTTGTCTTTCCGTGCATTTACCTATATTCCCTTTTTATGTCAGCCTTTTATGTCTTTTTAATTTTTCATTCGTTCGTTTATCTACCTGTGTTCACGTGTGCATGAGGATATTTGATTTGTTAAAAAACATCCCCTGCGAATTGAATGTGTTAAGACATATGTAGTCCACAGGTTGGACAAGATATAGAACCCAGTGAGGATAGTTTATGACATAATGTGTGTTTACTGGATGTTAGCTGTTACTATAAAATGTTTATTAACTTGGATGTTTACTGTTATTATAATCATTTACTCTGGTTTCGCGGGGATTACCATTAGATGGCCATCTCTCATGTAATATAAACGTATTATTTACTTATGGTTTCGTCAGAAGCCGATTATAAATCTTTGTTCTACAGCAACAGAAAGAAAGAAGAAAAGATAAATTCGTACAGTACTAATTTTAAAACGATTTTTTATTTCTCGATCTTTTTTATTTTTCGGTCGCTTACAGTTTTTTAATATTAATTTATTTGAATTTTAAGAGAAATTCCTTATTAATTATCCATGGATTCCTAAAGAATGTGAATCTAACAACTTAGATTGTTCGCTGAAATACTTGCAAAAAGTTTTTGTTTTTAAAAGAATAGTTTTATTCATTTATTTCCAATTGCTTTTTGACGGTAATAAATCTTACTTTGCAATTACATTCTCTGACACTTTATTTAAGTCTATTTTCTCTTATATTTGTGAGTGTTTCCAAAAATAAGACTAATAATAACAATATTACCTTATATAAACAATGGTTTTACTAATCAGTTTGGGATAAAACCTGCTTATCGATACCTGATACATACAATGGTTATTTACAAGTTATAATAATCTTTTAATAATATAATAATCTTTTATAATATAATAATCTTTTTTATTATAAAAATTTTTATTTTTATAATAAAAAAGGGACATGTATTTTTTTAAATAATTTTATAGTATGAATAACTGAAAAAATTCCATTTACACATTTGGTATTATCTAATTGAACAGATACGATCACTTTGCTAATTAATTTAAATTCTTTTCAAGGTTGTGGAGAAATAAAAAAATAAATAAATCTGATGCATAAACAAAACAAAAAACTAGGTAACTGACAAATTAGGCTGAAATACAATGGTGTTACACAAAATTCATCAAGCATCAATTTATTCAGTTAGATATTATATCAAATAAGAACGTGTCGCAGATTATAAATAGCCTAAATAAATTATATATATATATATAAAAGGTAACTCACTCATTTCTTGAGATACAGGGCAAGTAACTATAACTCAAAGAGTTAATAAATAACTATGAACTTTTAAAGATAGTATATTAATTATTACCATGGTATCCTTAAATATTGCCTTGATTTAAATTTAGATTCAAATGTATTAGGACAAATAAAATATAATAGATATGCTTACTACGGGAAAGGTAGGCGATAAACTGTAGGTGGAATAATATACTGTCAAATGTAATATATTAATTTAAAATTCACACGTTGATCAGCCTCCTGTAGCGAACATTCATTAAAAATCACTATTATTACGTTCATATTTGTATTAGAAAATTGGATACTAGAAATTACATCACATGAATTTTCGTGTGAAATAATTTATTATAACATCAAATACTTTTCTTTTTTTTTAATAAATTTCACTCAATCTTCAAGTTATTAAAAGCAACATATTTATAAATAATAATACAGATGAGATAAATCTATTAATTTTAAATCTAAAAGTAAATCTTATTACAACGTTTAAAAATAAATATCAATATTTACGTTTATTTTAAAAGTAAATGTAAGACATGTTTACTAGCTGTACACAACAGAAAAAAATATTTAGACTAGTCATGTGTGTATCAAATACAAATGTACAGCAACCAGTATAAAACCGGATCATAAGCTTAAAACTATAAAACATTTCCTGTTAAATCAAATCTCAAACATATGTAAGATCGTGTATGTGTATCTACACCTACCTAACTATTTGCTCTTTTGCATTAATTAATCAGAAAGTAAATATATTTAAAAGATTATTAAATTTATTCATTATTGTGCATTATATTGATTATCTTTGGCTTCGGGGATTCCCCGTGCATACGAATGGCAGAACACATGGGGGTTCTGCGGTGTTAATAAAAAGGACCTTTAGGCATCACCAACTACCTGAATTTTACATATTCAAGCAACCTCAGTCGAAATTCCCTCCTCGCCGTGCGATAATGAGTGAGTTATTTTTGAATTCCTTGAAATCCTAGGAACCGGTTTAATGTAGGAGGAACTGAGACGCAACATCCTCAATGAAATTCTTGGTTTGCAACAACTAGAGCGGAAGAACATAGAGCAGTTGTATTCTCAATCTACACTTCAATGTATCTTTAGGATTACAGCCTACATGCTGGCCTACAAGCCCAACAAAAATACCGGACTTTTTTTCTTCTTTATTTACCCCGCCTCCCAGAGCCGGACACGCACTCAAACCGAAACTCAGCTGTGGGGGGAGCCATTGCCTCAAACCAACTAGGCAGTAACCCTGGGCCCGGCTATGCCGTTCCCAAGGCCCCACCCAGGCAGCCAGGACTCGGTCGGTTCTTGCCATGCCTCAAGTAAGGAGACCCCCGAGGGGTTTCACCCCGGTACTCTCACCGAGACTCCAATCTTTATTTTGCCTCGCCTCAGATGAGGAACCTACGAAGGGATCTCCCCCCATTTACTCCAGGGGTTGCAAATTGTGGAAGTAACTCAAAGGTTGTTTTTCACAGGTCAGATGCAACGAAGAGTTATCTGGATTCTTTGACATTAGATCGGCGGTTCCACAAGGTTTCGTCTTATGATCAGTCCGGTACTTAATTTTCACTGCGTGCCTTTCGACTCCGGACCTTGTCACCGTTGTCTAGGATGATGATGATGATGATGCAATCCTGGATGTTGACGAAGACCCACATTTAGACTCGGCGAAGCTCCAATTGGAATTCGACTTGATTGATGTATGGTTAACAAATTTGAAAATAAAGGTGAATCAGAATAAGTAAAGTCATATTACTATTGGAATGAGAAGAAGTGACTGTCCCCAAATCCATCTAGACGGCATTCTCATCTCACACTTTGAACGTGTATCTGTACCTTGGGCTCCATCTTGATCAACGTAGAAGTACCACGTGAGAAAAAAAACTTTTAAAGACGAGAGTTAAGAAGCCTTATTGGCTGTTAGGCAGGAACTAACAACTTTTTGCTGTCCAAGTTAATACCACATATTTGATGAGCATCTTTGTATGCTTTGATGAGGACGCTAGCCTCTTTCCACTTATTTCTATTATCTTGTGTTACTATATTTTGTCTTTGTCTACTGTTTAATGATGGTATAATTTTGTTTTTCGTTAAACCTTTGCGACTCTTGTACATATGTGATCTTGTTGAGTGCGAGTGTGTTTATGTATATGAAATTTATACTTGTATGCGACCTATATATAATATAATTTATACGACATATACAACTTCATAAATGCAAGTATGTAGGTTATTTATCTTCAAAAATAGATAAATGGAAAAATATTAGATTAATATTAAGAAAAATCATTGTAAAACAAGTATTTTAAATATAAGTACTTCTAGAAAGAAAGTAAAAAAAAAAAAATAGAAATAACTTTGTTGTTTTAGAAGATTACAGTATAAAGAGAAAATTTAGCTTAAAAGCATCTAAACCTTTGAAATTTTCAAGTGAGATTATTTACCTCAACTTAATTCCATCCTCATATTTAAATCAGGTAAGATAAAATTTATCTAAAAGAAAGATAATAACTGCATAAACCTTAACCAATCAAGGAGATATCCTCACCATGAACAAAATTTAAGGGAAAAGATAATCGTTTAATGTCATTGAAACTTTTACAAAAAGATTTTTAATAAATTACATTTAAAATTCAGAAAGGTTCTATTGATATTCTTGTCATAATATCATAAGAATCTCATTATGATTATCATAATATTCTTATCGTTGTTTCTTTTTTTATCCGTAGAGCAGCTTAACTACAGATTACAAACGTGATCTATTCAGTACAATGTGTTGTTATAAACCGATCAGAATCAATTTTTTAATTACTTAAAATACCATAAGGATTCTAAGAATGCCTACAAACAACTTTTATGCCCATTTTCAATTTTTACAAATATTATCATTTTTATAAACTCTAGATTATACATATTCGTTAATACATTTCCATAAAACGATTTTAATCAGCTATTTCCTACCCGTTTAATTTTAATTAATACAATAAATACTATGAACACAGTCTGAGTTAATCAATTTTAATGACTGTTTAATCTTTTATTTTATTTTTTATCTCACTAGTTTGCAAATAGCAATTTGAAATTTATGTTTTATCTATTTATTCGCTATTTGAAGGTAATGAATTAACCTTATAGTTTATTACTTTAATTTCAGAAGAAAAGCAACGTTTATAACCTTACTTCAGACAGCATATGAAATAGGATATATAATAAATAAAAACTAACTTCTATTATTTGTTCGTTTACGCTAGAAGACGTCTAGCATTTTTCGTAATGTACGAAGCAACTTGTCTTGTTCTTGTACTTGTATTGTTCATCATTGAAAATCCACTAGACAGCGCACAATCATAAGGAGATTTGTTGTGGTAGTTAATCTTATTCGGTATTCACAATAGTTGAAGATGCAGTGATAAAAATTTTTTTTCTTTTTAAATACTGTAAGAATTTTGTAACGCGTAACATTGTCTGGTATAACAATAGTTGCATTTTTAACGCAAAAAAGAAAGAAAATCGTTAGATTAGTTCTTGAAAAGCACATCTTTCTTTTTCCCGTTTAGCCTCCGGTAATTACCTTTCAGATAATACTTCAGACCCACCGGGTTGGTCTAGTGGTGAACGCGTCTTCCCAAATCAGCTGATTTGGAAGTCGAGAGTTCCAGCGTTCAAGACCTAGTAAAGCGAGTAATTTTTACGCGGATTTGAATACTAGATCGTGGATACCGGTGTTCTTGGGTGGTTGGATTTCAATTAACCATACATCTCAGGAATGGTCGAACTGAGAATGTACAAGACTACACTTCATTTACAGTCATACATATCATCCTCATTCAGCCTCTGAAGAATTATCTAAACGGTAGTTACCGGAGGCTAAACAGGAAAAAGAAAGGAAAGATAATACTTCAGAGGATGAATGATATGTATGAGTGTAAATGAAGTGTAGTCTTGTACAGTCTAAGTTTGACCATTTCTGAAATGTGTGGTAAATTGAAACCCAACCACCAAAGAACACCGGTATCCATGATCTAGTATTCAAATCCGTGTAAAAATAGCTGACTTTATTAGGACTTGAACGCTGGAACTCTCAACTTGAAAAGCCGATCTAGGACTCAGTTGATCTAGGACTTCCATAAAATAATGTTGATTAAAATGCTCATATTGATTTTTAAACATCATTTATAAGTATGTATAAAAATATTATTATTTTTTAAAACATGTAAATAGGAATATTTGTACTCAGCAAAAATAAAGAAAATATATCTTTTTTTTAAAGCCACATGAAATCCTAAAATAAATATCGATTTATATTTACAAAATGTAAAAAAATTACACGTTTTTATATGAGAAGTTCATGTTAAAAATAAAATATTAGCATATCGTATAGAAAAGTTAGATTAGTGTAGGTAATTTGTTTTTATTTTCTCGGCGAATATATCTAGAATATCTATATTAAGCGGTAAAAATTGAAGATTTGGCTCAAATATTTCTATATATGAAGCACTGATCATGTTATTATTATTTTTTTTTAAATTCGTTAAGAAATTCACGTTTAGCTTGATAAAAAGATTCTTGAGATTTTTTTCTATGTTGATTTTTCTTAGGTTTTTTTATTTTAATTAATTATTTATTGCTTAATAATCATTATACTTCCCAAAATTTATAATTTTCAGTTTGTATGTCAACCTATGTAAGAAAATCGTGCGTAATGGAACTACATTGTTTTAATACAAAATATCAATTAACATCTTTTAGAGTAAACAAGTTAATTTTTATGAAACGTATTATTCTGTCAATTTTCTACTAATTAGTGGAATTTGCATTATGGAAATTTTTATTGTTTAATTGTAACGTGTTTAGGTAATTCTTTAACCTCATATCTTTCAATACTAAATGCTATATTTACGTAACGTTTTACTTGTCACGTCTGCCAGTGGTCTAAACATATTGCTTGTTGCACACTCTCATTTTCTGTAATAATTATCAACAACTAACACAGCACAAAAAATATATGGTATTAAAAAAATAGAGCAGTTGTATGTTACTAGGTCATGGAACATAACTTTTTTCAAGGTCGTATAAAAAGAAACGTCGTTACAGAATCGAATTTGTCATTGCCAGTGTGCCGCATTAGATGGCATATAAAAAACGATGTACTTCCTTCTCCATAAAAATTCATCAAGAAGATGCGTTGTCAGTCACGAAAGTGACAGTGGGCATCAAGGACAATGTTAATTTTTAGGTGACGTCAAATGTGGGCAGGAGTCCTCACGACCCGGAGCTTGAACCGTATTTGTATCGAACTGTAAAGTGTGATTTCAATACTAGCGTGCTTTACTGTTATAAACAACAATAAGATATTAAATAATTCTTAACCACCACCGTGAGAGATCTTGTAATTTGCTTTCGCTCTAAAATTACACGATTTAAATTTACATAATAAACATAAATAATGTTCATTTTATTTCACATTATTTATATGTTATTGATTACAGACGATACAACTAGGCTATGGCAACAAGAATGAATAGAAATCTGAAAATGTAATTGTTTTGTGATTTACTGTTTAATTACAGTCACATTATTACTGATATAAGTCAGAAATAGAAGTTATTCATACATTTTTCAGAATTTGGATGAAATCTGAGTTCAGTACATATCCGACTGTAAGTATGTATACTTGATAAAAATTTTAGCTAAATCTCTGAACTAAAACATTTGAAATTTCTCATAAAAGTCAATTTACGTCTAACGAAAGAAAATGTAATGAAATATAATTAACTGTAAATTACTAAATTATACATTTAATAATGTACTTTACTCTAATAAATATACATTTAAAAAAAGCATATATACAAATTTTTTTAAGTAAGTAAACATATTTTATATTGTTAATCTCATTATTGTTTTCTTCATAGTAAAATTACTAAATAGTACGTAGATTAGTAAAATATTATCCGTAATTGTTTATAATTCATCTTTAGGATTGCCATACTGTCATCTACACGTGCATGCTTAAAGATGATGATATTCTGGTTACGTTATCGAAGTCTGACCATCATTGGGTAATTTTTATTTTTTACGTTTCAATATAACCATGATCGCTCTGCTAGTAGTGAGCACCAAGGAGGTACAAAGGCAGTAATGAATAAATCTCTCTGAGTAAATCATCCATTTTTCTGATCGGAAGATGTGCAGCGACTGAATTTCATTCGAGGTTTCGAGGTTTACAAAAAAGTACGGAGATAGTAGAAGTACAGCACGTAGTCGTGTGCGGGAGTGGATCAAGAAGTTTGAAAGTTGCAAAAGCGTGATTCAGCAAGAGGGAACGTGAGCTTCAACATTTGAATAAATAAATTTTAAAAAGTGAAGTAGGGATAACTTTTTATTTTTACTCGTAAAAATTGAAGAAATGGTTGAATATTAATAATATTGTCAGATATGAATGGCATGGCTAATGTTTTATTTTTACATTAATAAATATATTTTAAATGCCGAACCACACCAGAAGAAATACCTTCAAATATTGAAAAATGAATAAGAACTTACTTTCAAATTACGTATGAACTGTACTTCTAAAGTTAAATTCAGAGCTAACTAAATGGCTCCTTCATCATTGGAATTACCGGTAGCAGATTTAACAGAATAATTGCACTACACCACTGATGAAGAAGCTGTCTAATTGGCTCGGAAAACAATTTCTATGGAAAGTGAAAAAAATTTTAAATATTTTTAACATTTAAAATCCGTTAAGCTAAAAATGTTTCTTCAGGATAATCAATAAGATGTTTTAGAGATATTTTCAAATAGAGATTATGTAATATACTACTGTATGCGAGTAATTTTTTTTCAGAACGCTAAGTTAAAAAAATTGTAGTCTCTTAATTTTTTATATTTTTAGCAAAGAAAAGATATAAAATCATACACTCAAATATTTTAGTATCAGGAGAAATGCACAACAGAGAATTTTTTAAATGATAAATCGGGGGATTATTTTGTACCAAATTTTCTAAGAAAAGTACGTAATTACTTTTAATCGCATGATGGTGGTAGTAGAGGGTGAAAACGGGATTTCCTTTACGTTCTGAGATATGAGGAATACGAAAATAACATTTTTAATTAAAATGAGTTTCCCTTAAATATATAATATGTAGAGAAGCTTATGTATAAAGTTTTATGGCTCAAAAGTCTCAAAAGCTACTATATCAATTCCATTGAAATTTATATATGCTGACGTAGTGTACCTGAAGATGTGCGTGTGATAATTTCGTGAGATTACTTGAGTCCTTCTTGAGTTCAGCTCAAATTAAAGGTCAAAAAATTTGAGATTATGCTGACTGTGTATTATATTTTTACGTAGTGGTGTATTTTTCATACGCGCTTATTCAGTTTTTAGTTTTCATTATAGTGCGTTTTTGACGTGTACCTATTTTTTTAGATCAAAGAGCTTTTGTAAAATTTCAGATTAGAATGTTGATATGGTTTCAAAAGGATATAAAATAACGAAAAGTTGTTCTTTTTTAATCTTTCTTGCTTATTAAAATAAATTAATACTGTAATTTTATCAGAGAATGGGGTATCATTTTCTAAGAGTTTAATAAAAAAAGAATCTTAAATGAATTATTATTCTTTTATAATAGTAAATTTATATTTTCCTACAGAGTGATTTACAATATTCTTCAGTACATTCTACTATAGTATTGGAGAGGCTAGAGAATTTCGGAATGAAAATTTATTAGGTTGAAATAAAGATAATAAAAATCATCTTACAAAGAGTAAGTGTAGAAATTTTCAGAGAATTGAGGAAAAACTAAACTGATGAAAGAAACTAGGCATCAGACTGGAAAAAAATTCAAATGAAGACTATATTTTTGTGTGAAGATTGTTGCAGAATTACAGAGTGAAGAAAATTTATTGGGAAACATTTCAATAAAATACAATTTTTATCCAGATTCATTCAACAAGAAACAAAATTTCAATAAACAGGATATAAGAATAGTAATTAAATAGGAAGAGTTACAAACGAGTGTAAGAAGATACTGAAGTAGAGTATAAAATATTACGAAACCAGTATGTATAATGAACCGTCTTCCAAAGTGGAATATTCTTTAACGCTAACGAAGAATATACATAAAAAAAAATTTCGCTAAATACAAATAATGGAAAACTCAGGCAATAACGGATCAGGTCTTTAAGAACTGTGTAGTGAATACTAAAAAAGGATAACATTATATAAACCGACTATAATAAATAAAAGTTTTAAGCGTAAAGATCGAAAAGTTAAGAGCTTTCCGATCTTTATTAGGCTGGATAAATGAAAAACTTTTTATGTTCTCAAGTTTCTCGAAGTAACGATTCCCATAAAAATCAATTCCCTTTAAATAAATATTTTAAAATGTAGGTTTATTTGATATAAAATATCATTTTTATTTGTTCGGAAATGTCAATTAAAAAGAAATCTCACGATATTTTGTCAAATTAGATTTTTAGCAGTTATTTACAACAAAATAGTTTTAAATCTGCATTGTGGTAATAATATAACAGGTTAAAACCCGTTGACTCATTAGAAGTTAACCATTTATTATCATAAATTAATAATTTCATCTTTCTCGAGATGTCATGATTTCATCCAACTTTTATTTCTAATTATTACGTATGTTACCCGTTCAAAAAAAGACGTAACATTAAATAATTAACAAAATAAAATTCACTTTTATGGCGATGACCTTAAAAAGTGAAGTGACCTGATTAAACATAAAATAATATTTACGAAAAAAGAAATCAAATCAAATTTATTATACGATATAAAAGAAAATTATTTTTGCACGTTTTACAATGAATATCAAGACTCATATATGTAAAGAAAAAAGTGATAATAAAATAAAATAAAAAATACAATTCAGCAATTAATTCACGAACTAAATGTACATTCAAAATATTTAAAAATTGAATGTAATATTTGAAATCAAATTATTTTTATGAGTTAAGAATTGGAATGTATGAATGTTTATTATTGTATCTTTTTTAATGACCTCGACACA
Organism: Lycorma delicatula; assembly: GCF_047948215.1. NCBI lineage: Eukaryota > Metazoa > Arthropoda > Insecta > Hemiptera > Fulgoridae > Lycorma > Lycorma delicatula. The sequence continues at coordinate 66,839,903 of NC_134456.1, read as the reverse complement.
GAATGTTTACAATTCATCGTTATCTTGAAACACAACAAATTTATAATGACTGTATTAATAAAATAAATTAATGTGGGTAGATAACATGATGTTTATATAGGGTAATAATTATAAATATAATATTACGACTTAATTATTTAAAAAAAAAAAAAAATTACTATGTTTATAAAAACCACACAATGTAAATTGAAAATTTATGTAAATAATTATAAATGTGAGTAAATTTTTGTGCGAAATTATAAAGTGTTATTTTGATGAAAAATATTACGAAGTTATTAAATTTGTTTTATAATTAAAAACGATTAATGAATTCTGTATTAAGAATAAATAATATTCTTATTAGATACTGAATTTAGTTTATGAAGATGGTATTTCAAAGTACGATTTAACAAATCTTACATTTTGTGATGATTTTTTTCTTCTTTCGTATAATTTTTCTTTTAAAAATCATTTTTTATTTATTTAATCGAACTCTTGCTTGCAGGAGGATATTTTGTTTAAGTTATAATAAATGCTTAATAATTTTTTTCTTGTATTGATTAACTAACAAAAATTTATTTTTTTAATAAACGGTTTTATTTACTTATAAACATGTACATCAGTGAAACAGTTACGCGAATTAAAATGGATTAGAGAAGGATGTATTAAGAATTACGGAGGATACATTTAAGAGGGAAAAACAAACTTAATATATCTTCAATTCTTATATGCGCTAATTATATTTATTATATTTTTTCTTAAAATTCTATCAAGTATAAATATTATAAAGTAAAACATTGTTAAATTCTATATTTTTTATTTAATAACATTTAACGATAATAATTACTAAAAATAAAATATTCTAGTAGTTTACATGAAAATTATAAATGTAGTGGGCACTATTTAAACAGCTGTGAATGATGCACCTTACGCATGTAATTCGGATGGAAATACTAACAAAAATTTGTTGATATTACAAAATTATTTATGAAAATCAATATTGGCCTTTGTGTTAAGGCGTTTTGGAATAAACGACTCGAAACTTTAGAGTGAGTGAGAAAAACTGCGAAGTAGAACTAGGAAAAGTGTAATGAATCACTTAGTAGAAATATTTCATTCAGTCTTATAGAATAGTAATGGTTGAACGAAGCGGCACAGGTGGTTACCGCTACCTTTCTCGTGTAGGAGGTTGACAATTATCGAAATCCAGCTAAACCAGTTATATATTTTATCACTACTGACAGCCACTATTCTGTTGTTGGGTTTTAATCAACCGTACATCCTGCTTTGGCGACCCAAAACTGTAACAAGCTTTACACATACACTCATTATAATAAAAAAAAAAGAACTCGGCTAACTCTTGACACTGAATTAAGAAAACTGCTATACATATTTGAAAACCTCCGTAAAATCATATCAATCTATCTATCCATATAAAATTTGGGGTGCAAAAATACATTTTTTTTTTTTATATATAATTATGTAAAAAAAATAACAAATAAAAGTCTAATTCCACGGAAATTGAGATTAAATGTGTTCGTTATTTATAATTGAAAATAACAGTAGCTTGAAAAAATATATGAACTATGTTTTTTAATTCGTTTAGCTATATTATGTAAATAGCCTTTTTATAATGGTTGTCGCTTATTTACTTGTATGAAAATAAATCATAATGAACACTCACTCCATATATGATATCCTGCAAAAAATATTATCTCGGTAATAACATGTATTAATTTATAAAAACTATTATGACTTACATATAATTAGTTTTTTTTTCTTCAAAAAGGGAAATAAATTAATTATAATTTATTTCATTTTTATTCTAAGTTTGTAAAAAAAATTATTAAAATTAATTTTTTTGTTGAACCAATTAAATAAAAGATACATTTTTTATTATAACTTCAAACGAATGTGACCGAATTTATAAAATATCCCAGTTATTAAAAATAATAACAGTAATAATAAGTTAAAAATTAAATGGTATAGTTATTAAAAAATGAAAGAACGAAATTTTATAAATTTAACGTAATTTTAATTAAAGACTTTCTGTGCTACCTCAATAATAATTATTTTTTTCAATAATTTGAATTTTGTTTTAAATCAGGATTTTATTAATCTGAAAACAATGGCAACGTCAATAATTTACTGCTATGTTTTTTGCTCTCATAAAAATAACAGATATTACAAAAAATATTTTAATTTGAAGGGTATTTCAAACAAAATTTTAAATATTTAGTTTATATTTTTTTAATTTTCCTATTATTATGGTTATAAAATACTACACTTATGCGCTCACACACACAAACGCGCGCATGTAATACATGCATAAATACACGCATATAATTATTAAAATGGTTGCATTTAAAAATAAGTTTCATAAGTAGTAATACCACTTAAAATACACTGATGAAGCAGCTAACATAAATTGCGGAAGAAAATATTATCACATACTAGTAAAGCAGTCATATTATTCACTTAAAAGAAAAAATTGTTTAAATAAAGGAGATAATATTATTATCGAAATAACAATATTATTGAACATTATTGAAGTAATGTACAGTATTACATATCTACGTATTTTTCCCACAAAGAAAACTAAATGTAGGTTAGTGAATAGGCATAAAGAAGAATAATGGTTAATAATAAAATGAGCAGTAAAAACGTAGTACTATTAGTAATGGTATATTAGCAGGCAATAACAGTTAACAATAAAACCGTGAACGCCTAAACTACCATTATACTAAATGAATTTAATTCATATAACACTCAACAGAGAAGCCCTTGTATCATAAGAAAAATACAAAAAGTAATTTTAATAATAAATTCGTGCCTAACGTAATAAATAAGCATTTATTTTCTTAATGCAATTAAATATACAAAAATTATTATAGTTCCTACAACAAAATATAGTTAATTCAAAATTTGATGGACTTTAAAGGATTAACATTATTAACATAATACGTTTAGCGTTATAAAATATGAACAGTAATTGTAGTAAAAACTGCATTCACCAATTACTACTTATGTCAGTAAAGTACATCATTTAAAATATTACGTAAAGTTGGATCGTGTAACAATCAAGTAATGTGTGAATATTTCATTGTAATTTTTAAACTAATTTAAATTATTAACACAAAATTAACCAACAAACAATTACTAAGTATATAATTTATAAACTTTCTGCAGTAAAGCTGTGTTTTTTAACATTATACTGTTTGCTACGTAAAATGTACTTGCTATGTAATATATTAATATAATTTATTGATATATATTATTTAATAGAAATACATTTTCTTAGAGTAAAATTATAATAATTTTTATGTACAGGTTATCAAAACTAAATATGGAAGGTATATTTTGAAATAAATTCTAAAAAATAACATATTAGAATAGATAATCCTCTTTAAATATTACTTACTTAAGAAACATATAAAAAAGTAAATAAACCAGTAGTTTTTGTAAAGATATTCTATACCTTCTTTCATTGATATTGGAAATCTTTTCACAACCTCTAAAGAAATATTATTTAATAAAAATTTAAGGAACACATTCATCTACCCAATTATGACTCTAGTTTCAAAATGATTTTCATTTCAGTCAAAATGAACATTGTTATAAGTTTAAAGAGAATATACAAAAATTATTAACATCAAATGACGCCAGTAATATTTATCTCTGAATACTTTCTCATTTGTAATACCAAATCACAATAAAAATAGTTAATTTTGTTTATTAATTTTTTTAATTTTATATTGTGTTTGCAAAGTATAAAAATAATTTATACGATAACATAAAAAACGGTCAAATTGCGCTTATAATATAAAATTCATTTTTTGTAGGTCAAACTCTGATGGTCTTTTTGAATTAATAAAAATCCTTATCAATTAATATCATCCTACTTTATCTAAGAGCCGAACTCCGTCGTGGGAGTGGTAGCGTTTCAGACTTTTAGCCAGAGGTCTAGGGTTCGAATCCCAATCAGACATGCCATTTTTATGTTCTAAAAAATTCCATATCCATATCTCACGCACAATCTTCAAGCTTATGTGGCGAAATTATCAACCAAAATAAAAAAAAGGTGCGAAACAGTGGCTAGTGAATGTCAAGTCCGTTATGTAGAGTAATAAACATTGTTATATCTGACCATTTTCTTTCAAATTGGTCTGAATACTTGCATATAATATACCAGGTGATTTAAAAAGGACTACACAAATTTAAAAGCATATAAATATTTATTGAGATAATTTACAGGTTCGGTTGAATTCTCATTTCAAAGAAAAACACATCAGGTTTTGACTCATGTAGTTCATTAGTACAGAATTCAGCTACAAGCACTGTTGAAACTGGATATTCTTACAAATATGGAACGTACTCGTTGTGTGTTTTGGTTTTACGATTTGCAGTCAGCAATTGGAGTTCAACGTAATTTTCGCAGAGCGTACGGTAGGGACAGGCATACAATTTACTTTTGGCACCAAGCCGTCGTCGAGACAGATTATTTATTCCGTTAAACATACAAAATCAACAGGACACCCACGCGTCCCTGAAACTGCTGTGGATCAACACAGACGAAGCTTTACACGTAGTTCGAAGAAATCAACTCGAAGTGCGTCACGTGAGACTGGCATTCCACAAACGACTGTTTGGCGTAAATTACGTAAACGATTTTACTTGAAACCAAACTACTTCTGGTTCAACACAAAACAGACAACAAAGTTGTTTGGCTGCGTTTTGTGTGGAAAGGATGGAATTGCAGATATTGGTACATTTTGAGACTATGCAATTTTTAGTGAGGGGTCAACGTTTCACATCAGTGGCAAGGTTAATATCCATACCTGTCGAATATGGGTTAGTGAAACCCTCATGAAACTTTGCTTTCATTCGTTATAGCCCTAAGGTCAATGTTTTTATGCCCTAAGCAAAAAAAAACTGTACGGCGCGTTCTTCTTCCAGGAGGCAACCGTAAATTATCGTTTATCTGGACATGCTTCAACATTTTCTAATTCCTCAGTTAGATGATGGTGACCAAGATTTCATTACTATCAGTAAGACGGAGTATCACCTCACTACCGCGTAGAATTCAGAGATTTTCTTCATACTCGATTACCAGGTTTATTGATTGGTCGTGGAAGTCAAATTGCATGGCCACTTTGCTCCCCTAGATTTGACCGTGCTAGATTTTTTCCTGTGTAATTTTATTAAAGTACGGGATTATAGACCGCTTTTGCCTGCTGATCTTGTTGAGATAACACTTCGAATTAACGCCGATAAGCATTTATACAAAGTCATTATCATCTTAGCCGAGGATTGCTTTCTTTTTTTGTGTAGGCTTGATGAAATCAGGTAATTAATCTGGAAACACACACACACACACACACACACACACACACACACACACACACACACACACACACACACACACACACACACACACACGCACGCATACATACATACACATACACACATACACACACACACACACATACACATACACACATACACACACACACATACAAATGCATAAACAGAAGATGGGTGTACTTGTACTTTAGAAGAATTAATAACTTGAATTCATATATTCACTAACACAACAATGTAGAAAAATCATATAATCGACATAAATATTGGATACGAAATATAATCTTTTCCGTTTTATATTTTTTGCCAAAAAAAATTGGATTAGTTGTCCCTAAAATTGTCTATAATAGATGTCAATCATAAATATTGTATGAACACTTAGTGATAAAAGCTATCAATTTGGCCCACATTTTTTAAATTTTGACTATGCAAGAAAGCCGAATACTAAAAGGGAATTTATAAGCAAGACAAAATATGGGATATCTCTAAAGTAAAGACCGCTGGGAAATTTATCTCCTAAAGGTTGGCCAACCTGTGTCGTTTATGGCCACGCTAGTAATTTACATACTGCATAGTTGTTTGTAAGTTGCATCTGATTACGTATGAGTTACTACGTTATAAAATGAACAGTTAAATCGATGTTGCCGACGACTGTGATATACGTAGAGTCATACGTTTTTTTTTTAAACCATCAACACGTTAAGCCGGCTGAAATTCATAGGCAGTTGGTTGCTGTGTACGATGATAATGTAATGAATGAAAGAAACGTCCGAAATTAGTGTGAAAGGTTTAGAAATAACAGAATTAATGTGCATGATGAAAAACGTTCTGGGAGGCCCCCGATAATCACCGAGGACTTGAAACGGGTCGATGAAATCAGATAAGATCACTCAGTGATTTCCGACCTGGCCCTTCTTTTTCAAGAGCTGTTATTGGTCGCATTGTTTATGGCCATTTAGGCTTCAGAAAGGTTTGTGCACATCGGTTGTCGTACGTCTTAACGGAACGTCACAAAAAAATCCGAATGTGATCTGCTTTAGAATTTTTGACAGAAAAAGGTGATGAGTTCCTTAATTCAATTATTACCAGCGATGAAACGTGGATTTCATATTACACGCCAGAGAGAAAACGGCAGTCAAGTGAATAGCGTCATCCTCAAACAACAACCAGACCAACAAATGTCAAGCTACAGCTATTTGGACGCAAACTGACAGTTCTTGTTTCTTTTGAGATCAGTTTGGCATACTGCTGATTGATTTCATGTCAAGTGGAACGACTATAAATGCAGAAGCCTACTGCGAAACTATGCGTAAGTTACGGCGCGCCATTCAAAATCGGCGACGTGGGCGGCTGACCAACGGCGTCACCCTGCTGCACGATAATGCACTTCCATATGTTGCGGGTCTGATCCGTTATTTACTGAGAACCTTTGGATGGGAAATTTACGATCACCCACCATATAGTCCGGACCTAGATTCTTCTCATTACCATTTGTTTGGGAAGTTAAAAGAATTTTTGAGTTGTATGCAATTCGCGGGTGACGATGAACTCAAAAATACTGTTAATCAGTGGCTAAATGGACTGGTGGCAAAAGAATATGACGAAGGTATATTAAAGCTGGTGTATCGGTACGATAAAGTCTTAATTCCTGTGACGATTATATAGAGAAGTAGAATAAGGTATGTAGTTTAAGATAGAAATGAAAATATTTATAAAGTTTTTAAAATATTCTTTATAATGAAACGGTATTTACTTTAAAGATACCTCTCGTATTTTTCACCAAGTGATTTACAATAAAACGGATTTCTCAAATAAACTTTCTTCCACCGGTTATTTTAAATGCCACAATATTTCGTTTAAATTTCTTTTAAGATATTATATTATTTTTATAACAAAAATCCTTAATTATTTAATTTATCTTTTTTGTTTACGTTCTTTGTCACGTTTACGTTTTTTTTTTACGTTAATTTATTTTTTTAACTATGAAAAAGTATTTTTAAATTATTACATAAAGAGAAGTTAAATTCTTTTCATACGAGTGTGTTTGAAACGTAAATATGCATCTATATCAACACGATTTTTTTATGAGGGTTGTACTCCATGCTCATTCCCATCCATATATAGTGGAACCTTTTATAAAGTCATTATCCACAGACTGCGGAAAGCGAATTCAATACTGTGAATGGTTTCTAGTGGATAATTGTGGTGATATTTTTGACTATATTATTTATACCAGTGAGGCTGGTTCCATTTATTCGGGTGTGCGCTGGCACGTAACTCACGTTTATCGTCTGCCAAAAATCCACTTGCAGTACATGAAATTTCTCTACATAACCACAAGATTGAGGTGTGGATTGCAACATCTAGGAGAAGAATAGTCGGCCCAATACTCTTCCCAGAAACAATAAATTCACCGGTTCATAGGAGAGAGCTAACCTAGGACGAAATTAATAATAAACAGTAATTAATAATAAACAATAATTAAATTAATAATTTTAATAGTTAAGAAGACGGTGCGACCGCATCCCACTACAACTAGGTAGTCCATGAAGTTAACTGCAAGAGGTTTTCAAAAAGCAAATCATTTCTAAGAGCTTGTGACCACCTTGTTCTCTGACTTTAACTCATCAGATTTTTACTTCTGGAACATACAAATTTATCTTTTAATATAATGGTAATAATTAAAAATAATATTTATGGAAACTCTCACAGTCTCTAAGAACTTCAAATTTCTATTCGTGATTTTATCAAGAATGTTTCACACGAACAACCTGTGAGAATCTTTGAGAACAAGATGAAATGCGTGCAGGTATATATGGATGATCATGAAACCATTCTTAAAAATTACGGTAAGGTAAGTCGATATAATATATGGTTGTACTAGTGCATGCCAGATTTATTGTTACTTTTGAACGCACTGTATTTTATTACGCCGAGAATATTACGAATAGAGACAGCTTAAATTGCAGGTTTAGAGAAAAACTGTTACTGTCATTAGTATTAATTCATGTAATTAGATTTTTATTCACGCTTTAAAATGACATATTTGTTTATTTCATCGATTGCCTGAAATAATTACAATTAAGTGTTTATATAAAATATTACAGAAGTAAACGTTTTACTACATTTTAAAAATAATTATGGAAAAATTATTCCACGTTTTATTGTTTTGGGAACAAAATTTCGAAATCCTTAATACAGTATTTCCTAATTATTATTTACACCTCTAAATATATTATGATGACCTTTCTTATTAATCGCGGGAATAGATATTTATATATATAAACATTTATAACATATATAATATAATTTTTAGTTAAATTTTTTAGAGACACGATTATCACTTTACTTTTATTATTGTTTTAACTGTTAAAATACAATAGCCAAAATATCACGCAACATGAGAGAGATAGAAGAGAACTCACGCTCTGTTAGTGGAAGGATTAGATCGACCCAATGCGAACGGGACTGTTATATTATACAGTGAAGGGAATGTATTCATCAACCCACGTTCATTAAAATCTTGATGATTGGCACGCGAATTATTTAAGGAATGCCGTGGCGTTATTTACTGCAATAAACTTACTGTTAATACTCTCCTGATACTGGTACTTATGATTATAATGATTTGAGGTAGTTATATTTTCATCGATACTATATGATTATTTTTACTGAATTCTTTTCTTTTTTTACTGAAGCCCTTCACTTAATATCAGTATGAAGTAAATATGAGGTATATACAGTATATATGTATAACACACAGTAAAACCCCGCTATAATCATTAACCCATCTTATTCGATATATTAATGTGGGTACCCGAAATAATTCGTATCAATTTTTGCACTGATAGAAAAAATTATTCAATTTTTTATGGCCCAGTGAAAAATAAAGAAATAAACTTTTGTAGCGTAGTTCGTAATCTATCATTTATTCATATCCCTAATTAATTATTGCAGAGAGTCACCCCGCGCTACACTATTTTTTTAATTTTTCATATTTGTGGATTGAGAATTTGAATATTAGTTTAACGTAAAAATTGAATAAGAATTTTAGGTAAATAATAGTTTATAATAACGGTAAAAATAATGGTTATTCTTATTTTATTCGTTAATCAGTTTTGTTAGCCTCCTGCGGTTTGTACATTTTTTTCAGATTTTAATTTAAATTTCGCATGTGTAAAATGCAACAAAATTCTAAAGGTTAGTATTACCTCCTATATAAAGTATTAACTTCTTACCAACTATTTATTTTGTCTATTGTTTCTCTTCACAGATTTGCACGTTTATCGACCAGAAGTATTTCAGTTATGAACTATTCTACAATTAACTGTTGTTTTAATTAGGACGACGTTATTTAACAAGTAAGCGAAAACAAATATTAATATTTTTCTTTTTTCCAACTAAGATACACGACTTATTGGATTTTTACATCACTTCGGGTGTTTCATCGTTGTACACGGGTTGAAAATAGACTCGACGTCTAATCACTCAGGTGTTCTGCTGAGTCAGTACGATACCGATAAGAAGAAAGACGTCCTCTATTCTCCATAACAACAAGACTCATATCATAGGGAATTATATCGCAGCTAAGTTGAAAAAAAACTGATACCGCCTGTTCCACTAAAATCTTCCGCTGAAACAGATGACGGGAAGCGAATCTTGACTTCAGTCCTGCAGAAAGCTGCCTGGCGCTTGACACCCGAGGTTAGACATGAGGAGAAAGGTGAAGTAGGCTGCCCAAGAGAGGTGATGGATCTTAAGCTGCAAAGAGGAGGCTTAGGAAACTGTGGCAGTGCTACAGGAGGTTGAAACTAGGAGACATCCTTGAACAAGGCCGCCCTCGAGCTGAAACGACTGCTTAAATCGGTTAAAAACGAATCATTCAGAAATTGCCTTGAAAGTTTATTCCCTTCACGTAGAAATGACTACTCTTTATGGGGAGTCACGAAGAGCTTTCGACGAGCTCCACCCTCGTTTCCTCCTTTGAAAGCTTTGAACGGGTCATGGGCTTGATCGGAGTGACGGAGAAAAGGATGAACTATTTGCTGCTTACTTGAAAGAGATCTTTCAACCGCTTGATATGCGGGGCACTTGTGAAAAGGAAATCATAAAATCCTTGACCAGTTCCATTGTTTTTTTAATTCCTTTTACGAAGTAAAGGAAGTATTGTGATAGCAAAAAAATTTGGGTTATCAGATTTCAACGGAAATACCCATTTTGACCATCCCTGAATCCATTTTGACTAGTTTCGCCGTGCGTATATACGTAGGTATGTATGTATCTCGCATAACTCAAAAACGATTACCCGTAGGATGTTGAAATTTTGGATTTAGGACTGTTGTAACATCTAGTTGTGCACCTTCACCTTTTAATTGCCATCGACTGTAACAAAAGAGTCCAAAAAAGCCCAAAATCTGGATTTTGGACTCTTTCTTAACTGCAGCAATAAGCTCCGATTAAGAGCTTTTCAACGACGTATCATAACTTGTTATGATATGTCTGGTTATGATATGTTCTGGAACTAATTTTAATTAGTCCCAGAATTATAGCTAATAACATTTTAATTATTGAAATATTTCGATCTTACAAGGGTTAAGGCACATCGGTTCAAATCCGACTTCATCTCTTTTTATTAACTTTTAATTTAAATGTATTGATTTATTAATAACTATTAACCTGTGAATGTAAAAAAGTTTTACAATAAATAATAATTGAATAATAACAATAAAAAAAAATATGAAAAAATATCAGAAGTTTTTAATGAAATAAAATTTTAGGTACTTTTCATTTTAAAAAAATGTGTATATGTAATTTAATATGCGTACAAGGAAGTCATGTGGTGTTCACATCAGATTATTTAGTCTATTTATTAAATCGTTTTTTTTTTTCAATAGAGGTTCTACAACTGGTCAGGAAGGTACAAAAATACAGAAGGCTCCTGGTTTTGCCTTGACTACTAATGATTTCCTAGCAAAACCACCCCGTACACAATGCACCTCTTTAATGGGCTTTAATGTACGTATATTCCGGACGATGTACTTCCCTACGGGGTTGAAAGTTTCAGAAATGGTTATGGTCCCGAAGTCGGGTAAACCTATACATGATGTATACTTATTCAGGCCAATAAGGCTGTAGCCTACTTTGTCGAATGTATTTGAGTGGTTATTAATTCGGAAAATGGAGCCTATTCTGGAGCAGGATCCATGTTATTCAAGATCACCAGTTCGGTTTCCGTTGTGGGCACTCCACTATTGAGTAAACGAACAGATATATATAAATTCATATGTCGGCAGCATAATAAATGATTATTTTTTCTCATTGACGCGGATGGCAAAAATACTATAAAAATATAATGTTCAAAAAACTTTTAAGAGAAATAAATAAGTTTAATACATGTTTCTACTTCTTAATCACAATTCTCTATAGTTTTTTTCCAAATCATCGATTCATTGATTCAAGCTGTTCATAACATTTCTTCCGTTGTGTTTTATCTTTTGTGTGAGGTAGTGTGATCTACCGCGGACAGATTTTACGATAACTTGTCGTGCCATAATATGTCCTACTTGTACTTTCGATGTGCCTTTCTGGGTAGCAATGCGTTGTTGTATGATGCGATGAACATTTTGAATTGATTCACCCACCTCTTCTCACCAGTAACAGAAACTGGTCGACCAGTGCGAGGTTCATCTTCTATACTCCCTTTACCATATTCTGATGCAAGAAATTTTATTTTTTACCTACTCACAGTATTTTGATTAACAGTATCATCAATAAAAGACTTTCAGATGATGATGAATGTCACCAGCGTTGACCTTTTCCGTTGTTACTGTTACAATATTCATTTACTGGATGTTGTTTTAGGCAGGTAGACATAGCATGTGAGCGTACTCGACTCTACAACAACGGCGACTTACAAAAAATGAGAGGGCGTAGGTAAACGAATTTCGTAATGTTACTAGTAGGGAATTAAATTGCATATGTCGCTTAAATTACAGCATATGTCGCTTTGTGAAAAATTCCGTTCTCCCATTACGTTCCAGTGTGCATGACAATTCAGCCGCTCCACTTACAAAATGATTAAAGCCTATAATATTTTTTTAAAACTATTACGAGAAACATTTTTTTCGCCCTTCATTACATTTCATTGAAAAATAACATTTCATGATACTTCTGAACCTCCAATAAGAAAACAGTTGCTTTAAGTCACTAAAAATTTATCGGTTATTCAAATTCTCTAAGAACAAACATCACTAATTAAAGGTGATGAAACTTTAAAAAAAATATTTTCCAGAAAAGATTCTAAAATTCTAAAGCATATGAAGGGTTGAGAGTTTACCCTCTTTTTTATATCGAAAACGTTCTGTAGTTTATTTATTCCGGGTAATTTCAACTAAAATTGGAAGGTAGTCAAATTAATTTTGAAATGGGGTTTCTTCTGGATTAGATAAGAAACAGGTTATCTGAAAAATTAATTTAATTTCTGAACAATCTTAAATCTGAACAATTTTAAAATAATTTTACAAATATTAATCAAATTTATTGTATTTCTTTTATTAACAGTTTATCTTTTAATAAACATTTTACACTTTTATAATAATTTTTTTTTATATGGTTTGTTTTTTTGAATGTTTTTCTTTTTATTTATTTTTTTTTAATAATAACCTAATTTTATTTTTATTTTCAAAAGCAGAAGTTACAATAGTATGAATGAATATTTAAATGAATGTGAGAGACATGCCAAATTTAAAAAACGACTTAATGAAACAAGAATTAATTAATTCTCAGCATAATTAATAAAAAATATCAATGAACTATTTTGTTTAGTAACTATTTGTTAGAATACGATGGTTTTTTTTTATACAGTTTATCCGAATTGCATTACGTTCAGAAAATTTGCCAGTTGTAATCATGATGAAATAAACTGTATCAAAGGTTTACGCATAGGAACACGTACTCCTTATTGAAATAAAAACACTAAATGAAACATTTGCTATAATCGAGGCTGAATGAAGATACCACATACCACAGACATTCAGTCACACTAAGGTAACAATCATCATTTTATTATCGCCCAAAGTAATGAATTATACAATTTAACGCTGAAATATTGCGACATTTAAGACATATTGCACTTAACAATGAGAACGATGAGGCCTTGGTTAGAAATTATCCACACTATAACAATGACTTAACACAATATATTTCATCGTATTGAATTAAATAATAACTGTTATCCAACGCAATTGTAAAATCAAAATCATACAATATTTATTTTGGTTTTAAATATCAGCAGCAGAACCTTAAGCCATGCAAATTTATTATACGATCATTCGATATAATTTAAACATTTCATACTCTAATAAACCGAGAATAGTTACATCAAATATAAAAATATTTTAATAATATATGTACACGAAATTGTTAAAATGTTACCGATCTTAAGATTAGTAATTTAATGAATTTATTTATCAAATATGAATAATTTGTCACCTAATTTTTTTTTAAATATATTTTGTTGATTTTATCATCGTCATAGCACATTATATTCTAAACATATACCTGACATTTTTCAAAGGGTATGCTTGTCATCAGAGATTAAAAAAAAAGTTTATATAAATGAAAATTAATTAAAATATTATATCTTCCATCTTTTCACCGGAATTCAATTGAATTAAAGATCAGTGGTATTGTTTCACTATCATGTTTATTTCGATTTATCTTTAATTAAAACCGATTATGAAGAATATTTTTACATAAATATAAGTGGATATAAAACTGCAGAATGCATTTCTCTAAACTTTTATTAAGTAAATTTGTATCAGGTTTTATCCAAAGGAAAATAAAGGGGAAAATACTTATAAATAAACCTCAAAATATACGTATAATAAACTAAATAATAACTAGTACCTATTTTTTTTTACTTTTAAAATTTTATACACAAATTATTACCTATTAGGGAAAATATACTTTTATTCATATTATTAATTGACTCCGGTTATGCCAAACATGTGTTAAGAAAAAAAGAAAAGTACTTTTTAGCGTAATATTTATTTCATGAATGTTTTTAATAATTTATCGGATCTACCTCTCTTTTAAAGATATAAAATAAGCCCGATCTAAAAGAAGAGGAGGTAAGATCAATTTTAATGAATTTTTCAATGGTTTACTATATTTTTATAAAACCTAATAGCTAACTTTTTGTGGCAACATCCACTCAAAAGCTGGATGACTTCTATGTTTTATTTTCTGTTTTAATTAAATTTTCTTTGTTTAATTCCAAAATACTATCACAAACTCCAAACACCAAAAAAAAAAAAATTAAAAAATAGAAATAAAAACCTTATGAAAATCATAATTAAAAAAAAGGAAATAATGTTTTACAACTAAAATTTATATACGTATACATATTCTAAAACATAATAAAAAAGTCCATCACTGAAAGAGCTGATTCATTTCTCTGCACCCTTCTGTTCTACATCAATTTCCTAATTTCAACCCCTTTATTACATGTAAGTTTTCAATTATTTACTTTAAGCATTCTTCTAAGTTATGTTCTTTGTGTTTCCCCTAAATTTTTATTTTCGGTACTTCTTTCTACAATTAAAGTAGCTATCATGAGTCTTTGTACAACTTACAAGTATGAGTAAAATGTTTGTCTAGTAAATTTTTCCATTGTTTTCTTCTCTTCCCAATTCATTTTTCATTACGAATTTTGTCAGATCATTTAATTTAATGTTCTTCTACTCACCAAATTTCAACTCTTCTTTCCATTTTGGATAAATAATTTTTCATATTTTACCGCCATACTGATCTAAACTCCATTCAAATAATTTTTCAAGTTTCTTTCAAACATCTAAATATATATTTCATACCAATAAAATCTTTTTTCTACATAAAGATTTTCTTTGTCCTAACTTAATATTAATCATTTATAAATCGTCCAGCTGTTGTTGTCAAAGCAATTTGACAATTTTTAAAATTTTTTTATTTGTTGTGGAATATAGTGAACCTAATGATTTTATTTATATTTAATACACCATTTTCTTAACAATTCCACATTTCATTAATTTTGTTTGTTTTTTATGTTCAGATTGTAAAAAATAATAAATGAAGAAACTAAGATCCCAAATTATCTCTGAAAAATATATCATTTAATTAATTTTAAGAAATCTCAGTTTCTGTTATTAAAAGCTACAAACTAATTAAATTTCTGAAATAAAAGTGTATTTTTGAACGTGTTATACATTTTATTTTATTATGTAAAGGAAATCTTGATACCAAATCAATTTAAAAGTCATTCAAAGAAAAAAAAAAATACTTTTACTATTTTCATGTTTCTTGTGCGATAATTGATTAAACTGTAAACTAATTGAATGATAAGATATTCTTACATGACCGTCTCCACAAAATTCTCACATAACAAACGTAAAGAAACTTTATTGTACATATGCTACTAATGATCGATGTTATTAATGTAATCTGATGTATTCCCATTTTTCATAACTGTTATTTTGTAGCCTTAGGACATATCATAGTATTTTCTATACGTTTTAATACGTGATAGGTTTCTTTACATTTGCAAAATAATTCCGTTTTATAATGTACAACCGTTTACCATAATGGATATATTCGACTACCATATTTATAACATCAATTATCCATAGCTGTGCATGAAGTGAATAAATTAAAAATATAAACACGAACGAATGTTTGTAAGGAAAAGGATAGAAGTTTTTTCCTTGAGTACCGTTGTTTCAGTTAAGAATACTAGTATATAATTACAGAGAACGGTACTCAAGGTGAAAATGAGGATTAAAATCGCACTATTGAAGGAAAAGAACAAAAGTAATAACAAATAAAGAGGTTAGTGTTGACAGCATCCTGGACTCCTGGCAGCTACCCTGATCAAAAAACTATCAACAATTTAGGTATTGAAGTTTAAATAAGTGACTGTCAATTTTATAATCAAAGATTTCTGTTTTTAGTATTATTTTCAGTTAAAATTAAAATAAAACTAGGTTTTTATGATTTCTGAAAAAGAATTAGGTGTTTTCTCTGAAACAACTAACGTTCCTAATTTCCTCATTGGTAAATGACCCATAATTAATGTTAAATAATAATAGTTGCACCACAGAATCATACGACTGATTGATTTTTATACAAATAATGAGGTGAAGAGTGATAAAAATTTCACGCACCCCGGGTAGTTGTTAAGTGTGAATATCGTTTTGGATATTTTTTTTTACCTATCATCTAATACTTTTGTCGTAAACATATCCATTCTAATAATTTTTAATTGATATGTATACATTGAAGGAGAAAGGAAGTAACTATAATCATTATTATTCGTGCTTGCGCTAACTGTAATAATTGATGTTACTACTAAAAAAACTTAAAACAGACTTCGAGTTGATAAATTATTCAAATATACAACTATTAAGCCACTCATAATATAAGAATTAAATTTATAACTGAAGAATGTTTTGGAACTTAAACATTAAAAAAAAAACATAATTTAAGGTAATTCAAATGTTATAAAATATAAGCATGCGAAAAGTAAATAATGAATTTAAATATTGTATAATTTATTTATTTTAAATAAAGAAATAGATTTTTGCCACAAATATCACATAAAGAGAAATTTCAGAATAATTAAAACATAAATGAATATTAAAAAAAATATATTTATTTACGAACTCATCTACCTTATTATCCCATTACAACCCGTATAATGATTCCGTAATTATCCATTTATACAATTAAGTTTGCTACTAATTAAAGATTAGTAGCAACATCAATTTAAGTGAAACATCAATTTTAATATTACCTTTTTGATATTAGATTTAAAAGAATTATGAGTGCACACAGAAAACCAGATGGTACAGAGTGTTTCGAGTTGAAATTTAGAATATCCCCAACAGTAATGAACTTATTTTTATCTATTACTCAACCATGTTTACATCAGTGCTTTATTGGTGTGATAACGGCGATTATAAAAAAGCTTCACTCGACTACAAGTAATCTTTTATTTAGCACTTATATAGCCGCTAAAAATAATAAAGTCTTAAAAATACTTTACCGTTACTCTATTTTCAGTTTTGATTTTTTCTGAAAAACAGATGAATTTCAGAAAACCCGATAAAAATTTAGTAATTGTTTAAATAAATTAAAAAAATTACTAATTTTTTATGACTTTTTTTATAAAATCAATTTTTTTTTAAGAAATTGAATGTTGTATTGTTTTCTTTTAGATTAAAAAAGTACTTCTCTAAAACTCAATGTAGGAATAACGTAAAAGACTGCATTTTAGCAAAATTTAAAGAAATTCCTTTTCCTGTTTTAAAGCATTTATAGTTTCTTGAGTAAACGATATCTTAATAGCTTCATCGATTCCGTGTTAAACAATACTTACACTTATTTCCCAGTTAATAATGAGAATATTACATTTTTCCTTTTATTTTTCCTGTGTAGCCTTCGTTAATTACCGTCCAGGTATTACTTCAGAGGATGATATGTATGAGTGTAAATTAAGTGTAGTCTTGTACAGTCTGAGTTCGACCATTCCTGAGATGTGTAATTAATTGAACCCCAACCACTAAAGAAAACCGGTATCCACGATCAAGTATTCAAATCCGTATAAAAGAAATGAGAATATTACTAAAATTGTTTAATCTTCTTCTCCAAATACCGGCAAACTGCTTATCAATTTAGAAATAATTTTAAAAATCGTCATTTCACATACACTCCACAGATTTAGTTGAGAAAATGGATTCTTCCTGAATCACTTCTCTAAACCCCTATTTGGAAAAGTATTTAGTACGGCCATGATGCTGTAAGATCACAGTCATTATATGTTACTATAAACGGAAAATAATTTAAATTGCTTGTTCACGTAAAATATTTTACATTTAGTCTTTCTTAATATTCTTACAACCTATTCGTACAACATGATTTTATACAGAGTTGGTGTAAAACTGTTACAATTGAAATATAATAATATAATATAAAATATAGTATAATATAATATAAATTAATATTTTAACAAGACCGGTATAGCGGAACTGAGTAATGGATTCCTGCCAATTAAGAAGAAAAGTAATAGAAAATAAAATAAAGTTACTAAAAGGAATCCTTTAGTAAAGGTAACAGGTCCTTTTAACAGTGATCCTTTCTAATACTGCGCACTGATACGTAACAAACAAATATTTGTACCATGAGAAGAGTTACCGGACCAAGATTTGGAATTTCATGGGAAATTTGAGGGCTCGGTCGATCGTTCTCACGTTTCGAGTTGGGTCCGGTCCGGCAGGTAAAGAGAATAGGAGTATAAATACTCCGGGGAAGACCAGCTGAAATCAGTTCCACGAGGAGAGTCTGCGATGTGAGTCTGCAGATGTATCTGCGAGATTAAGTCTGCAATGTGAGTTCTGCGAATTTGCCCGCAAACCGTCTGTCAACGAGAGTATTTTGCGGAGAAGTCAGTGAAGGAACAAATTTCGAGTGCAGATTTGATGCAACTAAGGTGATGCCACGAGTAACTCCAGTACACGAAAACAAGAAATGGGTCGGTGAGTTACTGTAAGACTTAAGTGAAAGAGATAACTGTACTTAGTTTATGAATCTCATTCATAAACTATGAGGATAGTTTTATTTGTGAACAGAAAAGGTAATTTGCAGTAAAAGAATTTTATACTTGCCACAAGTATAGTGCAATAATAGTACAATAGATAAATTGTACTATTGTTGTTAATACAAGTGGTTAAAAGTGTTAAGACTAGCGGTCATGCTATGTTTTTTGTCAATGGAACTGAATTCTGGTTTTCATTACTTATCTACCGGTGAATAAATCCTGAATATTACTTAAATTCTGTTTTGCAAGTAATCTCTTTTATTATTATTATACACATTTATGATTATTTGTTTGTTATTGACATTTAATATTATTATAGTTTACTGTTGCCATTATTGTCATTATTCTAAATACTATTGTAAGATTTTTTTATTACTATTATTCAATTATTATTGTGGTTGTAATTAGTTTTTTTATATTATTTGATTTATGATTGAAATACTATTATTATTGCTATTGTGATTATTATTGATTTGTCTGGTTTTACTTATGTTTTTAAATCAATAAATTGTAATTATATAAACATTCTCAATTGTCAATCTCTCAATATCCTCATCTAGCTGTGATCATACGAAAATATAATAATATGTAAGTTTTCTCCAACCAATTTTCCAGCTATTGCTGGGTCTGGGTGTGAGTGTGTGTGTGCGAGCGCTCGCGAATGTAAACTAACGCAATCACCGCCACCGGCTAAATAATGCAAGGCTACTAATCACTGCTATCACAAGTCAATAATAATCACGGCTACCGGTAATAATACGAGGTTATATTATAATAATAAGTTTATAGGAAGAATAATAGAAGACTAATAAAGTTTTTTTTTTGAAATCGATTTCTTGTAATTGAATAAAACAATTAAGTAAATTGAATTCAAATATTACAAATTTTATATTTGCCTTTATTCAATTTAAACAGATTTTTATGTGTATTTTATATTTCTTTCTATAATTCCTTCCCTATTACTAATTATCTAGCCTTGTGTGCCAAAATTTTTAGTGTGCAATATAACTCTTATAAAGAGTTATAATAAGGAGCTTTAAATAAAGCTTTTATAATGTAAAGCTCTTATAATAAAGAGCCTTTAAACAGAACAATTTTTTTCACTTAAAACTTTTCATTTCAAAGTCTTGCAACCCACTTAATTTCCAATATTCTTCTACAACACGCTTGCTAAAAATCCTCTTCCTTTCCAGCTTTTCTGTTCTCTATATTTTACTGCTACACAAAACTACAGTATTTACCTTTAACATAATAATAAAAAAATTTCAGATACCAAAATTTATCTCTGATACGAAAGATAGTCTTTTTTTCATAAATAATCGTCTTTACTTACCACAAAGACTTTTTATCTTCTTTACATCATCGATCCTATGTAACTTTACTAACAAATTAAAAAAATGATTTTTCATATTGTTCATCGACCATTAATCTAAATGACATATTCTATTTTAATTTTACAATCCTGACTAATACATAACATTTTTAAAAAGGCTGCTAATCAAAAAGACTAATAATCAATATATCATTTGACAGAGATAATGTGAAATTAATGGAACATTTTAAGTTACCAGTAAAACAAGTTTCCCAACTGGTGCACTTACGTAATAAAGAAATAAATAAACTGTTTAATTCGTAAGATAAATAAATAAATAGATTATGTTAAATGTGAATATACTTTTAAAGTACGAAAGACAGAATTTAATTATAGAGATGTAAAATAAAAAGATAAGAACAAATATCTTCCTTTTAAACCCCGCAAGATAGGTTCAAAAGGTTCTTTCGCATTAAAGGTTTTTGATTGACAACACGAACCTAATGCATAAAAGTAAAAATAAACAAATAAAAATACGGACAAATAAAAATAAAAGAACTCTTGTGATATATGTAAAAATTATAAACGTTAATCAATCTTCAAAGTTTAAAATTACTTGAAAGAAACTATAACTCTTCCACGTATTTTGTCTTCCATAAAAATATAGTCAACTTTCTTGAGGTTCTATTGTTCTTGAGGTTCTATTTCTTGAAGAATAATGTAAAGTAATATAGGTAATAATATAATATATGTAATATAAGATTATAATAATAAGGTTATAGGAAGAATAATAGAAGTCTAATAAAATTTTTTTTTTGAAATCGTTTCTTATAATTGTATGAAAGAAATATTTCTGATGATAGAAATCCAAAAGAGTTGATCTTAAATATTTATGATTTTACATAGAGATTTTTCTTTAATAAAATAACGCCTACACACACACACACACACACACACACACACACACACACACACACACACACACACACACACACACACACACACACACACACACACACACACACACACACACACACATACACACACACACACACACACACATACACACATACACACATACACACATACACACATACACACATACACACATACACACATACACACATACACACATACACACATACACACGCGCGCGCGCGTCTTGTTTGTTAAATTAATTGAATATCTAACTTAACGGAATGTTTATTGTTTCGCATTACGCTAATCTTTCGATAAATAATTTAAGAAATAATAGCTATTTATATTGTAGTAATGCAATACATTGCGTGATGTACCAATACATAACTATCATATTATACTCTTAACAGAGTATATATAGTACTTTTGACATCAGGATCACGTCGTGATGGAAGTATTGAACATTTCACGAGGTACCCGTGACTAGATACTACTTGCGGAACCATTAGTCAGTATACATCGTGATATGAACAGTGTTTTAAATGTAGCTATTAATATCAACTAGATTACACTACAAAAAAGCAACTATACATCAAAACCTCGATTTTTAATATCGATAGATAGATTGAATACTGGTATATAACAACTACTTATTAAGTGGTGATCTCGTTAAGTCACAATCTAATGACGGCATCAGTTATTATCGATGTAGGCTTGTAAGTGAATGTTGTAAATATTTCGATTATTATTACCTCAATAAATTATTAAATAAGAATAACGTACTAGTAATGTTGTACCAAATAACCTCCTAAATTATAAGAAAATAGGTAGTTGATAAAATGTAAGACCGTACAGATAAGAATCTTTATTACCTAAATTTAATAAAGAATTCATTACATAGGAACCTGTAATTTTATACAACTAATAATTACTCTAACATTAAATATAAAAATAATTTAAACAAAAATGAAATTTATTATTTATAAATATTAAACATTTAAAGTAATTCTATCATTACGAATAATAAAGGTACTCTTAAAACAAACTATAGTATATATTTTTTTAAATTTTATTATTTCAAGTGCATTATCAAGTTTTTGTACGCTGTCTAGTACTATCAAGTATTGCTACCTAGCGGCGCGATTCGTAAAGTCACCTTAAAAAAATTACATATTTGAGTCCCGCGGTTCAACAAATGGAAAAAAAATTATGTAACAAAATTCGAGTAATGTTTTTAAATTATTTTTTATAACAAATCTAACTGTACTGAAATATAATGTTTTCATGCTTATTTTTTTACAGTTTTTTCTCATTTTCGTTTCACCTTTAGGTTAGGTCATGTTTAGAACTGTAAACGTAGTTCGTTGACTTTGCCCTCCGTCCGGTTCTGCGGACTCTTACCGTCGAAGTTCTAACGAACTTCGTGATATACTCGTACATATATCCTAGTGTTCTCTAAACTTCTATATATACATATTTATATAGCCTATGACACTCCCGGTAACGTAAGGATTCCAACGCGGGGAAGACATACATCTAAATCGGATCAGCCGTTGGGCTGCTATGGTGGAACAACAAACATACGTATATACATACTCCCTAAATACATTACACTTCTTTTTGGGCAATTTTGTATTATCAAAACAAAAGTTTTCATTAACGTTATTTTTTTTAACTTCTTTTCGTTTATACTTTAAATTTCTATTACTTCAAAATATTCTTTAAAGAAATTATAAATATATTTCCAACTAATGTCGATAATGTAGACAAATTGTATACCAAATTTGTATTTGATTAATTATTAACAGAACTGGTAAAAAAAATCACTTGTTTTAAAAACTAACTGATTAAACGAACTTAAATTTAAGTTACTTTTTTAAAATGTGTTACCATTACACTTTTTATAACTACTCATTATTCCTTTTTACAATTTACAGCTTAACATCAATTATAACTTTTGTATCATATTCAGCAGTAGTGTAAACACAATTACAATAAACTATAAAATTTTTCTTACGCTAACCTTAGATATGTCAATAAAATCAGCAGCTGTAGCCTACACAATAAAGTACACGCAAAACCCCATGCTGAGCCGTGAGAAAAGATATGATCTATAACGGATGAATTTCGACATCCGTTGGTCATGATTTCATATTAATAAACGAGCAACCGGTCGTGCGTCGCATGGATTTCTATTCGATAATCATTCTGAACAACAAAGAGTCGGACATGCCCAATCCATTTTGTCATAAAACAACCGCGGGATGTAATTATATGAAATTTTAACGACCACTGTTAAGTCTTACGTCCTCAAAATCGTTAAAATTGTGAAAATCTATTATAATAGTTATCAGTCAATCCTTTGCTAAGATAATTAAATTATATATTTTATAAAATCTCAAATTAATTAATCACGATACAATTACTTCGATTTCAATTAATTTTATAAAGGTATATTTTATTTCATTCTTAATCACTTTATGAGATATTGCCTTTCAAATTTCCAGAAACAGTTATATAACCATAAGCATTTATTAGAAATAAAATATTCTACTGTATTTTTTCATTTTTCTGAGTATTATCGTTGTACATGCTATTTCATTTTTTTAATGTCAAATTCTATGAGTCAGGAGATTTATTATCAGCAATAGACAGAGGTAGATCAATTTATTACAGCAATCGATGTAATAAATGGTTATATTTTAATCGCTAAATAAGTTATCAAACCTTTTGTCGAGACCAAGTTGTAATCCAAATCTCAGAAAAGAGTTTACTGTAAAATTCTAAAACAAAACACTATAACAATCGATAATAATTATTATTTCTTTAATTTTTAACAGCTAAATGTTTTGACAAATATTATCACAAATATTCTTTCCACTTGAGAAAGATTGAGCCTTTAAGAATAGAAATAATCTCCCTTGGTTAAATTATATCAAATTACACTTTAATTTTTCCCATAATTACGTTACTTATTAATAAAAATGTAGTTAAATATTTTATGTTCTACAGGCGATGTACAATAACTTCGTAAGTAAATGGTTAGCTGTTGTCTAGATTTATGACAAGCAGCTCATATTATCAGCTAAGTAGTGTTATGTTATAACGTAATCTTCTTTCTTTTTTAAAATTCGTTTTACAACGTAACAAATAGAAATAAAAATTGGCCCTACCAACTTGTACAGGAAATAAATGATCATCAAATTAAAACCTAAGAAAACTAAGTATTACAACTTTTTCCCAATTGATAAATTTTTAAAAACAACCAAATAAATATCAATTACATAAAAAAACTCTAGCGCCGTTCTGAGCAAGAAAACCGACTTTTCAGTACCGACGCCCTCATTATTTCGCAATCAGAAACGCATTGATTTTTAGAATACAACTCATTACAAACATTCGATTAACGATTAGACCCACATTACGTTTATCATCAAGTTTCAACTCATTCACGACAGTGACTCTCTGTATAAGCGCTAATGTAAAAATACACCACTATACAGTCAACATAAACTCAAACTGAGGTTATGCTGTCTGTTTTCGACCTTAAATTTAGCGTAACTCAGGAACGACCCAACCAATCATCAAATTTTCACATGCACAACTTCTAATGCACTACTTTAGCATACCTAAATCCCAATCAAATTGCTTTAGTAGTTTTGGAAATTTTTGAGCGCCAAAATTCTCAAATTTTTTGCACAATTTGAGCATAACTTCAGATACACTACTACAGCATAATTTCAATGAAATTGATCCAGTAGTTCAGGTGACTTTCGAGCCACAAAATTTTATACATGAATGAAAGTAATACCGAAACTGAGGTTTGCTATCCGTAACTGAGGAACGATTTAACGAATTTCCATTAAAATTCACATTCACAACTTAAGATGCACTACTACAGCATATCTAAATTTCAATGAAATTGATCTACTGAGTAGTTTTGTAGGTTTTAGAGCCACTGTTTCTTTTCAAGCCACTGTTTATATACGCCTACTTTTAGGTTATATATCTAGGCCTATATAGTTAATGGTATTAGTTAGCGTACCCATCATACCTCAAAATATAACGAAATCTTATTATCTACAGTAGCAGTCCATTCACCTTGTTACGTTCCGTGAAGAGTGTGTTCAACGGAATTAATAAAATCAGTAGCTGTAACCAAAAATTAATAAAATCAATAGAAATAACACGTGTTGAAAGGCGGTTGTCCACATGCATCTAGCAGAGGAATTCGCATGTTCATTACCCAGGATTCCCACATGGCTAGGGATCCAGCGAAAACTCACTTGTGTGTGCGACGGTTCAATTCGGCAGTTAGATAATGAATTTCGATGAAAATAGGACTAAAAATCTTCTAAAGCATTGTGTACACTTCAAGAATCATTACAAATAACAATGTGACGATATTTTAGGTTAACGATATACAAAGCCTTATAGCTTAATATTGTAACTATGCAATATTGTTAATTGACTGTGGTTATATCATGTTGAAATTATTTTTTATATGCTATTGAACAACAAATAAAACAAACATATTTGTTATTTCGTTCGTTCGTTCGTTAATTTAAATATACACATCTATAAAGAAAATGAACACTATTATTTATCAGCTTGATTTTTTGGTACCGATCAAATTTATACAAGTAAAAATAAGATTAGCAGAGAGGATAATACGAGAGAGATAAAGATATGAGATAGTACTGTGTAATAAGAGAGAGATTTTACGAAATTTATCAAAACTAAGTAGTTAAACGTGAATAGCCTTCTTTTTTTCCGGGACCACCGTTATGTATTGCTTCAGAGGATGAGATGAATGACAAATGTAGCGTGTAAAAATGCCAGCCTGATCGGGATTCGAACCCGGGTCTTCCGAATGAAAGGCCGAGACGTTACCACTTGCGCACGGAGGCCGGCAAAACGTGAATGGTCTAAAGGTACTTTTTTTTAATAAAGTATATTCAAAATAATGTATTAGCATAATAGCTGCGATTTATTCATTTTGTAGATTTACTTGACCGAAATGATAAGTTAAACATCATTTTATGAACGACTCATTACCTAAAATAGATTTAATCGTAAAATCGAATAAATTGTATAGTTACTTATTGTAAGTCAATCAATAGGATAGTATAGCAGCTAACTGTACTATCTAAACATATAGTCAGCTAAATCAGTGAATAATGTTAACTGGATTCTCTGTGTTATATGAATTATCACTCATGATCAAAATAGAGTTCCACATGTATGTATCTTCATATAAATGACACATAAAAAAAATACATAAGAATTAGTAATCTGAATCAATCCAAATTTCTTAATAATTACTGTTAAACTGTCAAATGAAAACTACAAAATAAACTAGATTCCAATTTTTTGCAATAATAGTTTCTTTATTAATAGGTAATTGATTTATGCCTTAGAAATAATCATTTGCTCATCAGGAGACGCTAATCTGTTTATCTTATTCAATGATACGTTATTTTAATTTGTTATATTTAATTTAAATATTTAAATTTAGTGTTTATTTGATTACGTTTAGTGTATACTTAATTCTAATAGTTCAATTTACGAAACAAAAATAATTTTTTTTATAACCTGTATTTTCCAAGAATATAAAGAAAACATTAATTCAATGTACGAACATTTTACATTGAACTTAATGCATTTGTAAAACAGATATTTATTTTTTTACATATTCTATTGAGGTGCCGATTGGCGTTAATCAATTTTTTGTTTGCGTTAAGATAGACTAAATAGATTATTTATTTAAGTCAAAATTTGTAGTCTTTTAAAATAATAATCAGTAGTAAAAATATCCGAAGTTTTAATTTGAATGTTAAAATAATGATGTTATTAAAGATACAGCAATTCTTTACCTTCTAAAAAGAAAGTAAAAAGAATTACTGATACATTATAAATAAAGCAAACAAAAAGGAAAATAAGAGTTAAAAGTTCAAAAATGTATTATTGTACCTTTCAATGTAGCCCAACCAAACTGGGCTAAATACGGTGCACGGATAGTAATTAGCATTTTGTTTATCAAGTAAACTGGTTGATATATAACTAATTGAAATGAAAACATCGAAGTGTGTGTCTTCCTTATAATTAACGCTTACTGGGTCCCAATAATTAATAGTATATTTTTAGTTATGCTGAACACATCAAGAACGCTATAAGTTACATTTTATAATGATAATGATATTTATATGGCTGCTACTTTTACGTGTTAATAAAATATTCTATTGATTTAGATGTTATAGTTGTTAGTTCATGTTTTATAAGAATATGAATAAATTTTCTGCAGTATAAAATTGTAATGATTAATTACTTAAAATAGAAGTAAACAAAATGAGTCTCCTCCAATTTAAATTTTTCATAAGTTTAGAATTATATATTTCTATTTACAAAGAAGGAAATTTTGATAATAAAGCAACTATTGATATCTAACTGAAAAAAGTCTTTTAACAGCATTTTTTCATTTTTATTTCCTTGTACGAAGCAAAGGAAGTAAGTACTGTGATCGCGAAAAATTTCGGTTTACAGATTTCAACAGAAATATCCACTTTGATCATCCCTGAATCAATTTTGACTAGTTTCGGCGTGACATCCGTACGTACGTATCTATCTCGCATAACTCAAAAGCGATTAGCCGTAGGATGTTGACATTTTAGATTTAGGACTGTTGTAAAATCTAGTTATACACCGTCCCTTTTGATTGCAATCGACTAAACCAAAAGTGTCTAAAAAAAACCCAAAATCAAAAACATTTGAATTTCTAAATTTTTCTCAACGGCAGTAATAAGCCCTCACTGAGAACTTTTTAACAATATATCAAAGTGGTAGTTATTTTCATAGGTTAATGAAATATTTGGATCTTACTAGGGAAAGGCACACACAAGGGGAGATTTCATCTCCTTATTTTCATTCTATTTTATTTATTAATAATTATTAACCTCTGATAGTAAAAAATATTTACGGTGAATAATTATTCAATAAAAACAAATAAAAATTATGAAAAAGTATCAGAAGTGATTAATGTAATAAAATCTTATATACTTTTCATTTAAAAAAAAATATCTTATGTGTAACTTAATAGGCGTACAAGGAAGTCATGTGGTGTCCATAACATATTTACTAGAATGATCAAAATCAATTATTTTTATTTTATTAATTTTTGTTTTTATTATTTCTATTTATTTTATACTCTAAAACAGCTGTTATTGAGAGAATAAGTGTTTATGATGATTTTTTACAATATAATTTCGTTTTGTTACTTTTGTGCCGCATAATTTTGGGTGAATTTTGTCGATAAGCGGTAACTAACAACTATTTAAAAAGTTAATAAATTATATTTAATGTTTTTTTATTAATTATATTCGGCCTTTGGTCAGACTAACCTCGAGGTTAGAATGGATTCTGTACCAGCTGATGAAATCGAAGATGGAACGTCTGACGATTATAAGACGGTTATAAGATAACAAGAAAACGTGGTCCATTAACGTCAACGAATAGAGGTCCGAGTTGGGTAGCTCGTAGAAAACTAATTAGAGATGACATAGCGAACTGTTTATACGGCCTACTTCTAGTTAGTGGAGAATCATACCTATTCCAAACTGCAATTCATAATCCTAGCAATGTAGGATTACCCATATCAAATAGATTAGTACCTAGAGTAATACAAATAGTATTACCTAGAGTAATAGATTAGTACCTAGAGGATACGAATATTACGAACCAAACGGAACCTATTGCCCCGTGCAATAACCTCACCTCGTGTACTTTCGGGATAAATGATGTGCTAAGGTTATACGAACTGATAGGAACGGTTGTGTATAAGGTAGATTACAACATTCGACTGGTAGGAGGTAAAAAACTTAGAATAATTTCTAAGGATAGTCAAGCATAGAAGAAAATCATAAATATTGTTCGAGAACAAGGATTAATAGGTCATAACTTCACTAGAAAGGATCAACGAGCCTTTCGTGTTGTGATTAGGAACCTGCACTACTCGATTCCACTGGAGATGGTCAAGGAAGAAATCGAAGGCCACGGGTATAGGATAACAGATTGAATAAATACACCCCACAGAGTAACAAAAGAGCCTACATCAACATTTTTCGTAAATCTTGAGCCGCAGGAGAACAATAAAACTATTGTATTGAGTTAAAATACATTGCGAATTGCAGCGTGTCGTTCGAAACCCCGCGGAAACCAACAGGCCATGAGGTGCCAACAGAACGGGCACACCAAAACCAATTGCTTGAGGCTCTTCCAATGTGTAAAGTTTGGGGAAGGCCACAGAACAACTAATTGTTTCAGGAAGAACAGGAGCACTCCTATAACCTGTGCGTTATGTCAATCCGAACATCCGGCAAACTATCAAGCCTGCAGAGTGTATCAACAAAATATTAGAGAGGAAACAAGAGCAAAAGGCGAATCGGAACTCATAACTTACTCCAAGAGTCGAATCCGTTAGCCGCAGAGCAAGCGGCCTCACTTCTGATGATAAAAATTTCATCAGGAGCACACCTGGGAACGTCGGCGAAAAGCCTGAGTTTCTCCAAGCCTGAGTCTGCCGTATGCTGTGGTAGCTGGTCGTAGTGGTGAGAATCAGGTAGTCAACTCAGGCAGGATTTCTTCAAATATAGATTTCCTGCCGGCCGTGACTTAAGTGGTAGCGTTTCAGCCTTTCATCCGGAGGTCCCGGATTCGAATCCCGGTCAGGCATGGCATTTTCACACATTACAACTTATTCAAATCATTCTCTAGAGCAATACCTAACGGTGGTCCCATAGGTTAAAAAGAAAAAAAAAATAAATTTCCTAGTTAAACAGATTGGAAGTCTGATAACCTTGCTTACTTAGGTACTCTCAAAAAATCTTTTAATGATATAATTTCTCCGGTTCGTTACATGGATCATTAAGACCTACTTTCTAGGCGGGATGAACTAGAAATTATGGCAATTACCAATTCTCTGGACGTAATACTAGTATCACAGACACTTTACAGACTGGAATTGCCTTAGGCTTCAAGGTTTCTCAGTGTAAGTAGAGCTCAATGTAAGGGAGAGCTCATGGAGGAATTGCGATTCTGATTAGGAATTCTCTACGGCATCACAAACTTCCAGATTTTTGCACTAACCAGATTCAGGTAACCATGGTTGAAGTTACAGACTAGTTGGGACCCATTAGACTGTCCGCGATGTACTGTTCTCCGCGTCATAATATAACAAAAGAATTTTTTCTAAATACATTTCAACTCTAGGTTCTAGGATCGTCGTTGGAGGGGACTAGAAACATGAAAGACCCATTGTGAAGTTCGCAGTTGACAACCAGCAGAGGAAGGGTGTTGAGGAGGTGTGTTCAAAATCTACGCTTTGATGTAGTTTTGGGATTTCAGCCGACATACTGGCCTTCGGACCTAACAAAGATCCCGGATTTACTTGACTTTTTTACCACGTTAGGTATATCGTCTACATACTCTCTGATAGGAAACAGCAACGATTTGACGTCGGACCACTCTCCCTTTTAGTTACAGTGAGCACGACGGTGTAGAGGAAGAAAAGGAAGTATATTCTGAGTTCGAAGCAAAAAGATTGGTCTCGATTGAAGAAAAACTGATTGACAATTTCCGCTCGAAAACCCTGAGGATATTAACTACGCAAAATACTTTCTAACGTCGGTCATGCAGGAAGGTGCATGACCATCTACACCAGAAGAAGTACATTCGACCAGAGACAATACCTATCTGAGAGAAGTGATAGATCTAACTGGTTCAAAAGAGCGTCTCAGACAAAATTGGCAAGAGGCTGAGAAAGTTGTTGACTGCTATCGGAGACAAAATATTCAAGAAATACATCCGAAATATTTCTTACCTGAATAGAGACGGATGACCCTTATGAAAGGCTACGAAGGAGCTACAACGATCCACAACTACGGTACCTGCACTACTGTACAGGAACGTACTGGATCACGAGTGAGGAATGACAAAGGGAAAGCAGATCTATTTTTTTCACACTTAGGCGGAACTTTTCAATCTCACGATAAAGAGGGTCGTAGTGACGAGGATACTAAAGACTTCTTACAGAACCCAATGCCAGTCAGCTTTCCGATTAGACCGATCCCAACAAGGGAATTTCTGAAGTTAATCAACCAGAGAAGACGACCTAAGAAAGCCCCAGGTTTTGACTTAGTGACGCACAAAGTGCTTGTCATGCAACCCCTTAAAGGCATCATGCACATTAAGAATCTTTAATGCCGTCCGCGGACGTCTTACTTTCCAGCGGAATGGAAGGTATCACAGGTGGTAATGATCTTGAAACCAGGGAAGCCTGCACACAAAGTTTCTTCTTACAGGTCAACTGCCTCTTACCGGTCATAACCAAATTATTTGCAAAGCTGATACTTCACAGGCTTAGACCAGTTTTGGAGGGTGAGGAGGTAACTCCGGACCACCAATTTGGGTTCAGGTCCGGCCACTCCACCATTGAACAATTCCATAGAGTTGACAAGGTCATGAATGGATGTATGGAGGAAAGAAAATTCTGCTCGGCAGCATTCTTAAATATCCATCAAGTCTTTGATAAGGCATGGTTGCCTGGCTTGTTCTATAAATTAAAATTAAAAATTCCTCAAACCTACTTACTACCTTCCCTTACGGAATTATCTTGGGAGACGTTTTTATCAGGTAAGCTGTAATGATGAGTTATCCAAATTTTTTGACATTAGGTGAGAGTATCTCTCAGGACTCTGTACTAGATCCAGTGTTATATTCAATATTCACTGCGAACCTTCCAATCCTGGAAGATTGCATCGTCGACACATTTGCCGATGACACTTCTATGCTTGCCGTCAACAAAGACTCTCAACTAGCATCGCGGGAGCTGCAAATGGCGTTAGACCTTGTCTGCACATGGCAGAAAAAATGGAAGATAAACGTTAATTAGGATAAATCAAAGCATGTAACATTCGCAATGAGAAAGGGTGGTTGTCCCAGTGTGTATATATGGATGGTATCTTATTCCACAAATAGAGAGTATGTGATACCTAGGACTTCACCTAGATCGGCATTTGACCTGGAAGTGTCACGTGGGGATAAAAAGAAAACAACTAAACGTGAACTATAAGGAACTGCATTGGTTGCTACGGAGATACTCACGCCTCACGTTGTCCAATAAAGTACTGATCTATAACGTTATCCTACTACCAATGGCGTGGAGTTGTGGGGAACAGCAAGTAATAGTAATGTAGATATCATACAACGCTTTCAAAACATGGTAACGAGAACAATTGCAGAGGTTCACACGGGATGATGCTTCCGATGCTTCGTGAAGTTGTGAGACAGTGCAGTGAAATAACCAACAACGACTAGAAAATCACGTCAACCACTTAGCGATCAATCTACTTGATAAAACCGGGGACGTCACAAGTTTGAAACGTCTCCATGTGCTTGACTTAGGAGCTACTGAATGACAGTCTGCTGTTAATATCGCCAAATCTAGTGACATTATTTTTGTTTTCTTTATTTATTTATTTTTTTTTTGTTTACATTAACTAGTTGATTTGCTCTTTGTTCGACTAGCTATGGCTTGATTATTTGTGTTTTTTTTTTTTTTTTATTGACTATTTATTTGTTAATATTTTGTTTTTTTGGACTATGAAGTGTTGGTAGAAATATTTTTTTTAATGAACTTTACGATTACTGCATACTGATAACTATTATTATGGATTGACTTATTAATGGAGTTCCTTAAGAACTTATAAACCCCTAATCGTGTGCTTATTATTAAACGATTTACTTATGGTTCCACTTAAGGAGCTGACTGTAAATATATTGGTTGAGGAATAAAAAACAAATTCTATTTAAGTAACAATTAACAATAGTTAGAAATCGCACCATAATGAAAATCCGTGTATACCGATTATTATAAAACTGAATCAATAGCCTAAAAAAAGTTAAAGTTTAGCTGGTATAGAAATTAAATTTAAGGGACTTATTAAACGTAGATTAATTTTGTTTGTTCATTTAAAAATATTATAAAAGTAATAAAAAGTGTGTAGTATGCGTATGACATAACCTCATTTGCATTTTCATCATATAAGTATAGTTATAGAATGCATTAAGTATAAAAATCTCTGTACGCAATATAAATATTAATAAAACAATCCTCTTAATGTAGACGATTTTGATACATGCAGACACTTAGAGAAATAAACATTAAATGTGAGAAAAATTGTACGGAATGAGAGCAATCGCAATTTTTTAGTGGAATATTTCATGAATTTTTCATGAATGGTTAAATAATTTCAATTATCATGTAACAAAATCTGATTGAAAGATACAAAAATGGAATTATTATTTAAAAGAGAAATAAAAGAGAGAGTCATAAAAGAGAAATTTATGACACCCTAAATGAAATGAAATTACTATGAATCGTACAAAATTCGTATCAATCAAAGAAATGTGTTTGTTTCGTTGACTTCGTTCAATAATAAATATAAGCAGATCAGAAAAATTAAACCGATGAAGTAATAAAACCAAACCCGTCACTAATGTTTAACTACGTATTTAATTAATACCTACACCATGCTGTAGTTTTAAAATAAAAATTTTAATATTTAGTAAATTATATAACATAAAAATAAATCATAAGTTTTGAAATGTTACTGCGGTACGTTTTTTTATACAATGTTTATAATTATGGGATAAATAACCAATAACCGTTTTTCACGTGTAGCCATTTCGTGGTGTCAGAAGCTACACCGCAAATTCTTATTTAACTAAGTTCTTTTTTAAGCGGTTTTATATCTTTTGGAATGTTACTTCCGCATAAATCAAGAAAATAAAATTTAGAAACTTCAACATTATTTCTCTATAGCTGTCTCGATGTAGCGAGGTCTAGGTTACAACTTAGTCATATAAAAATTTCCCGTTTCTTCCTTAAAATAATTGTTTTTACGACAATAACTTTCTAATTCCTGAACTGAATTCAACGAAAGTTTGCCGTATTCGGATCGTAATAGAAAGAAAATAACTTCGTCTGAGAAAAAATTAGCCAAAGCGTTTAACAGCCATTTTAGAAAATTATGCTCTTTATGTAACCATTGCTTTATTTTCCATTAAATATATAACATTTATTCACAGGAATTTTAGGAATACAATTTTCCATTAAATTTTCGTATCTTTCTCACATAATTTATTAGCTACAAGTTACAGGAATTTTGAAACATGATTAATTATTCTATTCGTATTCTAATTGAATTTTATTTTACTATTATTAATGGAGTTATAAATGCATGCAAGTTCTTCTTTCTATAAACCCCTATTAAATTAATGGAAATTCTGCAGATGGTATTTAAGAATGGATAGAATAAATTCATACCATGTAATTGATAATCTTAAATGTTATACAGGCATACGTATATTGTGTATTATTAAAACATGCAATAGAAATTTATCGATTATTGATAAACCGGTCAGAATTTAGCTACTGTTACAAAGTAAGCCATTATAATAAAAAAAACATAAATATTTCAAAAACCAGTTTATGAAACCAACTAATGAAGAATTGTCGTTAATACCGTATTGAAGATGGGAAATTCCGGCCAAGGTTAAGGTTTTTATTGATAGTTAAAATTATTATTATTATTATTATTATTATTATTATTATTATTATTATTATTATTATTATTATTATTATTATTATTATTATTATTGTTACTATTTAATAAAAGTAGTCTATATGTACTGTATTTTTTAAATTATTTTATGAGAAATTATAAATTTTGAAAACATAACTAGCAGTAGGCTATGTTTCGGTATAATATAGATGAATACAATAAAGGGTAAGAGAAAGGGATAAAAAAGATGAGTTGCAAGGTCGAGGGCCACACCTGGAAATGGGTCACGCGTGAGCTGGTGACCTTTCTGTGGTGCTCCAGCGTGGGCAATATACTACAACACGTGTTACACTGATCCATCAGCGGTGCAACAACGGACGTGTGTTGGCTTCAAGAATAAACCTCTTTTAAAATATTTGTAAAAGAAATATGCAGTAATTTCTCTTTTATTTATTTATGAATACTTTTATTTACAATTGCTTATAATTAAAATATTTTCAATAGAATAACTTATTGTGTTGGATTTAAATCCTGTACAAGTAGAATTTATTATTATGTATAGAAATTAAAATATTTTTAACTAGTATAAAATAGATTGAGAAATGGTATACGTACAAAATGTATGACTTATAGAATAAATATATCATATTATATATCATAGAATATTGTTTTGCCTAGTTTTTCTTAATGTAGAATTTCGAATCTTCCTTTGGAAAGGCCCTTCCAACTATAATACAGTTTCATCTAACTATATATATATATTATACAGACACACGCGCCGCACACAGACAAACTTACGCGCACGCGCACGCGCACGCAAATAGCTTTACATTACTGTCTGACCATGAGTTCTTTTTCAATCTAGAAACATAATTATCGTATCAGAACAGTTAAGTAAAAAAAGGAAAAATCCATTTTAAATAAATTTTCATTTCCACACCAATGTACAGGAGTAAGGCTAATTCAGTTTAATTTATTAACTATTAAGTAATTGTAAATAATAAATAATACACCATTTCTATTTTCAAAAATTTTAAGAATACATTTTTTATTAGATCTGTACATAAAGATAAAACATTATTCGGATAATGACAGAAAAGCGTAGAAATGCTACTCTATGAATAAAATAAAAAGAGTTGCCTTAGCATTTGTCTGAATGGTTCAAGGGACCCTTGACCAGAATAGCATCATAAAATACATTAATAAACATTTTCCCCCAAAAATAGTTTCTTTAAAATTCAAAGAAAAAATTAAAAAATTTCAACCTAAGTCGCTTATCTTTGGTCAAAACATTTTTCTCTTAATAAGAAATATATTTTGATCTATCAAAAATTAATATTTGTATAATACATTTGCTGTTACGTTGAACAGCTAACACAATAATCCCCTAAAAGTAAATTCAATCAAAATAGATTTTTTACACAATAATTTCGTCAATATCTTGAATAAATCTGATTAATTCAGTGAATCGATCTCAATTTATTTGTTTAACCTGATATACGTACTCCTTTCCATATATAAGTCTCTCTGTCTCTCCCTCGCTCTCGCTCTCTCCCTCTCTCTCACTCTCTCTCTCTCTCCCTCTCTCTCTCTCTCTCTCTCTATATATATATATATATATATGTATATGTGTGTATATATACTTACACGTTACACTCATACGCACGCGCATGTATACATTTAATTAAAGAACAACGGCGCTCATAGATCCACATTAATCCTTTAAAATAATATTTTAAAGGATTAATGTGGATTATTATTACTTCATAAATTATATGAAGTAATAAAAAAAAGAGTATCTGAATACAGTAGTCTACCGAATAAATACAATGGGTTTAAAAACTATACTATTTAAAAGGAGTTAAAACTTACTAGTCATACTTATATATAATCACATGTTAATCAAAGATGCAGAAAATTTAGAATTCTTTTGAGTAGTATTATTTAAAATAATAATTCGTGAGAATAATAATTATAAATATTATTCCACGCACAAGCTTCGAGTTACTTAGTGAATTAATCATAAAAAAAACTCATTGACAGAATAATAGAATTCTGTAAAAAAAAATCGTTTTACTTTATTTTAAAGAAATTGGCGAAAATATCTTTGAAACTGGTCTATAATCTATTATTAATAATAACGGAACCAAGATAAGACTTTATCTTTAACACAAACGAATATGAGTATCTTGGGTCGCACGAAAATAGTATTTTAATTTGATTTGATATAAGTATAAGTTTTTTCATTTATTTATTATTTTTTTTATCTTGAAAACCCTTTCTGCCTTCTAAGGAGCTCAACGAGACTATGTGTCTAAGCGTATTAAATATTCAATAATGATGATAAGCTTATGTTTTATTAACATTTTTCACAGCAAAGCAGTACAGTTTAAATAGAATTGTTTCCAACTTCTTATTAGAATAAATTTATATATAACAGAAACGTCTATTTGAAAAAAAAATAATCGCACAACTTGAAAAACATTTCATCACAGTATTCTGTTACTTGAACCACATTAAAAATAATAAAAATTTGAACTGTTGTGTATTTATAATAATATACAAAATACTGAAAAACTCCTCCCGTTACCGATTTTTAATAAATTATATCAACAGGCAGGCTATATTTAAAAATGAAAAAATTACTTTTGTTATGTCTTGATACATAATTCCATTAACTAGCCAAATTAAAACTTTTTCCATGCAGGCTTTTTAAGCCCGCAACTTTCAGTGAACTCGTAACTCCTATATGCATTTATGCTTGACGTACAAACTCAGCTTTTCAGAGGTCTATAGCTCAGTCTTTAAAAGATTTAAAAACCTTTTACTGTATCATATTTAATCTTAAATTTGAGTGAGAAATGTAAAAGGATACTGTCAAAATCTGTGCAACAAACCCAAGAATCAATTTTTTTTTTAAATTATGCTTTTTGAATTATAGTCCTTCTGCATTTTCCACTTCAGTGTTAATCACAACTCCTAACCTACTATATAGATTTTGAGAAATGATGGTTTTCCTGTGAAAGGAAAGCCGATTTTTCTGTTGAAGTTAGAATGGTTTGAACAAAAATTCAATTGAAAATTGGATCTAAATTTGTTAAACCATGACTTTTAATAAGCAATAAGTTATGGTGTATTGGTGAAACGAAGTAAAATTCCATGATATTTTCTTCTTTCTTTAGCCTTCGGTAATTACAGTTCAGATAGTACTTCACAGGATGAATGAGGATGATATGTAGATGAAGTGTAGTCTTGTACAGTCTCAGTTCGACCATTTCTGAGATGTGTAGTTTAATTGAAACCCATACACCAAAGAACATCGGTATCCACGATCTAGTATTCAAATCCGTATAAAAATAACTGACTTTACTAGGACTTGAACGCTGGAACTCTCGACTTCCGAGTCAGCTGATTTGGGAAAACGCGTTCACCACTAGACCAACACGGTGGGTTGTGATATTTTCTTAAAATATTTTAATTTAACGGATATTGTAAGAGAAATATTAAAAAATTAAAATCAACTCTCTGAAGATAGCCATCGACCTGTTCAGCAATTTTATCATATTTCTATCTCAAAGACTAAACTTGTTTAGTGTTACGTAATAAACAGTGAAAAATTATCATGTATTTCCCACTAACGGTCCAAGATTTATTTTAACTTTTTTTTTTCTCTTGAATTATTGGGAATTCCTTCCATTGCAGAGTATATTTTTAATACAGTATATTCGTACAAACTTATATATGAGAATGTTATCTTAATAACATAATAATGATAATGATAATCATGTTTACTGAGTATTTATATTTAAAGGTAAAATAAAATTAAATAGCAGACCTCCGTGGCTACGTAAGTAGCTTCTCGGCACTTCGTGCGGAAGTCCCAGGTTCGAATCCCGATCAGGCAAGGCATCTTTTCATAGCTACCAATTTACACCAGGCTAATTAATATAGCTGTAATCACAAAAAAGTGATTAAAAAGACTATGTTTAAATCAACACAGAAAGTCATATAACATTTAATTCAATTTTTATTTTATTCTATAAAAAATCTTCTATACAAATTCAACACAGTCCTTCAGAGAGTCGATGGATTCAATGGTAAATGGAGTCGATGGTTAAATCGTTTGGTAAAAGAAAATTTCTTGGATAAAAGAGATTTAAATATACTGCTAAAAAAAAAAAAAATAACTATCTAATAGAATATTAATAATTTTAATTAAAAAATTTAAGAAATAACTTTGAGAACTATCTAAAACACAAACAATACATTTTATTAACTTCTTAGTAGGTGAAGGGTATAAATAGAGTACGATAAGTTGGTCTATATTAAAAATAATTTTTTTTTTTGAGAATTTTACAGCAAAGAATTATTTATGAATAATTCTAAACATGAAACCTGTAACTGAAAAAAGTAAGCTTCAAGTAATAACTGCTATAATTGTATATGACAAAGATAATACGTATTGATTTCAATAATAGTACATTGTCGTATAAAAATTTAAATACGTTAATATTTATTAAACATATAGAATTACTGTGTTATAATTTTATTTCAATACGCTATATTTTTATATCCATTACAAAAATTAAGTCAGACTGAAAATGATTTTAGTCAAAATAAAAAAAATAAATTACACAGTAAAATTTTATTTTTCAAATAAAATACACAAAATTTTGGACAATATTTGACATATCTGACTTTATATTAATTTGACTTATTAATAAAAAGGGATAAATTCATAACAGGCTCTAGGTATAATTTATCACGTAAATAGATTTTGTTGCTCGATAAGAACATCCATACAAATAATGATGGTAAAAAAAAACCAGAGAAACTTTGAACAAAATTAATTTTTTTTACTTTTGTTTATTAAATAAATATGTTATTAGTAATAGCTAAAACCACAATCATTGCACGCATACTGTTTAATGGGTATTTTTAACAGACCATCCATCATTTTTACAAGTCTTCTAATAATCATTGTTCCGAAGAAAATCCTGTAAACTTAGAATAAAGTAGAAGCAAAATCAACAAACTAAAATATATAATTTACAAATAATTGTGACATATATCGTTGTACGAATATATGTTGAGCCATTATATATCCAAAGAAAGAGAATAAATTTTTATATGCTAATTACTGCCAATTCATATTCGAAAAAACTAAAAACACATATCCCTAAACATGATCAGCATAGATTTTATACTATTAGAATGTCTATTTCGTCCATTAACGTAATTACGCCTATCGATAACACGACTATTTCTTATATTTATGTTTCTTGTTTATTATTTGTAAACAGTTGTCATTCAGGTAGTGTCCCTTAACGATAGTAAAAAATGAAAAATAAGAAATCCACCAAAACCAGATACAGATAATTTTGAAATGTAGTGAAAGATTTTGAAACACAGGTGGATCAGTTGAAATGGAAACCTTTCAACCAGTCTGGAGAAGTAGAATTTTTTTGTAAGCGAGACATTTATAAAAAAAAAAAGACTTCGTTAAAGAGGATACAGTACTGGTTGGTTAGTCATCATCCATGGCCATCCGTGATTAATACGTTTGGTAGTTATAAAAAGAAAATTCTAGTGTAAAAAGGGCAAAAAAAAAATAGGATGTATGTAATCCTTATAGATGTAATGCTCTATGTTGAGTTTAAAATAATAACACAGAATGAAATCGAGTGGTGAAATACATATTTTCTTAGGATTTAATTTGTTTCTAATGACTGGATTAATTTTTTCCAAATTGTTTATTATTCCCAAATTTTAATAAGAAATACTAGCTGCATAACATTTATTTTGGTTAAATTTGGAAAAAATTAACAGCCATATACATTGTTCATAATAAGTGAAATTTTCAATTTATAGGAATTTTCAGAAAAACTTTCACATAGTCAAAAACCTTTCGAAAATTTCACTTAGATATGTACTTCTTTAAATATAAAAATGTTAATGGTTAACTAAGCTCTGTAAAATTAGTGTTAATTTTTATTTGTGCTCAGACTAAGATAGAGTTTTAATTGCCAATAATTTTATTATGTTCCAGTCCTTAAATACTGTATAGCTATGACATAAAAGTGACAGTCAAAGGCACATTACACGTTTGAGAAATTTACAAAGAAATGTACTACACTAGGAAGTAATGCCGGAAGTAAATATTAAATACATTAAAATGAATATTAAAATAATCTAGTTTTCAGTAAATTAAACCAATAAAAATAGAGGACTATGTTCTTTGCACTTGACAATAGTTTTTAAAGTAAAGTTAGTTTATAAGACAATAAAAGAAAACCTGGTGTATAATTTTATATTTTAAACGTTATCAGGCTTCATTGTATTGTAACAGGAAACATATTTTATAAAAGAATCATTTACTATTATTTTAAAATATAAAAACTTTTTCTTAGTTGTAAAAACAGAAATCCAGTTTATTTCTATCGTCAATAAAATTAAGATTATCAGTTTTACTATTTTTGTTCCATTATAAAAGTGGGCGAAACAATCATAAAAGATTGTGTACCTATCTTAACATCAGGTAAGGCCAAATATAGTCGTCATATTCATCCAGGAATGGATTTAACGCAAGAAGAAAACTCTCATAGAATAACAATA
The DNA here is from genome assembly GCF_047948215.1 of Lycorma delicatula. Taxonomy (NCBI): domain Eukaryota; kingdom Metazoa; phylum Arthropoda; class Insecta; order Hemiptera; family Fulgoridae; genus Lycorma; species Lycorma delicatula. Next base: position 66,798,469 of record NC_134456.1, on the reverse strand, counting down.
TTACATCATCACTCCTACGTTAAATTAACACAGATATATCCTACACATTGTATAAAGTAACAGAAATTATTTATTAATATTACTACTCAATAATTATTACTCATTTTTTAAGACTACGTCCCCGTTATGATACAACGTTACTGTATACATTATAATGTTATGTGGAAGTTTATTTACGATTATCTAAATAATTACTTTCATAGAATAAACAGTTACGATAATAGTAGGCGGTTGGAAAATCCATCATATTATAATATAAATTTAGAAATTAAATTATTATATTTTGTTCTTCATTACCTTACACGTAGTTAGTTAATAATAAAATAATTTAAAAAACAAAATCCGACTTTATGAAAAAAATAAAGGAAATCGTTTAAACCTGACAAATATTATAATGAAAAAATTTGCTGCTTATCAAAGAGGGGCCTATCCTCCTATCAAAAAAATTTGATAGGAGGTAATAATAGTCACCTCACTGTAAACTAACATTTTCAGGCTTCCTTACCTTAAAAGTAGTGTACCTAAAGGTAATTTATGATAAAATGATTTATGATAAAAAATGATTCATTAATTTGTTTTTTTAAATTATTAATTCTACTCTTTCTTCTGCCTGTGACTGTTGGAAAGTGCTAGTGGCACCAAAGTTACCAATAGGGAATGATTTCACTGAAAATAATGATGTTTACTAAGTTGCTAAATTCTTTATGTTGATCAAAGTAAAGGTGTCACTTGAAAATGCGAGTATTATCATATTATCATCAGTAGTTCAGTAGGCTTGGATACTCAAGTACATTAGTATTCGTATATCCTGGTAGTATCAATTACCTTTGTGACGAGGCAACTTAAACAATTTCTTCATTTTGAATAATTAGACCGGCATATCATGTTGATTATTTTTTCAGAACTGTTATTCTATTTTCAACAATGATAAGTATAAGTATAAGTAATTTTTGGGAATCATCGTTTCGTTATAGAACACCACAGTCTATCTCAATGAAACCTAAAAATGTATGTATTGGATAAAAATAACAAAGATTTTAGGCAATAAATTGATTTGACTTAAACTAAAGGAAATAATTTTATTCTTTGCAAATTTATTAAGCTGCATAAGATGAAAAGAACCGTTGGTTTTTACCGATCGTTGTCTTATTTTTCGGTTATAAGAGGTGTGACAGAAAATTAATGGAGACTGATTTTTTTCAAAAATTTTATTTTATTTTTGTACATCAATGTTACCACCTTCAAAGTAATTTCCTTGGACATCAGCAAAGTCTATTCCTTGGACATCAGCAAGTTGTTTCCATTCTTATTAACAATGCCGGAGGGGTTCAACTGGAATTGTCATCAGCTCCTTGGTTACACTCCTTTGGATATTTTCGCCGGTAGGAAAATGATGTCTTTTCAAGTGGATTTTAATCCTGGGGAATTGAAAACAGTTATATGGACTAATATAAGGCAAATAGGAGGGATGAGAAATCACTAGAATCCCATTTATTGTCAAAAACTGGTTGATGGAGAGGCTTTGTCATTATTGAGAATCCGAGTTTTTGACTCAACGCACTCTTTTTCTGAGCCTTTTAAAGACTTCTTTATAAAAAACTTGGTAGACAGTTTGTCCTTGGGGCACAAATCCTGCGTGAACAATCCTCTTCCTCTTACTGTCAAAAAAAAACAAATCAGCATCTAGTTAGTTTTTTATTTATTCAATCAAGCTTTCTTTGGGTGAGGAAAAGTGTCAGTGTCCCATTCTTAACTTGAACGTTTTGTTTCTTGGATCGTATGCGAAAATCAATTGATTTTCTGTTCAGCGGAACGTTTATTTTGGCACCAACTTTGAACACAAATTTCTCATGCTGAAATCTTGAGTGAAAAGCAAATGAAGAGTAAAACGATTCAAATTTAACACACTGTCATCAGTGTAAATTTTATTCGACGGTCTGACCTCATAAAAACCCTTACTCTTTCCACATTTCCCTCAGTTTTTGATTTTGAAGGCCGCCCTGGGCCACGGGTGTCTACCAGTGCTTCCCGGCCCTTCAAAAATGCTTTCTGCCACGAAAAGACATGTGCTCTTGATAAGAGAATGTTCTCCGAAAAGGTCGTTGAAACTTTTCATAGGTCAAACTCACGGATTTACCATATATAAGACAATATTTAGTAGCACACGATTGCTCAAAATTTCGCTTTTCTATTTTCGAAACCCACTACGGAAACAGAATCTCACTTATCACGCTCTCTAGGGTCGCGTAGTTACCACCGCACGACGTTGAAACTTTCACTGACCGTCTGGGCTGACGCACAATTTCTGTGAAGGGGGAGCTGCATTGTTGCCGGATCGCTACCATTACTATTTTGCTAGTCTCATTACTATTTGCCACACCTGGTAAATACTGAATAATTTTATGGCGGCAAAGAAGCAGCCATACAATCTTCTAATGGCGACACCCATTATCGAGAAAAGCTTTTAACCCGATCTTCTGTTTAACAAGGTAAAAATATTTTTAAAAATCAACTTCCTCTATCTAGGAAATTGGCATTTGTCTTGGGAAACCTTAAAAATTAAACCCATCTTAAGAGCTGGCATTTATAATTTTATTTTCAAAGGAAATAATAATTACAGTTTTGCATACGTTGAGCAAACCAAAAGAAACATTAAAACTAGAAGATTAAAGTAGCATTTAGCTCTTCAAATAGAGAAGACTAGAAAAATTGAAAGAAGCCATGCACCGCCTGGAAATTGATCACAGATATGTTTATTATAAATAACAGTTTCAAAAAATGTAATCAGGAATTGTATAGTTTAGAAACTTACATTATCTATAAGGAAGTATATTCTACATTATTGATCAACGATAGGGATCGATTTTAAGTAGCCTGTTTGAAGATTATGTTTGTACAAAACCTCTTATAGGTTAAGTTTTTAATCATAAAAACATTAAATTGTCACCTGACAACCTTAAAACATTATTCACGGACAATGATATTTCATTGATCGCTTTAAGACTTATGCTGTCTTTATTATGAGATAAATACTATTAGCTGAGTCAACAGAGATTCGAAAAGATCTTACAACTCGAAAATGTTTAGTACAAGAAATAGATTATTGGAATGTGTTCAGATAAAGTAAGTAGAATAAAAGTATGCATTAATGGACATGACTGAATAATACGATAATGTCCAAATTTTTTAGTTACCTCTAATAAGAACAGAATGACGGAAGTTTATTTATTGCGTGCCCTCGAGTTACTCTACCTATATATGATAGCTATAGCGCGATTTTGGTGCTGATTTTAGAATTCGCTAGCGCTTTTAGTTTTGCTCGTAGAAAAATTACCAATGAGGTTTTTAAGCGAAATTTCGTAGCTATCTATTGGTATTTTTATTTTTGCAAGCAATTAAAAATAAAGCCTCTATTGGCGTAAAGCCAAAAACTTTTTCCTTAACTTATTAATTAACAAATTACTAATCAATCGCTCATGTTCGCTAGGGCGTACTTGTATTCCACATATTTTTTCAAATCCATTCCAATAATTTGTTTGCTGTAGTAAATTTTTTCGAGGGTAAATCTCTATTGACTCAGCTATATCTACCCAACTTATGAAAGAAGCGTCCACTTACACGTATGTCGAGGTAAGCAGTGTGGATTGGAGGTTTAAATGGTTCAGATATTTTTGACGCTTTCTATTGGGATTATCTAAAATTACAACGGTGTCTTTACTCTTCTTCTGAAATCCCGGTAAAAAATACTTCTTTTACACTTTTTCGTAGGTACTGTTAATCTTTTAATTAATACTGTACATTATTTCTATGTTTTATATTATAACCAAAACAGTAATTAAACATAAACGGAAATATAAACGGTAATATCATATAAACGGTACGAAAAAGCTTTGTTTTCGAGTTACGGCTAGAGAAAAATTCCGCCCAGATTACTACTTTAAACGCGAAACAATGCTAAGAAAACGCTGCTGACACTAATTATATAACAAAACTATTTTTGACTTTAATTTTATTTTTTAATTTAATTAGATAAATTTACAAAAATAGATCCCAGAACTTTGCGTTTCCAGACCAACAACTTAAAGGAAATTTTTAAAATTATTTTAATGAAAAGAATACGCCAATAAAATACAGTATAAACTTCCTGAAACACTCTGTTTATACTTTTCCATACGTTTTGTTGATAATGATAGATTAACAACTGAAATTGGCCATCTAGTTTTAAATTTTAAGTAAATTATTTTTTGTAAAACGGTGTTATAATTTAACAACCGTTTAATAAAGTTATTTATTTGTGTTAAGAAAATTAAAAAATTACATTTCTTAAATTTTAAAATATTTTCCACTTAATTTGTATGGGAAAGATTAAATCCTTCAAACAGGCGCAAGATTACCTTCTATAAAATAAAAGATAACGGCATCTAAATCGCCGCAGTTAGGTAAAAGTAAGGATTGAATATATAATATCACAACAAAATAGAATTGAGACCTACTCTAATGAAATAAAAATTATTAAATAAATAAAATTATAGTCTAATATAAATACGAATAATTAATTAGTAAGGTATTAAATGTTATATTACATGTACTTTCAAAATTTGTAGGGGATACAATATTTTTAAAACATTAATTTCGTGGCTAATGCATTGTACCGACTGCTGGTTCTATAAATAAATGTAGACGATTTAAAGGTTAAGTAATATTTATTTTTACAAGCACGTATTTGAATAGAATGATTAGAGAGCCTGTGTTCTGCACCTTTACTAAGGATTAAATTAGAACAAAGAATTGCACAATGTATAGCTTAAATTTTGAACTGAAGGAATAATACTGTCATGACTGACTAAGCTCTGCTGTTTAAATCGAGTAAACTATTAAACAATATATATGTAAACAATTCATTTATTAATAAAGGAGAAGATTACTGGATCGAAGGAATCTTAGGTAAATAAGGAAGAAGTTCATCAAAACCATATCTCTACAATAATGTTATAGCATCAACGACAAGTAATCCAGAAATTAATCAAATAAATAGAGGAAAAATGTTTACGTGAAGATGAAGTAAGATTTTTTCAGATTATTTATTTATTTATACGTAGGTAATTCCCATAAAATGAAGATTAATGAGAAGAAATTTCTTGGTTAATTGACTTTTCACGCCAAATTTACTACGTAATGTTTTATGCTTAACAAATTTACAAAATATTAAATGCAGTGGATATCTTTTGACCTTTTTGTTCATTATGTCTTTGTAAATTAGGTTACAGTAAAGAAAAAGAATCAGACACTGTTTATAAAATTTTCTGCCGTATACCCCTATGACTGGGTGATTGATAAACATGTATAAATTTTCCCTTGCTTGCTTACACTCATGATTTCTCTCGCTGTCATTCTCTCATATTATTTATGTTACACTTCCCTCTGTTTTATTACTTCCCTCACTCTCTCTCTCTCTCTCTCTCTCTCTCTCTAATTATTGATGAAGATAACAATTCTCTCTAAAGTTCACACAGAAAAAATAATATATAAAAACAAACGAGTTAAGAAAATATATGAAAAAAATAACAAAAAAATTATAAAAATGTCAGGATATTCCACTTAAAGGAAAATATATATTATATATATATTCTAAAAATATTATATCAGTATAATATTACACAATCTATATAAATAATATATCTAAATAATAATGTTTTACTCCGATGAAATAAACTCAAATTAATAAAAATCATTGTTTCCTCCGCAACATAATTTCTCAGTTTGCCCTAACATACTTATGAAGAAAATTAAGTAATTATGAATAATATGCTGAAGGACTGATTTTGTTCCTTAATAATTTCCTTTAAAGAATCATTTATAATTATTTTGTTTAAACCAAAATAAAATAAGAAAAAACATTTTTAACCAGTTTCTTTTAAACATGTCTTTAAGATGAATTCATTAGTAACATTTCATTTAATCCTTGCTAAAATATTACATTTATATAATTGAAATGAAAATTATAGGCTAACAACAAAAAGAGTTATTGTAATGACCCTGTAAATAACATTGGTCGGGGCTAATTGTTCTCGCAACAGGAAGTGGTGTGGCAATGACATGACAGTAATTTTTTTCTTTTCTTTAAGTTTCTAGTTATTTTTTTATTGTATATAAAAACAGCATTGGTACAAAGCATCTTTATTAATAAAAATCACAAATAAAAAACAAAATAATATAGCAATGCAATATCTATAATGCTGTGTATAAATAAATCCATCTTTACAAAAAAGACCTTAGCATCATTCTAAGAATAATTTTAAATTGTTAAAAAATGATTATGCGAATGAGATATATTTCTTAATTTTGACGACTTTAAAAAAATGATAAGTGATTAATTTACTATTAGTATAGAAGGAAGACATTGAGCAAATTATTTCCATCACCATACACACGAACACGCACGCATGCACGTACACTACGCGCATGAAGTTTATTGATACATATAGAGCAACGAGAGAAGATCAAGTGAAAAATAATTTCCACCGAACCTTTTCTTAAAATAATTTTTACTTTGAATTCTCTTTGCTTTTAATGAACCGGAGTCCATTAAAATTCTTTTTCTTAGATAAATAATATTTACATACCTTAACGCTCTAACTACCAAGATTTCAACTGCCATTCAACTACACAAGTTGACATTTCAAACCAATCTTTGCAACTTCCTAACAAAAATCATTTTATTTGGCTGATTTAGACGTAACCCAAGATTTTATAGGAATTTTTTATTAAAGTAAAATGAAACAATATCTGGTTAACAATTTCAACTTTTTTTTTACCGCAGATTATAAATTACTATGCGAAATGACCATACAGTTTGTACAAACTGTTAAACTTGGTGGTATAAAAACGTAAGAGAAAAATTTATAATAAATTAATTTGTCAGTAATAATAAATTAATTTACTTCTGCGGATGTAAGTAAAGATACTGATAACCTTGCAATAAATTTTATAATTTTCCCAGGTAAGAAATTAAAATCTACTTTAAAAAAATCTTTAGCTAAACGACATGAAACTACAAGATATGCAGCGAAAATTTACAATTACACAAATTTAAAAAAAAACGACAAAGAATTTTTCAAGTTCTCCAATAGAAGATGCAGAAAATGTTTTAAAAGAAAAATTACAATACTTTACAGAAGATGTACCATTCCTTCTCTTCCGACGAAATGTGGGCAAAAATTATGAAAAATATTAACATAAGTTTAGTTTCTTACAAAATAGAATTTTCTACAGAATATAGAGCAATGTAAAATTAAACAAAATTACTGGATACTTTGTATGTTGTAAACCAACGGATAACAAAGAAAAAATAATACCTTTTATTTTGGTTGTAATCCAAAACCAATTATCATTTAGTCATTAAAAAGATAAAAAACAAGGTTATAAGAACTTTGCTTGCGTTATAAGAACTTTTACAAAGAAGGGCATACTTACTTTACAAAATACAATTCCACATTTTTTACAATAAAAGAAAATATAAAAGTTAGAAAAACTGGATTAATGGTTACCGATAAATGTAAAACAAGTTGTTTAAAAAAAAAAAATTTAACCTAAAAACTTGTAAAGCGGATATTTGTAACATAAAAGAGATTTATCTAGGTAGTGATAAATCTCCGGTCATCAGCCGTTCGATGACTAGTTTAATTTCTGAAGCCAACATTTAACACTGTTGAAATTTACTTTATACATGTAAAATTAACAATATTTGTTGGAAAATAACCTTAAATAAGAAATACAGTTTGAATTTTTTGTCAGGATGTACTCAACAAACCCTAGTACACTAGGGTTTGTAGACCTGCTTGACTAGAATCATTCAAAATCTTATGCATGCAATTTTGGATTTTATAGATGTCATGAATCGGGTTAGTCTAGATGAAAAGCACCGTAAAAAGATATCTGTAATTCTTTAAAAGAGACTACACCAACATGTACAACAAAACCATAGAATTTTAATATTTAAAAAACTGTATATCTTGTTTGCTGATGAGGCATTTCTACTTTACTGGTTTTACTTTAACTTTATCATTAACTAGACACAGAGTATTCGTCCGGACTAAATCGGATTAATGATGTTACTTATCTATGAGTTAAACGATTATAGATGGAAGGAAGAGGGAAGTATACCCACTGGCCTTTCTCTGACGTGAGAAAACTAGTCAACCTTTCATTATAAAAATTTCAAGTTAATTTTACATTAAATGAGTTTATCACACGACTATTTGATAAACTTGTTCTGGACTTATGACCAGAAGGCATAAACAAAAACATTATTTATAACACATGTTATGGCGTTAAATAAATTAAAAATCTGGTTATTAATATTAATTCATGCTCATTTATGCTAGTAAGAGTATGGTTATAATAATGAAACTTATATTGGGCCAATAAATAAAAAAAAGTGCATCATCGACAATCATTTTTTTTAATAATTAATACTCGAAACGTATTTTCTTGTCTTCTTTATATGATACATAGAATCATCCTTTTAATACCACACTTTCAACGGTCTTCCATTCTATCCCCAATTATTTTTATTGTTGGCTTCGCCTTGGTTTTCCATTCTTTCATTTTGATATAAGGCCATTGTACAATATCTACCTTTAAGATCCTAACTTTAGTCATAATTAGTGGCCAGAAAAAATATATTTATTTCGCAATGTAATATCAAAACTGGTTTTACTCTATGTGTGTGTATATAAATATTTTTTTCTTCAGATCTAATTAATTTATTTTTCTTTAAAAATTATAGTTAGTTATATTTGTATTAATATGTAGCCAGTTTCATGAAACTACTTTCCGTTTTTACACAAATAATAATATTTTGCCCGCACAGAACATCTCAATAGATTTTAACATTACATTTACATATGTATTAATTTTTTTACAGAGTTTGCGACCTTAGGCAGGCTTTACGTGGACAGACTGTGAATTTTTTGCATCTATTTTGATGAAGAAGATGAAATGAATGTAATGTTACGTGGAAAAAATCCAGTACAAATGAGTTTAGAAGCCAACATGATGATTGTACGACTGGTTGGTTAGTTACTGCCTCTCACATAATTATTCATTGCAGTTATGTCCTAACTACCTGAACGATTTTTGCAAAAGTTTGTAAAAAAACAAATGTAAATGTACAGAATAAAAACTTCAGAAATATAAATGAAAAAACTTTATAATTTTTGTATTGAATTAGTGTAAAATAAAAAAATAATTGTCTAATTACAGTGACGTGGAAACAACGTGTACAAATTAAAAATAATTTAATTTGACTGATGCCACGATAAAAAATTGCAGATGTTAATACTCAAGAAATATTATACCGGAAATATTTACCAGATATTTTGTTATGATAAACGTAAGTATTTAAAAAGGCATAAATTGTAACAGAATACTGAATAAAACAAACATTTGTGTTCATCATCACCCAAAACGGCAATCTTCTAGAAAAAGCAAGTTGGCAACTTTTAAAAACTCATTTATAATATTAGTTTCTTTTTTTATGTACTTATTTGAATTCAATTTTAATTAGCATCAGGAGAAGAATCAGTAAATGCTTATTATAACGATTCAATGTCAAAGAGAAAAATAAGAATTTTATTACATTAAATTTTTTTACAACTAATTTTTGCGTTAAAATTAGGACAATGCGAATATTTGAATATAGTTTATATTTATTAAATAGTTTATTTTTTATATAGTTTACAGTTTAAATTTCGTATAAGTTTTATAAAAATAGATAATTTCTTACGCCAAGTTATCCATACAAATATTATCAATAAAAAAATGTCTTATTAAATTTATAGTTAATAATAGCAGATGGAAAAGATTCAATATGTTACATGAAATACGAGTATTGTGTCACAAAATGATTTTATTCTTTTAGAAAATTTATACTAATAAAATTATAGATTCAACTTTAACGCATAATTGTTGAACCATTAATTAGCAATATTACTACAACTTTATTAACAAAGAATCCTACTAAATCAAAAATAATATTAATTGCGATTTTCTGAAAAATTATTCAAAGATTCCTTTTTTTGGCTAACGCTAACGTTTAAGATGCAAAGAAATTTCCGATACCAATAAATAAATTCATAAATAAACTAAAAAACTATTATGAATTATAACTATTACGTTATGAATTCATAAATTCATAACGAAAACTATATATACTTATTGAATTAATTATTCCTGGTACAGAAGTATCAGGGTACTTAATCAACAGCTTTGTAAAAATTAGCGAAAACAATGCTAACGCATATTAACATTACAAACTACTGTCACAAATAAAAAATAATTCTTAATGGAATATTTTTTTTAAATTTATAATTTTCTAATATGGTATATTACAGTATATCTGAGCAAATATAATATTTTCTACAATAATTTAATTTATAATTTTTTCAGTTACTTAAAAATAAGGAGAACATTTTCTAAAGCAAATCTCGTAGGCTAATTTTAACAAATGATATTTCACAAGCTCAAAATTTAAATTAATGGAATACAATTAAAAAGAAAAATTGTTCCTGGTTACTGGAGATAAGTTAATTTAATACTCACAATTTTCCAAGGGTAGTGAAAAAAAAACGTGGCTCTTTAAAAAAATCTGACTGATAACGGTGTTTTTACCCGACTATATCCATAGGAGGAATAGGTATCGTAATGTATTTAATTGTTACGTATGTTTATTTGTTCCCTTCTGTAGTTTCACTGATCCAACCAGATACAACCAATATTTTAGTAATAACAGGTCTTTGGTGTGGAAGTAATTTAGCTACTTTAAATTGTCTTATCTAAAGGAGAGGGTGCTACACTGGGGGACAACAATTAAAAATTACTCTATTTTCAAATTTTAGTATTTCATAAAAAATAAAAAGACACTTTTTGCCTGCTGTGATTTTTTTGAAAAAATCATCATTCTAGATATAAGCGAAAAAATGTGCTCAGCAAAAGGAAGCAGGAATGTATCGTGGCTAGCGCCCCTCTTCGCGCTGTATGTTGCCAGTAACTTACATAGCATTGCTGTTAATGATACCCTACGACAGGTAAGAATCTGTGTGCGATATCTCTATCTATTATCATTATACAACAAGGTAAAACCAGTGTAATATTCCTACTTCTCAAACATTGAATTTAATTAAAATAATAATTTTTAATTTACACATGTACGTTACACACAATATACTGTCATTCATTAAAATTAAAATTTCTATTAAAATAGCAAAACTTTTCTAAAAAAAAAACAACCCCATACTAGTATCCTATCTAGATGACTATTATTTTTTGAAACTGTGTACGCTATATGAAATGGTGACTTTATTTTAATGGTCTCCACTCTGTTAAGAATAACAGGCACCAGAATGCAACATTAAAATTTATAAGTATTATTAAATTTCACATCGTAGACTAACTTATTGTATTTTGAAAAAAATTCTGTAAGAAAAAAAAGAAAAACTTCTTTAAAGATTTTTTAAACAAAAAACATAAAAATTAACTTTCAGGTTGTTGGACGTAGCGAGCAGACCCATAAAAACCATGAAAATGAAAGGCAGTTAAAAAATTATATTTCTAATTTAATCGTAATTAATATAAATATTATACTCAAATAAATAACACTTAAATGTATTTCTAATTTTTTGTTTATTTTGTTTGATGAACTAATTTACCACAGAAGCTTTGAAGCTTGTACTTTTTTTTGTGTTTTGTAATAGATAAGCAATGCCATTTACGCACCCCCCATAAATGGGGTAGTGTCGGACTCGCACGGGTTCGGTTAGATGTTATTAAGAGCATATGTGTACCCGCACCCTACCGACTAAAACTCATATCTCACAGTTTCTCTTCCTCTGGGGTCGGTCCTGCAGAAGCTTGTACTTGGAAATATCAAACTGGCATTTTGTAACGTATGAAAAAACATCCACATGAAGAATGCCACATCTGACCGGTATTCAACCCCCCCCCCCCCCCCCAGAATTATGGATGCAAGGCCGAGACGCTACTATTCCGTCACAGAGATGAGTGCTTTTTTATTAGACTATTGCATCAAACTCCTAAATGACTAAATTGGCAATGCAGGAAAATAATAATTTTTCAAATTTACTGTATAATTACAAATTTAACATTTTAGTTGTTAGGAAAAGAGTGCGATGATATCTATTTCGAGTTATCACAGTACTTCCATCTATTTCGTAATATTAAACTCCAATAATACGAGTGAATGGTAACATATTAATATCAAATGAAGAGTAAAGAAAGTGAAAAGTGACGGGTAAATGTTATGAAAACATACTAGAAGTAGATTAATAAAAATAATGAAGTAAGGGTACGGGTCACGTAATATTCTATTTAAAACATAACATCTGTGAGAAAAATATATTTAGGAGATAAAAAATCATTTAAGTAATTTAAAATACTTTTACCAATAAATAATTTTAAGAGCTATATGCAATATGTTGTTCAAACAGAAAATTAAATGACCTAAATAATTGCTCTCTTATAATATATTATTTATTATATCATGAATTCAAAAATAAAAGTGGGAGTAAATAGGTTATTACTATAAGTTCAAACAGGGCGGTGGTGCGTTATTAGAATTCTATTCAGCTGATAATAGTGAAGAGGAGAGCGCATCGGTGCAATTACAATGCAGTTCTGTTCACACTCACGATAATAAACTAGAAATGCCAAGGCAGAACAAACGAAAGTGTTCTGTGACTGGATCAATATAAATAACAGTTATTTATTGCAATTTATCAAATAATAATCTCGCAAAAACTGGTTTTATCAGGTGTTTTAAATATATCACATCAAAGATGATCTGTAAATCCATTATGATATAATAGTTTTTTAGATTATTTTTTGAATATTATTATTAATTTCAAATCGACGTAAAAAAAAAAAATAATAAAGAAATTAAAATACTGTTATGCTCGATTGCTCTCGAAAACCTTATGTTTTTATAAATATAAAAAACAGTACACCACTACTAAGTGACGTTATAACTTAATAGATTTGTTATACGTAAAAGAAATGTTACGTGCTTTAGAGAAACTATCCTTTTCTGAAGTCACGGGTTTAATTATACGTAACAAATAAGCATAAAGTTATTCCAAATGCTGATATCCACTAACATGTGAAACGTAAAACAACATTAGTAATAATAATTTATAAATCGGATTTTTTATTTTAAAAATTAATATTCATTTTAATATTAAAATGGTTTTAATGTTATTTGTCTAATAAATTTTTTCCTGTTTAACATATTTAAAAGCAGCGAGGCACAACTAATTTTACAAACCATCCGTGCTCGAGCGCCTTGCCAGAAAATTAGTGAAGTGAATAAAAACCAGTACAAATCTTAAAGATATGTCAAATAGTTATGTATTTTCTTTTAGATATTAGTCGTTGTTTAAGGACGAGGCTCCAGAGCATTTTGCATAACATCTAGGCAGCGTTAATATAGCTCCAACTGAAATTCTAGATATCATTTTATCTAAATATTATTGTTATTTTTTTTCTTCAGGGGTACGGGCATCAACTGCTATGGTCATTAGTTCTTTTCCCATACAAAAAATAAAAAAAGGAGGACAAAAAAATTACAAAACGCACAAAAAAGCATAAAACTAGTCCTCTTAATTTATTACTTAATCTTTTTTGTTTATCGCCTAGTTTTACCCTTAGGTCATCATTTTTACTTCTTTTTCATTCTCCTTACGGCCTCTAACTCCTGAAGACAGTGAGTTTGAAATCTTGGAGATTGTATCTTCTTCCTCCGATACCACCGATACTAGTGGAAAGGATGCTCTATGACCGGTACCGAATGACCGCGGTTAAAGTGGAAAAGAGAATATTGCATCCAATTCTAGACTGAGTGTACTCCCCGATGATTTTTTGGGGGACATCATTGAATTGTCTAATGAGAATTACAAGAAATCTATTGGTGGACTAAATTATAGAAAATCCTTAATTTTTTATGTCTACAGAAATTATGTAAGATACGGGTGTAAAGATATTTAAACGAATAATCTGCAAACTACTCTTAATAATAAAATCAAAATAACGGGGTTGAGGGAAATATTTTTTCTCCATAACATATATTATAATTCGAATTCAGAGGAGTTTTTCAATTTTAAAGAATAAATTTTCTTCATATTGACACAATATATTTATTTTAATTAATAAATAAACACTAAATTAAATAATAAAATATTCACAATGATTTGAGTACATTAAATAAAAATAAATAGCAAATTGCAACAAGTAATGTGAACGCATAAATAGTTATTACTTTTACAAAAGCAGTTGTTTCTTATCTTTTTTTTCAATAAATAAAATGGAAATGCGTATGCAGTAAAATTAGTTTTACGAGAATATATAATTAAACATCCTACGTATATGATGAAGTATGGAAAACGTAATAATTCTAATAGACTTTACTTTACGAGGAAATAGCTTACAGTACTGTTAAAAAATTATTAAAGTTCTGTAACGTAAAGCAATGGTCAACCACTGACGCTACTTTTCACGATAGGTCATTAAGTTTGTACACTGTAAAAAAAAATTCTAAACGAGGACAACGTGACCTTATTTATTTATATGTGCATAATTTTATCACATTAAATTAAAAAGCAATTTATGTTTTAAATAAATGACTAAATACAATTAATTTAAAAAAAGATGAAATAAGAAAAACATGTTGAACAATCATAAATAACAAACTGAAATTACTGAGGATACACGTATTTATAAAATTTAAATATTAAATGTAAATATTTTGATTTAACAGTACAGTAATAAATTAATTTTTAGAACAAGGTTAAATGTACAATAAGTTGAAAGAAAAAGATATTTTATTCACTTATTATCACGATCTTCTAGTTAGTTTTTTTTTTTACACAAACGCACATACTTTCTGCGTACACATAATCAAAAAATTCTGATAAATTCCATACAAAGTTTTCTTACGTAATAAAAAAGTAAAAAGAGTACATATTTAACAGTCCACTTCAAAATATTTGCATAAGTTTTAATTGTTTGTGCTCTGGGAAATTAAGTAATGTTCGTACAGAAATGTGTGATATATTGATGGAAATGGTTTTGAAATAAAAAAAAAATTACTTTTTTGTATGCTATCTAGCCAGAACAAATTTTTTTATTAGAAGGGTTAACTAAATAAGAATATTCCGATGAGTGTTGATAAATATAGAAAAATTTTACGTGTAAACTTTTTTCACGCGTATGGATGTACCAAATTATTTAAGACCTAAGTGTTTTCATTTGTTTAAATAAAAGTATGATTTTAGGAATAAAAATAAAGAATAATTTAGGAGACTTTTGTGGCATGAACATATAAAAAAATGATGATGATAATAATAATAAATTCTAGGATTGAATTCGGGAAATTACCTTCGTTTAAGAAAACAAATAGATGAATATTTTATATAAATATTTTTCTAATTGAAATTATTACAAAATGAAAGAAATAATTTGAAAAACAGGTACGTATTAATAATTATTACTAAGATTTTCTTTGTTCTATTAATGACAGGTAACATCCTTTCTGATTCCCTGAAAGTAAGGATTTATTCCCCCTTTTTTGATCAAAATCCTTAATTAAAAAATACTGTTGTGTTTCAGATCTTATGTTAATTCATTTTTATTACTCTTTTAAAAGATTTTAATTCTATTTGAATGAACCAAAGCTAGTTTAATTTTAAATCTCTTCTCATTTATTTGAGAAGCATATATTTGTTAATTGAATGGATATACTGTTTGTGGACTACATGAATCAAAGTAATCGTGATCATAATAACCAAAACTTACAAAAATGTTAAAAGTAATCATATGTTAATAAATAATGTTGTGTAACATAAATTTTGGAGGCATTACATCGCAATAAATATACATAAGTAGAGTAATAAAAGTTAATTACATATCTAATACGTAAATAATGTAACGATCATATTGTAAATATCTTTAGGGAAAAATATTTTTTTTATCGTGCAGTTAAGAAACTGAAGATGAAATTATACAAATAATCTCTTATAATTAAAAACCGAAGCAAATAAACACTGTTGTTAAACATATTTATTTACATGTAATTTTTTTCAATAATAATACTGCATCCTTCAGCACTGCACTTTTTCCTCTGCGTTTTCATGTGAAGTGATTGTTGGTTGATATATATAAATATTTTTTTTTTTACTTCAGCAAACAAGATTTTAAGATTTTTTTCAAGATGTTTACCTTTTTCGAAACTAGGAATACATGACACTGTATGTATATGGTTTAAGATATTGTCTTGTACATAGACTAAACAGGTTCACAAAATTTGACTTTAGACAAACAGATCGTAAATTTTAAACAACACCATGAACCAATTAATGACCTATAATGACATGTTATTTAAAGTCACACTCTTTGAAAAAAAGAAATACACGTTATTATATCTCTAGCTGTTGTCGCTTTATAAAACATCATGTGTCTTTTTTTTTTTATACGAATCCTACATTCTCAGTTTTATTAATAAATCCCAATCCCAGTCTTTCTATACTAGTACAGTGATTACTCTCTACAGATCACTAAATTAGCCATACCTTGGTATCTTGATATATGGCTACCAATTAATTCTTATTGTCTGTAAGATCTGCCACTAACATCTCTCCTCTAAAGAAAATTATAGATATTTAGAAAAATAATCACTGTAAATAGAAATAATCTGCAAAAGAAAGCTAGTTGTAATTACTAGACTATGAAGCTGTTCATGTTTGCATAGATTAAGAAGGGAATTATTTTCTTAACCTGATTTCAATTTTCACTCTGAAAATTTATCATAATCCTTCCATACACCGCTACTATAATGCACTAAAGTCAAACAAATATTATTAAAAGTAACGTTTTAATTAAAAATTAGAATCTAATCTAATAAAATTTAATTTGTATTTGATTCTAGCAGACTTTTTTTGTATGAATGTTTCCTTATTTTTAGCGGACTGGTTTTGATCTTAACCCTACTTCATCCAACCTTTGTAATCTTACTCCCTTAAAAATAAAACTTTGGTATATTACGTCCTACTACTTTAATATTTAATTGATTCTTTTTTTTACAATACGATAAAATTTCATTTTAATCTTATACATTTCATATAAACACTCAAAAATCAACAACTAACCAACTTAAGATTTTCAAAAACATATAATACCTCTGACATGATTAAAATTTAATACACTTTGAGAATCAATCCTAAATATATGTCCCCCGACTGAAAAAAATCCCCAGAATTTTGTCAAGCTGTTACCTTTCCAAATAAAACTCGCTAAAGATAAGACCAACTAAAAACATTTTATCATAACCAAATCATCTTTAAATTGTAAATTTGGTTTAGTTTGTCGTTAAAAAATTATTAATATACTTTTATTTTATTATTATTCAAAAATTATAAAATGAGTTTAAGGTACATGTTTTCTATTTCGTTTCCTTCAATAAAATGTATTAAAATTCATTGCTCAACTAAACAATAATTCGTGTATTACATGCGTGCAAATTATCATGTCCACAAATGCATACACATAACCTGTATACATAACCATGTGTGTAAATACACACGTACATACATTAATATAAAACGTACATTCACGATATACAAATACGCTAACGCATATTAGGTTAACATTTATATTATTCTATTGACATTTATACTAACATATATTATTTAATAGACATATTGTGAAAGTAAAATTAAGATGTAAGGTAATCTGAATTTGTTACATCATTAAAAATTTTGATTTTCCAATCTACAACAAAAATTACAATTCTTGTTTAACAATATTACTTACGAGATTATTTAATAGATGTATTCATAACAACGGTCGTTATGTATTAAATTTAAACCTTTCTCTTAGTGCGTAGTATTTTTTTTTAAACAACAATTCAAAACGTAAATTTATTGCCGTCCCTAATATTTAGTACGTAGAAAACATAAAGGTACGTTACTTGTCATGCTTTTTTTTATCGCATCTTCGATTTCCTCGTTTGTTATTATAAATTCTATTATTATCATTTCATTGTTTGAATCTGCAATACAATAAAACTACAGTATACGATCATATTATATACACCTACATAATATATTCATAAGAATTTGGTAAATCAATAACTAACCAGGAAACAAAAAAAAAAACTATCTAGTAATAACACAAGAAAGAATAATCTAGTAAAAAAACGTTTTAAAAATTTCGTAATATTTTTCAGATATTAGTGTTATGTAAACATTTCAACATGTTATTGCTTATATTATTACCAGTATTATTATTGATAAATATAATCTATATAAGTAATTTTTATTTACAGCTTGCTGCTACTAGTAGCCATTGTATAAAAAAAAAATATTTAAAATATTTTTTAATTTATTAAAATTAATTTTTACCTTTGATGGAACGAACCTCTTACCCCAAACCGTGGGTAAGAGGTTTTGTGAGTGTATATAATTTTCCTCAAAAACTACTGAACCGATTTTGATGCAATTTTTTACATTACCTAATATAGGTACCACCTCAGAGCAGTTTCTTAGATTAGTTTTACGGTTCTTAAATTAGTTTTACTGTTAAGCCTTCCAGGGAGCGCTGCAGTAGATATGTTTCTTCAAAATGCTTTGTGGGTTTTTAAAATTTTTAATTTTATCACTTGTAAAACCTTTCTTTTTTACGGTTAAGAAGTGTTTTCTTAAGTGTTCCTTTTTCGATTAGTTTTATTTCTGTGTAAATTTTCCATTTATAACTGTGGAGTTTTATTCACTTATAAACTTGATATATAAAAATGGAGCACCAAGCCTCTTCAAACTCTTGTAATATAAAATAACTCAAATGTTATTTACGCATTTAAAAAAATTGTTAAATAAAAATGGAAGAAAAGTTAATGGGATTTAGTGAGATTAGTTTTAAAAAACTTTCAGGCTTTCCAAGATTAATATTTTTTTAGAAAACAAGAGTAAATCATCATCCCAAAATGTTGACTACTAATATTATGTGAGGACTACTATTATGTGTTACATGAATTATAACATATACAATTCATATAATTATATGAATAAAAAAATAACCGTGTAAAGTTTTATTAAAATTTATTTGTCTATTAAAGTATTTTAATTTTAATAATAATTTAATTTTAACCTTCATAATGACCAACTAATTCAGATTTCTATAAACATTTAAAAATATCTTCTTTTTTAAATATCTTTGATTTTTAAACGGAAATCAACTAAATATTAGTCACTTACTAAAAAATGTACATACTGTTTAAAAAAATGTTTAACCAGAATATTAAAAAGTAAAATACAAATAGTATTGTATATCAGTGTCTTCATGTTCATTACTTATTTATTTTCTTTAAAAAATATTTAATATAAATCTTGAATTTTCGGCATGGGGGCTCTCCACATTGTTAAAGAAAATTTCTAATTTTGTTGTTTTGTTAAATTTTATATTTAGTTCCAATGTAATAAAAATAAAGGCGACAACCGCAATTTTTTTTGATGCACGGGTTACATACTACATAATTTAAAATATTTATAATTTTATTTAAATATAATATATTTTCTTTTATTTCATTCAATGATTCTGACTAAAACGCACGCGCACATCGTATTTAATTGGCTTGGTGTGTCGGTAATACAGGCATTATAATAGAGGTGCCGGTAATAGAGGATTTTGCTTGTTCGGTCGGCAGACTTTGTAGCCGCGAGACTTAACGCACCAGGTACCGAGTCGACCGGGCGATCGTGTTCAAGTCCCGCCCAGACCGAATAAATTTTTTATACTTTAAATATTACTCATTTATTTAATAATGTTACATAAATGTAAAAATAATCTACACAATTTATTTTCTAAAATATGAGTAAATCATTATTACCTCAATCTTGTATTACCATAATTACTTACATTTTCTCTATTTTAGCTGACAGTTCTAACAAAATATAAAATTAAACCTTTCTCGATACAAACTATGTATTGACCGATCGAAATAACTCATTTAGAGTGGGAAAAAAGTATTACCTGGACTTTTATAAGTAGAAACGGTAAAGGGGCTTATAATAAACGTAAAAAAATAAATGCGTAAGCGGGGCTAGTAGATGGTTGATTTGAAGAGGGGTGGAAAATGGTATTATTGCGATTTCCGGCGAAAGTTGACGTCAAAAAAATTTGTGGTTATTTAAGATACGAAAAGGTATACTATCACCAAGCTTCGTCAAAAATTAAATTATTTTTGCGGAAATAAAAAATAAAAAACGAAAAAAAAGAAAAGATTTTTCGCATTTTTCTCGGAAATTTTGAGGTTATGTAAAAAAAAGTAACCTCTTCAAAATTTTTAGATTTTTGCATGATCTACATCTTTTGTGTTGAAAAATTTTTTTTCAACCTCCCAAATCACCTCTCCACCACTTCTGCTCATGCATTTATTTTTTTGCGTTTATTATGTCCATTTACCATTTCCACTTATAAAAGTCCAGGTAACAATATTTTTTCTCTAAGCGTATTTGCTTGGACTATTAAAAATGCCCACAAGAATAAAGATTGAAGCAAACAAAACGTGAATTATTTTTAAAAAGTGAAGAAATAATTTTAAAAAATCATCGTACTATGTCGATTCGTTTTTTTTTTTTTTATTAATGGCATTGAGGTGATTTCTGTTGTTTCGTGAAACAAATTTATATAAAATCATGTTCTACTAATGTCTATGACTGAGTTTGATTATGGATAAATGAAAAACAATATTAATTTTACCTGCACGCGCGCGCGTAACTGGTTGATATTTATGACAATCCACACATGTTAGTATATGGGGTACGAGAAAGATTTGACCAGATTATATCATTTAACTAAAAACTTTATAAATATACATTATTATTTTATTTTAAACAGCTTAAATGCTGGAAAAAGGCCCCAGCCAGCTTAAGCAAAGAATGGTTTCTGGATTCTTCTTTTCCTATGGAAGGGTATTAATATCCTAAAGAGGAGTGTATTGGGTTAAGTATCGAATGGCTATTATAGCAGACGCTGGGAGCAGCTGTTTCTATTGATCTTTCAGTACGCTAGGTCAGAAGTGATATATTTCGTAACCAATACGCACGTATCCAAAATTATGGACTTCTGCATGGTAAGATACAGGTTAGGGGAAATGTCTACAGTGTTCACTAACCCTGCAGAGTGAGTAACCCATACTAGTGCGCCAATAATTGTCGGTAATACTTTCACTTTAATCTGGATCTAGATCCCCCTGATCTGATTTCCCAAATCTTGGTATTTGGAGATCTTTTCAGAATTTTTTCCTTTAAATTACAAACTAGTGATATAACAACCTCAATAATTCTGTTGATCTACTTTATTACCACAAAAATATCAAGGCGGTTGTGCTCCATCACAATCTTACAGCGATCGTTCTCCATCACAGAATAGTACTGGAGTCTTCTCGAGGAGTCCTAGGTTAAGGGTGATGTTTTGAATGAGGATTCTTGCTACACTGTTGTAGCAGAACGTGTACTTTTTCGTCTTAATACCTGGCATTCCACGATCAAGTGATGAATTGATTCATTCGTAATGGCACATAAATGACACTGGTCCGTAAGTATCGTGATACTCATGACTATGTGCTTTCGATAACTTATCGTGCCGATAACAGAGTCTTGAATCACAAAACATAAAAACCCTCAGTTTCAGAAAACAGTTTCTTGAGCCACTATTTCAATGATCTTGAGGAGCCAATCGACGACACCTCTTTCTGCCTTTCCCCTGGTGTATGGAAGCGAGCAGAAGAACTCCACAGGTGATGGTCGTGTCGTTAGGTGAATTCTATGAGCATCTGTTTAACCCTATCAAATCCGTTCACATCCATTTCAGGTTCCTGATGCCGTAGGCAACTAGTAGAACTGCTAATGTATTCTCGGCCCTTATTTTATTATGCCCATTCAATTGCGATATCATAACAGTACTCACTCTTCATTGAATTCAGGTCTTAGAATATTTTGGCATAGTCATGGTTAATCTCAGTTCTGAAGTCCAAAATTCTAATGTTCTTCTTCATCTGGTATCGTGTGATCCTGAGCCTTCTCCTGATTTTTTGTTTGCTGTTGTTTTTAAATGTATACTGATTATTACCGAACAAATGGTTTTGTTCGTACCGTAAATTACTCAATTTATTACGACGTATAAAATTCGATAATACAATTAGGCTGCTTCAGAAGATCTAGGATCTTAGTGACCGAGTTGTTCTCCAAGTTCTTTTGAATTTGAATTGTGAACTTAGCCACAGTTCGAACCCTTCGACTGGGGTTAGCTGACCTCACAAATGTGATCAGTTGACGTCATCTTTCCTCAGCCTGTCAACCCTTTTGCTTAACCCGGTCTCCCAACCTAGAGGCTTTGGAATGTTCCGCTCGGCAGTTTCACCGATAAGCTAGCCATTTCACAATCACCTAGATGGTATCAATAAACACAAGTCGTAAAGGTCTTGAATTGTGGTCACGTGCTTTACTCTATTGGCAAGCAGCCAATTGACATCGTATGATTTTATTTGTGCTTCTAATCACCCACAACTTCAGGACACCGGTTATTTTCGTTGGAAACATTCCATTATATTTGATCTCACACTCTGTAAATAAATCTGGGTTAAGAGCTGTGCTATAGTGAAGTGCTGTATGTGAAGAGCTCTTCTGCTTAGTTTCACCCGAAGATGGGCTGGAAATCCCACAAGTTCCCGTTCTACTTTCTCCCTAATTGCCGCTGTCATCTTGGAAAGAATTTCGTGATAGTTGAAAAGGAATCTTCGCTTACATCTTGCAACTTTCTTATTTAACGTCTTTGTTAACGATGTCGGAAATGTCATTCAGTCAAACAATTTGCTGTTTGTTGACGATCTGAATTGCAAAGGTGAGGAATTATTATGATTTTGTACCGGTGCAAATAGATATTGACAAGATACACGGTACCCTGTAAATCTTATAAAATTAAATCTAGACCAAACTGAGGTTACAAGATTTTCACGAAAATCCATGAAATTCAACTATCAATAATGATTTCTTTCTTTTTCTGTTTAGTCTCCGGAACCACCGTAAAGAAATTACTTCAGAGCATGATATGTATAAATGTAAATGAAGTGTATAGTCTTGTACAATCTCAGGTCGACCATTCCTAAGATATGTGGTTAATTGAAACCCAACCACCAAAGAAGACTGGTATCCACGAACTAGTATTCAAATCCGTATAAAGGTAGTTGGCTTTACTAGAATTTGTACCTTAAAACTCTCGTCTTCGAAATCTGCTGATTTGCGATGACTAGTTCACCACTAGACCAACCCGATGGGTTCAATAATGATTTCTGGCAAATGTATACATCGCGAGGTAGTAGCAACTAATATGGGTGTAAACGTTTGTTAGGAAGTTACTTTTTACGAATCATGTTGTCAAGATAATCCCCTAATGTAGGAGACACCTTGGGCTAATGCTTTAGGTTAATTACCTCTTCTAATTAACAAGCACCATCTTGCGGTTATATCTCACCACTGTTCGATTGGTTCATAAATATTGCTCCATGGTTTGGATTTACAAGTGTTGACAACAACGATAAAATTGAAGCAGTCTTGAAATTACAATTTTCTTACATGCATTATCGTAGTTTTTATTGAATGTTTTTCGACCTATGAGAATGAATGCAACAGAGAATCTTAACTATTCTCTGAGAATAGAAAAGAGCTTCAGGTAGTGATGTTTTCTTATAACGCTGTTCATGGATGTTCAGAAATTGATATTTCTTGATATTTGTCTATTGTGTCTAACAGATGTTTTAATTAATTTCGTTATATGCAGCACAGTCGGCAAGATGCATCTTCTTTGGCGAGATGTTAAGATAAAATTAATAAAGTCTGCAACGACGTTGACCCTTTTTGTAATAGTCACGTGTTTTCAAAAAGAGAGCAGAACCTTTGCTCGCTGATTCTGACGTATGACTGTATGATTAAAGAATTATGACTTTGTATGTTTTTTTAGTGATGTTTTATGTATAAATATTTAAGTATATGAAGAATTACCTGAAAATATGTTTGAGATTTGATATTTTTTTGTTATTTTAGGACAAAATACACAGTTATAGTTACTGTTCTATTGTCCCAAAATCAATAAAATAGAATTATCATTATTATTATCATTTTATTTTATAATTTTATTATGGTTTAAAATTGCTTAATTAAAACATTGTTCAGAAAAATGAACTTAAAGAACTAATATATTTTCTTAGAATTTAGATTTTTATTAATTCATCGATAAATAATTTTATTAAATATTTACTATTATACCTATATTTTTATGTATTTAATTTAGTATTTGGGTGTAAACAATACCTGTATTTATTATTTATATTTTATAAATATACCTATCGTATTATATTAAGTAAAGGAAAAAGGTTTAACATCACATAATAATAATCACCTCAATAACATGAAACTATTTTAACAGATTAGGGATTACTTCATGCATCCGTACATTTTCATAAAAATCTATCTCTGTTTTGCTAGAAAATATTTGTAATGCGCTTCTTCCTGCTGTTACTTCTATTCGCCGTTGGATAAATAAAAACATTTACTGATCCTCTCTTTATTTTGCATAAAAACAAAATAAGTATAATACTTTAAGAATTACTGCATGTATGCGCGCAGTTTTATTTTTGAAACATTTCAAAGTGAGGATGTGCGATTTTAGGAAATAATAATGATTAAGTAACCTAAATATTCGATTAATATAATTCAATATACAGTAAGAAATACAAGGCAATGTAATAATAACACATAATTCAAGGAAAAACAGTCTGTCTCTATAACATGATAAAAGTCGCCATCTTTCTTCACTATTTAGACATGATTCACCTGTTCCAACCTGAAAATAAAATAAAATTATCTCTTACTCTCGTATATCTTTCCGCATTTCTCCTTGCCCTGCATCTAATTGTCCAATACTACCATGCTGAATTTGAGATTTTGGTGTCTTTCTTTCTTTATCATGTCCTTAGAAATAATTTTTTTACGATTTTATTATTTTATTGTACTGAAATGTCTCTGAATTCCCTCTCTAATTGTCATTGTTTTATAGAATTACCTTTACAATAGATTTTTATTTTATTCGCATTCACTCTACTAATATTTATTTGATGACTATTATTATTATTATTATTTTTTACAATTGTTTGTTACAAAAAAATAATTTTTGGTCCTTAAATTCTTATCCTCGTCTTCATCAAAATGTCACAGGTACGAAATTTAAAAAGCGATGTCTTCTTTAATGGTTTTCCTCTTTATTTTATAAAGGCAGGGAAATTTCTTATTGGATATTTTCTAAGAATCACCATCATTATTGTTTCGTCCAATAAAGATTTTTACATAGGTGATGTAAACTGTGGATGTATCTTTGGTTTTTATCCAATGAACTTTGATTTCCTCTTCCTCTTCAAAGGTAAAATAGACATTAAAAATGGATTTCTCAATCTGTAGTTTTTCACTACAAGACCGTTTTAAAAAGCAGATAATATGCTATTCATTAAATTTTCCTCTTTACGTTTTACTCATACTAAACTCTCCCGTTGCCTATCTTTTCCTCTTTTTACCGACATCTGTTCTTTTGGATGGTTAACAAATAATCACAAGAAATCACACCACAATAATTGTTCCTAAATATGTAATCCAATTCATGTTTAGTATTCTATCATCATTTTTAAAAGTAATACCTATTAATAACTTAATGTTTATTTTCTTATCTTTTCACGATCGCATATCATTTCCAAAGGAATTTCATCTTTGCAACTTCACTCTTTGATATTTCTTCAAAGTCGTGAATCATTTTCTCAATATGGAACAGTAACTAGGAATCGACGTAACTTTGTAAATTATCCTCTACAATGGTACGTAAGTGCAGTATTCACAAAATTAAATACAGAGATAACAATTATAATTACACTACTACTATAGATGGCTGACTTAAAAACAAAATAATTCGTGCAATAAATCGGTTTCGACCGTAAAGTAGCAACTCATTACGATCTTGAGCAACTAAGTTGTCGAATACAACTTTTACTTCATTTAGATCTCTATCAAAATACGTAAACCTTGCTTAGAATGAAAGTTTACTATGTTCAAACATTTCTAAAAAATTCCAAATATTTCAGAATTTTGTTTACGATTGTCTTATAATGTATTTTATAAGAAAAGTGTAGGGATTTAACATGAGAACTGAAGAAACAAAATTTAGTGGTTAGTTTACTTCATTATAAATATTTAATAAGTGTTTAATCAAACTAAATTTTTAACATGTGAACAAGGTTTTCACGATTTATTTAAATATTTATCCTGGAAACTATTTCAAGTATTTCATAATACAAAAAATATATTAAAAATTAACATATATATTTATATTCAACGTGAGTTTTACAACACATAAATATGTCTATAATAAAAACTAACAAGATACCTACGAAAATAAAAACTAAACAATTTAAATACAATAATAAAAATTCAAAGATGACTCTACAAGATGAAAGTAAAATTCACTCATCTAATAAAAATCAAGATTTAAAATTTATTTCATTACTATGTCTAAACGTCGTCGTTTTCGATAAAGTTAGGTACAGTGGAAATAAAAAATAATATTTAATATATTTCATCTAATATGGTTAAAAGTTTCTTATTTACTTTAATGACTAACGGAAGATAATAAATTTTAGAAGAAATATCCTCTACGTTTACATTAATTCAAAACCACTTTACTGACTGCATTGTAAAACGATTATGCCACTATAAAGGTGTTTTTGACTATATTGATTTAATTTACGTTTCTGTATACGTATTCTTACGCGAGTGAAAACAACTATCTTAATACTAAAATTCCCTTGCGTGGGTACGTACGCGCACGCACTGTGACAATTTCCATAAGGGAAATGAAAATTTTTACTTAAAAAAAATTTGGACACCACATGACTTCCTTGTACGCTGATT
Organism: Lycorma delicatula; assembly: GCF_047948215.1. NCBI lineage: Eukaryota > Metazoa > Arthropoda > Insecta > Hemiptera > Fulgoridae > Lycorma > Lycorma delicatula. Next base: position 66,771,401 of record NC_134456.1, on the reverse strand, counting down.
AAATTACAATACGCATTTTTTTTTAAATAGTAAGTACATAAAATTTTATTTCATTACTAACTTCTGATATTTTTTCCCATATTTTTTTTATTATTTATCATAAAAGATTTTTTTACAATCAGAGGTTAATAATTAATAAATCAATATATTTAAAATAAAAAAAAAGTTAAAAAAAAGAGATGAAATCTAACCAATGTGCCTTCCCCTTGTAAGATCCAAATATTTCATAAATTAAAATTTTGTTTGGCTATAACAAAATCTGATATATTGTTAAAAAGCTCTCAATGAGAGCCTATTACTGCAGTTAAGGAAAAGGTCTAAAATCTTTTTTTTCTTTTGATCTTGGAGGTTTTTTGGACACTTTCAGTTCAATTGAACAATCGTCATTGAGAAATCTGAATAGAAGGGTTATTTATCGACCAGTTGCTTTCATCTTTATATTTTTACATTTTCTAAGTTTTATTCCCTACAACTTAAAAACTATAGAACGTTGAAAGCAGAGGTTTTGCATATCCTAAAAATTGCACTACAATACATAGATTAATGTAAGAAAAAAGAAGTTCGATAAAATTTTCTGTTACCATACTGAAAGTAATCATTGTAATCCAAATCACCCACTCGCGTTTTTTAAACCTTATCAAAAACTTCGTAAAATTATACTTTGCTTAACAGTAAATATTGTTTATTAAGAGGAAATTTTTGGATAAAAGGGCATTTTGTAACTTCTTCTTTTTATAATTACGGATTTAAATATTTTTTAAACATTTAATGTGCTTAATATCGTCACCTTAAAAATTAGAAAAGTGCATCTTTCTGTTAAAAATTTTTACATTTTTAAATGAATATATGGACCACTTATAAATTTTCTTTATATTTTTATCAAAGGCAAATGAAACTAATCAGTGATTAATTTAGCATTTGAATTCTTTACAGAGTCCAAATATAAAACTATTTATCATTAAAAGCTTTTATTTAACTCGCTTTAGAAATAATCAAATCTTGCAACTGCTATATATTTTGCTCTATCGTATGAAAATCAATTAAATTTGGTACACGTATGTAACTTACATGTGTAAAAATAAATATTTTTACTTTTTTTAGTCTTAAAACAAATACAAAAACACAAAAAAAAAATTACAAAAGTATATTTGATTACATACAGAAAAAATGTTTTTAAAAAAAGCTTTTATTTAACTAATATTAATATTTACATTAAAAACGGAAACAAATTAGAAAAACTCTCTAAAAAGTAAAAAATAAGAATTAAATCAAATTGAGTATTTAAAAATAATATATATATATAATGATTTGTTTATATATATATATAATATATTAACAAATATAAAAATGCACTGAAAATTAAAAAATAAATTATATAAATATCTAATAAATAAATAAATAATTAATAAATAAATATAATAATTATTACATTTTAAAATTAAAAGTAATGAAAATATTTAGTTAAATAAAAGCGTGGTGCAGTTTTTATAACAATGTTTTCGAATAAGTATTTATAGACATTTGCTGTATTTTAAAATATATTTTTTGTTTAATGAGGTTGTTTAGTATATGTATATACTTTATTTATCTGCAATAAAATAACTCAAGTTTTAATTCTTTGATGGTTCAAATTTGCACCGAGATGACCTTTAATGGTTGGTTAATAAGATTACAAATAAAAATTAAATTTAGAAACTTTACACAAAGTTATTACATTTTGACGGTAATCTGAAAAATTATTAATTATGAATTCATTAAATAAAAATTCATAATTAATTAAAATGAAACTTTTAGCGGAAAAATCGCGTTCAATTTGGCTTAGATTACAAGAAGAATTTGAAGATAAACTTCAACTTTGTGAAAACACGTACAAAGAAAGCGAGTGGGTGCATTTTCCCAGATTGTTACTTGTAGCTAGTCAGTCTCATCTGGAGAGGTTCCAGCAGACCTTTCCGCCTCCTCGCGTCGTTATTGAAAATTAAAATGAAGATTAATTGTTGTAAAAATAAATGTTGTGTTGTTTTAAATAAATTATAAAAACTACGCCACGCTTTTATTTAATTAAATATTTTCATTACTTTTAATTTTAAAATTAAAAATTATTACATTTATTTATTTTTTATTTATTGGTTATTTATTAGATATTTATATAATTTATTTTTTTACTTTTCAGTGCATTTTTATATTTGTTAATAAATTATTATTTTTTTAATTCTTAATTTGATTTAATTCTTATTTTTTTACTTTTTAGAGGGGTTTTCTAATTTGTTTCCTTTTTTTTATTAATGTTAATATTAATATTAGTTAAAGAAAAACTTTTTTAAAAAATAATTTTTTATATGTAATCAAATATATTTTTGTAATTTTTTTGTATTTTTTTTTTTGTAAATTATTCATTGATACAATTTACGTATCGACAACATGGAAAACAATTTTCTTTCACATTGTCTCGACGTATGAAAGTTTAAGATTTAAAATGAAAATCATCTAATATTTGTTTATATCTTTCCCGAAATATTGAGACTTTGATATTGATGAATTTATTTTTTTTATAAATAATTTTCAAAATTAAAGAGTAACTATAGCTCATTAAATTTCAAAAAAAGTCTTTTTTTATGCACTGATTTTTTTTGTCTGAAAACGCCCTCCGTTTTAAATTTTTAATTCCAACAGTTTATGAAGTGATTAATGAAACTGAGTTTTTTGGACAAATTTTTAAACTTTACTTCCTAATCTTGATGAAATTAACAAAGTGTGTTCTTCTGTGAACAATTATTAAGATGTTAATTATGTGTTAATTGTAATATAGAGCATTTCAAACATAAAAATGCATAAATTCCAACTGTAATAATAACAATAAGAAAGAAACTAAGTCATAGGCAGATTACAAACTGAGCATTACTTCAGAGTTTGGTAGCTCACTGTTAGTTGGTTTGGTTGACATGTTCTTACTCAGCCTATTAAAACGACCAGTATTTTGGATTGAAATAGTTATTACTTGAAAAATGACCGATATCTGGAAAGTTAAGTTTATAAAATAACTTTAGAACTTTTTGGCACGTTGTAAACGGATGCAAAGTCGTTTTACATAAGAATGTTTTTAATACATTTATCTTTAGTATTTTTTATGATAAATTTTATTAATGAAATGAAGTTGCAATGTAGAATACAAATCTGACCGTTTAACAAAATAAGGTCAGCTATAATTGATAAACATAATTAGTTTTTTAGAACTATAAAGTGTGTGCATAAAAGGGAACATTTAGACAGCCTGAAAAATTAAACGAAATATTATACAGCTTTTCAACAGTTGTTCTAATATTACTTAACTATTCTTTTTTAAATTACCTTTTTATGATTAGTTTTAAGATATTATTTTAACATGAAATTTATTATAGAATATCATAACATACTGATATGTCTAATCCTATCATTAGTTTCTATACTACCAACCAATACTCGTTACCTAACTTATACCCAATTACTTGGGCTATGTCTAAAATGATTCAAGTGAGAACTCCTGTTGCATAAACTGATGCTGTGATTGACTGCCAAACGTTTAAATTTTTAGCTCTATTGTATAGCTCAAAATATTGTTGAGTTCGTTTTCATCACGGTTCATTGAAATCGACCTTGAGTAATACAATCGTTCTTCTACATACGTTGTAAGAAGGAAATTTAGAAGTCTTATTGACATCGAAAACGTGATGTTTCAAAATCTGTATGTTTTAAGCTTCTTGATACTTCAATACAACTCTGGTACTCCTTTACTAACCTTTTCAAGCGTGTTCTCAACTTAACTAGTGCCTTTCTTAAATCTGTCAGTACTTGTTACAGCTGTTTAAGTGATTGAATTTCACTGCCGATCTTCGTTTCGTCGTGAGTAGATACACTTTCTGTTTATACACTCTTCTTCCCTTCTTTACTGTTAAATCTCATTTTATTGTTAAGAACATAAATAGTGTTCTTAAAATTTCATACTATAAATATTTAATTATGAATTTAAATTTCGTATTTAGCGGAATCACGTTCTGTATCATCAAGTAAGCCTAATAGGAAACTTTAATGTAAATTGCAGTTTAGTAAGCGGCAAACTTAATAAATTCCCTATTTATTCATGTAATTGGGCATTCTGAAAAATTTATATTTGCTTATTGTTAAAAGAAACAAAATCCAGGCGCGCGCACAAAAAGAATGAGAGAGAGAGAGCACACACAGACTAAATATTTGTAAATCTGACACTTTAAATTACTGGCATTTCCACCCCATTCGGTCGCCCTAAAGCATGAGACCGAATGTCCGTGCCTCGAAGGGCTATTGTACCTTGAAACACTTTAAGCGACATAGTTCCTAATAGCTCCTGGAGCTAACCTAATTACATGAACGATATAAGTACGGTCTATTACACCGGTTGATTTGTGTCCAGCCATTCACATGTCATATATTTTCTAAATGGTTAGGCGCATCCCGTCTTATAATAAAATACATTAACGTCATACATTAAAAATTTATGACGGTCATGTATTTTATTAATTTAGATCGATGGCCGATCATTACTTAAGGGTAGCTTCTTCCATTAAGAGGGTTAGAGTCCTCCCTTAAGCAAACTATCGATGCCGGTTGAACAATGCAACTACATCAAGAAACTTCCTCACAGTCCAACAGTGCGGCTAACGCCACCCTGACTCGCCGCTTATGAGTAGCCAATTTTCTCCTTGACCTGTAAGTTCCAGGGTGGCCTGAGCTCTGGACTTCCCCCGCAAGAGCGCGGCAGTCGTAAATCATATGTACATTCGACAACTTGCCCGTAGACACACAGCTCATCAGTTCCCAGGCAAAACCTGATCAGATATTGATTCACATTTACGTGATTGATGAGCACTTGGATCCCCATTACCCTTAAAAATGATCATGAGACGTACCATTCCCCCAAGTCTTGTATAAAATTATACAAAGATCTTCCCTTAGTCGTGGTGTTCCATTCACGCTGCCTTGCTTTCATAGTTAGGCTCTGAAGCCTCCCTCGCAAGCGGAAGATGGGCAACTGTACTAAATTTGCATTCAGAGAATTGTAATCACCGTTCCGCTCCGGTACACGCCCGGTTCGAAACCGCATTCCAAATACCTCGGCTTCCTGACCCTTTCCAATAAGGTTGTAGCCACGTAGGAGGTTGTTTTAAAAACATCAGTGCATACAATAAGAGCTCTGCGCTTTATTTCTTTTTAACCTATACGCCCATACGGGTGCCGCGCAAGTGGTCATACTTTCGAAGATTCCTCGGTACATCATGTACAATTAATTAGCGGCCCAACAGCCCATAGTCCTTCCGAGGAAAATCTGTCACTTAGTTTTTACTTCAAAATTTAATTTGTTTTTAAATTGTTGTAAACGAGTTTTTTCTGTTAGCAGATTCATCAGTACTGTTTAGCCAGCATGAGAACAGAGATGCGGTAAGAGGCATGCGGTAGGAAGTAGCAGACTCCTTCGTCTATCTGTCTCTCTCACATATACGTTATGTAACGTCTGTCTCACACATAATAGTACCTCGCCGCTACTGGATTCTTTAGAGCTATATTCTCGTTATGGGCGAGCAGTATCTTAATCGACGTGAGTTCAGTACCGTCCAAATTCTTTGATATGCCGGACTTCTTAAAACTTAACGATGAGTTGATCATATATTTTTATCTTCGGTTGTTTCCATCCAGATACTAATTTAAGTATTGAATTAGGACTTTTAATTTTATCTCTAATGATTAAATCGTTGTATTTATTCGACATTCACTTATTTAATATTTCATTAAAGTTAAAGGAGGGCAGATTAATGGTTACGTTCATCAGTTATAATATAGACGTCATTTCTCCAGGACTGATGGCTAAATTACGTTTACTTTCTTCAAGAATTTTTTCTCCCCTTCAAATCTATTTAACTTTTTTTATCCAAATTTCACCCGATAATAATTGTCAGATATTATGCTCAATCCTGAATTAAGTGGAATTTCATTCAATTTTTTTCTTGGGTTCTTAGAAATGAAAAAAAATTATGTACAGGTTCGCTCATATCTAATCCGCAATCTAGTAATGCTAAATACGCAAATTAATTTTTCATTTCCAACTGTTCTAATTGCAAATAACTTCCCTTCTTCATTCTTAGATCTTACAAACATGGGGCCTTTTAAATAAAACAGATGTTTGATGAGCGTTGGTTATTTCTGTTAATTCATAATTTTTGCTTTCCCTATATCATAACTCTAGTTATGCTCCAACAAGGAAAGTATGGTAATTAATAAAAGAAAATTGGGTATGAATTATTTTGCATTTCTCGACCACTTCAAGACCCAGGGACCCAAAAAACAAACAAAAATGAGGTTAATGTTAGTACGTACGTACATATATATATAAGCGTTGGCGTATATGGAACTTAATAACTTTTAGCTCTAAAAACCGATTTTGATCAAATTTGTACAGAGCCTCGTGTATATGGAGCAATTTTTTAATAGAATTTTGAGATCAATAACTCCAGTGGGTGAGGTAGTTAGTTTTTTGGGGTCAAATTTCTGAGATCGTTTCTAAAATAACCCCACTTTATATTCCCATCAGTACATTTCCTGCATGATTATCAAAATTCCCCTTCTTCACCGAAATTCGAAAAAAAATGTTATTTTCAATTATTAAATATTTTATAACTAATTTTCTTATATCTTTCTATATAATAATATTGGAGACAAAATTGGGTGTGGGGGAGTCGATGAAAGTTTCATATTTAGGTTTTTTGGAAATTTCAAAAATGTTTGGTGTGTGTGTGTGTTTTCTTTTATTATTTTAGTCACAATTCAATTGCATTCATATTCTAATCTTATATTAGCTGTATAATTCATGGAACTATAAAATTTGTTGATTAGAATTCTATTGGTTCAAAAATCTAAGAAAAAATTTTTACCTAGTATTAAATTTCAATTAGAAGATTTATTTGCATGTCATTTTATTTTTGAAGATTTTTGAAGGGAACTCCATGTAATAGAGATGCTATGTTAAATTAAATATAGTGAAAAACTCCTGGTTACTTGATTACTATTGAAAGTATTGCTTAAATCATTAGGCTAGTGGTTATAAAACAAAGTAAAGGAAGATCTGGTAAAACTAATAATTTTTTTTTATTGTTTCAAAGCTTATTATAATCGGTTACAGTTACATAATCCATTAGTAAATTGGATCACACTAGCAATCATACGATAAGTATTTCTTAGCGATATTCTTTAAAACTTACACGTTAGTAAATAAAACTTTTTATGCCGAGCATATACAGTTAGCAGTTATTAATTACACACCATCACCACTAGAACAACAGAAAGTAAAATAAGTAGAAATAAAAAGATGAAGAAAAAAATTATATAAGACAATTTGAAATATAACAAAATATATATATATATATATATATATATTTATATAACGCATGTAATCCAATAACTCACATCCTCTAAACTAATGCACTGAAACAAGAAAAAACTCAAAAAATTCAACTTGCTTTTTTCAATAGCAAGATGAAAACAAACTTGTTACTTAAAATAGTATCTGTTTTCGAATTATTGTATACGTAAATTTGTGATTTTTGTTCGTAAAATGAAGTTTAGTTTGAACAGAGAATTATAATTATAACTGATTTTTTTTAATCAGGCAGAAATATGCCTACAAAGTAATTAAATTAAATTAATTTAAAAACAAAACAGCGGAAATCTTCCAGAAAATAAATTATAATCTTTATTTATTTAATTTATTATTATTAAACAAATTAGAAGTGAAATATTTGTTTACTGTATTTAATAATTATTAAGTAACCATGAAAAGTTTACCTAATAAAGACGCAACATATAATAATTATTTTTTAATAATTCTTTTACGTAATTAAAAGGAGGATCTCATTTACAGCCTTTTATTATATTAAAATTCTGTCTAACTGGTCATTAACAAAGATTATCTTATTCTAAAAAATTCGATCAGATATTTAAATTAATCGATAAAAGTCTATTATCCTTGATCAAAAGACGTGAGTTGATAAATGAATCGGGAAGTTTGGTGGACTCTTTTAAACAAATAAACGATGAAAAGAAAACAAAATGTATTGAAGCTATAAAAAGAAGGTTAGGGTAAATAATTATTTGGCAAAGCAGAACATCCTTTTTTTTCAAATAGATGCAGTGAAGTATATTGAAATATATTGTTTATTCTTACGAAGGTGAACTATTATATTTCTAATTTATTATTATTATAATTAAATTTCTTTATACTGCGAATGGAGAATAATAATAGATAGATAAATAAAAACACTTTTAGGGTAGAAATCCTTGATAATCCTCCTGTTTAATTATATACTTTAAGATAGCCATAAACAGTTGTATACAAACAGTTCTGGATTTTTTGTTTTGTATTATTGGATGAGGTGTTAGGAAGGTCGATATTTTTATCAATTACGTTATTAATCCTTTGTTAGTCGGGGATCTAGTGGTTATCATTTTAGTAACCTTGTGATGTAACATTGACCTAAAACCAAACAATAATTCTGTAGAGCAATGTAATTTGAATATGTAACTGTTCTCATGAATATGCAGAATGAAGAGGCGTAAAATTATAGATAAAATAAAATATTATACAATTTGTAATGTGCACCGCGAGAAAAGGTATAAAATACGAGTAGGTAGTACTATATCCTTAAGTTATGATATAAGAAATTATTCAGATAGGCTGTTATAAAGAAATCTAAAATTATGTTATTATTAAAGAATCAAATCAAGATTATTAATTTACATTTTAATGCAAGTAAATAATTTTTATCCGCTCCCAAAAGAATTTTAAGCAATTCACTATAAAAAGAGTAGTTGTGCATTTGTTACGAACGGTATGAATACAATTTTCAGTTGAAATTCTACAGTAATATTATAAACAACGATCCAAACAGCTGGCTTCTGTTTAGTTAAAAACGTACAAAAATATCACGTAGAATAAAAGCTCATATATTGGTGTGGTGTAACATTAAGGAAAAAATATGTGTAGCCTATGTTATTCTAAGTTAAAATTTTACTACAATCTTCTTTCCTCCAATAAAATCATATCCTTGAATCCTTTGAAATATTTTGTAATAAATTATTATAATATTCCACAAAATGCTTTCAGAAATATTAATTTTATTACAGTAAGAAAAAATATTTCACATAGTATATAACACGGTTGATTACAATCTATTCATAGAATTTATATAGCTCTCATAAAAAAATTTATCAAGTAATAAAGAAGAAAAAATAAAAAGTAAATAAAATTTACCGAGTAGGCCTTTAAAAAAAATAATGAATAAAAGTGCATCATCAGTTGTTTTATTAGTTGTGGTATATTCATAAATTAGTGGATTAACCAAATAGCTCACCGATTGCTAAGGATTTCGGTATCCATAAATTATTATAAATAGAAATATGTAATAGTGTACATTCACTAAAATCGAATCGTGGTCAAGGAAACTTATTATGTATCTCATTATAAAGAAATACCGTTATGAATTTGAAACGTATTATTAATATAACAGGTTTGTTATATTATAAGAAGCAAATTAATAATAGATCGTCTCTCAACCAACGGGAAAATATGTTTTACTTCCTTGTACGAAGTAAAGGAAGGATCGCGAAAAATGTCGGTTTCCAGATTTCAACGGAAATATCCATTTTGAACATCACTGAATCCATATTGACTAGTTTCGGTGTGACGTCTGTAGGTATGTACGAACATATGTATCTTGCATAATTCAAAAACGATTTGCCATAGGATGTTAAAATTTTGGATTTAGGACTGTTCTAGTTGTGCGCCTTCCCTTTTGATTGCAATCGACTGAACCAAAAGTGTTCAAAAATTTTACTTAACTGCACTAATAATTCCTCATTGAGAGAATTTCAACGATATATCATAAATGTTACTTATTTTAAGAGTTATAGCCAAATAAAATTTTAATTAAAGAAATATTTGATCTTACAACAGGAAGGCACATCGGTTCGAATCCGACTTCAACTCTTTTTTTTAAACTTTTTTTAAATTTAAATATATTGATTCATTAATAATTATTAGCTTCTGACTGTAAATAATAAAATAATAATTTATAGTAATAATATTTCAATAACAATAAAAAATATATATATATCTGAAGTTATTAATGAATTAAAATATTATGTATATCTAGTTTAATAGGCGTACAAAGAAGTCATGTGGTGTCCACATCAGATTTTTTATTATACACCTGAAAATTTGATAATAATAGTATCTGAATTAAGTTACAAAAGTTTTCAGAAAAATTAAAAAAAACATTTGTATTTTTATTTAAATTACTAATCGTAAAAATTCATAATCACTTTTAATGAACCAAAGTCCATTAAACGACTAACGAATAGTACTTATGCAAGATTACATTTTAATTTAAAATAATTGACTTTTACTTATAATAAATCTTGGATAATCAGGCAAAAATATTCCAATAGAAAATTGAGATTGTTTTTGATGGATGAAAATACTTTAGAATGCTTATTAAGCATCATTATCCTGGTATTAAATCGCTAGAAGTCATAATACAGACAAACCCTCCATCACTTGCTTGCGCAAATTTTCATTATAATTGAAAAATTCAGCCTTAACTTATAAATTCACCCTTATTCATCCGTAAATTTAGTAACTTCTTTCACTTGATTTTTTTCTAAATCAAAAGTAATCGTGTAGTTTCGACCATAGCTTTTGCGTTCAACATCTAATTTTCTGACTGATTGCTTAAATTTGTCTTATTGATTTTTTAAATCTTACATTTATTTCAAATAGGTAAATTTACACCTCACTCATCTTCAATGTTATTCATTTTTCGCTATTAAATTCTTATATATATATATATATATAAAAGCTTAATTTTCTTATTAGAATGTAAAATTCCATTAATTAATACAAAATTTAATTTTGGATATCGTATGATATCTAAAATGAGCACTAGAAAATAAAATTTCAGCTACCAAAAAGAGATAGATAATTAAACTTTAAAGGTTTTAATGTAATGGATTGAGAAAGGATTTCAATCAATAAACAGGTTTTTACTTAAAAATATATGAAACTTAATTAAGGATGCACAAAATTAAAATTACACAGAAGATTTTAATTTGCGAATGGATTACACATATACATATAAAAAAAGGGGGTCTTATGTCATTTTTATAAGAGATAAATTTTCCAAATTAAAACTTCCTGGATATGATTAACAAACTAAAAATACAGTTTTATTAGGTTATTTTAGATGAAATTATTGAATAGGAAGATTTACAGATATTCAAAACATATTTAAAAACAACTTGTAAACGTGAATTAAACGGTAGAACATTCAGATTTAAAAAAAATGGAGGTTTTATTAGAAGATTTACCAGCTTTTTCAAAATACCTTAAACGAGAGAATTTCGATGATACTGATTTAGATATTACTGAAGATTTTACTACTATTTTTAGAAAGATGGGGAAATATATTTAATTTTAATTAGAAATTTCAATTTCAAAAGTAGATTTGATTAAAATTCTAAAAATTGTAAAAAACGCACAGTCGATAACGATAACAGTCAGAATTGATTTTTTAACGTATATATATATATATATATATATATATATATATATACATGTACAACGTGGAAAGAATATTAAAGCAAAAATTTATAATAAATCTGTATTCCAAATGACTTCAGCAGTTGTAAATAAGTCTTGCCATCCGTTAGATTTTTTAAATTGTTCGTTAAAAGATTAAAATAAACATTTTCCAATCCAGAAGCAAAGAAAAAGGGTTAACTATATTGAAAGTAAAATTTAAAACTATAAATCATAGGGTAATACCAAACTAAAAGACCCCACGAAAGTCTCGAGGTTTCAAATAACATTTATAATTATTTCACAAAGTTTTAATTTATAGTGTTCCACTTGCCTAATAATGAAAGAAGATAACAAATTCTTGGACAATTATAATATTGAAATGGATATTTTAAGTTACATTTATTGACAAATAAAAATCGGAGAACGGATAAAGTTACCGGTTATTAAATAAAATTACTAAGTGAAAAATATAAAAGAGATGAATTAATACATTTTATTCATAATGCGTTTAAATTTAATTTTATGTTTTTTATCTTATTGAAATTTCAGAAAAAAGCGTTTTTACTAAATAAAGCAAGTATAACTTATTTTTGTAAACCACGGAGCTTATTTGCCACAATTCCAAAATATATTCTTCTTTATTTTTATACGTAGCCTCCGGAACCACCGTAAGGAATTACTTCATAGGACCCATATGTATGAATGTAAATGAAGTGCAGTCTTGCACAGCCTCAGATCGACCATTCCTAAAATGTGTGGTTGATTGAAACCCAACCTCTAAAGAACACCGGTATCTAAGATATAGTTTGAAATCCGTAAAAAAGTATCTGCCTTTACTAGGATTTGGACCTGCAACTCCTGACTTCGAAATCAGCTGATTTCCAACGATGAATTCAAAGCATTTAGACTGATTGCAAAAGAAAAATGTAAGCCTTATATCTCATGGAAAAGAATTAATATGAACAGTAATTTAACCGTATGCAAAATTAAAGAAGTAGAACTTTTTACCGAACCGAACTTATTTTATTTAAAAAGAAAGAATAATTGAAAGGTAAAAAACCTTGTTTTGTTAAGAAGAAATTTCTTGAAATAATGAATCTAAAATAGAAAGACTTATGGACAGATCATTGATAAAGATATAATCTATAGGCTTGTTACCAAAGAACTTACTGAAATATTCAAAAGAATTTAGATAAATGTTGCTTAGAATTCGACTATGTCTTTTTTATGTTTTTCTGGTAAAGTATATGAATAAGTTTTCATGTGTTGGTGGTTTGATTATAAAAGAAGGTAAACCGGAAAAGGTTTTTATATTGAACGTTTTTTAAAGAACCAAAGAAGGAATGGTTTTTAAAACTAAAACCAAATGGTTTGTTAACTTATAACAAATACTCTTTTCCAGAAATAATTTGGGAAAATAAACATATATTCAATCAAAAGAAGAAAATGAAAAAGAGAGTAGACAATTACAAGTTATAAACATTTAAAATAAACTACAAATGCAAGAGGTTATAAGAAATATTAAAGTTTTGCAATGTAAAATATTAGAAGTATAGAAGTAAATATTTAGAAGTAGCACATTTAAAATAAATAGAGTTTCGAGGTAAAACGAGATATGTAACAAGATTTGGAAATACACCGGAAAATTATGTTTCTAATTTTTGGTTAGCGAAAGATCTTTTGGGATGGACAATGAATTTTAACATTAAATTTGTACAGGTGGCTGAACATTAATTATATATGCGAGTGTACATAAACAGATGACTGTTGTGTTATCAAGTTTAGAAGGTCTAAAAAACGATCTCCGGTAAAGCCGATCAGGGCTAGGAACGAGGAGAGTGGTATGGCGACCGGGATATCGTCACAAGGCGGGTGGTTGTCTTCCCCTACGGCGCGGCGGTCAGATTGAATACAATAAATTTTAGGTTTTAAAACATTTAAGATGTTTAAAATCATACTTAATCAAAATATTCGGAATTATCTAAGATAGTATTCCATAATTCTACGTCTTGATTTAACATCTAATCTAATATTTCACTAGGTTTAGGATCGAAGAAAGATCTATCAAATATGTCGCAAAATCGAATATGTCGAAAATTAACTTACTTTTAATCTTTATAAAAATATATTTGCTTTGTAACTAGACGTATTTTTTTAAAAATATTACACCACTTATCTCGTTAAAGTGGACAATGAAATACAATAATTTTTTTTTTAACATTACAACCTATATATTAATAGTATAAATAAAATTTAAATAAACAGAATAAAAGTCATCTACTCTTTTCTTTGTAGCTACACTAATTTCTCTCTGCGTACGTTGTTGTAAAACTTTTCAGGTATAGATAAAAACGTTGAACGTTCAGATAAATCCTGGATTTAACTTTTCGTTCTAATATCGTGTCCTTTCTTTGTCAAGGTATGTATCTGTGTTACACAAGTATTGTAAACTTCAGTTTATCTCTCTTGTCGAGTCACAAATTATTGCTTTGTATTTAAGAAGTATTTCTGCATTAAAATTTAACGTACATCCTACTACTTTTCGTCTTTATGGATTTTTTTCTACAATCGTTTTTAATTTTTTCTATACAGTTTTTCTTTAGACATTTATTCCATCAGTTTTTGAACTTTTTCTTAAAGAAAATTAATTTCGTTTAATAGAATTCTGAATTTTTTACGCTTCAAACAAGAAAAGTGTATGTTTTTACTGACAGAAGCAGATACGGTCAGCTTATAATCCTAATCAGTTAGGTAATCTTGGTGTTAAAAGTTCTTATATCGTTAAATGTTACTTTAATTTTTATTTTTTATTAAAATATTAATTTTTCTTTTATATCTTCCGTTTCGTGTTACTACATACCCAAGCATAATGTTTTGCAAATTAATATCTTGAGATTTTAAGATGAAATTTTAACATGAGATACGTGACAAATTATTTATATATAAGAGGAATAGTTTATTCTAAAGTAGATTTGAATCACCGGGTAATCGATTCCGCTCTTAAAAAATGCCTTCCAGGATTGCTCTTAATTTAAGTTCAAAGTTTCACTTTCTTAAAAGTTAATTATCTTCTTTACTTTGTTTTAGTGTTGAACTTTCTCATGCCTTTTTATATAGAAGGAGTAAAATACACTAAAAAAGTAACAGTTACGCAACTGTACAAAAAGGAATAAGGAAGACAATTGTTTTAATAAATAATAACTTTAATTATAATCATTTATAAATATGAGGATTTATACCTTATTAAAAGAAGCGCGCGCACACACACACACACACACACACACACACACACACATATCCTAAGTAATATTGCAAAGATAAACGATATCGACTTTCATGCTTTACAGCAAATAATTTTAAAATTATTTTTTTATAATTATCTACTTTCATAATCAAGGATTAACCATAAAGAACATGTGTTTATTTTTACTTATGATTCAACTATTTACAACCAGTTTTACCCGATACTTCGAGCACATTCTTGTAAACCATTGAACCTTTTGAAATATAACGGAAAGATCAATTATAGTAATTACTGTTATTGCCAAGAATAATTGAAACAATGCCTTTTTTTTCAAGAGGATTATTTAAAAAACCTTGGAATGAATAGTTTTGTTATAGAAAATTCTACAAAAAAAAAAAAAAAAACAGTGTATAAGATTTTAGTACAACATAACATGAACATTTATTTACAGTAACAGTGGTGGAGTACGGTATCATGACTTCCAAAAAATATTTAATAAGCATTTCAGAAACTGTAAGAACGTTAATGTTTATTGGTGATATATTTTTAATCGAATATAAAATAAGTAAAAAATTGATGTAAAACCTTTTGTAATTTTTAAAATTCCCTTTAAAACTGCCGTGGTAGAAATTGTCTGTAATATAAGCATAGAGTCTAAAAAGCGTTCTGCTAACAAAGTCTTTAACATTGAATATTAATTTAGATCCCTAAAATTTCCTCCCCTAATTTTTTTATACATTTATTAATTTAGGGAATTCTCAACAGAGCCAAATTTAGTTTAGACATACTATTTTTTTGGCATACACCATATTGGACTAAGTTTTAATTTGTTTAAACTGCACTATGGTTATATGATAGACAGATCGTTTTCATGTAAAATTTGACGTGATAACAGCAAAACAATATTTTTACCTATTATGATATTACTCATTTAAAATTCTATGGAACAATAGTACTGAGTGCTTATTTATTAATTTTCCATACGTATATTTTTACTAATAATAAATGAGTCAGGTAAACATAAAAATTCCCTCGTTATTCTGTTATTAAAGTCATTTCTATTAACTTTTAATATTAACATAAAATAAAAATTGAGCATTTATTAATTTTTTATTCTTAATATTACTAGCAGCACATATAGTAAACTGGAGCTTTTACCATCTACGCAGTAGTACATTTTATCGTACAATATATTAAAACCTTACATTTAGAAACAAATTATGGTAAGGGATTGATACGTATAATTTATCCTATTCTTCAGGTTATCAATGTCTGTTACAGAGATTTTGAAAACAATGGACCTTAAACGGCACAGCAAGAAAAATTCCAGTAGCATAAGGTAAGGAGAATGGATAACGTGGTGGCAATTCTAACCCCATAACAACCTCTTCAACCTATCCATTTTTCTGGAAATTCAGAATTTAAAAATCGTCTTACTTCTCTGGTGAAATAAGGAGGAGCACAATATTATTGGAAAACAGCTTCATCTTACATGATAACATCAACATATCACATGATAAATCTTTCCAGTTACATAATAATGTATAATGATAATCTATCTAAACGCTAAACTTTTCGGGGTACTAAGTCTTAATTTCAAGTAATAATAATATTTTTGGATTATAATACATATAGCTGTGTCGTACACTCATTTTTACAGAACGTATATTCATCACTAAAGAAAGGATTGCGGACAAGTTATCATCAAAATATAGACACAAAACTGAATCCGACAGTGAGAAACATTCACTGAATCCTTCATGTAGCTAAATTTTGTAAAGATGGAATTTCTCTTGTTTTAAATCGTTTCTTACGTATATTATATTTATTGTCAATATTTCTTAATATTTTTGTTTAGGGTTTTCTAAATATTTAGAAACAATATGTTTACATTTATTTAAGGTCAATCTATACAGTATTTTTTAAACAAATCAACAATGCTATCTAAAATATCACTGTTATATGTGAAGTCTGGAAATAAAGTAATGAGACTAGATTTTTGGCAGCCAAAGAGGCAACACTGTAAAGTTACTAGTAAATATGGTTACATGAACTGCTAATTCAAATCAGGTAACAATATTTTTAGTCTACTGTTGCCACGTGAGACGTAGAAAAAACTTTTCATGAAACGAGTTTTTGTTGGGCGTTACAAAAATAAGTGATACTAATTGTGAGCAACGTTGTTCAATCAAGTTTTGTGTTAAACTCGGTGATAATGCTACTGAAACCTTTTCAAAATTGAAAAGGATGTATGTAGATGACGCTTTGTCACGAGCCCAAGTTTTTAGGTGGTTTAAAGCATTTTCAGATGGCCAGGAATCAGTTGCGGACGATCCACGCTCTGGAAGAAAGTTAACGGCAAAAAATGACGACAATGTCAAGCGAATCAGAGACTTGATACGGTACAACTGGCAATTAACTGTCAGAAAAACTGAAGAATTGCAAGAATTGAATTTGAACCATACCACAAATTTTGGCAATCGAACTGGACATGAAAAAAGTTTGTGCAAAATTGGTCCCAAAAAACCTCATTGTTGAACAGAAAAGCAACAGGGTAGAAGTGTTTCGTGTTTTATAGAATTTAACTGATCGAACTGATTGAATTGATTTTCTAAAAATTTTTATTACTGGTGATGAGTCTTGGATATTTTAGTACGACTTAGTAACAAAATGTCAGAGCAAGGAGCGGCACACTTCAAACTCACCACGTCCCAAAAAAGCAAAAATGACCAAATCAAAAATTAAAACAATGCTAATTTGTTTCTTCAATAGTTATGGGATTGTCCATAAGGAGTTCTTGCTTACAGGACAGATTGTAAATCAATGTTTGCAGAAAAATTCTTGAAAGAACTGCGGAAAAGAGTTGCCCGCGTGAGACCAGCCATCAAAGACAACTACTGCTGCATGATGACAATGCATCTTTTCACCTGTACTCTCAATTAATGAGTTTTTGGCGAAGAAAAACATTCCTGTAGGTCCTCAACCATCTTATTCATCTGACTTAAGTCCCTGCGACTTTTTCCTGTTCCAGACTTTAAAAAACCACCTCAAAGGACACCATTTTGGAACAGTAGAAAACATTAAAAAAATTGTAACTGACCATCTGAAGGATATTTCGGTTTCTGAGTTCCAACACTGCTATGAAGAGTGGGAAAACCGTTGAAGTATTGCTTGGCTTCCCAAGGGAACGATTTCAAAGGTGATAGAGTCCATGTATAATTTTATTGTAAATAAAAGGTTTTTCTGAACCAGTCTCATTACTTTATTTACAGATCTCGTAAGCATTCCGTTCACTAATTGTTATAAATGTTATGTAGTTGTAGATTGTGTAATTAATTGAAAGCTATTTCTACATGTCTATTAGTGAAGGGAATCCTCCAAAACAATTTTTAAGAAAACAACACAAAAATGGTTAAATAAGTTATTAGTATTATTAAAGAAAAAAAATTTCTGTTGGTCTATTTAATGACTGTAATATATGAATATTGTCTTTAATAATTTAAATTAATTGTTGAGATTATTGTTATTTCATAAAATAATTTTTCCTCGAGACCATTTTTCCTGTTAAAATTTCATTTTAAAACAAAGTCGAATCTTAATTATTAAGTATAGTTAAATAAAAGTCCATTAAACATGACTATACTTCAGAGACACACAACACAAATCAATTTTAACATGAGATATGTTTATATATAAGAGAGATTGTTATAATCATCATACACGACAATAATATTCGCAATAATATTATAATAAAATTATAATATTATTGCAATAATATTACAATAAAAATTACTTGTACCTCTTGTTCTCAAACAAATTCAACTTCAGCCTCGAGCTCCTACTTTTGAATGCAAAAGTATATTACACTTAAAATCCTGGTTCAAAGGATTTGATATAGCTGAATATTTAGGCTAATAAAATGATAGTCGTAATACTCAAAATAATTTGTCATCAAAATGGCAGCGCAAATGGTGCAAGGTAAGAAAACCCAGAAATGCTGTTCCTCTGACAACATAACATCTAACAGGCAATCACAGCAATGAAGGAGATGTTTACTTGATACAAAAGTAAATCTTCAACGACGCCTTTAAAACAACTTCAAGATCGTAATCCAAAAGAATTGTATCGTAGCAATTAAATTTTGAACGATATTAACGTATTGAATTGTATCAAAAAATGCATTAAAGGAATCAAAACTTTTGGTACAACGATGAATTCAACATTATTAAGTTATTAAATGAACCTTATTTATTTAAATTAAGAATGTCAAAAATGTAGTGAATCCGTTTCAAAGGATTTTAAGAAAAAATCAGTGAATGTGAACAGAATTAATAAATTTTCATAAATCTCTTTGTTTTTGATTGATTAATGTGTTATAATTTTTTTTAGGTCAGGGCCATTCAAAGCAGCAGCCTCAATCGGTAGGCTTTTAATTAGCTAATATTGTGAAAATGGGTAGAGATATCGATATACGGTTTTCGCCAAGAATTTTTTTGTTAAATTTTTCACATAAATAATGTGACATATGTTCACAGTGCCATTTAAAGAATAACGTCTAATCCAAGCTGATGGAAGCAGATCAATACTTATCACCCACCTCTACAATAATATAAATACAAATATATATAATTCAACTTAATCCACCAAAGTACAGATGTAAGACAACTCTAATCTTATTTTTATATTCATAATTTTTCACGAAGGTACTTTCGCGGAATCCTGCATCATCAGTCGTGTGATATTTATAAAATCAATATTAAACGATTAAAAGATTAAAATTGCGATCATACACAAGAGTATATAAAGTCATTAAATAAAATTATTAAAACAAACATTTCATCATGTATGTGGCCAGCGAAATAGTGCAGTACTCTATTTGATTTTATATATATATAGAATGACACAGGGTAGTGTACTCATTTTTGAATGAACAATGAACACTACAAAGATAATTATACACCAAACTTTATTAGTTTGGCTTGATTAGGTGTGGAAAGGAATGTTATTTGTGTTGCGTAAAAGAATTACATCTGGAAGGTAATGACCATTTTGCATAATGGAATTTTCAAGCCAAGAGATAAAGTTGACCCATAAGCGTTTCCGTGTCTCCTAAGTGATCTGCTGCACCTCTACACTAATAGCTAGATGTCTTCAATTCATCTAATGAACGGGGTCTGTTAACACATATATCGCCGCAGAAAGAAGTCGCAGATACTGAGGTAAGGCGGCGATCAAGGAGGGCAAGGCACATCTCCAAACCGGGAAATCAAATGACCAGGAAACAATCCCCATTAGATATTCATAGAATATCTGGGGGTATGAGCTGTAGCCTCATCTTGTTAGAGCCACACATCATGTTCCAAGTTCATAATCTGTAGTTCTGTTGGAATAAATGTGTTTATAATGTGCTTGTAATAATTGTAATTCACTGATCATTACACTCACCTTTTACCAAAAATAGGGACCGATAATGTTACTCTTGGATGATGTACACCACACTGTCACACGGAATGAATGGATGGACTGAAATAAATTAAAAATAAATAGCATTAGTTCACATGCATTTTACAAGTATAATAAAGTTTGGTGTTAGATTGTGTTATATTCATTGAGAAATGAGTACTCTTCTGTGTCACTCTGTGTGACAGATATATTTACATATATATATATATTTTTTTTTATTTAATGAGAGGACTGTATACAAATAGTAGTTAATGGGGTCTATGAATTATTGTAAGGCTAATGAAAGTAATTATTAAAATTTTAATATTTATTATTATTGCATCAAAAGATCTTATCACACTATTTTTACACTTCTTGTAGACCACCGGTATATTTCTGAATGTAAAAGTTCAACGAGATTGATTTTTGATGTTCAATAATGAGATAAAATCGTTTATGTCACACATATGGTAATAATTTTGATAAGATTTGTTTGTGTCAGTTAGATATGATACTCATAAATCATTGTTTAATGTATATATCCGTACATTCAATGATGAACCGAAAATTATTATAATGATTACACAGATATGATCACGCAAATGATCTATTTCACTGACAGAGATAAATTTTATAGATTTGACATCAGTCAGACACTTCGTACAAATTAAAATTATTTACGTTGATCTGATTTGTATGTTGTTTCACATTTTGACTAAAATATGGTATTTGCTTCGGAATTCTTCTGGAAAACGTTGTTACTTCTTAGGAACTATTTTTCTTCTCTAAATACAGTTTTGATTGTTAACAGTTTTGTTACACTAATATAGATTATCAACAGTTTTTTTGAGATTAAAATAATTAATTACAATGTTATAATTGTACCTTTAATATTGCAATACCATGATGTAAGAGGTTTACATACCAAAGATATTTGACGAAAAAATAAAGAAAATATATGATAAACAAAACAAGAATGAATATAAAGTTAGTAACGAGCGACAGTTATCTGATCACTCTAATTACTGTATCCGGGCATGTATGCTTGAGAACCAAAATCCATATTAAGCAACTCAATACATAATGATCAACTATGTGAACAATTATAAAGAATATTAAGCGGTGTGAACTGTGAACAGTGTTGCGCAATTTAGGTTACCATACGACCTTCCTGTTATGTTTTAATCAAATCCTGTTGAGAAAAATCTGAGTACATTGTAATATATTAACTTTATTTGAACACTTTTCTAAAATGGATTTTTCGGTTGTGAAATTTTTCTGCATTTTGAATAAATTTTTTATAAGCTAGTTTTTATAAGCTAGATTAAAATTTCAGTAGAAATTTGACTTATTTGCTTATTTTTACTTAATTACAATTACATCAATATCAGGTTTTTTGTTTATTTACGACTTTCTAGGACTTTCCCGTCACGCGGCATTTTTTTGATGCACGATTTACACACAACTTAATTAAAAATATTTATCATTCTATTTAAATACAACAGCTGTACGTTAGTGTTACACTAGCGCTCCTTCTGGTGAAAGGGAGTACTTTTTGACGCAGTATACCCACTTAGCCACTGGTTTATTTAGGACATTTTTTGGGCTGAGGGTGCGATTTTTCAAATTTTTTTGTTGGAAAAACTGTTTTATTATTTTTTTAATAGTTAACAAATGTACTTAAGAAAAATAATACGATATCTTATAAAAAATAAGCAAAATCTCCAGATAGTGAGGGTGACCTTATTGCACAGCCTCACCCCCTTGACCTTTAAGTTGAAAAAATAATGTCATCAATGCACCATACATAGAAATAATCTGACAAAGTTTGGTCAAAATCAGTCCAGCAGTTCTGAAGATATAAGGAGTGCAACAACACCAAACACACGTACATACGAACACTCGGAAAGTTTCCATCCGGTTTTTTGAATTCATTAGGTGAAAACCGCATATGCCAAAATTGGACCGATTACAATACTTTCTAAAACTGTAGTATGGCTTAGTATATCTATAGTATGGCTAAAGCTGTAGTATGGCTTCTATAGCGTTATACGGGAAAGTAAAAATAATTATGTAAATGAAAATAATTTTACAATCTCTTATAGATAAAAGTTAACAAAAACAAGAAAATATGAGTTATAAAGCTTTGGCAATTAAATTTTTACGGTTCATGGTAGTTTGAATCAGTAATTATTATGAAGAATTTATTTATTGTATTTTCAATCTCAGTTTGTTATTATCTTACTATTACGAAAAATAATTATTTAAATTAAATTTCATCCTGGTATGTCAAAAATAAATATTTGCGGTTGTGATACATTACAAGCATAGCATAAAAAATATGATTATTTGAAATCAATATGTCTATAGCTAACTAATATTGTTACAAAAAAAATAATAGTAGGTAACAGCAGCATCATTATTTTAGTAAAATGAAAATACAATATTTTTGCCGAACAATATTTTTGTATGGTAAATTAACACAAAAATTAATTAAATAAAATTAAAATAAAAATCTTTTTTATTTTCAAGCATAATATTTGTATTCAACAAAGCAATAATAATAATAAATTAAAAATAAAGAATAAAATTAAAAGAAATGTAATTTTAATAAAAATTAAAAAAACAAACTAATGGTAGGTCTATTTATTTGATAATAATAATAATGATAACTTATGCAACTGAAAAAAGGAAAGAAAGAATTATTAAGCAGTTGAAATATCAGTTATTAAGTACATCGCTGGACCATAACAAGAGAGAAAAAAAGAGAAAAAACTGGTTGCACGGTAAAGTCTAATCACGACTGGTAAAGTAATGTGTACGACTTGTTTTATTTTAATTTTATACGAGTACGTAATAGCCTATTCGTATACTTATTTACTTTTTTTTTATTTTGTACTAGGCCAAAGAAGTGTTTAATTCTATATAGAAACACTTTTAAAGGGCATAACGTCATTTATATTATCGTAATGAGGCGTTGGACTATTAATGCAGTCTGTCTTTTAGTATTGTAGTTTGCTTTAATATATAGTTTCGAATATTAAGTAGAGAATATTCCCTAATTACAGATATTCATACCGCTATGAATAATAATTAGTAATAATTGTAATAAATTATCTACGGCTTCAATAAAAATCTATTATTGCATAACTAACCGGTGTAGAAGATCAGTATTATTTATTTATATGTTATGACTACTTCGTAACTATAAATGAACTATTAGGTAGAATAAGAAATAGAACATAAATATGGTCTAGCGTATACTAGACATGTCAGATATGTGTACATACCAGTTATCTGTCGGATAATATATTTTCAAATAAGATAATATTTTAATCGATTAATAGGTGATAGAGGTAAATTTGAGGTATTTTAGGTAAATCACAAGAAAATTCCTCCCAGGTAAGAAGGTAAAATTGTAATTATAATTTGAACGTTACTTCATTCCAGATTATTTCTTGTACGGTTCTGCCCTTCTCTCATAAACACATCAGCTTCTCTGGAATGCATATCTACAATAGTATTTAGAGTGCAATTTTTTATTATTAATATCTACAAACTTTTAATTTTAGAACGGTAGTTATAATTACTTACTTACTTTGGAATTTCTTTTTCTGAAATTTCATTTCAGAAGACAGAAACTTTTAATATTCATAAAGATGTAAACGTTAACTAAATAAAAACGTTTTTCCAGAATTAACAAATAAACTTGCTTGTACGAAATAAACAACATTATACCTTTGATTAGTCAAATCCCGGAACCTTTTTTGAATCCTTCTCTGTTTTAAATTCCTCTACACCACTACAGTTGAAATGGGTTTCATCGGAAGTCACTTCAAGCCCGCCGATACGATGATCTTAACGGTGGAGCTCTCTTGCACCTCCTCGTGGCTTTCTACAAGGAATAATCATCTTAAAACATGGCCTCTAAACGTTTCATTTCGGAGGAAAACTACTTCCACTCGGATAACAGTTCGTAAAAAAAGAAATCATGTTCCGAAATGGATAGGTTAAAATATAAAAAAGTAGATATTATATTCGCATAAATTCCGAACATCACTGACATAATTTGTGAATTCAATCACAAATTCATCCCCAATGTCTTTTTTTATTTTTTCGTATAAATTAAAAAAAAAAAAATTATAAGCTACCACACTAAATGATACAATTGATGATTGATATTATATTGGTTTCATTTTCTTTTTATCTTAGGATGAAGAAAAGTAAATACCAACCCATTTCTAAATATATTGGACTTTTAATCAAATATTCCTTCCTATCTTCAGAGTCGATCAAAATACCCACCGGGTTGGCCTAGTGGTGAACTCGTCATCGCAAATCAGCTGATTTCGAAGTCGAGAGTTCTAAGATTCAAATCCTAGTAAAGGCAGTTACTTTTATACGGATTTGATTACTAGATTGTGGATACGGTGGTTTTTGATGGTTGGGTTTCAATTAGTCACACATCTCAGGATGGTCGACCTGAGACTGTACAAGACTACACACTTCATTTACATTCGTACATCATCCTCATTCATCCTCTGAAGTAATATCTTACGATGGTTCCGGAGGCTGAACAGTAAAGAAAGAGAGGTGTGTTCTTTCGTTAGTAAAATTAAATGGGTATTTTAAAGGTCATTAAAGAACTACGAGAAGAAAAAATAAAACAAGAAATTGAAAAACAAAAGGAAATCTTAATTATAGTGGTTTAGTGAATTTAATACATTTATGCCGCACAAGTCATACAATGGAGATAAATTTTTAATTTTTTTTTCTACTTTTAACTCTTTCAGTACCTGTACACGGAAAAATGTAATGTATCAAATAAACATGTAAAATGTAAGTATAAAATAAAATTTCTACATTTTTCGTCTTTTATTCTAGGTTGTTGGATTTGTGTGGGATCTGGAACGATTTTTACATTTAAATGACCTTGCTGACTAACTTAATGGAAGAAATCAAATATACTTGACAAAATAACCGGTAATTTATTCTTTTAAGGTATTAGTATAAAAACACTATCACTGCACTCCACCAGTAGTGTTATAATTGTTTTTACGCTGAATTCATAAATGTCGATGAAGTTTATACTGTTCTGTCTTTCAGTCAAATTTTTAATTTTCGATTATTTGTACCTATTGAAATTTAAGAAAGTTCTGTTTACGTGTTTTTCATTACTTAGAAATTGCATTTCTTTTAATTTTAAATAGCTAAAAAAAATGTTTATTTTGGTAATTAAAAGAAATTAAATTAAATTATTTTTTTTTTCGAAAATTTTATTAGATTAACATTACATAAGTATTATTTTAATTACAATTATTTCATTTAGCAAAACAATTTGTTAAATTACAATATGAAAATAATTAACTCATGGTCTTCCTACTTTTATAATAATATATATTTTTTTAAATTTGAGATAATAATTTCACTTAAATACGTCATTAATTAAAAGTCATGATGATTAAAAAATAATGCATTATCAGCTGTGTAATAATAATGCAAATGCTAGTTAATTTTAATTTATATAATTGTGTAAGTTAAAATCCTGATTACATCAATTACATAAAAAGATTCACATTAGTAATTTAGTCCGTATAAATCAAAATTAATGTAATTACACATTTTTTATTTCTTTCCAATGAAATACAAATAAAACATTTTTTGATAAACAAAATAAATTAAAAGATATGACAGTCAAATGAAAAATGAATTTACTATTTCGTAACCAAATTAGATCCACTCCAACAATACAGACTACAACGGCATCGACGACAACATGGTAATAATAAGAGATTTGAGACCAAATTTACCAAATTTACCTTTCGGGAAACTGAAATAAAAGTATGTCGACCTAACACAGAAACATTTTTGAATGTATAAAGAGTTATTACTGTCATGCTTAACATCAATGACGACGAATATCTTAATTAAAAATTATTCATACGTAAACCGTGAGCATGAATCATGTAAACATGAAGGGTTCTTTCCAGTATTCCTTAATATAGTATAGTCAATAAAACTAGATAAAGTACTGCAACCTTTTTACATTATTTAATTACAGTTACATTTTGTTGAGTAAAATGTGAAAGTTCTTATTCCGGATTTTCTAAAAAATTAACAATTTTACCCTGCAAAGATGAACCAATATTAAATATAGCAATGGCAATATGTTCTGAATAAAAAGAAAAAATATAACAAATTTCGATCATCTGTACAAGAAAATAAATTAACTTTTCTTTGTAATATGCTATTAGCTCAATCTTCCTCTTATTGAAATAATAATATTTTACATAGTAATAATATAAATATAAAAGAAAATTTTCACTGACTCCGAGCGAATGAAATATATAATAATTTTTCTCTACGTTTCCGAGAGTACCTGAGATTAATTTATTAATCAGTAGGAAGTTAAGACTTACCACAATTGTTGCTTTTAATTTAATTAAATAATGCGTTAAGACAAATTACTCAAAGAAAATTCATAAAGCAAACAATTTCAAAAAAAAAGAATAATACAGTAAAGTTTGTGGTCAATACTAAACAGACCAGTTTTAAAAGTTTAATAGTGAGTTGTATGTAAAATGGAAAGTTGCTGGAATATAATATAATTATATAAATTAGAATAAAAATATAATTTTTTTTTTCAGGAATTTTCAGGAATGACACAATTGTGTCATTCCTGAAAATGACATAATCATCACAATACAAAAAAACGTCCCGAACATATTATACTTCAAAAAGTAAGGAGTGAAATTTTTTCCGTTACACCTATATACTGCTGCATATCAGCATGGCAAGAAGATTGAAATGCTGATCGATATCTTCACTTGTTTCAACACGAAGGTTGACATGGTGAAAATCTCTCAGATAAATCAACTTTGACTAGCGGCTCTTGTACTTCAGATGTTCATGTGTATCATAACCACTAGAAAAACTGCGACAGATACCAGTAAGTAAATTAATGAATCTTTTTCTGTTATGAAACGAGTTGCAATATTTTATTAAATAGTAAAATTTATTTGTATTATTCAAATGAAAAATCTGAAGAATATTTATTAATATTTTAGTAAGATTGGAAGGGATGATGAAACACCTGAAAAATTGGTAGAACAAAGTGTGAGCATTACTTATATTTTAACTGTTATAAGACGAGTACAATAGGCTTTCTATTTTATCAAAGGTAATTGATGTGATTAAAGGAAAAATTAATACATCTGTAAATCTATCAACCAGTGGTTATGCATGTAAATGTAGAAAATAAAAACTAAGTCATTATAGTTACTGGTACAGGAAAGAATATCGTAAAAAGGAAATAGAAAAATTATCCTGTTGAGTCATCACGACAAGAAATTTCTCCCAAATGTGGTGACAAGCTATGGAAATACTTGAAAATTTGTCTATTTCAAAAAAAGATACGAAAAAACTGGGAATGAATTAACATCGATTGTAAATGGCTTCATGTTATTTTATATAAGGCATGTGTAAATGTAAATGTAATTTTTATTATTACCATCCATTACCTTACATTTAGAGTAAATGTTGGAAGTGGCCGCCATCTTCTTGAATTCAATTCTTCAATTCTTTTTACAGCGTTTCTTGCAACATTTTTCAAAGTTTGTGGCTGGATATTTAATACAGCTTGTTCAATATTGACTTTCAATTGTTCAAGTGTTCGTGGTTTGTTGCTGTAGGCTTTTTCTTTGAGGTAACCCCATAGAAACCTCACAGAGGTGAGGATATGGCCACAAGCCTCGACCGATAACACGATTACCAAAGAATTCCTCAACGAAATCAGAAGTTGAACCTGCGTAGTGCGATGTCGCACCGTCATGTTGTAGCCACCAGTTCTGTCTTCCTCTTCCAAGAGTGCGATGAACTGAAATAAAATATCCTGATATCGTTCTGCATTAATGGTGTACTCGAAAAAAATAGGACCGATTATTTTCTTCCGCGATATCGCGCACCACACGCCCAACTTCTGCGGGTGTAATTGTTTTTCGTGATAAACGTAGGGATTTTCAGCACTCCAAATTCTACTGTTTTGGCTGTTTACGTAGCCATCCAAATGAAAGCGTGCTTCATCTTTGAAAAATAACGAATCCGTAACATTAATTCCCTCACACAGAAATCGACGGAACCGTTGACAATATAGTAGCCGTTTTTCTTTGTCGGGCTCAAGAATTTGATGAACCGTTTGAATACGATAAGGTCGTAATTGTAATTGTTTGGTCGCCCGATGAACAGTTGATTTAGACAAATTAATTTCAGCAAACAAACTTCTGATCGATTTATTTGGCGAGGCGATTAATCGGTCTTTGATATCAGTGACTGTATCTGTATTAATCACTGACCCCGATCTTTTGTATTCCTTGTTATTAACAGAACCAGTCTCTCTAAATTTTGCAACAAACCTTAATACTGATGTTTTGTTAGGAGCTGGTTTATCTGGGTACTTATGGCGAAACAAATCTTGCACTGCAACCACTGATTTCGTACTGAAGTACGACTCAACAATGAAAACACGTTCATCTAGCCAAAACACCATCTTGTCTCTAGCAACACACTGAGCGTTATGATTGCATTGTTGTTACTATCGGTAGTGTTCTACTGCGTCGCCGCGATGTTCAGATGTTGGACGAGTCCATTTCAGTAACGAGTAGGGAAGTAAGTTTGACTTTTGAAATTTCATGGATGAGTGATTGATTGGTTGCGTTTTATATGGAACACCCTGTGTATATATATATATATATATATATATATATATATATATATATATATATATATATAGAGTAACTAGTCAGGAGGACCATTGACGCATTAGTTATCCTCATAGTTGTAAGACATTAAATAATTTGCAGATATTCCTGAAAGGAAAACATAATTAGTAATTTTCCTTCGGAATATATCTTGCCGGTGACAAATGTAATGAATTAAAAGAATTAACTTTTGTTTCTTTAATGAATATTTTTAATTCACAACTTCACCCCCGAGTAGGCTAGGGCCTAGATCTATGGTTTAAAACCTTCCCAGGGATAACACGAATATTTCCTGAAACTTTGAAAGCAATCGGTTTGTTGATCTCTTGATGCAGTTGTAGACAATTTTTCGCATTTATATATATATTATATCAATTATTTCGACTGTGATAATCAAAGAACTTTCGACTAAAACACAAGAAAATAATCAGCAAAACTAGGACAAATGCCGGGGTATACATTTATTTCCCCACTGTAGAGTGCCAAGACGGCGTTACTATCGTAGCATTTGCCGACGACGTTGCTGTACTGGTTGAAGATCGGAAGCTAGACGCTGTGGAGGCAAAGGCTAACCTCTCCCTTAGATTGATAGACGAGTGGCTAGCGAGAAATAGTATGGAGGTGTCTCCTACTAAAAGTAGGTGTATTCTCTTCACGGGTAGACGGAGACTTGGTGGTGTGACTATTGCGATCCGTGAAGAGGATATTACTGAAGTTACTAGCACAAAATATCTGGGGGTTGTGCTAGATAAGAATCTAAAGTTTGGCAGGCATATAGAAATGGTATGCAACAGGGCTTCGTCGACAGTAAAAGCCATCAGAGGGCTGTTTGCTGGACACACAGTACCTAGAACGTCAAGAAGGAGGCATATCACGTCAACGATGGTGTCGTCTGTACTATACGCGGTATCAATATGGGCTGATGCCGTAAATATACAAAGAAACAGACAAAAACTGACAAGTATGCATCGGGCGGCGCTATTAGGAGTAGTGGCAGGTTACCGTACAATGTCGTACAACGCGTTATGCGTTTTGGCATCAGTTCCACCAATTGACCTAAAAGTCAAAGGTAGGAGGCTAAGGGCGGCTGGTCATAATAAAATTGAAGCAGAAGAGGTGGTCAGGAATGAGTGGAAGACGGTCTGGACCGAGTCATCAGTAGCAGAGTGGACTAGGCGACTAATAAATGAATTAGATAACTGGCTGGACCGGCGTCACGGTGATATGGATTACCACATTACCCAATTAATGTCTGGCCATGGCTGTTTCAGCACCTACCTGAATAGAATTGGTAAGAAGGAGTCGCCTGTTTGTGAATATTGTCAGGGCGTAGATGACGCCGAACATACGCTGTTCGAGTGCCATAGATGGGCGCAACACTACCAACGATTAGTAGATGAACGCATTGTGACGGAAAATCTTGGAGTGGATGTTGGCCTCTGAAAATAACTGGAAATGGTTCGCAAACTTCGCGAGAACAGTTCTCCGTACGAAGGTGGAGGAATATCGACGCCGGGGTTACTAGAGTGCTAAGTGTAGGGAAGGATGTACAGTCCCGTCTCGGAGGACCCGTATGCTTAGGTGTACGGGTTCCTTTGAGGGCACGGGAACTCCATGGGAAAGCCTTCGCGAAGGGTTAAGTTAAGACCGAGACCCGGCCGAGGGTGTTGGTTTTCTGGGGGTGCTTGCGCCCTTGGTGCTGGCACCTTTGATTTGAGGCAAGGCATAATGACCGAGACCCGGTTCCTGCCGGTGGTGGGGGGGGGGACGGCATAGCCAGGCTCTGTTTCTCCCGCCGGTGATTAGAGGCAGGCACAAAAGATCCAGAACCGGGGGGGTTGACCTGTCGTGCTGGATGTTAAGCCGGTGGATGGGGAGACCCCCTTAAGCCGGAGTCGGAAGGACACATCCCTGGGCCGAGTATACTTAATTGATGTCCGGCCAAGGAAAAAAACAAAAAAAAAAAAATACTCTAGAGTGCCTTAGCTTACGTTCGGTATCAGTTTATTCACGAGTATTCTTTTGCACATTTTATCTTATTTTTATCTAGAGGCTGGTTAGTCGCATCTGCTTTTATGTAAGCTTATCAATTATATATATAAATAAAACATTAAAAAAAAATTGTAAATAATACATTACTAGTAATAATAATTAAAGGACATAAAGCCGCTCTAAATAATTAATTTAGTTCTTTAAATTTCGTATTTCTGATGTTTGCTCTCCACATTAAGGATTAATTAGTTTGGATAGTTGTTTTTCATTTAGCATCGACTTTGATAAGTAATAATTTAAAAAAGATTAGTAATATTTTTTAAATGTTTTATTTAATCGTTATACCCTTCTATATTAAGTAAAATATTTATTAAGTTTTGGTTGTAGATTGTTACTATCAATTAATACAGTAAATTATGTAAAACGATTCAATTACTAATTTCAATCTTTGATACCCTGAAATTAAAAAGTCTTAAATTTCGCGAATTTTCAGTTTGAGATATAGAGGAATGTAAAATACTACCTTATTCTAATTTTTAAATAAACAGGATTATTTATTTTTTATAAATTTAACATCTTATTTTTAAAAAAAAAACAAAAACAAAAATTGCGTTAGTATTTCTTTTGTTTATCGTAATTAAAAATAATTTGTAAGATACAAATACACGTCTTTAAACTTTAGTAAACAATTTTTCAAGAACGATCGTTTAATTTTTATTTTTTTTTTAAATAAAGCATAAAAAAATCGTGGGTGTTCAGTACCATTATTATGTCAGGATTTATCCACGAATTAAATGTACAATGTCATATCTGTCACCAAAGTTTATTCAACCTCCAAACTATACCATTATACAATACAATTTTACTATTATTACATTGTAACTTACACTTAGCGTGTTTTCATCCTCGGACAGATTTTATTTTAATACGCCGAGCTAGAAATAAAGTTGAAGGTGACTTATAATTTCTATGGCATTGCACTTTTATACTAAAATGCTGATTCAGCATTGAAAGAAATGAAATTTTTTGAGACTAAACATCTTAGACGTCACTTAAATTACATGTACGGTCGATAAAATTGATAAAAATATTTACCTGTAAAATATATAATACTGATGACTTAAAATGGAAAATAAAAAATATTTTTTTTTTAAATATGCAAGAGAATAAAATAACATTTTAAAAAACTAACAATGATTTCCAACATAATAATTTTAATACAAATGCTCTTTGCAGGTTATCATTTTTAATTTACCAGCAAAAAATTAATATGTTATTAATATAGAAATACTATTTATATAATTATGTTAATTTATGATGTAGACGCGTTTAAACTAAACACCTAAACTTACACAATAAGATAATAATTACTACAAGAAAGAACAAATAGCAGGTCTGAAATCAGATTTTATTATCCAGATAATTTTATTATCAGGTTATTTATGTACTGGCACTTCATCCTCAAAATAAATCTAAATCCAAAAATATTCATCTTAAATTACATTGTATATATAGTCCTTATATGCATGTTCTACACTTATTTTCAACTAATCTCGTACTCTTGAAGAATATTAGGGCATTTCTAAGAGCTGTCTACTGCCTTCCCATCTCAAAAAAAATGAAAAGTAACAGACAAATGTAAACTTTGAAGTTACCTGTAAATACACTATTTCATTACTCGACAAAGAGAAAACATTAGGTTGTTAGTTTAAAAATTTTATTTTTATGTTTTCCATTGTAAAAAAATTTCCATCTGTTTTACATGACTGAAAAATGAATCTGTAAAAAATGTATTATAAACTAAAAACTCTAAAATATTATTTCTCTATAGCAACTGAACGTGATTTGTCGAATACTGAAGTTTTTATTACTGATAAATATAAGTTTAACTAAGTTAAAATCAAAGTTTGCAAAATTGTATGAGTTACATGTATGGTGCTATTTAGCTAAAAATTGAGGATAAAAAGAAAAAAGAAAATTCTTTTTCGTATGACTGAGATCATATCAGGGCTATCTCATGCATTTCAGTTAACTCCTAATAAAATCAAATGTATCACAAAACGAGAACACCGATCAGGCAGAGTTATCTGCTTTTCAAGTGCAACGCAAGTACATCCATTACCGTAGGGCTGCACTGTCAAGTGCTGTGTTCTTTAAGCTCCAATTGCAGTATAGCAGTTATCTGCCTATTTTGAGTACAATCATTTGTACCAAAATAAATGACTTATACAACACCTGCTGCCATTTTTTGAAGGTACAAGTCATCAAGCTATTCATGCTCTTATGAGACCCATAAAAAGATATAACACAGTTTAACACCGACATTTCCCATCCCAAATCAAAGTATATTCCGCACTTAGTGTACCCCATCAAAAGTACAAGCGACTCCCCCTTCTCTGGACCCAGTGAAATTTTACTGAAAATAACCGATTTTTCTGTGAGATGGACCTGGTTCTGGATTACTTTTACCAAGGTAACTTCGGGTGATCTAATCAGGTTATGCAGATCCATCCACTTTACAATCTAAAGCCAATATGCTCCACAAATTACGAACTAATCAGAGCCGAATACAGTTCTGATTTATACGTTTTATAACATAACAAACCGTTAGCAAAATCAGATCAAGACACGAGACGATTCGGACAGAGTAACTAAAAAAAGAAGCAAAAAATTATATATATATAATTTTTCAAAACCACTCAGAAAAACCGAATTGATCAAATTCTGAAAATAGAGAGAAGAATTGTCAGAACGTGTATCAATAAAAAACACCAAAAAGAAGGCCAATGTTGGATTGTGCCAAATGAGGTGGTGTATCGAGAAATAGAGCCTGTTACTGATACTATGGGGAAAAAAAGACTCTTTCTTTGGTCATCTCATAAGGACACCGGAAACAAAACTGTCAAGAAATATCATTGAAAATCTCTGGTTCCAAAAGCCAGAAGTAGGATGGATCAAAGAAATTACAGAAGATATGAAAGAATTGGGAATTTCCCTGACTGACCTACAGAATAAAACTGGAAAAATTACAAAGCTAAAAGACAAAAACATTAGATTTAAACAAAAGACAGATAAACGACAAAATACAACGAAGAGGGTGTTTACAGATGAAAAAAAGAAAGCAAGATCTGAACGGATGAAGAAATACTGGGCAGCTCGGGAGAGTAAAATAACACGCTTTTCTCAGAAAAAATCTAACTAAAATTGACTTAAGTGGTGGTCCCATGTTGGCCGTAAAAGCATAATAATATATATATATATTATTATGCTTTTACGGCCAATATATATATATATATATATATGTGTGTGTGTGTGTGTGTGTGTGTGTGTGTGTGTGTGTGTGTGTGTGTGTGTGTGTGTGTATAAATAAAAAATTCAAATTAGGCTATAAAAAAAAACTAAGTTTGTAATTGTTTATTGAATACTAAAAGATTTCATTAAACTGCAACTAATAATAATTCTTATATTCTTATATTTAAAATGAGGATAGTTTTAAAATTAATGACGGAAACGAATAGAAAAAAAAAATAGTTCGTAATCTTACGTTCTAAAATTTGATTCTAACTGAAAATAGTTAAAATA
This sequence comes from Lycorma delicatula, assembly GCF_047948215.1. Taxonomy (NCBI): domain Eukaryota; kingdom Metazoa; phylum Arthropoda; class Insecta; order Hemiptera; family Fulgoridae; genus Lycorma; species Lycorma delicatula. The sequence continues at coordinate 66,736,744 of NC_134456.1, read as the reverse complement.
ATTTTTATTTTAAACAGTACTTATTGATTACAGTAAACAATGAAGGATAGTGAACTGTAAACCCGCGAACACTTAACGTTTATGAAAAAAAACAATGTCGAAGCTGTCCTCTGTAATAATATTAAATAAAAAATTCTCCAGTATATAAAAGATTCTGTTTTTATTCGTTTGTCTGATGAAAACCGACCTTATAGATATCCTGTAGCAATCATATAATTTCTAAAAATGTTGACTCTTATTGATTAATCATTTAAAGGAATTATTGAGATAAACCTCTAAAACTACGTGTATTTAATTTGAAGATAATAAATTTCTTCCAAAGGTAAATTAAATATCAATAAAAAAAATAATAGTAATAATAAATTAATAATTTAGAGAATGTATTTTAACGTTCTCATCAAATAAAATGATCGATGCATGAGTTTATTACTATGGCCTCCGACAAAATCTTAATATCATCCAAGTGTAATTAAATCAGTCACCATATAATTAAATATAAATAAAGAAAAAAAATTACCAGATACTACTCCCAAGAGAATAATCAAAGCTTAATATCGGTCGATTAATCGGTTGGATAGTTGCTACTACCCAATCGTTAAAAATAAATCTATTAAATATAGTTATCGAAAAATGAATACTATGAAGTTTGTATAAACTTCGGTTAGTACATTTAAAGATGTTTTATTCACTTGATATTATCTGAACAAAAATCAGTTAATTACTCTTCTAGAAACAATATGTTTTCAGGTTTCCATGTGGAAAATCAACGTATTGACCATTAAAAAATTACACGATTCATATTTGTTAATTTGTATCTCTCCCTGTTTATCGCATGTGAAGGTGCGTGATGTCTGCAGCTATCCGGCCGCGACCGTAAAAAAAATTACGTGATTTATACTGATACTCGATAATTTTTAATTAATTAAAATTAAGGATAAAGAAAACAATGAAAAATAGAAATTATATCTTAAAAGGCTGCATCTAAATGTATAGTAATAAATTGTATTTTGTAATTTTATTAACAATTTGAATGCAAATTAAATAAAAATAAATGTAAAGGTAGTTCAATAAAACATTGATTGCTTATCCTATAATTTTTTCATGAGTATTAAATTCACCAAAGAATAATCATATTAAATTAAAGTACAATTCTGTAAAAGAAGAAACTCTATGAAAACGCAGGTCATTTTTGTTTTATGTTTACTGAGCAATTTGTAAAACGTGGCTATTGTAAATGATTATTAAATTATATTTTAAAATCACTATTTTTCATCATTTACGTGCTTCAGTAAGCGATGTAAATATTTCATTATTCTTAATAATGATTATCTATGAAGAAGTAGATTTAATAAAAAAATTTTTTAACTTCAAAAAATTTAATTTGACTTCATTGATGCGGACCTTGACCACTATTTGTTCCTTACATTATACAGTGAATTGATTCTTCAAACACGATTATATATTTTGCTCATTGCGTGTATTTTGTGAATGATACTATAGAAATAAATTGATTAATTTTATAAATATATAACATATATTTGAAGTAAACTACAAATAACTAAGTAAATGAAATAACATTTTTATTAAAGTAAATTACTTCAATGGATATGACTTAATTAAAAGAAAAGCGATACAATATTATTATTAACAAAAAATAAAAGAATTGATGATATCTGGAGCATCTAATTTGGTTCCAGTTTATGCCAAGGTTTTATTTAAAACTTTAATTTTATTCCAAATTTTATTTGCCATACACTAAATAAATTTTGTGGTTTTATTTGAAACTAGTTTTATTCGGTTAAATAAAAAAAAATATTAGGTATATAAATTTTTGCAGAACGGGGAAGATATATGCAGTGTGTATTGAATTTTTAAAAAAATTTGATTTTTCTAAAAATTATTATCGGTGATACAGAGATAAATAGAAAAAAATGAGAAACAAAAGCAAGAAATTTAAAATTAAATATTTATAAAGTATAAAATGTATTATAGGGTACCCTATAGGAAGTATAACTGTTTTGGGTTTACTCTGAAACTGATGGAAGAATAAAGTTGGGTTATACAGAGGAACCCCCAGGGTTGGTCTAGTGGTGAACGCGTCTTCCCAAATCTGCTGATTTGAAAGTCGAGAGTTCCAGCGTTCAAGTCCTAGTAAAGCCAGCTATTTTTACACGGACTTGAATACTAGATCGTGGATACCGGTGTTCTTTGGTGGTTGGGTTATCAATTAACCACACATCTCAGGTATGGTCGAACTGAGAATGTATAAGACTACACTTCATTCACACTCATACATATCATCCTCATTCATCTGAAGTATTATCTGAACGGTAGTTACCGGAGGCTAAACAGGAAAGAAAGAAGAAGGGTTATAAAGAGGAGAAAGATTTATAATTAAATAATTATATATAAAAAAATACATTTTATTTATACATAAATTATATTATTATAATTTATGTATAAATTATAATAATTTATATATAAATTATTCTACATTTTTGTGTTATCTTCACCATTACTGAGGAAGGCGGCCAATTTCCTTGATTTTTCATCGTAACGTTAAAACTATGATTTTTTAAAGATTTATTTTACCAAAATTCTTAGAGAAAATTGCAATTTTTTAATTAAATTTTTATTTCATCATACCTAATTACTCTTTAGATAATTATTTTAAAACCATTATTTTTGAGGTTTTTCTTGGTTTTTTAATTTTTTTTTCACATTGTTTTTAAATATGTTATCTTCGGTTTCTGTAGTAAAACCATCGATTGCAGCAGTGCATTTAATAAAACTAATTTTCCCGATTTACGCTGTCACTAAGTGGTACCTGTTAATATAAAAAAGTCACTGCCTTCAGTAGCGACGACTTTTTTTTGCATAGGATGAAAGGTATTCCTGATGAAATATAGCTATATCAATGGGCTTAATTTTCTGAAAATATATAAGTATTTTTTTTATTACCTCACTAAATTGATTTTAAATCTAAAAATTATAACTCATGAAGATTCAAGAATTTTATAAATTAATTATATGTCGCTGTTAATCTTTTTTGTAAGTGTATTGAGAAGTGTCAAAATAGTAAGAAGTGAAAGAAAGTGTTCTATAAAGGTAAATACAGGTAACCTATAGAATACCACTGTAGGGTATACTGGTTTCCTTACTTCCTACGAAGCTTTATGCGGTGTAGATCTATAAAGGACTAGATTTATAAGGATAGACTAGAGTTATAAGTATACATCCCACAGGAATAAAACCCAAGTACATTATGGGAGCAAAATATAGTATGGCGGTACTTTGTAGATTATATGTAGGGATAAACATTTAGTGGGTATAAATGCTTAGAGCAATCATATATAAATACCTGATATATAACGTGATAGAGATATTCTATTATTGGTGTGCAGAGGAAATCTGCAGAGGTTACCCGTAATATAGCGATATCTGTAGGGGTTTAGTTTTATAGAAGACAAATTATATTAAAATACTACGAAAGAGTTGGGTTGAAATGAGTTAAATTTTGTAGAAAATTAATGATGAGAAGACAATAATTCTTAATAAAAAAGTTAAACCTCATTTGGGATGTAATTCAAAAAAAGGCTCAATTCAGAAATAGTGGTGAAAATGTAATAGAGGGATGTAGTTTTGAATGAAAAGTAGTGGGATGGTTTGTAAAGGGTAGTAAGAATATCACAAATAAGAAAATGGAATATGAAAAATAACCCAGGCTCATTAATTATTTTACAAGAGCATGAAAAGGGCTACATAGGACAGAATGTTTAATGGAGGAGAAAAGGTTTTTGAACCTGTCAAGACACGTCAATTCCGAAATCTAAGTTTCTTCAGAAGACAGACAGCAAGTATTCCAACACAATACTAAGAACTATAAACAAATACCGACTCTAATGACTTGGAAAAAATATTATGCAAGACCGTCGAATTAGGTCACTAACTTATATTCTACACATCAATGATTGTTTCAAGTAAAAAATAAAAATAAGAAATAAAATTGATTCTCAGTTGCGTACATAAGAGATTTATTTAAATAATTAACAAACTTTCACCATATATTATGAATATTTATAAGCTGTAATTATAAATAAAATTTAATATAAATTAATACAAATATGTCTTCATCAATATTTTGTTTATTAAAAAAAATAACAACGATGATATAAACTGTAGGAATCGTCCAATAAAGTTTCAATTGCATAAAACTTATTTTCAATCATTATTAATTGAACGTTTTATTATTTTTATTTTCAAAATGAAACAAAGAAGTGTAAAATTTAAATGAATTTTTCAGATATTTCTTTGTTCTGTAGAATTTTGTACTTGTGAGTTTTTGTGATAGTTTAGGTGAATTTTGTACTGTTCAACTTAGGTGAGAGATAAATATACTTAAGTATTCGGACAAAAGGTTCGAAGCCCATAAATTAGAAAACAAGTTGGTTAAAATATCTCACTGGCACGGGACTTCATTAAAATAGTTCTTATTAACAAGCCTACAACGATAGTGTAAGTTTTCAGCCCGTTGAATATTTCATGTTCTATGTTATCTTTTAGGTTCATTAGTTGCTGGTAATGCTGAGAAAAAAACTTTTCATACGTATTAATGTGTTACTTTGTTTTATAGAACTTAACCTGGTCCCACTGGGAATAGAGTTAATTAAAGTGTATTAATTAGTACATTATAATTAGCGCATGTTAGTGTATTAAATCATGTACATAATTTTTACTTATGGTCTTATCTCTCAGGGTATCTTTATGAAATAAAAACCTTTTTACATAGTAATCAAACTGGTCTAGCAGCTGCTCATAACAGTTGCTCTAGCAGTTGATTGCTCATATGCTCTGTATGCATAGAGCAACTGCATTAAAAGATGTGAAATTCAAATTATGTGAAATAATTTCATTATGTGAAATTATTCTGGCAAAACTGACATTTTTAAAATTACCGTCTATTTAAAATTATGATTCCATCAAAAAAAAATTTAAACAATTTTAAAAATAACAAAATTTCAGTTAATAAAAAAAAATCACACGTTATCTTACCACGTAACTAAGGATTTAAAACATACATTTTACTATGTAGGAATGCGGTATTTTTACTACATTTCTCAACAGAATTTATAATGTTCGATCAATCGTCATTGTTTAAAAGATCCTATCAGAATTTTTTATCGAAAAACGATTTTTTTACTGTGTAAAATTCCTTTCAGAATAATTTAAAATATTTTTTTACAGTTTTATTAAAGATCAAATATATATTATACACGGGTGTATCGATATGTAAATTCCGCTTATGATTTTTGTATTCATTTTTATTTCTTAATAATTTTTATGTTCTAGTATAAACATTCCCGAATGTTCTGTTCGGCATCGTTAAGGCGGCCGAGTATTGTAATTTTATTTATGAATCAAATTTATAACGATTGTTTATTTGGTATGTTGATAGTAATTAAGAAGAAAAAAATCCAACCAATATTTTTTTACGTTATGTAAATAATAAATTGTTTTTAAATGATAAAATATTATATTCCGTAATCTACCAGATATGTTTCTCGTACATTAAATGACAAATAAATATACACGTAACACAGACACAAGTAATCTTTAAATAATAATTATTTATTTAAAATGTGCTCTTTTAAAATCAAACTAAACTAATATCCATATAAACTGTGTAATAAATATTTAATCCTGATCCAAGTATGGTGATACGTTTTACATATTGTCCCATGAGAACTAAAAACTTAAATCTAAAGGTCAAAATTAAACAAAAAATTATATAACCATATGAAATTTGTTGCTTTACTCTATCGTTCACATTCTTACGGTTGTGATGTATGAAAAGAATTTGAGCTGTAAGAGTTACTTGTCGGAGGAGTTAACTTCTCTAAAAATAATAATGTTCAATATCTCGTACAATCTGTCTCGGTGGTTTGGTGTAATTTACAGAGCTGAACAAATGAATTTCGGTTATCATTTGACTATGCACAACAGTATGTTTAGCTCATTGAAGAATTCAGTGGGAAACCACTTAACTCCTCATATCTACCAAGCATAGATTAAGATACTTGTATTTTGATAAGGTAGAAAATCACTCCAGTTTCAGGAGTGACTTAACGCACCAACGTTAGGTCCTAAAGATAATTTATTTTAAATTTCATAACTTATGTTTATTCATAAATATTATTCAACCTTATAAAAGTACCGCTAATTAGTAATAAAATGTTCATATAAACCAAATTTTTTAATAAATAAAAAACTCGATATTTTAATCGTTGATCGGCTCCCCTACGTCAATATTGCTCCCTAAATATTATTTTTACTTTGTCTGAAATACAAATATGCCTAAGAAGATATTAAAAAAATATTCGGTTATAAAATATGCAATAAATAAAAAGATTTCTTCGATCTTTGGTGAATGGAAGGAATTATGGGACAATTTTTTTTTTAATGGTAAGATAAACGTGCGCGCTTCTACTGTTCCTAACACAAATTGGGATAATGTTTGCAAAATTTAAAAAAAATTTACCAAAAATATCTACCCCACCCTCTACAGATATTTTAACCCAAAATTTTACAACAAATGCCATATACATGAGTTTCTATACAAAATTTCATCAAAATCGGTTATCCAGTCAAACGCCAATGCAAATGCCAACACACGTTCATCTGTACAAACGTTCGTGCGTACGAATATTAGCCCCAAATGTTTTTTTTGTTGTATGTTTGTTGTTTTTTGTTCTAGGTCATTAACATCGAAAAATCCGCAAATATCCGTTAATATCAGATTTACCAGTAACAGATTCTTTCTTTTTTTTCTTGCAGTATAGCTCTACAGCTTTGATGCCAGGAAAGGAAAAATGCAATGTTCCTCATCGTGTGCTTATTTTTATTTTTTTTTTGTAACCTCCGGACCACCGTTAAGTATTGCTTCAGAGGATGAGATGAATGTTTTGTAGTGTGTGAAAATGCCATGCCTGAGTGCTTATTTTATTTGAAAAACGTAGCTTTTATTCCTTAAATATTTTTTGTAGGCTTCTACAAAAAAAAGATAACGGTTATTTTTTTCTGAGTCATAAAGTCTTTAGTTTCATATTATTCTCTATTCTTTTCTGTTCTTTATAAATATTTTATACATAATATATTAACAGCTTATATCCTCAATTATATTATGTATCCTAATTTTTGTCTTCCATTTCTTCTCGTTTCAAGTAAAATAATGCAGTTTCTTGATGCTTCCTCAAAAAGTCAAAAGAGTTTTCAGGATTTAACAATGAATTATCATTTCATTGTTTGATGCCAAAAAAATGCATCATGTTGATCGAAATTTAGAAAATTAAACATGTTAACTTACCCTTTATGTTTATGAATGTACTGTCTTTTCTAAAACAGTCTGTATTTTCTTTAAAAATTATCAGTATTCTCATCTCTACCAAATTAAACACAGGACAGGACTGTTTTCATGTAACTCAGCACTATGTTACGGCTTAGGAGAAAGGTCCTTATTATGCTTCCTTTGCCATATTTTAACAAATTACCAACAAAATATTTTTAAATCTTCCACCAATTTTCTCTTTTAAGAAAGGGTATTATTCGGAATTTTTAAGCAACACTAATTAAACAAATGAATAGTACCCTCAATTTTCTGCATACCTTACAACATTAAATAAATACATGTACATGTGTACATATATTAAATATGTATGTCGTCAATTAAAATAATTTTATTAACCTTTTCTGAATTGCGATTTATTTTGTTGTAATTCTTTGGCAACTAGATGATAGAAGTATTATTTATTAAAAATCATGTCATAATAATATTTATTATAAATGGAATTATTTATTATATGGTTTTCAATGATGCAGCCGCCATTGCAGTGTAATGCATACCGTTTCTTCATTTAAAAATAAAACCCCAAAATATGAATTGAAATTTACTTTTATATATATATATATTATATAATTAGTACTTTTATATATACTTTTATATATATATATATTATATATATATATAAAAGTATATATTTGATTAAAATCAAAATAGTTAATTCAAAATTATGTTTTTCAGTGATGCAGCTGTTGAAGTGTAACGCTTCTTTACTGAAAAATGAAAAACAAAGAAAAGAACTGAAATTTACTTACAAAAAGAATATGTATTTGATTATAATCAAAAAGCTGAAACCATTCCTAATATTATTTGTTAATTTTTCAATTTATAAAATGTAACACAACTATTTTTCTTAATAGCATAAAATTTGATATTTATGTTTGAATTAAGAATTATTTTTCAAATAATACTAATTAAAATATTACCATGACACTATCATGTACTATGAATTATCTTCAACCCCTATAACAGCATGTACATAAAATGTGTACTATTCTACAGCTTTTTTATATTTACTACTTTCATGTATTTATCATAATATTACTGAACATATAGATGTGATATTATTTATATTTTAATTATTTAACATTTAAATAATTGATATGAACTTTAATTATATCTAATTTTTATTTTATAATTATGTATTCTGTGATTCAGCTCTTATCAAGAAATTATCATGGTTTTCCTTGATCCATCCAGACAAATGGAAAACAATTTTTATTATCCATGGAGTATCGAATCTATCCATTCTGACATGATGTATATAATATGTACCGGGGAGAATAAACGTTAATGTTTTTATTTTCTATACATCTCTGTACCAAAAACTAATTAAATCTATCTGGATTAGATCATATATGCAGTAAATGGCTTTCCAACGTAGTCCACCTCATCACAAGGTTGTGTTACAATCGTCTATGTTTCAAATTGTATCGTCTATCTAATTTTCAACGTCTTTCTGCAGCACGATATGAAATTTTTCTTTTTCCCTGGTCGCACAATGAAATATCGTCATCAGCACCCTGATACGATGTTTTTATAGTAAACATATTAGAATTAAAAAGAAACACTTAAAAATTAATTTAAAAATCTAAACAACAGTAATATAAAAACACAGCATTGATTGGAAAAGAACATTTTAAAGATCTCTATCCATTTCATGCCCTGTTATCTATTGTTCGTTATGATAATGTGCTTGCTACATTTCATCGAAATATTTTATAAAATTTTTTTTTTTCTTAAATCTGTATTTGATACTAGCAGACTTCTATTTACCTTTTCTCATCGAAATTGTGTGTGTGTGTGTGTGCGCGCGCGCGCGTGTGTATATATATATATATATATATTCACAATCATAAATGAATATTTCTCGGTTGGATATTATAACAAAAACAGAAGTACAAAATACTCAGATCACAAATAAATCACTGCGTAGATAGTCCAAATAAATACGAATACACAGATAAAATACTTAGATCATAAATATTCTATTTTCATCAATACTCAGGTATACTAACCATTATAAAATTTTACAATATTTCAATTATAACATAAAACCAATGACATGATATTTCGCTTCATATGTATAACTACTTTAGAGAGAGACTGTGTATTCGTTTAATGTTTAGAAGGTATATTTGGGCTAATTTACTAATAAGTCAATAAAATACAAATGACAAAATTAAAAATTTTTAAAAACCCACGATAAAATTGGACTGGATAATTAAATATTAAAATATTAATTAGAAAGACACAGAAACATCAAAAGCAGTTTATAAGAAACATATCTACTGCAGCGCTCCCTGGCGGCTTATAACTGTGAAACTAATCTTAGAACTTGCTCTGAGGTGATTCCTATGTAATGTAAAAAAACTCATCGAAATAGGTCCAATAGTTTTTGAGAAAAATGGTAACAGACGTACATACGCGTGTGCATACATAATACACATAAACTTCTAACCTCAAACGCAAGAACGTCTCCGTTCCGCCGTGGAACGGAGACGGTGTATGTTTGTTAGTAAACAAACAATAAATAAATTTGTCAATGCAATTAGCAATAATAAGTCAAGATTACATGTCGTTGCAGTTAATTGTGAATATTAAAAATATTAGATCATTGTACTAAAACTGGTAATTATTGTATTAAAAAAAAATATATACTTCTCACATTATAAATGCACGTATAAAACATTAGTTTATCTTTATTATATTTCAGTTTTCAATAATAATTAAACTGCAAACGTTAAAAATCCATTTAAGCTTGTCATTAATATAATAATAAAACAAATTTAATTTTATTACGACGATTTGGAAAATGTTTAATGGTTTTGAGTGAGTCCAGTGCAATATTATTAAAAAATAAACGTAACTAAAAGAAATTATACGAGATTTGTAAAGTTAGGCGGGTAACATTTATAAAAGGATTATGTTACTATATGAAGTCGAGATATTCTTGAAATTATGTACAGTTATGTTGCATATTGTACGTGATCAATAATTTAAATAATTTTTTCAAGCAAAAACGCTATTGCGGAGTTAATTATATAAATGATTATTTATTAAAAAATAACTAATAAAATTCAGCGATTGGACTACTATGATGTTTTTATAAAATGTTGCCCTTTTCTTTACAATGAAAAAGCGAAAACTTTCGTTCCTGGCAAGACAGTCCAGTAGAAAGCAGTCTTTATTAAGATAAGAGTCTGGCTTATGTAATTTACGATCGTGAACACTCGATCGTCCTGTCCATGGTTTTTAAAATGTAACTCTTCAGAAAGAGTACGCCTATAGGGTAGGAAAGTTAATTCACCATAAATGTGATAATGGTTGTATGATATTAATTAGGAGAATGCAAACAAAGAGAATAAATTAAATTTAATCACACATCATTTAAAAGGCAGAGTTAAATACTAAAGTTAAAGTTATTTTTGCAGTAATGTCATAATTTTATGTAAAATACTTTGAATGATAAATATTAATTTCTCTGGGAAAAGTAACAAACAATAAATTATCATTAGATTGCTGGTATATTAACTAATGTTGAAATCAAAATTTCCAAAAAATCAGTCATAAACAGTTGCTTCCGTTTTCAAATTAATATTGATTTCAATAGAATATGTAGCTTTAGATGATAGAAAGAAATAGGAAGGAATCCTTGCAAATTCATGATTTATAAATCCATCTTCTTTTTTTTTTAAATCAGTAAATCTTCAGAATTCATTAGATCAATTACAAATTTATTTTATGACACGACACAGTTATGTCAGTTTTCAACATAACATATATTCTATCCATATAAAATTAAGTATGTACGAAGTGCTTTGAATTTTTTAGTTTTTTATTATAAATACAAACCGGATTAAAAGAAAAAAAAAAAATAATAATGTAAACGAAAGTGCAAAATACCTACTCCCTTATTCACACGATACCAACAAAAGAAACATAATAAACAACAAACAAAAAACAATAACAATAATAACAACCATTACAAATAAAACAACCCAAACGAAATAATAACTTTTTAAATAAACAATTTTAATATCAGTGCTGAGAAAACAAGTTGAGATCTTATCGAGAATTCTACCATAATCGTACTGTGAGATAATTAGCGGTAAGAAACTACGATGGTTTGTTAATGTTATGAGACCGCTGAGAAAGAATGTATGTTTTGCTAGATGTAATGGGATATGGTCTAAGAGAAAGAAATAGACGGTCTGGAATCGACAGTACGAGAGAAGGGTTGAAGAAGGTTAAGAGAAAAAGTAGTTTGACAGGGGGTTGGCAGGGGAAAATAGAAATTACTTTTTTCGTTCTAAACACAAAAATACAGAAACTGATCTATATAAAGTAAATTAACATAACAATAATATGAACTCTCTACACATATACGTAACGGTAGTCTATAATGACCGGCTCTCAAATTACTTCCCGAGTAATCTATTTTTTATTATTTTGATAAATACTTATGAAATTTATTTTTTGTGTATATAATGTACATTTACAAAACATGATAGTTCAGTAAATTAAAACACAAAATTAAGAACTTTGTCTTCGTCTTGATAACCAGATATTATTTTTTAAGGGAACAGAACTATCGCAAAAAATTAACATCGATGTTTTCTACAATAAAAGATTGTTTTAAATTGTTACTTCAATTCATGAACCATCAAGTCTTTCACTGAAATGAACTACATGAGATGAAATTACAAAAATAAATACATAAATATTCTTCATAAATTTGATTAAGCTTTTAAAAATATTTATGCTGTGAAATTTTTCACAGTTATTCTTTAGCAATGTTCCTTAAAAAAAATCTTTCAATTGTGGAAGAAAACCCTGCGTTATAAATTAAAATTAAATTTAAGGAAAATTTGTAACTTAACTTTATGTTTTATCAATGGATTGATAAAACAATCCATTGAAATGTTTTGTTAAAATAAATGTACGAAAAAACTTGCTTAGAGACTGTACTAAAATTATAATAAAAATAAATAAATAGATATTTTCCTTAATTTTTTCAGGTGAACAACTTTAAATTTAATTTTTATCTGCTCCCACATATATTTTACTAAAATAACTTAACTGATTTAAATAAAAATGTAAAAAATGTAAAGAAGGAGATAAGATTTATTTATAAATCATTTATTTTAATGAATTTCAAACTTAATTTTATTTCTATATAAATTAGATAGTCCATAAGACTTCTTATTTTTTTTGTTAGTATTGCCATTATCATGTTAAATTCTTGTCAGACCTGGAAATTATTCATACGCAACAAAATTCTTATCAAGAACAATAAAGTAGGAAAGCATAGTTATTAGTTACCGGATAGTGAATTACTATTGTATCATACGAATAACTAGTTAACAGATATATAAATAATAGCTAAAAAAAAATTGTATATATAAAAATTCCAATTAGCTTAATGAGGATAAATAGTAGACAGTTGTGAGAGTTTTAGAGTAATGCACTGTTTGTAGTACTTTGATAGTTATTTGGTAACATTACACGAGAAAATATACAAGGAAGATATTTTCGCATTCCTTTTTACTTCTGGAGTTAAAGAAGAGTGGGAATCGGTTCTCATTTTTACTGTGATTAATTTTACTTAACTTATAATGCTGTAACAAATAAAATTATGCATTACTACTAGTTCTTATAAATAAGAATTAAGTGGTAAGTAATAAAATTGAACCTGTTACGATATATAATCATTAAAGAGAAATTTATTTTATTTTTTATCAGTCAAAAATTAATACATGATAATTTGTTGTTGTTGATTTGTCAATAGCTCTAATTTCTTTTAAACAAGTGTGTTCCACAAAAGAATATTTACAAATAAATAATTTGAATCCTTTGGAAAATTCCACAAACTTGCATTTCAAGCTATTCGATGTTTACTTATGAATCGATTCTTTTCTCCTACATTTCTAATAGTTACAACTTTTATTTGACCCGGTTATCTTCATGCATATTTTGTAGACCTCTGACTCGTTTAGAAATTATTCAATATCTAAACCAGATAAAATTTTTATACTAGTTACCTCTTTCAATGTTGTCTACAAAAGCTCCTTCAATAATAAGGAATATTTCATTTTCCTACTACTGTAAAAAAACGTGGCGAAGTTTAAGCATTATGTAGTATTAATCCAAATCTGGTCTAGTTTAGTTGTAAATAAATCTTATTTCAATATTAACAAGTTGTATAATTTTTTTTCAGGCTTACATACAAACAAATCTTTTTTTTAAGAGGGATTTATAATTAATAATATTTCCAGACTTGTTAAATGTAATCAAAATATACTTAATGACTGGTTTGTCTAGCATTTCTCCTACACCAGTCGCTTACGTGTTCCACCGCTCACTTGTCATATATTACTAAGATGGGTAGACCCATCTACATACTAAACATACTAAACTATATGACTTGTCAGTAAATTAAAATATATTTAGTTCGGATAAATAAATAATTTGGTTTCAAAGTCAGTTGAGAATTTTTTGTTAGAATATTTTTTAATATAAGAACCATGTCGGGCAACTACATACATTGAATTTACGGTAAAAAAAAAAAAAATGTATATGAGAACGGGCAAAAGCTTTGTTTTCTAATTCTGCGAACTTTAAGGAAGCACAGAAAGATTAAAGAAAAAAAGCTGATGTGGACACCACATGACTTCCTTGTACGCCTATTAAATTGTATATACATATTTTATTAAAATTGAAAGTACGTAAAATTTTATTTTATTTATAACTTCTAATATTTTTTCGTATTTTTTTTTATTGTTATTATTGAATTATTACTTATAGTAATTTTTTTTACAATTAAAGATTACTATTATTAATAATATTTTACAATTATTAATAAATCAGTACATTTAAACAAAAAAAAAGTTAAAAAAATGGAGATGAAGTCTGATTGCAACTGATGTTCTTGCCCTTCTAAGATCCAAATATTCATTAATTAAAATTTCATTTGAAAAGCTCTCAACGAGGGCTTCTTACTGCAGTTAAGAAAAAGTCCAAAATCAAAACTGCTTTGGATATTGGACGTTTTTGGACACTTTTGGTTCAGTTGATCGCAATCAAAAGGCGAGATGCACAACTAGATGTTACAACACTCCTAAATCCAAAATTTCAACCTTCTATGGCTGATCGTTTTTGAGCTATACTAGATACGTACATACATACATACATAATGTTACGCCGTACATACAGATGTTACGCCGAATCTAAACATTATGGATTCAAGGATAGTCAAAATGGATATTTCCGTTGAAATCTCAAAGACCGAAATGACCGATGATAAAATGTGAAGAGCTGCAAAATCCCCGATATACAACATTTGATCCAAAAAGCATACTCGTCTTATAAGTATACTTGTAGAGATACAGTATAAATACACACCCAGGTAACTAAATAACATACAAAGCAAATAATGCAAATGCAAATCTTACATATATTCATTATGTTACGTAGGTATATGTAGAATTATGCATAACTCTCCCGTTGCCCTTAAAAACGAACTAGAGGCGTACTATCCCCACAAGCCCTGTATAAATCTATACAAGGCCCTACCCTTAGTCGTGGCGTGCCATTCTTGCTGCCATGCTTCCATCGCGAGGGTGTAAAACCTCCTCCGCAGGCGAGAGATGGGCAAATCTTACATATTATATTCATTATATTATGTAGGTATATGTAGACATAGGAATAAAAGTTTGCGACTCGAAAATATCCAAAACTACTAGATCAATTTCACTGAAATTTATGCATGCTTTTGTAATGTATCTGATGTTGTGCGGGTGAGAAACGTATGAAGATTGTTTAGTCGTTCTTAAGTTACGATCAATTTAAGTTCGAAAAAAATTTGAGCAGCGCAAGTTAGAAGCATGATTCATTATGATGCTTGAACTTGGAAAGTTAACGTTTCTTCATCTGCTATTGTTAGCACTATTAAACCAAATCAAGAAAATAATAAAACCAAATTAAATTAACGAAAAGTCGGTCTTCTTGAGTAGAAATGCGCAAGAGTTTTTTTTTGTAGCTTAATCGAATATTCCTAGTTTATTTCTTATTTATATTAAGCCATAGATATCGTCAGTCTTAATTAAAGTTAGATATTTTAAAATACATAATACATAAGTTAGTTTTATATACCTAGGAATACAAAAATCAGGATTCCATAATTTTTGTCACATTTCATATAGATTAAATGAAGTTTTTTTAAATTTCTAAAAAAATACCTGTCTAAATTTTCCAGAATATCAATGGGCGAGAACCCTATTAATGATATTTAAAAAAATAAAAATTTAGAATACATAACATACTAAAAAAAAGGTATGTAGGATGTAAAAAATGCGAATAAATTTAAAAGACTACAAAGAACATAATAAAGAAAGTTTGAAAACTGCATCAAACTTTTCAAATTACTGATGTAAAAAAAAATTGCATAATTGTGTTTATATTTTGAGTATTTTTATTCAAATTTAAATACTTAAATTGGAAATAAAATATTTAATAATAATGTAGGGAATTCTATTTATAGTTATATTTTTTTTTCTAAACTAATTTTTGATTTAAAGTTATTAGATTCAGAATGAATAATTCTTTTAACCGCAAAACATATTTTAAACATTATAAACGTGGATACCAAAACTCCAGTTTAAGGATAATAAGTTAAATAAGTATATTTAACCTTGGTTATAGGATGCTCCGGGGAATGCGGAAGTTTAACTCAATATCAATTGAGTACTAAATTAACGAAGGTTATCCTTTCTCCGGGTGGAGCATCCTGAAGGATGATCTTGTTTTTAAATGGCCCTGGGACGCGAACGGCCCGGGAAGTAATTAACCACCCCAAAATACCATGTTATCTTTGATAAATGTTGAATAATAATGAAAATAAACGTGTAGACAAAATGTTATGTTCTCATAAAAAAATAAAGTACTAGTTTTTTTTTAATAATCACGTTAAGTTATACACAAGATTTGTTATTGTAAATATATACACAAGTAATCGTTCTTTCGATAAATCAGAAACTTTTCAGATTATTTAACTTAATATTGTGGATTTTTTTAATAAATATATTGCAGCTGAAGAAGGATGTGAAAGGTGGAAAAATACTTAATACGTTACTAATTACAAGACAAATTTTCTCTTTACGTTAATAAATTCATATAAAAAATAAAAACCACTTCAAGATTTGCTTTGAACTATTTTAATGGTGGAAACTTAAAATATTTATTGTGACAGATTAATGTAAAATTTAAGTAATAAACTAAAATTATCTCATTAGATGCTGTTTGATGAAGAATGGTTCTGGATCAAATTTTTTTTTT
This sequence comes from Lycorma delicatula, assembly GCF_047948215.1. NCBI lineage: Eukaryota > Metazoa > Arthropoda > Insecta > Hemiptera > Fulgoridae > Lycorma > Lycorma delicatula. Next base: position 66,720,012 of record NC_134456.1, on the reverse strand, counting down.
TGGTTCATGATGAGCTGGGGGAATACCATTTACGTACACTCTCGACGAAGAAGTAGTGTCAGACTCGCAACAAGTCCCGCAAGATATTATTAAAGTGGGAATGTATATTTGCGCCCTACCGACTAAACCTGACCACCTCACCAACTTCCCCACCCGGGGTCCGACCCCCAATTAAACATACTCGAACCCGGGAGGTGGGTGCCTTTGAGTTCAAGGGATCCGGAATTTCCATACATCCTTACCGACATCCATCCGCTTAAGGGCGGACGAACGCCGGCTCCGCAGGGAGCTGTCCTTCCCCCCTTACCTCTCGATCATATCTTCTGCCTCACCTCTGAGGTCTTTGAATCAAGGTACTACTCCTCTTCAGTAAAACAGACACAATTTACTATTCATCTTTTATTTATAGCTATCTTCTAGATTGTATTGGGGGCAGCAGACCCTTGTTCCGAAACAGCAGCTTCACGTAATTGCTGGTTATTCCATTTTATCAAGTTTCCGCGATGTTTCACAACTTCTGGAGTTCATTTATGGGCTTTAGTCAACTATATTTCATACACTTTGGACAAGCCATCAAATTTACCACAAATATCACACTTCATTCGTTCCTCATTCCTAGTCACGCTCTCATCCTTCTCAATTTTTTGACTCATAGTTGATTCCTTCCGTTTATCCACTGCCATTCGGGCTTTATGCCTCATCAGTTCCTCATACAGTGTTCCGCATATCCTCTGTCTTCCGAGCTTCGTTCCTCCTGCTAGTCACCACCTTCTTATCCGGTCCACTGCAGATCCGGGCCCTCGTTCGGTGATCCAGTTGTCCGCACACTATACACCTTTTCGGACCAGCTCGCCGCAGTTATATTAACAACCACGACAGTCAGGACCTGTGCACTGGGCGGCCACATGGCCGCCACCCCAGCAACGCTAGTAACTCGTATCGGGGCTCTTAATCTCATCCCGTCACGACTTCCAGCAGACCTTGATTAGCCTTCAAGATGTTAGCCTGTTACCCTTCTCCAAAAGGAGTAACATAGTCGCATTTTGTGCCAAACCAAATGCTGGCCTGAGCGAGGTGTGCCTCGCAGTCGAGTCGCCGCCAAGGGCATCCCTAACAGCTTCCAAGATATCACACTCTGTGTCCTCAGTATCAAGATCTCTGACGTGAATTGCAACCTGCTTCCGAGAACCCTTCTCTACAACCACAACTCCTTGTATATTAGTTACAATTCTTTCTCTCAGCTTCAGAGGTGCCTTGTTCCTGTTTCTCGGGCGGACCTCTATCTCACCCCCCCTGCCCATACGGACAGACAGGATGTCTCCGGACATACCCGTTTCAACGGAACACTTTACCTTACGTAGTAAATCCGCATAAGACACACCCTGTTGTTTAATAACCAGGGTGGTCGCAGTTGGCGAATCTCCCGGAGCGCTACCAGACCCATTACCTGCCGAAGACAATTTAACTGCCACGCCACATCCCGCCTTTTGGCTTAAACTGAGTTTGAGCCTTCCCGGTTCAAACGAAGTTGAAGAAACTATATATTACCTAGATTTACTGATATTACCGGGGCAATTCTATCGTTGAAGTTTAATACAGCGCACTGATCTTTGTGTTTGATCTGAATCAGATGAAAAAAATAATGCATTTTTATTCTAACCAGCTTAAAATCATGTTAAAATATCCTCTTAAAAGATAATAAAATAGGATTGAAAAGCGGGCCTGTTTTGAATTTATTCTAATAAGATTACAATTCATACAAAATAAATTATTACTACTCAAGTCGAACTAATGTAAGGAAACAGTGAAATTTCCTTATTGCGAACAAACAGAAATATTTATTCTTCACTTGCAGAAATAAATGCACCTTCATTATTTTTGTGTTTAATTAATAGCAGTTCGAATTATAATTTTAACTTTTTCATTAAGGCAAGCAATGTGTCCCTTTTATTTAAAAATATATTAACTAAACTTTTTCAAATTTTTTAATGTGCCATCTTTGCTAAGAAGAATAATTACTTATTCTTAAAAAATAACATTATTCACTTTTACCATTCATTATTTTTGTGTAACTCAATTTAACACTTTGGGTTACGAGAAATTTTTTATTTGGGCTCAAAAAATGTTCACAATTTATTTATCATAAGATTAAAAACATTTATTTTTAAAATAAAAATGTTGTTTAAACAATATTGTTTCTGTAAACTGGATTCATAATTCTCTGTCTATGAAATTTTAAATACTAATTAAAATATTTAAAAATTCTTATACTCCTGCATTCCCTAAACGTGTTCATAAATATTAATATTAATTAACGTCTTCTGAATTGTAAATTATTTTTTACTTATTCTTTATATTTATTCACTTCATGTGTTATTTAAATTATTTCATGTGTTAAAACAAATGTGTTTTAAATAATTATTATGGACTTAATCAAATCTATATTTTATTTTATAATTGACTGTGTGTTTTGTGATGTAGTTCTGATCAAGGTTTTACCACGGTTTCCCACCTAAGAAAATTTTTGGGCAGTTCCTTTTTCTCTATTCTGTGATCTATCATACAATTTCATTCCTGACGTGATTTATATAATGATTAATTAAATGCTGAATGTATTATTTAGTTTTAAAACAAAATATGTCATAAATCATTTAGTAATAATAAATTTTAAAGCATTTATATATAATAAAAGCCACGTTAACTACTGAGAAGAGCAAACACGTTAAAAAGTAAATGGAAGAAATTAAATAAATGAAACAATAATTTTAAAAATTAGTAATTCATAAGAGAATAGATCATATGAAACTGGTTGTTTAATATTATTCTTCTGGGAGTTCAGGAAGAAAGAGATAAAAGATTATAAAAAATAGAAATCCCCCCCAAAAAAAACCACTTGAACTAAATTAATTTTTACGAACATAAATAATACATGATAACTGGCATAATTATTTTTTTTTTGTTGTAAAAACGCAAAATAATTTACAGTGAAAACTAGTTTGTTAAACAATTTATTTTATTGTAGTAAAAAAAAAAAACTAGCCTATAGTAGTCAATAAGAAAAAAAGTATTATTTATGATTTTATCAATTTATTATAAATCGTATAATAAAAAACCATTTTACGATCGTATTCTTTAGGAATATACAAGGAACATTTTGTAAGAAAATTTGAATAAATATTAAATGATTTTAAATAAATGCTAATTTTAAAGCGTAATATTAAATGTATTTGATATCTGACAAAAGTATTTATTAGTCAAAATTATATAGCAGTCTAAATTATTTTAAATAAACTAAAGATTTTATAAAACCGGTTCTGAAATTAATAAAAAAGTTATTGTTAAAATCAAAACTTCCTACAGGATATATAAAATTTCTTTGTCACATACCATTCCACATTCTGAAGGTCACTATCCTTTCCTCACTTATTTCAACATACAAATTCACTCATTTATTTATTTGAAAATTTTACAAAAAGTATTTTTATACTATTTATAGTGTTCTATTATTGTCAAAAAATGTATTAAAAAGGTGGTTTAAATTTTTGAATATTGTATGCTTTTGATAACTTTTGTGTGAATCTCATTTATCTTCCTTGGCTCATAAATACCAAATAATCATTTACATGGTATTGCTGAAGTGAATTACATGTTTCTGATAAAAATACTCTATCATCAAAGAAGAAAATACAAATCATTTTGAAAGCACTCCAAAATGTCTCTTACCATTCCATCCAGAGGATATATTGAAAAGAAATTAAAAAAATACTTTTGTTCCCCTAAATGGTGAGCCATTATTTTGAAATGAAAATTATTTTAATAATTTTATAACGTAAGATTAATGGTTTTAATAATCCAAGATGTGTGCTTGGTATCTGAAACTCACACATAAATTATACAAGTTTGGTTAATTTATTAAATAGATAACTACTAGTTAGCCAATTTCTTTTAATAGTAAAGCACTTTTTATTTTCCAGCTGTTCTACTTAAAAATTGAGTTCTCCTGAGATTTTTTGTTAGCATTTGGAGTCCCTGAATCTAGAACTATTAGAATGTAGTACACAAATTTATTTCTGTATGTGTGTAAATGTGAGTGTTGGGGAACTTTATTTCTACCTTCATTTTACTTAAAATTTTGGAAACAATTTGGACAATAGTTCCTTTTAATTAAAAAAATAAAAATAAATAAAAAATAAAATCAGACGAGGTGGCTATATAAAAATTTTACTACTGTGTGATTTTTAGCTAATTTTAAAAATATGTTATCAGATTATGAGTTAATGTAAAAAAAAAAACATTAAACATTTAAAGAAAAGTAAATTTAAAAACAAAACCATTAAAAATTTGAAACTTAATATTTTATTGTTTGATCCTTATCTTTTATATTTTTCTTTTAAGGAAAAATGTTCAACCTAATCACAGTGAGAAAGTAAATTTTAAAATTTAAAATTGTTATACTAATTCAATTGTATTCAGCAGTTCAATAGTTAGATAAATATTGTAATTTAAAATGCATATATTTTTACAAAATTTTATTGTTTAAAATTCAGTTAAAACATTTTTAAATCCACATAATTTAAGGACATATGAGTAAAAAAATTTTTAACTTTATCATTAAAAGAATTACATTTTAAACTCCATGAAAATACCAGATAAACTAAGCAACATCATTTTTAGATTCTATTACAGAGGTCTGATTTCATATCCACTTGTTGCACTGTCAACATATAGTGCATATTAACATACTCACTTATAAATGGGAGATTTACACATTAATCATCACATTACGATAACTTTAAAGAAAGTTAAGTAATTAGTTTAATCACATACCACTTAAATAAATATAAGATTTCAACATTTTTCATTTTCATTTTTTATACAATTCTCTGCTACAAAAAGTTCTAAATCTGAAAAGTAATATAAATAACTTGTAATCAGAGAATTAATTACTTTAATAAACAGATAAATGTACTTAATTAAATACCATAATAAATAACATGTTTTAGCATTCATACATTTGAAAACAATTTATAATGCTTTATACATATAAAAACCTTTTTATAACATTAAATTAGCCTATCCATTCCTACAATATTGATTCTTATTTTACAATGACCTTTTTTTTAAACAATCTACCAAGTACTGCATTAAGTAAACCCCAACCATAAATGTTTATATTTATACTAACAGCTCTCTTGTGTAGGGTAATGATTTGCTATAGCTGTTATAAAACAGTTAATTTTGAGGTGTGAACATAACAAAATAATGTTCATTCTTTAAAACTCCCCATATCTTATTCAAACAATACCATCACTTCAACACTTAGTAATATTAAGTGCTAAAATACCAGCAGTTATTTATCTCATTGAGTGCAATAAAAGTTTTTGTTATTTAAAGAATACAAGCACAAATGGATACTCATCAAAATGATATCGCAGATGTTGTAAGAAATCTGAGCAGAAAGTAGTATCAGAGAAAATGGTCAAACTTCCATATTGTTCAGTTAAATTAATAATAAACCATAAAGCTAATAAAGAACTCAGAGAAACTCAGGAAACAAAGTAAAATTGAAGAATAAGTTATCAAATACAAAACAACTAGATTTTTATTTCTTAATTTTTGAATGCTTCATTCCACCCATTCAATTTTTCATTCTTCATTAATAATCACATATTTCCTACGCCTTTAGGTTTTTATTATTAAAAAAAAAATTAAAAAAGTACTTCTATGTTAACTTGGGGACCACTTGATTTCCATTGTTTTCTGTTTGTATTTTGTATGTTTATTATTGTATTTTGTTTAAATATCACTTTTTTATGAATAAGTTGTGTATAATTTGTAAATTAATGTTAATTAAATGAGGTTAACAAGCGAAGCAAGCATTAGGTTATGTTTGGTTAGGTTAGTTCAGTTCATACATATCATCCTCTGAAGTAATATCTTACAGTGGTCCCAGAAGCTAAACAAGTAATACCGTATAGTGATTCCGATAAAAGAAAAGGTTAGGCTAGATTATGATATTGTACAAAGTTCAGTACACAGAATCGTTAGTTACGTTATCTAACCAAATGCTTGCTTTGCTCGCTAACTTATTCTAAATATACTAATTAAATACAACTTATTAATAACAAAGGTGATTTCAAATAAATACAATAATTATATACACAACTTCTTCTCACAGAAGTAATTAATGTAATAAACAAGAAAATGTTTTTAAATTGAGGGGCCCACTAATAACATACAAGTACCTCATAGGATAATTAATTATCTGCACATTACTCATTTAACTCCAAACATAAGCTTCCTGCTTACTTAGTGGGAGTATAGAACCGAAATGTAATGTTAAAAAAATGCCAAATCTGACTAGAATTCAAATTTGAGACCAATTATACTGAATATAATACGGCAAATAATTAATATAACCAGAACCTTTTTCAATCCATTTAGAATACATCACAGTTTGTTTTAGACATGATGAATGGATAAATGTCCATGAGAAAATGGAAAATGATGTTTTCAATTAAACTATCAGCCTTCAGACTACCATTTTCTGTGCTCTCTACAATTGTCTTAAATAGTTTAACAATTATTCTTTGCATTATCTTTATAAAAAATTTATTATTGTCTTCTTATATTTGTTGTTTCAACTCCTGATGTGAGTAGGGTGCTGGTACACTAAACCCTCAGTTTTCAAGTATTCCCACAGGAGGAAAACGCATGCTGCAAGTTTAGGAAATCTGGCTGGGTACATGAGGTTCCCATTAGGAAATAACATGGTTAGAAGAAAATTTAGCAAATGTATAAAGAAAACTAATGTTTTATTGGAAAAATGTTTTCTTATTCACTGGATTACAGTGAATACAGATGCTAAAAAGATCTAATATGTGAACAAGAAGCTGTCTTTAGTAACCCTCTGAAATAGGGTAACTACACAGCTCCTTGTTGCTAAGATTTATTACGTTTCACTAACATAAAGAAAGAGATCATATAGTACACAGTTTTTTAGAACTGTGAAGTGCTGCAATTGTATTGGGAGATCATTAACAGAAGTTTTTTTTACTAATTAATTAAATCAGATAAATGAAAATTAGGACCATCATTCATCAATAAGTTGCAAGATGTCATTGTTTATTGTTGAACTAAAAATGTGTCTAGAAAAGGTTTGATTGGTTTTCACAGTTTTGACATGTAGTGGGCAAGATGCTTTTGTATTGATGATACTTTAGTAAGAAGTAATTTAATTACTACACCAGTCAAAAATAATTTATGAAAAACATGCATTGCGTCATAAATAAAAAAACTTTTTACACTTTTAATCCTTTGGGATGCAACAATTTTAATAAATAAAAAGAAGATATACTTTTTAAATATATGGAAAATACATAGAAATGGTTCCACAAAAGTAATTTTTAAAGACAGGAAATACTTGAAAATGTATTCAGTTGAAAGTGTTTTCAGAATTGATGAAGAAATAATTTTTTTGTTTCATTTAAATATTTTTTTGTATAATATGTTTGCTTTGTTAGAAATAAACAATGAATTTTTTTTGTCCTCAGTCATTTGACTGGTTTGATGCAGCTCTCTAAAATTCCCTATCTAGTGCCAGTCGTTTCATTTCGTTATATTCTCTACATCCTACATCCCTGACAATCTGTTTTACATATTCCAAACATTGCCTGGCTGCATAATTTTTTCCACCTACCTGTCCTTCCAGTATCAAAGCAACTATTCCAGGATGGCTTAATATGTGGCCTATAGTCTGTCTCTTCTTTTAACTATATTTTTTTCAAATGCTTCATTCTTCATCAATTTACTGCAATACCTCTTCAGTTGTCACTTTATCCAGCCATCTGATTTTTTAACATTCTCCTATAGCACCACATTTCAAAAGCTTCTAATCATTTCTTCTCAGGTACTCCAATCGTCCATGTTTCACTTCCATTTAAAGCTACACTGTTTTCCTAACATTTAAATTAATCTTTGATGTAAGCAAATTATATTTCTGTCTGAAAGCTCATTTCACCTGTGCTATTCAGCATTTTATATTCCACTTGCTTTGTCGATCTTTAGTATTTCTACTTCCCAAATAATAAAATTCTACCTCCACAGTCTTTTCTTATCGTATTTTTATATTCAGTGGTCCATTTATTTTATTTTTGATACATATCATTTACTTTCATTTTAGGACTTCATCCATGCGTTCATTGTTTCCTCTAAATCTTTTTTACTCTCAACTAGAATTACTATATCATCAGCAAATCATAGCATTTTTATCTTTTCACCTTGCACTATTATTCCAGATCTAAATTGTTCTTTAACATCATTAACTGCTAGTACTATGTAAAGATTAAAAAGTAGCGGGAATAGGGAACATCCTTGTCAGACTCTCTTTTTTATTACGGCTTCTTTTGTTCTTCGATTATTACTGTTGCAGTTTATAGAAGACAGTTTGTAGAAGAACTGTTCTTCTATCTTTGTACTTGAAACCTAAATTTTTTAAAATGCTGAACATTTTATTCCAGTCTAAGTTATCAAATGCCTTTTCTAAGTCTATAAATGTCATGTATGTTGGTTTGTTTTTCTTTAATCTTTCTTCTACTATTAATCTGATTGCTTAAATTGCTTCCCTTGTATCTACACTTTTCCTGAAACCAAATTGGTGTGAAATTTCTCCTAGCAATTCTTCCACTCTCCTCTCTATTTTTCTGTGCAGAATTCTAGTTAAGATTTTTTACGCAAGAGTAGTTAAGCTAATTGTTCTGTATTCTTCACATTTATCTGCTCCTGCTTTCTTTGGTATCATGACAATAACACTCTTTTTGAAGTCTGACGGAACTACCCCTTTTTCATAAATATTACACACAAGTTTGCTTCCTCAACTGGACTGCGCAGTAATTCTGTGGGTAGCCCATCTATCCCAGGAGCCTTTCTGCCATTCAAATTTTTTATGGTCTGTTAAATTCTGATCTCATTGCTGTACCTCCCTTTTCATTCTCTTCCCCCTCTATAACACCAGTTTCTAATTCAATTCCTCCGTATAATTCAATTAATTCCATCCACCTATTGACCTTTTCTTTCGTATTATAAATTGGTGTACTATCTTTATTTAACACATTATTAGATTATATATCACATTAACAGAATATATTCTAAGTAACTGAATCACCTCTTAAGTAGTAGCAATGCATATAATTCATTATTTTCTAACGTAGAAGTTTATTAATTTGTTACTTTTTTTTAACCCCTATTCTACTGTTAGGCATTGCTTCAGAGGATAAGAATGAATGAAATGTAGCGTGTATGAAAATGCCATGTCTAACCGGGTTTCAAACCTGGGACCTCTGGATGAAAGGCCGAGATGCTACTTTTTACTATCTGTCCTAGACTTTCATAATGGCTGTTAACTATGTAAAGCAGCTGAAGATAAGATGCTTCAGTCTAAAAGACGTTCTCTTTGAGTAATGATGTTTATTCTAAGGCAAGTACCTGTTCTAAACAAAGTGAAGATATCCAAGTATTTGCTAGATTCTGGAGGTGATTTTAATCTACTTTAAACAGATATAAGAAGATTCCTGTAAATAAATGCCACTGTAACAATTCTTTTGTGCTTTATAGCATTAACATTTCTTAATCACTACAATAAATTCTAAAGATTTATTCTAGTGTACCACTAGAATAAATCTTCATCATAATTTTGGTAATTTATGATGATGTTTTATTACAAGATAAGATGTTTAGAATTTCTCTTTCAGAAAGTTAATATTTCCACCAACAAGACTTCCCTTGAGCAGATATGCAGAAATAGACAAAAAATTATTATCCATCAGTATACAATTACACAAAAGTATCAAACATAAGCTAGGTAAGTACAGTACAGTGAGTAAGTTATTATTTAAATAGAGGTTCATGAATCCAGGGCGCATAATTACGGCTTTATACATTTAAATTCGTAACTTTTCTCAAAAATTAAGAGATTTTTTTTTTTTTAAATTGACCTTTGATTTTTTCAGGTATATAAGCTGTTGGTTGAACTGCTGATTTTCTTATAGTGCTGTTTAAAGATTAAATATAGTAATTGATGATCTTCTAATATTTATTTTAAATTAAAATTAACAACATATATATTAAAGAATACTTAAATTTATATTATTGTTATAAATATATTTATTAAATAAGTATAACTATTGTCACTTTACCATCACTTTTTTCATCCACTGCTCCCTTAGGCTGTCATCTTGGAATGATTAGCAACAATTCCAGGTAATACTGATGTCATTTTTAAAATCAAACTTATAAGAATAGTAATCAATAAATTTTAGTTTGTTACTCAACTGAAATTAATATTGTGTATTTAAAAAGGCCAACAGAATGATTTAGTTTTTTACAGTAAAACAACATTTAAGATGAAAGCCAAGGAAATGTGAAAAATACTATATCTCTAAGTTCTGAAGTACTGTAAATATCATTTAGTTCTCATAGTGTTAAAATTTTGAATAACTTTTTATGAAAATATTAATTTAATATTCTATTTTAATTTTATATAAAGACAATGCAAATATTATACATTATATGAATTACGTTTGTTACTTTATCATAAAAATTAACTGTTAGACATAAACAAAGGATAATTGTAATTGCAGTGTTAAGTAATGAACTACAGTAACTATGCATTAAATTTTTATTAAACAATTGCACATGCTTTTTGATTTGATTCTATGAGTGGTATTTTATTATGCATCTTTATTACAGCTCTTTAGTTTTATGAGTATGGAATTAAAAATAACAAGGAATAAATAGAGGTATAGCGGCATTTATAATATTTCTTATAAATAGAAATAAAAATGTGCATGTGTGTGTGTGCGCGCGCGTGTGTGTGTTTGTGTGCATGTATATCTTTTTTGTAACTTGTTCAGATATACGTTTCTTTAATTTTTAAATATTCTTTACATATTTATATTTTGTTATTATCGATTAAATGTTGGAGCTTTAATGTATTTAATAGGATTTTTAAATTTAAATATCATCGGTTTCGGTCGGATTCATTCGGATATTTACAGTACATTCGGCTCCTTTCGTATGCATTCGGCTGCTGACGATTGAGCGGCTCTTTACACGACACCCGGCTCCTTTCTGATACACTCGGCTCCTGACGAAGCAGCGGCTCCAGAAACATTATTTAAGTAAGTACTTCGTCTTTCTTGTGTTCAATCTTCAATCGTTACTCTTGTTCAGTTCCAGCCATTCGCAGTTACAGCCAGTCCCCTACAAATGGCAATCGCATTATTCTTGTACAATCGCATTCAGCAACAGTTCCAGTTCATAATTCAATTATAATAAACATTTAAAATTTCAAGTATATTAAACATTCAATTTATACATAAGTATTTTCGAATATAATAAAGAATCGATAATATCAACTTATGAATTTTTTTTTTTTAAGAATCAGCGCCGAACTTCATCTGTTCGTACGTAATTATAAGAAGAAAAATTAAGTTGTAATACTTTCCCGGCATTGGTTATTTATTCACATACAGTGGAAAGATTAATACTACATGACAAAAATAATAATAGTACATGACCCGCTACTCTTTGGGTTAGGGGTAATTTATAAAGAAGTTTTGTTGTAAAATTATCATTATATGTTTATAAACCAAATACGTTTTAAAAAATTCAAAAAAAATCGGTAACTTTTTATTTTTCCTAATTCCCCACTGTCAAAATCTCCTTCCAAGAAAGTTTTTTGATTGTTCTGCATTTACTATGTTAACTGGAAGTAATTTTTAAAAACTTCACAGAAAAATGTAACTGAGAGGGTTACATGATGAGAGGGATGTAAATTATGATGAAATTTTAAGTTAAAAATTTATTATTTAACTTTTAAAATTTAAACCAAAAATATTATAAAAAACTAAGTCAATACTTTTAATATTTAATTGGCTCCCCCACCCCTAATATTGCCATCAAAGTATTTTTTGGTGGTCATTTGCACTACTATTATGCCTAAGAAGACAAAAAAATCGATTAAAGAAAATGGAATAAATAAAATGATAGCTTTTTTAGATTTTTTAAGAAGGAAGAATTTTGGGGCAAAAGTTTTTTAAAGGTAGCAAGAAAAGTATTCATGCGTGCATGTACTGACTTTAATACAAAGTGGGGTTACACTTGATCCCTCTGGGGATACTGCTTCAAAAGTTTTACCAAGTTGCCCCTTATACACGGTCTCTGTAAAAAAATCTCAGCAAAATAGGTTTATCCAGTCCAAATTTATTAAACTCTAAACACGCCAACACAACGTACGTATGAACAAATATTACCACCCCATTTTACAATTCCAGCAAAATTTTCATCATCCCTGCCGTAAAGATTGGTCAAATCAAAAAATTGTTTCAGACAAAAGTTTTAGGTAATGTTTAGAGGACTAACAAACACTTTTGACTACCGATCAAAAAACTTTACTCAAATAAGTTTTAGCCCCTCATCCAAAGAATAGTAGGAACTTTAAACGAATTCGATATTTTACCTAGTGAAACAGTTATAGCGATATTTTGTTTTTTTCGAATAAGCCTCCGCATTTTCACCTCCTTGGTCCAGTTTTGGCCATTAACGGACTAGACCGAGATTTTAGGTCGTTATATTTTAAACATCAATTTGAAATGAATTGGCTCAAAATTACGGCACTTATTGTGTCCACAAGAAAGTGAAATATATGCAAGTGGAATATATTTCGCTATTTATACATATAAGTAAATGAATACATAAATTTTCAAACTGACAGTGGTTTTGGGGTTTGAGGGATGTGAAACGCGATGATATATCGAAATTTTCCGGAAGTCGAATCATGGTACCCATTGCAATAGGTAGCTTTCTTATGAAATCTACCTAAAAAAAACATAACCTGTTCTAACAGCGTTTTATCTTTTCGAAATGTTTGAAGATACAAGAGCTGAAATCCAAAAAAAAGTGTTTTAACGTAAAAAACACCGAAAATGATCATATTTTATCATCCATTTCTAGAATATATAGTCTTCCCTTCTACAATAAAATACATTAATTCATTTTTAACCCTTTGTATTAATCTTGTTCATTTCGTACTGATAATTTCCATTACAAAAACTAAAGTAAAAGGAAAAAATATGAATCTTTTTTGACTATACTTACAGTAGTTCGAATAAACTCTCTTGAAGATATTCAAACCAAAATTCTAAAATATGTTCTATTTATTGCTTGATAAGTAATTTCTTCTCTTATTAGGAATTTTAGGATCAACAGTTTTCCAGGTATGGATATCTAAAGTAGTTAGAAACAGTTACTTTTAAATATATATTTAAAAATTTTTGTGTTAGTTTTGGTAAGTACAACGAATTAAAATTACAACTAATACATTGTAAATAAATTGTATAACTTAAAATAATTTAAGCATTAAATTTTTTTAATAGAATTTATGGTATTATTTTAGTATACGTATAAAACATTAAAGAATTCAGAGTTATTATAATTTTATACAATTACATTATCATATGAGCTAACGAATTTAAAATTCGGTTGTTTCCCGCTGTAAACTAGTATCGTTTTTTGATTGTGGCATAAATAGATGAATCCATTAATTTAGTTTTATAAATTTCTAACTACATCATTAAAATTTTTAATGTGTTATTTTTTAATAAGACAACAGTAGCGAAGAAATTTTCTGAATATTCAATGAGTGTTTTGTTTTTGACAAGAAATAAAACTGGGGAAAATCGCGTGCATAGGTCATTGACATTTGATAATTTTGTTTACAACTTCAAACGATTTAAACTTTTTTTTACCATATAACCTAATAACTTTACTACTTTTGTGACTAGTATATTTGACCTATGAGAGAGATAGGCCTATAAGATTGTTTATTCGAATGTTTTTTTTTTTGCAGGTTTACAGCTAATTATACGAAAGTATATAATAAGGATATAAACAACAGCAGTTTTGCATTCTGAACTAATTAATATATGTCATACTAAAACTAATTTTATATGACACTAATTTATTTGTTTGTTTACATTCTAAATTAGAAGTAAAGAATATGAATTTCCATTCTGACATTCAGTAAATACCTAGAGTTGTACCAGTCTTCGCACGGGCGTTATGTATAGTCTATCTACCATTCCCATTGTACATATTTTCATATAACTGTATAAAAAAATAATAATAAAATTATACTTCTAAATCGTATCTTGATTGAAATTTTTATGATTTATTTTTTAAGGAGGCTACTAATCTTAAACAAAATTTATACAATTTTGACATTAAAATTACAAATAATTTCTTAAGCAAAATTATAAAATCTATTCATCATCACCAAGGGAGTTGAAACCAACTTCAAAATTTGTCAAAATGTGTTCAAGTTTTGAAGACTATTATTTAATTATGATGGATAACTATAGTCACTTAACACTATTTCTCCGTTAACGTTTATTACTCTAATACGTATCGATTGACTTTTTTCTTTTTTATCTATTGAGAAAACTTAATTTACTTACTTTATTTACTTTCGAAAACTTGTACCTTTTTTTTTATCCTTCTGCCTCCTGGGAAGGATCCGTATCCAAACAACTAATACTAAATCCCAGGGAGTGTCCCTCCGACTGTAACGGGCCTCCCGCCTAACGGCTGTAAGTCAGGCATGACAGGCTGGCCCGCCGGTTCCGGATCTTTTCTCCTTCACCCTTTGCCTCAAACCCCCAGTGAAGGAACTGAGCTCAACTATACTGTTCCCAAGAACCATTATCAGGAGCCGGGACCATCTTTTGGGTCTTTTTTTTACATTTTTTTTTTTTTTTGGTTATTAACTTACGCCGCTGTAGTAGCTCCCTCTTATCTAGACCTTCGTAGAGAGAGCCCGGCCCGGTTATGCCGTTACTGGGATCCTTACCTCGCACCAGAGCGATCGTCACTTTCTATTCCAGACTGCAGGTATCTATGATCGTCGTGTCATTCCCTTCGAATTGACGCTCCTCACATTCTCAGACAGGTATTCCCTAACGCTTCTACGGACCAGAGCCTACAATTTTCCGCGTTTGTCACAATGATGTGGATAACTAGGCCTTCTATACTTCTCTCCACCGTTGGAGATCAGTTACCATATAGGCGACTATATTCTCTAGCGTCAGTGCTAGTAGTGTTAGTAGTCCCTTCGCACATCCGACCACTTAGGACATCGGAAAAACATGTGTTCCAGGGAATTCCATTCCCCTCAGTAAAATCATTCACCATCTGGTCACTTGTTAAAGCAGTGGAGACACTCGCCAAATTGTCCGTGTCCTAATAGCATTTAGGTCACGGGGTAATTAGTCTCTCCGTTTTACGCTTGAGCCATTTTCAAATCTGGTATTAATGCGTGTGTCCACTTACCCTTCGAAGAAACAGACCAGCTTTCTTGCCATTCTTGACGTAGGAGTTGACTGGCTGTGTTCTTGGTCATCTCTTCATACACTCGCTTCCAGAACAACACCTGAGGTATAATGGCGGCATACCAGCGATTACATTTGCCGCCTCCATGGAGATGGTTCGAAACCCTGAGATCACCTTCAAGGCCGTTCGGCGCTGTAGTTCCCCCTGCTTCTTCACGTTTCGTTTTATATTCAACACTGCAAACCATGCCGGCACTGCGTATAGATAGCATAATGGCCCTGGCTGCTAACATTAGTAGTTTATCCTTGGATGGGGTTGAGCCTCGTGCATTCTTCATCAGTCAACCCAAACTGCATGTGACCCGTTCTGCCGTATCGCAGATCTCTCGCAGGGTTTACCGAACAGCCCCGATTTCTCGAACCGCACACTTAAGTATTTTGCACATGGCGATTTTCTCACTTGCACACCATCCACATCAATCGTAATGGTTCGTAACCTCCTTCGCCCAGCTATCACTACCATCCTCGTCTTGGTCGGAGCCAGTACCAGGCCTTTCCCTTGTAGCCATCTACTCACTCGCCGTATAGTCGAGGTAGCCAGGGTTTCTACCTACTATTCTGAGCTGCTTGCCACCATAATCGCTAGGTCGTCAGCATACTCTAGCATAGCTACCTCCGGCGGTAAGACAAACCGTAACATGCCATCGAAAACGATATTCCATAATAGAGGGCTTAAAACTGAACCCTGAGGAACAACGGTCTTCATGAAGCAGGCCATCTCTCCCTCTTCCGAATGGGCCACTAGTTTTTTATCCCTCAAAAAGCTGTAAAGAAGGGTTCTCAGGCTCTTACTAATTCCACGACGGCGTAGTTCATTCATTCCCCATCACATGCCAGGGGATGCTTTCAAATGCATTTCTGATGTCTAACAGTATTAGAAGAGGTATTTGTCTGGTTCTACTAGTTCCGGAACATCTGTCTCCTATCCACTTAAGTGGATAGGAGACAGACGTTCCATACAGACGTTCTATAGTGGATAGTTTGATAGGGGGCGTCCACAGTTGAACGTCCCCTAACAAACCCGAATTGTGCCGGAGAGAGACCACCCGCCGCAATTAATTCAGTCCACAGCCTGTCAAATACCATTCTCTCGCCAGTTTATTAAGCGACGGAAGGATGCAGAGAGGTCGGTATGATGGTTCCCGGCCTGGTGTCTGCGGCTTTGGGATAAGTAGTAAGATGCATTTTTTTCCACACCGCCGGTATCTGGCATTCCCTCAATGAGGTGTTGAGATAGATCAACAAAAGTCGTGGATGGGCCTCTCAGAATCGCTTTATCAACGTTTCGGGGACCCAATCTGGCCTCGGGCTCTTCTTACTGTTAATCCGTCGCAAGTCCGGCGTTAGTTCTACCATCGTGAAGTCGAGTTCCACAGAGCTGATAGCCGACTCTTCCGTATCGTCATCACCCTCAAAAAGTGGGTAAACAGACGATTGCACCTGCGCCTGGAAAACGAGAGGGAAGGGCATACCAGGAAAGGCAGCAAAGGCAAAAGCCTTTGCTGAAGACCTCATCCGGGAATTTTGAATGTCCTACATCGTTGCCCTTTGGACTAGCTAACAGAATTCGCGGAAACACGAACCCCAAGCCTAGTTCTACATTTTATAGTGCCAATTCGTGTGTAAATGACACATATAATTCGAGGCAAATGAATAATAATATATCATGAAAAACTTTGTTCGCAGCAACAAAATTTACTCCTAGTTCCCTTAGTAAACTTAATCTCAGTTCATACCCCTGAGTTTGTTTCATTATGGACTGCGGTCTGGTCACCAGAAAGAGGCGAACAGACCTCCTACTCCTACACAGCTTTATCGCAGAATCCCGCGTGACGTTTACTTTCATTTAAATATGAAGGCTGCGTAATCAGCCGAGTTAGGGTTCATAAGTATTTAGGTGTTGTGTATGATGAAAAATTGCTGTTTAGCAACCATATTAAACAAGTAGCGACTGGCGGACGCCCTCTTTATTTTGCATAAGCTTAGTAGGATTGCTCAGAAAGACTGTGGGCTATAGGGCCGTCAACTGTACATGGTGTACTGAAGTATTCGAGAGTATGACCACTTACGCAGCGCCCTTTTAGGCGCATAGGTTGGATAGGAACAGAGCACTTATTCTAAACTTAATGAATGCCCAGCGCAGACCCTTGATAGTATGAACTGGTGTTTTTAAAACAATCTCCTATGAAGTTACCACTGTGTTGGGAAAGGGTCTCTCAATCGATTTGTTGGGAAATGTTCGGGCGGCCATGTGGAAATTATGAAGAGGTAGGGAAGCCGACGTGTTTGGAATGCGGTTTCGAGCAGGGCCTAAGCCGGAGCAGAACGGTGATCACAATCGAACCGGAACTAAATTTCGAGCAGTTTTCCATCTCCCACCTGCGGAGGAGGCTTCAGAGCCTGCGATGGAAGCATGGCAGAAAGAATGACATACTACGACTAAGGGAAGGTCCTTGTATGAATCTATACAAGACTTGGGGGGATGGTACGCCTCTAGTTCATTTTTAAGGGCAACGGGAGCCTAGGTGCTCACCAACCATGCGAATTTAAAACAATATCTACACTGATTCCGCCTGGCAACTGATGAGCTGTGTGTCTGGGATGAGGTCCAGTCGAATGAGCATATGATGTTCGACTTCCCCGCTCTTGGGGGGGCCAGAACTCAAACCATCCTTGAACGTAGAGATCAAAGGGGACTCACAATCGGCGAGTCAATGTGGTGTGAGGCGCATTGTCGGACCGTATGGGAGTTCCTTGATGCAGTTGAGTTGTTCAACCCGGCATCAGTAGTTTTTAAGAGAAAGACTCTTACCGAACTGCTGTAGGAGGCTGTCTTCGAGAAATAGCTGCCCATCAGCCAATAGCACCATGCACTGTAAATTATGGACAGGTACCCGCTGGCTTTTAGTGACCTAGGTATTGCAGCGAATTTTCTGTCTGATGAAGAAAATTTTATATTTATGTCAGTCATATGTTATAGTATAGACGGGGTGCGCCTACCCAATTTAGTTTAATATATGACAAGTGAATGGCTGGAGATAAAAGCGAGTGGTGGTTATCATGCTTATACCGTTCACGCTATTAGGTTAGCTCTAGGAGCTAGTTAGGAGACTGGTCGCATAAACTGTTAAAGGCACAGTAGCTCTTTGTTGCACAGACGTTTGGTCCTGTGCTTTAGGGCGACCAAATGGAATGGTCAACTGGAGTAATGCCAGTAAGCCAATATTTTTCAATTTCATACAACTAGAGTTTGACTTATAATTTATATTTTTTAATGATCATAGACTAGAACGATCTGGTGGATTTTTAAGGCCGGTTGTCCTTTTGATCCCAAACTCCCACAGGATGGTTAGTGTAAGTTAGTTACAAGATTAACATGAAGCATAAATTCTATTTTGAGATTGAATTGTATATTTATATCTTGAATTGTATATTTATATTTTTGAGACTGAATTGAATTCTATATTTTGAATTGTTAGAATTATCAAAAAATCACACTGATATATATATGAAACTTGATAAATTAGAGAGATCAATTAGAAAATGAATGTGAAAATTGTTTAAAGGTTTTGATTATAGTAATTAAATTAGAAAAATAATAAAACAGGCATTTGAATTTTTAATTGATCTACACCAATTATACCAGATCGTAATTTAAATTACAAACGCTTGTAGTAATAATTAAGTTTGGTTTCTGGCTACCAGAAATTTAAATTAATAATTATAATTAAATATCAAAATAGTTTTATTAGATATAAATAGTTAATTAACGAAAGTTAATAATTATTATTTTTAATATTAAATTAAACTTAATTATTCTGAACCCTGAAATCAATGGAGTGCCAGAATTAGATTCCACTACTATTGCCAGGAAATATTAAGCGTACTGTAGTATAAAAATACATTGAATGTAATAGTAATGGACATTATACGTGCCGCTTGAGAGAGCGCTTTGACTAGCGAGTGATACGATTAGAAGTAACCAATGTCATACAACCATTCGGTAATGGTGAACATGGAAATACGCTGTTAGTGCTTGTTACTATGACTACAGCCAATACGCATAGTGTCTGACACTCTACCTTCCAGCAAAACCAAGAATAATTCTGAATAACGCACAAATAGATATCATAACCGTTTCATTCAATTAGTTCTGATACACATTTAGGAGTAAATTACTGATAGATACTTTTATCTATACGCAATAGTGGGGGTTCGAAGCTCCCCGATGATGGTATAGAGGACTCTTGAGGTATGAGAGGATTGTGGAAAGCGAAAGGCGTGCGCAATGCACGTCTTGAGCTTGTAGAGTAGTGCCGGGGAGGGTAGCTCTCCAGCTGACGGGTGCGTAGACCGCCCAGAGGAGGGGGCTGGCATGTCTCAATGAAGCTGGGGTGACCCCGCTGGGAAGCCCCTTGAAGGGGGCACAACAGGGAGGGTAGAGACTGCTGCCACGACACTCCGAGACGACTGTGCAGTGCCTAACGCTGGGCGCCAGTTATCTTGGTGGGAGGATCGATTAGAGAAGACCTTTAGTCGGTAGGGTGCAGGTATACATTAGTAGCATCTAGCGAAATCTGTGCGAGTCCGACACTACCCCATTTATGGGGCGTGCGTAAATGGCATTTATCCGACTCATCGGAAAAAAAGGATACTTTTATCTATTTATCCTTTATTTACTTAATTTTTTTTTTTTGTTTCTTAATCCGATTTTTCATTTTACAATAAAAGACGATAAACTTCATCTTTTAAATAATCTTCCAGAATTTCAACGATTTTACATTATTTCTATTTCTTTCTTAGATTTATTATATATTATTTACTATGATTATACATTTCAGTACACCATTTGCTAAAAAGTTTAATTTAAATGTTTGCATTTATAAACCAAGTCCATTTTAAGCAGTAGACTTATCTTGTAGAGTGCTAAATGAATAAATAACTCATAATACGGATAAATTTTTAAAAAAGGTTTATTTTAAGTTACAGAACCTACTTAAAAAAAAAAATGTAGACAACTGAAAGAGAACACCACAGGTAAAATAATTAGTCTAATTCAACTCTTTTACTAAACGCAATCTTTTTTTGCTTAAAAATTATGCTATGCGCAGTTCTTTTTAGCTTTTCTTTCGATTACGCATAGTTATTGCTTATAATTACTATTTGCATATTTTAAAAATAGAATAACTATGTAGAAATTTTCTGTATAAATCACTATTGAATACTTTTGAGAAAATTCATCAAATTAATGTAATGTATTTGACTAATTGAATAAGAAAAATGAGCACATTAATGAAAAAAACACTACTATAACTATAAAAAATAATAATAATCAAGATCGAAGTGAATTATTTAATTGATTCATAAAAAAATGTAATAATTGAAAAATGAACTGTTTTAAAGTGTTATTAATAACTTAAGACTGTTTATATTAAAATTGGACTCTTAATCTCTCACGCATCCGTGTCCTGGATAAATTATATTTCTTACCACACATAATTTATATTCCGAAAAAAAATTATAGAGAATAATTGAAAGCATAAAATACAGAAAAGTAATAAACTATTAAATAGGTAATTTTAATGAATTATACATTAAGATAAGAGTAAAATTGCAAGATAAATTAAAAGGCTGTAATGATTTCAAGGTGAGCAGATCAAAACATTCAATACTTTGTCAGAATATTATTTTTCTGTTTAATAATAAAATAATCTTCATATTTTTTTTTTTTTTTTGTCTTTAAATGTATATATTATCAGTTTGGAGAACAGTTAATATTGGAAACGAACTGGATTTATAATCGAAGCAAAAAAAAAGAGTACATATACTCTTTTGTTTTGTAATATACACGTAAATATACTTTGTTTTGCTTCGTGTTGATTGTAAGTATTACTTAATAAATATTTGTAGAACTAAATTGATAAATATTTTCATCTTAAGTATGCATTGTATTTTCCATATAAGACAGTGAATAATTTGT
Organism: Lycorma delicatula; assembly: GCF_047948215.1. Classification (NCBI taxonomy): domain Eukaryota; kingdom Metazoa; phylum Arthropoda; class Insecta; order Hemiptera; family Fulgoridae; genus Lycorma; species Lycorma delicatula. The sequence goes on along the minus strand of NC_134456.1, from coordinate 66,698,589 downwards.
TTCTGTCGTAACTGGAAGTTATTAGATTCAAATAAGAGGCCGACACAAGAAAAAAACCTCATTACAGAATAATAATCTTCGAGTTTAAGTCAGTGTTACAAGTTCTCTATCCGTAATGGTATGGCACGTAATAGCGGTAATCGTAATCGACTATACCTCAGTGGTCTAAAATTAGAAAGTGACCTTGAAATCTTCATACCCTTCAAAGTAATTTAATATCTTTTGTCTTCTGCCTTTCTTCCTTTATTATTTCTTTCCTTAAAAAAAGAAGATAATTTATTCCTATCATTATAAAAAATCTATGGTAGGCCCAAAATAAAACAGGTTTACGCAACAATAGAATTTTTTTTATTTGGATGCGTGATATAAGTAATTACATGATATCTTTTAACGCAAAGTGGTTCGAAAAAATGTTATATTCGTGCTGTTGTATTTGCTTGTGAGTGTGTATTTATTCGTTTTTGTTATGTATTTTACAAATCTTTTTAATGAAACTCTCATACATCGGTGTAACTGGAATAAATTCAGTTACGAGTAAATTTGTAAGTAACAAATAAGATACTATTTCACTTACAAAAAACTAAAATTCGTTTGTCTGTATGTACTTATAAATTTACGCACACGCGTACTCAAACATACACACAAGAAGAAAAAATATAACCTTTAACTTGTTTCAATGATGAACCCCGATCTCATCAGTGTGTTTTATTCCATTAATTGGTAATTTTAAGCGTTTATATTAAATCAACATTCAGTTAAATAAAAAATTGAACAAATATTTTTTTTTGTTACATGTGACATATTCCCTCACATACTTAATTTTAAGCGTTTTATTTTCCTATATTTTTTATTTTACATATTTTTTTGCAAATAAAAGCAGTAATTTTCATTTTTAATCACAATCCTATGTTCAGGGATTAATTGTTAAAGAATTTTTATTATCGGTGTAGTTAATTAAGTAAAATCTCATTTTTTAACATAACTTTGTAGTATTTTTTTATAATAAACCGTGAAATTTAATTCAATCAAATTTTGATTCATTTATAGTCCTTGTACGAAGTAAAGGAAGTATTGTGATCGCGAAAAATTTCGGTTTTCATATTTCAACGGAAATATTCATTTTCACCATCTCTGAATCCATTTTGAATAGTTCCGGTGTGACGTTTGTAACATACGTACAAACATATGTATATCGCATAACTAACACAAACAATTAGCCGTAGGATGTTGAAATTTTGGATTTAGGACTGTTGTAACCTTTAATTGTGCAATGAAAAGGGGAGATGCTTTTGATTGTAATCGACTGAACCAAAAGTGTTCAAAAAAGCACAAAATCCAACAAATTTGGATTTTAGACTTTTTCTTAACTGCAGTAATACGCCCTCATTGAGAGCTTTTCAACGATATATCATAAGTGGTAATTATTTTCATTTGTTCCAGAGTTACAGCCAAATAAAATTTTAATTAATGAGTTATTTGATCTTACAAGAGAGAACAATAGGTTCAATCCAACTTCATCTCTTTTTTTAATTTTTTTTTAATTTTAATATATTGATTTATTAATAATTATTAACCTCTGATTGTAAAAATGTTTTACAATAAATAATTCAATAATAACAATAAAAAAATCAGAATTTATCAATGAAATAAAATTCTGTTATTTTCATTTTAAAAATATGTGTTTATGTAATTTAATAGGTCTAAAGAAGTCATGTCGAGTCCACGTCAAATTTTTTTTTAATTATAAAATTTACAGTACATGTTTTTTTTTAAGTTTTTTATTTAAAAAAAATTTTTTTTTTAATATATGGTAACATATTTATTTACCTACAAATACAACCCATTTATTCGAAGTATAATTTAATTAAACAATTTTTTTATCTACTCAACCATGTTACATTTTTTTTCTTATAATTTTTAATGATAAATCTTGTGTATAACCTTACGAATTATAGGAATTTTTTTGTGACTTTATGTTCAATTGATTTTATAGCTCAAAGATAGAACAGAAATATATTGTGTTTTATTCACTCTTGACATAGTAGAATAGTAAATAGAATTCCCGTAAATAGTAGAAAATAATGATGGGCTATCAAAAGTAGAACAAAATTTCTTTTTAATCCTTATCAGGCTATTCAATTTATTTAACAGCAGGAAAGGGCTCTCCCGGACTGATATTAAGGTTATAAAAATGTTTGTCTGAAATGACAGACGAATCAACATAATAAATTGATCCATGAAAAGTCTACACAGTTGAATTATATCATTAAATAAACACGTCAATTCTTGAAGAGAACATTTAAAAAATTGTAGTTATAGATTATTTAGAAATATTGTAAAGCGAAATGACTTCCTGACATAACAAATTATGCGTAATATACATTAAAGAAAAAAATTATATAATAATAAATTATTATTATAGTACTGTATAAATATTCTCTATCCAAATAATAAGGAACAGAACAAAAGAAATCTTTCAAATCACATTTTTAAATTATTCTGTCGGTTAGAGAACATCAAAAAAGTATTATAACGCAAGTGAAGTTGCCAGTGTTTTGCTCAGTTCGATGATTGACAGTGTGTTGATATGAAAAATACACACGGTAGCCAATCATTTCAGTACAGTTAAAGTTTATATGAAACAGGGTAGCAAGACAATGTACGAAGAGGCAACATTGCATCACCAATAAAAAAACAACTTTCTTTATTTTGTTTATTCCAATTAAAATATCGACTCGTTAAATTCGATACGGTTTTAAAACAGTGCTAGTTCTCAACTATTTTTTAATCGTACTCAAGGACAAATTTACGTCTTATCAAAAGGAAAAATAAGTAGTTGGCAGTAAACAGAATTTAATTCAATAAAGAAAAATTAACAGTTTTAAAACGTTGCGCAACTATATGCTATAGTGTGAAATAAAATCATACTGGAAAATAGCAACTAATCTTGGAATAGAGACTTCATAAATAGTATATTTTCTATCGAACAAATTCTTCACAGGCAATATTCACAATGTAGTAGAGTTTCTTTTTCTTAATCTCTTCTATTTAAAAAAAGAAGAATATTACAAATAAACCTACACATACGATAAAAGAAATGAGTATCATTCAAAAGGTAAAAATGGTTTTCGCGTAGTGGTTAAGCTGGAGATATCCTACCAACCATAGTCATCAAGTTTCCATTACATTACTCAAACTGAATCAGGTTTCCTAATTAGTTATTTCTGATTTGAAATACATTTAAATTTTTTACAGTACGTAAAATTTCGTTCTATTATTAAGAGTTTATAAACTTTTTGACGATCTTCTGTTTTAGAAGATGTGAAATAAAAAATCGACGATGAGATTCGTAAGAAGAGATCCACTAGGGGTCGATTACATAACTCATTTCCTCACATTTTTTTCTTCTAGATGACGTTATTATCACCTCGAGTACAAAATATTATCCCAGAATCCTTTTCTTTCATCTGAAAAAGGCAAGAAAAAGTGAAAAGGAGAGCGACTTTGACATTTCTTGATTAATATTAACAAGAGGGTGACCAACTGTTACTAAGGTTGAAATATTTATTTGTAATAATAATACTATTTCAGGTAAACGTCAGCAATGAATAGAAGCATTTAGGAATTCCTTCAAAACCGAAGAAAGTCAAGTAAATTCTGTGTACACTACAGGGATATCGAACGATTTCTGAAGTCAAAGAGACCATTCGTTGACTTAATGCTATGTGTAACAATAATAAGACTGACTTAATTTTAAACGCTTAACCGCAAACCGGTTAACCGTAATTTTAAACCGGTTTCGCTGAACAATGCAAAACAAATCAGGCAATCTGCAGCTCGGTTGGATTGTTTTCTTTATCAAACACTTTCTCGCATTTGGCTGGGGCATTGAAGCTCTAATTTTTATTTTAAAACATTTCTAGCAATTATTCGCCCATCAAACATGTAGCCTTGACCTAGTACAGGGTTACATGTAGTGACGTAGTGACTAGTGGTTTTCATTTATTACTCAAATTAAAAGAACATTTAGCTAGCAATCATTTTCTAAGTTATGGTGAAAGCTATCATTAAACTATTGACAAAAACTAGCGGTTGGTCTCCGTAATGATAGAATAGAAAAATAAGATATAACCAATTTACAAAAAAAAAATAGTTTTAAATTCCGACCTTCTTGGCGGAGTGGTAGTCTCTCAGCCTTTTATCCGAAAGGTCGCTTGGGTTTAAATCTCGGTCAGGCATAGCATTTCTCTTATGCTACAAAATTTCCATTCCGCATTCCCACGCACAAGCTTCGAGCTTATGCAGTTTAAATTTAAATTTACTACAATCAAACGTTACTTTATTATCCTAGTTAAAAAAGGTAGACTAGGTTTAAAATAAAATTAATTTAAACATTTTTAAAATAATAATTTATCTGATAATTGTTAATTTAATCTAAAAAATAATCAGATTGTTTTTTAAATCAAAATATGAATAAATTTATTTAAATTATATTAACAATTATTTAAATTTCATACACAAAAGAATTTGAAAAAAACAACTGAAATTTATTTACCTGCTGAGAAACCGGGCAGCGTATAAGTAATATATGGCTTTAAATATTCCCGTTTTTTCAGGTTCTCATTATTCCTTTTTATATGAGTTGTTATATTTGATTTTTTAAAGTAAAAATATGTGTGATTAAACCCATTTCCATTGTATAGATTTGATATAAAACCGGTTTGGAAACTGCGATTTTTGCTGTCCCCTTAGAATATCTATTATTCTCATTGATCTATTTATTTGGGAAAGTCATATTTTAATTTTTCAGAACTTCATAAATCGCCACTTCTTATGCGGAAATTGCAAACAAAACAGAGACTTAATTTTACAATTTTAAATATGTTACAATTTAAAATATGATTTTAAACATTTGAATTTTTTCCGTACGGTGATAAATTTTCTTCTAATTTCACGGACTATAATGTAAGCTGTAGATATACTTGTAGATGACTGATCAGAATAATAAGACGAAAGGGATATTCACTAAGTTTTTAATCAATAAGAGAAGGAGAAATAAAATCATTATTATGTAATTTTAATGTTACTTTGATTGATAGGTTTCTATAGTAAATTACTGGCAAAACTTTAAATTATAACAGTATTATATTGTGTTTTCTGATAATTATGTACATATATATCCAAAAAAATGCAATTTTGTAGAAAATAATATTATTTATGTTCATTTCAAAAGTGTACACCTAAATATTAAATAGAAAAGCCATCTTTATTATGGTAATTTTTTTTAGTACTTTCGCAAAAATTGACAAAAATATAATTTTCTTTAATTTGATAACTAGTCTATAATTTTATAAGGTTACCTTCATTGTACCAAATTTTAAGCAGAAGTAATGCTTCCACAATTTATAAACGCCTTGATTGGCCCATATTCCAACATTTACGTTAAACAAAGATCTTGGAGAAATGCACTGTTTAAGTTAAAAATAGAATTTTCTATACGTGAAAATCGATAACACCTTATCGTTGTTCACGTTTATTAAAATGAAAAAGATCACAGATTGGGGAAAAAACACTAATTCTTCCACACCTACGATAACATTAGAGTGGGTGGGAGAGCAAGAATATTTATGTTTACTCAATTACAAAAAACACGATCTGAAAGTTAGAAACTTTAACCTAGTCATCATTTGGTTTTATTGTTGATCTGGCGTACAGTAGATAACAGTAAGACTTGATTGTTAGATAAACATCCAATACCATTAAGTCACTATGATTTCTTAGAAACAAATTCTACAATTTACTCTGCATTGCATAAATAGTATTTCTGGCCAAATAAACCGAAACTGTGTGCTATACACATTTCACAGTAAATGCATACGCAAAAAATAGTATCTGTAATTCATAAATTCAAAGCTTATTTACATTAGATTCTAATAAGTGTTTTTAAAAAATGTAAATCACAAGTGATAACTTTCTAACTGATATTTCGTTTAATTATTGAACTTTCAATATGATTTTGAAAAATTAAATTTGCTAATTGATATTCACCCTCTTAACTTACTACTTTGAAATTTATCATTATTTGATATGATAATAATAATTTTACTTATTATATTCTCTTTTTATTGAAGTACTTAAAATATAATAATAAAACGTGATGGCAACTAAATTACACAAAAAGAGCCTGAGATATATCATTAATAATTATGTAAAAATGAATGAAATGAGGATATAACAGTGAAATACAGACATTAATAAAAATACTTTTAACTGACCATTTACAAGGAAATTTGTTTGTCAGATAAAGATACGTAAACTCAATATAACATTATCTTAGATAAAATCTAAAGTCTTTTGTTGGATTCTGTAAGATCAATTTCTTCTTTTTTTTATTACAATTAGGTTACACAAATTTTTACTCAGAATAGGTGCAAACGAATACTAAAGTAAGAGTATGAGGTATAATTAAGAGTTGGTAAAGAAATGTGTATTTAATATAAGTAATATTAATAAGAGTTACTAAAGAAAAATAATTAAGTGTTTTTTTTTTTGTTATACGGACATCGACTTCTAAGATCGTTAGCCCTCGTCACATTCTTTAAAAGAGGTTTATATCAACATCAGAATCGTCATATGTAAGGGTGTAAAGAACCTTACATTTTATTTAGTAACACCAAAGTTTACAGAAAATTTAAGCACAAACACTGAAAAACACTTACAGGGTGTAAAGGGCCCCGATTTTAAAATTAAAGATAAATAAAATACAAAAATATAAATGGAAAATAACGGCTCCACAATACAAATAGCTCTTTTTTCCGTTGCTATTTAAGCACCACCGGGGCAACTAGAACCGCCGATAAGCACCACATTAGTCGCCCTAGGATGCCGTGGCAGTTGACTCCCCTCTATAAATAGTCTCGTTGGACGTAACCCATCGGGATACGTCTGAGCAATTTAACCACCTGTTCAGGGCGATCAAAGAACCCCTCTGTGGGGAAGCTGCCCTTCCCGTTCTACTTGGTTCCAGGCACGCTTTGCGCATACCATTGGCCCCGCGCCACCAGTTCCCTATGCCATCATTGGATACGCGCCAATTCCTCCACTCTTGCATGCAGGCGAGCCGGGCGTCCTACGCAAGAGGGCTACCTCCCGTCCCTATACGTGCCACGCTTAAAGACTTCCATTGTATAAATAAAAGCTACTATCTTTGAGATTCTTTAACACACCCTGAATTTACTTAAGACTTTTTAGTAGTCCACTGACGTGTAGATAAAACTATTTTTTCTTCATTTTCATTTTCCATACCAGCAGCAATATTATTTCTTAGTCCGAACCTTTTTCTGAGGTCCTCATATATGGTACACTTTAACATTAGATGATTGACTGTAAGTGCTTTATTACAAACACCGGTTAACAAATATGATTTTGTTATTCGCGTGTGACCGATTCTAAGTCTGGTAACAGCTACTTGTTCTCTGCGAGTCAGCTTTACGTTGCTCTTCCATTTATATGGAGAAGTATTAGCTGAGTTTAGTTTTGTAAGTAATCTTCTCCAATCAGTACTTCACCTGTTTCTCATTGTATTAGATAGACAATTTTTAACATCTGTCACTCGTATAGGAATTCTCTCTAAGTTATTACAGACTGTCGCTTTTCCGGCAGCTTCGTCTGCACTTTCATTCCCTGCAATACCATACAAAGACACATCGCTGTCCTCGTTGATTTAAAACACAAAATGAACAGGAAGTTTGCTTTAAAGACGTCCTTAATGTTCTTGTTCCGAATTGCAGTACGTCCACTTACAGATTCGGAACGTATTACCACTCTCTCTTCGCAGTAGTGTTCCGCATAGCGAAGAGCTTGCTGTATGGAAATAAGTTCTGCCGTATAAACACTGGTCGTATCTGGCAGTTTCAAAAAATGGGATTCTCCATTTACATATATGGAACATCCAACACCATGTTAGAACCATCAGTATAAATTTTAATGTATTCTTCGTAACTACTGAGAGTTGATAAAAATTCCTGTTGGATGTTTACTGCTGGCTTCTTTGTTATTTCTTCCCGAGAGAGATCCAGTCTTGTGTTTACCACTGGTAAAAGCATGGCGGTATTTCTCTTGTAGAAATTGCTAATTGTCTGGTAAAGCAATTTCATATTTTCTTGTCAATTCGTGATACTTTATTCCGGCTGGTCTGGAATAGGTAGCACGATGTTCATATAATGAAGCCAAAGAATGATTGTTAAAATTTTGTTATTTATATGGGTAGGAAAGGCCCATATGTTTGCTTCATATCTTATCAATAGAATCTCTCTTCTACAATGTAGTGGCATTATTCCGGCTTCCGACTTTAGACTAGTCCCCGGCCTTGTACGGAATGCGCCTGTGGCATATCTTATTCCACTATTGTGTAACATTTTTTTAACTACTCCAAGTTCATTTTTTACACAATATTCGTATACCTAACTATATATTACGTAAAAAATCTATGACAAAAACATTAACATAAGATCTTTTTTTTGGGTTATAATCACAGAATATTGTATGAAACTAAATTTAAATGCCATAGCATATTTTTAATAGTAATGTAATGTGACATTATGAAATTATGAATCGGTTTTTTATTTTATAACAAATCAAAAAATGCACTTATCTATATTATAAAAATCTGACTGACACTTTGCCAAAGTATCTTGAAATTTTTCAAAAGGGGGCTACTACATTGATTTATGGAACCAATAGAGATAATTCTGTATCTTTTTCATGCAGATTACACAAATAAAGTCCACTATCATCATATAACATTACAGTTAGCTTATACATAGCTGTATTTAATGGTGCTTTGTACAAAGTGTTAGGTATATTCATTATTGTAAACCTAAGTTTTTTAATAATAGTAGAACAGGACTCGAAAGTTGACCTCACGTTTACTTTGAATATTATGTAACAAAACTTTTTTATGAGTCTATAGAAGGAATCGACGAAATATATACTTGCTTCAATTTTGAAACTCCAGTTAATAGAACCAACTAATACATTTTTAAACATGATAACACACTTAAGTGTTTTTCATAAAGACTTATTCCACAAAAAAAGGAAAAAAGATAATAATTATAATAATAAAATAAACTGCGTAAGAATGTATACAGATTAAAAAATAATAAATTTGATTCAGAGAAACACAGAAGGGAAAACCTTTGAAACAACGACGAAATTCGGTTACATATTCAAAAAATGTATAAAGTAATGTATAATTAAAGTCGCCGCTTTCAAAAAACGACACGCTCCCAAACTTAATTTTTCAGATAACTGCGTAATAATGTTGACAACAGTCTTCATCACAATGAAGACTATTTACAGGTTTCTTTAAACAGTTGTTATTGGAGTTTAGCAAGATGGGGTAGTTATACAATTAGAAAAATCCAACGATCCATACAATTCTAATTTTCACACTATTAAAGAAAAACGTACAAAGTGATGTGATAATGCTCATTGAAATTCACATCTAAAAAAGCACAAAATTCAACAAAATAAACCCATATTAATAATTACTAATCGTAAATTCTCTTTTTCCCTCCAAAACTTCCAACTGCAATTAAATACGGTTAAGTTGTTGTAAATTATTACAGTAAAAAAATAATAAAATTTAATAAATAAAATAAAATCCAACTTATTTCCCATGATTTTGGATAAACTTTCTTTTCTTTTAAACATTCATCCGATCAACGACAAAAAAAAACATTCTAATATAAAAAGGAGATAGGTCAAACATAGTTAAAAAGTAAAGAATTAACTTTGTTTTATCATTTTTGTATCATGAAGTATTGAACTGAAAAAGTGTTTAGACCTAACAGGAGTACAAAGGGTACTTATTTTCCAGATTAAATGCAAGTAATAAAATTGTAATCTGTTATTATGTATTCTATTTATTATGTATTTTATTATTAACCTGCATTAACTAAATTATTCATCTTTATAAAAAGAAAAAAATAGCGGTAATTATCATATTACTCAATATATCTTTTCACAGGATTATCAATTCAACAATAAGCTAGTAAATAATTTTATAAATAACCAAGCAGTAAATAAAATTAATTCTAGCACAAAAAATAGAATAAAAAAAAAACACGTTACGTACACTGTTCTTCTGCTTTTCTAGTAGTATATTTATAATTCCTGATTTTATTATTGTAAAAGAGGCTAAAAAAAAGTGCTTGTAGTTAAAATATAAAAAAGTACACACATAAATACCACTCATTGTCCTTGAAATTAAAGCAGGATTCCACACGAGGCAAACGGTATAGACTGAAAAGTTATTATGTAAAATTGTTTCATCCATTAAAGAAAGATTATGTAAGAATTTTAAGTACAAACAACGTGAATTCTTTTAATAATTTTTAAGATTAAGAAAAAGGAACACGCTAAGCTTTTATTCGATTTTCTAAAATCTAAATCGGTTACATCAAAATAACTATTAAAAAGTAACAGGTCAAATAAAAATTATCTTCTATGATAAAAAATGATCTTCTATGACCTATAAGAAATTTTGAAATTATGTAGGTGGAATTTATTACCGCACAAATCCTTTAAACTAGACATTAATATAACTGTAATAATAATGATAATCAACAGATAATGAAACGTAATAAAAGAGGCGTTAGTATTTTCAAATAGGTACTTTTAAACGAATTGAAGATGCATTTTGACAATGTTACTAAAAATATATCCATTTTATTTATAGAGAATGTATCGCGAAGGTCTCCCGAGACTTTCATAACCCATCCTACTCGTGAAAATAATGGATAAAGTACACATAAACTTATATCTTAAAATGCTTCGACTGTAAGTTGCTTCCTCATTATTTTATTTACAGACCTCGTATGCCGTCTTTTTATGTAAACAATAAAAATATAAGAATGATTTTCTAACGATTAGTAACAATTACGTTTCTGGTTAAGTTTTTGGGTTAAATAATGTTATTTTTTATCTATGTTTAATAACCTTTACTCAGCCTAATCTTTGAAATAGAATTAAAACTTATTTTTATTCGCAGCTATAAAACCTGCATCTTTCTTGTATAGCAATGTTTGTAGAATTTAACATGAACTTAACACTATAGTCTTAGAATAATGATTATAAAGTTGAAAGTGTTATTCAGCTTCTTTTTAGAAACCAAATTTTTGAAAAATTATTTAAAAGTACTTTCTTTTTAAAAGTCTTTGAACTTACAATTTTAAAAACGATTTAGTTTTTCATTGGGTGGTCAGACTGAAAAACTTGGAAAAAACAATATTTAAAAAAAAAAAATTTTCCAAAACAAAACTGGTCATAGATTGTACGTTGTTCTAATCTTATTAGACAATCGGCGTTATTTAAATGCCATAGTTTGGCTTAGTTTTTAATGCTCTGTAATCTACGTGCTACAATGTAATTCAGTAATATTTATTCCTCCCCCCTTGATGCCCCCAGAAAACTGAAACATCGGTAGTCGTGAGAAATAATTCTAACTCAAAATTCTACTAAATCGTTATTAAGATAGCGTGTGGATAAAAAAAAACCATTGAAGAAAGCTTAGATAATGTCTGTACAACATTGCTAATAAAACAAAAAAATTGTCAATAAAATAAAAACTTGTACGAATATATTAAGTGAAATTGTAAGGAAGAGAATTTTTAGTTAAACCACTGAATAATAAAATAAAAACATCTCGTGATCGTGATGGCAATGAATTACGTATGTTACACGTGTAGTAGTTTCTTTCTCTTTTGCATAGAATAAGTTTTGCCAAATTTATTTAAGTATAGAAGTTATTATGCGCGTTACATAAATAACATTTTTACAATCTCTTCCGCATAAATTAAAAAACAAAACATTTTTCCTCATTTAAAATGTATCAGGAGGTTACAATTAACATCTAGTTAATTGAGTAAGAGAACAAAATTAGGAATTTTCAATGTTTAAACACAATTAATCTCTTGAGAATAATTCCAAAGAACGAAATGATTCTCACATTTGTTTTACTAAGTGTAATAATTTTTTATTGCAAAACAATAAAATAAAATGATAATGAAATTTACACGTAATCAATTTTTGATGCTGTGTAAGTATAAAATACACATTTTCAAGCTTGTAACTGTAATTATGTACCATGAGAACTGAATTTAAAAATTCACCAATCACTCATCACTAGATAAAAGAAAATTGTTTAGATTTTTTTGTTCCCACGGCATAGGTCTCAAACCTATCTAAACTCTGAGGTAATCGTAAGTTATAGATTAATACATCTAAAAGCAACCTACTTTTAGTTAAATAAATTGTTTTAATTAAAGTTACTTCCGCCGTAGTAAGTTAATTAACTAGTTTTCATTTCAGTATTTCTGAGTCTCTCTCTTTAATCTACTTTTATATAGCTATAAATTTCCATTTTTGTAGATAGAACAATGATCAAATAAAAATCAATTTGCCTAATTAGTTAATTTAGTGCTAATGTCCACATTATATATTCCCTATCTGTCATTCAGTAAAAGCTTTTTCTTATAGAATTGTCTAATCTTTATTCAGAAACAATACTTTAAAAGTAACAAATAATAGTTAAAGTTATTTAAATTCGTTTTACTTAAAACTGTTTTTCATATTTAATGAAATTATTATTTTTTTTAAATAATCATCTTGGGCTTACTAGAACCGCTTTATATATCTTTATTTAATGATTAAAATATTAAATTTTGAAAAGTAAAAATTAATAATATTATTTTTATTAAGAAAGGATTAAAAATAATATAAGAACTGTTTCTTTTAATTAATTTTTTTACTTAAAAAACAATAGATATGAATAAGTTTAAAAAAAAATATATGGATATAGGTGAAAACAAATTTATCAACCAATTATGAAAAAACGGAGATTAATAAGTAAAGCAAGTCATTTCTTTTAATAAATTAAATATCTTTAAATATTGGTAAAAAAAGAAATGTTGTTAATATAAATATTTATAATGTTTTCTATTGTAAACCTGGCTTAATAAAAAAAGTTTGTTAATAAAAAAAGTTCGATAATCCTAGTATTTCATAAATTTATTTATAGCTTATTTTTTACCTTAATTTTAGTTTTGTGTCCATATAGGTATTAAGAGAATTTAAATCAAAAATTATTTTTTTCTTATCCAACCATACCGGTGAGAATTTTTTTTTTACCAACTTATTTAAAAACATATTTTTATAAGAAAATGTTAAAACTAATAGAAAATATCACAATTTAACATAAATTAAAAATTCATTGTTTAAGAGGATTTTAAGTTTTTGGGCCCATTAAAATTGTAATTAAAACGTGAACTACCGGCCAGTTGTAGTGACTAGTCTGTTTACAGATTAGGTAGTATATCAAGTTTGATTCTCAATAAGAATTAGGCATGTTCCTCGTAGCAGGTCTAAGTTAATAAAAAGTTAGTAAATAAAAAAAATGTAGGAGCAGCATATAAGAAAAGGTTATTTCTTACACAATACTTGTGGTTGTGTATTACTGCTGCTAAATCCAAAATGTGAAGTAGTGCTTAAATAAAAAAAGAAGAAATTAAAATTAAAATCTTATCTTTTTTATCGTATAATGTTACATGGTTTACGTTTCATTATTCATGATTTTGTTAAATGTTTTTGCCATTTGTGACTAAATGACGTTCATGATTTTAGCGTACTAACAACAACAAAAACTTCTATAACGAAAGCATTAAAATCTTGAACATTTTTTCCTGTTTCTTTAGTTGTGATATTTTAACGCAGCTCTAACCCCAATGCCTTACTTTATTATTCCCAAAACACAAATATAATTAGATAAATCATTTGTATTAAGAAGTTAATTGTTCGAACGAATGAATCGTTCGTGCGCTGCGCGCAGCTGCCCGGTACCACTACCCATTGGTCTGCTCTGCGCCAATAGCAGCTAAAATAAAAATGTGAGCATATACAATAAACAAACAAACATACATACCCACGCACCATCCTTTTAGGTAGATTTCATAAGAAAGCTACCTATTGTAATGAGTACCATGATTCGACTTCGGAAAATTTCGACATATCTTCGCGTTTCACATCCCCCAGAACCCAAAACCACCGTCAGCTCAAAAGTTATATATATATTATATATTTATTTCACTTTCTTGTGACACGATAACTGCCGTAATTTTGCGCCAATCATTTTCAAATTGTTACTTAAAAATAACTCGTCCCAAAATCTCGGTCGAGTTTGTTAACAGACAAAATCAAACCAAGAGTGATGAAAGGGGGTGCTTTTTCGAAAAAATAAAATATCGCTATAACTTTCTTATTAAGTATAATATCGAATTCATTTAAAGTACCTACTGTTCTTTGATTAAGGGTGTAAAACTTATGTAAGTAAATTTTTTGATATCACCAACCATTGATCCAGGAGGTGGAAAAAATGGGGTTTTGAAGACAAAAAAAAAATCAAAAAATCATACCTTCCTTAATAGGCACAGCATCGAATCGGTTTGAAGTGGTCGTTAGTTCTCTAAACATTACCTACAACTTTTTCCTGAAAAAAGTTTTGATAAGATCAAACCTTACGGCAAGGGATAACCAAAATATTTCTGGAATTGTAAGCATACGGGGCTTGTCATATGCTATACATGTGAAAGTTTTTTCACATGCAACCATTGTCGTATTGAGTAAATTTGAATTTTTTCTTAATATTATGGTTAAAACATTTTTTCTCCCTATTTAACACCGGTAAAATCTACCTCCGCCTTCCGGCGTGCCGAAAGGAACTTTTTTTATTTTTTATAGAAGAGAGTGATGATAACGTATATTCAATTTTGCTTTTAGATTATTTAAGTTAGTTTTATTTTTTTATTTTTTATCTCCTGCACTCTAGATTCTAGTTTACTGTACACTTTACAAGTAGTAATATTTTTTATATATTTGTAATAATTACTTTATGTAACTAGGTTACTGAAAATAAATAAATAAATTTATTTGAATAACACGTTTTCAATCACTTTTTTGTCTTTAAAAATATATCTTAGACTTATATCAATAATGTAAAATACTTTTCTCATTGGCAGTTATGTTTATTATAAGTAACTTCTTAGTTTGTACTTATAAAAATATCCTTTTATAATAACAACATTTTTTTACTAGTTTCACCTCGTTAAGATAACTAATGAATGCAAACGTCGCGGTCACGATAATTAACATACGTAAGGTAAATTATACAGATTAGAATTCCATCACGCGTCTTCCCAGATAAGCTGATTTGGAAATCGAGAGTTCCAGCGCTCAAGTCCTAGAGTAAAGGCAGTTATTTTTATACGGATTTGAATACTAGATCGTGGATACCGGTGTTCTTTGGTGGTTGGGTCTCAATTAACCACGCATTATAGAAATGGTTGAACTTAGACTGTACAAGACTATATTTCATTTACACACATACATATCATCCTCATTCATCCTGTGAAGTAATACCTGAACAGTAATTCCCGGATGGTAAACAGGAAAAAGGAAGTAAGGTTAGAATTTCATCGGTTTTAATTAAAATTATTTAACTAATTTAGATAACAGGCTGGAATGAGATTTGTGCGTGAATATTAAATGATGAGTAAGCCATGTTGAATACAAAACATTTAGATAGACTGGCTGCATTTTTTGTTATTATTTCAAACAACAGTTAGCGCAACACGTGAATAAAAAATATTACTGATCAATATAAACTTCACTGAAAAAAAACAACAAAAAAACACCTCAATATACTTTTATCTTTCATTGTTTTAATAAAAAGACATGTCATTAACCTAGTATCATTTACTTAAACTAAAAAGGAGTTCACCTAGGTGTAATTATACTTCGGCATAAGGGAAGGATTAAAGTTTTAATATAAGGATTTAAGTTTTTTAATATAATTAGTTTTATTAAGATAGTATTTCTAGAAAACTAACAGCCTCATAAATGACTCTCAGATAAAACAAACCCAACTGTTACCTTTGTTATTTCAGATGCTTTTCATAGTGTTTTATACGCACGTGGAAGTTACTGTAAAATAACAACTCAAATTATCAGTTGGAACTATCAGTAAGTTAGGTCATCATATTTTTATGTTTAACTGTTAGACAATTTTTTAGCAATCTACTCCCGTTTACATTTACGGTATTACAATCAATATCCTTTTTTTGATGAAAAACTGTCTTAAATTAAAAGTATCATAACGTAAAATACATAGTATCAAATACTGATTTCGAGATTAGTTTTTACATTACTTGTTATGATTGAAATATTAATTGAAAACAAGACATTATACTGCACAAAATTCTATTTATTAATTTACTATTATTATTATTATTTTTTTTTTATACAAACTGAAAAGAAAATTTATTAATTTACATAGTTTAATTAAGGAATAATAAACAATGTAATTTACTTAATCTGTCAGAAACTCAATTTCATCGTCCGTGTAACTGTTATGTAGCTGTAGGCTAGGCTTACAATATAATCTTATGTAACAATTTAATTTCTCTTGAATGATGCGTCATTCAGAAACGTCAGTTTTAAAATGATACTATCCTCATTTCAAAGTATATTTTTTCTTTCTTTTATATGAGACATGAATAAAATGACATAGTGTTTCCGTTTCGTTAACGTCATTCTGTATTATTTTTAACAACAATCTTAAGTAGTAATAACTTACGTTTCATTTGCTCACACACAAAAGCATTTTATGTAAACTGTCAAAGTTCTGTCAAAAATTAATCTTTTAAAATACTTTAGATAAAAATTATTGCGATTTTAAGTTTTACAAAATCAAACTCCTCTCACAACGTGCAATGGAGTTATGAAATATAACATAAATGTAAAATCAAGTACTACGTAAATCATTGCAGTTACAAGATGCATTTTAATATTTATACTTCTATGAATAAAAGTTTTTAAAATAAACGTATTTCGGTTAAATTTCCTTTCAGACATATTTTTTCTAGTTAAGAAAAAAAAATTTCTAAACATCGATCTATCATACCTATGATAGATGTTTCCAACCAACTGTTACAGGTGAATGTTTTCTTATCCCTCCACAATTAGGCATTATGCACACCACTGATAAAATAATTTTGTTCCTACTACTTGAAAAAAAAAAATTAATCATCGTCTATAACTTGGACGAAATGTGTATGAAACACATTGTTTTGTTGCAGAATATTAAAGCAACTTTTTATGTTTAAATTAAACTTTTTAGTTGATGGTTTCGTTTTAAATGATGGATACCAAAGCTGATAACTGCTTTTTTAAATTCCAGGATATAAAATAGAGTCAATGGTCAAGTCTGTAGACAGTTTTACTACGGCATTAAATTCTACTAAGAAAATAGAGCAGCACTTGGATGAACAGGATTGAATTATCTTGGGATTCAAATTTTGGCTTTAAACACTGTTTAATTTAGCAAAATCTTTGATACTATTAAAATACTAATAAAAATACATACTATTAAAAATATTACATGTTTAAAAAATAGTAAGTTTTGGTTTTTATTAAACAACTAAAACAAAAAATTTTTCACGATAAAAAACACATAATTTATATATAACAGTTCAACATTTTATATTGCAAAATACAGAACTGAAAATCAAAATATTTTAAACAATAAAAAACAACGTTAAGTAGGTGTATTTGTAAAAAGAAAAAAAACCTCATATCTAGCAGAAAGAAAATGTGGTTTAAATTTTTATTTTTAATATTATTAAGAATGGGTATTAAATATTAAAAGAAGACATAATGTAATTATATTCACATTATACTCAAGTGCAAGCAAACATACATTGATATAAACATAGAAAGTGATTAAAATGAACAGTAAACATTTATATTATTAAAAGAAATGATATGTAACATAATGACAGTAACTTGAGTAATAGGTTTGAATCAAAAGGTAGAAAACAAATTTTTTTTACTACAAGAAGTTATTAAGTTGTAAAAAAATGACGACCTTGTAATTACTCAGTTAGAAAATTAGATGTGGATGACATAACCAAACGACGGCAGGCATTATTCCTTCACACAAAACCAACAAACCGTTTCAAAGTGGACTTCTGATGTAGAATTACCCCTTATTTTCTGATTATAAAAGGAGTTTTTTTTAAATGTCATACTTTTTAATAGAAAAGAATAGAATTTCTTCAAACAAAAAGAATAACATAATAGATGAATGAATTAAATTCCCTTAAATTAAAATAGTCGTATCTTGTAAGCAGTATTAATAAAATAAGTTATACTTTTGAGTACAACAGTTTACTCTGATTTTGACATCCTATTTAAGAAAACTATACAGGTTGCCAAGCGTAACATGTTTCCTATTAATAATATCACATTTTATACAAATATACAATAATATTTTTAAATAAAAATTTATTTATTAAAATTTATTAATAGTAGACTTGTAGTTGAGTTGATTTTATTGATAAGAATGAGCTCTAAATCACCGCTCTCAAATCTGTATATTGGTTGTAAACCAAATAATAGGTTTTAACGATGTGTATTCTCCTACAATTTAATTAATTTTCTTTAATGAAATATTTATATGCTATCTTACATTCTAATATCAAAATCTATCTAACTACTGATAGACTTTGGCATGATTATTTTCCAGTTTTAAATAATTAAATTTCTATGTCTGACTTTGTCCACAGACAGAATTAAGAAATAAATAGGGGATTTTAAATGACATTGCTTTTTTTCTTATAATATTTACTCATAATATTTTTTTCTTATAATATTTTTTATTTATAATATTTAGAATATTATAAATATATATTTAAGCCCTATAGCTCTTTTTCCTCAGAACATTATGTGATCCTTTTTGGACTCTTTTCTTAACTGTTTTCACTCTGTTTCCACTCCAAGACATCCAAGGTTTTTCATTTAAAATTATATTCAGTTATATTTCCTTAGTTTTATTTTCTTCATCAATATTCTTTACTCAACTTAAGCATAACCTCCAATCTTTATCTCGTTCTTCGGATAAAGTTTTACCATTTTTCACATAGTCGCATATTACAAGCATTTCTCACGCGCTTTAGTAGAATTTATGATTCTGAGCCGTACAACACATTCCCTACGTTCTGTTTAGCCAGTCCCTTTCTTTATCAAACAATTGAACATCTTTCTGTATAATAGCCTTGTATGTCTTTAGAGTCCTTCTTTTGTTATTTCCATCCCCATTTTTATATTATACCCTGTACTTATCTTGTTGTTCATGTAAGTAACACTCTTATTAAATTACTTAAAAACTTTTATTAGCATCTATATTTTTTACAAATTCCCAATTCTAATTTTTTCTCTATTTCTAAATCAAATATCTCCCTTAAGTTAAACAAACTGTTAACTGCAAATCATATTAAGTTAATTACAGGTCAACAGAATTTTTTACTCCTTTTTATTATTTTCGATACTGCTGTGTAAGTTTCTTCAAGTAAACAAGAGTTATAAGAAAATATTGGTTTACTGGAATCTTCATTACATAAATCAATTTTTTCTTAATCCACCATATTTTATCGCTATTTCTTACGTTAAATGTAAATTCCTTATCAGGTTTTATCTCTCTTAGTCCATTCTATGATTGTTTTTAATTTTCATTAAAAAAAAAATTCAGTAAAATCTATCAATAAATTCAAAAAACTTAGTGTACTATAATAATAATCATAGTAATAATAATCATTTTTTCATATAGGTTTTCATGTAGGTTCAGGTTGTCTTGAATAATAGTGTTTATATAAACATTCCTTTTTTTATTTTTTTTACGAGTATTATTAGCCTGCTTCATTCACATGAGAATAAAAAAAATTATAAAACATTGAAGATAAATACTGAAAATATTTCTCTATTGATGAACTCTTTTTCTCAAGACTTCCAACATGATGATGCTCATTAAAATTGTATTCTACTGAATATAGAATTTATGTAACTTATAATAGTTCAACTGTTCAGACACTAGTAAAATACAATTACTGAAAACAATACTATAAGTACCAGTCACGCACATTCTAAATTATTCTAACAAACACCTCTTTATTTTTCTTCTGTAACATTATTTAAGTTATATAACAGCCGGACAAATCCATCAAAAAGAAACTATAATTGTATTGTAAACTTTAATTATGCCGGACATAAATAAACTGAAGCAAATACCTATGCTATATATGAATTTAAAAATTTTTTACACATTTATTTATAATTTTATAAAAGCTGATGAAAATGTGAGACCACATCTGTGTCCACACTAAATAAAATCTTAATTCTAAATGTTATATAAAAATAATACTTCCTAATACTAAGTTCTCACAGCAACATTTGGCACAATGTTAATTCTTTTTAACGTAAAATGTAGATTTTATAAAATCTACATTAATTTTCTACGTAATAAAACATTCCTAAGTTACATAAATGAAATTAATTAACATTGTACTAAAATAATTGCAAAAAAATATTATATATTTTAAATATGATATAACGATGCAGTTATGGAAATATTTATATTTTTATTTAAATTTAAAATGGTGTTAAAAAACGGAATTACTATTATGAAACAGCTACGTCACTTCAGCATATTCCAACCTTATGGTAGACCATGTGTTAATTTCATTATAGGAGCCTTTGCGGTAAAACAAATGTTGGTCGAGATATCCAAGGAACTTTAATGAAATTAAAAAAATTCTTATCAAAGCATTTTTATAAAAACTGAAATGGAAATGCTTACATATTCTAATTCTTTGGAAGAAGTTTTTCAATTTTATTTTTGAAGAGAGAAAAGAAAGAAACTAAAAATTTTAAAAATAAATAACATTTACAGTGGTTTTCGATTTTTTAAATTTAAGTAGTCTATAACCTTGAAAAAATAATTTCTTAGAATATGTATAAATCGATTTAAATTAAAAACTTGGAGTAATATTATAATAAAATATTAAGAATATAATAAAATATTAGGAATGAAAAAGGAAGATGGTATCTTTTGTATGTGTTATATTTGGGTTAATACCTCGGTATTGGTTGGACTGCATCTTCAAATTTAACATGGTGTCTTCTATGCAAGAGGCACTGATGCTAATAAAATTTGAAGTGAGGGTCTGAAAGAGGATAGGGGGATTGAGGTGACTGAGCAGGATTGGGAGTTATATCTCGGCTGAAACATAACTATTACAATGAGATTTGAATTTTTAAAAACCTGATGTTTTGTAACAAAATGATCCAAAATTAAAAAGTAATTTTTTTTTTTAAATGTTCAACTTCTTCCAAATCATTTGTCAGTAAAAAATAGCAATACCTTTGTAAACTTCCATTATTAAGATTATTTTAAATTATAAAATTAATCTTTACATAATAAATCTAATTACACAGTAAATATCATAATATATATAGTGCACTGATAACGAGCTGAAATTGTTCAAAATTTTATTCATACCTATTCAGCCGTTTCACTACATACAAGTACGAAGCAATAAATAAATTTTCTACATTGTACGTTATTTTATTATTAAACATTATTATTTTTCTTCGAACATTTGTTACATTCTCGATTAATTTATGCTTAATCATATCACAAATCCTTATCATAAAAAGTGTTTTTTTTTTTTTCAGTGTTGACTATTTCAGTGTATTGTTTATTATATAAAAATGTAGAACTACTTTTAATGACTTAATAACGTTGATTTTGTATAATTAGTAGGTTTTTTGTTTTAAAAAATTGCATTTTTTGCTTACAAAAATAGGTTTGAGGTATCATAGTAACTATACAACTCTACTGCGATAAAAAACCATTTTTATTAATACAATTGCTTTATTTTAAATATGATTGATTTTTTTTTATAGTATTAACTTAAATTAGTAATAGTTTATACAATTATGATTTCAATGTTTCCATATTCGAGGTATTATGGCCCGAGTTATATTCGAGGTATTACGACTAGATGGCCCGAGTTTACCAAATATGTACCTGAGACACAGTTTGGGCTTTTTGTACAATCACTCTTTAGAAAATATAGACTCCAAACAGGTCTGTAAGTAGAGTTACAACTATTAAACCTAAAAAATTTAAGAATTTTGATATTCGAAAAAACTCTTACATCCGTAATACGAATCAAATGGAGCCTCTAACAAAACTCCAAAGATAACCAATCGGGGAAAAAATAGTCAAGGTGCTGCTCAATCAACCACTTTTCCTTCAGATACATAGCAGTCGTCTTAGTTTACCTACTAAAGGTTAAGGGTTTTTATTTCTCTCATCTAATTCTTGTGTGACTTGCGGAATATCCAACTAAACTATTTAAAACAATCAACCAAATCCATATTGGAGGGTAGTATTTGAGGTAGGGACACCATATGAATCGGTTTCGTGTAGAAGGATTTTACTTCAATCCAATGTAACAATGTAAAATGATCTTTAATATAATCTTAATGTCATCTTTAAATAATGAATATGTTACAAAAAACGTGATTGAAAAGTTTTATACTCTATATTATTTTATTAAAAGTTCATTTTTTTATATCTCATTAATACAATAATCATAAAAATTGTTGTAACAAAAGCGGGCGATTATGTAGAACACATTTATTCAATACACCCACGTTTAAATTTATTTTTATTACAAACATTATCATTTAGGTATTTTAATATTATTTTATGTTTATTGCCAAATTAAATAAAAACACGTGATATGAAAAAGTCATGAATTTTCTTCAGTATACGCTTTAGAAAGCTACTGAGCCGGACTGACCTACAAGATCCATTCGTTTAATTTCATCACAGATATGAATTCCACGATATTCCGTAAAGACTCACGGTACTGGTCGGTGTGATGAACGTTCATCATTCGAATAGTTCTGATATATAATTTTATCAATTATTTCGCAATTTCTATTCCTTTTTATGATCACACTGTTATGTGTGATATTTTCTTCCCTTATTTTATCGCAATAAGATATAACAAACATTTAAAAATTATAATAATATGTAATATACTGAATAATTTATATATATATATATATATATATATATAATATTGTGACAGAATATAAATAATGAATATACATTCCTCTTTCATATTTTGTATTATGCAAATAAACATCACTCTTGAATCAAGTGCTACAGTCCATTTTACAACCATGGCAGTTGCAGTGTAGCAGGTGGTACCAACAACTCATACTATTTAATATTCAAACTCCCACACTAACTGTTCTTAATATAGCAAAAACACACACATACACCATGAAACGTTGAATACATTAACCGAAGATGGATTCCAATTCTTTCTTCTTTTTATTTTCTATGATAAACAGTTATTAGAAATTTAAAAGTTCAAAGCTCATTTACAGGTGAAATTTTCGATATTTCAGTTAAACTTGTAACAATTTAATGAGTTACTTATATTTCTTATTGCAGTTTCTTTTTACTTCCTTATACGAAGTAAAGCGAAAAAATTTCGGTTTTCAGATTTCAACGGAAATATCCATTTTGACTAATTTCGGCATGACGTCTGTATGTACGTACGTATGTATCTCGCATAACTCAAAAACGATCAGCCGTAGGATATTGAAATTTTGGATTTAGGACTGTTGTAACATCTAGTTGTGTATCGACTGCAATCGACTGAACCAACAGTGTCAAAAAAAGCCCAAAATCCAAAAACATTTGATTTTCGATTTTTTCTTAACTGCAGTAATAAGCCCTCAATGAGAGCTTTTCAACGATATATCATAAGTGGTACTTATTTTCATTAGTTCCAGAGTTATAACCAAATAAAATTTTAATTAATGAAATATTTTTGTCTTAAAATAGAAAGTTCATCGGTTCGAATCACATTTCATCTCCGTATCTTTTTTTGACCTTTTTTTAATTTATTTTTTGAACTTTTTTTTTAATTTAAATATATTGATTTATTAATAACTATTTACCTGTGATCGTAAAGAAATTTTTACAATAAATATTTATTCAATAATAACTATAAAAAAAAATATTAATATAATCAGAAATGATTAGTGAAATAAAACACGAGTAATAAAGGGACTTCTAATCTATTCTAATATTTCATGTAAAATTGTTGAATTAATAATTTTATAAATATTTGAAGTTAATAAGATCTAATATTTCAGCAATTGTGTAAGTGTCCACATTACTAAAAAAACTGGAGGATCGTATCTCACTTTTAAATGAAATATAAATGAAGTGCAGCAAAAAATGTTTATATGCAATTTTATAGGCGTAGAAGAAGTCATGTGGTGCCCACATCAGTTTTTTGGATATAAGTATTAGGCATCTATAATTTTCAACTGGTTAATTAAATAACCGATACAGGTTGAGTAAAAATAAAAATTATAAAAAATAACTGTAATAAATATTAAAATTTGAAACAATAAGACTGGTGGTTATTTACAGTTTCTTTTAATCCTGAATCATGATCCCCTATCTGATAAAAATAATACTTCATCATACTTCAGAGAGTAATTAATTTGTGTCTTAAATTCTGATTCGGCTTAGAAATGATAATACCGTGTAAAAAAGAGGAAATTTCTTTTGAGTGAACATCAGATATTGATATTGATAATGATATTGATATATTGCTGCTCAATAGGAGAATTGACGTGGATATTGAGCTTATTGTATCAGTTTTATAGATGTACACGGATATGATAAGAATAAATAATAATGCAAATGATTTATAATAATAAAATAAAAATGGTTTGTTTTTTTTTGTTTTTTTTTTAAATAAATAAACTTCTTTTTTTTTATTCTCTTTTATGAGAATTATTGTTACATAAAATGAATTTAAGAAGTGAGAAAACATAAAATCGGTAAAGGTTATCATCTCTTAGTAAAGCAGTTCTACTCATCCTTAATCTATTTATTATTGACAACTGCAAAAAATTCAATACTTCATTTTGCAAAGTGCTATATTTTACCATAAAAGACAAACATAATCTTAATTCAGTATACTCATAATAAATATACTGAATTTAAATTCTGTTAATCTTCTAAAATAAGGTTAAGTATTAAGTCAGATTAAACAAACATAACTATTTATTCGAACAATTTGTATTAAAATACATTCAAAATATATAATACTTTCCTGTAATTAAAATGGTTTATTTCTCAAATAATGATTTATAGATATTTCTTTAATTTTTGATTAAATTAGGCTACTTCTTAAAAATTTGGGCTAACGGAATCTAAATATGGGGCACACAAACGAGAATAATATCTAAGTTGTTCAGTGATTCCAGAATAAACTATTTACAAGTGCAGCAGGAACACCGTGGTTTGCAAAAACAATAAAATACATTATTATCTGGGGTTGCCAATCGTTCAAGATGAGATACGGCGATTCGGTAAAAAATGTTAAATAAGACAGAACAGGCATGTGAACTGACTCGCGGTTAACCTGCTGGACAGTAGTGAGGAATTAGGTGCCTAAAGCAACTACATTAATTATGTAAATTATCCGAGATTTGAGACGAATCAGCTTATTATGTGCATCATGAAAATTCTTCGTTTCGTTCGCCACTTACTTTTATTTATTCTTTGATTTATTTTACTGTTTCTTTGATTAGTTATTCGAGATTCTTTGTGCGAATGATACGACTACTTTTTGGTGTTTCCTTTGCTTTTCATGTTCCAAACTTGTTGAATGTTCTTTAAACTCACCATTGTATATACTTATTTTTGCTTATTATATATTTATGTATCTCTTCAATACAAAAGCAAGGTGCGTTGGTTTCTTTTTGTGCTCACATATTTATTTTGAATGAAGCTCACCAACGATTCATTCGTTTGACCGATTTATACTTCTTGATAGAACGACTTATCTATAACTTGGCAAATAAAAAAATGTGACAACAAAGTTGTAATACTTTGCAGGCAAAGTATTAATTATTAATAATTATGCAAGAAAAAGTTACCTAAGTTTTGGTTTTTGTGGTGGGATCAAGTTGTAATGACAGTTAATTGTAAAATTGAAATTAATTTTTTAAATATATGTTTGAATTATACGCCGATCACCGTGGCGGAGTGGTAACGTCTCGGCCTTTAATCCGTAGGCCCTGGATTTCCCCATCAGGAGTGGCATTTTTTATAAACGGAAAAATCCACTTCCATATCCCACGTACAAGCTTCAACCTTGTATGGCGATACCATCAAGAAAAGAGAAGAATCAAAACAGTTTTAAAAATTTCAAATATTTATTTATTTTTTGCTCTTCCCTTTAAAATCAGCCTCCATAGCAAATTAATTATATCTGGGTTAGATCATACATGCAGTGCATAAATGAAATATTTTCTAAAATTTATTTTTTTTCTTAGATTTGTATCTGATACTAGCAGACTTCTATTTATCTTTTCGTTGGATATTACAAATATTCAGATCACAAATAAATCACTACGTAGGTGGTCAAAATAAATACGAATACGGAGATAAAATACTTATCTTACTTATCATAGACAAAATAAATATTTTATTTTTATAATTCCTCAGGTGAACCAACCAACATAAAATTTTACAATATTTCAATTATTACATAAAACCAAAAAAACACAAACCAATTATACGACGCGTGACGACTCGCTTGAAATGTGAAACTTTATCAAGTGCAACTACAAAACATAACCCACATACTATATATAATCCACACTATTGGACCACATATCGTGTCATCTAAACACATATAAATCGGTCATATATAAACACATCTACTGTAGCACCCCCTGATGGCCTATAACCGTAAAACATGTCTATCAACCTGCTTTGAAGTAATATTTATGTAATGCAAGAAGCCGCATCGAAATCGATCCGGTAGTTTTCGAGGAAACAGACATACACACCCTCATACCCCAAATGAATATACTGTCTCCATTCCATCATGGATAAAAATTATATTTATATTATATTGTATTTCTACATTTATATTTATCTAAATTATATTTTCCTTAAAAGAGGAAAATATTGGGGTTAGAAGTATGTTAAAAAATCACAACTCCAGAAACAGCTACAAATTTTCAAGGTTTTTAAGTTTTCGTTGTCAATGTTTTTGTTGTTGTTAGTACGCTAAATCACGAACGTTATTTAATTACAATTAGAAAAAAATTTAACAAAATCATGTGTTATGAAACATAAACCATGTAACATTTTCGCGACGGGCCGTAGGCCGGTTTTATACTATATATATATATATATCGCCAGCATGCCATTTTTTTTGGTATTCAGATTTATTTATGATGTCGGTAAACTGGAACCTAATGTAAATTAAACACTGCAGAAAAAGAATACTTCTATTATAAAATTTTTTTTACTATGATAATTAAAATTCTTTTAAAATGCTTTTATATAACAGACATTTGTGACACTTAAAGAAAGATGTGAAAAAAATTCTTGACAAGATTTAATAAGAAAATAACTCTGTACAATTATGCATAAATTTTAATAAAAATATTTTATAACTAATTAAAGTAGACAACCGATAATTTTTTTCATTTTTCTAAGTATACAGTATTGGAAAGAAGACGATAATCTGTTTTGTAATATTAACAGTAACTAAAACCTGGGATGTTGAAATATCTTAACTAATGTAATTCATCCAGACAGCTTAGGGTATTATTTCTTTTGTACCGTAATCCAATTCAAGAGGAACCTTGTAACTACATAAAACGTTTTCTAATAATTAATTTTATGTCTTGTGTGAAATAGGTATTTGTTTTTTATAAGATTAAGTGCCAGTGTTGAACAAAATATATTAACTGAAAACTTGATGTTTTTCATGCTTTCATCAGCCGGAGCTTTATTTGATACACACCACTAATGTTAGTAAAGAATTACACACAGTGGAGAAAGATATAACACTAGTAATTTCTAGTGTTTTGTTTCTAGTAAGATTTACACCTGAATAAAAGAGATTCATTGCGTATTTTTTATTGTAATTTAAATCACAAATATAGTTGAGAAAAAGAGAAAAAACTGTTTTTAAAAATAAAAGAGAGAAAAAACAGCTGATACGCATGAGTAATCAATTATTAGTAATTAATTATTAAAGCTCTGTTAAGTATATATATATATATATAAATAATTTACAGAAACAAAATATTTCGACAATTTCTTCTAACCGTAATCCTGATAAATGATTGGTTAAATATGTATATTTAAGTTCTTTCGTCTCTGGTGCTTTACTTTTAATTATCCATATACCTAACTTCCCGTTATCCGTTTTTCCTTCAAAAAGGGGATTATTTTCCTCAATCCTTTATTGAAATTTAAATCAAAACCTACAGTAAGCTTATTTAATAGTAATTAGATAAATTTGGATATAGTTTTTAGGAGTAAAGTGTACACAAAGAAAAAGTCAAAAACACACTGACTGAAAAGTTAGTACAAACGATTTTTTCGAAATGACTAAAATATTAAGAACAATTTTTAAAGTATATCTAAAGATCATTCATATCTATGAGATTTGAGATTTCATTCTTTCTATCTTCTTTCATTCTTTCATTCTTTCTATCTTTGAGATTTCATTCATATCGATGAGAACTGAAAACTTGATGTTTTTCATGCTTTCATCAGCCGGAGCTTTATTTGATACACACCACTAATGTTAGTAAAGAATTACACACAGTGGAGAAAGATATAACACTAGTAATTTCTAGTGTTTTGTTTCTAGTAAGATTTACACCTGAATAAAAGAGATTCATTGCGTATTTTTTATTGTAATTTAAATCACAAATATAGTTGAGAAAAAGAGAAAAAACTGTTTTTAAAAATAAAAGAGAGAAAAAACAGCTGATACGCATGAGTAATCAAAATTTATTCATGTTTTATAAAACTTATGAAGCTTCACGAAGACTATAATTTAATTATGATACGCAAATTTTAATAAATAAAGAACTGCATGGAAAAAGAAATAACACGTTTTTATGACAGGGGAATATGTAATACTGCTCTATATATTATATATAATGTGAAACTTTCACTGTCATTATAAATTATTAGTTCGTAGCTTACTATTACTTGTTGGGTATTTAATATTTCACAGTTTCCAAACTGTTCACATAGGATAATTGTGAAATTAAATTTAAACTTATAATATAACCTCATAAAAGTAAAATGTAAATAAGAAAAACAAAATTACTCTTATTTATTCCAGTTATAAGAATTAAAAATTCCAATTTGGTAATTTTCTATCAATCAATCACTGGAGCAAATGTCTGTTATCAATTAATCGCAGCAATAAATATTAACACTTAGTAATTAATTATTAAAGCTCTGTTAAGTATATATATATATATATATATATATATATATATATATATATATATATATATATATAAATAATTTACAGAAACAAAATATTTCGACAATTTCTTCTAACCGTAATCCTGATAAATGATTGGTTAAATATGTATATTTAAGTTCTTTCGTCTCTGGTGCTTTACTTTTAATTATCCATATACCTAACTTCCCGTTATCCGTTTGTCCTTCAAAAAGGGGATTATTTTCCTCAATCCTTTATTGAAATTTAAATCAAAACCTACAGTAAGCTTATTTAATAGTAATTAGATAAATTTGGATATAGTTTTTAGGAGTAAAGTGTACACAAAGAAAAAGTCAAAAACACACTGACTGAAAAGTTAGTACAAACGATTTTTTCGAAATGACTAAAATATTAAGAACAATTTTTAAAGTATATCTAAAGATCATTCATATCTATGAGATTTATACACCTAAGGTGAAAATGTACATGAATTTAAATTAAAATGAGTAACTAGACCATTTTTTTAAATTAAAAAATTTGATTTGGATACCACATAACTCCCTTGTACGCCTGTTAAATTACACATACAAATTTTTAAAAGTACATAAATTTTATTTCATTAATAACTTCTGATTTTTTTCTATTTTTATTTTTATTGTTATTATTGAATTATTATTTATTGAAAAACTTTTTTTACAATCGGAGGTTAATAATTATTAATAAATATTTAAATTTAAAAAAAGTTAAAAAAAGAAAGGTGATGGAAGTCGGATTCGAACCGATTGTAAGATACAAATATTTCATTAATTAAAGATTTATTTGGCTAATGAAATAATGGTGGAAATTGGTGGAACCAATGAAAATAATTACCACTTATAATATACCGTTGAATTGCTATCAATGAGGACTTATTACTGCAGTTAAGAAAAAGTCCAAATCCATTTTTTTTGGATTTTGGGCTTTTTGGACAATTTTTGGCCAGTCGATTGCGATCAAAAGGGGAGGTGCACAACTAGATGTGCACCTTATATATAACTTAATAAAAATTAAAGCCTGTTAATTTACAAAAGCTATCGGTGATCTGATATTCTACTGTGAACTATTGGTGATCTCAAAAACATTGAGTGATCTGAAGAATGCGGGTCTTAAAGTAGTCGTACTTCATATTAAAAATAGTTGTAGCAGGTTACTTGTCCTTCGTACGGGTAAAGATGAATTTTACTCGGTTCTTAGAGTTACCCGACAGCACTACTAGGAGATAAGCGTACTTCCTGTCTCATACTTATAAAATATTTTAATCATTTTTATTTTATGTTTTTTAGCTAAGTATCCGGAAGCAGGTGCAGCCAGTCAGTTTGCACGTACAGACACAGGGGCAGTTTATATCGAAATTCAAAATAACCCAAAAATGGTTTTTAGATATTTATCTGAAGAGTTTTTGCAAACCTAAATCCAGTGAATAATCTCGTTTAGTACTGTAAGAAATGGGAAAATTTGCAATCATTTTTCAAACTCTTTTTTTTTAGCTTTCTTCACCACCCTTCTAGGCCGAATTTCGAAATATATATAGAAATGGATTTTGATATTTACATGAAGATCACATTCACCAAAAATCAAGTATATATATATATATATATAAAGCCTCTAACTATATATCTTCATGCCTCCTATATGCCTCTAACTATATATCTTCATTTGTTTCAGAGAAATTAAAAAAATAGTAAATTTCATTGTTACTCCATTTTAACCTTTTAAAATCGGAATTCAAAAATCATTTCTTAGTGTACAGCATAAAGCAAACGTTTATGCAAATTTACATAAATTTATCTTCAGTAGTTTTTACTGAGCGTTGATTATGAATCACTCACATGTTGTTTTATATATATATATATATATATACTCTTTTTTTTTTAATTAATTGAATTGTCTGTACGTTATAAATTAATGAAAGTAGTTAATTTCAAAAAAGCCCCAACACTTTTTTTTGTAATTAATTTAATACAATTTGTACTGATATTTGAGTGACAGCTTAAAAGTATTACTAACATATTACTGACTAATATGATGAATACGTTTTTAAAAAAATATATGTTTATGTTACCACTAAAATTCTGTTATTTCATTAAACACCGGAATTAATCAGCTATAGAATTATTTATTATTCGACTTACAATATTAGTAATTGATTTTATCGTTAAAATACGAAATATGTTTTGTTTTATTAAATCTTTTACCGCTTAACTTATGTATAAATATGTTGTTATATATTAATCTATTCGGGTTGATTATTAGACCATAAATTCTTTATTTTATTTATTTTCTGGAATAAGCGAAACAAGCAATGTTGCCTGTAATTCTCTTACAAGAATTTAATTTATTTTATGATGTAACGAATTTAATATGAACTCAAGTTATAACAGAATATATAAACGATCGGGAACTCGCGACCCTTACTCACACTAAGAGGTAAAGTAATTATTTTTGACATTCAATAATTTCAAGTAATTTAGAAATATATATATACATATGCATTTTATCAATAAATTTATAAATTTTACACTTGGTGTACTACTCCTGAAGAGATCTTCAGTCTCAACAACATCCACATTTTTGCAGAAAAGGCATCATATCGTCAATTCTATCTACATTTTGAACTTTCTTTACCACAGGTCGTGCTTTAAGCTTAAACTATTTTATTCTTCAACTTTAAGTGATCATGTAATGTCGCAAAGGACTTCAATTGTTATTGTAAGTATTAAAATTTTGTTAGTATTAAGGAACTTTACATGTTTTTCTTCTAAGCGACACAATCCCTTTATAAATAAATAGCTCAAAAATTTATTGAATCATATTGCGTTAATAGAATTATACATAATTAAATAATTATCTTATTACACAATTTATTAACTTCGCTGAGAAATAAAGAACTTAATGACAGCAAAGTAATTAACCAAAATCAGTCAAACGTTTTGAATTTTTGAGAACTGAAAAACACATACATTACCAATAGCATGTATACACATGTGTAAGGGAACACGCATACACATTATATCCAATCATTTATACAGAATATTCCTTAGAAATTAATACATAAAAAAAGGCCAAACTAAAATTGATATTCATTAATTTAAGAAAATAAATAAATAAAAATAATTCAAACGGAAAAGCTTATAATTTTATTACTTTTTACAAATTTAACGACTATATAGTGTCTTATATATACAGAAAAAATATAGCAATAAAATAGTGAGTTAGAAGCTAATAAACGGACAAACTAAATAAATTTATATAAACAATAAAATAAATTGTACGTGATCAGAATTCTATGAAGAATGTTAGTCATAATATGATCTGAGAGATTTATTGTAATCAATAATTTGTATTACACTATTTATGTTTGAAAACAGCCGTTCACTAGTCACTTCACTGTTAATTACTTTAAAATAGATGACGTTCGTGTCCTTTCACTGTATGATGGTAAAACATGAGTACTTCAAGATGATAAAAGACAGGACAGGATAAGATAGAAAAACCATTGACGTTTACTCAAACTTTGTGCTATCCAATACTCTCTAAGTTGCATCACACCCTCGCAGCTAGATCCAGTTTTACAAGGACCTTTCTTTAAATTCTATTAATAAAAAGCCGGTTGGGTTGTTCAGTTGATTGGTTATTTTGTTACAAGCTTGCTTATTAGACAATTATTTAATAACGTTAGGAAAAGATTACAAGTAGTCAATAAAATTAATAACTAGTGAACTACTTCACTTATGTCGGCTATGTTACAGATATATGTTGTGATTATTTTTTATATGTAACTTGGTAGCACAATGCATCGTAACATATGATGTAATAAAAGAATACATATATATATTTTTTTTAAATTAATGCAGTATGTCGTGCATCCATTGACATTGATATATATATATATATATATATATATATATATATATATAGTAAATATTTTTATTTTTATTTTTTTATTTTTCTTAGTAAACATTTTAACTCGACTTCTATCTCCGCAGTTTATCTAAGAATAAATCTTGTCGAATTTTTATTACCACATTTTATTCCGACCATTTCATTATTAAATTGTTAAAATTAATTAAGATAAGAAGCTTTATAGCTTCTTTTAACTGTCAGATTAAAGAGATTAATTTAGGTTGAAGTCCACACATAAAAAAGTAATAATGACAGGAATAAATTACTGATTTTAATAACATAATATATGGAATTCGTAATAACTGATATAATTTATGTTATTCCAACACGATGATCAAGCTAACTTTTAGAAACATTTTTTTAAATTTTTATCTTGAATCAAATTGTTTTTTTTCTGTTTAGCCTCCGGGAATCACCGTTCACGTATTATTTCAGCGGATGAATGAGGATGTGTATGTGTATGATGTAAATGAAGTGTAGTGTTGTACAGTCTCAGTTCAACCATTCCTGAGATGTGTGGTTAATTGAAACCCAACCACGAAGGAACAACGGTATCCACGATCTAATATTTTAGATTTTAGATTCACTGATGATTTTTTTTTTTTTTGTAAACATAAATTAATCTGAATAATTACTGAAAGGCATAGGTAAATATCTCCAGGAAGAAATAACGATTGAATTATTTTATAATATTCATGATGGAAACTACAGATCAAACCTAAATACCAATAATTGGGTTAGGAAATTTGGGTAACTGGAGATTGGGTTAGGTAACTGATTTAGGTATTTAGATTAACCTAAATACCTAATGCCTATATATTTTTTTTTATTTTAACTAAAGTAGTATACTTTATTGAAAATAAAGTATTAATTAATTTTCTATTAGAAAACAAATCAAATATAATTAAATGTGATAAAAAGAAGGATAAACCAGGAATTAAATAATAATAAGATACAAAATCAACAAAATTATTAACCTAATCCATCTAAAATTTGCAGAAATTTGTTGTTTACCTAGGGAAATTACAAAAGCTGAACAAAATGTACGTCGTAAAAAATATATTGATAGCAGATTTACTTAAGCAAAGAGAGCTTTCATACAGAAAGTAATTTTGATAACATCAGATTCAGATGTAGATTAAAAGAAATTTACAAATATATCTATGGGTTGATCATTGACTTATATCAGTAAAACATGGACAATAGGAAAAACCAGAATGAAAATAATATCGATGTTTGAATCGTAGAGTTATAGTTGGATGTTGAAAATAAAATAAGGTATAAACTTTGAACGATTTCTGATTTTCGTGTAAAGAGACGAAATAATTTGGTTGGCCAAACATTAAGCCATCTGAATTTAGTTAACATTGTAATAGAGGAAGATAAATGATCGGAATATTTAAAACAGATAATCGATGATTATCTGTATGCAGTTGAAAAGAAGTTTGAAGAGTATAAGTATGAAGTTTAATATAAAATAGAAAGAATATGGAGATTAATAATCAACTAATCATGACTAATAACTGAAAAGAAAAAATATAACATTTACCTAACGACACCGTGCATGAAATTATTCAGTTTAAAGTATACGAAAGAAAATTTTGCTTGTGTTTTCTATTTTTAAATCCATGAAACCAATTTTAATCATAATGAACAGAATTTTAAAAGCTATGAAAAATTACGAAAATTTCTATCGGAAGTTGTATATTGTTTTTTAAAAACATTGTGAGAAATCTAATACATGAACATAAATTAAATGGTATACAGATGTTCAAGCGATCCACCTCACAACAGGGTTAATATAAATCTCATATTTTTAAATTGTACATCTGTCCTGATTACGGATTTTTAAATCAAATGCATTTCAGCTTGTTATTTAAAAAAATATATATACATATATTTAAATCGATAATTTTATTCCGATCGATGAAAACAAAAAGCAAAACACAAACAAGTAATTATTATTCATAGTAAATTTCCTGTAGTGTTTGAGGAACATTAGTTTCTAAAATTTTTGATAATACTGTCATTGACACGTGCATAGGTCTGGGGAGTATGTCAGATATATCGTTTAGTCCATCTGATGAATATTATCTAAACAAATACACGTTTTTTTACTCTGTACAATCCCTATTCGCGTTAATAAACTAAATATAGAAGTATTCTTAATCAATTTATCAAACCTACGTAAACTTGTCAGCTTAAGTTATGCACTGTCCATACATTTCATAAAAACCATATGGTTATTATAAAAGTTGTTTATGTATAGAAGTTTCACTCATTTAATTAATAACGTTATTTAAAATTGTAAATAATTTTTTAACAGGGATTTAATAGCCTACTAGTTTATTAAGTGATCAACATATAATATAGCTGTTATGCTAAAAGACGCAAAATCAAATATAAAAAAACTTTGTTTTCTTTTTAAAAATACCCTTGATAATTGTAACATATTTTTGGTGATAGAAAGTTAACTATTGGATGGAAAGTGGTAATAAGAAAAAAAAAATTGATTTGCTTCCTATTGTGAGGTAATATAACCATCATAAAACTGAAAAAATCCTTCAACGGCATTAATAAATTTTCTCAGCTTTTGAAAACCTTAAAATTGCACTATTTTCCTAACTGATAAATTTGGAGATTACCTTTATTATTCTTTTGACGTGAATTATTATTTTTCTATTAGTATAAAATCAAACGGGCTAAATTTTTCAGGTATTAAAAGATATCATTAAATGTACCTAAAAAAACATTATTTTATACTATTTATGTAATACATATAATATCTTTTAACATATATCAATATCTTTTATCAATATTCTGAATTTATTTCACACTCATAACTTCCACTACTCGCAAGAACACAGCACAATTAATGGGTTTATTTAAATCCTCAATCAAATTCTAGTATAGGTTTGTGCAAAAAAAAAAGAAGTCATAAAATCTTTCAGTGACGCCGAATAAAAAAAAAAAAATTAAATAAGTATATCACGTAACAGAAATAACATTTTATTAATAAAAAAGATACTTGTGTACTTAGTTATGTTAAAAATGTAAATTAATTGGAAATAAATTTTAAAAAGAAACAAATTTATTACATGATAATTTTAATTAATTTCACTTTAACATCTATTCGGTCATTGTATTAAAAAAATCCAAATATATAATCTGGAAAGACCGAACTAGGTATCAGAAGTTGTTCAGTATTTTTGGCAGTATCAGGATTAATTAATGAGCTTACGCCGTAAAAGATAAGACCGTGAAACAGGTTACAAACACTAAATTCATATTATATACACTTAAATCTCCTTCAACACAATTAAATTTCACTAAATTAAACAGGAACTGTACAATTTATAAGTTATTTAAAAAAAATTACAAGTTAAAAAAATTCAATAAATTTATAACAAGTAAGGTCCAATACACACTCATTATCTCAAAAGCATGTCATCATATGGTTCAACTCGTACTCGATGTTTTTTTACAAACAAAAAACACAAGTAGAAAAACGAACAAATGAAAACAACGCCAAATAGTAATAAATAAACAGTAATAGCGTTAAAACAAAAAAAGTATCTAAAACTAAAACAATATCAAACAAAAAATAGTAAAAAACACTAACAAGAAACGGCACGTAACATATATAACTTATCAAAAACCTTTTTTAAGGTTTCTTAAAACGAGTATAAATTTTGTTTTACGATTATTAGGTAACTTGTTTGAATTAAGAAAAATATTAATTTACAACAAATAAGCTGTTTTAAAATTTTTTTCTTTTTTCAATTTGTTATTTACTCTTTATCTAAATTACTTTGGCTGGGACAAATTAATGCATATTTTATGAACATTTATCCAGCCGTTATGTAGTACACGGATATAAATAACCAAACCATAAATAACCACGGGTGTTATTGACAGCCAAACACAGAACCTTCCTTCCCGTGCCGGTAGGTTTGAATATAGTTTTTGAAATTTGGTTTGTTATGAAAGGAAAGATATTACTTGACTTAAAATTAATTATATCAAAACTTTAATAGCCAGTGGAGTTATAAAGTCAGGTATCCTAAAAGCAACCTGCTATTGTAGTATTACACTAATTACACCATTCCATTTTAATTTACCTTTCAATGGTTCGATTTATTTAATATCAAATCACGGTCAACTTTGGCAATACCGATAAACACCATATGAAGTAAAGTCTACCATATTTTATGCAAAACGTTCTCTACTGATCACAACGGTTCAACACTTATTCGTTTTTAAAATAATTAGTTACGTTTCATAAGCTTACCTGCCTGTAGAGCTGCTAGGGCGTAATGCATCTCAATGAAAGTGTGGGTAAAGAACCTACTTAACTGCTTGGGCCGTCCAACCGAGAGAAATTTTGACTTCCTTAATTGAATTCCAACTGTCAAAAAAATTGAAATTTGCTAACAAATCTGTGAAAATTTAGGCATAATTTAAGAATATCTACATATCTTATACCTATATTCATAGGTATAAGGTATATATCATACTTATATTCACAGGTATAATAATACCTATGAATATAAAGTATGGATGTCACAATCAAGGTTATACAAAATTTACAAAAAATAAGAAATAAGATGCCCAAAGATTGGAGTCTTATTCAAAATTAAAAAAGGAAAAATAGAGGCAAATGTGAAAGCAAAAATCTAGTAATTTTAAAACTCTATGGAAATGTAAAATAAAAATTTTGAGCAGGAAATCTTTTTTATTTATATTGATATTGATTTATTATATAAACACATAATGTAAAAAAGGAATTTCAGGCAGTGTAGTTGCGTGCTTGCCATTTCATGTAGAAGGCGTAACAGTCTGTTGCAATTAAGTTTTAACATTGAATATCGTGAACCCTAGTTTAAATAAGAATCACCCAACATAATTTCAAATACCAGTATATAATTGACATTACCAAACGATAATTTAGAATTTTATAAATAAGTTGAGCTGGGGGTGAAAAAAAAACATATTATAAACAAAAAGGATTTTAAACAATCCCATCAGATAGGATTTCTCATGCAGAGTAGTTCTATAATTTAGTTGAGTGCACTAATCTGTTTAATTCGATTATAAAAATATCTTTAAAAAGTATCAAAGAAGAAAAACAAGTATCTCATACCAAACTTAATAGGAAATGTAATAACCAAAGTAGTTTATCGTTTTCAATAAGCCGGTGATAAAATTATACCTAGTAAGTGGACATTTTTACTGTGCTCTTACCACAGAAACTAGTTATGTAATGAACTTCAGTATGCAATTAAATAGTCTAATTGCACTGTTTAACGTTGGAAAAAAAGTTTTTTAGACCTATTAAAATAAGTGGAAAAGGAAACAAAAGACCAAACTTTATTAATCAAATTTATCAGTTTTATAAACCACTCAGTTAAGAAGTATTTTCGAAAAGTATTTTTACAGTAAAGAATCCACAGAAAATGGATTAAATTCAAACGCCAATACCAATGCTTAATATAAGAATTATTTATTACTACTACATATATAATTATAGACGATTTATTTTTTACAATTATAGCAGGTTTATTGTGCCTAATTCGTAACGGTGAAACGTTTAAAAAAAATAATTATATTTTATCTTTTGTCATCCTTTCTACTATAATAAGTTTGATATTTTAAATTAGTTTAACGTGATAATATTAGTAGGGATAAGGTACTTATTTTTATTAGAGAGGTCAAGGTTGTTAACATGGTAGAATGTAAGAAAAAAATAATAAAACAAAATCGTAATTTTGAATGTTAATAAAAAAATATTATTGTAATGTAATTATTTGAAATATTTTTTTAGATATTAAATAATATTTCATAATAAGACTTCTCTCCTGATGAATAAGTATCAATTTTAACAACTTATTATTATTAAATAAATATATATTTATAAATCTTAATTAAAAGAAAATTAAATTGATTTTACGTGATTCTTTAACGCGAAAACATATACATCAGAATAAAAGTTCATTAAAAAAAATAAACAAAAAGGTTTTAGTTGTGATAGAGCGTGTAAAAAACAATCTACAGTTAAATAATCGAATTTCATGACCTAGGCCCAAATTACGGAACATTCACGAAAGTATACTTAGTTATTACTTATTAAATGAAACGTCCATGACTTCATGATGTTATTTCAGTGTAATAATGATAGACTTAAAAAGTTTTTAAAATAATTCATACTACTCAGCGAAAAAAAAAGATGGATACTGCTATTTTCAAGGATTTGATGTAAAATTTTAATGAAAATTTAACTAAAAACAGAAATTTAATTATATTAAATAAAATATAAAAATACATAAACAGATGTGGTACGTAGACATATTTCTCCATCTATACTTCATTTTAATAACGCAGTTACCTAAACATACCTCTTTATCGTATGAAAAATCAAAATTTTGCTCGTTATGTTTTTCTTACATTGAACAAATGTAATACACATAAAGTGCGTTCTTGAAGTTTTAGACTTTAAACACATATGACAGGCTTGGTATTTGACAGCCTTAAACAGTAGTTTTATTTAATTTTTTTAACAAAAGAAGAATTTAAAAAAAAAAGACAAGCGTTCTTCTTAGTCAAGTAGAAATATAGATCTAATAGTTAATTCAGGATTCATCTTGCAAATTTAAAAAAAATCAATTCTGGCATTCTTTTGTATGACATCAAAAATATTTGATGTGGACACCACATTACTTCCTTGTACGCCTATTAAATTACATATAGGCTACACATTATTTAATTGATAGGTACATAAAATTTTCATTAATAACTTCTGATATTTTTTTGTTATTAATGAATTATTTATTGTAAAACGTTTGTACAATAATTATTAATAGATCATTACATTTAAATTTGAAAAAAATGTTTAAAAAAAGGAGATGAAGTCTGATTGGAATCTATGTGTCTTCCCTTTGTAAGATCAAAATATTTCATTAATTCATATTTTATTTGGCTATAACTCTGGAACCAATGAAAATAAGTACAACTTCTGATACATCGTTGAAAATCTGTCAATGAGGGCTTACTACTGTAATTAAAAAAAAGTTCAAAATCCAAATGTATTGGATTTTGGACACTTTTGGTTCAGTCGATTACAATCAAAAGCACATCCCCTTTTCATTACACAATTAAATGTTACAACAGTCCTAAATCCAAAATTTCAACATCCTACGGCTAATTGTTTGTGTTAGTTATACGATATACATATGTACGTACGTATGTTACAGACGTTACGCCGGAACTAGTCAAAATGAATTCAGGGATGGTCAAAATGGATATTTCTGTTGAAATCTGAAAACCGAAATTTTTCGCGATCACAATACTTCCTTTACTTCGTACAAGGAAGACTATATATACATATATATATATAAATTATAGTTATGTAATAACGAGCTAGTTTCGTTTGTTTGCAATACATAGGATATGATTATTTAGAACGATGTTATAAAAAAAAAATTCACTTTTGTAATAACTGTATAATAAATATTTATATTTATCTTCAATATTTATTTCGATATTATAAAGTTAATAGTATTCAAAGTGGTTCAATAAATTATGCTTAAAATTAGATAAAATTTGTTAAGTTAATATATTCTTAAAATTTATGATGCAATAGTTATATTACAGCATATAAAATGTAATTATTACATTTTCCCGCACAAAGAGACTCATAAATAAAATGTTTAACTACTTCATCTTATGAGTGGTTTTTTGCGAAATAAATCGAGGTTAGCTATCTTCTCATTCTGTTCGAGATAATATGCCATTAATAACATTAGAAACACAGCTTTATCACTAGGAACAGCACACAATCAAATTTATGATCTATGTATTAATTTCCTGATTATAATTATTCGAAGATTGAAATAGATTCCCTAAATTTCATAAAAAATATATATTTATTATAAGGTGTTTTGAAATTAATATAAGTGAAAGGAATCGAAATATAAAGGTTAATTATTAATGATATATATTTGACATGTAACTCTTATTATTATTCTATAAAATTAGGAAATTCTCTTAGGAAATTCTATAAAAAAGATTATGTATATACATAATCTTTTTTATAGAATTTCCTGATATCTCCCACGTAGTTTAATATCTTTCATGTGAATAATTCTAGTAACTTAAAATAACTAAAAAAGCTACTAAATTTAAAATAAAATAACTAGCCTATCTATATTTATATGTAAGTCTGTATGTAGCCTGACATATTTAATGTACATGCTGAGTGATATTATTTTACGTTTTAAATTTTATCATGACTCTGTCAAAAGAAAACCTAATACATAGTTATCTACCGCTTAAAATATTTTGTGAAAAATTAGAAATATCAATCATTCAAACAAGATGACTAGAATTGTTGAGATTAGATGTGAGTATTAATAAACATTATGAATTTTTTACTCTTACATCTTTGTGTATATCCTAAAACTCACATATAGCGTTACCTGGTACAGATTTTGTGATTTCCTTCATAACTGATTGATTATCACCGACTAATTCTGTATTTAAATACTGTGTTGTTAAAACGATATATGTAAATACATCGTAATTTCTTTAAAACTTAATTTAATTAATAAAAAAAAACTTGTTATTAAAAAAGCTAATAACGATAATTCTTTGCCATACTGTTGCTTATATAAGATTTAAAATTCAATTTTTCCCCAGAGTTAATTTTTTTTCCAAATATCCCATTTATAGTCTTTTAATGATAGTGAAAATAATAAAAAAAGTCGCCTTGGGAATCGACAGACGTCTCTGTTCGGTAACTACAAAAATAGATCATAAAAAGTTACAGACAAAGTATGATCGTCCTATTTAGAATTACTCTCGATCAAATTTTCAATTATTTTTTGATACCCTGTGCTTTTAAAACAGTAACAGGTTATAAAATGTTGGGGTGTAAGATTTGACTTAACCGTACTTACAGAAAACGTAATGAAAGGTTTATAAATAATACGGTTACTAGGTATAACAATAAAAAATTACATTGAAATACGTTGAAATAGAAATGTTGAATTACCAAGAAAATAACCATAACACAAAAATTTATCAATTAGCCCTATTACAAAGAATATTAATCTAACATAGTACTTGAAAGAACGTTATCTAAACACTTTTTATTTTCAAATTGACAATCTTAAATTAAAAGCATAATATCTCGTCCAATAATATATAAAGGATTAGCAAAACTTTTAATCACAAAATAAACTCTTATAAACACAAGAAATAAACTTCTTAATGTTCAGATTGACTTATGCGTATAATAAAGTAAAGATTTTCTAGTTGTTTGATGATATTGAGGTAAAAATATATTTAAAAAATAAGACTTGAACAGAAA
The DNA here is from genome assembly GCF_047948215.1 of Lycorma delicatula. Taxonomy (NCBI): domain Eukaryota; kingdom Metazoa; phylum Arthropoda; class Insecta; order Hemiptera; family Fulgoridae; genus Lycorma; species Lycorma delicatula. Next base: position 66,656,007 of record NC_134456.1, on the reverse strand, counting down.
GTTGCAAAAACGCATAACTTTTTTTATTAATGAGTAATGACTTAAACTGACCATATTATCTAATATTTTTGTAAAGTTTAATTGGATAATTGTAACATACCTATATATATAGTTATATATTCATACATGGAGGATATATATTTATAGTATTATTATGGGAGCAAATATTTATTGAATGGATTTAGTAGAAATAAAACAGAAATGAGGAATTTTTAAAAAAATGTAGCAACATTATTAAAGATTAGTTTGGTTCTCAAATATAAGAAATTTATTTGTCATAAAATATTACATTTTAGGATTATTAGTAAACAGAAATGAGATGTAGGAATATTCTTTCTATTTATTTTCTCTAACCATATCCTTGATATGAAATAAAGAAAAGGAGTGTTTTTTTAACAGAATCAAATGATAAGTTGCACACGGATTGACCTTGATCTTCCCGTTTTCCACATTATACAGCGAACTAGCGGGTTTTTAATTCTCTTGGAATTTTTTCCGCTCAAGAGGTGATGTCATATCATAAGACTATATATAATGACCGTTGTAGTTTCTTCCAATATGAAAATTTCATCCCAAATTTTACCCTCTAATTTAACTTCTGTATATTCGTAGTTTAAATTATAATTTAGAAAATTAATTTTGAGTACGTGCTGTTAGAGAAGTTAATTTCATTAAAAAAGCTCATGCTAAATAGAAAAATAGCACGGAAACATATGCACGGTTTTCGTTAATGTGCACAATTTGATTATTGTGATAATATAAAAGAAAGACAACATAAAAGGGAAATTCAGATAATTACCACAGATTTTAGATTCCCTTGTAACCGTATTTTGACCATGCCGTGAAAGAAGTATTGGTTTCGTGTTTTTTAAACATTAGTCATTTATGACATAAAACTAAACGTCAAAAATGCACATGTAATCCATAAAATGACAAAATTCTAAATGAGAAATCTATATTAGATAAATAACTGATTATTTTATTGTTGACAAATCTTTGCTTGGATACTCGCAATGTGATCGGAAATTCTTACAGAATACGAATAATAATTTTAACTGACTTTAAAAAAGAAAAAAATTATAAAATAAACTGTTCTAAAGAACTTGGAAAAAATATCTTAATGTGAAGAAATTAATAATGAAATGATATATTAGAACATTTTTTTTTTTTTCAGTTTTACAGGGAATAAATACTTAAGAGGTCGAGTAAATAAGGTTTTTTTTTGTCTTCAGTCATTTGACTGGTTTGATGCAGTTCTCCAAGATTCCCTATCTAGTGCTAGTCGTTTCATTTCAGTATACCCTCTACATCCTACATCCCTAACAATTTGTTTTACATATTCCAAACGTGGCCTGCCTACACAATTTTTTCCTTCTACCTGTCCTTCCAATATTAAAGCGACTATTCCAGATGCCTTAGTATGTGGCCTATAAGACTGTCTCTTCTTTTAACTATATTTTTCCAAATTCTTCTTTCTTCATCTATTTGCCGCAATACCTCTTCATTGTCACTTTATCCACCCATCTGATTTTTAACATTCTCCTATAGCACCACATTTCAAAAGCTTCTAATCTTTTCTTCTCAGATACTCCGATTGTCCAAGTTTCACTTCCACATAAAGCGACACTCCAAACATATACTTTCAAAAATCTTTTCCTGACATTTAAATTAATAAGGTAAGTAAATTTAAGTAAATAAGGTAAAGATAAGATTAAAACACATCAATCACTGTCTTAAGAGTTTTCAAATAAGTTTTTATTAGTACATAAAAATTAAGTATTAGATGTTAATAAAGTTACGTTTTTGAAAGGTGTTATCTAAATTTATTATCAATGAAAACAAGCAGCACTTATTAGTCTTAATCATACTGAATGCTGTAATATAATTTTCTGCATCTAAGGGATTATTGTACATTTATAAATTAGTTACAAGTTTTTATGAATAATTTCTAACTTATCGAATAATATTGAAAAACAATGGTGAACTCACCATTGTTTTTTAATTCAACTAACTAGTTGAATTAGAAAGGGCAACTTGTAAACGTTCATTAATCAGAAATTAACAGAAAAAATTTGCAACAGTAAAAGACTTTGTGACTACTTTCTTCTCTTATAAATACATTAGCTTATCATAAAGTTATAAATTTTTAGATATTCATTGTTATGTAGACTTATAAATTTTCAATATTGTATTTAAAATTTTTCAGTTATTGTATTTTCAAAAGAAATTTTCTACCCTGCATCCTCTGGAACGAAACTCTTGCCTGAAAATAATTTTATTTGTTTTATTAAATAAGAAAGCATTCTTGGAAGAAGGTTATTCATTTTAACCAAAAATCTAATTGTTTATTGAAATCAACTAAGTTTCAATTACTCAAACAAGCTTAGATTTTTTTAATCCAGAATATTTGATGAATAAACTTTATTTAAGGTAACACAAACATTAATAAGAAAAAAATTTAAATCTAATGATGATATAATTAAAATTACACTATTATAACTATTTTTGTTTATTGAAATGAATTGAATTGAAATAAAATATAAATAAAAATAATAATAATATTTTTTTTAGAGTTCTATACTAAGAAACAAAATTTATTATTCTAAAAAATATATATTTTTTAAGTAATGACAAAAAAACAATTTTTCAAACACTTCATCAATTCATTAATACTACCATTACTCAGCAATTTAAGTAACATCAAAAAAAATTGTTTACAAATTTTTTTGCTTAAATAACTTTTTTTAAGTTTTTGAATAATTTTATTAAAAGCTCTCAATCAATGATATGACAGATTATTTCAAAACAGAAGTCTATTGGCAACGCAAGTTAAATATTTGTTAAAACTATAAGAGGTGTTTAGTCACGATAAGTTTCAGGATGTTCTTTAGGAAAATCCCATTATGATATAAAATTAACGTTAAGTTTAAAGAAATTAAATAGAAATAATTTTCATTAAATTATAGTTACATTAAACACTTCCATTTAAAATAACAATAAATTTTAATCTATAAATTGTACTAATTTTCGGTGGTTGTGATTAATGAATCACAAGCATCTGAAAATCACAGAAATACATATAACAATAAGATTGTATTTATATCCGTAAATATAATTTAAATTAATTAAATAACAATTTACGTTCCTAATAATGAACAATTAATAAATGAATGATTTAATTATTAAACCAAAGTATGAAATTTTATATCGATCACTTAATTGTTAAGCTGAGAAAAATTAAATTTAGAAAACACGTAACTATTTTCTTGAAAATATAAATTTTATTATAATAGAAAATTATCAAGACCACTTTTTTTTTTTTTTTTGTTACACTGATGAAATTTTCACAACGATTTTCCGTGACTCTTCCTGATAAACACTGAAACAGTTGTAGATGCTCTCTACTAACACATCTACCGATCTCTATCGTGATCTGCCTTATTATGTACTAATTAAAATAAAATATTTATTTATGTAGCTACTATTCTCTTTATGGTTTCGAAGTTATAATTATAAGAAACAAAGTCAGTTTGATTTAAGGGAGTCAAGAGTGGAGAATATGAAAATAGAACAACCTATCGTAGAAATCTGCGTCAGAAATCTTTTTCTAATTTGTTTGTTCCCTCTCGATGTCATTTTTCATTTTATTAAGAACAAAATTGAATGTATTTTCTTGAATCTTCGTGGAAGAAACTTTTTATTTATTGACGAAAAATTGTATCCATGCACGTCTCTCTTTAGATTTACTTCATGTACTGCTCTCATCTTTCTTGTTAATAACCCGTACATTATACAAACATTTTCTTAAAAAAAAAACTACTACGATCCATTCTCACCAACGACAAGAAAACGAATAAAACGTGGGCTTGGCGTCGATCTGCTTTACGCCTTGCTGCTCTTAGTGTATTTTACCACTTAGTCATAACACACACATTCTAACGTTGAAAAGCGAGTAATAGGCAATTGACGCCATTTTAATTCTTCAGTTGAAATTAAAATTTACTGCCAAAATTCAAATATTACAATAAAATTCATTTACAATAAAAAATAAAATTTAATTATAAGATTAAGAACTAATTAAATAAAACATAGATGTAAATATTAATTACAATTATTATCACATAGCATTGGAGAAAACTATCTGTTGTAGTTGCACTCACATAGAATTTTTAAAACAGATACGAATTTGCCGAAATAATAAAAATAAATGAAATGAAAATAAATAAAACGACAAGCAAAACTGAAAAAAATGAAATATTACAGAAAAGTTATTCATAGATATTACGTAATTAGATAAATATTGCTAATCTATTATAAAGGAAAAATCTGAAACTAAAAATAAAATTAAGTAACAGGTATATACCGGCCTCCATGGCCCAAGTTGTAGCGTTTCGGGCTTTCATCAGGAGGTCCCGGGTTCGAATCCCTGTCAGGCATGGCATTTTCAGATGTTAAAAAAATTGTCATTCACCTCATTCTCTGAAGCAATATCTAACGTTGGTCCCGGAGGTTAAAAAAAAATAAAAGAAAAAATTAACTAATTATAAATCTAAATACATAAATAAAATCTAAATTATAAAGCTATATAAAATAAAACAGAAATTGATTACAGTACTAAAATTTATTTTTAAATTTGATTCCCCTTCAGCTGTACCCTATTGAAAAGATTAGTACATCAGGACGATGGGAGTTAAAAAGAGGATTTTGAAGTTCGTGAACTGTACAAAATATAATAATATTGTTCCGCATAACTCGTTGTCATGAGATGTTATTACCTTGCGTTACGGCAGTTATGACATTATATACTGATTAAATATCTAGAAGTGAGGCAGTAGTTAGTGTAGTTGTACTTATAAAAAATGAAGTAAAATGGAATTTTTTTAAACTAGATAATCATTAATTCAAATTATCTGTCAGTTTATTTTTTTTTTTTTTAAATAATCCAATTTCTGTAAAAAAAAGTAAAAACTTACTTTTTAATGAAAAAATTATGAAAATAAATCACATTCGTTCCGTAACGTTTGGAACATAGCTTTTTTGAATGAATGACAGTGTTATATATAGAATGCGATTCTGTAAGAATGGCTTATTAATTTGAAGTCGTGCGCTCCGAATTAAATTCCCACAGTGAAGCGCACAAGTTCGTGATAAGTTTCCAAATTTTATTGTGACCTTTCATAAAAATAATAATACCATATTTTAAAAACAGTGTAAATATTTCTACATTCTATTTATGTACTAATAATGCTAATGAATATATTTAATACTTGTTATAAACAATTTATTGTGTAATAAAAATTTATGTATTTTATAAAGAGTTTCATATCAATTACATTACTAATAATAAAAATAGTAACATGACAGTTTTAACACAGTTTGTTGTAATTTATAAATACTAACGCATAATTTTTCTTTTATGGAGACTGAACAATCATAGAAGATTCCTTCAACATAATTACGTTATATGGTCTTGATCGATCAGAAACCAATTATTCCGAAGACAGTGCTCTAGTACACGATTATTACAACAAAAAAGAATTGTTTTACAAGTAATGAATCTCGCGTTAAAGTAGTAAATAAATAAATAATTTCAATCCATATATTAAAAATAAATAAATAATACATCATTTAGATTAAAAAAGGGGAAAGGAGAAAACTAAATTAACTACAAAACTAGAAAACGCTGGTCGCACACATTGCAATTTTCATTTTCATAGAGTAAAATGACCAAAGCAATCGATGCCAAAAAAAAAACACAAATTATTTACTTCTAATGGCTAAATTTTCTACATCGAAAAATTATAAAAAAAGTCTTTACGAACACTTTATTGAATTATTTAAAGTCAGCATGTATTTTAAAATATAACATTTTAAATACGGTAAATAGGGTAAGGTTCGAAATTCAACACTACAATACTAACTTCGTATGCGTTACTTAAGAAAATACCTTAAAACCAAATGTATAGATTTTAATAATTTGATTATATTTTTTCGGAGAAAAAAGTTATTTCATGGGTATATCTCATGCATGATACGTTTCATGAATATATAGTTTAGCCAAAAGACTTTTGAAATAAAAATTTCATAGTCTACGTACAAGATTAGTTTTTTTAGTCATTATCATTCCTTCGAAATATATTATTAAAGCAAAACGACGTTCAGCATGACATTTTAATAGTATTTTCGCCCAATACAAACAAAATTGGAATGGAAATTTAATTATAAATATAATCCATATTTCACATTCCAGCGCTACAAAGAGCCTAATTTCCCACTCGATAATAAAATTTACTATTACACTCACGTCATTTCATTAGAATTTTTATTTAAATCTTTTTCACACATTTGCTTTTTAATATGAAGCCCCAGTACAAAATAAGTTTAATATTTACAAATGAATAATGATAATTTTTCACAATCTGAATGGAGCTGCATTTTGCTTATTGCGTGTGTGGTTTTTTTTTTTTAAATTATTCATTTTATAATTCTGTCTATTGTATTTTATGATAGTTCTCTTGATATATTCTGTTTAATTATTAATATGAAATATTACTGGTTTTTCTTTGTAATCAGTTATTTTGATGATTAATTGTTTTAATAATTTTGTTTATATAATTATTTTTTTAAACAAAAAAGGTACCTTCTTAAGAACTTTATTTTATTATTATATTATCGTTTTACTAGTGTTAACTTTATAATATATAACTGATTGTACGAGTATAATAATCATATCCCACAGCTGGAGCCAGTACGTACAGATAGATTTAAAGATAACTCTGCAGATCAACAGTTTATCAGATATAAACAACTGTTGAGTTTCTGCCAACAATCAGTTTAGTTCCCTATACTTGATGTTAAGCTGTTTTCTCTTTTCTACCATATGGCCCTTCATGTCAGGCGATGATCCAAATGTAATCCAAGGTACCGTACAAGATTCGTGTGAGGGATGTAGACGCCTTTCAGGTGGATTCGTGGACAATCACCCCTTCTCATCGTAAATGTCACATGGCTCGATTTGATCTGATTCAATCTCATTTTCCATTTCGTCAGCCATATGCCGATCTCGTCTAACTCTGATTGTAGTTTAGTTGAGGCTTCATTTGGATCTTCATCATCAGCTAGGATTGCCATGGCGTCTGCAAATGATGTAATTCATCCTCCTCCGTAATCCGGAGATGGATGTGAAAAATGAATACAGAACAGCCCCGGAACAGAGCGCTGAGGAACTAAAATACTTCGTATAGAAGAACACTGATAATTCCAGTTGAACTTAACAACTTTCAATGTAAAACATTTTTATTATACGAGTATATTTAATTTTATAAATTTATACAAAATATTTTTTTAAATATTTCATTTTTTATTTAAATATTTTTTTAAGATTTTATATTTATTTTTAAAAGTCGTTAGTAAATTTCATGAATCATGAGAGGTAAAACAAATTAAAAAAATCAATGCAAGCATCTTTGATAACCTACTTTTAATTAAAAGACATACACAACATTCATACATGTTAAAAAATAAAAAAATGAAAGTGCAGATGATTTCATAATAGAGGATAATAATGGTTGAAAATAAGATTATAAAGGATTGTGTAGTGATTGAATGATCTAAGGCAGTAATTTAATGTAAGTAATGTGGTTCAGAGAAAAATTTAACTGGATACAGTAGTAATATAAGAGATACACGAGAATCTTATTAAAATTCTTATAGAATAAAAAAAGAACTTTTATGAGAAAAATAAAATTACATTTTAAATGGTGGTGGATTATATTAAAATGAAGAAAATACTAGTAACAAAAAGGCAACACGATGAAAATTATTATTGTGAAATGGTATTAATTGGTCTGGATTTGACTTCGGTAAAAACGAATGGTAAATTTACGTAACTAATAAAACTATGTTATAGATTGCATTTATTTATTTGTTTTAGTAGTAACTGCTTATACAAAAAAAAAATAAACCTTCTACACAAGTTTCGCCTTTTAAGTAATGTATTTTATAACGGAAGATTACCCATAAATCTCAGCTGTTGAATAGGTGATAGATGAAAATCTACGTAACCGATAAGTAATTCCAAGCCCAATACATGAATCGAATCTAAAAATAAATGTCGGTATGTTGTTTTATTTAATTATTCTAACGACAAATAAGTCAGTTCAATTGACAAGTATTATGGGATTAAGTCCGGTACATTTACTTAAACCAATGTATAAATAATTTTAAATATCTTTTATTAGTAGTTTTTTTATAAGTTGCTGGCATTGTACAAGATAATTTATGACTAACAGTATTTTTTATGTGTTGTTCTGTGTGTTTGTGGTGTAAACTTATGTTAACAGTAAATAAATAATAATAAACTACATTTCATAGAATATGATGAAAAGTAGGGTAAAAAAAACACTGTAATAAACTTATTACAGAAAACATAATACCCTTTCATGGTATTATATATTATTTAATCTAGAAGGCCATAATAAATAAAATGTATTTTATGCGGTCACTTTATACTTATAGTAAATCCTAACATAATATTCATAATTTCCTACTAATTTGTATTTCAATACTTCATCTAAGAAACAAATGATAAACGGCCATGAATTTTTGTGCAGTTTTTTCTGTATTGAAAAACGCGGAAAGTTTAAAGCTCATGCTAATAAATAACATAATAGGTTTCTAAAATTGTATATGAATTATTATTATTTACATGTAACGTCTTTTTATTGTATAAAATAATGACTCATGCTACAGACTACTTCAACTTTCCGGTATAATCTTATTATCAATTTGTTCAATGAAAAAAAAATTGACCCTAATTAATGATTCGTCAAATTGATACCAGGATGTAAGTTTAAAATCAATAGCCTAATACTAGTAAAAATGTATATTTCTTACTTCAGTACCTGGAATATGAATTTAGGTTGCTAATGATTACACATTTCGTTTTATCAATTTTGTTTTCTTATTAAACGTAAACTTTAAACAACATAATAATAAAAATTTTATTTGAAACACTTTCACGCTTCGTATTTGTCCAGAAATTTATAAAATTAGTTAGAAAATACGCGAACACGCATGCTATATTAGACTTTTCATAACAGAAACGTATTATCTACAATCATTAAATTTCGCGCGGTAAATTAGATATCTCAGCAATTTATTACTTCATAATTTTTTTTTAAATCGGACGTCAAAATAAGAGATGTTATATCAGGAAAGAAATTGAAATATTAAGAATATACTTATTCAATTTTTCAAATTTATAAGGTTCAAATATACTTAAAAATTTGGAATTTTTCTCTGAACATAATGACAAAAATTATCAATGATTAACTAAGAGTTAAGATGTAATCCACCCATTTCGAAAAAGTAGTATTTTAGAAAAGAATGATGACTAGATTAGGGTTTTTAATGTGTAATGGGAAATGTTACCCAAAGATTCTATCGGTTTATTAAAGATAAGGTTTATTTTATAGAAATATATAGAAAAAGAAAGATGAATAGATTCTAATTATTTTCTTCTTTTTTTTTTTTGTAGCTTTATTAGAGTATTTTAACTTTTAAATTACTTAGATTTATCCGGAATTTGAAAAAGATGCATAATTTTTTTAAGAACTTTATCGTTTTATTATAATTATTTCTTGAGTAAAACAATTAAATTATTTTTTTATTACATCATGATGTCAACATTTAAATGACATTAATAAGGGACTAAATAGAATATTAACAGAAATTAATATTTCTGTTAAAATTAATAATTCGATGGATGTTTCCATCGAAGACCGTTTCGCATATGGAATATGAGAAAATATTCATGAAGGTTTTATAATCCCAATAAATATTACTACACTTCCGCGAATATAAAATAAATAAATATTACATTAAACTTAATTTATTATATTTTTCTCTCATATCTAATTATATGTGCTGGAATGAACAGTTAATAATGAAATTATACTTTCAGAGTACAGAAATCAATATCTGCTATTAATTAGTATTTACTATACGACGAAGAACATAAAAGAAGTGTGAAATTTGGCATAAAGCCGACAATATTTTTCATTAAAACATTTATTATTACGTTATATATCACATTTGAAGGTTACTGAGGTAATTTTCCTATAACTGTCTTAATTTATGTCCGTCATTGATAAATGTGCACTATCCAGTTGTTTACAATTTAAAAAATCATTATTAAACATTTTTTTATTTATTTTTCGTTTATTTTAAAACCTTACTAAAACCTCACTTAAAAGTTAATAACTTTTTTTTATTATTATTCACTGTTTATCAAAATATTTTAAACTAATTTATTTACTCTGACGTAAAGTAAAGTTGTTTAGAGCGGTTTAGGATTCTTACTAGAACGCAAACCCAACTAAAACCTAGAAAAATGTACGACAACTATATTCGTTGAAAGTTGTTCCGTTTGGTTTAAAATTAACTTTAATGTATTGAAATAGCAACAAAAGGAAACAATAATGGAATTTTAAACGAAATTTTAAAATTAGCAAGGAACAGATAAGTGTTGGTGACTCTATATTCTCCCAAACGGTTTTATTTCAAATAAAATAAAGTATTTTATTTGAAATAAAACAAATACGTTAGAATGCAATTTGTAGCAAGAAGTTCTGTTTTCACAGTTAGATTTCCGTATTTTATAGATTAAGATTACATTCATCGAAGTAAGTAAGTACATTTATATTATATTTATGCTTAATTTTTTATATTAAAACGTTTTTTAAGTTCAATATAAATCCAGAAATCTTTCACTTTAGTGAATTACCAACCCAACCAAACTATATACAAAAAGGACTATTGAGATTCTCAGACCTTAGTCTAACTGCATTATTGTAGCTTTGGAATAATTAGAAATGTGCTGTTTTTATAAAATGTTGGCAATATTCTAAGAAAGACGACCCAAGCAATGTCTGCATGAAAGAGATACACGAAAAATAATAAATGCAGCTATAAAAGAATTTACTGCCGCAAAAATATTGGAAAAATTATCATCAGGAAAAATATAACATCATTTAAAAGAAAATCAAGCAGAAATTACCTCAATAAATTTAATTAAATTTTAAGCTTAAACGGATGGATAGAAGTAGTCGTCCTCCGAAGTGATTTTAACAGCAATCCTGTACTGCTTATTCCACAAAGAAAGGAAAGAAAATAATTATATATAAATCGCTACTAATCGTATGCCATTATTATATTTACACTAAAACTAGCAATTTAAACTATGGCAGAATAAAAACTGCCCAATTATGATAAAATGATGTGATATCTCAAGTGTTGGCAGCACTTTAAATTAAAAAAAATAATAATATATCCGTAAGTACTTTTTTTTAATTTTTTTATTATTTATGGATGACTTCAATTAGTAATAAATCAACCCTTAAATAGATTGTTCAGATCAGTAAATAATTTACATTTCCTAAATCACATCGGGAATGATGTGTGTGTCTGTTCTTCTATATATTCATATATTATTCCTAAGGTAGCTACTAATAATATTCTAATAACATATGTAAGCTGCTTAGTACTACCAAATTTAATTGCAAATAACGTAAAACATAGTTTTTTTGCACTCAAATGAACTCAATTAAGTAGGCTTAAGACTCAATATGATTGTAATGGTCCCGCGTTATTTTCTATGTCGCCATTTATCGTAATAATTAATTTTATTTTGCCTATATTTCTAAATTAGATTAAGTAGTAGCTAAACATAAACTAGTTATAAAATTCAAAACTTTAAATTTTAATGAACATAAAATGAATGTAGTTCCCGAATATTATACAACCGCTTGTTGTATATTATTAATGTATTTTATATTTTAAATTAATTTACAACTAATTGTAATCGTAAGTATTAAGCGTATTATAATTGTACGCTTAAAATAAAATGAATATCATAAAATTAAAAGAATCGAAAATTATCCCATGAAAATATATCGGTAGAGTAATAACAATTTTCATTCTTGAATAACATACTCTTCAATGAATATTATTTAATTTCTTGTAATCACAATTATTTCATATATAGAAGAGCTTAAAAATGTTTGCTCTTTGTCTAACAACTGTTGGCTATTTAAATTTTTGTTTTACTGGTAAGATTTGGAATCGTATTGAACAAAATTTAACTTCGGTCACATATTTTTAAAAAACACCACCTCATAAATGTAATTTAGTGTTATTATTATTATTATTGAATTTATATTACTATAACATAATTGTATGACACATTATTACATTAAACTTTTCACTAAACAATAATTTTTGTTTTATTTTTAAAAAGTCTTGAATTATTTTCCTACAAATTATAATACAGTCAGTACCAGTGGTATAAAAGTGAAGATGTATCTTATATCGTCTACAAATCAGAACTTTGAATGATGATGTATGGAATATTTTTTTTTATTTTGATAACGAGTACAAAGTCCCGTGCATATAAGAGTCCATAGGTTCCTTTCTCCTACAGATGACACCAAGAATGTAGACTTAGCTGGATTATACATTCTCGTACAAAGTGGGAATTGCTAAGAAGCGTATCAAAAATAACGAAAAAGGTGCTGAAAAGGACTTAACATCCTAGAAATCAAAGTATGGGACAAACAACCCAACAAGGTAGAAACTTCAATATCCCTCCACATAATTCGACCAGATAATCTTCAAAAACAACATTAAGTCTGGGTACCAGTAAAAAGCTACTACACAATACCGAATTAAAATACACATCAAGTAGAAAGTAATAATTAGACGGCAGTTATACACCGAGCATCAAAAAATGACATGAGATAACCAAGCATTAATCTATTGACCCAAACACGACAAAGGACAACTTTTTCACGACGATTGTCTTGCACTGGTGACTTCCAATGCAATACATCAGATTTAATATTACACAGCTGATTATCGACAATTATCATTCTCTCATTATGCTAAATTTCCTTCGGTCGACTTTTGACAAAGTATGTTTAATCACAATGCGCAAAATTACTCTCGAAAATTCGGTGAGCGGGTATATCAGCTCGTTAATTTCTTGCCACTCCTATCTGGATAAGAAATCAGAAAAAGCTACGTGTGTTGCGGTAAGAAGACAAAGTGATGCTTGAGTATGTGTAATGAATTGCTTGAGTATATGCACAGTGAATTGACGGACGGCGACTCCTGGGCAGCTAATGACCATATTTTTCATCACTACATATGGAGATAAGAACACTTTTAATTACTGGAAAAGAGCTCATAACTGATCAGTGATTCTGAATTCACCATTTTTGTTTTTTTTTTATAGCTATGCAATAAAAAACTGCTGCACCCAGAAATTGAAGACCCACTCGTAAATAGGTACTTAATGCTGAATGGAACCACCCTATTTGTCTCCGAAATTACGTGGTACATGGAAATACCCAGTAGTACTGCAATCTGTTCAGCCAGAACCCCAATGGAGATGATTCGTTTATCTGGCTCAGTGAGGGAAGTAACAGAAAACCACTTCAGACCCTAATTTCCTTTGAATTTGTGGATGACATATTTATTGTTTTTTTGTAATACCGTGCAGTTTTTTCAAGTGATTCAAATTTTACATCTTACGCTTACAGTCATTTAAATTACGAGTCATGTCCGTTTAAGCAATAACAAAAATTTATGAATTAATATAAATTTAGCCAATTTCATAAAACATCACGTCTACTAAGAAATTACAATAATTACTACGAATTCTGACAACCTTGAGTTGTCAATGGCAAGATAACTCAAAACTTTCAGCAGCAGTTTATCTGTGCTTATACGTTAAATATAATATTATTTACCGTAACCTACCGAATCACTTAAGAAAACCTGTTACAAATAGTACAACCGCATATATCTGTTATGGAATGAATGATTATCAATGAAATAAAAAATATTAGAAATTTAATGCGTTTCACACACTATCTCGAAAATGCCATGGTCATTTGTGGAGAGGAATGCTCTGCACAATTTTTAATCGAAATGATTACAAGATTGCAAGTAAAGTATATATATATACTTTTTAATTCCATTACCTGATTGTTTAAAATTATTAATAACTTAACATCACCAGATGATACAGATTGTGGCTTACATTTTTATTAACAAATTACGTTTTATTATTTTCGGCTATTAAATATTATTCATACTATACAATTTTTTTCATTTGTTATAATTTTAATTTTTGTAAAGTTAATTAATGTAAACATGATTTTCATAAACTTATGTCAATTCAAATTTGACATTTATGAAAACATTAAACAGTATATTAACATTATAAATGGGAATAAATAAATTTTTAAAAATAAAAACGAACAAATTGTAAGAGAATAATTAAAATATCTTAATAAAACATATTAATTTTTTCTAATTTTCTCACTATAATATGGGGCATGTTACGATCGCACATTTTCTTGACAGATATTTTTAGATTAAATATTACACTTTTAAATAAAAATTATTTGATAAAAATGAGAATTCACGTGGGAAGAAATAATGAAAAAAAACCGTCAAATATCTCTTCGTACTAGTATTATGACTGAAAAGGGGAAAACAATATGAATAGGATATGAACTTAACAGATTTAATCAAAATTTATATACGTACAGCAGATTTCCATATCAAAGGATTTATAACGAGAAGATGAATGGAATGAAGAAAACGTGTGTATTTTTTAAGTAGAAGATGCACTATCAAGGACCGATTAAAATAAACAAATAATAATAGCATGGACAATAATAAAATTGTGTCGTCATCGTGTTGCGTTGTATCTTAATAATAAAGTAGTCTATGCAGAATTACCGTAACTATCTAACGGCTGGCAGTACTGCTAGCCAGAAGCAAATAATGTATTAATTATTATTATAATAAGTAACATATAAGGACAACTGAGCTTATTATTCAAGAATGTAAAGGCAAATAAAATTATTTATTCATAATACAGCACATTACAAAGTTATATCGTAGATTTTCATATTTCTACTTACTTGTATATTAAAAATACAATAAAATAATACGAGTATAAAACATATTTTTTAAAACAAATGTATGATTGCTAATGCAAGTTCAATTTCAGAACATATAGGGTCTGCGCTATCCAATATTGTAAATTTTATTTTAATATTTAGCCTTGTTCACTTATTATTATACATTATAAAAAAATAAATATGAAAATCCCTTTTAAGTTATACTCATACATACTTACATATTTTACAAAATAAAAATGATCTATAGATTAGTTTTACAAATAAAGTTGTTTCGAAATAATTTTTGAATGAATCTATCTTATCAGGTGTCCCAAATACCCTATTCTCCTCCTAATCTCTAAAAATTGCATTAATGTGGAATGTAATTATTAAAACTGATTATAATAAAATCAAATTTAAAAGAATATAAACAACTTTAAAAAACCACTAAAATTAAAAAAAAAAAAATTGTTTTCTTCTACAAGTATTAAGAAGAATTTTGTAATTAAAATACAATAACAACAAAATATCACCAAAATTTTAAATACAGGAAAATGTTAATTTTTCTTGTTTAAAAAAAAATCATCATATTATCCTATAGATGCTGATTTTTCTATAAAGCTAAACAGGGTAAAAAGCATATATTAACAAATGCTTAAAAGAGAAATATCTCAGCGTTCAAGGAAAAAAGAAGAATCGAAATATCCTTTATCATTTATTTATTTATTTACACAGTCATAACAGGATTACACCATCTTACAGTTACTTTTATGAATAATAAGTGAATTTTGTATCATGTGAAAAATATCATGAACATCCACTGGCCCGCTTTTGTTTAAATTTAACAATAAAAATCAGTGTTGCACTTTTTTACATTTTTTTCTTGATTTTTATTATTTTCTATTATTTATGATTTTATATATTTTGGTTTTTAGTAATTTTCACAATTAATAACAATGTATGTCCACGGAAACTAATATATTAAAATGAGTTTGTGTAAACAAGATATTTTATAATAGATTTCAATCTTTTTTTTAATATTTTCAACGAAACAAAAATAAGCAATGATTCGAATATGGTTATCTATTAACAGAATTGCATAATATGCTGATTATTTAATAAACGTATACATTATAATAATGTATACTCTATAATATTACAATTTTGAGAAACAAATACGCGTTATGAAGAACAATAAACGCGTTATCAAATTAGTTGACATATACTGATGGTTATAAACAGGAGAGTATTAACGGTAATGTAAATTATTGTACAATTATATATACAGAATATTTTTAAAATGGTGAGCTGGCTATACTTTTTCGGATTCTACTTGCAAAACTAAACAAAAATATCCTTAGGAAAAAATGGCAATTTCTCCTTCGTTCTCCCACGGTCCGCCATTTTGTTATTTTTATATAAAAATTATATCTCAAGTTCGGATAGACGAATCACATTAATAGTCGGTTAAGCGTCTGGGTTAAAAATTAATAACTTAAAGTTTTAATTCTCATTTTTTTCAAAAGTAGAGGCTTAGTATTTTATCAAATAACATAAATTTTGATAAAAATAATATTTATGGAGATATAACGGATTTAATAATAAACATGGCCGCCTTTTGTAATTTGCGAAGGTATTAGTCCTGAGTAGTAAATTTAAGTATAAACGCTTAGTTCAATTAATTTTTTAGTTCTAGGAACGCTTAGTCCAATTAATTATTTTTAAAAGTTAAAACTTCGGCTTTTTATAATGTAGTAATATTCTTATAAAGAAATAATTGCTTGAAATCTGATAGTTTAAAATCCTTTTTTCTAGTTTGCACTGCTTCTTCTTTGTAACGAATCCTTTATCATTCTGGAACATACATATTTACTCCGAAAAAATTTAGATAATACATACGCGGAAAAAAGTAAATGTATGAGCGCACAGATTATTATTTTCATTAATAGCTACTCCATTCAAGAATATGAATATTTCAATTTTACAATTACATAAAACTCATCTAATTCGAGAGACGATTGCACTTTTAATTAAATTTAAACAATAATAATGTAGAATATGAACGTTTTATTCTTCTAATAAAAAATTATTAATATTTTCATACGGGCAAGTAAACTTTTACTGTTAACTAATCAAACATAATTTAATGTTAATCTTAAAACTTACAAAATACATAAAATATTTTCTCCATCTTGATGTTTAGTTACATAAATAACAAAATTAACAAACTTCACGCCATACATGTAAACTATTTGAGTAAAAAAGTCTAATAAGAAATTATAGTCAATAAAAATTATTTCTATAAATGATTATTTTCTATCCACATAGAAATCAGAATTAGTTTATGCAAATCTCATCAAAACTTCGAACATTAATAATTCTTTCACAACCTACTGTTTTATTCATTTTTTGTGTTGAATATTGTTAAATCTCAATAATAATCATAAGAATTGCATTTACTTAAGAAACCATATTAATAATGTGAAAACTACTCATTAAGGTTAACGTTAATGTCATCCGAGTAATTTAACGTGCCTTATAACATTAGACTTTTACCTATCCACAAACTCTTATGACATCAGTTCTGTAGTACTTATGTCATAAGCAATAAAGTGACGATTCGGTTTGATTACAGTCATATTAATGTTTAAATACAGTCATATCATATATCTTTAAATTTACTTGTGTTACTAAATATGTGATAAATATTCTTATACGTTTACGAAGACGCGAGCAAGTTTAAGAGGAAAAATTTTATATAATAATAATAATAATGATTTTTTTTAATGTTCCTTCCAATGATAAATATTTTGAGACATTAACTGAATTTTAAGTATGTATAAATTTATCTTTATTTATTATGTGATAGATCCCGACTTAATACAAACAATGTAGGTCATACAAAATGTTCATTAAAATTAATAAATTACGAACGTACTAGAAGTAACAGTTTACGCTACTTTTACAATAATATTGATCCGTCATAAATACCCATATGGACAAATTGCGTTGTTAACTACAGCTAAAGAAGTAATCTCAGAGATAAGATAAATGTCAATAAATCTCGTGGTATAAAAGAAATACCACATGTATTCCTAAAAATCAAAGTAAACAAATAACATCAATAAAATAAGAGAAGATAATTTCGTATTTTTCATTTTTCGTGTTTCTAAAAAATATAAAAAATTTAGTTCAATGAACTAGAAAATTATCTACTGAAATAATCTACACGTGTAATACTCATGTATCCGTGTATCGAGGAGCAAAGCTATATAAAATCGGACTATGGGAATACAAAATAAGCGCGTAAAATGGAATGGATTTAGCGTAAATGCAGTAGAAAAAGCTGTATCAATATTTTAATGTTAAATTAAAACTTCTAACAGTGAATTCTAAATTGATAAAACATATGACATTCAAAAAATGAACCAATGAAAATGAACAAAAGTTACTATAAATGTTTAAAGAAATATATAAATCAGGTCCAGACCGTAACTAATTTTCTTCTTTTTGTGCCTTATCCGCTCAGCGAACGTTGAGTATCACGTTGAAGTTATAATCATTCGAGGATTTTAGAATCTGAAACATTTGATCATGCCTAACCCTGTCGAACGCATTCACGAAGTCAATGAATATTGAGAATGCTGTCTCGTTTATTTTTTCATTTTGACTGAATAGAGCTTCTCTCGTTCCCAGACCTTTTCAGAAACTAAACTGTGTTTCTCCAACTTCGCTAATAAGCCTTCGATATTCTCTACCATGAACGATTCGCAAGGAAGCTTTAAGCACATGACTTATTAAGTTTATTGTACGAAAACCTGAGCGTTTCTTGGCGTTACTTTTCTCTTGCATAGTTATAAAAGTTTAACCCACCGGGATGGGCTAGTAGTGAACGCGTCTTCTCAAATCAGCTGACTTGGAAGTCGAGAGGTCCAGCGTTCTCCTAGTAAAATCAGTTATTTTTACCCGGATTTGAATACTAGATTGTGGTTACCGGTGTTCTTTGGTGGTTGGGTTTCAAATTAACCACACGTCTCAAGAATGGTCGAACTGAGACTGTACAAGACTACACTTCATTTACAATCATACATATCATTCTCATTCATCCTCTGAGTATTATCTGAACGGTAATTACCGGAGGCTAAACAGGAAGAAGAAAGCTATAAAAGTTGATTTTAGCCGATCATTGGGAATAATTTCATATATTGCACTGAAGAGTTCAGTCAAATCACTATCACTAGTAATTCAAATTAAAAATTTAAGGTATAATCGATATGCGCTTATAAAAAAAATTTATTATATATACTGATAACTATATCGTTATCTTTTATAAATATACATACATTTCATTCAGTAAAATTTATTAATAAACGAAAAATCCATTTTAAAATAATAAGTAAATTTATAATTTTATGTAAATGTTGTGATACATATACTACAAGACTACTTTCCCTAATAAATTGCTTAATCCACTCCTCTTTCATCTCTCGGTTTAGACACGTCAGAGCCTTGCTTTGCCTCTTTCTGCCGCCTTTGCTTTTCAAAGTATACACAAGCAACCAAAATCATGCTAGTACTTATTCCATTGTTTTCATAAGCCTTCTTCTTGGCCTTTACTTCCCATTCTTGCTTAATATCATGACGAAGGAAATCTTTGAGATTACATTCTAAAGAGATGGCCTTCCTCTTATCTTTTTGTAGCGTGTGAAAATACCTTGCCTGACCGTGATTCGAATCCAGGACTTCAGAATGAAATTCGGGCCCTCCATCCTTAAATCACTTGGTTACATACCTTATCTCTTCTAGTTAATTTTCTAATGGGAGTAAATATCGCGTTTCTATTGCTTTGACTGTATGACAGTGAAAGACTAAATAAATGACGGTTGGTTTGAGTAAAACCTCTCATAAAATGAAATGTAAATTTCGCGCAAAAAAAATACTCAACCTATCTTTTACTAATGTTAATATCTAAGCTTGGTGATAATACATTGATAAGAATATTGCCATGGATTGATAATTTTTTTTATAGGTTATTATAATCTAAATAAAATATGTAAGTAGATGCTTATAGAAAAGACGGTTTAAACTTCAAAAAAAGTTATTATAGATACACGACACAAATAAGGGAACTTATTAAAAAAAATTATTTAATATTCCTCAAATGAATCTCTCATTATTCATAAAGGAAGCAGCAATTAATTCTAGAAAGAATTATATTTAAAAAAAATCTCTGTTACTCATAATTATGATGTATGTATAAATTGATGAAGTAATTTCAGGAGATCAATAGAAATTTAGAGGAGATCATTTTTTGGCTGTAAACAATCTTCTGTTGTGCCAGAATCATAAAGAAATTATTATTTATCATCAAAAGTTTTCACCTATAACAGAAACAAATAAGAAATAATCTTTAATAATAAACCCCACTATAAACTGTTTAAATATTTGAATTTCACTGGGGTCAGTAAATGTGGTACAAGGTTACAATTTGTTCATTAACGGCAACAAAAAATCAATTCAACCTCCTATTTCTATGATTCTTCTTTTCTTAAACATGAATACATCAAGATTTAACAAAAGATATCTTGTTTCTGAGCATTTATAATAATTAGAATGTTGGTACTAAGTACATATGCAAAGATTGGGAAATATATTAGTTTTATTAATTTATCAATTAATGTAGACATCTATATTATATTTTTTTCGAAATTATTATTATTATACTATTTAAAATAATAAACAGCATATTATTTCAATATCAATAAATTATGTTTATGACCTTCCATCCTCCCAATTTAGTCATCCTCAATGTTTGGTAAGAAAAATTACGTAGATAAAATATCAAGATTTAAGAACAGATCGAGAGTTCAGTAGAAACAGCAAACACTTAGAATTTTTTTAAAGTCAAAATAAACAAGAAAATACAACCGTAAGAAGGTCATCAATTGAAAAAACCTTTTAATTACAATAGGCTCTTTGTGATTTAAGATTATAAACTGGTATATAATCTGATAAGAATAAATTTGGCATAATAATACAGGTAATAAATAAGATTGTCATTATAATTATCATTTAGCAAGGTATATTTTGAATTTTTTCATTTGTATTCTTGCTTTAAAATATGCATTAACTGATGAAATCAAGATATGGTAATATTTTTCTTATTGTGGCATGATTTTACTTCTTATTATTCTCTGTTTTTGGTAACATTTAAATTATCTTATATGGACGTACAATAAACATTTTTTTTATATTAGGGACTAAAATGCTTTGTTAATTAAGATTTTAATAAACGTGACTAATAATAACAGAAATATATGTATTTTATATTTTTTCTCTCTTTTATTTAAATTTTTTTCTATAAAGTTCTCTGTTTTCGTTTTCCTTTGTCAACATATATTCATATAAACTACCCGTTTTTATCTATAGATATATCCATATCTATATCTATATGTAATGCTCACTATAATGTAAATAAAAGCCTAAAGATATAATTTACATTATTATTTTTTTTTTTGGAAGTTTTCGGGACATCGACTGTTGTTTTCGGAACATAAAAAAATAAAAATAAATAAGCAATTTCTTTAATTCCCTGTAAATACACTATTGACATAGTCAGACACTAGTCTTGTCAAAAAGCAGATCTAAATATAAACTTTTCAATGGTTATTGAAACCCCGAAAACACGAAAAACAATACACCCTTGTTTTTCGTGTTTTCGGCCCTTACCATGTAAAAACATTCTTTCGAAATTTAGTCATAACTAAACAAAACAAAACTACACTATCATGTAACAACTAAAAGACAGAATGAAAAAAGTCTTAAACACAAGATGACAATGGTGTAAAGAACCCGTGCTACAAAATAAGACACACAAATCACCTCTAAAAGTTATTAAAAAAACTATTAAAAGCACTTTCTCCTATAAAAATTAAAAGATACCTTTTTTATTAGAATTCTTTAAAAACAATCTCTTTTAACTTCTATCGCCTATATTTCCCTTAGAGCATACTTTTTGCTTCGCTTTTCAATCTTCCTAAAGGCCTCGATGTCAAATTCAAAGTTACCTGAGGCCTCAGTGATGGAATCATTCAAGATCCCTTGCTGCCGGCATCAGATGATACCGGCTCTGATGGTGGGTCAAACGTGCACCAGACTCGAAACTCTATGCACTTCCAGCTAATGCTTGTGGGCGGAACAACTCCTCGCCCTCTCACTTAAGGACCTTAGTGCTTTTAGGGGCTCCATTTTTAGTTTTACTAAGAAAATGGAGACGACAACTCAATCTGAATTACGCAAGAAAATTTAGAGTGAAACGGGTTAAGCACTAAACCTTCTAACGATTTGCAGATACCCATGATTTTGAAGCTTCAAGCCCTTCCAAAAAAGGATAAAATCAGCAGCTTCAATTGGCTTTTGATCCAACATGAAGGTCATGTAGGTTTGTGATTATATCTGGAACCAAGACGAATAGGATTTAATTCTTTTCAACAAATGATGAATTCTTTTGTGGATAATTCGGAAACCTATCGGTTCGGAACCTATAGTTCGGAAATCACTAAAATTATTGAATTTCGCCATTATGGCTGAACGAATTTTATTATAAATAATATAATCAAGAAACTTCTTAGTTAGACTATAACGAAATATTAATTTACTTCTCAGGGAAGAAAACGACATGGAAGGTTTTAAACATTTTTCTTTTATGAAGAAAAGTTATTCAATATTTATGTCAGTACCAACTACGCAAAAGAGTGTTTTCTCTCCAACATAATCAAACATTTCAAGGTAAATCCAAAACAAGAACTCTTATGGAACATTGATATTAACTTTTTTTTTAATTTTTTTCGAAATTGTGAGTCATTAGGTGAATCCCCTAATTAAATCCATACAGTACGGGATATCCGGCATTTTTAGGACATTTTTATGATATATAATAAACATTCTTCATGACATGAAAAGTAGTTTGCATCTGTATACATGCTGACTACTTTCCTGCCCTAAAATATTACTGCTCTTTAACAAACTAAACATTCACTCACCGCGACTGGAAACCCTAGTAACCATATAGCGCGGGCGAAGCCACCACGGTGAAGCCAGTTAAATTTAAAATTTAGTTGTAGTAATCTTTTATTCGATGTTTTCCCGTTTTATTAACTGCCTGTTGAGAAAACTTACCAGTAGTTTTCAACTTTGTTTAATTAACAACAAAACTATTTCTAGATCTTCCAGGATTATTATTAAAAGTTCCGACTTTGCAAGTTTTATGCAGATATCAGAATCAACTATATGAATTAACGAACTATATGAGTTTAATCAACTATATGAGTTTAACGAACGTTGACTCAAATTTTATTCTGAGATGAACCTTAAAAAATTAAAGAACCCAATATTGGCATTATTAATAATGTTCATTTGAACAAATATAACCAAACAAAATAATTCGTCTGTCATTACAAATTACTTTTTTTTTCAATACTTGTTTTGTAAGTGATGATCATAAAACTTTCCCGTTTAAAATGAAGTTCTGTGAGTATGAGAAAAAGTGAGTTTTGAATCAATTTGATTACAAAAATTTAATAGATTGTTCTACTATTTATCAAATCTTTTCACAGGTAAAGTTAAATGAAGAGTACGTTAACTCTTAAAAATACGTAACAAATTTCACTTGGAACAAAAATAAATAATAAATATTAGCTGTAACTTCCTTTACTAGGTGCAATTATTTGACTATTACTACGAACATATTTCAAAATACAAGGCCTGTAATATTTCTAACTAAGGAAGCAAAACTGTTATGTCGTTAGAAGTTAAATCTATTTTTTACTAAAGAAAAGTAATATTTGTATTCAATTGTAAACGGTTATCAAAATAATTACGTGAATACAAAAACACAATTGCGCGAGCGTGTAAACGCATAGACAATCACATAATGCGTGCATTCGAACGTGAGTTGTGGGTTTTGATGTAATTTATTGCTATAGCAGTTTATTTATTTTCAAGTATAAAGTGATTTATGAAGGGAAATGTTCAAATTGCCATTACTGTAGGGATTTTTACAACATAATCACTTTACTCTGAACAAGAATGTAACTGTTGACTACTGCTTTTTTATGAACGTACAGTTAGTTCTCTTTAAGGTTTTAATGAAGAATATATTATTCCATTATTTTTAATTTTTAAATTGATACTAATCAACTCGTGATTATAACTTTAGTAATAATAACATGTATAAATATATATATTTTCTATATAAACATTTATTGTTCAGAAGAAATTTCTTATGAGCTTAAGTTATTTTCTCTATGATACATTATTTTTGCATATGCGTCATATAACTGGAATCTTAATGCAAATAACATCAATGTATTCATGAAAATCACCAGTGACTATTGTAAATTTATTCCAGACGTTAAATGTTTTGCAATTATAATTTCAAGAGATGTTATTGCATTGTATACAACAGTTGAGCAGTACATCATAAAGTCAGTACACAATCTAGCCTATGAAAATAATTATGTGTAGTAGATAAATAAAATATCAGTATAATTAATTGACATCTGTACTGTATCTGGAAGAGTAAAGTTAAATTATAAGGAAATAATTTGCCGTAACCGTACGATTAAAGTCAGATGGGGGAAAATAAAAAAAATAATTTAACAGGGAAAAAAGTTTACGATTTTATTTTCATTAATAAATACGGCGTGGAAATAACACGTAAGGAAAGATAATGCATATCCTTATTAATTTAAGTTGTAACAACTAAAAATAAAGCATCTGTAGCGACCATTTTTGATCATTAGAAGGGTATTATCTAAATAGCCTATATGGATAAGTAATGAAAACATGATAAACAATTTAGATATGAATATAATCCACAAACATTTTCAGCAAAAATATCACGGTCTTCGGCAGAATTAACTTTCAGCACAAAATTTAAACATAGCATCGTTGTTGCATAAACACTATTCTCTAGATTAGCGGTTTCTAATGGAGGCATTACCACCTACTGTTGGGTATTAAGAAGTCTGCGGGGGCATATTTTGTGTCCAAGTCATGTTAAGGGGGCGTTGAAGACCAACTGCCGCCGCCACTCTCGAGCAATACTCACCAAAACACGCTGAAAAGTCAAGCTTATTCAAGTCCCGCGCTTGTACAATTGATAAAAGTGCAGTCGACCGAATCTATGCATGTTGTAATAGATTTGTTGAACACTATTATAAATATGAGAGAAATTGTTTATCAATATTTCCTAACTAGTTCGGAATTTCTTTAGAGCAAGCGTAAATTGGAGCAATAATTGTTACTTTGTAGGTAAGAACGTATTTATTTTTTTTTTAAATTCAAAATAGAACTAAAAACCTACATGTATTTTTAATTTAATAAAAGTGACGTATTTCGGAGGTAGACATCTCCATCATCATGTATGTAAAAGTCGATAGTCAATGAAAAATTAAATATTTTGTCACTTAATATTACAAATCAAATGCAAATCCAATCAACTTTACAAATCAAATGTGTATCGGTCATAATAAAATAAATAGTAATTTAATTTTTCACCTGTCTTAAACTTTTACATGTTTGATGATGAAAATTAATGTTTTCGAATCATGTTGTTTTAACACAATATTTCCGTATATGGATATCTCTCGTATAATACCGTTTTATTTCTACAGATAGACTAATAAAAAATACAGTAAATATAATGTCGAATATTTAAAATATGTTTTTATTCTACCACCACAAACTCATAGATCAACAATCAAGACGTCCAACTTTGACTGAAATTTTTTCGGCGGCATCAAAAGTAGAAGCTTTTGAATTCCATACTTCATACAACATTTCATTACTTATTGTTAAATCGGGAAAACTGTACAATATTGGCAAAGTATTGATACTGTTAGCTGTGAATAAATTGCTGCTACTGTGCTGCATAAGTCTGATATTATTAAAAAAATTTCATTCTGTAATAACACAGGACAGAGAACAATCAACGAAATGTGGGAGGATGTTGAGAGTTCTCTAACTAATTTTTCAAGACTACAAAAATTTGTTTACAGCTCGATGAATTTATTTTTTCCAAAAACTGAGATTTTATATCTGGTTCGCTTCATAAAAATGAAAACATTTCTTAAGAACTATTATTCGCAAGAACATTAGTAATAGGCATTAAAGGATAATCTATATTTGACTTATTGAAACACTATTTTAAAGAGAAAGAAATTCTTCTGAACAATATCTTGTCTGTTAATACCAAAGGTTCTCCATTAATGGCTGGATGCTACCGCGAATTGATTTCATATTTGAAAAGAGCATTACAAAAGTAGTCGCCATGCATTGAGTGATTCACCGACAACATTTGGTTTCAAAAATTCATACTGATTGCCTTCATCACCCGCTACAGTATGGAAAACAGCATTTAACAAGATCAAAAGTAATGCTTTTGATGACAGCTTTTATAAAAATCTTTACGATGAAAACGATGAAGACTTCAATCGTTTACAACGGCAAACAGAAGTTTGTTGCCTGTCAAAACGTATCTGACAAAAACGATTTGAATCGAACTCTGAATTACGAACTCTTTGAATCGGTTAAAAGGTTTTGACATGATCTATTAACACAGATTTTATTGAAATTTACGTGCGATATTTTGTTTATTCCATAGATTTATACAACAAATTTAATAAAACGTATCTACAACTGCAAGGAAATGATTTAAATTTGATCAAGCAAAGGCAATTTCAGCGTTCATGTCAGAACTTACTTTGTAGAAAGAAAATTTGGGTCGAAGACAATTTTATCAGTTTCCAAGTCTTTCTTCAATGGAAACTGCTGATGAAGTAGCCAACATTGGTAAACAGTGGATTGACAAATAAATTTCACGATTTACTCAGTATGGCCGTTCCAGATTGGCCCTATAACCTTCCTCGAACTTACAAGTAATAAAATCATTGCAGGAAGAGTTGATAGATTTGTCAACAAATGGAGAGTTGAAATTGGAATTAAAAAGTGGATATAAAGGATTTAGGCTTAACTTAAATTCCAATATTATATCCAGCCTTATGGGTTGTAACAAAGAAATCATTTTATTGATTCCCTGTCATCATATTTAGCTGAAAGTTGATTTAGCATGGCCACCCATCTAATAAACAGAGAAAAGAAACACTATCAATAAAGGAATGCCGATAATTAAGATTATTGATGACAATCAAACATTGAAAAATTAGTTTTATAATATCAAGCTCAGCTTTCTCACTAATAATATTATATTAAATTCTTTAATAAACTATATTTTTTTTAAACATACTATTACTCTGATCAGTACATCGCTATTGTTATTATCTTCTAATATTTTTTTTTTTAAATTGTTCTTGTTTTTCAATATATTTATGTACAATATAGTTTATCCAAGCGAGGCGCTATCAAATGACTCATTAAAAAAGTGTGCTCTAATTCAAAAAAATGTTGGGAAACTATACTCTTGACAATGATTCTTGGATAAATGTTTTTCATTTAGATTCTTTCGTAGGCTTCTTTCCGGCTTCTCATTCGAACCGGCTGGTTGTTCAAAGAAGACTTTATTTTCTAATGTCTTGCTTCTGAAGTAAAAGTAATACGTAGAAATGTACATTTTATTATTTAATTAAAATAAAAATCTCATTCCATTTAGCTGACTATCATTTGAGTTGTGAAAATCTCCATTATCATATACCTTTGAAAGGATTTATCTTTAACATTTAACTCTTCTAAGGAAAATAGTGAACAAGGTAAATCCGGATCATTATATTTTTACAGTAATAAAAAGTACTTAAAAAATTTATTTGTAAGAATGAGTGTGACCGTAGGATATATTCAGATCCAGTCGGGAACGTAATAAAATTAACATCATTTTTGTAATATTAATATTTCGAAGAGATATAAAAAACTGACATTTGATCTGTCTTTAATTGAATGGAACCGTACATTATTATCTGTAAACACGTGGAATGCTTTCCCTTTCATGGGTGTTATTAGCCTCATATTTTACAGAGTTTTATTGTGCAATGGAGTGCAGTATAAAAATTAACAGGCATGCATTCCGTTTTCATCATATTTTGTATCGAAATAAACCTATTATAGTACCAGACTAATAACTTTAGACATATAATTTAGACGGGTATATATACATAACTTTTCGATACAAAGTCTTAATATTCATTATTAACTGCCAAGTTTTAAAACGAAATGTTGAAGCTATTGATAGATACAATCGTTTAACTTCTTTCTAAGAGATACATGTAGGCGACTGAACTTGAAAGATATTAAGCACGCAAATTAACCTTGAATAATTCTTGTTAACACCACATAATTTTATCTCTTTCTATCTTTCATCATTCTCGTAATGTCTCTTATATATAGGCTGTAAGTTTAAATGTGCGTTTTACACCACATTAATCGTTGTTTAAAACACATAAAATTTTAATTCCTTTGAAAATGTGAAAGGGTATTTAAGGAAGAAATCATTTACAACTATCTGAATTAAAAGTACAAGTAATAGACAATATTTTTAATGTCATTTTTATCGCTACATTATCAATACGGGTGGGTACAATGTTAGTACAATGTTACACATCGATAAGTACAATGTTAGACATCGATAACTATTTTTGATTTACTGAATACGATATATTTTTTCCTGCTTACTTTAATTAAAAGAATATAAAAAATTCTGTCGTCAAAAAAAATCTTTTGTACTATTTCAATAGATAAGTATGTACTAAAACTGAATGTATACGACCTTGAAATATCAATAAAACTAGTATTGTTTAGGTATAATGCCTTAAATTTTACAAATAAATTCATTTTATAAAAACTGCAGCATTTTATATAAAAATGATTTTACGCTTAACCCATACTATTTAACCACTTTATTTAACCCGTAATTACTATTAAATAAATATATAGCTATTAAACGTAAACAGTGTATTTACTGATACTGAATTAATATACTAATAAACTACTAAACTAATAACGAAACTAATATACTACTAAACTTAAAAATCCAAACAATTCCATAATTTCTCTATTTCTCACAAATATATTTCACATGTAATAAATAAGTTTTAGGATCAAGAAAAACATAACTAACAATTTAAATTTTATTTGTTGTGGAGTATGGAAGAAAATCTGAGTATAAATAATTAGAAGATTATCAAATTTACTAAATTTAAAAAATGAAAATTAAAACAATGGTAAATGCTTCATTATCTGAAATTCCTGTCAGGAATACAATATTTCTATTAAAAAAAAAAACTGTTACGTACCATTTAATAACGAATCACAACTATGACGTAATTCAATTTCACGCGTTTCCAATTCACTGGTACACAAAAATCGTTTCTTGACACAAAGGTAAACTGTACTTTGTGGCAGAATTTACTCTTTATATCAGCGACTAAAAGTGTACGAACTTTTTTTTGAAATTTAATGATAATAAAAATCGCTGTGAAACATTATTATAGCTTTATTTAAACAGGAAATTTTTATCAGAAAGAGATTTCGAAAATAATATTAAAGCTTAAATAATTATATAAAATGAATATACGGAATAAAATAGATAACTAAACCACAATGAAAATTATAGACCAATAGACCTCTTAATTAATTTTATTTTTACTGTAAAGTCGGGAAATTTTATAATTTAGAGTTAATGTTGGCACAACCGCAGAGTTACTTCAATGGAGAGTTTAAAATAACGGTAGCTTTTGAATTGTGCATAAACATAGTGTGTGGTGTCAGTAATAACAATACAGTAATTAGTGTTGTGAGGACCTCCATGTCAGTGAAATGTATGAGAGTCTGTTTTTACTATTTTCTGAAGCGTTTACCATTGTTACTTTTACTCTACTGAACTTAAGACTGTAGTTTTTACAACCACAATATACGAATATTTATCTTTAAAACAACTTTTTGTTTCAGTAGTTGATTATTAATTTTTCCTAATGCCCCGTTTAGATACGTACTGTAGTTAACCTTCAGATGTGAGCTGTTTCAACAAACGTGCGTCAACTCTGGCAGTAATCCTTTGATTCTTTAATGTCACCCTACTTCTCTCAAACGATAGACGTTGGGAAATATTTTGATTTAATATTTTCTGACTTTCGTTTTAACTACTGTACTGCTTGCAAAGTATTGCTTTCAAGATTGATCACATTACTTATGTGATCAGCCTTCTTGTTCCACTAAAATATTTTATGGATTTTTCCACCGATTACCAGTGGCCAGACTTTTTCAGGCTGCTTCGTTCATCAAGAATATCTGAATCACTGACTAATACTGAAAGAAAAAATATAATGCACAATAATTCCTTGATTGTTTAATTTTTTTTCAAAAAAGGTATCGTCATTTTTTTAACACTTCCTGAAACCATAGTTCAATATAAAAAATATCTGGATTAAATATGATTGGCTGTGGCAAGAAAGTCTCCACTTGGATGTAGTGTTAAACATCTGATATCGTGACAGATGATTTCTCCTAATCCCGAGAGTGATATTTTTCTCTTAGTGATATATCTAAAGATACTGGGACGGTATCCACCATCTCGCATCAGATTATATGATATTCCTGAGAATAGATATGAGACAGAACAACCACATCCTATGAATTCTTTTCAAGGTCACATAATTCATGACCAGCATTATTTATGACAGCGATTCCAAAAAGAAGGCTCCAATGTACATTTAAGTATCTGAAAAATACTTGCTCGGATAGTTTCGTTGAGTTGAAGATCACATTCATTTTCTTTTTGAATATAGAAGTAGCACACCATAGGAAACTCCAGTCTGTATGTATCGTCAACACAATTGAACGACTACTTTAGAAAGTAGAAGACACTATCTATGGAGAAATAATTTAATAGATATCTGTTTTCTTTTCTGATAATTTTTAATGTAAAATGACAGTCCACAGATAAATTTTATGAATTATTTATTTATTGATAACACTACCTTCAACAACAAAAAAAAAAAACCGGCTCTCTTTACTAAGGCAAGTAATTGTGCTAGGTGAAGAGAGATCTGGAAAGTAATAATAAATGAAATTAACACGAAATTTTCAGAGATTGAAGTATTAGTTAATCATGCTTCATTCTCTTTTGAGAATTTTAATTTTCCCTTCAAAGTGTCACTATCTGAATACTAAAGCTGCAGGCGGTTTCAAACAGAAATTAATCTAGCAAAATTTTTGATAGTCTAAATGTTTATGATGCGAGATAAGCTGCTTTGTTAAATTAAAAAAAAATTGTCGAAAAATTCACCTTAATATTGATGAGGTATTTGGTTTTTTTGTTGTTGAGATTATAGACAATTACGTCCTTCCAAATACATAGCCTTGATACGTCTCTTCTTCCTCAAATCATATGTCCTATGAACGAAAATTAGTTTTCAAGTCATTTGAAGGATTGTTAATTGGAAAATTCAGGCTTTGAATTTTCTGCCCCTGAAATGTTTTCTTGGATAACCTATCTATGCAGGGATGATTTCTCAAGGGATGATCGTTTATGTCAAGAACCGTACATTTTTTACTTGCAGATTGGATAAAATCGTTTTCTAATGCCATAAGATTTCTCCCGAAAAATGCATAAGTTGAAAAATTATTTAACCAGCACGGGACCAATTGCTAGAATTAGTCTCGGTAAATTTCACAAAAAGTGATAGCAAAAACACTGGTTTGGGTTTGCACACTTATTCTGCCTACCGAGTGGAGAGTTATTCTGCGATGTAATTTGCAGGTGGAAGGCGGATTAGTAAACCGTCAGTAGGCACTATAAGAGCCATTGTAATCGGGGTTAGATTCACGGCGAGCATTGTCTTCTATTTATATCGTGGTGAAATACCATTGCTATCAATAGTCCTATTCTTTATGCTTCTGTCTTTCCAGATGTTTCATAACTCGAACATGGACTGAGAGATGAATCCACAGTTTTTTTTTTTATTCTTAACTTATGACCTATTGTATTGTTTAGCTGGCTCTTTGGTCTATTATGTATAGTTATATACAGTAACAGGTCTCAACGTCTAGACTTGTCAAAAGTTTCAGTAGATTTACAGTTTCTGTACGTGTTTATATTAGTACAGTAGAAGTCTATCAGATCTGGAGTTAGTTAAGCCTTATGATAAGTAACAATTGGATTCGATCTCAATAACTAAAGCTATGCTGATAGCTTTAGTTATTGAAATCAATAACTTAACTTTAGTTAAGTCAATTCATTTAAGACACTTGCGTCGAGTATATCCATTTTCTTCCACTAATAAATTTTCATTCACCGTTTCCTTTTTAATTACAGGAGGAATAATTTTACCAATTTTCTCAATGGTAGTTTGCATGTTATCATTAGATTTTTATTCGTCCAAGAAAATTTAAAAAAAAATTAGACATTGCTTTGAGGCCGACGTAAGCGTTTAACAAATAAACTTGGTTCTTTTTATTCATTTCTTCAGATTCTACGTTTGCGAAGTCTTCTAGAAGTGATTCTTTTATCTAAGTTTATTTATTAATTTACATTTTATTTTGTTTATAAATTCTTATATCTATTAATGGCAATTTTTTTACTCCTGAGGTGAAAAAAAACTGATCCTAATATATCACTTTACAAATAGTACACTTTTTCGCTGATCCATAAACATTAATACATCTGATAGTATAAACTTATCTTCGGGCTGAGTACTGGCTGGTAGTTGTATAGTTTCACTACTAGTTGTATACTTCACTCAATTGATGAAGTCAACAAAACGTTTACTAATTCTGAGTTTGATTAAAACAAGAAATTTTTGATACCATTGCAGGGTCGTGGCGAGGGTTCTTCAGGAAAAGGATCGGGGGCTCAGGGATGAGGGACAGCCCTCTGCGGAGCTACCGTTCGCACGTGCTTACACGAGTGGGCGGTAGTGATGAGGCATGGGACTCTCGCACCCCCGAGCGAAAAAGACCGAGTCCCGGCGGGAATGCCCCACTTGGGGTGTCCCAGTTAGAGGCATTGGCACAAATACCGAGCCCCGGTTCCTGGAGTGGGGACCCAGGGACGGCACAGCCGGGGCTGGTGGATTCTACTCTGGGGGTATGAGGCAGGTGCAAAGTGAGATTCAACCGGCGGGCCGAGACGTGGAGGCCCGTTAGAGTAAAGAAGAGGCCCTTGAGCTGTGTTACTTAACTGCTGGATCCGGCCCGGGGGAGAAGAAAAAAAGAACTGACATTTTTTCATTTACTCCCTGATTTAAAAAAAGAATAAATTTAGGTATAATATTTAATAAAAATTACAGAAACGAGAAGTAATTTTTCCTTCGCAAAGTATAATTAGTTCGTCAGTTAATTTTTAATTGAGAGGTTTTGATTTTTTTTCATGAGTTTAATGATAACTGAGGAATTAAAAACTGCTGATCTCAAAGAACGTTGTTGTTATTATGTACATACAAACTAAAACAATTTTCACCATAATTAAATTTTATTTTCTAATTAAATTTTATTTTTTAATTGATTTGTAAAAAAAATATATAAGAATCAACCTATTGAATTCCTTTAGAGGTTGATTCTCTAATAATATCCAATTAAATTTTACTATCTAGTTAAATACTTTTATGAACAAATATTAAAACTGGTTACTAATTTACTGAAAACACTGTTTAATTGATCAGTTAATGACACGGCGTAAAAAAAAATTATGTGCGATACATATTTACATTCAACATTGTTATAAAACATATTATTGCTTTATATTCTTTCGTAATTTGTAATGAAACTATTATAGTACGTGAGAAAATGAACACATAAAACTAAAACGTACTGGTATGTGGACATAACTAATTAAAAGTTTAACGTAACATGTAATTAATCTGATTATTTCGTTCATAACTTATATTAAAGCAATATAGAGTTAAATAACTATCGCTATTAGTTAAATTTATTTCTCCTATGGATTGTATATCAAAATTATTTATTTATTATTATCTTTTTTTTTAAATATTATTTGTAGATATAGATTGACAAAAGTGTGCCTTTTGTACTCTGTGTACGTAGCTGTTGACACTGCTAGTTTATTCGAAACAGAATGAGACAATATCGGTTGTATCTTCTCATCAGACAAGAAAAAACAAGAACACTCAAGAGAAACTCAATTCAAATTTTCTATTAATAACAGTCAACGAAAACCTTGTAATGCCAGTACAAACAATACAGGTAAGGCAAAAGGATAAATGTAAAATTTCTTATTATTCATGTAAAAAAGGGCCTCTATGCAAGTGAATGCTTTAATAGAGCTTCATAGAATGAATCTTGTGCTTTTAGTGCAGATGCTGCTGAGTTTTCAAATTTAAATAATGACAACTGGACAATGGAAATTGGAGCTACCGCCTATATGACTTTTTATCATCAATTCTTTAGTGGATCAAAAATTTACAATAGCCATGATAATATCAAATTAGGTAACAATACAGAATTACCTATAAAAGGAAATGGGATTGTTAAAATACGGAAGCTAATCAATGGAAAATGAGTTAATTTTCAAATGGTTAATGTTCTGTATGTACCTAGGCCATAAGAAAAAACTTATTTTTTGAAGAGGTAATCACTGAAAAGGAGATGAAAATTATAAAAGAAATACTGCTAATATTTTTAATGGCAGTGGAAGACTTATGGCCACTGCCGTACGCGGTAATAAGTTTTATTAGATGGTCTTTCAAACAATAATTCAGCCCGAAGTCAGTTTTACTCAAGTGATCTTTAAGGTTAGGATTTGGCATGAGCCACTTAAATGTTAAAGGTCTTTTAGCAAGTTAAATGACCAAGTGTTAATAGATCATCAAGAAATATCAACTGACATTCAATGTGTATGTGAAGGTTATCAGTTTGGAAAACAACACAGACTATCTTTTAGTGAATCACGCTATAAGGCATCTAAGCCTTCAGGATGGACTGACTGATGGTACTGAATATATAATAGATTTTAAAAATGTTCTCAATCAGAAAGGAAATTAACTTGAGACCACTGCACCTTAAACAACTGAAAATAACGGCAATCACATGAGATATGCGTACAATATTAAAAGGGCTTGATACATTCTAAACAATTTCCACTATAAGCTGCAATTTATATGTTCAATAGAACAATAACCGTTGAAGATCCTAACTCTATTCCAAACAAGCTGTGAAAAGAAGCATACAAGCTGGTAAAAGCTTCTCTCATACATATAAAGGATTTTGGTTCTGAAGCATTTTCCTGGTCAATTGCAAAAGGAATTACAACCGAAAACCAAATAAATTAATTATTTTTACCATGAAAAAGAATCTACCAGTTATAGACTTTACGATACAATTTTGAAAACAATTAAAATATCTAGAAACGTAACCTTCAATGAAAATTTAATGTCTGCCAGTTTTTAAACCAAGCCATACAACTCAAATTTTGAATGAACAAGATAATCATCCGGAAGACAAGAGGACAGAGAAAGAAACAACAGAAAATTAACAACAAGAAATGTTTGAAAATACACTGGAAGAATAACTGCACTTCAAAAAGGTGATCACCATTTTCTTCGTCAAAAAAATGCCATTGATCGCCCTAAACGCTATGAAGTCAACTGCTCAGACTTGCAGGCTCTGAGCTATGAGCTCCGCTTATTCTCAACAGAGGAAAGATGCTATTCAACAAGAAATCGAATCATTTAAAAAGAACAATACATGGGTAACAATGCAGTTACACAAAGACAAGAAAGTCATTGGATCAAGTGGGGGTTTTTTTTTAAATAAAATATCTCCCTAATGTTAATATTAAACATTTTAAAGCAAGGCTGTGGAAAATTTTGTTAGTGTCAGAATTTGATCGAAGTATTGGTGAAATAACAATCAGTGTTGTAAGCATAAATATCATAAAGATTGAACTAGAGTTTTAGTCATTAAAAAGCCAGAACATTTTACTAGCTGACTAGGCGATATATTTTTTCAGTAAACAGAATTTTACAGTTGATCGAATTACTTTGAAAAAGAATTCAGAACTTAAATAACTGGTATATAATGTTAATTATTCACGGTTATTGTTACCTTCATTCACAGTTTAAGCTACTCATCTGATCCAATTTCAGAAAACTATAAAATGTATATTGTTCACCAATTTTCCCGGAATCTAAACAGACTTCTTCGATTTGGAGGATTATAAAACTATCTCCCGGAATCTATCATCTGTCATTTTCTCTAAGTGTTGCTCCATCGTTTTTTATTATGCTCAGTCTTGAACTGTTTACGTATCTTTAATATATAAATGCTAGAATTTGTGGCGGATTTTGTCTGTCAGTTTGCATCAGCATCACCCGGGAACCAACCGACCGATTGCTTTCAAACTTTTAAGATACAAAATAGTGTTATCACAAGAAAGGTATTGAGCCACACATCGAGGTTCTTGGGTGCGAAGTTGTGAAGTTTTCCTCGTCAAACGTTTGTGTATTTACTATAGTTACTACTACTCTGTTCTGTTGTAATTTAGTTTCTTTTTTTTTAGTTTTTTTTTCTTTATTTTATATAGTTTGTACACTTTAATTGTTATTTATCAGTATTATTTTTACAACAATGAGGATAACGAACACATCGACGGTCCTGGCTACACGGGAAGGGGTCATTAATACAATATATACATATATATTATTCCAGTATGGCTGATTGTATATTTGTCGTTACAGCCAGTTGCTTATAAAAATTTTCTCCTTCGATATTACCAAATTTTATCTATAAAATACTAATATATACATCGATTAATGCCCTGGTTTATTAGGTTCATATTTGAGTATAAAATGTAACATTTACTTTCGGACTTCGTAACTGGTTTACAGAAATTTCAGTAACTGATTATAAATTGATTCATTACTGAAAAGCTGTCACTAATACATACAAAATCTATTATAAATATTGTGTTAGAGCTTTCAAAATGTGGTGAAATAATCATATTAAATATTTTTATAAAGATGGATAAGTAATTATTTTTTAACTTAAAAAAAATTATTGTAAATTAAGTAAGTCTATTTATTTAATCTTAAAAGAAGTTTATTAAACTGTTATCTAAACACTGTATCTTAAATGCAGAAAAATTAATTTGCACGTTAGTAAACACTTTTAAGAAATAAATACTTGTAAACCAGACTGGGCTGTTTTATTTTTTTTTTAATTATAAATAGTTCTTATTTTTTTAAATTTAATTAGGGTAGCCAACAAAAAGTCTGCTCATTGTACCGAAAGTTTTTCAATAATTTATTTTCATAAAATACGTTCGTTACAATAAAATTATATTTTATTGTAACAAATAATTTCATTCCGCGCTAATTTTATTTTGTATAATTACATTTTATTTAAAAATATTGTTTCTTAAATTAATTTTTTAAATCATTAGAAGTTCCATTAAAATAATAATTATTTAACAGAATAATATTTAAACTAGAAAAAAAGACACTTTAAGTAGTCTTTTACGCAATTTTTAAAATACAGTTAATTAAATGCAGCTAACGTAAGCAGTAGAAAATAACCGCTAAAAATATGCATACATAAATATAAAAATCTTTACAAAATTTAAAACATGTAAATTATATTTATTTTTATTTCAAGGAGAAATAGAATTAGGCTACTTATACAATGTAAGTAATTAACTAATTTCCTTTAACAGAATTCCAACGTAAATTTTGGGAAAATTTTGAATTATTTGAAAGAAAGAATGTTAAAGATAATAATTTATTTATTAGGCTAAGTACTTACGCTAAAAATAATTAAAAAACCATGAATATTACGAAGTTTTTTAATATTACTATTTATACAGAGTATACCACAAAATTCTCCCGGGACTTTCATAACCTATTATATTCGTGAAAATAATTTAAAAAATTCATATAAACTTATGTCTTAAAATGCTTCGTTTGCGAATTACAGCGAATGAAAGATTTTGCAGGTATTTCAGCTACCCCAGTGAAATTAGATAGTACTGAAATTCTTTAGGATCTTAAATCAGGGGCAGAATTAATGATCTCTTGTAGTTTTGGACCTTAAAAACCGAAAAATCAAATTAATATTTTAATTTTTTACGAGAAATTAAAACAAATAGCCGGGTTTCTAAAAAAAAATTAATAATCCATTTAACCCTTTAAACTCGGGATTTCAAAAAAATCCTTTTTTAGTATGCACTTACACCACCGTAAGAAGAATGTTAATTGATTTTCATCAATTTATCTTCAATAGCTTTTGCTGGGCGTAGATGAATCAGTCTATCAGGACATGTTCTTTTACATGTACAGAACAAACACACACACACACATTAATGTACCGGAATAGTCAAAAAAAGTATAGAACATTTTGTTTTTATTTGGATACGGTGACAAAGTAAAATAAATAAAAAAATATTCAAAATCCTATTTAAGCTGAAAAGATAATGTATCTAATACTAAATTTATTTTAAATACATAATCTTTGAATTTTAACATGAATGGATAACTGATAAACAAGTCATATATTTTAATTTTTATATATACATATGAAGTTAGATCATATATTTAAAATCAATTATCATATTTATAAGTATGGTTCATAAGTATAACAAGTTAAATTAACTTAAAGTTAAAAATTAAATTAGGTAAACAAGTTAATTATTTTATTATTGATAGGCATATCCTTTTGTTGTTGGTTTAAATTTGATTTCTCAGTAGAGGAAAGTTAAATCTTTAACAAACAATTCTTGTCTATGGATTCATCTATACTACAGTTACTGGATTTAAAAAGGATGGATTTTTAACAAAGAAATGGTTAATTTGTGCTTGTGAAGAAAAAAGTAACGTGTATATTTTTTTTTTTTTAAACCTTTAAAAACAAATATAACATTTTTCAAATTGTTTCTCAGCAATAGAAATACAAATTTTGGTAAAATAATCACTATTAAAAATTGAAGTTGAAAACGGTAATGTCTTTAAGTTTAGCATTAATCTCCCTAATACAGGAGAAATCTATCCCGATTGTTTTAATACTAACAAATAGTGGAATATGTTAATTCTAAAAAAATATAATTTCCAATTTAATTATATCTAAAGAACAAGCATTATGAGTATAGTCAATGAGTAATACTTTCAGACATCCATTTAAATTCTTAATAGTATAAAATATGATGCAAACTTATTTCTTTTAATAGCAGCAGAAACTCACAACATAAAGATTTGATTATATTCTATACGACTAAAGTAGCGAGTGGGTTGATCATTATCAATAGAACTAAGCTGCATGGAAAAAATTTTATTCAGTTGAAACAAAAGTACACTATTGAAAATGTAACAATAAAAACTTGCAACGCATTTTATTAATGAACTGCAATAAAATATTAAAGATATTGCAACACCAACTTCTCTTTATTGAAATCAGTTTAAGAGGAGAAAAAAACAGATAATTTTAAACGGGAAAAATGTTGAAATAATTTATTGCATGAAAAGATGTCAAAAACTATATATATTTAAAAATATTTATAAGCAACATCGCTTTTAAAACATTTAAAAAAAATTATTTATAAAAATAATATATAATTATACTTTACCTTCATAGAAATTAAATTATTAGTCTCTAAGTTAATGCTTTGCTTAGAATTTAGTTAAGCAATGCAGTACAATGTTAGAAATGACTACCAGTTTCTAACATAAAAAAAGATCACTGAAGATGCCATTTAATTTCTTAATACATTGCCCTAGTTTCGTTAATACTGCTTTACAGGTATATAAAAAGAAAAAAAAACTTAAGAGTAAATATGAGCAACCTTTTGTTTCTCTACACATTTCTAGGTATTAAATCTACGAATGTAATCATAATTTACGATTCATCACATTAGAAAGTAAAAAAAATAATCCTTCAAAGTTTAATCCATTCCCTAGTTTTTTCTTCTTTTTTTATAACAATCCAGTAATTATGTAACAAAGTATATTTTTTTCGAAGATTGCATTCTTTTATTAAGGGTCCTGGTCAATAAAATTGGTTTACTTCTACTATCTCTTTATTCCCTAATTAAACTAAGAAACAAAATTTATATCCAAACCGTTCTCTTTTTCTTCAGCCACGATGCATCACAGATAAGGATAATGATTAAATTGCATTTATTTTATTTCAATTGATTTTTGTGGTTACATTTTTAAGGTTATAAAATTACAATATAGACTGAATCAATGATAAAATTTTAATTTTTTTTAATCCTTAATTTACGATCAACAATTCTAATTCAAACCTTTCACAAAATGGATATTATAATTTTTAGTGGACAAATTATATTCACGGCTGACATCAAGGTACTTTAAAATTAGAATTATCGAACAATAACCTCAACTAGTGATTTTTAACTGATATTTCAAAGACTTTCCATTGATTGCTAGTAATTTTGTCAATTCTTTTAACGGAAGCTCTGGTTGTACGAGTATTATTCCAAAAATACAATTTAAGTTTGTGCTTTATCTTTTTTAAATTCTGATTTTAAAAAAATAAAGAAAATTGTCGATTTTCCCGGCAAAAATAATTATTATATATATATTTACCTTTAATTAATTTTTTTTTTTAATAATTATTTAATACATATTCTATTATATTTATTGGTATAATTTATTAAACAATTTTTCAAAATAATGTTTTGATACATCCAATTATTTTTTAGCTATCTCTGATAGCTTCTGCATCTGATTGAATGTAAACGGAAAAATGGAGGTTGCAAATTTTCTTGATGAGAAAAGAGTAAAACATATGATTGTAGCCTGCGTCATCTGATTAAACATGGATGGAAAACAATTTATTTTTTTATAAAGTCAACGGAAGTTGGCTTGCTGTTGAAGAACAAAACTGGCGAATTCATTTTCCGTAATATTAAAAACATTATAATTGTGTCAATTAATGAATATTTAATCTTAAAAATAGTTTTTATATACTAATGAAAAATGCCTAACAAAGCGATATTACTCGTATCGGTTATCATGTTCATGCTTTTACTTGCTAGTACGAAGTAAAGGAAGTATTGTGATCGCGAAAAATTTCAGTTTTCAGATTTCAACAAATATAAATAAAATAAATATTCATTTTGACCATCCCTGAATCCATTTTGACTATTTTCAGCGTGATTTCTGTATGTACGTATGTATCTCGCATAATCCAAAAATGGCTAGCCGAAGGATGCTGAAATTCTAGATTTAGGACTGCTGTAACATCTAATTGTACAGCTCTCTTTTCGATTGCAATCTACTGAACAAAAAGTGCC
This sequence comes from Lycorma delicatula, assembly GCF_047948215.1. Lineage (NCBI taxonomy): Eukaryota > Metazoa > Arthropoda > Insecta > Hemiptera > Fulgoridae > Lycorma > Lycorma delicatula. The sequence continues at coordinate 66,614,763 of NC_134456.1, read as the reverse complement.
CAAAAAAGCTCAAAATCCAAAATAATATGATATTTGAGTTAATACTACTTTTAATTTTATATAAAGTAATATAATAATATCCAGAAATTTTTTCATAAATTTTTAATTAATTTAAACCTATATTTAGTAATTTTGATATTATTATTTATTTTTTTTAAATTAATTTACATAATATAGAGATTTTCCTTGAACTAGCAAGCTAACGGGCTGTTCATTTCATAGGTATAGAAAAATTAAGTATTAGAGAACATAAAACTAATTTTTATTATGAGTGGTTTATCACTGTGTAAGAGGGTATAGCGGAAGATATCTTCCGCTATAAAGGGTAAGTTTAAGATATCCGTTCAACTAAAAGTATTAAATTCCACTTTATTGTACGATGGTGATACAGTAATAGCAATCTCCTAAGCGGAGTTCTAGGTTTGAATTTCAGTCGGTTAGTATTTGTTAAACCTGGAAACCTACTATTAATAAAAAACATTTTTTACTGTAAGATGAACATGATACAAAATCGTATTTAACTCATATATTTTATATTAAGTGTATATTTTATATTAAGAAACAGTTTAATAATAAAAAAATCTAAAATCAAAATTTTAGACGATCTACAGACGTAGAACATAATTTGCATTTTTAGTAATCTTAATTGAAATAAAAAAAAAATATTTTTGGCTGTTTTAGAAAATCATAAGTTTTGGAACCTAATAACAGCTTGTCCACCTTTTACGTATAACTAATAGTAGAATTACTATAACAGTATTTTCTAACTTACGTTCATAATAGTCTAAACTTGATAAGTCAATTTTCAGTTTATTATAGTTGCAGTGCATCATGTGATAAAAATAACGTTTTCTTAATTTATAGCAAAGACGATTTTTACACATTGGATTGTGCTGAGAGTTGTTTGATTAACGAGAAGATTTTTATTCCACCACGGTAATTTAATGCTAATGGTTTCTTGATAATATTTCCCAGCCACCATTCTGTTTTTTATTCTAAATAACTAAATTTGTAGCCTGGTGATGCAAACATGAAACGAGCTACTTGTTCGTACACAATCCCTTCATGAACAAAAGATGCAGCTCCTACGGGCTTTGAATCAAGAAAACTACTTGATAATTCGGTATGTGTAAAATATAGTACAAACCAATCGTTTAAAAATTTAAGCATAAACCAGTATTAATTCAAGTTAGTGGAAATATTAAAATATTACGTTGATTACGAAAATATTGTTGTTTTGTTTTAATTATTTGCAAACATTTTCAATACAATAAAAGATTAAATAATTTTGGGATTAAAATGAGATACTACTAACCGGAAAAACACAAATAGTAAAACTGACATTGTATTATTAGTAAATCAAATCATACAATTTAAGCAGCACAAGGTTAAAAGCATAATTTTTTAGTTATGCTAAATTACATTAGGCTACACAATGTAGCATATAAGATATGAGATTTATATGGAGAATAGATTATTTATAAACGTATTGTGTTATTTTTCATTTATTTAATAAATATTAGCCTACATTAACATTTTATTATTCCATCCATCATTTTGGTCTTACTGATTCACACATGCGCACGCGTGCGTCATGCATTAACACTCTTCTATGTAAGTGCGCGTTGTCAGTAGTACAACAAGGGCGTGCATTACTTAATTTATTGTATTTCTCTGTGTGCGCTTATTTATTTAAATTTTAGACCTACAAGAAAGCTTGTTAACACATGTAAGTTGTTTATTAAGATACTGAAGTTAAGATTTCATTACAATTCCACTGTACATGCAGTTAGTTAAATGTATGTTCCTTTATTCCTGTTTAGCTTCCAGGAATTACAGTCACGTATTACTTCATAGAATGAATGAGGATTGTGTGTATGAGGAGTTTTTGAGAACCTACCGGGTTGGTCTAGTGGTAAACTCGACGTCATAAATCAGCTGATTTCAAAGTCGAAATTATCAGGTTCAGATCCTAATCACGGTAGTTGCTTTTATTCGGATTCTAATACTTATTTCTTTCTTTTTCCTGTTTAGCCTCCGGTAATTACTGCACAGATAATACTTCAGAGGATGAATGAGGTATGAGTGTAAATGAAGTGTGTCTTGTACAGTTTCAGGTCGACCATTTCTGCGATTTGTGGTTAATTGAAACCCAACCATCAAAGAACGCTTTCTATCCACGATCTAGAATTTAAATCCGTATAAAAGTAACTGGCTTTACTAGGGCTTGAACGCTGGAACTCTCGACTTCCAAATCAGCTGATTTGCGAAGACGCGTTCATCACTAGATCAATCCGGTGGATTAGTTAAAATGTACGTTAAATTCCATATCTTAACGGTAGTAAGCAACCTGAAAAAAATCACAAATTACGCTTGAAAATGATATATCTATTACCAATAATTAAAATAGCCTTACTAACAAACGATCGGAATGAAGTGACTTTCAGTTAGCCCTATATATGATTAACCTGTGTAAGGCACGCCCATCGAAATGCAAGTGATGTACAGCCCAAGTGACAAATATACAATAAATACGATTATAATTATATATCTTAGTCTTTTTACTTTGTCTATTATATATTCTTACTTTTGCTTCCAAAAAATTATACACAAGATTTTAGATTAATAATAACAATAATAAATAATAAATTATGTAATAAAATATTTAACAGTAGTAATTAAATTTTAACAAGACTAACAGTTTTGGACTAACAATGCTTTGTAATCGAACAGTGATGAAATAAGTGATGTTCTACCAATTATTCTTAAAAATAATATCAATTCTTAACAACTTACATGTACTTTCCATTTTTTATTTATCAGATGAAGAAAATTTTTTCACTAGAAATACATTAGACAGGTTAATAATTTTTTCTTTTTTAAATCAAAAATGTATTATTTATATTTACTTCCTTTGAATTCTTACTTTTCTACAATATAGTTTGATCTTTCTTTTACTAAAAGTTACCAAACCGAAAGTTTTAAGCAGACAAGAATAAAATACTCCAATTACATAAAACAAATCCGAGAACCCATGAAAAGTTGTTCAGAATTTTAACAATCCTACGATTTTTACACGGTATCTTTACGTATTTATTAACACTGAAAGTAGTTAATTGATAAACAACACTAAGTAGGTCTCGGAATTAATTTCCTTCTTCACTAATACAACTGACTTATTTCTTAGTTTTAACTATTTATATTTACGGGTTAATGTCTATAAAATTAGCAATTAAATAAGTTAAACTTTTTTTTTATTAGTGTTTTAAGTTGCAATGGCCATTAGATCACTAACCTGTAGAAGTTTCCAACAGTATGGAACGAACTGCATCCAGAGTACCAAATTTTGGTGTTCTATGTAAACGAGTTTATTTAACAGTGCTTCAAAAGCTTCTCTTTCCTGGATGCTACTCCCTGAGATGATTCAAGTGTTACAGAACTGTTAGGTTATAAGAAGTGCTGTTTAATCTTATCAGGATTAGTAAATGTAAATATTTTTAATCTTACCAGGGATTAGTAAAAATATTTTTAATAATACATTTTATGATTAAGTTTGCATTTAAATATGTAAATAAATTTACAAGTGGCTGACATTATTTATCTGTCTCTATACACAAACTGATAGTTTGCTCTACCGACTGGTACCCTGTATTTTTTTTAATAGGCAAAAGAGAAAAAAAATTATTTGATCACGAAAAAACATGTTTATTGAAGTAAAATAATTAAAGTATTAGTTTTACTTCTTTGAACAAGGAAGTATTGTAATCGCGAAAAATTTCGGTTTTCAGATTTAAACAGAAATATCCATTTTGATCAACCCTGAATCCATTTTGACTAGTTTTGGCGTGACGTCTGTACGTACGTATGTATCTCGCATAACTCAAGAACAATTAGCCGTATAATGTTGAAATTTTGTATTTTGGACTGTTGTAACATCTAGTTGTGCACCTCCCCTTTTGATTGCATTAGACTGAACCAAAAGTGTCCAATCCACAATTGTCCAAAAAAGCCCAAAATCTAAAAAATTAGATTTTGGACTTTTACTTAACTGGAGTAATAAGTCATCATTGAGAGCTTTCAACGATGTACCATAAGTGGTACTTATTTTCATTGGTTCCAGAGTTATAGCCAAATGAAATTTTATTTAATGAAATATTTGGATCTTAGGGGATGGCACACATCAGTTCGAATAAGATTTCATCTCCATTCTTTTTTAATTTAAAATATATAGATTTTTTAATAATTATTAACCTCTCACTGCAATTTTTTTTTAACGATGTATAATAATTCAATAATAAAAATAAATAATATATAAAAAAATATGAGAAGTTATTAATGAAATAAAATTTTATGTACTTTTCATTTAAAAAAAAAAAATGGGTATATGTAATTTAATAGGCATACAAGGAAGTTATGTGGTGTCCGCATCAGAGTTTTTCTTTAATACTAATCCGTAAAGAGAGTTTTATATATATATACTTTATTATTTTGGTTTCAAGTTAGAAGTGATAACTGTGAAAAATAATTCAGTTCACTCATTAATTCAATCAGTTTCATCAGCCTTCGTATTGCAATAAAGCCATAAAATTATAAATAATTTTATAAAGCGTTATTTTCAAATCATCGTAGAGGCCGTATGAAAGCTGGCAAGTGGTTTTATATAGAATTATAGCAGTAAATAAAAGTTTCTAATTAAACACAGCATGTACTGTAATCCATCTGTCACCGACCACTACATGACATTAAATACAAATGATGCGTTGTAGCTTAATCAGACGTATCCACTTTAATCATTTCCGTATTAAATCATTTTCTGTCATAAAACCATTCATAATTTTTTTTAGTCAACCATTGAAGGCAAAAAAAATATTCCAAAAAAAATTCCACCGCATCAAAAATTCTTCTGAAACGATTTCGTTCACTTTGGATGAGTTGAAGTACATTCAAATAGACGATTATGTTTGATTTACATCTGTATCTTCGGAATTTTTTACAAGGTCAGTCCACTTATTTACATCCAAAACAATGGTGTCATTTTCAACCAGCAAAATAATATCCGTAACTGTAAATCCTGTTTGGAATAACCTATTCGTCATTCCACTACACTTAATGGATTTTCTATATATACATAAAAATTCACATAGTACGAAGCTACATAGAAATGTGACAAAAATATAAGATAAAATAGTGAATAATTAAAAATTTCAACATTCAACAATTTGTAATGAATAAAAATATTCAAAGTTATCTTATACACTTTTTCCCCACTTATTTATAATATCAACAACTTCCTTTATTTTTTATTTTTATCAAGCTGTTCAGGCCTTATCTTTCTTATATATTTATGTTTTTCTTTCAATGAGCATTAACTTTTATTTACAATATAGGTTGAAATACCTAACTTTTCCTCGTTATAGTTTACAATCTTTTTTTCAATTACTTACAAGCTAATTTTTTCTCTCAACTCGTATAGTGTCAATTTCCTTGGGGCTGTTGGAAAAAGTTTCTATTAATTTTTCAGTACTTTTCTTTATGTTCTGTTTATTTCAGATATAAAATCTTCACTATTTCACTCGAGTTGCTATATTATTTTTCTACACGTACACATACGTATAATTAAATTAATTTTAACGAAAATTGTGAAACACTTGATAGCATTTTTTTTAACATACACTATATCTAGTTGATGAAATTGCTCATTTTCCATCTTTGTTTCACATATTAAATAGTTTTTCAGCCCACACTGCTCAACCTACTAGTCCTTACAACAAAGTTACAAGAATAAATTTATTTTCCCAATAAAATTCCTCAAACAAATTCCTATAATAGTCAAAATAATCTTAAAAAAACAATTTTAAATTGTTAAAACTTTTAATGTTAAATTCTAAATAGCAGAAATGTAAAGTAACAGGGTGACCAATTTGAAATTACAATCAAAAATTGAAACTTATTTAGAAAGGAAACAATAAAGAAGTAATACAAACAAAAAAAGTATTTTTTTTACTGAAGATATAAAATTTACAGCGGTATGCTACTACAGTAGAAGATTTATCCAAAATTATTTTACTGATAGTAACCTACTATACAATACTGAAAATTAGCTTAGAAATAGTTTATAGAGAAGGAATAACTAAATAATGAAGATTTTTAAAATAAATTTTTAATTATACATTAAGGTATGCATTAAGGCATTAGAAAACATATTTTAATGTATTCTAAAACTTCTTAAAAGCGTACAATAAAAATCAGAGGCCTGCATTTTAAATTGTTCCCTTTGTTAAATATTGAGAAAAGCTAATTTAAATAATTCTTGCAAATTGGAAAAAACAGAAATGCGGATAAGATAAATTTTTATCAATTTAAATTACTAAACGAACAAACAATTATAGATTACAGAAAACACGTATTTAAATGATGCTAGAATTAGTTTTAGAGAAATGCTGTAGGTTATATCTACAAACAGAAACATTATGAACGATTATTTTTATACGAGCCATTGCACGCACCCTTGAATATCCTGAATCTTCAACCTTTGATTCAAATACCCTCAAATAATAAGAAATCTTAATATTTTTTAATAAATATGACTTTCAAAAAAATATTTTAAAATAATATCCGGTTACCTATGAAAAATTGTCAAGAAAAAATCAGACTTATTAAAATTTCAAAGAAAAACTTTGCAACATTTTTTTTCATTTTTAAAGTTATATTTTTCAAAACTACTTGGTTAAAGCAGAAATAATCGTTTTGTTGGCATCACGCCAATTGGAAAAGGTATTTAGCGTGACAATGAGCTTTATGTATCATTTGGTGTAATGTTTCAAACAACATTTATTCTTGTGATTATGTTGTTTTCATCAGTCTGATTGCGGCGTTATTGAACTAAGCCATATTACGAAAATTGCAGAATTGACTTAGGTAATGAATTAAGAGGTTTAAGTGTACTTTGTTTTTTTATTAGTCTAAAACAAATTTATCTCCTATCGTGTTAGATGATGTATGATATCATAACTCATATTACGTGAAAAGACTCACTAACATTCACAACACTTTGTTCTAAATCTGTGACACAATGGAACTGGAGTAACAATAATAAAATATCACCGTGTTTTATATTTTTGTATCGGGAACTAAAGTTACATTTTATTAACAATAAATTAAAAAATGGTTTTTTGTTGTTAGTTACAATTAGTTAGTTAGTTGTTATATTTTCATTCAGATTTAAAAAGGAGAAGGGTCCATCAGAACGAATCTCATTTTATTAATCTATTTTAAACAATTTTGATTCAAGTATGTACTTCCAAATTATATCTTCAAAGAACAATTTTTCATTCTGAAACTTCACTTTTCACTTAAATAGAGTGATCTTTATGATTCTTTTTATTTTCTAGAATATCTTTTGGTGATTTCCTTCTAACTTTTTTCAAATACTTAACTGGAAAATGTTTTAAATGAACTTCTTTCATTGTCAGGACAAATAATTTTAAGAAATTTTTAATTTTTTTATTGCCATTACTTCAAATTAGTAAATTATAACAATTTCATTATTAATTCAAATTAGATATATATAATCTGACGTTGAAGTAACTACATGTAAGAAAATCAAATATTTACGGTAAAATATAACATCCATACTAGTATTCTAGAGAGCCTTAGCTCCTGCATGTTAGCAACATTACTTTTCTTACTTTTATCTCTCACTCCAGAACGCTAAGCTTATACTCGTTAGAAATCTCTTAACGTCTCTTTATGCTTGGGATAATAATGCGTATTCCTGTATTGCAGAGAGTATTAATCTCCAATTTATTTATATTCCACTTCTTACTTTTAACAAGAAATATATTCTTGGGAACTGATTCTTTTCTAATGGGCAACTTTTTTATTGCTTACACATATTTTAATTAAAACAGTTCTTTTTAAGTGTAAAATACAATAAACATAAAACAAATAATAAACCGGTTTAAAAAGCCGAACTAGAATGTAAAAAATGTTATTCAATTCTTCTTTACATCTACACTTTTAAAGTTTTGACTTTTTTTGAAACGGAAAATTTAAAAAATTGAGTTGATGATAATTTACCTTAATTTAGCGCCGGCTTCAAAAGTCGAAATTAAAGAAGAATTTAACAGTATTTTTACTACATCTTTTTTTGTTAATCGAATTTAATTTTTTTCAACATTAATAAAAATAATTTTTTCAACATTAAAAACAGAAATAATTTTGATAAAAAAGGTGTTCAATTTAGTTATCGTATAGCAAATTAATTATTTTAATGTATATTTTATAAACATTATAACCAAAAAATAAATAATTACTTAAAATTTGTTTCAAATTCATAGATGGATTTAGTACGTAGTCCCCCATTTTAGTAAATAATCTTTAATTTACAGGAATGAACCAGGCATACGCTATAAAAATTTATAACCGTAAGACGTCATATTGCAATATTAACGATCAATGATTGATTTGAATTAAATAGAATTGAAAATTTGATTTGCCGTTAATACTGTTACTCATATAAAAGCTACATTTTATAAGTATATTTTCTGCTCATTTAAAGTGTTGGGGACAACAGAAATTTTATATAGAAATCGTATTTTGTACTAAGAATACTGGTTTTTTACAGAAACATCATAAAAGTAATTTATCTAAATTATCTAACTGAGTAATTTACTAATTTATCTAACTGTATCTGCAATGCAAGCAATATTATATTTAATTCCGGTCTAATAATAATATTTTTTACAGTTTCTTAGTATTCCACTATTTTCAATAATAAATAAAAATACGTATCCGGTAAGAAAATTTGTGTTCATCATATCACTATACGATATGCCTATTACTTTGATGATTATATTACTAATTGTATTATAAATTTATTTCGCGAATAATAATACAATACAATTAGTATATTGTTATATGTCCGTATTAGAATTTATTTTTTTATTATCCTACGGCTGATTGAGAAAATATTTAAATGTTAAAAAATTTTATGATTCTCAATTTGTAGTCATCAATTATTTGACCATTAATATACATTAATTTTTTTACAATTTGAAAAAAAATACAAATTTGATTAGTTATATGTTGTTAACCGAAAATTGTTGTCTGAAACGACAGACTAAATTTTAAATGTTCTCTAAATAAGATAGCGGGAGAAATTTTACAAGCATGAGAAGGGGATTCAAACAAAGGGCATATTTATAATTACCATTTTTATTTCTTTGCTTTTCGCAAATCTAAAAAGTGCTTAAATGTACTTTCGTGGTTAAAATTTGGTCCTTTGTACTTTTATATTAATCCGTAGTTTAATTTTAATGCAATAGTATTAAAAAAAAAAAAAATATATATACATTAATTAGTACATTCATTAGTTACATAGTATATACATTACTTAGACTGTATACAGCATACTATAAACTTTAAAAAATAGCTTTATTCTATGTTATCATTTTGAGTTAGATATCAGGTGAGGATGAGTCAGTTGAGAAATTTACGAATTATCCGAGTGTATTAATAATAGTAATTTTAAGAAATTGTAGGAATTAACGGTTAAAAAGATTTGATTAAGGATATGTTTATATATAAATAATTTTAATAGTAAAAAATAATAATTATTATTAGATAAAAATTAATAGTTTAGTTTTATATGAATATTATACTAAAATTTCTAGGCTGTAGAAGCACAACAGATATGTTAAATATCATTAACCATGATTACTAAATGGACAAAATATTATTTAGACTGTTAATTAAATAGTTCATTGTTGTCATGCTGTTAGAGACTAGCGTCAGGAAGGCAGCCGGTCATTCATTCCTACCTTCTAAGTTAAAAAAAAAACTTGGGCTTAGTGTAAAAACTAAAAGACTCCAATCAGAGAAAGATTTTTGTTAAAAAATATGAGGAAGATAAAAATAATAATAATAATTTTTGTGGAAAAATATAAAGAATTGTTTAAAAACTATAGACTATATAAACAAAAATAAATCGGCTATTTTTTTAAACCAAAAATAAATAAACCGAAGGAAAAATTAATTGAAGTAGTTGATAATTTTATTCATTCGCTAAATAACTCAGCTGCTCCCGGCTGATAAACCAAAAGTTCTGGATTCGAGTCCCAGTTTGTGTTGAGATTTGTGTCAGTCATTATTCATTTCATGACCTAAACTTAAATAAAACTTAAGTAGCAATTATTTACTGAAATGTTCTAATTATACTATTAAAAAAATAAATTAATTATTTTTCATAAATTAATAATTATATAAGAGTTATAAGAGAGACAAAAATAAAATATGGTATAATAATTATTTATATTACTTATGTAAGTTGAAATTACGCACGAATAACTTAATAGTTCTTGTAGAACTAAGAAGATTAATATTATTTCATGTTTACAACAAAAATTAATACGAATACTAATTAAATTAATTCATAATATAAATTTAATTTAAAAATTACGGCATAATCATACGTTTATTTTTAAATTATAAGTCCAGTTATTTTTGAAGTGATGAGTATTTAATTATAAGGAAAATATTATAAAAATAAAATACACCATTGTATTTTATAATAAAATACAAATATTTTACACTCTTTTATATTTCAAAAAATATACTTTTTATCTCACATTAAGGTACATATATACATAAAAATAGTTTAATATTATGATTTTATTTATTTTATGGCAAACAATGTACTATCTCATAAATTATTTATGAACTATTGTAAGAGATTTTAAATCATCACAAAAAGATGTAATGTTTACACGCAAACTATAATCACATATCCAAACTATTATCAAATCGTTGGTAGACTGGTAGACTTAAAAGAATGTATATAGATAAAGCAAAGAACAAAATATAAATAAAATTGTGTACGGTAAAAAAAAAAAAACTACAAACAAAGCGATTATGATTTGAAAATATTTTTGTGAGTGTATTTACGTAATTGTAGTTAATATTTTTCTAAATGATAGTCCGTCTGTAACATGGTAAATGTGTCCTGTTTGAACATATTTTGTTGTTGTAAAATAATTGCTGACAAAAATGCTCTAGGTATATAATTATATTGGATACCTTATAGGTAATGTTCACAGAATTATCATTAACAGTAAGCCGAGTATATTATGACTACTTAGCTTACAATTATTAAAAATAAATAAATCGTCTCTTCTTAAATTATATCATTAAAAAATTACATATCTCATTCACATTAAATGTAGGATTTCTGAGATTAAAACCAAATATACATGTTAAACAGCAACATACATTTTAAAATTTACCACTTCTTTTTAGAATTCACGAATTATGTGAAATATCACACGCACACGCATACACCGGTTTAAAAATTAAACAATTCTTTTTAATTTTAATTGGATATGAATTCACTCCGCCTATATCAGTATACATTAGTCACTAGAATCAATTAATGACGGTATCTCGGAAGTCATCGTCTTAATAATGGATAGGGCAAATGCCTATCTGTAGTACCTGGACTTACACATCTTTTTGTAACAAATAACAAATAAACTTTAATAGAAGTTAACCTAGATAAATAAATAAATTAATTAAACTATCAAGTTAAATTAGTTTTGTGATACACATATATGAAAATTAAATTATTCGAAAATAATTCCACTAAGTATTTTACAGATTTATTTATTTTTTTAAATTCTTTATGCACTGCAATGCAGTTTTATTTAAACGTAAATTTTTTCATGAATCCAAATCTCTACGATATAGATTATAAATTACTAAATAAATAAATAAGTGAAAAATAAATTATTCTAATAGATAAATAAAATAAAGGTAAAATATTTTTTTCAACTATGTAATACACTTTTTTCTACAAAAACAAATTTATTTCAAAATATTTTCACCAAAACTTACAATTTACTAAAAAGATAAAACTCCTTATGCACTACAATATAATTTTACTTAAATATAAGTACAAATTATTTAAGCTATATTAAATCATGTTTATCTCACAAACAAAAATTGTATATTTTTTTTTACGCAATAAAAATATTATAAAAAACATTATTACTATCGAATAAACACTTTGTGAAAGAACTAAAAAATATAAATTCATTAGCAAATAACTTAAACATTGGAGACTTTAAGGGTGGTATAAAAACAAATGTGTGTCATGCAGTTAGTGTAACAAGAAAAAAAATAATGATGCTCTCATTGCGTCACTGTTGTGACTAGATAAATTTATCCGATCCACCACTACTATTCTTCCCGCTCTTCTCCTTTTGCTTATCACACTCACTCATCCTTTCTCCGTTTCTTTCTTTTTCTACATCCCCTCCAATCACAACAATTTCCCCTTCTCTTATAATATAATCCCTTCCAATATTTATCTATCCATATGCACATTTTCTCGTTTAATTCAGGAGAATCTTCTACGTTCATCCTCCCCCCCAACCGGTGTGGATGTAGTATACTATAAAAGTAGTGACCAACAACTGCAGTGCAACAAGTTGTGTTCTGGTAGTGGTATTATTTATCTGTACTAACACAGGAAGGACTTAGCAACATGTTTATTAAGGTGCGTTTACGATGGTTATGTTTACAAATGTTTTAAATGATATAATCTTATTAAAAGCAAAATTTTAAATTCAATATTTTGTGCATAAATATTAGTTTTAATGTCAAAAAGTAAAATAGTTTTTATTACTTTAAAAGTATCGAAGTGTTGTCAAAAATAACTTTAGTTGTACTTTACACAAAATCATTGTTTGTTTATAGTATATATCTTTATTTCTAAATAAAGTTATAGTATAGAGGAAAATAGCTAAGAAATAAAAGTAATTATACAGAAGAAAAAAAAAATTGAATGTAAAATCAACAAAAGTTATTTTCTTTGAGTAAGACAGTTTTTGCATATAAATTATTTAAATATTTAAAATAATATTAAATTTCATAATAATTTATAAAAACGTGTAATATTCTATTTTAAACAATTACACTTATAAAAAAATTATTATATTTCTTATAATAAAAGTATTATTTTTAAAAATACTTCGAAATTATTTTCATTCAGTAACTGAATGAAATTCATGATGACACACTAATAGAATACGATAAAATATTTTCATAACTTATCTAAAAGTTACGTATTTGTAAGTGTATGATATAGACTGTATAAAATAGTATTTGTTCCAACTACAGATATTATGTACGGAATTTAAAGAAATTCTTCATATTTACATTTAACCCAACAAGCTGATCTAATGGTTAACTCGTTGTCGCAAATCAGTTGTTTAACAGCTGATTTTCGAAGTCGAAGGTTCTAAGAAACAAATCTTAATAAAACTTAGTTGCTTTTTTACGGATTTGAATACTACTAGATAATGGTATACTTTGGTGGTTGGGGTTCAATTAACCACACATCTAAGGTATGGTTGGCCTTAGTCTGTAAAAGATTCCATCTCATTTACATGCCATGCATATCATCTTCATTTCATTATAGCAGGAAGGGTGGGGGGGATTGCCTATTGTTCACTAGTTGAATAGATTACACAGTAGACATTAAAAATATAAATGTTTACACTCCAGACAGGAACAGTGACTAAGAGAAATAACCTAAAATGCTTAACTTTTAGATTTATCAAAATACATATTACATCTTTATACCATCATAAAATACATTTTATTAAATACTGTAGAAATATTAAGAGATAAATATTAAATTATTTACAAAAGTAATTGTGCTACAATTAATTACTGCACAGCAATCTCTTAATCCCTACATTCCTGATTATCTAATGAATGTTATTAGTTAGATTAAAAATTGTGTTATTCAGTAGACTGATTGTTACTAGTAAGCCTTTACTGTTCGTCTGTTTCGTCAATCTTTTATTATTATTTTTAAAAAGTTTAGTTATTTTTTCATAGAGAAAAGATATTACTTTTAGTAACTTTAATTTATTTCATACATTTTAATAGTTAGTTCATTGATTTTAATACCATTTTTCTTTGCCGTTTCATTTTTAAAATTTAAATAAAACGTCGAAAATTACTTAGATTATTGTGATATATTATGTTTCGTTTGTTTATAATTTTGTACATAGTATGGAATTACGACTCCAAAAAAACGTTAAATGTTTTTAGATAAAATTGACCTCTTAAATCCTAGTAATATGAATAGATAGAATACAAAAATTAAAAGTGATAATTCAAGAAATAATAATATAAATTACACTTCATAATTATTCAAGAAGTTCTGTTGTATAAAATCAACTATGTAATGAATATCATATTAACGAACGGTACCTACAATTAACTTAATGAGAAAAGTAAATTTTTCACTTTCTTTAATTTTTAATTTTAATAATGACAACTTAGTAATAAGGTAGGTATTTATGAAGTAAATACAAAATGATTCTAATAAAAGAAAAGTAAAAGTATCATTTACCTAATACTTTTAATAAATAAAACAAGGCTGACTGATTTTATATTGTTTTTAGTCTCCACCGACATATCCTTTGTACTAAATTTAAATAAAGATATACATAATCTTATTATTTTGAAATAAATGTATCAAACTTTTCTTGAAATATTATAGTTTGCAGAAATTTGTGAAAGGTAGTAATTAGAACATAAATATTCCTTAAACTTAGTTAAAAAAAAAAATCTACTAATTATAAAAATAATTTTATCAGCTATCTGAATAAATAACTATACAAAAATTATAAAATTTAACTAATTAAATTATAAAAAACAATTTTCGTTAAAAAACAATTATAAAAATCAATTTCATCAAGGTAAAAAACTTTATCTCATAATAAAAAACCATAACAGAAATATGAATGAGTTTTTACTTGTGTGCTTTTTTATGGAAGTAAGCTCATTATTGAACAAACTGTTATCAGAAATATCTCATATCCTTCTAATTTAAAAATAATTAAAATAAAAATTTAACTTTCACCCTAATTTGCAGCACAATTAATAAATTTATTAATTAATTAAATGAAATTAATTAATTCAAAATATATAACTTAATTAATTCAAAATATATAACAGCCTTTAAAATACATACCTTTTACAAGGTAAATATTGATGTCTACAGTAAATTCAGCTCAGAGAATAATGGAACTGGTAACAACTTGAAATGGTAATTTCAAAGTGGTTGTAGTAACCACTTGAACTGGTAATTTTTCACTTGAAATTTTCTCTAATAGGTCTAGGCAAGGCCTATTAATAAAAGCTATGCTATTTTTAAATGGCCCAATATTTTGGGGGTTCTTAAGGAACCCCCAAAATAAATAATACACAATAAACAGTTGTAAGTAAACTTAAAGTCAAATATGAAATTTCAAGCTC
The DNA here is from genome assembly GCF_047948215.1 of Lycorma delicatula. Taxonomy (NCBI): domain Eukaryota; kingdom Metazoa; phylum Arthropoda; class Insecta; order Hemiptera; family Fulgoridae; genus Lycorma; species Lycorma delicatula. Next base: position 66,599,433 of record NC_134456.1, on the reverse strand, counting down.
AGTCATAAATAACAAACCAATAATTACAGCAACAAAAAATGTTTAATTTCCTAAGTAATTAAACTTTTACATCAATCATATAGTAAAAAACGCAAACCTTTAACAAACTCTTCCTCTAGGAAGAAGAATAACTCCGATTAAATTAAATATAAAGCAAAATTCTACGTAAAAGTTAAAGAAGATATTACACTACTTTTCTCGAAAAATTATTTTATCAAAATCTATATATTGAATGCAATAATATTAGTTTATCACATAAAAATTTAAGGTATTCTCTTACATTTTTAACTGTCTTCTCAAAACTAAACAAAGTTTCTGGCATAAGTAGAATATTTCATTATGTTTCATCTTTTCAGATCTCTTTTCTTAAAATACTTTCTAAAAATAAGTATTTAAAAAATAGCTCGATTTATCAAACGTTGAAGTTGCATTCCCACTCCCTGAAAAATTCTATTATGCTATGGAAAACCACTAAATTTAATCAACTAAATCTATGATTAACGGATATGTAGTACTAGAGACTCTTGTTTCAGATAGTAATCTCACCAGCTAGTAAACACCATTACGAACTAAAAACTCCATTAATAAAACCATTCAGAAAATCTTCCTTATTGTATTAAAAACAAAAAAAAAATCTAATTTCATCATTCAACTAGATAGTTTAATACATGCACAGCTAGTATTATTTTAACACTCGGAATTATTAATAGATTAATACCATTTATCGTAGAATATGTAATTACTAGTTTATTAGTATTTGATTAAGATTGTTGTAAAACATTTAATATTAATTCAGTTATAATAACAGAAACTGATTCTGCGGTTTATGATGTAAAATACAAACAGTTATTTCAATAGAAATTTACGTAACTTGGATGAATAGAGTTATAAAATTATAAAAGATAGATTGGATGCAATTTGATGACAAACGAATGCATACAGCAGGAAGAATATTTTTCAGCATTTCAGTTTAGTGAAAGCAAAGAAGGAAAAAGAAATAATTTTAATATAACATTAAAATTGAATAATATAAAGCAATGAAAGAGCTTTTTACCATAAGTTACTTTGCAAAACGAGAAATGCGGATAGAGGAAAATATAAAGTACACTTTATATATAGAGCCTAAAATATAAACATAGAACAGAAAAAGAAGAAAAACAAAAGTAAGCATTATTATAGTTTACAAGAGAAAAAAAGGAAAAGAGTATACGTAATGTAAGCTATGTAGGTTTATACATCATTATGATGTTTGTTTTAAGTGTTGGGTAGGTGGATGGATTATGTTCCCAGATTTCAAACGTTCAGTAACCTATGTTTCTCTTATTAAATGTTACCCATAATAATTACTAAATGATTCCCACTGGAATTACATAACATATTTACTTCATTGTTTTTAAAACAGCACAGGCTATAGTTGATTACACTAATAATAGTAACAAGTTGCCTTAGTAATAGTAGTAGTCATTTTATTATGCTTTTATCATTAGTATAATATATTTTTACATGTTCGTAAGACTAATAGAGTTTTCGTTTTTTATATTGCGACAGTGATTCTCTTAAAGGTAAATGTAATCTTGATAGGGAAAACATAAATTTCTAGAGATCTGTAGAAAATTTGCACCTTGAAACCTTATTCATTAATTACTGTATCATGTGATATAATTACATCATGATTATTGGGCCGGCCAAACATTTTTTTTTTTTAAAGAACAATAAAGAAAGCTTTCTATCTTCGTGTTCAAATTTAACTAAATTTTCTTTGTAGCTTTATAAAACACCTCATTTAAAAAATAGATTTTTAATAAATATAAAAAAAATTAGGTTCTAAAAAATGAGCACATCATAGTTTTAATTACAAAATATTAACTGATTTTTTATTTATTAATTAAACATTGATAAATAAAATTTTCATAAAAAAGTTAGTGTTCAATGTTACAACCGAACGGTTATAAGGAATTCGATATGCCAAATATTTCACGCCTGAAATTGCCACTGATATTTTAAAGAACAACGATCATCCCATGGTATGCATACTAGAGAACGTTAAAAGCGAAGTGGTTTTCTGTCCATATTTTTAATTCATCCAAATAGTTTTCGTTGTTTTAGATAATATTCAACCCTAACAGTAACATTTTTACTCGGTTTCCAGAACAATTCTGTTCCCAGAAGGATTGATTGTAAATTGAACACTGGTAATTTCAGAGAAAGCATTTCCTATTTGTACCTCATGTATTTCAGATGGTTATTGTTGTCAAAACTATAAAAAATTCTAAACTGATAGCAAGATGTTTTCCTCCTTTTTGTTTCATTACAAAAACTCTACTGTAGGTAAATTTTTTCGGAAAAAAATATTAAACTCATGATTCTTTTGTTCTAAAATTAATGTAATATATGGTATGATTAAAAAGTAAATAATTCTATTTTCAAGTTTAAATTATTAAACACCACTTTTACCAAGGTTTTCACAAATTATTTTTTTATCCTTACGGGTCTATACATTTATAAAAATAAATATTTTGTTCTGATACAAACTGCTGAGATCTTAATGTTATTCTCTGTTTTCAGACTACCCAAATTTTAAAGGTATCATTTATTTTGGTTATTTTCATAAACTTTTTTATAGATCTGTTTAGCTAACTTCACGCTGGATACTAGAATATTAAAATCGGATTTTTTCTTTTCTTTTTACTTCCTTGTACGAAATAAAGGTATTGTAATCGCGAAAAATTTCGGTATCAGATTTAAACGGAAATATCCATTTTGACCATCCCTGAATCCATTTTGACTAGTTACGGCGTTACGTCAGTACGTACGTATATATATCGCATAACTCAAAAACTATTAGCAGTAGGACGTTGAAATTTTGGATTTAGGACTGTGCGCCTCCTCTTTTGATTGCAATCGACAAAACAAAAATTGTCAAAAAGAGCCCAAAATCCAAATTTTTTTACTTTTTCTTAACTGCAGTAATAATCCCTCATTGAGAGCTTTTCAACGAAATATCATAAGTAATACTTATTTTCATTGGTTCCAGTGCTATAGCCAAATTAAATTCTAATTAATGAAATATTTGGATCTTCCGTAGGCACATCGAACCGATGTGCCTACGGAAGGCACATCGGTTCGAATCAGATTTCATCTACTTTTCTTTTTTTTAATTTTTTTTTAAATTTAAATATATTGATTTGTTAATAATTAACCTCTGTAAATGAAATTGTACAATAAATAATAATTCAATAATAACAATAAAATTTATATATATATATAAATATCAGAAGTTATTAATGAAATAAAATTTCATGTACTTTTCATTTTAAAAGAATGTGTATATGTAATTTAATAGGCGTAGAAGGAAGCCACGTGATGTCCACATCAGATTTTTTCATAAGCAAAGGGCAACATTATAGGTACGATGTGGTGTCGAACCCCATGGTAGTGTGGGACTCATCCTTACGGCCCCATCCAGTAAAACCCCTCTCCATCTACATTCTAGAACATGTGATGCCAGCCAGGCCCGCTTACGGTATTATCACAGCGCCCCATGTTTGTATTTTCTATCCTTCACACCCGCATTGTTAGTCACATGCCTCAAGCCCATCAGAGTCCTGCGAATTATTTTAGAAACAGGATTACTTTATTTTTCAAATTATGTCGTAAATAGTTGAGAATTTATTTAAAGAATATTCAAAACATAAATAAGTCACATAATTACAAAATTATCATCAAGATATTGTAACATATATTTAAAATTTTTAAATTTGTTTTCTTCTAAAATAGTTGCTTTTAGGTTATAAAATTGTACGTACAAAACTGTATTTTACAGTTATTACTACTTAAAATTCAACTTCAATACAGCATTTAATTGCCAATCAGCAAGTACAGACAGCTTTTATTAGCACATGTTCATCCGAAAGCATATAGTAAATAATATTATAATGAAGTTCTATTACAAATCGTTCAGAATGATTAATTTGATAAAATTAATACCTCCACGAAGAAATCAAAACACAGAATAAATATAACTAATAACCGTTAAAATATTTCACAATAGGATATTTAATAATATTTAAATGAATGACAATTTAGGAGTAATTATGATGATTATGATGTAATTAAAATAATTTAGTTACAAGAGTTAAAACTGCGGATTAAAATGAAAGTGACGGAGCTGTACGATCATAGTCACTGACACAAAATGGTCACGATGATTGGTGCAACAGTACAAGTAACATCTACGCGCAAGGTCAAGGTCGTTTTTACAAATAAACGTTATAATTCCCTGCAATTTACTATAGTGTTGCAGGAAAATATAACTAACAGGTTTTAATATAGCGTTAATTTACCACTGTTATATATCAAGAGCTAACTACCATTACATCAACGTATCTATTCAATTAACTCCTAATTATTTCTATTAGCGCATCTAATTTATTCTGACAAATACATATAAAGTGAATCAAAAGCTACCATAAAACTCACAAGCTATGATTAACTAATATTACTTGCAAATAATCCGTAAACTTTATAAGCTGCTGATGATGTATCAAGGATGATAATATCTTTTGGGCTAAAAAACCCGGAATTGTAAATCTTCCTGAAGTTAAACAAAACGTTTCCCTTTACAAGATTAAAAGCTCAATCATTTTAACTTTTCTGGTATCGTAGCTTCAGAGCTCTGATGCAAGAAGGGAAAGTATGGTAATCAGTCCAAAAATGGGGTATGGGATTTTTATATTTCTCAACGTTTCATAGCCCAGGGACTCTAAAATCAAAAAAAGTGGGTGGTAATATTTATACGTTCACTAGACACAGAGACTAGTGTACATGGGGTAATTTTTAGGTAAAATTTTTAAATCAATACCTTCTACAGGAGATGAGATACATAATTCTTTTGGTCAATTTTCAAAAAATTCTGCAAGCAAATCCCACTTTATATTAAGCGTTGTACATAATGTACATGCTTTCTTACCATTTAAAAAAAATTAGTTCCCAAATTGTCTTCCTTCTTCAAAAGCCGAAAATACTATCTTTTTATTTGTTGTATATTTGTTTACTGAATTTTTATGTCTTTCTAAGCATAGTGCAAGTGGCCAAAAAGAAATCCTTTGGAGGTTAATATTAGTGGTAGAAACCGATCAAAATATTAAAAATTAAACTTTTTGAATTTTTTAAAACTTTTTTTAGTTTATTTAAACTTTTAATGATGAATTACAATAAAGTTTCATCATAATTCACCTCCGCCCCCAAATAATAAACTTAGGTAACATTTTATTGGTTAAAACATTTTTCCGTGAAATATTTTTAGTTTCTTCCATTTAATATTGTAGACTTACACAAGTTTATTGAGAGGTGATTACGGGGACAGGAGCAGAAATAAGTAAAAATATAGATTCTTTTCATCTTTAAATTTCTTTCATGAATCATTATATTTCCACTATATAAGAATAACCGTTGCCAGGAAAGGATAACAACTTAATTGTCAGCATTTTTGTTGCCATTATAAAAATAATAATTTCAAAACTCTATATAATTTTTCTGTAATGATTAAGTAAAAAAAGTAAAATCAAATACACAATTTTTTTTTTTTAACAGAGAAAGTCTTCTTTTCCAACAAACCACTTAAGAAGTTGAAATTTTTCACGTAATTATTAAAGTGAAAAATCTTTAATAGTTAAACAACTGATTAATTGGTACTCTGACAGAATTAAGTGTTTTTTATTAGTCTTAAATTTATTGCTTGATTTCTGTGAAATTTGCATTTATTCAAATAATACATTTTATATACATTTTATAATACTGTGTATATATATATATATACACATTATTTTTTTTTTTTTTTTTTAATCATTCACGATCAGCATTTTCATATATACGAGTAACTTACATATTTTTACACTGATTACTTCTCTTTTTATTTAAATTAAAAATGGAATGTTTTACATCTGAAAGTTGATTTTTACAAAACTTCTTTTAATATCAAAAGAATATAATACAGCTTCTAAAAAAAAAAAAAATTTGAGATTTTCTAGTAAATCTTGAAAACGTATTAAGAGATCAGGAAATCAATAAATACCTCAGAAACAAAGAAGGTAGGAGGAAAAGAGATGGGAAGGAGATAATGACAATAAAAATAACCATAATTTTAAAAAATATGAAAAATATACTTTTTTACAGTTCTTTATCTTTCAACATTTCAACAAATTCAAAACAAAAAGTAACGGTTTTCTTGATAGAGATATTTTCTAAAAATACATTTATTTGTAATATGGCTCAGAAAATAATAAATGAATTCAGCCAAGGTTTTATACACACAATTTTACTTAAAGGAAATTTATATTTCCTATAATGCATTATTTCAATGCATATATTTTGTATATAATTTTAAGATATCTTTGATTGTAATATCATAGAATTTATAAATACATAAATAAAAAAATTAAAATTTCTTAGACGTTTAATAGAGATAAAAACCTATTTCTCTCCATTAATTTTAATTGAATAAAATGTATATATCATTGTTTAGAAAATTAATTATTGTATGACTAATGTACCTTTTTTTAATAAATGAAAAAATAAAAATGCTATTAATATTAATTCAGTCACTTTTTTAATTATAATTACGTTTATGAATTAAACATTTATTAAGTTTATTTGTATGTGCAGACAATCATTACAAATGTTATTTACGCAAAAATTTTAATTCTACGTAGTTAAAACTGAATAGCCTGTAATTATTACATAATTATAGATCTCTATCACTATGAATTAAAATTCAATAAATAAAATTATCATTATTTCTCAATTGAAATACAAATATAAAAGGAAAACAAATTATGGATTTTCTATTAAAATTTATACTTACAAATAAATTTTAAGTTTTAATAAATATTACAGATATATTACCAACATCCCCGTCGCGTCTTATATTCGCTATATGGTCACCTGTATTTCTCGTTGTGGTCATTTTTTTATTTGGTTTTTAGTCAAGTAACCACAGCTGGTGTAGCCAATCGCGTCGCACGTACAGTAATAGTGACGTGGCTGTGTTGGTTGAGCCGCGGCGCCTTACGCCGTCGCACCTCCTTAAAAAATCGATTTTCAAAATAATCTGAAAATGGTCTTTAATATCTATCTGAAGAATATCTGCAAACCCAAATCTAGTGAATATGTCATATAGTGTAGTGGCTAAGGCAGAAAATTGGCAATCATTGTTCAAAAACTTTATCCTTCGCTCCTTTCAAATTTCGAAAAATGTAGACTGGTTTTTAGATATTTACATGAAGATCAAAAATAACAAAAAAATCAAGGCGATATCTTCATTTGTTACCATTTTCAATCACAAATCTTCATTTAATCGTCACTTTACCTATATCATCACAAAAGATTGTTCGATAAGTTGACTCCATTCTCCATTCTCAGATAAAAGTAATGAATTACTCGCGATATTATCATCTTTGTAAAACGTTTCTCGTAAGAAGCAATAAAAAATGGATTTGTCTGACTTAGGGGTTCTGATGCTTTCTATTTTTATATTTATAGTTAACTTTGTTGATTCATATAAATCTAACGTTCACTAATAGTTTTTAAATTAAAAACTAATTATTATTTTTTAATGTTTCATACTCTTACCAAACAGATTTAAACGAAAAAATAGTACTATATTTTTGTAATTATTTATCTGCTGATTTTTTATGTCCTTAATATAATCCCGTCATGTGTAAAAATTGTTATAAGCCAAGTATTAAAAAACAAGTTGTCATGATAAAGTATTATCCTTCTTTACGAGACTGTATTTAAGTACCTCAGTTAATAGTTTCAATAATCTTTAAAATTGTCACTAGTTTTAATTAAATTTCATTATCTCGTACAGAAAATTGTAATAATATCAGAAATGTATATTCATTGTTGCAAAAGTTTACAGTTTTACAAGGTCATATTCTTGTATTTTGCTACGGACGACGTTATATCTAGTAGAAGAAGAAGCAGGTTACATGTTTTTTTAAATAAATAGGAGGGTATATGTAAATGAAAAGTTGCAAATTGTTCTTCAAAAGCGTATAATCCACAACAACAGTTTAAATAAACACTAATACTAAAACACATATACACTTGGGAGGTACATCGATGTTACTTAATTTACAAAGATTGCATTCTCTGATATAGGCAGAGAATAAACTGATATATACAATGACATAGAGAGAGTATCCTTTACTAGAACCATTGTCTGGATTATATATATATATATATATATATATATACATCTAACATTCGTGGTTTCCTTCAATTCAACTTCACGCTTACCGATTCTGTTAGTTTTAAATTCAACAAATGTTTGAAAATAGTTTATTTTGTGCGGCGGACGTAAAAATTTTATCACAATACGCATTGTATTCAGAATGTAGTAACTGAGGCAGAGAAAAAATTAAACTTTATAACTTTTTTTTACTTTTATTTTATTGTACATCTTATATTTTATTCTTTCGCTTTGTTAGCGTGACTGAAACAAGTGTTTATTTTTTAAAATTACGGAAATAGGTATAGGTTACAAAGATAACAATAATTATTTTTCATCCTTCATATAACATATAAAATATTATATTCTTACTATTGTTATTAGGTTATCTACTATTAACACAATTTCCTTTATAGCGAAGGCGAGGCTAGATTTAAATCTTTGAGACTAGTTACGCTGTTACATTAATGTCATTAAAATTAATGGAGAATGCACAATAATATTTATTCAATATGATTTTATTTGTTTCAAGTACATAATGATTTCAAAACATTAAACAAGTTAAACATTAAACATTAAACATTAAACATAAACAAGTTTTAATTAACGTTTTTTAAATATTTATGGAGCCAACAATTTTTAGTTTTTTTAGAAATTAAAATAAACAGATTACATTTAATTAAAGTAATGTACTTCTTTTTAATAATAATATGATTTATTTTTAATTTAATATAAATGATTATTTTTATACAGCATTATTTGCAAAACAATATTTTCTTTATTAGCCTGTTTTTAGTGTCATTAAATTTAACTTAATTTTTTCTAATTTTTCAGAAAAATATTGTCTACAATGAAATTGCTTTTCTCGGTTGACATATTATTCAATTTTGTTTTTCTTTTATACACTCAACAACATTAAAAACGTGATCATTCTGTATATAAGTACGATTACGGCGAGGTAAAAACAGCAATAACTATAACTCCAACGTTACTCTTTTTAAAAAAAAATTAATGAAAATAATCTTTTACAATAATAATCTATCAAAGATTATTTTCTCTAATTAAGATCATGATACAGATTTTTCTTTTAAGATGAATTATTAAATAGTTATTACAGTTATTACAAGAAAAATTTAATAAAAGTTATGAATATATTCTTTCTTCCTTTTTTAGTATTCTTAGAAACGGTTTCACATGTAAAGTTTTAAATCAGTAAACAGGTGTATTTTTTCACCACAGTCAGTTTTAATCAATAAAGTATTGATGGGACATCTGAATGAAAAAAATCAGCGGTACAGTTTCTCAAAAAAAAAAACCTAACAACAAACGGGGTAATAAGAAAAATGATAATGATATATTACACTCATTGTATTTTAAAATTAGAACAATTTTTTTTTACTTTGTTATATACTGCATTCAATGCAAATATAGTTCATCTATAAAATATGATATGACATTATAAACAACTACACTTTGCTTTTTTAAATTAATGGATTGCATTAATAAATTGCTGCACGAATAAATTGATTCAAGCCTCTTTGACACTTTGTCAAACTGACTAACTTATTATGTCCATAAATATATCATCTTAATTTATTATATAGAAGTAACAGTTCTAAATTTAACGATGAGGATATACATCATCTTAAATTTCAGATATTTTTCTTCAGACATTATTGTTATCAATCTACATTTTTCTTTGTATTTTAATGTTTTGTTAATCACGGTTTTGCTTTATATTTTTTTAAATAATCATCTTGAGTATTATTTTAAATCCTTACTAACAGAGCTTAATGTTACAAACATTTTTATAAAAAAATATATATATATATATATAAGTAATTACAAGATGATAAATGAATAAAAGAGCTAAAAAATCATTTATATGTCATTAATATTTTAATGATCATACAAAATAATTAGACTATTTAAAAACAAAATTATGTCTCGACAATGACAAATATAAATTTAATTAAAACTGTTTACAATACCACATCCGGATGTCGGTGACTTAAAAAGATTACAATTACTAAAAGAAAAAAGTAAAATAAAATGAAATATATTAAAACATATAAACCACAGTAAAAGAAATCACGACTAACCGCAACTCATGTAAAAGAAAAAGAATATAAATGAAAATACAACAAGACAGTTAGTTCGTTATTTTTATGAAAAGAACTACAGTCAGTCGCCTTGAGGGACAACAGCAAACGCTAGAAGAGTCAAGGACTGGTAAACAATGACCTAACTTGGCGCGCAATTGCAATTAGCATCTCTTATCTTTTCACTGGTTCCCGCGCCACGCCAACCTGCGGAAAATTTATCAATAACTCGTCCTCTAATAGAGAGGTCTGTATCGTATGTATTATTAAAAATATTAACTTCTCTCATTGTAATATTCGAATTAAATGATTCTAATTCTTTTAAATCAATTAACATTTTACGCTAGAAAAGTAGTTCTAATGATTAGTTAGGCTGCCTTAAAAAGATCTAATACAATATATTTAAGCTCTCATTAAAGGGGATATTATACTAATAACAATAAATACACATGCAATACAATGTAACAAATAATAAAAACAACTTTAGTAAACTTAAAAATATTAAACTTTAAACAATGCTAAAAACAAATTTACTAAAAATAAGTTTCCACAACTAGATTAATTTTGGAGATTATAACATTCTATTTGAGATAAAATTTGTTACAGTTTCAAAGTTATGTTCATTACTTTTTAACACGATATGAAATAAATTTGTTTTAAGTTGACTCAACATTAAATAAATTAATGTTTCTAATCCTTAGTTAACCAGACGTTTAGAATTCTTATATCAGATTAATATCAAAAGTGATCAATGACATTTATACCATTAAAAGCTGACAAAACCGTAATGTGTAAAAGTAGCTTATTTATATAGTAAATTTAAAATAAATTATATTTTCTCATTACAGTGTATATTTTTCCCTTATGAACATTATTTTGTTTCACTCACCTAGTCAATACTTCTAAATCATAGGTTTTACGGTTAGAGTTTATGCGTAGTTTATTACAAATAACTAAATTACAAAAACTAAATTATTCAATTTTACAAACACAAATAAAACGACTACCTAGATTTCAAATATATCTTTTTCGATAATGTAGTAAAAATAAACCGTAAAGCATTCTTAAATATTTTATTTCTTCGTTAAACAAAAAAAATTGACTGATTATATAAAAAAATATTAAAATATAATATACTATTTAAAAGCATAAAAACCTTAAAATTATATAAATTAGATATTTATTATAGGTCTAATACCGAAATACAACACCATCAGTAATTTTTAATTTCCGCAAAAGAACTATTATTCCTGATTACGGTTATTTGTAAACAAAGGAAATTTATAATAAAAATAACATAAAACTCAAATTATAATAGAAAAAATACAATATTCTACTTGATTATATAAGTTTGATTACAAAACAACTGCAGACAACAAAGGCGATTAAAAAATATTTTACTTTATTCAATAAAAAAAAACTTTCTATAACTTTTAGAGTCCGTTCATACGACTATTTTTTTAGTTTTTTCTTTGCTTTCTATGCTTTGAACTTTATCAATGGTCCTTGGACTCATCTTTGTATGTACTTATCTATGTTACATAAATATATAATATATTATGTAAAGTGTATAAGATATGAATACATATCCAAACGTATACAGTTCTTTGAGGGATTTTAATTGAAACCCCCTCTCTGCTTGTCATTATTTTAGGAGAATAAAGAAATTTTCTTTCTGAATTAAGTTTCAATTTAAATATTACTCTTATCTACCAACCCTTATTTCCAGTCTGCTGATTGACAGATTTTAGCTATTTTTGGTGTTTTAGCTTATATTTATAATAAAACGTCTAATCGTTTGATAAATAAGAAGTTGTGGACCAAATACAGTAGTTAATTGTACAATTATTTTGTCAGATTCTACTATTTCTGTGACTATAATTCTCGATTATTATTGTATTTCCTCGTTGCAGATAATCATAATATTCCCGAGGAAAAATTTGACTTACATTTTTTAACTTTTACATTTTGACTTTAACATATTTTTTTGAGGTTTCTGGTACCAAATAATATTTGAACACGATAGAAAATAAGAATATTAAAAAAATTCTTTTGGGCTGTCAGTCAAACTAAAATTTAAAAAATGTTTACGAATGAATAGAAACTACAAGAAACAAGAAATTACAAAGATCTGAAAATTTTATCAAAAACACGTCAAGAGTGTTTTTATTTGAAAAAAATATCTTTGTATGTAAGCCATTAGAATAGTGCTAAATAACTATTTAAACGTCTTTTTTTTAATGATAAATCGGTAAGACGCAAATAACCAAGTAGTTTCTAAAGAAATTTATCTACCCACTGGTATGGTGCTTCTTTTAGCATGTACCTTTACTTTCCTCTTCTAAATATTTAAAATATATGGTCTGAGTGTAATTTAGTTAATTGCTACATTCTTTCCATTATTTAATTGTCAAATTTAAGAAGTTTTATGTGAAACGTAAAGAAAAAAAATATTTACAAAAATTATTCATTTCAAAAATACAAAAAAAAAATAACCCTTTGACTATGTGTTTTTAATGTAAATTTTTATTTTATCAATTTTTAAATTTTAAGCTTTTTTATCATTATATACAATACGTTAATGCATACAATTTTATTGTCTAAATACCGTATAATTAGGAATAAGCAAGTAAAAGTTTCACAGAATCAACAAATATTTCGTACATATTTAACTTGTCTGATATTTCCATCTTAATAAAGATAAAATTGGACTGTCAATGTATGTCATTTGCATATTACAAAAACATTCTATCAAAAATCTCATTAAATTTTCCCTACGGTTAAAATAATTGTACATCAGACAACGATTGTAAACAAGGAAAAATGTGAATTTCTTCTTCAATAAAATTAGGTTTATTGCTTTGTCAATAAAAGTAGGACTTCTCTTTTTCTGTACAGGCCTTATAATAATATGTATATATATTTCACTGGAATGTCAATCAAACAACAAGAAAATATTTTAGCAAAGTAACACGAAAAATTAAAGATATTTTAAGCTTATACTACATAATGTTATCAATGGGATATTTTATTTTCTACTCTAACTTTATATCTCTAGGTTTTACAGTAATTCAAAGAAGTATCATACAGTTTATAAATTATTTTTGGTTGAATTTTGCAAATAATACTAAAGAAATAATTTAAATTTTTAATGAAATAAAAATTAATTAACTAATTCATATAGGATTTTAAAAAAGTACAGTATACAACGAGCCTATAATGATAGTCGTTAATAAACGAGTGCGAAATAAGTTACACACGAGCCTTGGCAATTATTGTAAACGGTAGAGAATTGCATACCGAATTTTTCTACGGCTGAAAATATTTTGCCATTATAATTTAAATCAATTTTAGAGTACATTGTTTACGGAATATGCTTTTTAATTTTTCAAAAAGTACATTAATACATTTCTGCCATAAGGCAGAGCTTATGGCAGACATAAGCTCTGCCTTTTCTTTTATATCGATCAGTGTTAAATGCATTTCTTCCTCAGAATCCGACATAACTAACGAAAGGATAAACAGTGTAATGTAGAAACTTAGCTTACCTATTGGTGTATTTTCAAATTAACCTCTGCTTGCTACCTACTTAATTGGATTAAAATGAAAGAAAAAAACCAGCTAATATATTAAACAATACTGATTGGTTCGTGGTTGAAAATAGTTGGCTTTTGATTGGTTGAACAACTGTATCATAATAAAAATCTGATTCATAATGACTCGCATTATGATACAGGTATTATATTACAGGTATCATTATGATACGTTATAATACAGTCATAGAAAAAAAATTATATTATTTTTAAAAAAAGGATTTTAAAAAGTAATCTCATTAAAAAAAAAAATAGCATACAAGTAAAATTACTTGATTTAATTCTAGAAATATTTTTTTAATTTTAAAATCATGAGAAAAAAGTATTACGTCGGTGAAGATTTTTATTGTAATTTAAAATTAAAGATAGTCTGAATGTTACTAACATACCATAACTTCTAACATTCAAGTACTAATAAAAACACACCGATTAATAAATATAAAAATCAGGAATTTATAAATCAGTTACTTAAAAATAAACCAAATCTCATAATAAAAAAAAATAAATCAATTATTTATATTGATTTTACACTTTGTTATTTTGCGATAATTACTCGTGACTGAATAATTTATGAATAAAATGAATAATTATTTTATGAATAAGCCATAAATTTTAAGAGGATTTCGTTCTTCAGCATTTTACTTTGAATGAGGTAAACTGGTAGTGTACAGGCACTGGACAAATCATTTTTACTTACAATACCATAAATTTGTTTTTACAAATATATTTAGTCTTTTTAGATATAAGTTTTATTTTAAAGTAAATTTGTTCAATACTGCTCAAAGATAAAGCTGCATAAGTAGCATCACAAAATTGTTTTAGAATTTAGTTATTGAAATAGTTTTATTCGCTTTTCCATTTCTTTCTGTTCTCTGCTAATTTCTTAATCCCAGTATACCTTTAATATCCTATAACCTCAACTATTTTCATATTAAAATATTTACATTTACTAATTGTAACATTTACCGTTGTTTTTACCCTTTACTGAACCAAATTCACTAATCTTGAATCCTTTAATTACCAAATTTGACACGTTTATAAAATTTTATCACAAATTTCTGTTTCTATAAATTTATCTTGAAGATTCTTCACTCCTACATCGCAAATTTTTCTTTTCTTTAATGACCATTAACAGTATTAATTTAAATAAAACCATGAAATATTCCTAGATTAATATAAAAGAGATGATTTTACAGATGATGTCAGAATTATTTTTTACGGTTATCTACCAGGTAGGGCAAATAATGAGAAATATTACATAATTTAAATAAATATATTCGTATTATTATTAATGTTTTCTTGGACCTACTGATTAATCAAGGACAATGATAATCATGCTTAACATCACTTGCTTTTTTAAAATTAAAATAAACAAATATTTATAAATAATATAGTTTCTGCCTCTACATATATTGTAATTGTTTTTGTTATGCAAGTTGGTTGATTTTATCGAACGACCCTCGGCGGCACACGACACCCGCATTCCATATTCATATACATTTATTTATTTTTTAATTATATGCCCTTTCACTTATTAGTGCGTATTTTTATGCAAATTTTAACATGACTGAAGAGAATATTAAATGTACAAGTATTTTAATGTATTTTAAGAATATATTACGCTGGATAACTTAATTTTAAAAGACTCTGGAGATGAAACCCGTGAAGAATTTTTTTGTAAAACATGTTACATCGATAATTACTGTGTTTATTTTTTTATATCTCAATTTAAATTTCCAACTATCTATCTATAAAGTTTTTAAATCTTCCTCTTAAGATTCAAGTACTTATTTCTATTAAAACGAAACATCCTAATCCAATATAATTTCACCAGTTAATGACACGGCATAATATATTTCTAGCAAACTAAAACTAAAAACTTATTTATTTACTTGCATTAAAAAGTAAACATGCTATTCACTATCTCTAATTATTATTAATATAAAATTTATTTTCGAGATAGATTATAAATCATAAAAATAATTTTATTCTGAACTATATTGCATACAATAGTTATATATAATTGTGATTTAAACTACGAACTATAGTGTCCGACAAAAAATATAGATTTATGTTCTGTTAATTTCCATTCAATTTCTTTTAAACCCTTCATATTAAAAAAGATTAATTCAAATTACTGTAATTACTTATATTTGGGTACAAAAATCAGGAAAGGAAACATACTGGGCACTACAGTTACTGGTCGAATAAAATCAAGATAAAGAGAGCTGAATTTTCATTGAATCAGAACCAAAATTATGTCACCTTCTTAATCTATTAACATAACATCCTATAAACGTAACTTTTAGGTTTAATTTCAGAGTTATATAAAACGTTATAAGCAAGATTTTATCTCTACTTCTCTGCTCAATACCTTGTTGTTTCAAATTAATTTCAATTTAAAATTCGTAATTTAATAGAAATAACTTTTTTTTCGTTCTACTACTCTTAATTAAATAATTTTCATTTGAAAATTACTGAAGTAAAGTGTGTAGAATATAATTTCTCCAACAAACTTTTAACAGTACGAAAAGATAAAAGAAAGCTTTCATGATTCAACGAGTCTCAAAAGTATACAGTTGTGATATCATTCTTACAATTACACAAATTTAAGATACTTTATATTATTTATTATTAGAATGTGTACTTTTCAAATAGGTTTTTTAAAGCGAGTTTTAAGAGTTCGTGAAACTCCCTAAAACGTATTTCCCACGATGTAAAAAAAAAATAATTTATTATTTTTGCAGTATTTTTTTAACTAAAGATTCAAAATAAAATTCTGTAATATTTTACAATAATAAAACCATTATTATTTAATATATCCTTTTTTTGTACTTCCTTAATCTTTATTCACCTGAAATAACGAAATACGAAGTATTCGGAGATAGTCAGCCGCAATAATTTGAAAAAAAATTCTTGACAAATTTTTATTAACTCACTAGTACTTTATGTCGTATATAGAAATTGTTCCATGGTTTTTCTTTCTTTTTTTAAATCAGAAATAACTGCAATATAATAAAATAAAAATCTACTGTAAAATTAATCTACTTTTCTTCATTACGATCAGTTACTCTTATACAATATCTATTTATTTATTCATCTCTTATTTGATGAAATTACACAGAAGCTTTAAAGCTTGTACGTGAAATATGAAAATCGTACTTTTTAGCGTAAGAAAAATTTGATGTCTGACTGTGATTCGCATCCGGGACCTTCGGATAAAAGTCAGAGATGCTAACACTCCACCACGATCAGCAACATATATATATATATATATATATATATATAATATATATTCAATACACATGCCGGTGTATTTGAAGAATAAACGAAAGAAAAACTATCAGAAAATTTTCCTTTCATGTCGTGTTTTTATCAAGCTTTATCAAATAAATTAAAAATAAGGCTGTTCTATGAAGCATAGTATTGTTACGAAATGATTTTTTTTTTTTGTTTTTATCAGTACCAGTTTTTTATATTTTTTTTTATCGCAAAAATTAATTTAATTTTCATATCTTAGTTGTCGAATGAAAGAGTGGGAGTAGTATTGATGTTATCATAAATGTAAAACATAGATATTCAATTTTTCTTTCAGGAGGAGAAAAGTTTCATAATTAGTTATCATGAATTTTTGGTTTTGCTTATACCCTGATAACTGGTGAATGAAACGTCTCTGATTTTCATGACGTAACGATTAAGAGTTTTTTTTTTAATTTATGAGTTATAATAGATATGTAACAATGTTATAAAACGTCGGGCTGTAGACACCATCCAGTCCAAAAATAAAACAAACGTTATTGAAACTCATAAATTGAGTGAATTAAATTACTTCTCTCAACTAGAAGTTATTAAAGAAACGAGTTTAAAAAAAAGATAATGTATGCTTCGTAAAACTAATAAGTAGTAATAAAGGTCAACAAATCATTTATTAGAAATAATCGTAAAAATATTTGAATATTATATTTATAATAAAAATTATAACAATATTTGTTAATTTAAAATTAATAAAAATTAAATCAATGAAATTTTTCTCTTAACCAAAATATTTTTAAATTAGTACTGAAAAAACAATGAACTTTTAGAACTAAAAGAACAAAAACTTAATGAATTAAATTAATAAACATAGTTTAAGAACAAATTTAATTACAATCAAAAAATTTGATTTATCGTAAATAAATTATCATTTATGCCTTGTGAGTGACACTAAGCAGTTGTTAACTAAATTATAATAATAATAATAATAATAATAATAATAATAATAATAATAATAATAATAATAATAATAATAATAATAATAATAATTCAAAAACTTTGCAAATCTATTATTCATTTTTTGTGTAATCATTTCCGGGCTAGAGAACCGCTCCATCATAAATAATGTGGTTTTATTATTTCGTAATAGAAACAACTCATTTACGTTGTTTACTTAGAAGATAATATTTTTAAAAGAAAAAATATATATATATATACAAATAATTCTAAAGTATTAAAATTTTAATAACTGTCTGATTTATTAAATATGCTAAAAATTATTTAATTGTTTGAGGCTAAAATATTAATTAGCAGTTGACTACAATGATTTTCACGGATACATTTTTCTTACATTTAAGAACGTTTAAAGAGGCGATGGGAAATGTAGAGTACACTCAGTACTATATTTCTCAGATTTTTCAGCTAAACCAATTGGAATATTGTTTAATCAATTACTTTCCTTTATGAAAGCCTATTTTATTAACTTTTATATTATGAAATTTTAGTTTTATAAACACAGATCTAGTAGTTTATTCGAAAAAATTGTTAAATCTATACTATCAAACACAGTTATAGGTTGTTCGGGAGGCATTTTATGATTATTAACGACACAGGGTCATTTCTCTAATTTATTTTTTAACAGTTATTCACAAATAACTATTACTTAGTTACACGATTAACTCATAATTGGAATAGTGGTAACAACAATTTTGCAATAAAAGAGAAACAAAGCGCTACAGAATAATAAATAATCATATAGCCCAAAGTGTATCTCACGATTATATATCCTGGTTAATTTATAATTATCAAGCTAGGTAAATTGTTTTATTAAAATAACAAGAAAACAAATTGTGAAAATAAAATTGCTTTATAAAATATAATAAATACCTGACCCGGAACAATATTTTATTAAAACACGGAGATTTGTTAAGCTCTCTTCTTCTCCGTTTGAGTAAAATAGATCATTTATTTTTTTTTTTTTAATTTTTGAAATAAAATACAAAAAAAAATCATGTAATCAACAATAAATTTTATTTCTATTTACCGATTTAAAAATAATAATATCTTTTCTAGTATCATTCTCCTTATTTACACAACTGCATAATTTTGGCAAATTTATAAAAAAATCCCCTCACCGTCTTATGATGATATATTTCCATGGAGAATGGTAGCATCACTGCCGTTCATTCGAGAAGGTGCTGTATTCAAATCCCCATCAAGCTTGGCATTTTTTTATCTCATTTTTTTTATCTTAAACGGTTCATTTCTCATCTAATTACGAAGTACGACGGTTGTAATCACAAGTCAGCCCGTAATTGTAAACTTAAGTACATAAATAACAATAAAAATATTTAAAAAATTGCAAGAAACTTTTAAATTTTTTGTCTTTAAAAGCTAGTAGAGATACAATTATATAACATGATGATGATGTATTTAATTTTATAAACATCGACTTATAGGTGTTTATTTATTGTTAATTTAGAAAGTTAATTAAAATAATATTTGGTCACCCATTCGCCGTTATCATCACTTTTATTTTATTACCGATACATGTAAAGGAAAACTGAGAAATTAAATTTTTCGCTGATTTTTAATTCATACTTTTTTTAAATAATTGGTATATTTAAACGCATTTTACACAAGAAAAATCTTCAGTTTCTAGAAAAAAAGACACACTTATATTTTTTCTGTATTAAACCATAAATAGCATAACATGTATAATACATAAAGTCATGAAATAACAAAAATGCTAATTTATATTAAAACTGTTTTAATCACTTTCATAAAATTCAATGAGAAAACTGATATATTTATCTGCTAATAAAAAAAAAAAAATTAAAAAATAAATATTACCGAAAATTATTGAATTTTTATAAATTTTAAATAAACTCAGGGATATATTTTGGAAAAATTATGATTAATTTAAATACAAAATTTTCATTCGAGGTTAACTGAACACACAATTAGGATTCTTAATTTAAGTTTCAAGTAAAGCGAAAATGGTCGGCGTGAAATGTTTAAATAAAGTTTAAAGTAAACAGTGACTTCTTCAACGAAACTAATTTTAAAAACCTTTTATTAATAAATTTTAAAAAACCTCTCAAACACATATTTATAAATGTTCAATTATTACTTTGTTTAATTAGTAAAAAAAGGTATAATTAAATAAAATAAAGATTAAATTTAAAAATAAACTTCAGGCTATTTTTATTTATTATTACATAAACTTGCTTTCAAAAATTTAATTTAATTACATAGTATACTTTAGGAGCAACAAGAAAGCAACTTAATTTTCAGATAATTTTTGAAAATTTATTAATCAGTTTATATCTTCCTAAATGTGGCTAAAACACCGAATTCTGCTTGTAAATTTATTATGTGTTGAATATCTACAACAAAATCCGTGATTATAATTGAAAATAAAAAATCGTGAGGTGAAAATATATATATTTAAGATAACCATAGCCTGTGATTACTGCTTGTTGTAATATAATATTCTGGTAAATATACATTAGTTTTACGTTTAGGATTATAATTTTCTAGTATCTGAAAGTTATTTACATCAATAAAGAAGTACTTTCAAATATAATATTTCTACCAGTTTTATTCCAAAGAATAAGTTAATTAAATTTAATCTTTATCACAAATGCCCAATGATATTAGATAAATTTTATCAATAACTGCTAAAAATAAATTGAATATAAACTAATTTTATTTTAGTTATCTGTATTAAGGTCATAAAGAAAAATATAAGCTCTTACATAAAAACATAATAACAAAATATACGGGTTTAAAGCACCATTTTTAAAAATCTAATCTAATTAGGAGTATGCACAAAGTTTCAAGATTTTAAATAATTTCAAATCGGTTAATTAATTTGTTCCTTTTGTCCGTCGATATTTTGTAAAGCAATCTCTATCGTATTCACTTTATTTAAACACAAAAATTTTCTAGTAAAGAAAAACCGAATTAGTAAGTTTATTCTTTACAATTAGAATAAGAGGTTTATTTTAAAAATTTAACATAACTTATAATGAAACTTGACAGTTATAAAATCCCCCATTAATGCAATCCCGATTTAATTTATCAAGATAAAGTATTTTCAGAAAATAAATAATAAAGTATTTTGAAAAAAAAATTAGGGAAATATACAGAAATATTTCTGTGTCAACATTACTAACATAACTTGTTTCTTGTTCAAGTGAGAGTACAAAGGCGTATTGAACGGGTCTTAAATTATAATCAGTGTAAAATGGTTTAGAAATTGATTTTATACCTCTGAAGATTGTTTTCAATATATTTTTCAAAATAAGTTTAATGAATCGCTTTTTTCTATAAAAAATTACTATTAAATTTAAATTCCACTGAAAAAGAAACTGTGAAACTTTAGCCGACTCTAATAGATAAGAATAAAGTTAATACAGAAAGTGATCTATGTAAAGATCAGTAGAATATATTGTTCAGACAAACAAAAGGATTTAATAATAATATTAATAATAATCCCTCCATAGTATTGTTTTTGTTTTCATGCAGTTAAATTTTACGCATACAAATACAAAAAAAGGTATATCACGAGTTGAAAAGACTAATTTGTAGGATAATGTAACAATGAAACAAAAATAAAAATTACATCTAAAAATAAAATAGTCTGAAATAAAAATTTTAAAACAGGATTACTACTTATACGTTTTAATTATTGAAATTCTATTGAACGGTTGGTTAATTGTCAGTAATCAGTTTTACAAGTTACATACAATTCGCATTTACGTTACAAGTCATATTTAAAGAATTACACATATAAAACATACGTTATGTTGTCTGCTTATGAATAAATCCGAAAGGATAGTTTGAATGTTGATGATACATAACAAATTCTATACAAAGCCAAATTGGCACTGAAGGATGTTCTTGACTAAAAACGATCGACTAACGTACTACCTTTCTTTTACAATAGTTTATAACCTACTGTAGAATGAATAATATATTATAAATTAAATATATATATATATATATTCTATTAAAAATATTTTTACGATTAACAATGGAAATATAGATAAAAGTTTTTATAAAGATTAATGACCAGAAAACCGAACCAAAAATGAAGATTTTCTACTGTTATACTTTTAAACTTAAATGGCCTAACTGTATAGAAAAATAATTTTTTATCTTTTCCAACTCCATGACGTTAGCTAAAACGGACAACTTTTTAACATACAAATTAAGAAGTGTAATAAAAAAATATTATAAACTTGTAAAGAAATTAGAAAAGTGATAAATAAATTTTGAACAAAATTTCATTTTTTATCAGTTTGTTTTCCTTGTTTACGGCAAATAAAAATCATATATTTTATAATGAAGAAATGCTTTGAAATGTGATTGGCTGTCAACCTACCAATCACATAATACTATATTTTACACATAATGTCCAATAATTATTAGCTAATATGTTTTCTAAAGAAATTAATTTATTTTTTATCTGAATTTAAAACGTATATGTAATTAAAATTGATATGTGTATTACCACATAAACATTAACTGTTAATTTCTTTCATTACAGGGAGCAGTAACACTATCATTAGTGGCGTTATGTTTTGCAGAACCCCCTACTAATAACTACCTCCCACCAGCACCATCATCAGGATATAACTACCCAGCCCCATCGGTGCCATTCCCCCCACCACAAAAACCATATCAACCACCATCACCACCCCCATACCGTCCACCACCACCACCGAGACCTACATACGGACCTCCATCACCACCACCACCACCACCAAGGCCATCATACGGCCCACCGACTGGACCTACAGGAACTGGTGTCTTACCGGGATATGGAGAGGTAAGTGAATTGCATTTTAAATTATTATTTTATTTCAATAAAATATATATATATATATATATATATATACGCGCTCGCAGGCGTGTGTGTTAAATTAAAAAGTAGTCAAAAAGAATACATTTACATTAACTAATTAATTGTCCTTTAATAAAATTATTCAACCATTTATTTATATTGCAAAGATATTAAAAATTAAAACGTTATTTTTAAATTGTATACAACTGTTTTTATATAGACACAAATAATAAATACTGAAAATTATAATTATTAGTTCATCAGTATGTATAAAATATTGTTATGTAAACTTATTAATAATTATTTAATAACTTATTAAAAAATAAATATAAACCCAAGCTAAATATAAAGAATATTAAATCAAAATCAATATTTTTTTTTGTTATTTGTGATATTAAGATAATAAAATTATACAGCTATATAATTACAAATTATTGAATATTATTTATTTATTAGTCAGTTTAATAATACCGTAAGATAATAAAAAGGCAAATAAACTAATTTATTGGTTGTTTAATAAAAGTGAATTGTGAATGGAACTGTTGTTTATTTAACACGACCACTTCATTATTATAAAGTTGTATGTGGGGAAGAAAGAAGCTCACCTAAAAAAAACACAAACACACACACACTAACACAAACAAATACAGGTAATCAGGTATAAAAAGGATTGTTTTAAATTATTTGAAAAGGTCAAGGGAAAGGTTTCTAATAGGCCCATTATATTAGTAAGGAATGCAGCACGAACGGTCTGATTCGTTCGGAATACCGTACTGTATGTATTTAAGTGTACATTTATACATACATAAAATACACATACATAAAATATGTTGCAAACTACATAAGGGTACAAGGTTGTACATAGAGAACGTTATTACAGGTCTGTTTTAAAAGTTCTCTTTTAACACTGATTATTAAATTGGATTTTGGGTGCGGTAGAATACAAATAAAATAGCAGTTGTTAGTAGTTACTGGTAAATTGTGTTATTACGTCACCATGCGTGAGGATTCCCACCTCCATAGTGATGGAATTGTTAGAATTATTACTATTATTATTGATATTATATTTTTTTATTATTATTCAATTAATAACCTTTCAGAATGTATTTGTTCCCGTTGGGTAACCATTCGATCAGATATGCATGTTGTAGTCTAGCACGCGTATTTTGCATCTGAAATTAA
The DNA here is from genome assembly GCF_047948215.1 of Lycorma delicatula. Lineage (NCBI taxonomy): Eukaryota > Metazoa > Arthropoda > Insecta > Hemiptera > Fulgoridae > Lycorma > Lycorma delicatula. Next base: position 66,575,217 of record NC_134456.1, on the reverse strand, counting down.
AATTGCCCACCCCGCGTAGATTTCATCTATACATCATAATGTAACGAACTTGCTTGCAATTGCAAATTCTACATTTTTGAGATATGAAACATATGTAAGCTTATTTTTTTAAATGGTTAATTAATGAGCAGAATAAAATAATAAATGTTTTAATTTACATATTTTTATTTCTTTTAAAATATAATAAGAAATAATCCAGTAATAATACAAATAATAATCCTCCGCTTATCGTATTGTAATTTATTTTGTAATATTATAATGCATATGTTTTTTAGTATTTCTTTAAAATCTGAATAATAAAACAATTTAAAACTGAATATTTGTAAATAAAGATTATGAGAATTTCTTCATGAATCACATCACTTAGCCTAATCTTAAATATTATGAACCAAATAAGATTTACAAACAATTTAGTAAGTGACTAATTTCAATAACTACAAATGTTCAAAACAAAAAATCCTAACCCCAGTAAGATCAAAACTGTATAATATTACAATCGAAATATGGAAATATGTTATTTTAGCATCATATTATTTTATTAACTTCATTTTTTAATTTATTATTTAACTATTTCTAAAGAAGATCTAGATAAGAAAAAGTATATTTAACTAAATAATCTATTAAAAAATTAGTTCAGTAAACTAAATTATTAATAATTATATATTTATAAATTTTTTTACATAGTATTAGCGAAAAATCCCAGTTTATTAAAAATCTTCATAATTTTCCTGTATTAAATGAATTTTGAAAATAGAAGATAATAAGTAGATAAAATTACAAAGAAAATTTTACTATATAGTATTTTTTTTTTTTTGTCTTCAGTCATTTGACTGGTTTGATACAGCTCTCCAAGATTCCCTATCTAGTGCTAGTCGTTTCATTTCAGTATACCCACCACATCCTACATCCCTAACAATTTGTTTTACATATTCCAAACGTGGCCTGCCTACACAATTTTTTGCTTCTACCTGTCCTTCCAATATTAAAGCGACTATTCCAGGATGCCTTAGTATGTGGCCTATAAGTCTGTCTCTTCTTTTAACTATATTTTTCCAAATGCTTCTTTCTTCATCTGTTTGTCACAATACCTCTTCATTTGTCACTTTATCCACCCATCTGATTTTTAACATTCTCCTATAGCACCGCATTTCAGAAGCTTCTAATCTTTTCTTCTCAGATACTCCGATTGTCCAAGTTTCACTTCCATATAAAGCGACACTCCAAACATACACTTTCAAAAATCTTTTCCTGACATTTAAATTAAGTTTTGATGTAAACAAATTATATTTCTACTGAAGGCTCGTTTTGCTTATGCTATTCTGCATTTTATATCGCTCCTGCTTCGTCCATCTTTAGTAATTCTACTTCCCAAATAACAAAATTCTTCTACCTCCATAATCTTTTCTCCTCCTATTTTCACATTCAGTGGTCCATCTTTGTTTTTTTTACTACATTTCATTACTTTTGTTTTCTTCTGTTTATTTTCATGCGATAGTTCTTGCGTAGGACTTCATCTATGCCGTTCATTGTTTCTTCTAAATCCTTTTTATTCTCGGCTAGTATAGATCACGTAAAACGCAAGGTCATTTCTTTTTAAAAAAAGATTATTTGTGTGGAGTTTTATTGCAATGATTACTATGTTAATACAAATTCTCACGTCTATATTTGCAAATATAAAGCTTATTTTTTAGCTATATAAACATCTTTCCTATATATTCATTCCGTATTCGATTACAGAACAAGCAAGCAAAGAAAATAAATTATCTTCCCGCAGAGCAACTAGATTACCGTTAATTTTAAATAGTTAAAAAAAAGCAAAATTCTAAATTTCCAAAATCATTTAAACCAACTATTTTACATGTTATAAATGGTCAAACTGTAGCAGTTAAATAGATTATATTATTACATCTTATAAAGATTAACTAAACATCTTATCTTATTACATCTTATTAAAGATTAACAATTGAAAAATAATAATAAAAATAACTGAGGAAAATTGAGAAGTGATAAAATTCTGAATTATTTACAGTTAAGCTTGTCTTTTATATGATTCCAATTATCAAAAAACTATATTAAAAAAAGTACCTAATGAGATTCCAACAAAAATTTATCAAAATGTTTCAAATTTTGAAATTTATTATATTTTACACAAAACTGATTGTATAATGTAGCATTATTGAAGTAAATGTGTAAATAAATATTTAACACAGCAAATAGTAAATTTTACAACATTTAATACCTCTGACATTTAATTATATATATAAATAAAATATTTAATAGCGCTAACAATTAAATGTCAGAGGTATTTTTTTAAAGATACAGTTTCATGTTGTTCTGCTTAACCTAATAAATCACGTTCCACGTTAAACTTAATAAAAAGCTTAATATCTTTTATATTAATTCAAGCATTTGATTTAGTTTATTAAAAACAGTGATTCAGAAAGTTCCTAAGGTGATCAAAAATGAAATTTTTCAAAATGTTTACAAGAATGTACTAAAAAGTTTTACAAAATGTTAACTGTAATTTTATTACCCTTTGTAATTGTATTACAAAGGGTACCATTTATTAATTTTAATATTATTTTTACTCTTACTTCTGTTTTTATAATAATTTTACTCTTAGTAATACATTACAATCATTAAAAAGAATATATATAGAGTAAAATAATAGTTTTAAAAGTTCAAATCAAACACATTTTTACAAAATTTGGTAAGTTTAAAACAATTTAATCATAACTCATTTAATAAAAATTTTGTTAAAATCTGTATTATAATTTCTATTGTATTATATGAACCATGATTATCCGATTATCAGTCCTTATAGTCTCATATTAACGTAACATCTATTAATGAAATAAACACATAATGAAATAAAGACACCCATATTAATGAAGTACCTCTGATCATAGTTGTATAAATTTTTAGCCCTATATCTACTGTATTGTAATACCAAAAAAAGTTACGCTAAGTCATTTTTGTCTTTGAAAACAGCATAGGAACACGATTCTAGAACAACTTTCAAAACAAAAAATGCATAAAGTATAATTATATCATCATTATCGATTTTTGTAACGGAATTATTTAAAAATAATTGCACTTTTTTCACTGTATTTATGTTTTGCTTTTGTATTCGCATTCTCTTATAACTAATTAATTTTTATCTGCTGACTCATTAGTTTTAAGGTTTGAAAAGTTTATATTTTTTTACAAATATTAATATCTTATAAAACCTTTTTAGTGTATCTCCATTAGAAAGTTTAAAATTAATTTCTAAATGTTTAAACTTCAATAACTAAACTAAAAAACAAAAAAGAAAATATGTAATTATAATAATATTCAGCTGATTATATCAAAGTTAAATATGATTAATGATAATTTAATTCTGGTAATAAATTCATTTTTAAAACATTTTTAATTTTATTCTCAATAAATCTAAAACTCACTTCGTATTTAAGCATTCTTTCAGATAATAAATCATTTAAAAAGTGACTAAACTTTTTATAAAACTGTAAAATTAATTCCATATGCCAAATTTAATTTAATAATTTGTTAATCTAATAGTATTGTTCTTTTAATCTTCCTCGTGATTATTATTATTTTTTATTATTAACTACATGGTACTGAAATAAATCACTACAAATGAATTGTTATAATTTTCTTCTTTCAATTGTTTAAAAATTATTATTAGCTAATTATTTTTTGATAATTTCGTTTAAAATGTGTTGTGTTAATTTAAAACATATAATTTCTACTTCATTATTTGCTTACAATGTATAAATTATTCAGTGGAACCGTTTTGGTACATAATTTTATTGTTCCAACAGAACATTTGAAGAAATAATAAGTAAAGATTATATTTCCTTAATCTTTTAAAGAAAATATTTTCATTTTTTTTTTTGATCCATTTAAGAAAAAAATATTTCTTCTTCTGTATCACTATGTCAATATAAATCTAATGCAAGAGTTCATGATTTTAATCTGTTAGATTATTTTATAATAATTTTTCTTTAATTATAGTACTCTTAGACTGCTAAGAGAACTTCAATTAAAACATTTATTTTAAAATTTTCAACTAATAAAAGGAACGGAAATAAATTTGATAATTTATTTTAATTGAAAAAAAATTACTAACCCTTCCTTTTAACTACAACTGAAACACTTTACAATAAAACTCATTCTTAATGATGAAGACAAAATTGATTTTAAAAAAGGATATTCTTTTAGAAGTAAAGAAATAGAGAAATGATAAATTATTATACAAACCAATCACTACATAATTAGCTACGTAATAAAGAAGCAGTTAAGTGAAAAAGGTTTTGAAAGAATTCAGTTACAGGTTACCTTAACCTTGAAGACGCAGGTAAAAAGTGAAAGTTAAGAAAAATCTTCTAGCATGTAAAGAAATTCACATATTAGAATGATTGTTTCTTAACATAACCTACACACAAAATACCAAATCATGACTTAAAAGATAATAATCTATCTTTCAATATATCACTTAAAAATATATATGTCTATGCGCTTAATATGCATATATGCATGTATCATAATAGGTTATGCGGTAAAATTATGTTAAAACCTAATCTACTGTAATACATATACTCTTTTACGTAACTTTAAAAAAATTTTTTTCTTTCTTCTAAAAATTTATCATTAATTGTTTAATGTTGGTTAAATTATTACCATAATTTACCAAAAAAAGAAAATCTAAAAACTGAAACATGTAAAATAATCATTAATAATGATAAAAAAAGTATAATTAGTAGTTTTACATTTTAGAATATATATTGGTACGCTAAAAAACAAATACGAAGAGAATTTCAAGAAGAGATGTTTACATCGTACATGACAACTTGCCAACCATCCAGTAGAAGTAAGAAATTTCAACAACGCCAACCAGAATTTAAAAGATTCTTATTCTGCCACAAAAATGATTGAGGACTTTTTGAAAAAGTTATCCAACTGCAACCACTAACTACTGCATCTGAAAATTTACTATTAAAAGTTAAAAAAGAAACCAGTTTCTAATAAAACCTAATGGAAATTATTATGTACTATCTTCAACGCTCAGTGATATGTATAGCAAACAAACTAATCTATAGAGATTACCGTTAATCTATTGGAAATAATAATAATAATAATCTATAGAAAATTACCGTTTTTTTCTCAAGCTATTTATTCTTTTTGGAATTATGCTTTCTTATTTTAGCTATCGAATTATTGGATAGCAGTGCTACAATTAGACGATTCTAAAGAAAACACCCTACAGGCGTATGCTAACATATTCATTTCATCATCTTTGGAAAGCCTTAAGAAGAATTACGATACTTCAATGATTTAATCATCGTATGACTACGATGATTTAATTCGGGTTCAAATTATTCATTTAATTCAATAGTCGATCTATTCTCACCTGCGTTAAAAGAAGATGAAGAAATCTTTTAGTGACTCTCATATAATTAACAGCAATTTTGACTATTCATTAGTTTAAATTTTATGCACAATTTTGTTCTTAGTTACTTTAGTAATTAATTTTTAGGAAACGACTCCAGTGGAAGTCTCTCCACTCTGGTGTTTGTTACTTCTGTCACGTCTTGTCGTAGTTCACTGAATGAACAGCTCAGAGATTTTTTCAGAATGTAAAAAAAGAAAATTTCCATGTAGTCCATCTCACTCAAAATATTCATATAATACACTTCCCTCAATAGACTCCTATTCTTAAACGATTTTTCAAATACTTAACTGAATCATTTTCTAATACTCAAACCAAATTTAACCGTTACCATTATTTTATTTTTTTTAAATGAGAAAAAAATCAGAGTAAATAAAACATAGGAATCATACCAATAGAATTAAATCGATGAAAAATATTAAAATCTAATTCTCAACAAATATTTGAAAAAAAAAGTTTTTTGAAAATTGAAATGAAATTATTAGCTACGTTTTTGATAAAAAAAATTTTCTTTTGTTGAATCTTGCTGATCAGGGATTGCAGATTTTTATTTTTGACAAATGGTAATCATGAAAAACCATTTTTTATTTTACAATAAGTAAATTGGTATTGTCAAATGCATAGCTCCTGAGAGAACTTTGTAAAAATTCCTGTATATCTGTTCGTGGGTGGATCGATTCTCATTTATGCGTAATGAGCTATTAAATAACACAGATGAGGTATTCTAAAATAATATTTAATGGTTCTATGTCCAGAATAATAGCTTGTTATAAATTTTTGTTAGTCAACTAGTTTATTAAAACATCCACAAAGAAATCAAAAACTACTCGACCACATGTTCAAAAAAAAGTTACGTCCTGATAGAGCACAATAAACTTAAGAGCACAGTAAATACAACCATAAAAGCACATAAACCGTACAAAAGAATATATTATTTTTTATCAATAGTGTACACAATCACATAATCAGGGTTTCATTAATCGGGTAGAAATATTAAAAAAATTAATGTATTTCTACAATGTATTGAAAAAAATATCTCCTCCATTCGTTTGTTCAATTATTTATATTTAGAAATAAAGATCCATTAATAATTAAATAAGATATAGTATCGTTAATATCATAAATATTGGTTATTGTTTAATGTAAGTCACTCGATAAATAGAAGAATTTCTGTAAATTGCTTACTGTAATCGCATTACACATCTGTAATATATAAAGTGTTAAATAAAAAAAAAGTAAAAAAGAAACACAAAAATTGTTAGTGTTTTAAATAGGAAAACAGCATTTTTTATTTTTAATAACTTAAATATAAAATATTATATTCCATTATTGCATATAAAAATTTATATAAATAATTTATATTGATAACGCAATATATAAAACAGGCTGATGTAGAGGGGTAGTCTATTTCTCACACAGTAAGAACAGCAGGATATTTTTTGAATACCATATTTAGAAAGTAATATGAAATCATACAGGGGTTGCCTTTCTAACGTAGCATAGTATGGTCTTACAAAAAGTGAAAAAGAAACATCAACAGTCATGGATGGTAATAATTACGTAAATAAGCCCTTGTATTGATCGGCAAGTCGTCTTGGCATTTCTCCTATTCAAGGATAATATACCTGCGGATGAACACGATTTGTTTCGAAAGCTTCCACCCTAGCTCGAACATACCGTGCTTAATTCATCGTGAATCGAAGGAACCAAGTTAAATGTGTTTCATCATCGGATTGGCTTTCGCACGGTTCTAGAGCAAGTGGCCCGTGGCTTGCTTAGTTTCTTGTTATTTTACTAACGCTTAGAATTTCTTACTCAAATCAAATCTGTAGTCCAGACTGATGTTCGCCAACAGGTTGTAATAACATAAGATCATGAATATTTCTTAAACGTAACCTAAATGTTATATTAACCATAAAATTTATTAACGATGAAATACTGGTAGAATTTAGCTGTATGCAGATTAGATTTAATCTGATATTTATTTACTCGTTTATAAATGCGAATTATATTTTGCAAAGATTTAAATTTTCCCTCTATTAAATTCGCACGAGCGAAGTTTTAATACAAATAATATGAAAAAAAAACAAACACACACAGAAATAATTTCATTTGTTACGTGATACTAATAAAAGTAAAAGTAATTCAGATGTTTAATAAATCATTGGGAAAGAGGGATAAAAATTTAGATTTTATCAATAAATATCTTAATTTAAAATTTTCATAATGTAATATTAGCAGTAAAAATTGTTATTATTAATACAAAATTTTCTGAACGTAATCACCGGATTCCGTTAATGTTGCTGTTCATTACGCCTATTCTGTATTAAGTACCCGAATTCAAATCCAATAAAAGTGTACCTTTCATTAAATCTGCCTCACCTGTTTAATTTAGTCACTAGAGTTCAATTAATGACACTGAAAAAGATTAAGACTACAAAATACCAAATGGAAAACTGCAGTTCTGTTTACATCCTGTTGAGTGAAAAAATATGCTTTAAATCATAATATTTTGTAAAAATAATTAGTAAAAAATAAATAAAAAATAAATGATGAAAGAAAAATTTAAATATAACAAGAAAAAGTGATAAAAGTTTGAAATATTATTTTTTTTATTAATACTTTAACAATTTACTTGAATTTAAAATTTTAATGATTTTAAATTAATAAAGTTGATTCAAGTCTGGTCTGTAACCTTTCGAAATACCTCTATAATTCCTGATAGGTTATCTTTCAAATGGAAAGAGAAAACGAAGGTAAAATGAGTTCTATTTTCGCTATTAAAAAATCGAACATGTTTTAATGTCTAGAGGCTAAACAACGATTGCTAAAAAGATAGAATTAGATTACATTTTATTTCTTAATTTTTTAAGAAATTATTCAATATTTAGTGAATGTTAAATGTTCTTCAAACGATACACTTCACTTTGGAATGAAAAGTTTCTCAGGTGATAATGATTCTAAAGCCAGGTAAAACCTCACGTGATGTTAGTGCTTTTGACATAATGAGTCTTTATTGAATCATTTACTGTTTGTTTTCTTGGTGGAGAGGGGATCACCATTGATGGACCTTTCTCATGTGATACTTTAACAAATTATTATTTACTTATGGTTTCGTCGGGAGAAACCGATTGTAAATTTTTATTCTACAGCAAAAAAAGCCAATATAAATTCAATTTTCATATTTACCTGTTTGTAGGGGTTTCATTTTAACCTACTTGTTTATCTACCGGTCTTCACCGATCTACGGAGAGACGGATTACGTAAAATACAATATTCTTCAAGAAGAAAGACTATTCATTTGTATCTACCTTTCAAAGCTTACATGCATAAGGTTTTGAAAAAAGCCGACTAATAATATATACTTGTACATTTTTTATAATCAAATTGCTGTTAAAATTAAGTGACTTAAGATATGATACGGGAAGACTGGAAGAAACGAAAGACCTTCAAATCGTTGTTGTATTAACTGCTGAAAAAAAATCAGAAAATGTAAAATAAAACTGAAAAACCGTCATTTTTAGTATTACAAACGATAATTGGAAAAATATTTAAACAAATTATGAAGATTTTATCACTTAAATACGGAACCATAAAAGTTGAAACCAACAAATTGTTTGTATGAATAATTTTTTTGTGATCTCATATTTTTCTGATAATCTTTTCCAATATTTTTATCTTTTAGGATAAATTTCTAGCTTATCAAGAACGAAGTGTTCTGAAATAATAATAATAATAAAAAACGATCCGAGGAGAAAATCTAAGTATTTTATTCAACATCTCTCATTATATATAAAATAAATAAAACTATCGCCATAATTAAAATATGGAGTTACTTTGTTTAAGAAATCTAATTTACTCAAAACAATATCAAATAGTAATAAAAACATAATTTGAAATTAGGTCTAACATTACTACACTTTTATCAGAGAACAAGTAATTGAATCAGAGATTCAGGTTTTTTAGTCGTTCATATACTTATAAAAACTACTACTTCTATATTCTTATCCAATAAGCAATTAAATTGAATTTTTTATGCTAATCCTTCTTTTTAATCACGTTAAACAGTAGAAAAATCTCATAATAATCTAACAGTAGGCTGGTAGAGTGATCAGCAAGATGAAGAGTTGCTTGCTTATTAGTGAAGGTTGGTGTATAATTAACTTCATCCTTTAGCTAAATATTTGGAGGCCTTGCGATTGCTTTATTCAAAATAAAAGACCCGACCTTAGGCACAATAAAATCAAAACAAGTAATAATTGAAAAGTAAAAACATAAATCATACTAAAAAAAATCTTCATTTCGAAAGATATTACACAAATAATAACATTATTATATCAAATATATTATTATTATTATTATTATATATATATATATATATATATAAAATTATTATTTTTTTAACAAATTTAGTAACGTTAGGAGGTCTAGGAAAACATCTAAATATGTGATGTTATCACTTATTATAAATATGAAACCATAAAATTAATAATTATTAGGCACTTCATCATATGTGGTCTTAAATGCACTTTAAATAGAAATTAATAGTTTCATTGCGTGTGTATTTTAATAAAACAAACTGAATTTATTTTTAATTTAATATTTTTACAGTATCACTATAAAAAAGAAAATTGAAAATAACCAGTAATTGAAAAGTAGTAATATAAAGTGATTTTTTTTCTATTTTAATGATTTAAAAAATAATAATTTGAAAATAATTTTAATTTTATTTTTAAATACATTAATATAACAATTAATTAATTAGTTATCATGATAACTACTGATAACCTCTCTAGTAAATTCTACTAGTAAATTCTCTTTTACTACTGATAATTAAAATTTATGATACTAGTTTTAATTACATCAGAATAATATTACATGACTATAATCTTAAACAAGACATTTATTTATACTAGTACTACTAACTTATTTTACAATTTACTTCCTACAATCCTGTAGCAATTTTAACTTTTACATTTTAATGAATTGGGGTAAATAAAGTATTTTTTTAAGATTACATACATTAGGGATAGATATGTTTGCAGCTAATTAAAAAAAAAAGATAAATTATTAAAGTTTTTAACAAAGAGATATTTAATTTTGTTTAACTAGAGTATTACAATTTTTCCAATTTATATGGAAGGAAAATTAATAAAGAATAATGTATTCATGTATATTACATAATTTACCATACTAAAATTTATCATAGATATTATTTTTGACTAATCGCAATGAACAGTACTTAAAAAAAAGGGCCAAGGATTACAAAAATGTCGCACAGAAATAATTATATTGAAAACTGAATTTAAAAATTTTAAATAAATTAATGGTTAATGTTACGTGTAAAATCAACATACTGAAAAAATAAAACTTTACAAATTACAAAGGCTAAGTTATTTTGTGGATATCAAAGTACTTAAAGTCTATGCCTTTCATCCAGAGTTTCCGGCTTCGAATCCCGGTTAGGCATGGCATTTTTTATAAGCTACAAATTTCCATTAGGGCTAATGACCACAGCAGTTGAGCCCGTAATTTCATTTAAAAATAAAAAAAGTATTTATGGCTATATTTTATATGTATTGACATTTTTTATTGAATTTTATTTAAAGATTTATTATACTGTAGGTAAATTACATATTTCTTTTTTAACGATTTACGATTAATCTTGTTCATTTATAGTAATTTTTTTTTAATTTGTAGTCAATGACTTATCAGTGTGATGTAACTTTACTACTAAATGTGTAGTCTTGAACCAACTCAGGCCGACCATTCCTGAGACATGTGGTTAATTGAAACCCAACCACCAAAGAACACCAGTATCCACGATCTAGTATTAGAATCCGATTAAAAGTAACTATCTTTAATAGGACTTGAACCTGATAACTTTTTGACTTCGAAATCAGCTGATTTATGAGGTCGAGTTTACCACTAGATCAACTCGGTAGGTTCTCAAAAACTTAAAAGTTAATAAAACCCGTTAAACCTTTTACCTTTAATATCGAGTATTTTCAAATTAAGTTTGAATTTGGCTTTTGTATATAAAATTATTTTTACTGAAGTACAACAAATAGATTTTTATTTGTATTATTTTGCTGTTGTAAATAAATAAACGTGCATAATAACTTTAAAATATATAAACATAGTAAAAATAATAAATTATTTATTTGTGATAACTAATTTAATTATTTTACTGACAGCAGGAAATCCAATTAAGTTATAGTGTATAAAGTATCAGTTAACAATATAAAAAGGTGGGATGCAACCTCGTTAGTATTTCAAACAACCTGTACCACCGTGCCATCTAGTATACGATAATAAAGAAGCAATACATTATTTGTGCAGAATACCTTTGTACGCTGACATTTACACAGCGTATCATTATTGTATACGATCATCATTAAATGGCAATTCATAGCTACTATATATATTCATATAATAAATAATACATATATATTGTGTGGTAAAATTCTACTGCTACTATATTGACAATATCATATCCTACTGTAAAGAAGATTAGTTTCTTTGTTATGTATTATTTGCAAATCTTAACTTTTGTCATGAATCTCTATTTTGTAAATGTATATTATTAATATAACAAAAACTTTAAAAAAACATATAATCAGATGAGCGCATTACTTTCTCTCTTCAATAGCAAATAATAACTGGGTTCTTTTCTTACTTATTTTTTCATAATATTTTATTACAACTTAAATTAATTACGACCTGTTTGTAATTATTCTAAAAAACCCAGCACAAACCAATTACTTTCAGAATCAATTCAATTTCATAGAGCACATTTTTTAAATAATTGAATTGACTAAAATAATGAATAAGGCGTTATTATAGAAAATATATTGAGGATGTGCAATGAAAGCCACTAACCTACATCGTATAAGTCCTAAACGAGCAATAAATATTTTGCCTCAAGTTGCCACCGCTCATTTGCAATCGATTTACTACATTTCTTTTTAGTTCATTAGAAGAAAGAATTAATTACAATTACGAAGTTATTTTCAAATTCCCTTTGTGAAAAAAACATTTTTTCTTTTTAAATTCTATTTTTAAATTAAATATAAAATTAATTAAAAACAAATTACAGATCGCTTACATATCATAGAAGGCTGTATAATTTCTCCCAGCAGAAGAAATAGAATATTATTCCTTAATGAATGAATAACACTTTATGTTGATAGCAAATTTTGCTCATATATAGTCAAGATGATGTACAGATTTGCAGACTATAATCAACGGGAAATTACAAAAAGCCTATTACCTAATTACACAACCTATACCTACGTAACTAATCATTACATAAATTGCAAATAATTCTGGATATCTTTGCGTAAATTCAAAACTAACTAGCACTTACAAATATCCCGTTGCTTATAAAACTTGTATTACGTGTTAGTAATATGTATTTCCAACCACTGTAAGGATAAAATAATAGCTTTAGACAACATTAAATAATACGCGGTAACATAACATTAAAGAAATGTTGGTAGCATTAAACAAAATGCCATTCATAAAAAGGTTATCTTCAAATAGAGAAATATTTTCATATTGAAATATAAATGATTACTACGATTATTTAAATCAGAAAACTTTATTAACTTTGACTTAGAATTTTATATAAGTTAACTTTATATGTTGTAATTTTTAAACGTTTTTTAAGTGACGGATTTTATTAAAATAGTAATCCTTCGCTTTCCACAATAAAAATTACACAGCCTGCGCATAAGTTGCAAATTTTGTTTTATATATGAAGATAAAAATAATATGTAATCTAAACAAAATTTTATCTAATAGTAAGTTAAATAATTAGTTAAATAATTAGTTTAATAAAAAGTTATTAATAAATATTTGGTATTTTGTCTTACCCAGACGAATCAGACATTCTTGAATAAACTCGTTAATTTAATCAAAACTTCGGAATACAAACTTTCAATTCATTTAAAATTACACCTACATCATATATATATATATATATATATATAGTAAAACTATTAGTACAACCTAATCGCTTATGGACATGCTTACTCTCATTACAATGATAGCTTTATTGCATTGCATTAAAATTAAGGTATTAACTTTATAATTAAATCATTTTCTTCTAATATAAGAAAATTAAAATGTTCTGTTGATGAAGTACGCTCAGATTTATGAGATATGGCAATGAAATCGCAGAAGTAAAGAAACTATATTATAGACAATAGTCGACTTTGTGAAACATTATTTAAAATGCCATTTAAATTATTAAATGAAAATTAACTAATAAAACGTTTAATCTTGGAATTATATCATACGTCGATATTAATCGTGATTAGATCTGTAACCTTATCGAAAAAAATAACTTAAAAATATATTAAATTAAAATTATTTTTGTGTTTAATTAAATACATTAACGTGCTTAGGAATAGATTAAATAACTCTTTCAAAAAACTTAAAATGGAAAATTTGAAATACATTTTTTGGAGCAAGAAATTAATTTAAAAACGATTGCTGTGGATTGGCCAAAAGTATTTAATAGTAAATTCAAGTAAATTATTCATTCATTTGTACCAAAATGAAAACATAAACGATATCTTACTTGAATCTCTATTGTCTTGATAACACTTTTTAAATTATATTGTTTGGATGTTATCCATTTAAATTAAGCAGTTTAAAATAGCTAAGTGTTAGCTAGTGTTATTTCAGATTATTTAAAAAAAAATTAAAACATCTTTAAAAACTATTATTACTAATGACATAATAATGATAATGACTAATTACTAATAATGAATTCTAAAATGCCTATATTAGTTTATTTAAATCAATTACTGTACTACATAATCGTAATTATGTAGTATATCATTGTAATTATTATTATATCATTTAAAATTATACTTTAAGTAATATGAAAATATTGTTACGAAATGTTGAATTAATGATAAAACATTGTTTGATCTAATACCAAACGTGAATTATGTAATGAATAATTTTGTATTATAATACGTTATTATTTTGTAATTATAGATAGTAATTTGGGTTAATTATATTTATTTGTACGTAAGATTATTTCTCATTAAAATACACTACTATACAGTTATAATATTATTAATCAGAAAAAAGGTCCAGTGACCTAATCAACCAATAGTATTAAGTTAAAACAGTACCTATTCTGATAGATTACATATTGAAGATGGACAAAGTAACAACTTTTAACAATTTTGTTGAAGGGTTTTAATGATTAATAGTTAAAGAAGTTTTTTATTTCTCTTTTTTTTAACGAAATTTATCTCCAAAGAAGTCATTAAAAAATAGTTTTATAAACTTATCATTATATGAAATTATGGGTTACATAACAGTACTATATATTTCTCAGAAACATATATATATTTAGCCACCAAAATATTTTCTCTAATTCAAGCGTGAGTGTGAATGAATAATCTAAACTAAAAATAGAAATACTTTTTTTATAACAATAGAAATGATTTCAAGTTTGTTAATTACATTTAATAATTACATTTAACAATAATTACATTTTGTTAATTAATTTTTTTTTTTAAATTCATATTTTGTCAATATTATATCAATATTATACCACAAATAGAAATAAGCTTTGGGACTAAACAAACCTTTAATTACGAGTGTAAGAAGTTTAAACAGTACCTAGACTGGGAAAGATTCATTAGTCTGGTCAGGTACGAGTATTTCAATGGAGTACTTTAATGGTTCACACTGAATATCTAGCATACTATCACATTAATATCTAGCTTGTTGATCTTAAGATTTCATCAATTGAAATTATCAGGTCAAGTTAAAGTTAGAAATAAAATTAACAACAATAATATAAACGCCTCAGTTAGGTTTGCATAAGAAACAGAACTATTTTTCTAGTTCCTCATTATTTACATTGTCTCAAATTTTTGACTAATTAGGTAAAATTTAATTACACTATGGGAAAGATATGTAACTGTCGTATCAAATTCAATACATTTAATTTGACATATTATTTTAAGATTTTGGACATTTTCTGAAATATTATAAGTACTTAAAAGAACCACATCCTTGTAGTTAGGAAGTAATCTGATTTAAATTATTAATACAAATATTGTTTATTTCAGAAAAAAGTTACTTAAATAATACACAGCATCCTTTTAATGTGATAACAAAAACTATATCTGAATTTTAAACTACTAATATTATATAAGTTATTTTATTAAATGAATAACTGATATTACCTTACTTGTAATACTTGTAATATGAGGGGTATTTCATCATTATTTTGTATTTTATCTTATTTTTAATAATTTTACAAATAACGGTACATGTTGATTAAAACTGTTAGAATAATAAAATTGGGATACGAAATTTATTTGCATTAATTTAATTATAGCTAAAATGTAAGAAGCACTGAAATAACAAAAAGTAATAATTAATGTTAAAAACTTCATTTTAATTTAATTAATTTTCAATTATTGCTGATCACTAACAAGTTTAATTTACTATTTTTTATCTATTAATACTTAACTACTACCAACTCTATTCCTATAAATAATTTAATTATAACAAAATCAAAAAAAGGATTACACAACATGAAGAATGAAGATGCACGTTTACTTTTAGAAAATAACCAACGGTTTACTGAATTTCAATCTAATGTATTGCCGCTTTATTATTTCGCAAAGTTAATCTTTTATATTAAAAATAAATAAATAATCTTTAAATAGATAAGACAAATCATTACAGTAAATATTAAAAATTTTTAATCATGACAAAAATATCATTTAATAAACATATATGGAACGATTTATTAAAAAAAAAAAATTATTTTAATAACTTAGAATAATATCATAATAGCCTGCATAATATCATAATGTGAGAGAAAGATTGCATATCGTGAAATTCACCTTGTAAGGAATAAACATACGTAAAAAAAAATAAAAGAAATGTTAAATTGGGTACGGATCTTCAACGATCAAGGAGATAAACAGAGATTAGATTCTAGATAAGACATGTAGAAATCCATTTAAACATTAAAATAAGAATTGTACATAGATGTTGCATAATAATACGCTAACGACATTTGAAATTTTTAGTAGAATTTATGTAAGGTAGCATAATTTGTATGGAAAAATAACTTTATAAAGTAAGATAAAAATATAAATTCCAAAAAGTATTAGAATAGTAGGATTGCATTCTGCCATATCTATTAATGTAGGTGAGAAAATAAACTTATCCAGGTTAAGGATAATGCATTCATAATATATAGTAATATAAAAAACACATTGTCTTCAATAGTTTTACAAAAAAAAGAATTCACTTATTCATTCATTTCAGACAACTTAGATCCAATGTAGAATAACTATCTATGTATTAAATGATACGCCTAAAAACAAATGCGATTTATGCACTCGAAATTTCAGCCGATTTATTTCAATGTTAAAGATATTTAACAGTGTTAAACCATACACCGAAATAATATTTTAGTAATAAATTATCAATATTATTAGTAATTGATTTATACTGTTTATTTCATTATTGAATTAATAATTTTACAAATAAAAAAGCATATAATATTGCAACATAATATATAAAATTTAATTAGTTTTCATATTTCATTTCAATTAAAGATATAAAATAAATAAAGGATGTATAAATAAACATAAAACTTTAAAGCTTCCTTTAGTTGTTTATTAATTTAATTTAATTAATACAACAAGTGAAGCAGGACATGAATTCAATTATAGAATGACTGTGAGTCGTTTATTTATTACCTTGCTGTATGTATATAAAATTTAAATTAAGTTTTTACTTTATATAATCCGTTTAAAATTGATAAATTTAATTAATACTGTTTATTAATGAATTTTAAATAAAATATAATCTCGTCCCTACAATTTTAACTACCAAATAAATATTTCCTAACTTTTTCCTACTTGCATCGATGACTGAAATCATC
Organism: Lycorma delicatula; assembly: GCF_047948215.1. Classification (NCBI taxonomy): domain Eukaryota; kingdom Metazoa; phylum Arthropoda; class Insecta; order Hemiptera; family Fulgoridae; genus Lycorma; species Lycorma delicatula. The sequence goes on along the minus strand of NC_134456.1, from coordinate 66,557,824 downwards.
AGAAATTATATTAATTCTTGTTACATTAATTTAATTTATGGTGTGATACTTACAAAATATAAAAGTACTTTCAGCCAATTAACTTAATACGTAACAAAGCCAATTTACAATATAGACTATATTATTATAGACTTTTTGTATATTATTTACTACAGAAAATAAGGTGTAAAACTTTGTTATAACTTACAGATGACTGAAATTTTACTAGCACAATTTCTTATAAAACAAAGTGGTTTCTATTTATTAAAATATTTTTTTCATTAAATTATTACTTTTGAATAATTATCGTTTATTTTATAGTTTTATTTATTAACTTTTTTTTTCTATTAAAACTATCATTAATTATATTAATTTAAATAAGCTTACTATCACAGAGGTAAGCATTGTATTGCACGAAAATCTTAACAGCTTCTCTATCTTATTTTTAAGTAAAGAAAACTTCCTAAATTCAAAGAAAATCAGGTGGAGAGAAGGTGACGTGGAACATAAAAGAAGTGAGGGTGTTGTTCTTTTCTGAAGTTACCGTAACAAATTTAAACTTCACGAAATTACTTTCATAAACTCAAATATTACGATATTTTACGAATATTTGAAATTAAAAAAATACTCAATTCAACTCTGAAAACAATTCAGTTGATTTAAAATTTGATTATTTTTTAGTAAATTGATTAACACAGCTTAGTAAGTTAATATATGAATTAACTTACAATGTAATAAGTACACAGTATAATACAGTCTACTGGATACACAGTACAGATATTGTATATACAATATCTTATATACAATATCTATAACACAAATTTATATTGGAACATAACATACTTCCTGTTATTCTGCTAGAACGGTTATATTTGAACAAAAGAATCGTATGTTTATATTTTAATTTATTCATAAAAAATTGCTATAAATAATTCAATTTCTACTTAATTTTTTTAATAACATTATTGATATTTTTTTACAGAACGACCACCTTAACCAACCACACGTTCCTGGTATGCCATACGATTTCAACTACGCAGTTAAAGATGATTATTACGGTACTGATTATTCACACAACGCTGTCAGTGATGGTGATGTAGTAAGAGGAGAATACAGAGTACACTTACCGGATGGACGTCTTCAAATAGTTCGATACACCGCTGACTGGAAAACAGGTTTCCATGCCGATGTACAATATGAAGGAGAAGCAAGCTACCCTGACAGTAGTGCTGGATACCCTTCAGGGGGTCCCAGACAACCAGGACCAAGTTATGGCCCACCAACCGGCGGTTATTAAAAAATAACAAAATGAACAGTTACCATTTTTAAAGATGAGTCTGAAGGTAAACATTCGTTCTCTATGTGGCTCCATTACACTGCCATAAGAAGTATACTTACTTTTACTACTTGAATTTATCAATTTGGAAAAAAACACGTAGGTAAAGGAAGGTCGTTGGTTGAAAACTAGAGGTAAAATTTTTATACTGATTAAAAAAAGAAAAATGAATAAATACTTTAATTTTTTTTTAATTGAGTCCATAATATATTTTCAGAATGGTAATGGGGTATTTAGATGCTACTCTACCAAAATTCTGTTACTGGTAATTCCATTACCAACATAATGCACATGAAGTAAAAATGTATTAAAATATAAAATTATATATATATATATATATATATATATATATATATATATATATATATATATATATATATATATATAATATATAAAATGATCGTGTATCTATATATACATCGGTATTACTTACTAAAAGAGGGAGGAACCATTGGTGCAATAAAACCGATTATTCATAGGTTCAGACACTAAGGTTAGGTTAGGTAAGGTTAAGTTCAACAATTACGAAAAACAAAATAATAAATACAAACTGTACTTTTAATCAAGCACACTATCCAGTCTGACAGTAAAAAATACCTGTATACTGTAAATTTACCCTATAATTCAGTAAATTCGTAATAAATCCGTAGCGCGGGTCTTTCAAATTGAGTCGGCTGCTCCATATTTTGTCTACCGTTTCCAAAATTCGTTAAAAGGGAGATCCACAGTACCGAGGAGTGAATTTACTTAACACTAACGACTAGATGTTACCTACCACGATTTCCAAATAGATATTTTTCAACTAGTATCAAAGGCTTTAAAATTATTAATTTATAGTTTGTGTAATTTATGTAGATTTAGTAGCTATATTTGTGCTCTCTATGTACATATTTAATCTTCCGTTTTCTATTTGTGTGTGTTAAACTTTGTTGTAATTCTATTTATTTCAAATTGTACGTAAAAAAAAGGTTAACTTTTTAATAAAGGTAAAATATTAATTCAACAAATAGCGCAAAATTTTATTTTTTTTTAAATTATGTAATTTCAATTTTTTTTAAATTAATTCAATTTCATTTTTATTAAAATAACTATTTTCTTTAGAATATTTAGATAATGTAAATACATTTTAACGTTTAGTATAATTAAATAATTAATGTTACGTACTTAAATATGTTAAATAAAAATTTGTAATATTCTACAAAAATAAATTATTTCTCTTTTTTAATTCGATTTAACATAAATTATAGCATCTGTTTACTAGACTGATGTGTGTATTTGTATAATATTAGAGTTAGAAGAATTTCTTTTCTGTGCTAAATTATTAGATCTTGTTCAATTTTTTTTTTTTAATTTCACTTAGATTAAGATAAACGATTTAGTTATAACATTATTAACTTATATTTGACTACTTTTTTAATGTTTATTTAAATTTAGTTTTCCTTTTGAAAAATAATCGAGCCACATAGAGTTAATTTTTTTTATCGATTACATAATAAGAAATAACAGATATATTCTAGATTCATAACATTATTTTTTATATAAATATATAACATAAATGTCTTCTTTTATAACTACATGTTATTATTATTTAAGCGCAATGTCAAAGTACCTAGATTAATTTTTGCTAAAATACATACCTTTTTACGTAATTACAGTTAATATTTTAACTTATTTATTAATTCATAAAAAACAATTTTAAAATCTTTCACGTTTAGTATAAGACTTTTTTTTAATTTTAATTATACATTACGTACAAAGATTTATATTTAAAACTAAAACGTGTGAGGCCAATTAATTTTTAAGTATCTGTAACTATTTAAAATATAAAAATATGTATACAAAAACTATTTTCTTCAAAGAGAAAATATTGTATTATTTATTACAGAGCAGAAATTAGTTTTTATGTACATATTTTGTGTATAAATGAGTAATTTTATGCTCTAAAAAACTTGTGAAAAGCAAGTGGTTGTGTAATTGAGATAATGGATAACTTTTTTATATTATTAAGGTACAAATATATTGTTATAAAAGCATAAATATTTTTTTATTTAGTAGAATAAAACCTTTTATTACCTCTATATCATTATTTATAACAATTATATTATTTATATATATATATATATATATATATATATATATATATATATAAAATAAGAGAGAGAGAGAGTGAGTGAGAGAGCTTATACTTGAGCGAGGAACAGCATGCATTAATTTTATAGGATGAAAAAAAAATTTAAGTAGTTTATCACTCGTATTCTGTGCAGATTTTAATAATTATTTACACTACATCTGTTATCTATTACACATTTCAATTATTTCCTAATGTTATTTTTATTTTGTTACAAATTATAAATTTAATAATGTTGATTAACGAAATATTTTACAACAGTCCAATTCTGTGTTAGCGTTTAGTTTTATATAAAAGGAACGAAACATTTTATCTCTCAAAAACATTAGATATGATTTCACTTTTATGAAAGCCTCAGCCAAATATATAATGAATTTTAATAAAAATAACACTGCCCTTAAAGTACGTTTGTTCTCAAAAATGTCTTCCTCGTCAGAATAATTTTATAGACGAAATCTTAATTGATTTCATATATAAAATAATATAAATACATTTAAATTTCAAATTATAATAAATACTGTAGCATATTGTAATTATGATAAAAAAGTCATACAGTTCGATCTATTAATATAAATATATTAATAGTTATATCAAAATAGCCTGAGGATTGAATCTATGAGCACGTGAAGAAATGTGGGAGGAAGATTCCATATTGTGTAATCCACCTTATAAGGAGTAAACCGACGAAAGAAAAACTGCTAACATGGGTATGGATCTCTATTAACCAACCGACATGCATTAACAATAAATACCATGTAATACATACTGCATAGAAATGAATTAAAAAATAAATTAAGCGGAGGATTTTGAAATTTCTAAATAATGAAATCAAATTTTTTTAAATAATTGTGGTCAAAATTTTAAAACACAATATAAATGCATTGAAACTTACCTATTTTGAACCACATTGCTTGAAAATAAATGTTCAGCCATAGTTCAATTTACAAGCATAATGTAAGAGATATTTAATGAATGTATCATTAAACATGAAAATTAATGCGGAACGATTATATATCACTAGTCAACATTGATTTTGATCGATTTTTACACCGTGGTTTCTTTTTCCTCCGATTATTTAAAAAGTTGATTAATTGTATACTTTATTATTCCAGTTTAATCTGTAGATTATAAATTTTGTTTGATCCTTAAGTTTGATACATTAAGATTTTTTCCTTGCAAAACTCCTTGTTGTACAAACTAGTCTAAATTCAAACACTTGCAAAGACTTACTATAGCAAACTGGTCTCCTTTTGATAGCTTTCTTGATTTCCTTAATAAATTAATTAATTCATTTTTTTACATCCTTATTAGAAAAATGAAATAACTGTTCATATTCATTTAGTCTTACTTCATCTACAAAAAGTCGTTACATTTACTTATTATCATTTTAATATTAAATCCAGTATTTGTTCTTTGCAGGCTAATGCAGGCTATCAACATAAATTCAATTATAATCAAATTTCTACATTATTAAAAACAAAAACAATTAATTTATTGTTTGTCCTAGCGTTCTTTATTATAGTGATTATTACTCAGATAATCTTATTAAATTGTTACAAAAATTTTAAATATTGTTTATTATGGTAGATTCTTCTATTTCTTTATTTATAAATTTATTCAACACACATACTCTGCACTTGCGAATTTATAAGTTTTTTATTTATTTATAAAAAGAACATAATTTTAAAAATTCATAACATTTATTAGTTCAGTGTTTAAAATTTACATAAATGAATAAATTTTTCAGATTTTTATAAATATTTTACCAGAAAAGACAAAAGCTTAGGGTTGACGGAGAGAGATATATCTGTTTTCAGTGATAAATAACAAAAATATGTGTTTGGCTATAAGCGTATATTAAACAAAAACCTATTAAAATTTATTACATAGAACTAATTGCATCACGAATTCAATACAAGTACGTGAAAATGACGTGAAAACAATTCAAATCAACTTTAACTAATCAGGACTTATAAGACCTACAAGTTTATTACTTACTACTTTGACCTACTAAAGAAAATAAATCAGCGTTGCCTTCCATAAAATCACGTTTATATTTTCATACATAAAATAATGTTCTATTGACATTTTCATTCTTGTGAATTTTAAATCATTTGTTTCATGGAATATTTATTCTGGAATTTTTAAATAACGCCATAAAAAGTATGATTTTATCATTTTAAAATTAAACCCAATATTTTTTTATTATGCCAGCGTAGGCTATCAATTCTTTATACTCAATTTTTGAAAAATTTCTCTATGTGCGTTATAAAATATAAAATGTTATAAGATTTTTTTTAAATTCCACAAAGCGGATAGTACGTTAGAATATTTTGTAAAACTTTTTGTTATTAATTCTTCTAAAAATTATTCAAGCGTCTGCGTGTAAATAAGTAGATAAAGTTAACTTGCAACCATACCGCTCTAGAAATAACCAAAGTTAACGTTACATTCATATATATTACCTTCATTCATCCTCCGAAACAATTCCTTACAGTGGATCCAGAGGCTAAACAGAAAAAGAGACACAAACAGCTCTAGAAATAACAAAAAAGCTGACAACAAATTTATTATCTTTTCTTGGCGTTGGTTATTTATTCTTATACAGTAATAAGGGGAGAATTTGGAGGCAAGTGTTTTTTTTAAATGGGAATATAAGCATGTACTCATAGACTGAGTATAATATAAAGTGAGGTTATGATTGGAAAATTTTAGGAAAATTGACCCTAAAGATATTACCGTATATTTCCGCAAATAAGACGACCTTCAGATAAGACGAGGTATAGATATTCGTCAAAGTTTTATTGTTTTAATATATATGTGTTCTATAAGACGACCCCCCCCCCCCCAAACTATCATTGGCCTACGAGTTTAGTTTAGATCGGCGATCGTCAGCTGGATAAGAATACTGTACAGCATATACAAAATTACGTCCTATTCTCAATGATTCGGGCATTCCAGTAATGACCTTGACTTGATTATTCACAAAAGCGTTGGATTTGTCCGTTTTTTCCTCAGTAGCTCAATACAACTTTTAATATTTATTTTGTTTTAGTACTGTTTTACTACTACAATGTAATGTATTATCATATAGCCTATTAAATAATATGATATCAGTCGCAGTCGGTGGTTGCAAACATAAAGGAAAAGCCTCCTTTAGCAATGTTACTTTGTAGGTTGTGTCGTGTGTTTCAATTTATATAAATTTAAAACTAATTTTTGTTTTGTTATCTGTCCTATTAGACGATCCTATTAAGACGGATTTTGAATACCTTTTTTTTACGATGCAGCTTCGTCTTATCTGCGGGAATATACTGTATCTACCCCATCCCCTGGATATATCGATTCCAAACCTTTGCCATCCCAACCCCATAGGGGGAAGACATCCACCCTGCGACGTTACCGATCGCTACACCACCCCCTCCGTGCCAGGCCCTGAGGGGCTTTACCGGAGGTCAACTTTAGATCCTCTAATTGATTATATCTCACGGTCATCAGCCAAGCCTCGGTCGGGATGCCACCGACGTAAACGCCTCGGCAGACATTTGCATCAGTAAAATACAAATCAAATTTCGTCTTCACGTAGGCCTCAAACGCACATCTTCACATCCAACTTAACATGATTCCCTCAAACTAACTGACCGAAACTTCGGAAGCGCGAACCCCGCGCCTTTTCCAGATTTGACCCAAACCTTTGCCAACAAACTGCGCTCCGTTGACGATTTTGATGAAATGTGGTACAAATTTCATCAAAATCAGCTTATTCAGTCAAAAGTTACTAAGCTTCAATCACGCTAACACACGAACACACATACAAACATTACCCCAAATTTTTTTTTTTGAGGTCCCTGGGTCATGAAAATCGAGAAATGCAAAACAACCCATACCCCATTTCGTGACTGATCACTATACTTTCCTTCTTGCGGCACAGCAGCTTTAAAGCTATGACGCCAGGAAAGGAAAAACTTATTCATTTTCAAAAAAAAACTTTGATGGAAATAAACTAATAAGAACATGAACAAATTATATCAATGCAGCTAATAATAGTGACAAATTAAAAGGTACATAACGGCCATTAACGGAGGCATTTTTTTTCAGTTGTTAATTTATCAAAAATAGGATTATCGATTATGATCATAATTCCCCTACTCATTTACGACAAATTGTTGATGTATGAAATCAGTGTGCGTGCATGGTATACTTTATGAGTAATTTGAATTTTCTTTGCTAATTTACCCTGTGTTTATCCTAACTAAGCATCTTCCAAATATGGTAAAATCCCTCACAGAATAATAATAGAAGCTACTACTGTGCATTAGTCGTTGATAAAAAAATAAACGTATTCTGCAATCGTTTTTCCTGTAAGTTAAAAACCTTCCGTTACATTTTTAATTTAGTTTGGTTAATCATGAAAATAATTACAGCATAACTTTTACTACTGTCATGCAAAGAATAAAAAAATTTAATTACTGTATGAATTAATTTACAAAGTTGTTTGTGTTGATAACAAAACATTTTGTTAACGAGAAAGTTCTTTAATACAGTACATGAACACTAACTGCTTTGAAATCAAATACTACCTACTAGAACTTGAAAATGCTTTCAGTAAACCGTGTAATGTTACGCGGTAGGTTAGAAATGTTGTTAAATGAATAATTTTACAATTTATTATAAATTGCAAAACACTAATTTCCTCTTCCCGTCTGGTGTAACGCAACCATAGCCTCTTCAATATAGAAAATAAATTTACACAGTAACAGAAAACCAACACACAGATGCCAATGGTCTTACTAAAATCTAATAATGTCGGGGGCGTTACTTATCACGATAAATAAAACTTTTGTCAAATAAGTCGGCATTAGATTGTAATGTTAATTTTGCTAAAGTCGTGAATTTATTATTTTATTTATTTAAGAAAAAGGAAACGGCCATCTAAAAAATAAAAACCACATGTTAGTAAAAATTTGATAATTAAATTTTATTTCCGTCATTCCATAGTTCGGTGACTTCACCACATAGTGTTATGAAATAAATTATTATATTTCTTGCATAATATTAATAAGTAATACAGTTTTTTTTTTCAATTGATAACATTAATTAAATAACAAAAAAGTAGGTAATATTTTAATTCAAAGTTAAGTTTTTTAAGTTTTTTCTCGTAGAACTAATATTTAAATATAATATGAACGTATTTGATTAACATTAATTGATCTACGGTTTTATTCAAATCTCCAGCAATATGGCCGAGTCTATTTGTGTCTTTATCTTACAAAAAGTAGAAGTGAAATCTCAACTGATTAAACCAAACTTCCATTAATCGATTTTTAAGCGTAGACAAACTATGTGCACAGTATTTTATTCACATGTTCATGTCCCCCATAGCCTTTTTTACCTTTTTATTGCGGGGTAAAAAATACGTGAGGGTCATCGTCGTCCTATGTAAAAAGCATAAGCATTTACAAAATAAAAAATAAATAAATAAACATTTTACATAATTTACAACTAAATAAAATCTACAACGAAGTCAAAAATATCACAAATATGATATAGAAATAGCACCGTCGTGGGGACGTATAGGCCTACAACTATTATAAACAATGAAACACTACACAAAAAACATATTACATAAAATTACATAACAAAACCTGAGAATGCAAGTGAAGGTGTAGAGAGCTCCCACTAGCGTAAACTATAGAAATTAAAACAACACAACCAAAAAATATAAAATAAATAAATAAAATAAAAAATGAAAAGCAAATACAAAACTATATTTAAAATCAACTAAGAGTTCATTAGAGCTCCTTCGTTCACAGTAAAGATAAAACTAAAAATGATACAAACCAAAGTGTTGGAAAAGGAGTCTGTCATTTGAATGGTTTACTAAAAACAGAGGATGTCCAACATGCTAAAAAAAACTCCAATTTAAAAAAAAGTTTGTAGCCTTTTCCTCTAAAACAGTTCACCTAACGCAGAACTTTATCAAAATAAAAAGTTGTTTTCAAAACATCTTCCCAGTTTTTATTAGGAAATGCGAAAAAACGTTATGGTGAATGCAATGGACAGAAATTATTTTGGGTTAGTTACACCACTCACTCATGGTTTTAGAAAATTGGTTTTTTTTTTAGATAAATCATGCTTTTTTCTACTGAAAAGAATTATTTTTGTATTTTTTGTAAAATTGATATTCCCTAAATTAACTTGACAAACTGTAAGGCAATGCTTCATGAAACTAGTTATTTTAAAAATAATTAACTTCGGAAAAAGTTAAAATTAAGATTAGATAAATGAAGTACATTTTTCACTATATTCCTGTTGTAATGATTATTTACACTTTACAGTCATTTTAATGGCTTTTATAAAATTATTCTACGATGTTCTATCACTTATTTTAAAAAACTTTGATGAATAACTCTAATTTGTTTTTTTACATAATTCTAGCAATATTATTTTAATATTTATATAAAGCTGTTTCAAAAGTATTGTAATAAATTATTACTATTGTTAAAGTACCACAAAAGGTTAAATTTCAAAAATAAAATTTATCTTGGAAATAACTTTTTTCTAGATGAATAATATGTTCATATAATGTTTAATATAAAATAGTTTTGACAACCAAGGGACTTAAAAAAGTGAAACAGATCTATTGCTCAAAAACAACAGTAGAATGTTAGTGAAGAGTGTGTTTGTAGTTTCATTACTATCCGCAATTTTTTTTAAATAAAAAAATCTTCCAAGTTATATAATACGAATTAAATTAATTCTATAAATATAAAATTAAATTTAACGTAAATAAAACATTGTAAAGTAATTTTATAATTAATTAACTGTTATTGAGATAGGATAAATATAAGATATATTAATTACGAATTTTATATTAAATGATGAAACCAATTAGGCAACAGATTAATTAGTGGTTATAAAATGTTACCTTACACGCTAACAAAAATCTCACGATTACACCCAGTAGGTTAATAGCTGGAATGATAATCAAGGTCAAATAAAAACATACGTAATGTAAAAGGTATCTTAGATTAAACCTTAGTTTTTGTTTGTTCGTAAAGGAGATTGTTTAATTGTGCTATTGTATTTTATTTTCTACATTATAAACTGCAATATACAAAAGTAAAATAATTTATTAATATATTATATTTCATATACTTATATTACGTAAGTTTTTTTACTTTTTTTTAATTGATAATAATTATACCTTTACTGTGAGTGTTATGTACTATTATGGAAAAACATACGAAGCATGGTGCTTCAATAGACACATGAAGAAAGATACAACGGTCCGCCATTTTATGAGAACTTAATTTAATCTATGCAGATGTCAGCAGCATTATTTCTGTCCACATTTACTATTAAAACACGCGTCGTAATTCGTAGTCTATTAGATTGATAAACGTAAGTCGTCTGGAGAAATATTGTGAATAAAGGAAAACATAGACCGTAAATATATCTTGGAAAGAATTTTAAGAAAAACGAAAATAGTTTAAAAGAGATTTCTGTCCGAAAAAAACGTTCTATATTGAGAAAATATTTTTCACAGAAATTTTCCGGTTTATATTATCAGGTGTCCCTTCATATCCAGTCATAATCTCCGCATAAATTTAATAACAATTTTTATTCATATCTCACATATACGTAAATACAGGTATGGATAGAAAATAGTATCAAGAATATGATACGGAATGCTAAACAATGAATGTGTATGATAAACTAAAAAAATGATGAAAAAATGTGTGTGTGTGTGTGTATATATACGCAAAATAATATATCTCTCTCTCTCTCTCTCTTTCTTTCTTTCTCTCTCACTCCCTGTAAATATATATATATATATATATACAAACACCACATAAGTGGCAAAGGACTAAATGCAAGTATTGAGAGATACTGACTAAATTAGTTTATAAATAGTTTATAAAGACACAGCTGCGAATAACCTAGCATTTATATGCATTTAAAATACAGTAAAATTTCAATCAGATAATAATGTATTCAAATAGTTACTAAAAAATATATACCAATTATCAGTTGCAATTACTACACTAATTAGTTCACACAATGAACTATTTATTGTAACACTAGCCAATCGTACTCCAGTCATACTTATCCCATGCTAGCCTACTTTGTATACTGTAACATGCGTCTTCTTTGCAATTTTAAGTCATAGATTCTTCATACATGTTACGGATTAAAAGAGAAAAAGCTTGCAACAAGTAGCTTTCAAGGCTAATTATTAAAAAAAACTAAAAGTTTAGAGATTAGTTTCTGAAGTTTCCACACCTAAATAGATTTTAATTTTACGATTCCACTTATAGAAATAATATTAAAAATTATTTTTTCAGACTGAAGAAAGACATTTTTTAATGTTTTTAATGTTAACCGTAAAAATCATAGACGACCTGACATGTCACAAGTAACTTCCAAAAATCACCACCATTCTAAAAAACATCGAACATTCAATGCTAAGCTTACTAAAAAAATAAAAGGAGTGAAGTGGTCTCCTTCCTTTTTTACCAAGCCAAATATGCGGTTGCATACAAGTGTAAAATGCGCGCCGATGTTCAGGTGATACTAAGGACTACATGTAACGCCTTCAATCTCTTCATCAGAAGGACTGGGTGTGTATTGGACAACACTGTTCTCATAGAAAGCAACTCTCACTGCTATAAGGAAGAGTGGGACAGGTAGTGTAAAGCAATTAATTATCGCACCCTTTCTGTCCTAAATAATGCATTTTATTCATATATTGCTTCAATTTAGCAAAGAAAGTTCATGACATATAATAGCAAAATTGTGTTTTGTGTGAACAAACGCACACACACACACACATTATATGTTTTTGACTTTCAGGAATTAATTTAAAAAATACAAAATTAAGATCATATTATTATTATCTATTTACGTTTTTACGGGGTCCAGATAATATCTCAAAGACAAAGTTTTTTATACAATAAATGGAATAATCTTTGTTCTTAATTTCAATAGATATGTGTACTTGCCACATCATTAATGGAAGTAAAATTTAGAAAACTAGATCAAGTCGTTCGGTAGAATGACGCTGGCGAGAGTTTGTCCACACCGAAAGATTTATTTACGTTGACCAACTCGCAAATCGACATTTTTAAAGTTGTTTAAAATATAAAAATAATAATTTTGGTGAAATAAAGCTACATATCATCGCAAAAATAGATGTTCTTAATGAATATCGGGTTTTTTCAATAAATATGTGATAATCTTACTAATTTCACGTTTTTTGATTTGTAAACGTGAAATTTTTGTTCTTCTAACCCTTTTTTCTTTCTTTTTACTGTTTAGCCTCCGGTAACTACCGTTTAGATAATACTTCAGAGGATGATATGTATGAGTGTGAATGAAGTGTAGTCTTGTACATTCTCAGTTCGACCATACCTGAGATGTGTGGTTCATTGAAACCCAACCACCAAAGAACACCGGTATCCACGATCTAGTATTCAAGTCCGCGTAAAAATAGCTGGCTATTTTACTCGTGCCGCTAGATAGCAGTACTAGTAAGTAAAATAATCTTATGAAAAAATAAAAGTGTTAATTTACAAGAGGTTATTCTAGTTTTATTTATAACACAAATAAATTGGTAACATTTTTATTCTACTATTACAAATATGTGTGGCGCTGGGGTCGTGATATTACGAAAAATCGTATTTAGGTCAGATTTGGCTCATATTCAGAATATATATTAGTTTCTTGAAAATAAATATTTTCGCAAAAAATGGACCCGCTAGGTGGCGGTGGGATTGTGATATTTCAAAAAACTTTACATATAATGAATATTAAATATATAATCACATATACACACATGTATAATGATGTATAAATATAAATGTTTGATTATTTATTCAATGCGTTATGTTTTTAAATATATTTTATATTTTTATATTTATATATTTCAACTTTTTTAGAGTTTTGAAACCCGTATTTTTATAAATTTGTGTCAACACTATTAAAACATTATCTTAATAATGCTGAACCGTTTTCACATTATTATTATTGCAATTGCTCAAATCAATGAAAATAAAAACTCAATTACTAATAGATGACTAAATATCGACTAGAAAAACTGACTGATATAAAGTAGATCAGTATTAATTTCATTTTTACTGCAGTGAAAAAAAAAAATTCATTCATGAAGATCGAGTGCTTTATTTGATGAGAATTTTGAAGTTGCTTTTTTCAGAAAAATACGAAGAATCTTATTATTAATATATGATTAGTTATTGACTAGACTTTATATATCGTCTAAAATTTCACAGAATTTAACGAATGAACAGAAAAAAAATAGATAGATGATATCAAAATTCCCAAAACAATCAAATTATTAAGGTTTCGGCGAGTTTTCCTACAATTGTAAACACAAAAAATTGAAAATCAAAATTCAACAATTTATTTATAGTTCTTCAAAAAGACATTGCCAGAATAAAAAAAGTACAGATATGTATGAAAGACGAGATAATAATTGATATATATTTTTCCTACTTCATTTTTTCAAACCAAAATACACATATTGTAACTAAATGACAGACCTTTTTTTATATAAAATAAATACGAAATTGAGGAATAATTGGAGAAAAACAGTTTTTTATATACCTGTATATATACACAACACAAATCATATAATAAAAAGTTCGTCAATTTTCTCAAATACGTTGATTGAAAATACAAAACCTCTTGCCTCTTGATTTCATACTTAAAAAAATGTACAAATCCTAATAATTCACGATCCATAGCGAGTGTGCTACTTCTTCACTTGCTTTTGGAAGATGATAATTCACAACGCAAATCATATGAATGATTATTCTCTAGTTCTAAATTCATGACAGTATCAAATGGTTCAATTATTGAAAATAATTAATTAATTACCTGAAAAAATATTAACGGTTCGTAATTTTCTTTGTTTTAAAAATTAATTCAATTCTATAAAAAATAATTTCAGAATAACAAACAAAACGTGAATTTCGTTTACAAAAGTGAAATAATTTTTTTATTTAATAAGTTCAATTTTTTCCAAGCTAATAAATACAAAATTAGAGGCAGTACTGGTAGTTTAGAGTGAAGGTGACATTAAAAATGCTTCCGTCACTTTGAATTTTCAAAATATCAAGGAAACGTTTTATTAAAAGTAAAATTACATATGATTAATATTGTGTAACTTTTTACCATTAGGAACATATGATAAATATATCAATAGAAACCTAAGAATGATAATTAGTTTCACATAATAAGGTGTGTAACATTCACTTTAAATTGTCACAACGATCCGTACTGCTCCTAATGTTGCTCTTTGATCAACACTTGATCTGTTCATTAAAGTGATCTTTTTATTGAAATCAGAAGTTGATTATTGTCCTTTATAGAATTTTTTCGCTATAACAGACAAAGTTGAACTTATTGTTGAGATCGCAATGCATTTGCGTAGAACAATAAATAATGTTATGCGTAAAATATTGAAGTTTCGCTCAAATCCGTTCTTAAAACTATGAACATACTTGAACATTTAAATGAAATTAAAACATTTTTCAACATATTTGAGAAAATTTAACGAATTTTTTATTATTTGATTTGTGTTAAGTATATATACACAAGTATATAAAAAATTGTTCATCTCCAATTATTTCTCGATGATTTCATATTTATTTTGTATTAAAAAAGTTCTATCATTAAGTTACAATATTAGTAGACCAGGAAGAAAGTATTTAAGGGTGTATATTTTTGTGCTTGAGAAAATGAAGTAGGATAAATATATACCAATTATTATCTCGCCTTTCATACATATCTGTACTTTTTTGATTCGGGCAATGTTTTTTTGAAGAATTATAAATAAATATATTGTTGAATTTTGATTTTCGATTTTTTATGTTTTCAACTGACGACAAACTCTCGCCGAAAGCTTAACAATTTTATTGTTTCGGCAATTTTGATTTACAATCATTTTAAGTTATCTGTATTCAGAAATTGGAAACCTAACAAACAATGAACTATCAAAAATCTTCCCAACTCGTTAAGACTGCATATAGTTTTTTAGATTTATTCCTAATAATCTTTCATAGAGTGGAGTATAAGGAATAGTTTGTATTCGTAAACCTCAATAAGGATAAATAAACAATAAGACAAATTACCATTAATGTTGAAATTTGTGTAATTTAGATTAAATATTGCTTATTTATTCCTTGTTTGAATAAGTCGAGTAGTTTACTTTGTTACAGTGTCAAGAAAATTGTCAGTCTCATCAGAATCCTTTCTGACTTTGTCAGTTTTATAGACAAGTACAATAGAATTATTTTTATTATAATCCAAAAAATAAAATCCTACCATGAGTATGAAAGGGTAGTATAAAATGGACTATATAAATAAACTAAACAAGCGCTGACAATATGAAATAAAAATTATTATAGGAGAGATAATATTCTCTATCTAGATATGGATTAAATAAACATCTCCAAAGTCACATACTACATTACTTTATTATGATGTCAACTGCCAGTGAAAGCAATTCTAGAGCACATGATAAAGATACTGCGAAGAAAAAGGTCTCTTATCTAACTGAAATCATACACGTACGGTGTGCGACATCTAGTAAAATCAATTTATCATATGAAGGGAGTCGAACAATTATCTTGAAAATTATTTCCATTTAGTGCACAAAAAATGAATTTTTTTCCAAAAAAACTCACACGAGAGAGAGAGATTGTGAGAGAAAGAGATTGTGAGAGAGAGAGAGAGAGTGTGTGTGAGTGAGTTTCAGAAGAGAATGGAAATAATTTGGTAACTGATCCTAAAAAGGTTCATATAAACTTATGTCTGAAAACGTTTTGTTATCGATTTACGGCTAGCAAAAAATATCGCAGAATTTCAGTTCCTCATGTGAATTTAGTATGAGGTCATATGAATTTTTAATGCGTTATATATGGAGTAAACGTAAGTTTTTTGACCTGAAAAATCAAATGAAACAGGTCTCAGAACTCTAGGTCTCCGTAGTTTTGTAATATCGAACGAAAAACAGAAAAATTCGGTGAAGAAATTCGGTGATGTACAATAATTTTGTAAAATAACTAATAAATACTTAAAATTTTGTTATCAAAACTTGTAGAGAATTTAATTCTGAGAAAAATGTGTAATAGGGTTAATAAAAAAAAAAATTATCATTCAGTACAAAAGTTAACAGAAAAATGTTATGAATTCGTAAAAATTAAAAACAACTGTTTTTAGTACAATAAATTTAGACCACAAACTATTTTTCTAGAATTTTTAATAGTATTTGTAAGAATGGTACACTTCCTAGCGCTTATGCTTCATTTGAAAATCTAGAAATATTTAAATTAAAAAGTAACAATAAAACGATTATGGAACGATTATGTCCTTTTCAAGAACCTCAATTTTATTGAAAACAGGAAACAGTAAAATTAAAAGATAAATGTAACCTTTAATAAAAAAAACAAGAAGTTCAGATAAGGCATGTCGTCAAATATAGTGAGGGGCGTTGTCTAAACGCTATATAAAAAAGATTAACAGATATTTAAAAATATCAGTACAATAAGTTTGACAATGGAGTGGCTCCAAACGCGTTTCCGAAAAAAGTTTCAAAAAATGAAACTACCTTTCTTAGTTATCATTCTTTTATCAAGTGATGAAAAAATGAAACTAAGAAAGGTAGGCAGTACTAAACATAGAAACCATAGCGATCTTAGCAGAAAGATTATAGTAATTATTAACAACACAATTTAACAACATAAATAAAATATTTTAAAGTACAATCTTGCGTAATAAAAGCATAATTTATGAAAATTTTACAAACATATCAATATTTATCTCCAAGTTATTTATTTTTAATTTATACCTATACCCTAACTCATCATGACCTAACTCATCATTTACGCCTATGGTTTTTTATATATTTGCTGAAAATTACTATGCCAGAAAAAATGGATTGAAGAATCTTCCGAAAGAAGATCAAAGACCTACGATTAAACCACAGACGAATAAATATATAAATGGTATATGTACCTGAATTCTGTGGAGTCACATAAAATTTATTTAAGGCGATTTCTTTGTTCATGTACTGAAAATCTGAAGGGTTATATCAATTTTCATGAAATTCTGTTTGAAACTGGAGTCTATGAAGAGAAAATTCGTTATATATATATATATTACACATAGCTTTACAAAATTTAACAATATAATAAATATTTCAAGATACTATAAAACCATTATGAATGCAAAGTAATTATAAAAGTTATTCTATTATATAATTCATAAAATTTTACAAAATTAATTAAAATAAATTTGAAACTGATATTAAAAAAAAAAAAAAAAAAAAAAAATAGAGAAAATTATTTTGTTTATAAGGTTTAAATATTAATTGGAATGCAATTAAATCCGTCCTTAAAACACTAAATAATAATAAACAAAACTTGAAAAAATTAGACCCGCTATTTAAAATTAACCCTTTTAAAAAAACAAGCCCGATTAGAATGATCCAGCAGCAAGGGACTCTGTCCAGGTTCTGCGATGGAGTAGGGAGTAATAAACTCCTGCCAACTTTGCATTCCATAAATATTAATTCAACAACAAATTTTGGATTTCATAAATAACATATGTCTTTTCTCTCTCATTCTCATCATGTTAAAGGTTACATGCCAATCAAGAAATAAATCTATTTAACTTGGCAAGTTAGATATCTATCTCGCTGCGTTACGGGAAAAAAAAATACATGAAATCTGCGTAATTACTGAACATGAACCTCTCTAACGTCTCTCTTTTAGCTACATGAAGGTAATTTCCAGCCTAATAATGACGTAATTACTCTAATAAGTTTAGAGCTAATACTGATAATTTCTGTAGTTAAAATTTATATTCATACAAATAAATGTTACCACCAGACAAAAACTATTTCTCGTAAATATTTGAAAGGAAGTATAATAAACTACAATATAGAATTACTACTGAATTATTAACAGAATTATAACTTATTTCGGTTTTTATTTTTTTTATCTTTCAACAGAACATTCGTTTTAGATGAGTATCAGAAGCTATAAATCACACCAAAAACTCACGACCACCCGGTAATCAATTAATCACCAGTACTACTAGATATCTAGGAATGGCTTGAATTATTATTTGAACGTGAATGTTGTTTTATTTATAGAAACAAAACCAGAAATTTATGATAATGTTAGCTTACTTAATTAAAATAAAATTAAAGCAAGGTAGTAGATCTAATGATATTTTATAAAGATATACATAAAAAGTTAATAAATTAGTTATCAACAAGCTAAACTTCTAACAAGTATCTCGGAATGACCAGTTGCCTAGTAGTTAATTACAAATGTTACTCTTTTAAACTGACACGAATCGTTTGTACCTTAACTAAACAAGTTACGGTACAAACGGTTAAGGTACTAAACAAGTTAAAATTAGTTAATAAGAGATTTGGCGCTGAACAGATCCTGTAAATCAATCTACCAGTTTTCCTGGAAGCAGTAGTTAAGCATATATCTCGTTTTATTTTTTGAAATGAACACGACGAAAATATGATTGTTTATTAAAAATACGATAAATTTATCAGATAAATAAATGTATCGATAGATAAATAAATAAATCGATATAAATAAAAATGTAAATGTTTATTTGTTCAAAATCTTAAATTTCCGAAAGTTCTACGGCGATTGCTTCGAAATGTTGACAAAATTTTGCATTCGAATACGTGCGTGTTTTTATATACCTAAGATGTCACACCTATCACAAGTAAAAACATACTTTTTTGAAAACAGCGCTACCTTGGACTAAAAGCAATACACGCTATACTAAATAGTTTACGATTCCACTTCAATATTTCCGATGTGTGTCCACTATAGAGTAAAAAAAACTACCGGACCGATTTAGTGCGGGGAAAAATCGCGGGAAAAGGGGAAAAATGGAAAAAGGGAAAAAAAGGAAAGAAGGGAAAAATGGGAAAACGAGGATAACGGGAAAAAGGGGAAGATGAAGAGGAAGGGGAAATGGATATAAGGGAAAGATACATGGAAAAGGAAATGAAATTGGGGAAAGGGAAATGGTCAAATAGAAAAATAGAAAAGGGGAATGGAACGGGGGAAAAAGGAAAGGGGAGAAAGTTAAAAAGGAAAGGGGAGAAAGTTAAAAAGGGAAAGGTTAAATTTTGTGAAGTTCCGTAATATTATGCTAAATAAATATTTAACGCATAAATAAATACTGAACGCATGCTCATTTTCACCACTTTATGTTACGACTTCAACTTTCTAGCCATATTGATATGATCATTATTCTTTTCAAATTATTTGCTACCAATTACAATTTATTAAGATCGTTTCGAAATTAATATTCTCTGTGAATTGAAATAATATTTACTGAATCACAACATTTCAAACTCAATGATTGCTTTAGTGACTGAGAAAATAACATTTTTTTTTGCGAGTCAGTTCTAAGATAATGGTTTAAATCAATTTAAAAGGTGTAGAAGATAGGCAAAAAAATTGATATAACTGTTATATATTAATCAATTTAATAAACATTCCTTGATATTAAAAACTTTCAGTTTTTCAAACCGAGTCATAAAATTAATATTTATCATAGAATAACAAGCATTCTGAATGTTAGATTACCGATATTTTTATCTGTTTAGCAAATTTAATCCAATTTAGTTTGTGTCCATCTCCTATTTTCTTGGCAATGGATCATACATTTCTTTATTGATATTAACTAATTTAGTTAAATATTCTTAAATTAGATTCTATGTACAACATTAAATTGTTTTAATGTTAAATAAAAACCTTCAAAAATACAACCATCAGAAGTCGAATCAATGCAAAATCACAGAATGAAGACCACGTATAAAATTTCTGTGAAATTTGATATTGGAAAATTGCTCCGAAATTTATACTTTTCTCCGACTGTTGGATTAGCCATTACTTGAAGTTTCTCCGAAAACAAATTTGATCACAACTTTATGACTGATTGCACTATTAACCTTAATAGTGCTTCTTGGATTAGAATGACTAATTTATTGTTTGAAGTTCAAAACTTGACTGTTTTTGGAATCTTTAACTGATAAAAATTGTATAAAACAAGTTATGATTTTTACTTCTTTTTCCTAACGTTTTAATTTTCTTGGGAATGGTCGATAATCATTATGAGATACACTACAACATAAAGCACGGCATGAATGAACTCATATATTTGTACCAAATTTTATTTGACTGTGATTAGGTATTAATTCAATAAAAATTAAATAATTTCATTAAAGCAATATAATCAAACAATAATTACACAATCTTTGAGCCAAACTATGTTACCGAACTCATAACAAAGAGAAACTTGAATAAATAACAATACAAAGAAATTAATATCATATAACAAGTTTTATACTGCCTTTTATGAATTTTACACGCCCTCATAAAACGATTTGCAAAAAGCAAACGACATAAAATTTTATTATTATATACGAACACTTTGTTTTTAATTAAAATTAATTATGTAAATTAGTAAATATAATAAACTGTGAATTAAAATTGAGGTTTACACTTATTGTCATCAATGATTGTACTCATAATTATTGAATATATAAACAATAAAAGTACACAACAAATATATTTTATCGTATTGTGTAATAAAAGAAGGATGGAATAACTGTTTGTATAATATATATTTAAATAATGGCTGCAATTGTCAGTAGTGAATATTTACCCGAACCTTTTTAGAATACTTGTAACTAATATCCTTAATTTCTCATTTACGCCCTAACTTTTAAACTGACCTCACTCATATAAAAGATTGCGTTATAAAGCTACTGTGAACATCTTTCTAACTAGTTCAGTGTACCTACATTTTATTAATTATTAACGTAAAAATATAATTTAGCATTTACGTAATTTAATCGTTACAATTTAATCGTACATGTAGCATTACTCAAAAACATGTACCTTTAAATCTACTTTAAATTACATCACTTTGAATGGAATCATTTCATCTTTCTTAAATGGTATGGGTTTACTTAAAGCTTTTGTTAAAAAAAAAAAATTATTGGTATGGTTAATATATACATAATATTTACAGAGGCATATCTCTCCTGGATTGCACATACAAAATCCAGTCGAGGATCATATACAACAAATGCAAAGATCAACTTGAACTGGAACTTGGGGAATAACAAGGAGGATTTAGCCCATGGAGTGGTTGCCCGGAGCAAATAAAACTTCCCTAAAACTTATGATGGACTTATACAAAAGACGGAAAAAACAACTAATAATCACCTTCGTCGACTTTAAAAGGCCCTATGATTGTATACACCGACCATCCATGCTGAATATTCTGAGAAAACTGGGCCTTCACCCTAAACTTGTAAACATGATAAAATTAACTTTAACCAATACCCAGTCCAGAGTGAAATTCAGAGGTGAACTCTCTCGACCCTTCTCCATAAAAACTTGTTGCAAGGAGACGGCCTCTCACCACTCCTTTTTAACCGCGCCCTCGAATTTGTCATGAGAAAATGGTATGAAATAAATCCCAAAAATATAAAAATGTGTACTAAGAAACACTCCATCACACTAAATTGCCTGGGATTTGCAGATGACCTCGCTTTTTTAGCAAATAATATTTAAGAAGCCAAAACACAAATCATGAGCCTTCAAAACCTAGTACAAAAGATAGGGCTTCATATCTCTTTCGAAAAAACTGAACTAATGGCCATAGATCCTCTGGTAATAGTGCACATTACGGTAAACAATCAAGAAAATTATAATAGTAAAACAATTTAAATATCTAGGGGAAATAATAACTTATAATTTAAACGAAAAAGTGACATAGCAAAACAGGACAAATAAAATGATTAAACCCCAAAAATTAACTTGGTCAACATATAACAAAAAATGCCTTTCGGTTAAAACAAAACTTAACATTAAAAAACTGTAGTTCAGCCAGAAGTCACCTACGGAACCGAGACCCTTTTCAAAATCACTCAGAAAAACCGAATTGATAAAATTCTGAAAATAGAGAGGAGAACGTGTATCAATAAAAAACACCAAAAAGAAGGCCAATGGTGGATTGTGCAAATGAGGTGGTGTATCGAGAAATAGAACCTATTACTGATACTATGCGGAAAAAAAGAATCTCTTTCTTTGGTCATCTCATAAGGACAGAGGAAACAAGACTGTCAAGAAATATCATTGAAAAGCTCTGGTTCCAAAAGCTAGAAGTAGGATGGATCAAAGAAATTAGAGAAGATATGAAAGAATTGGGAATTTCCCTGACTGACCTATAGAATAAAACTGGAAAAATTACCAAGCTAAAAGACAAAAACATTAGATTTAAACAAAAGACAGACAAACGACAAAATACAACGAAGAGGGTGTTTATAGATGAAGAAAAGAAAACAAGATCTGAACGGATGAAGAAATACACGCTTTTCTCAGAAAAGATCCAACTAAAATTGACTTAAGTGGTTCCATGTTGGCCGTAAAAGCATAATAATAATATTTAATGCACTTTAAAGGCATGATTGTCTTTGAAAATGTATATAATAAAAAATATGATGTGATAAAGCTACATTCAGCCTTAAATTAATTTATTTCAGTGAAAAATTAAAAAAAAAAGAAATAATTGAATTGTGAAAAAAATACGGATAATATTATGACCATAAATATATAACATAATCATGACTACAAAAATATAACCCTATGACCGCTCATTACTTTACAATTTTTGAAACATCATTTACGGAATTTCTTGTTAATGATCATTTATAATTAAAAAGTAATCTGAACTTACCTCAGGTAATTCACAAAAAGCGCATTAGTTTATATTATTTATATTAAATGATATATCATTAATATATAATTTAATCTTACAAAATATTGGCTTTTACTTATGTGTCTTTCTTGTAAAGGTCGTAAAATAATACTGCAGGTTATACTATAAAAGCCAGGAGAGGAAGTAAGAAAACAATTCGATTGTTTACAGCAATAAAAATGCACTTTGGTAAAGGAATACTTAAAAATATTCAATATAATACTATCGTTTGAACATTAAAAAATAATGAATTCTATTTCAGTTTAAGTTAAACAATTTTTAATTTAGCAGAAAAACCAAAAGTGAAAAACTATAAAATATCTAAAACCAATTTTGCGATCAGCAAAGCAAAACGAAACTAAAGAATTGTAAAGGGCTTCACCAAAATGAATAATACAAAAAAAAAGTCTGTAAATACATCATAAGTTACAGAAAATTAAATTAAGAAAATTATTAATACAGAAACCAATTGTAATTGAAAAAAATTAAAAATGCGAGTATAAGACATAATCTCAATCTTAAAGGATGAGTCCCAGGATCCTGGAGAAATAAATAATGACGGTGAACCGTTTGGCTGATTATAAACAAAACTGAGAACAGAAATTTACAGAAGGTAAGTCGAAAAAACTTTACACCTGTGAAAAATTCATACAAGAGACAACTGAGGTGCCTTACACTTATTTTAATTATTACGTAAGAATTTAATTATTAGAATTATGAATATACAAAATACAATATCTAATAATAATTAAGAATACTTGATTAAAAAGTAGTTCTTGTTTGTCATTAATCATTAAAAATGGAGTATTGAATGTTAAATTTTCTAATTTATCGGTGATGAGTCAGGTTACTCTAATAATATAACGGTAGAACATTAGGCAAAAATATACGTACAGTTTGGATCCGATAGGTAACTTAATAAAAAAACAATGGTATAATAAACCACACCAGTCGCCTGCTGTGATATAAATTTATTTAGCCTTTTTTCTTAATCTAGATTTCAAAACGATCGACAGCACTTCGGTCCTTTTTACTATTTATGGAGAAGACTGCTTTTAAAAGAAACAAAGTTCTAATGTTAACTAAATATGAGAAAACTATAAAACTGTTTTAACTTCCAATTCAACCTTCTGCACATCATTTAAACAGTAAATTGTGCCACTGTTATATTACTTGAATAATTCAGAAGCTTCTAATTGTACTTTGCCTTATATACGAATATTTATAATGTTCTTTCGAAGACCTAAGTATTTATATGAACTTTAATATGAGGAACTAAAAAAAGACTGATGACATTCCCTTTATCTACTCTTTCAAAAAATAAAACTGATTGACAATTAATTCTACAAGTAGCTTTATAACTGCTGATTAGCAATCTAATCTTTTCTGTTTAAACCTAGACGTATAATTTCACCATGAGAAGAATTTTAACAAAACGTTATACATTACACAGAGCTTAAAATAATTACCTCCATTTAAAAATATCTAACAAACGTGTAAATAAACAAATAACATGATTTTACAGGTTGTAACGTGTTGAAAATATATTAAATAAACGATGGTTCATCACGATTAGACAATAATTACAGTGCGATTGCTATATGCAATGAGGTAACACCTCACCGTATAAATGTTGGTGAGAATGAAAGCAATTTATACTGATTGCATATCTCAGCATTAGATTAATAGGAAATTTAAGCCATATTATTTTTTCTCTGTAAATGTAATATAAAATGTAAATTAATACGGAACCTAATTTCGAGTAAGCTTAAACGTGTGTTTATACAATACACTTTTTTTAACTTTAAATCTAGAAATTATACATAGTACATTATGTAAGATAAATATTTATTTCATAAGTCAAATGATAGAAGAATCTAAGAAAATTTTACAAAATGTGTCCAGTTAAGCGCAGGGAAATGCCAAATAAACTAATCGAGCAGAAGCTGCTTGATATTTCCAATGCTATAGCTGAAAGTCCATCAAAGTAAATTAGCACAGCAGCAAGATATCAGATTTAAAAAAGCACAAAAAGAAATGAAATGAGCTTGTAATAAAATAAATGAAACTTTTCCCTACAAAGTAATGTGTGTTCAAGACCTGAAACCTAGAGATCATGCCAAAAGATTAAATTACTGCCAGTGGTTTAAAAATTTTATTGAACATAACTCCTTAGGTATCCTCGACATTAAGTATTTTTACAGATGAAGCGTGGTTTCATCTGGGAGGGTATAATAATGCACAAAATACACGACCGTGGTTGACAACTAACTCACATTAATTAAACGAAGCAAAAATTAGTCTGGGTCGGTGCGAGTAGATCGTTGGTCCAATCTTTTTGAAAATACAGTTAATATGATCGTTACTGTGCTGTTTTAACAAACTTTATTAGTTAACAGAAATGGAAATCAATCTCGGTTGATTCCAACAAGATGGCGCTACAGCGCACACAGCTATCAGATCAATGACGTTTTTACGAAATGTCTTTAGTGCGAATCTTTAGAACGAATCATTTAATGGAGTTTGTGGCCTACACGATATCCCGATCTGCGATCCCAGATTACTTCCTATGCGTGAGGGGGGGCAATGAAACAAGCAGTGTATCGCAACAGACCAAGCAATGATTGACATATTAAAAATCGCAATAACGGCATGCGTTCGAGACATTCCAGTACATCAGCTGGTTAAAATGTTTAAAAACAATTGAAACGTGTGCAGTGTTGTGTTGATGTTGGAGGCGATCATTTTCAACACCTTTTATAAACTATTCCAGTTATTTTAATATCAGTTTCTATAAAATAATGAAATAAAAATAAAGTAATAATTAAGAAAGTTTCGTCATAAAAAGCAACTTAATAAAATTTATACAGATTTGTATAATAAAAATGATTCTATTGTATAACCAGTTTATTATTTCACTAATAATAAAATTACAAAGGGCATTTGAAATTTAAAACAAACATTATTAAGCTTTGCTTTACTGTACTAAATATCGTTAAGTGGTTTATTTGACAAAGATCAATTGTTAAGCAATTTATTGATTTATTCTTTTTAATTATCAATGCACTAAAAAATATTTAAATTATTTATTTTAAAATCAGTATATATTCAATTTCATGTGTAGCCACCTTAACATCCTTTCGCCACCCTTGCCTAATTGAGTGCTAACGTCCTTGTGGACGTACCTAATTATTACGGCCGTGAGTACTATTAGTGGTTCGAAATCATGAAAGGAATTCCGCCGTAAAACCTCAACAGTATTCCTTCTACAAAACCCAAAAACGGATGTAAAGAAATATTTGATATATTTGTAACCATTATTGATAAAGTAATTTTGAGTTTTAAACTGATTGTTTTCTTTTATCTTACAGCTTAAAATAAACAAAAAGCTTCAAAACTTTAGCAGTTTTAAAGCTATTTCGTTAACCGGCTATGTTTTAAACTCGTAATATTAATATACTATTCAGAAATATCAGCTTAATACTACCTTTGCTAATATTATAATTAATGGAAAATAGGCTTGTATAAATTTTTTGTAAAAACTTAGATCTACCTTCTTCATCTTCCTTTTGACATTTCGTGGGAAAATAGAAAATCTATTTGTAGTACTACTTTCTCAAATTCAATAAATTAACTATGTACGTTCACTAATTTATTCGTAAAATAAGAATTGCAGATGTTTACTGATGACTAACTAATTTAGATTTAATATTACGCAATAATTTAAACACGCACTGATTGAGTTATAAGAGTAAGGTTAATTATATTCGGTATTTATTGAAATTTTTCTATATTATGTATTCAAGTTACAACTTGAATAAAACAATACACTAGCAAATAATTTTTAGTTTATTCAATTAAGAACTCTTAATACAAAAATTTTTATTAAAACTGATAATGAAAAATCGAATTTCTACTGATTTCACATTACGCGATTATAAATTCATAAACTCTACTTTTATATTTTTAATGACTGACTGTAAAACGGACATAAAGGAAAATATGCAGAAAAGTAATCATAGATTTGAATTCTGTATATGAAAAATAGGTACAAATTTTACCAATAAAATAATAAGAAAAGCTTTTTCAAGAAACAATTAAAAATGAAATGTCAGTTATTATGGCTTCAAATAATAAATAACGAATTACTGCTAAAATTAATTTTTATGGTACACAAAAGTTTCCAGGTTGATTTATGCTTCGGTATTGACATTGTTTTATGTGTACATTATATTTATTTATTCATCTATTACTTATAAATTAATTTTTACCCTTAAAATATTATATTATATTTTTCATACTATAATATTCTTTAATACTTCGAGCATTGCCTTTCCAATATAAGCAAATAAGAATTAAAATATTATATCATTTTTATTTCAAGATTTTATCTTAACTATCAAATTTAAAAAAGAAAAAATATTTGAATTCCATTAAAATATATTTGACGTGAATATTAAATAAAATCGTCCCTAAGGAGACGTTCATACCTTCCGTAAGAAAAATCTAACTAGCCAAGTGGTGATTAGAAAAAATTCTGCCACAAAATACAATTACGAGTATATTCCGTTTAAAGAGAACTATAGTAACAGTAAATTTCCAAATTGAATAATATCTGCCTTTTCAGTAATAATATCTGTAGTGAACTATGAACAATTTAAACATAAAAATTAGCAAAAATAAAAAATAAACATTATTTTACATACTTCTATAGTTAATATTTTCGAATTCTTGTTTATATTCCGAACTGTCACAGTAACACAAATATTCAAAGTGGAGATGTAACTGGTAAAACGATTGACTGATACACAAAACGCCCCACTTCAACTGACTGCAAGAGTTTAGCATTTTACTGGCGTTTAAAATTCATCTCATTTATCAACACGTACGCTACATAAAAAAATATGTACATCCGAAATCTCAATTCCTTATTTTTTAAATAAATTACGTAGTACTCATTGTTATGTATATATATATATATATATATATATATATATATATATATATATATATATATATATACATCCTATATATATATATATATATATATATATATATCTTTATATATGTATGTATGTATGTATTATATATGTATATTTATAAAAACTAAGCAAGTTGAAATATCAGATAAACTGTTACAATGAAGTAATCAAAGATCCACCCTATATTTTATGGGGTTTTTTATATGCATGAATACGTATTATACTAGTAGAAAATAAAATTTATTTGCCAAATATTTATTACTTATTAACTAAAAGTGATATCTGAAAGAAACATTTTTAAATGAAAGCCCTTGCAAAGCCACAATATCATGTGGGCTTTGTCTTCAACCTAAAAAATTGCTGTGACTTTCTTAGCCTAACAAACAGAAAACCTAGCCAAAATATTGAAATCCTAATGCATTTTTTGACCAAAAAAGTTTGTCAACGTCATATTTCTGAAACAGGTAGCATGGCAACAGAACAAAATAGCAAGAAGGGCTATTTTAAACTTAAAATACATTTCCCCTATGTTTTGTCATTCTTCGTTCTTTCTTGTTACTTACGAGTGGATACTTTTCTGAAAATAAAGGTAAGGATTTTTCATCAGTATGTAATATTAAAGATCAATTTCCATAAGGCGCTGCTCTTACTTTCTTTATTTTATAACTTCATTAACGAAACGCCCAATTTCTTGGAGCAATGTACTGTACGGATGTAATAATACAGTTCTTTCTATTTTATTTGAAGTCATCCATGACTAATCTTAGTTCAATCTTTTGATTATTACTTTTTATTGGTTTAAAGACTTCAAGATTAAGATAAATCCGATAAACTCTCTACACGTGACATATTCTTTAAGGTAAGATACCCGTTTAAGGATACTAATAAATATTAGTATAGAAAAGCTTCATCAAAATCCTCCACAATCTTTGACTCTTGTAGTTACTATAGTTACCTTGAAAATCAATTTAACTTTAAAAATAACAGTTTAACACTTTAAAATAACAGATTAGATTGAAGTTTCTCAAAAGAAAAAATATCTCTATAGCCTTATCGAACGATATTCTCTTCTATTAATATCGAAAAATTCACACTAAAATTATTATTGAAACTACTCTGGTTTTGGATATTAAATTTATGACTATGCTAGTAATTATAAAGTCTTATTGGCTTCTCGGTACAAATTTTTCGAATAGCTTTTTCTCTTCAGTATTTACAAATTTAAATTACATGTACGGAGTTGAGACTTTTTTATCACAAACCTGCTAAAAAAAGTCAATAAAAAAATACCGAATGTTCGTCAATTTCGCTTTCTTTACAATACTGACAATTCCGCACGACGACTAAGAAGTCGTTGTACACGGAATGGAGATCTGTTTTAAGTAATGTTACAATTACCAAATAAAAAATGCTCGCTATTTGAAGGTCTATCATTAAGAGGACTGAGCCTACACACGACCTATTCGCTTTTTTTGTTTTAATAATTAAATCAGCCAATTTGTATATTTTATAATAGTATTGTATCACAACAAATAAAAAAATAACGTTAAAATATATTATTAAAAATTGTGAATATTATTTTTTAAATATATATATATATATATATATATATATACATAGTGTCCCATATAAAACGCAACCCAACCTTATATTGGTAGGTATTGAAATAATAAAAAGGCATGTGTAAATGTAATTTTTATTATTACCATCCATTACCTTACATTTAGAGTAAATGTTGGAAGTGGCCGCCATCTTCTTGAATACAAGCTTCAATTCTTATTACAGCGTTTCTTGCAACTTTTTTCAAAGTTTGTGGCTGGATATTTAATACAGCTTGTTCAATATTGACTTTCAATTCTACAAGTGTTCGTGGTTTGTTGCTGTAGGCTTTTTCTTTGAGGTAACCCCATAGAAAAAAATCCGCCGCAGTCAAATCTGTAGATCTTGGTGGCCACAAGCTTCGACCGATAACACGATTACCAAAGAATTCCTCAACGAAATCAGAAGTTGAACCTGCGTAGTGCGATGTCGCACCGTCATGTTGTAGCCAGCAGTGTCTGTCTTCCTCTTCCAAGAGTGCAATGAACTGAAAAACAATATCCTGATATCGTTCTGCATTAATGGTGTACTCGAATTAAATAGGACCGATTATTTTCTTCCGCGATATCGCGCACCACACGCCCAACTTCTGCGGGTGTAATTGTTTTTCGTGATAAACGTGGGGATTTTCAGCACTCCAAATTCTACTGTTTTGGCTGTTTACGTAGCCATCCAAATGAAACCGTGCTTCATCTGTGAAAAATAACGAACCCATAACAATAATTCCCTCACGCAGAAATCGACGGAACCATTGACAATATTGTAGCCGTTTTCTTTGTCGGGCTCAAGAAGTTGAACCATTTGAATGCAATAAGGTCGTAATTGTAATTGTTTGGTCGCCCAATGAACAGTTGATTTAGACAAATTAATTTCAGCAGACAAACGTCTGATCGATTAATTTGGCGAGGCGAGTAATCGGTATTTGATTTCAGTGACTGTATCTGTATTCAACACTGACGCAGATCTTTTGTGTTCCTTGTTATTAACAGAACCAGTCTCTCTAAATTTTGCAATTAACCTTAATACTGATGTTTTGTTAGGGGCTGGTTATCTGGGTACTCATTTTGGAAACAAATCTTGCACTGCAACCACTGATTTCGTACTGAAGTACGACTCAACAATGAAAACACGTTCATCTAGCGAAAACACCATCTTGTCTCTAGCAACACACTGAACGTTATGATTGCATTGTTGTTACTATCGGCAGTGTTCTACTGCGTCGCCGCGATGTTCAGATGTTGGACGAGTCCATTTCAGTAACGAGTAGGGGAGTAAGCTTGACTTTTGAAATTTCATGGATGAGTGATTGATGGGTTGCGTTCTATATGGGACACCCTGTATATGTGCTAATATTAATTTAAAATAAGTACTACAGCAATAATATCAATAAAATTTTAACGGAAAGTATGAAATCTATTTATTATTACGAAATAATTTTTCTGTATTTTTTAAAAATAAAACAATAATTTTAATCGCTTACAGCATTGTCAAAACTCATTTATACAGTTATTATACGTAATAATTCTCGTCATTATTATAAACCTTAAAATAAGTAATTATTATAACTTTAAATATAGATGTAAATTCCATAAAAGAAATTGGGCATTGTTGTTTAATGACGTTATAATGACGTTTTTAAATTGGGCATTCTTGTTTAATGACGTTATATTTTAAATTAATAACGTTTATTTAGTTTATATATTATACAGAGAAGAAATCAAAATCACTCCAATGAGCTCGAATGTCTCGCCCTGGTGTGGGCAATCAAACGCTATCGACCGTACCTGGATGACCGAACTTTAATCCACAGAACAGACAACAAGGCTTTGACATGGCTTTGGCAGGGCCACCGGGCAGAAAATAAAATATGCTCGCTGAGCCTTATTAGTGCAAAGTTTCAAGTTTACGTTGGAGAATTGCCCTGGCCGGGAGAATGAACTACCAGATCTGTTGTTAAAACAACCGGCGGAAGAAGAAAACACTAAGATAATGCGCGATGAAGGTAGACAACACCCAGCTGAACGCGGCCAAGAAGAAAGAGTTGTTACACCCCGACTGCAAGAAGTCGTCGCCACTTCCATGTTTCAACAAGTGCCGGAAGCACAAGAAGCCGATCCAGAGTGCCAACGATTAGGCCAGGATCCAAATTCGGCCCCAGGCACCCATCTCAAAAGTGGACGAAGGCGGCAAGGTATGGACAGCAGGACGCAGAACAAAGGCAAGACCCCGAGCAGTGGGAGTGTACGTCCCACCCGGCAATTGCTCTGCTGTCATACGACACTACCACCACGCTCTAGAAGCCGGTTATCCCGGAGCAGAAGAGATCTGGCGGGCGATCCACCAATACTACGATTGGTAGAGCCTTACGAAGAACGTTAGGCAGTACATACGGGTGTGCCACACATACGCCCGCTACAAACAAGAGCCAAACCCACCATTTGAGTAAATTTGAGTAAATCCTGTTTACTCAATAGCGGCCTACAACCGAGGTTTAAAATATTAAAGAGAAGATAAATACAGCTGAGATAGATTTGAATAAGTAAAAATATATATAGACATTAAAGTCATGAATGCATTATGGTCACTTCTGAAAGTGTGCAATTCTTCTTTAGCATCTGTCTAACAATAATGAATCATTGTCTTAAATCACTATGAATTGTATTTCCAAAAAAAAGCTCATTATTTTGTTTAACAGTCCCGTACAACTAGATCTATTACCTTATTTTAAGTACGATAATTTACCATACAAAAAATCACCAAAACATAATAGTCTGTAATGTAAGGGTGTAAATCCAATTAAAGTACCGTATTTATTATTTTTCCGTGAACTTTTAGAATCCTAAACAATCACAAAACAGCTAGAAAAATTGCTGTTACAATGAAAACCAACTAATAGATTACAGGATTAATTATTTTTTGTATCTTTCACATAGGTACCCATAATTTCATTTCTATATTGGTTCTATATAAGGTTAATAAAGTTATGGAAAATTTAGGAATCGAACCCAAGGACAACAACAATTGGGTGAAAAATTAGCTGAACAATATATCAACTAGCTGGCAAGGTATTATGGTTGTTTTTTATTACACCACAGCTACTTTTGGAATAATGAAACTTTTCCGGTATTATTAAAATAAATCACAGTTTCATATTACGTTAAAATATAGAACAAAATTTCTATATTACGTAAATATATTTCTATACTATCACAATCGTTAAACTTTTATTTCTGTGATCAAGCATTACACTCAAAGTGATAAAAATCACTTTTAAAAAATCCTTTTCGATCATCAACTGCTAGTTCTACGTAAAAATTAAAAAAGTAACGGGGATAGGGAACGTCCTTGTCGGACTTGCTGTTTGGTTCCTATAAATGTTAGTAATTGTTCTTCATCTCTGTACTTGAACCCTATTTTTTTTTTAAATGCTGAACATTTTATTCCAGTTTACGTTATTGAATGCCTTTCCTAGGTTTATAAATACCAAGTATGTTGGTTTGTTTTCCTTAATCTTCCTTCTTCTATTAATCTGAGCACTAAAATTGCTTCCCTTCTCCCAATACTTTTCCTGAAAACACATTGGTCTTCTGCTAACACTTCTTCCACTCTCCTCTCAATTCTTCTGTACAGAATTCTAGATAAGATTTTTTATGCATGACTAGTTAAGCTAATTATTCTTTATTCTTCACAACCTGGCCCCTGGTACCTGATCTACATTTTATCTGCTTCTGCTTTCTTTGTTATCATGACTACAACACTCTTTTTGAAGTCTGACGGACTTTCCCTCTTCTATCGCTTCCTCACTTGCACTGCGCAGTTCTGCAGGTATTCCGTTTGTTCCAGGAGCCTTTCTCCCATTCAAATCTTTTATGTTCTCTTAAATTCAGATCTCAGTATTGTTTCTCCCCTTTCATCCTCTTCTTCCTCTATAACATCATTTTCTAATTGATTTACTTTGTATAACTCAATATATTCCATCCACCTATCGACCTTTCCTTTCGTATTATAAATCGGTGTACCATCTTTATTTAACACATTATTAGATTTTAATTTATGTACCACAAAATTTTCCTTAACGTTCCTGTATGCTCCATCTGTTTTACCAATGATTTCTCTTTTCACTTCTGAACATTACTCTTTAATCCACTCTTCTTTTGCTGGTTTAGACTTCCTGTTTATAATATATCTTAATTGTCGATATTTCCTTTTATTTTCTTCATCACTACATTCTTATATTTTCTACGTTTATCCATCAGCAGCAACATGTCCTCTGATATCCAAGGTTTTCTACCAGTTCTCTTTGTTCCGCCTAAGTTCGCTTCTGCTGATTTAAAAATTTCCTTTTTAACATTCTCTCATTCTTCTTCTACATTTCTTTTTTACTCAGACCTCATGCGATGTCCTCCTCAACAGTCTCCTTAACCTCCTCTTCCTCAAGCTTCTATAAATTCCATCCATTCATTTGACACCTTTTCTTCAGGTTTTAAACCCTAATCTAAATTTCCTTATCATGGTCATTTCCTTAAATACAATCCTTACTTTTCCTTAAATGGTCGCTATCAATGTCTGCTCCAGTGTAAACTTAGCAGTCAACAAGCTGATTCCTAAATCCTTGCTTAACCATGATATAATCTGTCTGATATCTTGCAGTATCACCTGGCTTTTTCCATGTGTATATTCTTTTATTATGATTTTTAAACTGGGTGTTGGCAATTACTAAGCTACACTTCATGCACAGCTCTACAAGCCGGTCCCCTCTTTGATTCCTTTTGCCCAGCTCATATTCACCCACAATATTTCCTTCCTTGCCTTTTCCAATCCTTGCATTCTAATCTTCAACTATTATTAAATTGTAACTGCTTCATCAATTTCTTCGTATACACACTTTACCACATCATCATCATCATCATCATGTCACTTGTAGGCATATAGACGTTAATAATCGTTGTCGGCTTAGGTTTTGAGGTTTTAATTTTATCCTTATTACAATGATTCTGTCGCTCTGCATTTTGAAATACTCTACTGTCTTCCCTATTTTCTTGTTCATTACGAAACCGACTCCTGCCTGCCCTTTATTGGAAGCTGTGTTAATTATTCTAAAATCACCTGACCAAAAGTCGTTTTCCCCTTCCCACCGAACCACGATAATTCCTACTACATCTACTACATCATGGAGAGAGGGAAATCTCTCTATTTCCCTCTAAATTTTGTAACCTGCCAACCTTTTTTAGACTGCAAATTCCACGCTCCGATTCGTAGAATGTTATTTTTTAATTTTCTGGTGACCCTTTCCTTAGTAGTCCCCACCCGGAGACACGAACGGGGGACTATCTTACCTCCGGAATATTTTACCAAGGAAGGTGCCTCCATCTTTATTACATGAAAATGCAGAGTTACATTTTCTTGGAAAAAAGCAACTGTAGGTTTCCATTGCTTTCAGCCATCTTCCGTGGTAGCGTCTCGGCCTTTCACCCGGAGTTCCCGGGTTCGAATCCCGATCAGGTATGACATTTTCACACACGCTACAAATCATTCATCTCATCCTCTAAACCAATACTTAAATTTTAACTCGGGAGGTTAAAAAAAAAAATCTTTCAGCTGCGCATTGCTCAGAAGATTGTGATGTTGATATGGCAGTTTAAGTCCTCCTGACCTGCATCCTTAACAACTACTGAAAGAGCTGCTGGCTCTCAATAAATGCCTCTTCGATATGGCTGCACCTTCGGTCCAACTACTCTGTATCACTGAGTACTCCCCCTCACCATCGGCTAGGTCTCATGATTCATACTGGGAGATATATATATATATATATATATATAAACTTTGGAACTGATGGTGGTTTTCGGATTGGGGGATGTGAAACGCAAAGATTTGTCGAAATTTTCCGCAAGATGAATCATGGTACCCATTACAGTAAGTAGCTTTCTTATGAAATCTACCTAAAATCTCTTTATTTATATAAGTTAACTAAAATGGATATGTACATGTACACAACGCAAGCTTCTTTCGTTAAGATAGGTAGAAGTATTTTTTATGAATAGTCCTGTCATTCTGAATTTTGTACACCTTATTTAATTAATTAAAAGGAGAAATAGACGTCGGTTAATTAACTGAACATAAGAATAAACAGAAAGAGGAAAACAGATTTTTTTTTAACTTACAAGTAAAAATATGGAAAATTTTTAAGGTATATGCCCCTCATCCTACACGAAAATATGCATGTGGGAAGTACGTAAATTTTAAGCTTGCGTGGGTGGTGAATGCATTCATATGCACATGTTCTATTCATCTATTACTTCATTCTTCCCACTGAAAAAGAATGTTGTGTGCTCGTGTTTAGTTGTATTTACTGCCTTTTACGTTTGAAATCTTATCTGTATTACGTACATTAAATTTATTCTGTTACATAAATAATTTTTTTTTTTTTAAATAACAGTTCAAGCATAATTCATTATAATTTATTTAACATAATTAATTTTTTTTAATGAATAATACTCTTTAAAAGGTACTGTTGTTAATCATGTTTTTAGGTCAGTACAAATTAAAAGTGGGATAAAGCATAAATCTGCTATTGCATTTTTAAGTGAATAGAGGGTTGTAATATATCTTGTTGTTTTAAATTTTTTATTAGGGTACTAATATGAACTTTTTAACTACAGTCAAACCTATTATATATTAGACATCATAACTTACAACTGAATTATTTAATTCAATACAGAATTATTTAAACAATTCAATAACAAATAAATTTATAAAAGCGGTTCCAATTAAGAACAATTTCTTATTGAACAATGCTTTCAGAATCTACGGATACAGTCGTTAGTTTTAATTTATGTATTATCACAAGTTTCTCCATTCTCTGTCCGCTCAAAAACAGTGCTTTTAGATATCTGATCTCATAAATCATAGAAATATTATCTTGGTCGAAGTAAAATATTTCCTTACATTGATAAATAAAAAAGTAAAAATTAAGAGTTTTCAAAATTATAAATCAAGCTTATTTTGCATACGAAATGGTAGAAATCCGATGTGGACGTCTATTTATTGGGAAACATTAAATATGAAAACAGGTAAAGCGAAATGTAACAAATCTGTTACTATGAAATATTATTCGGATGTTATTGCTATTATTAATACTGTATTATGAAATATTAATTATTCCCCACAGATATTGATATTTTACAGTCATAAGTTGAACGATATTAACATGAAATGTTTTATTAAAAATATTGGTTCAAATGAAAACCTTTTGATGTAAAAAATTAGTTACTGTGTTTAGATACCCGTTTGATTCTGAATAAATTACAGTTTAATTGCTCAGTTAAAATTATCATTTTATACGCAATATCAAACGCTTATTGTTGTGTCCAATTTTTGCAGTCACAGAATAATATAAATATATATATATATATGTATATGATAGGCTTACAATAATTAATAAAACCAAGGAAAATCTAATAAAAAATAAATAAGCAAGTATAATTAAATAACTACGTAAGAAAATTGTTACGTAGTTGTAAAATAATGATGCACAACTGATTTAATTATCAAATGTATGCTTACAAAAAAGATACATGAAAAGCAAATCATTTTTACCGGGTTTATCAAAAATATATTCCTACAGCCACAGCCATCAAAGGTAACTTTACTGTTGCTCACCGGAGTAGGAATAACTGCAGTATTATCTAAACCGAAAACCGTTACTGAAAAGATTCAGTCAATAAAATATTGTGTACAGAGTAACATACAGAGATTGAAACGGTAAATATATCTGACAAATCAAATAATATGCAAATAAAAAATCTGAAGCTCATAAGCGTAAAAATGATGTAGTTACCACTTTATCAAAATATCCAAAAGAAGAGAAATATAAATTTAATATCGACAAATTAAATTAATTCTCTCGAAAGGGAAAATAATAACAACAAAAGGATTTGAAATGATACACATCCAATAAAGTAAAAACATAATAAATGAATAGATTCATGGATCTGATAAATAAATACGCCACTTTTTCAATTATAACAATTTTTATAAGACAACAGCATATTCTAATGTTTATAAATTATTAACGGTACAAATTTTGTATGTTAAAATTGAAATTTGAAAATATAAATTTTGGTTTGTACAGGTTTTAGGCCAGTACTAGTTTTGGTGTTTGAAGGGATGTAAGGGGGGGGGGTAAATTTTGAATAAGCTGAAGTGGTTAGTCCGCTCACTCTACTAATAATATTATCGAAGTAGACTAGAAGGATGAGGAAGCAAGAAAAATTTGTAATTCCGGGAGTTTGCTCGCGTGGAAGAATTATTTACTACACTGCATCTACCCATATGTTATATGAGTAGCCAGTCTGGTTTGGTTCGAAAAATCTACGTGTAATTTCACACTTGAAATAGCCTAGGAGTTCAGCCAAAGCTTACTATAATTTTTTTCTAGTTTTATTTTTAATTTTTAATTTTTGTGTGGTTTTAAATGTACTTTTATACGATCGTTAACGTAAAGAATTAATCACCAATCTATCTATTTTACAGAAAATTTGACTTAACGTGGAAACCTAGAGAGGAGAGAAGAAATTTTGAGGAGGAAAGTTGGCGGGATAGAAGAGTTTGGCGGTTGGGATGTGAAAGACGGCCTTTATTGCTATAACACTGGCATAGAAGAAGTGGAAACCTAGATTTCGATTGTGAAATATACATCATCAGTAGACATTAAGAAAAAGCATACAAGAAATAAAAAACATAAATAAAAATAGATAAAAAGAACAAAGAAAAATGGTAAGAAAGACAGTATTAACTGATAAAGTAAGCAGTACTTGCTAAACACTATACCACAGTATACTTTTACTTACATTGCATTAAGTTAAAAAAAGGAGCACAAGTTGGCGTTTGTTTTATAGCAGACTACACATACACACACATAATAGAATAAGAATAAAAAATATAGATAAAAAAAATTGTTTAAGCAATCCCAATAAAAAATATAAGTTTAGATTACGTTTTAAAATGTAGTTTAACAATTTAAACATTTTAACTATTTTCGTCGAGATAAGTAAAATGTTCAAGCGTATTCATTTTCTCAAACAAAACTTTCAACTTTTATTTTACATAAGCCATTCGTTGGATAAAAATTATTTTGTCTCAAATTTTACTTACAAACTTTCATTCGTGCAGAGACCATAAATAAATTGTATCGTAATAGTCACATGAATAGGAGTTTCCAACGATACTCCTTATTTCTTTTGATAAGAGAAAAACACTTAATCAAAACACCAGCGAAAGAGATATGTTACGTCTGGTTACACCGATCTTTTGTTTATACCCCAAAAACGTTTTTAGTCAAACAGTCAGTCAGTTTTATTTTGTGGAACGTTTGACTACAGCAACAAGTATTTATTTTGGAACCAAAAGAATTCTTGTATATCAAACCTAGAATTATTTCTTAATATGATTCCTAATATACATGTAATGAATAACCAAATATCAAACGTTTGTTTGATTGCTTTCGAAAAAATGGTTTTATGGACATAGTGGCTGGTCATCTTTCAATGCTTACGGTTGAAGTTGTTGA
This sequence comes from Lycorma delicatula, assembly GCF_047948215.1. Lineage (NCBI taxonomy): Eukaryota > Metazoa > Arthropoda > Insecta > Hemiptera > Fulgoridae > Lycorma > Lycorma delicatula. The sequence goes on along the minus strand of NC_134456.1, from coordinate 66,518,393 downwards.
CGATATTAAAAACCGACCGCTGCAGTTTTCTTATTTCGTAGAGTAAAAATTACTAAAACAACAGTTTTAAGAATAACACAAAATTTTTAAATTACCATCATACAAATTCAGTGATATTCAAGAATTGAAGTACCTGATGTTAAATGTTCGAATACGATATTGAATGTAGTTAATTTCAGTGATTTTAGTGTTTTATTTCTGGGCGTGAATATCTTTCGCTCAGAATGTTCGATTCTACAGTATAAATACACAAGTATTTCAACAACTGCCTTTACATAAAGAAAAAATTGATTTTTGACGATAACAAAGGGATTTTTTTAACATATTTTAAATTTCGGTACTTGTTAAAATGAAAATAAATTTTAACATTTTATTTCAAGTGTCTAGTGTACTTAATGCCACAACCTTGGAATTGATATACAATTATGAGTAGTCGACTAGGTCTATTGTGATCTGTATTACACTGCCATTAACTGGCCGCATAACATTCTAGTTATCATTGCTCTTTTATGAAGGTTATAACAGGGTAAGTAATAAGAAAAAAAAATCACCAAAGTTTAAATTATATTAAAAAGAAGAAATATTTTATAATACAGTAGACTCGCGACTATCCGACCTCCGTCTTATCCGGCCCGACATAATTCGTACAGTACGTAAATAAAAAAATAAAATCGCTTAGTTCTGAATGAAAATAACTTGTTGCAACGATTGCATGTGAATGAGCGTAATAGAATAAAAAGTGGCTTCTCTTATTATTTTTTCTGGTACTGTACTGTCATAAAATTTTTTTTTTCTATGCGTGTTTTTCTGTTCATGAATATTTTTATTTACATTATTTTTCGAGTGCTATTCCTACGGGAGCTTACATTTAGACACGAAACTAAGAATTTCAAAAATGCACTGTTCCATAGTTTTATTTAAAAAAACTGTTTTTGAAACAATGCTATATTTTGCAATACAATATGTATGAAGGTCATTAAACACAAAGTAAATGATTAAACTTTGAACTCCGCCGTATCCGGCCCAGCCGGCCGCCCTATTAGGCCGGATCGCGAGTCTACAGCATTTATAAAATTTGATTAGAAAAATTTATGTCGGCAGAAAAAAATAATTATTTTAAATAGATTAATGAAAATTAACTACTAAAAGGTTATAACACGTAACCGGTCTAAGTATTCTGAACTCTAAACCAGAATCAAATTAAAGTAATAACTAATAAATTCAGATTATAAAATTAATCAAATAAAATTAGAATAACTAAAAATAATTTTCCGTCAAGCCAAAAATTATACGGTAGATGTTCATTTTAACAAAATTTAATCTAGCTAAAACGGATAGGTTGTTTAATAATATGCAGCAGTTACATTAAAAAAATCGTTTATGCTGTTTGAATAATGTAAATTTATAACAACAACGTAGATCGCGAATTGAACATAGAAAAAGCATGCCCGTATATGTTAACTGAAGATTACCCGAAGATTAACCAACATGTACAAATTTTTAATCAAGGCGAACAATAAATAAAACCTTTTAAAAAGAAGCGTAATCTTTGTCCTCTAGGTGCTCATACATTTTTATTTTGAATGAAGCGCTACCATCTGGCGAAAAAAAGTTGAACTAACAAGTGTAAAATAGATTTTATTGTGTACTATAAAGAGTTCGTTGTTTACATTTACATTTATTATACTTACTAATTTTTTTTTTTACATCTTGTTAAAAAAAAATTATTGTTGGCACAAGTTTTTGAAATTTTATGTAAGTATAGAAGCACCATGCTTCTTGATACAAACGATCTACATGTATAATGTTAAGTTTAATTAACATTAAACTTAACATTAAAGCCATTACACTATAACTTTACAGGACATTTATTTATTCTCACCTTTTACTTCATTATATTTCTGTCACCATGGGAACATAAATAGAGTTAAGTAAAATTACTGATCTTTTTTTTTAATGAGTTTTTTTTATAATACTTAATATTCTCACAAACATAAGAATAGGAACGCGTCAAGAGACCGTGGGACGAAGCTTGTTTTAGACGGTTGGGCGAGCGAAGCGAGTCCTGACCGGCTGTATTCATAAACAGAGGTAACAGAGTAACTATTTTACATTTTACATATTACGTATTTACTTGAGTAAATTTGAGAAGTTTCTATTTTATTAAAAGACTGAAAAACATAGTGTTTGTACTTTTATGAAAATAGTAAAAAATTTTGTTTAAATTTTATCAGAGAAAAACTGAAGAAACTAACATTGGAAGAACTTCACACTAGCTCGATGAACCTTAAGTGCACGTCACAAATTAGTAGTCTCAAGACTTTTTTCTTCTATAAATTAAATCACTAAGATGATAATAATAAAATGTAGAACTGAATACAAAAATTCAAAACCGACAGTAAAAACAAAAAAAAAATATCAAAACCGACACAGTTTCTATCTTCAAGTTAATCTAATCATCTTCATTCATAGATACTGTCAACAGCTACCTCCACGATCGGAAGGTTAATTTCAATACAGAAGAGGAACTAGTAAACTTTGAGATGACATGTGGAGTTCAGGTGCTGGGGCTGTTATTGTGGGATTTGTTATATGTCGGCCTCCTAAAGATGGAACTAACGGAAGAAACTACCAGATAGGAGCGCATATGCAGATAACCTGGCTCTCTTGGTAACCGGCCGGACTAAGCAAGAGGTGGAAGACGTTGCCAATGTTCCAGTTTCGAGAGTGAGTGGCTGGCTGAGGGTCATGAAAGGTCATGAGGCTTGCCCCCCGAAAAACAGTGGCGATAGTTGGGAGTGGCAGTGGCCAGGGAGTGGCGAAAAACAGTGGCAGTGGCGATAGTTGGGAGGCGCCAATTGCGACCAATTGCAGTAGATATTGATGGAGTAAGGGTGTTGGAGCACCGCAGCGCGAAATAGCTCGGTTTTTGGATAGACCGGTCTGGGTTCTTCACCATCCATCTTCGTGAGGTGGCGGCGAAGAGTGAAAAGGTCGTTGTGGCATTTGGATGACTGATGATGACATAAGAGGGACCTCGAGCTAGCAAGAGGAAGTTACTGATGACGGTGGCGATGTCTTCAGTAATGTATGCAATGCCGCTATGGATCACAGCGCTGGACCGACAAAGGAATGTAGATCAGTTGGCCTCTCTGCAGTGTCGTGCAATGATTCTGGTTGCGGCTGCATATTGCACTGTGTCGGGAGACGCAGTTGGGTAATCGCAGGTATTCTTCCCCCGACCCGCCGGGTTGGTCTAGTGGTTAACGCGTCTTCCCAAATCAGCTGATTTGGAAGTCGAGAGTTCCAGCGTTCAAGACCTAGTAAAGCCAGTTATTTTTACACGGATTTGAATACTAGATCGTGGATACCGGTGTTCTTTGGTGGTGGGTTTCAATTAACCACACATCTCAGGAATGGTCGAACTGAGAATGTACAAGACTTACACTTCATTTACACTCATACATATCATCCTCTGAAGAATTATCTAAACGGTAGTTACCGGAGGCTAAACAGGAAAAAGAAAGAAGGTATTCTTCCCCCGGTTAAGATCAGAGCCATAGAGCTGATCCGTATGCAGGGCGAAACAATGAAGAATTTTGCACAGAAACTGATAGAGCAGGAGTAGCAGGAAGCGTGGGATGCCTCCGAGAAGGGTGCATGGAAAAGAAGGCTGGCTTATTCTGCTTCTGGCCCCGCGGATCTGGAGGAAGCACGGTGAAGTCACACACACCTTGCGCAATTCCTCTCGGGACACGGGACATATTGAGTTTATTTGCACCTCTTCAAGATCCGACAAATCCCGGATTGTATCTATTGCGGACAGGGGGACACTCCTCTTCATACTTAAGAATGTGACAGATAAGCTGGGAGGCGTAGGCATGCAGGCCTTAATTGGTTAATACCAGATAATACAATTGAACACATGCTGAGGCAGGGAGCAATGGACATCGGTCCCACCCCTCCAGGATGGAGTCAGGATGTGCCAAATTTAGGATATAAGTTACCTTCACTTCACGCTGGATTGCTTTGTTTCATATATGTTACTTATATTATTTTACAGAATGTCTTATATTATGTTTATTTAGTTATTTTGTCTTCATATGTATATTCCTCATGAGTGTTGAACTGAAGCCGAATTTCGCTACTGGTTTGAGTAGGACTACTGCTCTAGTGACACTAAACCTTATCGAAGGCTCACGCTAGAGGCATGGTATCCTAGCGATCTCTAGGGGGCGACCTTTTTTCTGTTTTTCACCCAATTTCATTAGTTTTTATCACAGTTCATGTATGCTAGTTTGAAGAAAATTCCAGATTCCTTTGCTCTTTTTTGCTACTGTTATATCTGATTGTTGTGTTTAGCTATGTGCTATAGATGAAAATTAACCTCTCTAATTATTTAGATTTCTGTCAGGTACACCTTTGTCTCGTATTGAGACTTTACTCTGCCCTATGATGTATACTCTGCTGCGATTCCTTTATTGTTTATTTATTGTCTTGGTTTTACATGTTTCTCCTTATTACAATTGTTCTTATCACATGTTTTGTTTTCCTAATATTTGTCATCTAAAGGCGCAACTCTATAAGCGCTTTTCGTAAGAGGTGTTTACGGGGGTTGCTGCCTCATAGGCGGGGCTGGTGCTGGTGTTTTTTTTTGTGGATAAAAAATAATTGGGAGCTGGCTAAAAAAATAATTGGGATCTGGCTAAAAAAATAATGTAGCCAGCGGGATCGAAGCGCGGAACCGTGCAGGGCCTGGGAGGTAGCCTTTTTGCTGAGAACGTCTTGGCCCGGTCACACGCAAGAGTGACTGGGTCGGAACGCTCTGATGAATCATTAAGGACACTCAAGGTTTGAGGGGTGAGCGCGCAATGGTCGGGGAGGTATACATCGGGGCATACTCGGATCCCGACCAAGAGTAGAGACGGGGAGGGTAGCCCTCCTGGGGAGAAGCATTATATGGCATCCAGAATCAGAGATCGTGTTGCTCAATGAACCAGGAGGGACCCCGTTGGAAAAATCCAAAGGGTGGTGGCTAGACATTGCCATATCACATAAGGTCAACCGAGGCATCGTCTTCTAGGCGACCGACCGACATGAACTGTGTTCATGTCAGAAAGAACATCATAGTGAGAACTGCTTTCATCCTGAAAATTAAACATGCATAGGATTGTTTTAAATCTCCCGTAGTATCTGAAAAAATTTATAATTTACTATGAGTTACTGTAAAAATCAATTTATAGAAGGAATAACTGAGATTTAGAATTATCTGTTAAAAAGAACAAAATTTTAACACTGTTAAAAATTGACAGTGACTCTTAAACGTTTTTAAACGAGCAACAATTAAGACATATTAAACAAAATTTTACATAGTTAAGATAACAAATTAATGCAAACATATGTAAACACATTTACTTATATTTTGAGTGAGTGAGTTAGTGTGTGAGTGAATGTTAGTTATAGATTCATATTGGCTGTGTATTAAAACACGTAAGAATAAGAAATAATAAAAAAATTATTTCTTTTTAAATTTCACTACTTATTTTAAATTAATTAATTTTTTAATTGGCAACAACGAATTAACGTGGTTTAACAGGATTAAATCTGGCCCAACCTTCTTAAACAAATATAATCTTGACAAATCGAAACGGAGAACATTAACCTAATGCAATCCACATTCATCCTAGGGTGGTATCACCTTTCTTTTTCTGTTTAGCCTCCGGAACTACCGTAACGTATTACTTCAGAGTATGAATGAGGATGATATGTACGAATGTAAATGAATGAGGTGTAGTCTTGTACAGTCTCAGGTCGACCATTCTGGAGATGTGCAGTTAATTGATACCCAACCACCAAAGAACACCGGTATCCACGATCTAGAATTCAAATCCGTAACATAGGTTCACAGGTTATCATTACTTAAGTTTCACCAACTCTAACACACAACCTTTACGAAGAGTAGAATGTTAAATTGTTCAGGCTAAAACCTTCATTTCCAACCAAATTTAATAACATACGAATATTTACTTATTAAATCACAATAATGGATAAATTTGACCAATCGGAAAACCACTTATCTACAACGAGGGCACAACACTGATTCTGACTAATTACAATAAAATTCAATTCAAATGAGTAGCAATTTCCAATTTTTTAACCAACCATAAGGCTGAATATCCTGACTAATCAAAATGCACAGTATCTAAACCAACTAACAGAAAAATGTTATTCTTCGACTAAACGTGCTGACCCTACATCCAAACGAATCACAAGATCGCGTTTTTAATTTTTCATAAGTATTTATGCTACTCAAAAGCAGCGTATAACCAGCATTCTATAAACATGTAACCATTCAGAAAACAGGAAGTTTCGACCAATTTACAACAAGGAATATGACTGATATTATACAAATTTTTTTCCGATTAGGATAAATGAAATTTTCTACATTTTAGTGCGTTCATATTTAACTTTAAAAAACTAGTTATAAATGTATATAATACATTTATAGTTCATTCATAAAAAAGAATTTTCATAATCAAGGGCAATATTATTAACTACAATTTTTATCTTACTGCTTTGAACTCCGTAGTTTTAACCTTCTCAATAGAGATTTTACAATTATAATCACTGTCAAGTTGGAAAATTAAAAAGTATTATGCTGCAGTTCATCACTTAAGATGATCGTGTTTAAGATGATTATTATTTTCCGATATTTTATTATCAGAAATTAATAATTTAAGAAATAATTGACAGCAAAATGTATATAAAGTGCTACTTGTAATACCAAAATTTAATAATCTATGTTAACATCTATTAATCTATATTAATGTAAGATCTAAATAATAAACAAAAGCAAGCAACTACAATTAATTTGTTTATGAAATGAAATTTCAGAACAAAATTTTGATACTATTTCGTATAAAGTGTATAGGAGCACTATTTTCGTGTAAAGTGTATAAAGTATAGGAGCTTTCAAAATTATAAGATGGGCCTTTTAAAATTAGCGACAACGCACAATAACATTAAAAATCTAACTATGTGATTGTTGCAGTGTATCTCTCTGCAACAGTTAATCTAGCAGTTAGATAATGGAATTTTTTTTTTTTTTTAATGTCATTTCATTCCAGTAAAAATAATTGTTTATTTTTATAACTCAACACATTTTCTCACACATTACTCAACTGAGCTGATTAATACCCTTTTTTCTAATTGTACCTGACTGAAATATCTATTTTTGGGTATAACTGGAAAACCGAAAGTCAAAAAAACTCAAATTGGGTGTGAACAATGGTTAAAGTTTAGTTTTAATCTTTTAACGGTATTAAGGAAAGTTTTTCTGTTTTTCTGTTTCACAGGGACCGAAAATCTAGTTAAGCTAAAATTTGGTCAAGATATATACGCTTTTAGTTTATCTTCAGGTTTTTAAGTAAATTTTCGGTAATTGGATGAAATTTAAGACAGATGATTATGGATTGAACTAAGACCACCGTCCCAATTTTAGTACCATCGTAAAGCCATTATTAATCTTCAACTCATCGGCAAAGGAATTAGTGCGCCAGGTATACATATTATTAATTCACCATTAAACAATTGCGAGCAGATTATTAAACAATTTATTGTATCATAGTCAATTCAACTATAGAAAAGAAAAAAGAGACTATAAAAAAATAGATAAATGAATATTAAAAAAAGATTATAAATAAATGAATGTACGAAGTACGTTAGTCTCTGTTATTTGAACCTAGCATAAGAAATGAGACTTGTGTGTAATCGGAACAACTTATTATAAATTCTCATAGAAAAAAACACACCAATAGTATAGTTTCAACCATATTTTACATAAATAAATTCTCGACGTAATTATTGTCATGTTTACCACCGCAACTGTAATTATAAAAAGCTAAACACTAAACTCATAAAAACTAATATGATACACTTCTTTTATAAAAATAAAATCCAGATTTATTATAATAATTTTTATATTATATTCTACAATTTTTATATTTTTTTATTCTACAACTAGTAATGCTATAATCTATGGAATTGAGTCAAACATATAAACATATACTTGTATAATTCAAATGACGAAAGATTATCTCCTTAAATGAGTTCATAAAAAAAGTGGTTATTTACGACATAATTTAGAATCTGAAAATATAAAACAATATACTTTTTTATATTTAAATTCGTATATTTTGAATATTTAGACTCCAAATATACTTTTTTTTTTTTAAATTAAACCAATAATTTCAAATGAATATACCACGAAAGCATGGATTCATTTATCAACAAACATTCAAATATAGGTACGAAATATTATGGTAGAAACTGTAACTATAAAGAAGAAATTAATTTAATATAAACTCAATTCATTCAAATTAGTACGAATTATTTCCTTATACACAGATATTCTTATTGATTACTTGGTTAATGGTTTGGAAAATTTTTCCTTATTTAGAATATACCTTCCTACATCTATTGCCTGTTGAGAATGCAGTTAGTTGTTTACATTTGAATATGAGCTAATTAGAATATACCCTATAATAAAAAGTGCTCTGGATGAAAATCTAACTCAAAAACGAGAACGATTTTGAAATTATTTTAGCTGACTTTCCATTTAGTTTTTAAGGAGACACGAAAATTACATAAGAAATATTTTTGAGCTGTTGGATATTGGTATTATACATTTTTTCGTAATTTTTTATTGTTTTATTATATGTGATCCTATGCATATACATTAACATTTTCGGTACAGAAAGAATAATATACAGAGACAAATAATCAGGTACTTCAGGCTAGTTTGGGATCGGAAAGCAAATTTTACTTTTGAAATTTTCTCTGTCCATCATTGTAAACGTAGAAATATTAAAAGTATCGGTATAAAATTAAAAAAAATAAATTTCATTACGATATGTTAATGTTCGGGCGACGGGAGACAGACGCTGCTTTGAACTTAATGATTACAAAAATGTGACAATGAATATTATATTTACATATTTTCAAACTCCCTAAATTAAATGATTTGTAAAATTCACAAGAAATAACAAAAAAATAATTTTACTTCTTAAAGAAACTGATGTATACCGGGTTACGACCGAATAGTGATTCTATATCAGGATGAATCAGTTAATTTTAATACCATTAAAGTTAAATAACATCAAAGTCTGTTAACTTAATATTACACATGGTTTTCCCAAACAGAAATAAAGCTAGATTAGTATTACAAGATTATCAGTGTGTATAATTTTTTTTGCACTATTATGTATCAACCATCAGTGCCCACTCAACAATGAATACGTACTCGATTGCTCAATGTTATTATTGACGTTGAAGGAAAGAAAGCTTAATAATAAGTAATATCTTTGTATCCCGTTTTATTCTGGATGGCGCCCTGTAATAGGTACGATCGATGATAATGAATGAACTTTTGCAGCATGGCTGATGAGGAGTAGAACCCAGAAACTTCGTTAGAATTGCTACCACTCGCGCCCGAGACCGTGGGTTAATTAAAGATAATTTCAACGTCCGGACATTCGAGTTTGCGTAATATATACTTTTCTCTCTTTCTCTATTTTTGTATGTACGTATTTACAGATGTTCGCTTTACACTTTAGAAGCGACGACTGATCTAAACGAATCTATTATCATTTTTTTCAGTGATGTTAGAAGAATAGTTTCGGGCAAAAATCTCTTTATAGAAGTCCATGAATTTCTAAATAGGAAACTTTAAACTGATATCGTATTCTGTTTTATAGCATCTTTTTAATATTTATTTTATACCATTAAGTACCATTTTATACCAATATGGTTTGCATTTTTTATGTTTTGTATTTTTACCGCGCAGAGATATTTTTAAACTCTAAAATGATATTTTTGCTACAAATGTCTAGTCAAAATATGTGCCAGATAATAGAAAATTAAAAAAAAAAAAATAGCTAAAAGATTATTTCAGTATTCACAAAAATACAATTTTTAAAGATAAAGAATATTCCAAATGTTAAGAGTTTTTCTCAGTCACAGCAATAACTTTGATTGTTATTATTGTCTCATATAATTAATGATTCTACAGAAAGTAGAACGTACATCTTTGCTTAGGATTATGTCAGCGCTCGCCGGACGCCCTTGAGTCTTTTTATTTCTTTTTATTGGTCTGCTAACGCAAAGAATTACTTATAACAGCTAACAATACATTAACCTGGATTTTAACACTTTGTCCAACAATAAATAATAAAATTGTGCATTACAAGCTACTTAAATAATATTCATATTAGGCGAGTGAAGTGCTTTTATTAATTTCATATTGCGTTCCTTTACGAGTGAATGAATTATGTACATTTGAAATAGTACTAAAAATATAATATATCATATAACAAATACGATATTCTCAATTTATTCTCGCAACAGTAATAAATAAAATGAAGGTACTTAATATAAGCAAATTCGTAAGAAGTTCAGAAATTACTACCTGCTGAATTTTAAAAAGAAAAATATAGAATATATTTTATGTTAGAAAATAAGGGTCTATAGAAACCTACCTCAAGTAGGCCTTTCTTTTTCCTGTTTAGCCTCCGGTAACTACCGTTTAGATAATTCTTCAGAGGATGAATGAGGATGATATGTATGAGTGTAAATGAAGTGTAGTCTTGTACATTCTCAGTTCGACCATTCCTGAGATGTGTGGTTAATTGAAACCCAACCACCAAAGAACACCGGTATCCACGATCTAGTATTCAAATCCATGTAAAAATATCTGGCTTTACTAGGACTTGAACGCTGTAACTCTCGACTTCCAAATCAGCTGATTTGGGAAGACGCGTTAACCACTAGACCAACCCAGTGGGTTTACCTCAAGTAGGCCTACCTACCTCAGTAAATACAAGACTGAAAAAAATTAACACCTTTTATCAAAATGTTTTTTTTTTTTTTTTAAATAAATAATTAAAGCCAACAGAAGAAGATTTATTCATTTTTATTAAGCTAATAAATTTATGCATACTCATAATAATGATTGTTATTGGCCATTAATATTATAAGATACAGGTGATTCAAAGAAACGGGAAATTTAAAAAATTAAATAACGTTAATGAAAAATTATTTTTAGAAAATGAATTTTATTTCATGTAATTGTACAAATGTTGCCATTTTAGGATACATACATTTTAGTTCATTTTTTAAAGATGACATCTTCCAGGTGACCTCCTCTTCTACGTAAACACTCATGAAGTCTCTTCGTTAAATTGTTCATGGTTTGAGGTAACATCTCAACTGGAATTTCCGCAATTGCTTCTCGAATCTTTGCCTTCAGTTCTTCCGTTGTAGCAGGTCTGCTGTAGAACACTTTGCTTTTAAGGTGACCCCACAAAAAGTAATCGCAAGCTGAGAGATCTGGCGATCTGGGAGGCTATCTAATGTCACCATTTCGTGAAATGACACGTCCAAACAATCGGCGTACAGCTGCCATCGATATCCGTGCAGTATGTGACGTTGCTCCGTCTTGTTGAAACCAGGCTGTGTTAAGAATTGGTGGAAATCTCTTTTGTTGTTCCACAACAAAGGTTTCAAAAGCACGGCTACGTAACGAGCCGACGTCACTGTAATCGCAAGACCGTTGTCATCCTCAAAAAAATAAGGGCCTATAACACCGTAAGATGACATAGCACACCACACGGTCTCTTTCTGGCTGTGCAACGGACGCTGGTGTAGCTGCGTAGGATTTTCTTGTGCCCAGTATCTGAAATTTTGCTTATTAACAAATCCACTGAGGTGGAAATGCGCTTCGTCTGACATCCACAGTTCGTGAACAAACTCTTCGTTATCATTTATCTTCTGAAGCGTTACATTACAGAATTGTGCTCGCACAACTGCATCGTTCGGAAGTTCTTCACTAACATTCTTCGAACACTTGAACTATGCAATTGTAAATATGCTGAGAGACGACGGATTGACCGATGTGGACTTCGTGTGACAGCATCTTGTAAAGCTTGAACATTCTGTGGTGTACGGACGGTTCGCTCATGGCCTGAAGGGTTCTTTTTCATTGCCGAACCAGTTTCCTCAAAATTAGATATCAATGGTTTAATTGCATGTGCTGATGGAACACGGTCGTGCCGACCCAGATTAAAATGACGGCGAAATTGTCTACGCGCTCCCTCCACACTGTCATTGTTTTTGTAAAACGCTTTGATAGCAAATGCACGTTGCGCACCACTCCAAGGATCCATGACAACTAAATGGCAGGTTAGGTTAGAGAGGCTGCCGCCACTTATCAAGTCGTACCAATCGCCCACGGCTACCAACACAACTTTCAAAATTTCCCGTTTCTTTGAATCACTCTGTATATAAATAATACTTTTCATTGATTTATGGAAATCAATTATTAATGGTCTAAAGTATAATGTTACATTACAAATTAACTTATTCTAAATCGTTATTTCAACAACACTTTTTAAACAAAACTAAATAATGTTTAAGTCAATTAAATTTACTGTTTTCAACGATTAGGAACACGTGTAACTACCCCCAGAGAACGCATGTAATGAAAAGACATGGAAGAGCACAATCTTTCACTATTTAATCGACCTACTGACCCACCGACGCTAGAAGACTTCCAGAAGCTTTTAGATCTCTCAATTTGAGTATAGTTACCTTTGATCAGACAAATCACAAGTTATTATATCAATCTCTTCGATAACAACTTTCGACATTACTCCATTACCTCGAACTTTAACAAACACGCGCGGACTAACTAAAGATATTTTACGTTTTTCAAAATTGAATATTTCCCGGATTTACGTAAAATAGCAGAAATCATTGTGGTTCTCAAACAAAGAAAACCAACTAACGATATTAAATCATATCAGTAGTATAAAATGTTTGCATTCAAACGTCATTTGGCATTCTCTGAAAGTAATGATTATTTGACTTTGAAACTCTCGTCTGTTTTCACGATGAACATGTGTTTCTAGTTAAATTTACAAACTGTTAGAGTGGATTTACTGTAAAATATACAGTAAAACCCATGTTTGAGATGCCCCAAAAATTACAATAAATAACCAACAATCAAATGACGTTTGAATGTAAACGTTTTTTCACGGGTTTATTCGATACATTAAAGAACGGCTACTCATAATGATAAATGTGTGTTCACGTAAAAAATTTACATGTAAAACAGTTGATTTACTGAAAAATTCATACTAAAGCATATGTTTGAGGTGTTTCATTCATTGCATACTGTTGATATCATAAGCGGTTGGGTAATGAATACAATATTGAGATTGGGTATTTCTGTATCAAAATTCTATATCTCCTTTACGGAGGAAACAGTACATATATTCTATTACTGAATGCTTTATATAAGAAACTTGCTGTAATAAATCTAAAAAAATGATGATAAAAAATGTTTCTTATCGTGTATTCTATTCCACCTATTCCCTCAAAGTAGAAACAATTATAGTGTTTCTTTCTAAAAAAATTCGAAAATCATTTAAACATGAAAGGAATAGATTATTCAGTTTGCGTGAAAGATATTGATAAATTTGAAGCTCAAAACCCAGATAATGGTGTAAGTATGTTGTGTTATGATATCGAACAAGATGAAGAATCATTTAATTCTAAAGATGTATATTTAAAACGTGCGAGTAATATAATGATCGAAAAATTGTGATTTGGTTGTTATTATTAACTGAATTTGAATTAAATCGAAGTCATTATACACTACTACATATGGGAAATAAATATAACGGCTTATCAAGCCTGTTTGGTGATATGAATAAGAGTCGTAGACAATGTGAATATTGTCGCTATTGTTATACTGTTTTAAATCAAGGACTAGGGAAACGGAAGCGAAAAAATATTCGAAATACATGTTGAAGAATTTAAGCAAGGAAAGGTTCAGAGAATTAGAATGCCAAATAAATGGATCGGAGAGGGAGAAAAACGTAGACGTGGTAATATAGTATCGTTTAGAAATTATTCAACCATACGCGCACCTTTTCTCATAATTTTATTAATTTCATAATCGTTATCATTCCAAACCATATCGCGAACTTGAACCAGCCACCAGCATATAACAAAAGCAGACACTCATAAACTGTCTGGATATTTTTGTGTTATTGTAAATGAAAGCGGTTATGTTGTAGAGCCGAAATTTATTTCAACGGTTCTATAGTAAATAAAGCTGTAGATTTATTATCGATGGAGATGCATATTCCCGGTTATAATTATTGTGGACCGGGTACTAAATTAGATAAGCGGTTGAAACGTGGTGATAATGGCGTTAATAAATTGGAAGATGCAAGTAAACTGCATTATAGCTTATTCAAAATATTCAGATAATAAAACGAGAGCTCAAGCCTATAAAGCACTTGCTCAACGAGCTTTCTTTTTTCTTTTTCTTTTTCCTGTTTAGCCTCCGGTAATTACCTTTCAGATAATACTTCAGAGGATGAATGAGGATGATATGTATGAGTGTAAATGAAGTGTAGTCTTGTACAGGTTCAGTTCGACCATTCCTGAGACATGTGGTTAATTGAAACCCAACCACCAAAGAACACCGGTTTCCACGATCTATTATTCAAATCCTTGTAAAAATAACTTTACTAGCCGTGTAATAGCTTTACTAGGACTTGAACGGGGTGGAAATCTCGACTTCCAAATCAGCTGATTTGGGAAGACGCGTTCACCACTAGACCAAGCCGGTGGGTTTGCTGAACGTTCTTGGGAGCGCGTGATAGTATTTTGAAGGGTCATTAACCCTGAAAATGTTGTCATATCTCACACGCGGAAATTCCCACGTATGAGATTTCATTCGAGCTCGTTTAAATAGTAGTTTGACTGTAAGAGCGGCCGCCTATGCTGTGACTAACGCGATGAAACTTATCTAAATTTGGTGGTAGATTGAAACGTAAGAAACACGGCGGACGATTAAGATTAAAGAAAGTTGGTACCGGTACTGCTAAGAAAACAAAAAAAAAAGTAATCGACTCAATACCGAAACGCAATTTATACGATCATGAATTGATCGTGAAACGATCACAAGTACGCAAAACATTTGAAAATTCCACATTTTAGAGGTGTTTTTATGCAGGAAGCTTTACCAAAAAAGATTAGGAAAACTGAATGTGCTGTAGTTAATTTAGAAACTTCAAACGGTCGCGGTACGCATTGGGTTTGTTTTCGGAAAATCGATAAAAATGTAGATTATTTTTATAACATAGGTGATGCTCATCCTCCTCCAGAATCGATGAATTATTTCGGGAAATCTAATGTAACCTACAATTATACTAGATTTTAAGGCCGATAATAATGATGTGATTTTTGGTCGATAATGTTTAGAGTTTTTACGTGAATAAATTATATATGTTCTTGATTTTTAATTTTTTCTACATAGATATGTAGTGTCTATTATCGATCGACTGTAACAGTTCAACTACTAAGAAATTGATTTCTCCGCCTATCAACTTTCAAAAGGCCAATACGAATTGGGATTAAAATGGCTGATGACCGCCAACACTATTCCAAACGTGGAAAAGAATAAAAATAATAAATTGTGTTACGCGTTCGATAACGATGTTAAAACAGATAAAAATAATAATTATATTTTTACGAAGAAAAATTATATAACTGTACCAACGGGTAGTTATGAAATCGAAAATATCGGTGAATTTATACAGAATGAAATGAAAAAAATTAAAGAAACCATTTTCTTGCGAGCAAACGTCAATTTCAGATGTAGATTCCAGCACCGGCAGTCTGTTGGGTTATGGTTCGAGAATTCTAAAACCAAATGTAACACATATTATCAGATAAAGTAATAAATATTGCTCCTATAAATGCAATACCTGTAAAATGTAACCTTATTTCGGGTAGCTTTAGAAACAAAGATCAAGATCATATTTTATATGAGTTTCCGTTGAATGCAGACCCCGGAGAATATCCATTTGGAGAATATCCATTTTATATTGAATTTCTTCTATATTTCATTCTATATTGAATTTTAGAGAGAAATTTTACGATTTAGTTATATCGTTAACCGATGAAAATGATAATTTATTAAATCTGCGCGGTGAACGAGTAAACAAGTTTTGGATTGAAAGAATATAAATAAACTACTGTAATTGAATTTTTTATTTTTTAAGTATACATATATCGCTCGACTTCCAAACTGAAGAAAAAGTTAAAACGTTTTTTGATCAGAAAAAAACGTTTCAGATTGACAAAAAAAGCGTAGAGATATTAAAATCTCTAGGATTTAAAATCGTTAATGGGAAACTTAAAAGCATCAATATGTTATTGAAATAAAAAATTACATTTTCATATATAGATTGTATAAGATGAATTAGGATGTTTATTAATTTTCCAAAAGCACACTATAAAAATATAGGTACACCATATACGTTTTCCGATTATAAAAGCAAATATTCTGTATATGTGATTGATTGCTGGCGACAAAATGTATCAGTAAAGATGGCTGTAATAGATTTAAACATTAAAGTTGAAGCATTGACGGATACAGTGAAAAAGCAACAGTAGTAGGTTAAGGTTGCAGAGATTATTTAATTTAACAATACTAATTAATAATTTCATTTATTTTTTTATTATTAATGATTATTTTTTTTTAAACAAATAATTATTATTTTATTTAAAGAATGATTGACAGCACCATAATAGTTTGTATTTTTACAAGATGGAGTAGATGTATTGAAAATAGTGAAAAGTAGGTTTGAAGTGAACTGACATATGCGAATTTCGCTCGCGCTAGTTTCTCGAGAGCGGTTGGACCTAGACGCATGGGATAAGAACCTATCGTTCCAGAAAAATTGGAAAATACACTTTCGCTAAAGCCTTTCAAAATCGCGTTAGAATTGGCCTGGACGCACCGTTTTCGAGATACGGCCTTTTTTATTTATAAAACATCATCAGCAATAAGCAATGAACCATATGTTTTACTATGAATTTTTCAAAAAAATCAACTTTTTTAACGTGTAAATTAACGTGAACACACATTCATCATTGTGAGTAGCCGTTCTTTAATGTATCAAATAAAGCCGTGAAAAATACATTCAAAGGTCATTTGATTGTTGGTTATTTGTTGTAATTATGGGGGCATCTCAAACCCGTGTTTTAGTATGTATATTGCAGTAAATCCACTCTTTAAGCTTGTAAATTTAACTAGAAAACATGACGTGAGTTTCAAACGTCACAGAATCATTACTTTCAGAGGAAGCAAAATGACGTTTGAATGTAAACTATTTATACTACTCAAATCTGCCAATTATTGCTGCCTGTACTATCAAATTATCTGAGAAATTTCTACTTAAAAGAAATTAAATCTTTCTTAAAAATCTTTAAAAACAAAGCCTTTTTTGAAACAAAACAAAATAATAATTGGCTAACAGCGTGGATTTCGAGCAGGTTATAGTACGATCAACAGATTTATGATCTTTTTGGTAATTTTCAAACAGCATTAGAAGAAAATAAATTCTGCTCTACCGCTTTTCTGGACATCTGCCAAGCCTTCGATAAAGTGTGGCATCGGACTTCTTTTTAAACAGAGTCTACTTCATCAGTATTTTAAAATCTTCATTTCTTTTTTTAAGTAATAGATATTTCAAGGTTAAATTCAAACTGGATTATCTGAATTACTTTTCATAAATGGAGGCGTTTCTCTAGGAAGTGTTCTGTCTCCGATCCTGCATTCTTTATTCACTTACTATATGCCTGTTTCTCCGAACTAGAATAACTGTTTTTGATGGTTACGCAACAGTACTAGCAATTCAAGAAGTGAATACCACACAACAGAAACTTCAAAAACAGTTAAACCAGCGATTCCCAGAGTGTGCACCTTGGCGTGCTGGGAAGCCGCGACTTACTTATACGGGCGCCGCAAAATATTCCACAAGTTTTATACTATTCCATTTTAATCACCATGTCCGAATTTTTTCAACTTCATTTTTTGTTATCTTAGATATATTTTACTATTTTTACCTTACCGTTGAAAATAATTATTAATTTTGCCAACTAACTGTACTTGTTGAAATTTAACTAAGTGCCTTTGGAAAATATGGCTTTTTCAAGGACGTCGAGAATCGATAAAAATTTGGGAATCAGTGGGGGGAGGGGTTAAAACAACGCCGAAACATGGCAGAAGTTGGGCCACCAAGTCTAATTATAATAAAAGTACACACGTTACGTTTTCTCTCTGAACAAGCACCTGTCTACCTGTTACACTCAGCTACTACAATCAGATTTAGCAAAATACCTATTATGTACCTTGACAAAAGACCGAATAATAAATTTCATCAATTGTATTGGATTCTAAATATAAACTGAAAATTATCTCTGAACAACAAACGAATAATTCAGTCATTTTAAATCGACCTGGTTCTGTAGTAAGCAGTTAAGGGTAACATCAGCAAAATCCAGCATAAATATACTACAATGTTTTCAATCCAAAATTTCTCACACAATCACAAATTTACTGGGTACATTACTAATAACATTATACATCGAGATTTCAACCCTACCTATAACTGCAGAAGTGATCTCAAGGTTTGCTTTAATGTATCATTCAAAACTCAATAACCATCAAATGTTTTGGCAAATAACATTTTGGACGACAGTAGAACGCTATGTTTATATCCTATTGACCTTCTTAACATTTATAACTTCTAAGAAAATGTCCAAATTCTTCTAAAGCCCAACAACGTTAATTAGTGTTGAGATTTTCTTCTTCAAGATATTTGCGACTATTACCTCAACTATACACTGATCCTAGATAACAGATTGATGATATCTAATTTAAAATAAAAAAAAATTTTAAAAATACTGGCATGGACAAAAACAGATAGATAATACCGCATGTATCAATTATTTAGGGAGTCAACGAAAATAATAATTAGTCGCTAACAAAAATTCCTTGGGTGGACCCCCAGTCTTCGACAAGTTGGTAAACTTATAGTTTCAAAGAAGTCTTATACGCATAAAGAAGTTTTATCCAAGAAAATTTGAAAAATTATATTATTATTATCCAATAAATTTTGACAAATTGGTTCCAAACAATCATAATGTTTTACGTTAAATAGTATTGAATATAGTTACCTTTAGATGCATAGGTGCATTAAACAAATTGAAAAGTGAAAAAGAAATTTACAAATATACAGAAAATATTATAGGGGATATTACATACAAGTATTATAATATAGGGGAACATATTACATACAAATATTATAATATAGGGGACTTAATCCGGAAAAGAAGGTTACAGTTTTAAAGACATTTATTCAGAATGAACAACCAAAGATTGACAAAACAAATATTTAATTTCTACATAAACAGAACCGCAAAGACCAATTGGTTTAAAGAAATAGAAATAGATCTAAAAACATTAAACATTTCTAAGGACCAGTGTAAAGACAGATCAATTTAGAAAAGTGTAGAAAATCTAAGTTTCCAGAGAGAAAGAAAAAGAAGGGTATGAACTTTAATAGATGGATGGAAGAAATGTAACAACAGAGCAGAAAAATGAAAACCTTTTAGGAAAAAAAAAGAAGTCAAAACTATCCAAATGTGATCCTGTAGTGGTCGTAACGAAAAAACCATCTAAAATCGGAGTAGGTTTGCACGAGATTTCGTTTAAATTCCTGACTTAACTGACAACATGGTAATATACAGTGTATGAGCTTAGCAAGAAGATAAGAAGTTAGTTAGATCTGGGTGTTTTTATACTAACTTGAAAAAGGATACGGATTTAGGCAAAACGTCGTTAAAATTTAGTCTATTTCTTTCTGTTTTTTTAATATATTTTAAATTTTCGTTTTACCGTAAATTTTCATATTTTATTTTATATCGTAAGTTTTCATTCTAAAGACTGAAATTTAAAATAATACAAAAAATGTGTGCATTGACTTTCATTTTTATAAAATATAATAAACTATTGAAATTTTAATCGCAACCGTTCTATAATGTTTTTTTTTTCTGTAATTAGTACATTAATAATTTTGCTCTTTCAAAAGAGTAAGTAATTTTTTTTACGAAAGAAAAGGGAAACATTGATTTCTAATGACAGGAAAAGAGCTATATGAGTTTTCAGAAATTATTTTTAAAGTTATTTAAATAGTTATTGTAGCAAATGTTTTTCTTCTTTAGGGTAATTTAATTGAAAATTCATATCAGAAGAAGCCTTATATTACTTTTACTTTTACAAAAGAATTTTACTTTTATTCAAGAAAATTAAAACGATCAAGAAAATTCATATTCTGTAAATGATATGCCATTCCTACTTGAAACATTTCATTAATTTAATTCAACTGACTTATTTACCTCATGTTTTTTATTAACATTAACTATTTACTTTATTGCTAAACAAATATTAACTACTTTACTAATGAATTTAAAATGATTCAAGTTCATTTTTGTTACCTATTCATATAAATTTTTATACCTAGTGCTTGATTTTAATTTTAATTTTCTTTAGTTAATTTAATTATTATTGTTAACAAATTAAATATTTTTAAACGTCTAACCTCATTTTCACGAACACTATTGTTATGGAAGCCTTTAAGATAGATATTTCTTACATTCGCTTTTAAATCAAATTTATTTCATGAGTTTCAAGTAATTCTGCCTTGTCGGCTAGTAGAATATGTCATCTACCGTCGACCACTTTTGTTATTTCAAATCGCAGTACATTCAGATTTTCTTATTCGTTTGAAACTAATCTACTTTATGAAAGTATGCTAGGCCATACAGGAATTATACAGACAACCAAAATTTATTAATCAAATGCATAATCCTCCTTCTACCACAATCGGGTAAAAAGAAAGTTTACGTAATATGATTTTATGAAAACATAATATAGAATTTTAATTTATTATTGCACAGCAATAATAAAATAATAGTGAACGGGTTAGTGTCTAAAGTACGATATACAGTGACATAATCTATGAATAATACCGTGCAATTTAGTAATTATAAAACTAATATTAAAGGATCTGTGACAAAAGAATACTATATTATTATTATCATTAGCACAAATAGTTCCCTTTCAAGAACCACACTATACACCTGAGTACAGTCATTATAATATTTATGTATAATAAAATTTATTATTAAAATCATACATAATTAGAAGTACCAAAGTAATAAAATTAATAATTTGTATACTCTTCTTCCGTGATACATACTAGGACATAAATTGCCTTGTCTTGCACTGTCGACGAATAAAATTAGTTTTTAGTTATATATATTATTAACAATTACATATACAAGTAAAAGTTATATTTTTTAATAATTAAATTGTTCCCATTGTACGTATAGATATTTAATATAGCAAAACACAACATTTTACAAACGGAAAATTGTACTACGAGTATATACTCGTAGAGATATAAATTTAAGAAAATCGTATACCAGTTGATAATAAACAAGAATTAAATATTAAAAAAAAAAAAAACACGATTGACGAAAAAACATTGCTCTTTTTGTTCTGATTTGATTCCATCGTTATTTTGTATTATGCCAGCAAGTAACCAGTTTGAATTTTGAAAATCGGAAGATTGGCTGCAAAGATATAAAACATTTCTGAATAACCGTGATCTGTTAGATCGAGAGTGTACCTGATTTGTGCAAAAGTTAGCCTTCAACCCGTAGGTTGAAAACTTACTGAATATTTGAATTTTGAAAATTGGACGATTGTTGCAGATATATTATAAGAGCATCCCATTGCACCTAACAAAACAGCGCCCCAGGGGAACTTCGTTTTTTACCAGTTGGTGACGATTGCTCTAGCCTCGCACGAGGTGCTCACATCACCTTTTTTCCCCCCTACTCTCCCCGACCGGATATCCAATTAAGTATACTCAGTCGGGGAGAGTGTCCTTTTACTCAAAGGAGGCGTCCGTCACCCGCCGGCTATAGGTCCGGCACGGCAGGTTGTCTCGGTCTCGGATCTTTTGTTTTACATTGCCTGCCTCTAATCCCCCGCTTTAGAGCCAAGGTCCGGCTATGCCGTCCCCCAGCGCCTCAGCAGGGAACCGGGACTCGGTCTTTATGCCTTTGGCCTCTAATCGACAGCGCCGACCCCACAAAGAGCCTAGGCTCCCGCAGGGACGACCCCACCGACCGGGACTTGGTCTTTTATTTTAACCCAAACTCAAACTCCCCTGGAGTTCACCCCCTTCTCAGGGACCCGCACACCAAGGCGTACGGGCCCTCCATGGAGTGACTGTCCGCCCTACCCTACTGTTTATACTCCCATTCTTCTGTCTTCATCCTCTTTGGCCCGCAGTTTATGAGATTTCTCAGTTTATGAGATTTTCTGGTGTAAGACCATTAATTACTATTTGACCTCTGTTAACGGCCCATCTTGGACATATGAACAACGTATGTTCGGCATCGTCGTTCTTTGGACAATAGATGCACTGCGGGGTGGCTCTCTTCCCGATCCTATACAGATACTGACCGAAAGAGCCGTGCCCCGACACCGATAACTGTGTCATGTAAAAATTGACATCTCCGAGTCTATTGTTATTCCATGTTTTAATATTAGGGATTAGACGTCTGGTCCATTCTCCCACTCTGGACCCTGCCCACTCTTCTTGCCATTCTTGTTCTATAATCCCTTCCATCTTTTCTTTCGACATACCGCTGTGTCTGAGGGTTCTAGGCTTTTATCTGAAGGTCAATAGGTAGGACCCCGGTCAGTACGCACAGCGCGTAATACGATACCGTACAGTAACTAGCAGCTACACGCAGCAATGCCAGTCTATGAACACTTCTCAACTTCTTTTTATTTCGCTGTATGTTCATTGCCGCCCCCCATATGGGAGCCGCATACAGTGTCGCCGAAGTGATAGCCGCGGTTATCAATCTTCGAATAACCATTTTAGGTGTGCCGTGGTTTTGAAATAATCCTCTTAATCCCTTTACAGCAGGAGTAACTCTCCCACAAATCATATCAATATGCTTGCTGAACCTTAAACTTTTGTCCAGAAGTACCCCCAAGTATTTTGTTTCTTTTACTTCATCAATTCTCTGTCCTCTGATATTTAGATTCACACTTCTTAATGGTCTTCTACCCGAGAGGACCAGGCAACAGCATTTATTAGGAGCTATTTCTAATTTGTTATCCTCCATCCATTCATCTACTGTTCGTAGCGCTTGCTTTGCCTTGTTCTCCAGTTCATTAATATCTCTGTCTTCTACTAATATTGCGATATCATCCGCGTATCCTACTATCGATACCCCTTCGGGGTAGTTCAGCCTGAAGATTTTATCATAGAAAACATTCCATAAGGTTGGGCCAAGGACAGATCCCTGCGGCACCCCTCCGAGTACCTGAAATATCGCTTTCCTTTCTAGGGTTTTGACCTCTATGAACCTATTTTGCAGATATTGATCTATCTGATTTACTAAGTAATTACTTATTTGCATGGCTTGAAGCACCTCAATGATGGCTGTCCAGGGGACCGTACCAAATGCGTTTCTAACATCAAGCATTATGATCATGGGGATTTTTCTAGTCCTCCATGTACCGCTTCTGCAATTTAATGCCCAGTTTTTTACCTTCTCGATTGCGGTCACCGTGGACCGTCCCTTTCTAAATCCGTATTGTTCCGGATGTAGACATTGTTTTTCCTCTATTTCCTCTCTAAGTCTATTTTCTAACAACCTTTCAACTACTTTTCCCATATTGTTTATGAGCGTAATCGGTCTATATGCTGTGTTCTCTTGAATTTGTCCTGCCTTTGGGAGGAAGACTGTTCTTGCTTCCTTCCAGCATTCAGGGAAGCTTCTATTTTGTAGGCCGTAGCTGGCTACGTCGACTATTTCCCAAGGTACGATCCTAGCTATTATCTTAATGATGGCCGCTGGGATGCCATCTGGGCCGGGGCTTTTCTTATTTTTTAATTTATTTATAGCTTCCATGACCTCTTTTTGTGTAAATCTTCCTCCCTGGCATTCTATCACCTCTCTATTATATTGCTCCTCCGTTCTGGGGAATAACTTTCTGATCTGCAACGCAGCCGTTTCTTCATTCAGTGTCGGAGCTTGTATCCCAAGCCGCTTGGTTACTGTTTTGAAAGCCTTTCCCCACGGATCAGCATTCAACTCCTCGCATAGTTCTAACCATTTCCTTCTTTTGGCCTGCTTTATGAGGAAGTTAAGCGTCTTTCTCGCTTGCCTATATTGCTCTGTCGCAATGTTACATCCTATTTCCGAACCAACTCTAGCTCGCAACCTCTGGGCCGTCCTCTTGTGTCTTTGCATAATTCTACGCTGTTCCTCTATCTCCCTGAACCACCAGTAGACCATATTGTGTTTAATATTATTTCTCCTCGGTATGTTCGCCATCTCTTCTTTAACTATATTTTGGAATATTTCAGGTGTTATCTGTATACTATTTCTAATTCTATTTGCCGCTTTATTAGCCACACTATATATCTGTTGATCAGACAGTCTGATATTGTTATTTATCTGTCTTATTTTTGGCCGTTGCTCTCTGAAGTTAACAAAGATGGCTCTGTGATCGCTGGCTGTTTCCTCATTAAGAACCATGAAATCAGCTGCATCAGTGCGCATCCTTCCATCAGTTATAACTAAATCCAGGACCGATTGATGCCCTCTTGCTAGGTAGGTGGCTGTCCCGTCATTAATACATGTCATTCATGACGCTGCCAGCAATTCTTCCAGGAGTTTTCCTTTAGCGTTCGAGGAGACCGCTCCAGCTAGAACAGTCCTGCAGTTAAAGTCTCCAAGGACCACTATTCTCTTCCGAGCTCGTATAATTGTATATTGCTCGTATATTGTTGGAGGTCAAGGAGTCTGTTCTTAAGAGATTCCCTACTGCAGTTAGGGCTGATATATACACCTATTATAATCTTATCGCTTACCTCAACAGCAATGAGTCCGTCACCTCTACCATACAGATCATAATCCACGTTTCCAACGATCTTTCTACTTGCCACATCACCGTTCCCATCGGTCAGCCACTGTTCTCTGGCCGCCGAATACACATTAGGTTCGGTGGCCACCAGGAAGTCCGCTTCGTATCTAGCTGCTATTTCTATGCTCAAATCACTAGAGAGTAGGCTCCTATTATTATTAACTAGTATTACTTTAGTCATGACCTTTGTTACAGCACGGGTTCCCGGTCCTATGTGAAGTGGCTCCACAGTCCAGGCATATGGTCGCCTCCTTCCAATCTTTAATTACATGGCCGGGTTTACCACAGTTTAAGCAGAGGTTTGAACGGTCCTGGCCTCTGCACTCTCTTCTGCTGTGACCAACATCCCAACATCAATAACATTTCTCTATATCCGTCCGGATGTAGGCCCTGCAACTCACCCACCCTACTCTCAGCCTTGCTGCAATTAATTTCGTTGCATTACTTTGACTTGTGACCACCGTGGCATTTTTTGTGTTTCGGAATGCCTCCCTTAATGATGTGACCTGAAAGTTTTCTCCTTGTCCTAGTACCTTCTCTACCGCTTCCCTGACCTCTCGCTCAGTAGTGTCGCCCAGCATATCTTTTACATGAACGACTGTTCTGCGATCCCCTCTTGTTCTTATATCCACCTGGAGATCCTCTGCTCTGTTCTTTAGCAGGGAGGAAAACTCCCCCGCCTTCTGCGCCCCACTAATTCGGACCTCTAGTTGTTGATCCCTTCCCTATCTAATTGACAGTATTTCGCCGGCCTCCTCAACCTTAACCTTTTCTTTCATGGTTTTCAACAGATCGGCATAAGATTTACCGGAGGCCCTTACTACGACCGTTTTACTTTCAACGACCGGGGGGGGTTCCCCTTCTTGTTGATACCGACCTCGACCTTGCCCTCCCTTGTTCGCTCAGGCTGTGGAGTAACAACCTCGGCAAGGTCTTACACTTCCTCATCATGTATATTACTATTTTTCTCACTATGATGCCCGTTGGACCACTGGGAACCACAAAGACAGCTGACTCCGGCTTACCTACAGCTCTTCGTAAGGCCTTTATAATATGAGAGGCCATTATCTTATCTCCTTCTCTAGAGTCATAGATTACCGTGTACCTAGTTCCGGTATTTGTGATCTTTCCATCTTCGAGGATGGTGGAGTCTTGTAAGATCATTGCCCCAGGTGCCGTCCCAGCATACTGGCTGGATGGCTTTAATCCATTCAAATCGATGAAAAAACAGCTGTCATCTCCTGGTCTTAGATCTTTCTCCTGGGTCAGCCTGTTCATTACCCAGGTTGACCATCGTGTGGGTAATCTGTCTATCAGTTGTTCATCTGTCAGCTCTACATCTAGAATATCTGGGTGTTGGGGGGAAAGTAAAATGTATGTGTCCAAATCCGGGGTCAAAAGTTTTGGGGGGGGTCAAAATATGGGGGGGGGGGGTCAGAAGGTCAGAAATTTTTGGATTCGGATAGATATTTGGGAATTTTGGTTCTATGGTAAAAACTATAGGAGATATGGAGGATAGGAGTTTGCCCGTGTAAAGTATCGCAAACACTTAGAAAAATTTCTAATAGTACAGAGTAAAACTTCTGAAAATTTTACAAGTCCTTGTTTACTTGTATTTCAATGACGTCACGAACAAGCCAGAGCTTGTCGCTTGACTTGCAAAATTTTGTCTCTATATAAGTTAAATGTATATACTTAAACACCTAAAAAAAACCTTATTCAAAGTATTTTTTAACTCACTCTGTCCGTGTATATCGCCTTGTAGTTGTATTTACTTACAATCCCACACCCCTTCGGTTCTTAACCATTGTCCAAAAGGACTGTAGCACTAAAAGTTCTCTACACTTTCCTCAAAATTTTGTATGTTTAAAAAAACACCAATACTTAAAAAAAAAAAAAAAATCCGCGCCCGAAAATCAACAAATTTTGCACTTGTGTCCATTAACCGTACCACTATAATTTCCGATGTCCGTATCCAGTAAAAAATCAAAAAAACCCAATCAAAAAGTAAAATATCGCGGAGCTAGGAAACACGTCTGCACTCGGTGCCGTCCACAACTCAACTCTGCTCACATCACCTTACCACTCTAGCCTCACATGCAGAACCCTATGGGAAGCCCATTATCATTAAAGAGAAATCTTTTAAATTTATTTTATTTTATTTAACGTAAATTTATTCTATTATTTTTGTAATATTATTCATTCGATTGATTCGAATAATTCAGTTAAAACCCAGCTCAGACAGGAACAGAGGCTCACAGTTCATTAATTTAATTAGCCTCCGGAACCACCGTAAGATCCACCTTCAGAGGATGAATGAGGATCTCAGGTCGACCATTTCTAAGATGGGTGGTTAATTAAAACCCAACCACCAAAGAACACCGGTATCCACGATCTAGTATTCAAATCCGTATAGAAGTAACTTCCTTTACTAGGATTTGAACCTTAGAACCTTAGACCTGATTTTGAAATCAGATGATATGCGATGACGAGTTCACCACTAGACCAACTCGGCGGGTTATCTATGCAACAAAATGGATTGAACAAAATAAATAAATGGATGGAACAAAATACATGGCACTCCTTTTTGGGCAGTATAAAAACATACTTTCTTGCAATCAAATAAAAATTCGGAAGTTTAACAATAACTTATGGTTTAAAAATCTGGGCTAAATGATGTTTTAATATTTTCCCTCCTATTATTTTCCATTTTAATATACTTTTATTTAAATAAATCAAGTTGAAAAGATAATATATATATATATATATATAGGTCGAATTTTTGTGAACTGCTCGGTTCTAAATAGCTTTGGAAAAATGATTGTACAAAGTAATAAGGATTCATATAGTTATGAGACATATAAATTAATCAAAACTACAAAATTAATCGAACTATAATGACATTCAAGAGTACTGAGGAGGAGTTTTATAGGGCAGTGTTTATTAATAAATAAGACACAAACATATTAAAAAACCTTTAAACAAAAAAGTATTTATAAATTAATTAATAATAAATACATATATAATTAAAAATTTATAAATAATAATAATAATAATAATAATAATTAATTTTGCCTACAGCATTGATTCTAAGGAAACACCCTTTCTTAATAGTACTGAAAAAATGACAAAAAAGTTAACTAAAATGAGACACTGTTTTGTCAAGAAATATTCGTCTGCCTATCTGCTGAAACTGAATCTTCCCTACAATAATTTGTTCCTTTTTATGTTGGTGAAAAAGAGAAGGTAAGAGAAATTTTTACGCTTTTTTAGAAAAATCGAAAATTATTACTTATGAAACATTCCTCAATTGCTATTTTTTCTTACTAAATAAAAAAAATTAACCAAAATACATTTGTAATTCAAATACCATTGGATTCATACTGTAAATTTAAATTTAAAAAGATTACTTTAATACATTTTTCTACAATGAAAATAATTTTCAAATTATGATTGCAGAGATAAATAGTCTTTCATTTGTCATAACACAAATCCATTTGATGACACTTGTTCGCAGCAAGAGTCCTCTTCCAGCCTAATATATATATATATATAAATGTACTAAGAGTTGCTGCGTGTCGCTAAATAAATTTATTACTATCATAGCTGACATTTACGTTTTTATTTTCCAGAATGTAGTTATTTTCAGCTACTTAATCTTAAAAAATTTTCTGGGTACTTGTTTGTAATCGCACCGCTACTTTTTTCACATCTTTTTATGCAACTGCTTCAGATTTCAAGAGAAAATGAATAATAACGTTTATTTAAGGTGGAAAAGTACATTTTTTAATGAAAAATAAAAATTAAAAAACACTAATAAACAACAATAAACACCTTATAAATATATTTTTATAATTTTTGATTCGTTAGTACGTAGAGTGAACATAATCTAAACAAACATAATCTACGTTCGCAAAAAAAATATTTTTTGTTTAATACAAAAATGTAATAATAAATTGTAATATAAAATCTTTACTGAAAAAAGTGGCAGTGTGATAACAAACAAGTGCCAACTTATGTAACCCATTAAAAGTTTCATCATAATTGCTAGGGATAGATTCGAAACCCAAACATATAATGTAAATAGATCATGATATCTGTCTTAAAATTGTTATTGTAAAGTTATATGCAATCGTACTTCTTTTAATTAACTAACTAGTGCTGTATTCTATCAGAGCAGCTCAGAACTAGGATAGAGTTTTGAAATTAAAAAAAATTAAACCAGTATTTATAATGTACTACATTTAACACAAAACATTAAACAGTTCATATTTCATACAAAAGAATGCAGCATAACATCTTGTTCTTACCTAGCCACAGAATGAACGATTAGATATCTAAGTCTTCTAAAGAGGACACAAA
Source organism: Lycorma delicatula (assembly GCF_047948215.1). Lineage (NCBI taxonomy): Eukaryota > Metazoa > Arthropoda > Insecta > Hemiptera > Fulgoridae > Lycorma > Lycorma delicatula. Next base: position 66,489,088 of record NC_134456.1, on the reverse strand, counting down.
AAAGAAGCAGCTGCTGTTCTGGTTACTAGTTACTCTCTGTATCTTATTCATTAAAGGCTACTTAAAGAGTCTAATAACTATACCTTATTATCTGCATCAGAATGGTTTGCGATTGAAAAGTAAATTTAACATGCTGTCCCAGCTCTTATTTTTTTCATTGTAGAAAAAAATGTACATGCATTGGAATAAAATGAAATACACCGCTATTTTCAAAATAAAATTTCATATTCATACTTTTATTTTTTTTCTTAACAATTAATTTTATTTTATTTTTATGTATTTAATTTTCAAAACTGATTAAAGAATATCATTTTTAAGCTCCAAAATGCTTGTTTTGTATGAAACTTTCAGTGTGTCTTGGTTATAACAAAGCATCAAACTTATACTTGAAAAATTATTATATACCTACAGAAGCATTCTTACTGCTAATAGAATTTTTGATGAATAATTTATTGTTTTTTTTTTTTAATTTTTACATTTAATTTTGTTTTTTATTTTTTGTATATTTGTATAAATATCGATGTTTGAAAAATAATAATATAAAAATAAATTGTTAAAAATATATGAATTGGCAAACTATAAAAAAGAAATTTCAGAACTGTGTTAATACAGTTCAAAACCAATTTAAATTTTCTTTAAAAATATTAAATAATTTTTTATTTGGCAAATAATCATTCACTGGTTTGATCTTGACTAACAAGACATAACTGCTACTTATAAAATTCATTTAAAAACTTTTTAACTTAAAAGTACATTTTATACATTTTTAATAGGTTATTTACATGATTAGCTTTTGGGTTATAATCTTTAATTTTAACACATTGGCAGATCTAATAATATACAAAGAAAGTCTTTCATATCTAGATGTAGCTGAAAACCATTAATTTGAATAAATTCACATGTCAAATATACTATTCTGGATATTAGCATTACATTAATGAAAGATATTCTGTACGATGTGATGTGAAAATGTGAAATTTAAATGAAGCATTGGGCACTGATATACAAGATTTTTATGTTATTAAATTTTTTTTATATACAAAATTTTTATATACAAGATTGAAACTATGTTTACTACATTTTGAAATTATATTTACTCATTTTGATATTCTAAACAACATCCTCCTTATTTTATAAAAAATAAAAAGTATTTGGTAAATTTTAAGATGTAACAATAGCATTATAATTAAAAATTTCTAGTATTCTCAGGCAAATTGTACACATTTAAAACATCTAATAAAATTACTAAACAAGTTGAAGGTGTTAAGAAAAATAATATTTGTCATTTATAAGGCCTGCATAAAAATAAAAGATCCTGATTTAGAATTCCCAGATCTTTGGTAACATTTAAATCAAAACTAAATAATTTTGAGACTACAGTAACCAATAAACACACATTAGTAGTTTATAATTAATGTTAATAAAAGGATAGCTGTGAAAAAGAAAAAAATTTAGTTAAGGAACATAAATATATATTCTACATATGCAAGGTTTATTAATTACTTTTCCATCTTTTGATGTAATTTCTCAGAGTTCATGAAGTTTTTGTTAATACTCTTTTACATTTCATTGAAAAGAGTAGTTTTCAATGAAATACTCTTTTCAAGCTAAATCTCTTCCAGTTTTTTAGTTTTTGTTACAATTTATACTATTAATTACGTTGCTATAGCTATAAATAAATAATGGTAAGGTTGTGACACATCAGTCTAAAGGCAATGAAAATCATTATTAATGATAAAGGAAGTGTAATTTGAATAATCCATAATCAAAAGAGATTTAAGTTACATATATTTGTTATTTTTAATGAAAAATGACGAATATAATGTACATGGTATTATTATATTGTCCCCAAATGCATCTGTGTATTTCTGCAGTATCAGTCTCATAACATCAGTAATAAAAGGTAAGAAAATAAACAGAATATGTGAACTTCATTAATCATATTGTATTTGATTACTAGGAGTGTTAGATGATATTATTTTGTAATCTAGATTCAACAAAAAAAAAATTGAATGTTATCAATTCTATAAATATTTGCATTCCTTAAGTTCCTTTGCATTCCTTTTCGACCTAAAGTTTGTATTTTTCATTATGTGATGGTTCAATATCAGAAGTTAGCAAGTATTTTTCTGGATTAGCATTTAGCAACTTTTTTGTAAATATAAAGGAATACAGATTTATTTTAGTATATTGATACACCCAACAATGTTGTTTTTCACTAATTTTTTCTGTGCAATTAAATTTGTCATGTTGTTGACACAATTATCAACACCCATTTTTAACTAAAACAAATGCACTTTCACTTCTTTGGTTTGTGTATCACATTAGAAATAGTTTCTTTTGTTTTGTTTTTTAGTTTCATATTTCTAGTTTGTTTGACATGTTGACTTACTTTATGCTACCCTTTACATGTTTTCAAGTTATTTTAAAGACCAAGTATTACATACACAAAGGATTTTAGTGGATAATTTCATGAAAATATAAGGGAATTGTCTAGTGCAAGCTTATACCTAACATTTTGCAAAACTATCTTCAACTAAAAACAACATCGCTTGAACACCAAGAAAAAATAAAAGGGAAATTGTTCCTATTTTTGTTAATATTAAAACACAGAGTATGCACTTCTGTTAATATATACAAATCAGAAATCTACTTATGGCTATCCATTCTCTAAGATAACGGCAAAACTGATGTTTTTTCAGTAAAGTTACAAAAACAGTAAGCTATCACATCTTATACTTCATAAAGAGTAGGGTGGATATGGTTGATGAAGTAAACATTTTTCTTTGATGGTTATCAGTGGCATAGTCAGAAAATAATTTCCTACAACATTAAAAAAAGTATAATAATAAAAAAACTTTAAATGTTACCCAATTGTAACTGGTAGAAAATTTCTAATAAAACTTTCTTAAGTTTTTATGAAACCACTCATCATAGAATGGGCTTCAGTTCAAACTTCCTACGTAAACTATGTCACTGAGTGGCAAGCAAAGCAGAGATTGATACCTAGTTAAAATAAAGTGCCCAGTATCTGAATGATTTTATATGTATATCATCGCAGGAAAATCGAAACACACTATACAGAATACCTTAGAAAAATTTGTTTGTTCAAATCGCTAAATACAAGCAAATTATACTATTAAATTCTTTTTCTTCCCTGCATTTTGTTAATTTAGATATAAAAATAAATAAAAACAGATAAATAAAGTATACGTGTAATTTATTAAAAATGATGGGTAGGTGCTACAGGAAAGAACTGTCATGGTACAACTGATGACAATTCTTTCCACAACGACCAATTGAATCAATGAGTTCTAAAAGAGGAATATTCTCTAAAACCCAGTTTTCAGGAAATGAGAAAAAATATTTTTCACTTAACTAAAGGGTTACAGCAGTTGACTAACAGTTTTGTTAGTCATACTTTTCTAATTAGATTTCATAGAATTTTTGCTTTGATCAGAACCAGAGTTTTGTATCTTCTGACATTGGCAAGAATGTCACCTGTCTTTACAACAAACTGGAAATATCAGAGTCTATGAAAGGATGTGCAGTAATGTAGCTTCAATTAGCTGTATTGTACTGAAAATATTTGTACTTACTGATGGCAAACGTTTCTGTTTTCTATGCTTTTGGTAATTTTTTGAAAAGATTAGGTCACCATTCCTTAAAGTTCAGAATATCCTGGTTTTCAACATTTTCTATTGAAAACTTTTTTCATTGGTCTCTCTTTCTAGGCTTCTTCATCATTAAAACATACTGTGCAGGTGTTTACACATAATTACATTGTCGAGTTACCCTTTTGATTGTTGCAGAGTTGCAGTCATGGGACAAAAATCTGACACCACAAATAGTTAATAATAATAATAATAATAATAATAATAATAATAATAATGAACAACATTCATTAAACTCACCAGTCACTGTAAAGACCAAAAAATGTCTAACCAATGTATTATTATAGTTTTGTTCACTACATGAATCACTAAATACATGAATTTCTTATACTTCTGGAGAAACAAAATGATGTATACATAGTGGGCAGGAATTAACTCCCTATTGAAAATTGTTTATAACTTTTTTAATATTTAACTAATTTTCATGAAAATTTTGTTCCTTACAATGGTAGAATTGTTATGCATTGCTAAAATTCCACATAAGCACCACCATTATCCACTCCTTTCTGTAAATGGATGGGGATGTTTGCAACAGACTTCTGCAGATAATCCAATGGTATGTTTCCAAGAACTTGTTGAATTCATACCTCCAATTCATCAAGAGCAATGACGTCCCAACCAGCGTCCTGGAAAATGTGTGTTGAGCCATGCATGGACAGGATTTTAAAGATTAGGTCATTGTAATTGTCCCATGTGGATACAGTACCATGAACATAATCTTCAAGCATATCAAGTTACCGTTCTGCATTCATTCTGTCCAGACTGAGATATGTACCCACAATTTTTGTGGATGTCATGCTCGCATCAATTGTGGCCTTTGGGCGATGTTGGCTTTCTTCAACAGCCATTCTTCGATCCTCTGTTGCCCTATAATAACAATTGTGCCAATTAGCAAACCCCCAACATGAAAAATGGCTTCATCTGAACACAGAATATTACCGAAAACATTGGACCAGTCTTCATACCAAGCAAGCATCATCTTCCCATATTCTAACTGATGGTTACAGTCGTCCAGTGATAATTCCTAGCAGTAATGTGGTTTCCATGGATGAAAATTCAACTCTTTTTTCAGAACAGTTGGGATTGTGTGTTGGGTTAAACTGCTTTTGTGAGATGCCTATATTTGTGATTTCTTGAGGACAGTGAATATTTCCTGAACCACTTGCACATTTTCCTCCATACTCCATCCTGGATATTGAGGGACGACTGTTACTCCTGACATCTGATACCGAATCTGTGTCCATTAGCTTTGTGTGGCAATTCCTTATGGTCTTTGAATCTACTGAAGCACGATATCCTTTCACACTTAGACACCATCTCTGTACTTGTATCTACGAACTACCATACTCAGTACTGGGATGTTACTGAGCTTGCTCACGCAAGGTTAGATGTTGTACTATGGACTACAACTGATACCTGCAATGACATAAATGAGATAACATGAAATAAATTCTGCCATTGCAAGGAACAAAATACTTTTTGTTTCATGAAAATTGGTTAAGTATTGAAAAAGTTATACACAACTTTCAATAATTCCCGCCTACCCGGTATAACTATTTCTTAAGGAACACATCTCATCAGGTCCATTTTTAACTGTCCCTTCTTTGTAAGAATTAAAAACCTGCTTTGTTAGTACCCAGATTATGAATACAAAATATATCTAGCCATAATCTTTTATAACAAAACATTTCTTGAACTAGCGTTAAAGGTAACTGGAGGTTTTGCATTAAGTCAAAAGCTGCTATACTCACTAAATCATTTTTATTTTTAAAAAGTTCAGTTATCACCTTGTGGATAAGCATGTCATATCAGCTGAAGCAGCAAGTTTTGCATTGTAACTGAGCACTGACTTCAGTTTGGTTGTTAATTCTTCACACTGAGAACAAATATCATCCTGGTGTATTCCACAGCTATAATTAAAATTTTCCTTAGAGTAATTTAAATAAAACTTTAAATAAATAACACTTGGTCACTCAAAGATGGATTACTCTCCAGAAACATGTTGTGCATTGTCTTAACTGTTAATATGAATCTAAATGCATTACCTTCTTTGAAAAATAATGGGATATTTTCTTTGAAAAGCTATTAATGTGTTCATGAATTTTTATAAGAATGCTTTCACATTTTCTAGGTTGATTATTGTGTCTTTTCCTCTTATCAACTGGCTGTTGCTTACAGTTATATATAAGCTTGGTTAATCTTGACACAATTTCATTTGAAATAGCATGAAAACTAGTGTAAACGTTTTGCAGACCTGAATTTTGGTGTTACCTTTCATGGCAAAAAATTAAATTATGACTGATTTTGTTTTAATTCTTCATTTTTTGGCCTATGTCACTCAACATCTTGTCTATCTTCATCACTAAATTGCTGCATACACTTTTCCCACACACCAACCACCATCAGAATCGGTATGTTTTTCTTCAATGAGTATCTATCTGAATTTGTTAAAAATCAGCTCTACTTAACCATGTCCCTTCTCAATTTCCTCTAACTTTACACTATCTTCTGTCTTGATAGGTAAATTAACACTATTAGATTGTGAAGTTATTTAAAAAAAAAGTTTGCCAATTTGAAAAATACAACATAAAAAATAAAATCACAATACAAGCTTCATACTAATAAAAAACATCAATCACAACTAACTCCTTTTTCGTTGAATTTAAGGTTAGTTGGGAATGTACACAAATAATGGGAAGAATTGTGAACGAGTCGTTCCTTCGATTTGATTCTTTATACTGAAAGAAAGAATCGAGAATCGGTTTGCGGGAGAAACTGATTCTTTTTACTATTCTTAACAAAGAATTGGATAAGCGACAGAAAACCAAATCTTTCTCAATTACGATTCGATTCGATTTTTAGCAATCTTTTTTATACATAGCTTATAGTGGGGGATCCTCCTACCATAGCAAATTCTAGCTTGCGTTTGTTTTCTTTATATCCAAACGATACGCATAACTTATATCACCATCACTAATGTTTATTAAACATTCGGTAAATTTATTACTTCTGATTATAAAATATTATCATTAACTGTGTATTTAACTGAGTTAATCTTAAACAATTAAATTTTATATGTAAGCCCCATAACACAATTTTTATGTTTTATTACTAACTACAGCGAAATGAGAGCCAAATATATATATATTTTTTTAAATTCAACTCATTAAAAGTATTTACATCTTTTTTTTTTTTTAACCATGGAAGCACCGTCAGGAATTACTTCACAGGGTGAATAAGGGTGATATGTATAAATGTAAATGAAGTGTAGTCTTTAACACTGAGGTCGACCAGTTCTGAAACGTGTGGACCTAAAATTGAAACACAACCACCAAAGAACACCGGTATCCACGATCTAGTATTCAAATCCGTATAAAAGTAACTGACTAGGACTTGAACCATAGAACTTTCGACTTTTGAAATCAGCTGATTTGCGTAAATGTATTCACCATTACTATACCAACCCCGTGGGTAAAAGTATTTATAACTACAAAATTTATCTTAAACTATTTTCTCTAAAGTTATAAATAATAAAATGAATACTTTAAAATAATATAGCTTGTACCGTGCTTTATTTCTGAGCAAGCCATTGTTCCGTCTTTGTTTTTTTTTTTTTTATCACATCGATGTTATGATTTTATATTTACTTTGATGTTTTTACTAAAACGTGCACTCTTACTTACACAGACGGACACACATTTTTTTTTGGTTCTAGTATCACAAAAAAATAATGAAAAATAATAATAAAAAATTAAGTAAAATAAATAATTAGTTAATACCTTTCAAATAAACTTTGCAGTATTTTACATATTTACATGTAGAAATATAATTTTTTTCTAAATTCTTTGATGTAAGTCTATTTCGACTTTCTGTTATTAACTGTCCCGCTTTAGAAAAAATTAGTTCACAGGGAACAGAGGTTGCAGTAATACCAAGTCTAGTTTGCAACCACCTTTCTTTCCACCAAGAGAGAGAATTTTGTGTTTTTGAGATGAGCGGTTGATATTTACATATTTATCTAGCTCTAAAATTCCTGCTACTTTTGGTTTGAATTAGTTAAAATTGGTGTAACTTTTTTAGAAAAATCTTCCCATGCAGTTGAAATGAAGGGTTCAATAATTTCTTTTTCGGTTTCAAACTTATTGCTTTGTTCAATCTGAATACTTCAAACTTTCTGTGAAAGTTTTGTGTAAGCATTTTGGTAAGATGTTTCATCTTTAAAGCCTTGTTTTTTAAAGCAAGGATTTAATAGCATGCTTTCAAGCAAAATATTATTTTCAACGTCCTTAAATCTATGTTGCAGTTGGTCTAACATCTTGTTACATACTTTAACGATTTCAGAATTTTGAGTAAAAGATTTAATCTTAAGTACATCTCTTATCATCGTTAGCGCAGATAAACAGATTTTTGAAATAGTGACAGTTTTTTGAGAACTTATTTCAATAGTTGTTTCTTCAAACATTTTCAATAATTTACACATTTCAGCTATAACTGTCCACTCATCAAATGTAATATTATTTAGAATAGGATTCACCAAGGCGATAGTCAAAATTAGTGGTTATTTGTTTCTAATAATCTATTAAACATGAGCAGGAGTGAGTTCCATTAGGCACTTCCTGTTTTAATTTTAATTCTTTAAAATTTATTTGTTGCTGCATGTTTTGCAGTTTGGAGGCAACATGAGAACTTTGTTTAAAAAATTCCACAATTGCCTTTGATTTTAACAAAATTGTTTTTACTTCTGACTGCTGCTTGAACAATTAAATTAATTGTACGCGCTAAGCAAGGAATATGGTGTAACAGACAATTGCAAATAGCAGCTTTTAAATTTGCTGCACTGTCATTAGCACAACTGCTTCTATTTTGTCAGTAATAGCCCATTCATTGAATTTACCTTGTAATTCAATGGCAATATTTTTAGCCGTATGTTGACTACTGATTTCCATATAAGTAAGTAACTGGTTTTTTAAATTACAATCATGGTCAATGAAATGGATAATTATGGCCACATAATTATTATTTGAAACTGATGTCCAACTGTCAGTGGTTATTGCACATGTTTCTATATTATATAATGACTTACGAATCTCACAAGAAATTCTATCATATAATTGTAGAATTAAACTAGTTGTAATTGTTTTCTGACAAGGAAGCGAATACCCAGGGTTTAACATTTGAACAAACTTCTTGAATTCTTCATCCTCAACGAGTGAAATAGGTTGATATTCTTCAGTTATTAACCTAATTAATTGCATATCTAACGCTTGGATTTTACTTTGAGGGACAAGTTTTGTAACAAAGGAAGTAAGGGACAACTGTTGTTTTTTTTTTTATGACAAAGATGTTATTGGATCCACAGAAGAGGATTAGGTGATTCAGAAAGGTTTGTTAATTTAAGAGCTAATTGCTGCGATTCATTTGGTTCAGTCGCAATAAACGTAGTAGGATTTAAATTTTAATTCATTTCTGAAACAATGATAATCAGAAGGACAAGGATTTTTTTTCTTGAATCAACTCTTGGGTGTTTAACTTTATTAGACGAGATAGATTACTAGTCGTCCCAACAGCATAGGAAACTGAACTACGACAAAGATTACACAAGGATTTTCCAGGACTTGCTTTTCCAAAGCAAGCCAGATGTGACTTCTTTTTCTGCAGCTCAAGTTTACAATTTTAAAAACAAAAAAAATTGCTTATAAAATATCTACTTATGTAAAAACTAATAATTTAAAAAACTAATACAGATAAAAATTTAGAAAAAAAATTGTCTTCTGATTATGTAAAATAAATAAAAAACCGAAATTGTGTAGGCCCAATTTAAAAAAATATAAACAAATTAAAAACTTTGCATGTTCTCTAAAGAGAACATGCAAAGATTATGCACCATGAAAACAGAATCGATTGTCGTCTTTTATCCATCTACTAAGAATAGTTGTAAAATATATCTTGAGCATGACAGTAAGTGCTAAAAGAACGACAGTAATACTGTGCAACATAGCTTGCCGCCCGAATGAAATTGAAAGAAAAAATAATGATGTCATATACAATGTGTGTGTAACAGTTTAAATTTTCCATTCTCTGTTTAGCAATGAGGTTTGTTGATATAAGTTTGTTTTCATAAAGGAATCGAATAAGAGATGAAATAAGAAGAATCGCTGGGTAGATGAAGGGAATAGAGCATGTGTATTAGAAGTGATAGGCTACTAAGTTTACTAAAAATCATATTCAACTGAAGAAGAATGAGGTGTTTACTTAACGAATAATTGTTGAAAAGAGAAGGAGCAAAGACATTTAGTAAGTATACATCAATTGAATCAAACAGAAGTATAAAGAGAGATGAACCGTTAAACATGGGTGAAGAAGAGAAAGAGAGCATGCGCATTAGAAGTGATAGGCTTCTAAGTTTACTAAACATCATATTGAACTGAAAAAGAATTAGATATTTAATTAAGGAGTCGAATAAGAGTTAAAAAGAGAAGAATCAAAGCCATTTAGTATGTATGCAACAGTTGAGTCGAACAGGAGTATGAAGAGATGAACCACTAAACTTGGCTGAAGAAAAGAAAGAGAGCATGTGCATTAGAATTTACAGTACTGGTAGTGGGGGAAGGAAAGTAATCATTGAATCGGATGAACGATTCTTTTTTACGAATCCTTTCTGAGAATCGAATCGAAAGAATCGAATCCTGAAAAAGAATCATTTATCCCAATACTAATGTACACAATTACACAAAACAAAATTGTGCCAACTGCCTTCTAGATTACCACATGAATTCAGAAAGTAAAAACCCTGATATACAAAGACAAAAATATTTCTTCTTGTGCAGTATTATTCATAATAATGGATTGTCATTATTTTAGAATAATAATAGATGGGTTGCCAAGTGAAATAATAGATGGGTTGCCAAGTGAAATACTACAATGCAGTAAATTTTTCTTTCAAAAATTATGAAATCTTAGAAAATAATACATTTTAATAATTCTGTATTGTTTTTAAAACACGTATACAAAGTTGCAAGTGAAATAAATCATAGCAACAGAGTTGTATATAAACTTTATAACAAACAGTCTTTATGTTAGGATTCTTGGTAGTTGAGCATGAGTTTTTTTATTAACTTTAATGAAAAATCAAAAATAAAGCACAACTTTTTTAAATTTTATATTAAATAGAAGAAAAGCTGACAAAAGCAACAACAGATTTCATAACAAGATAAAGCAAAAGATAGATAAAATTCAAAGATATCTTGCAACATCCAGAGCGTACAACGTAACTGACATAAGTATGGCTGTCACAATTGTAGGTGACATAAAGGTTAATTTTCTGTTGTTAAACTCCTTCCACTTACAAAATTAATATAATAATAAATATGGCTTAAATAATGAATAAAACAAAACTCATACAGAACCAGTTCATAAACAAAACAGGATTATACAATCAAGGAACTTGAAATAGATATTACAAAGAGGAAAACATTTTTCCTTGATATTCCAGATAACTAGTAAAAGTATAAAAATATTGTGGTTACTAGCTGTAAGAAAGGTTTTTTTTTAATGAATTCTTTGATTAAATGTTAGGAAGTAGATTGTAATTTGAAATTTATCTGACTGTAAGAATCTTCTCAAAAATTAATAAATCTATCATGTTATTTAGTTAATGGGATTAATTTTGGTTTATTAGTTTTTTTTTGGTTTATTAGGTTTTTTTTTGTTTTGTTTTTGGAAGGCGAAAAAGGCTTTCGCATTATCATCGCCCGGAAAAGAAAATCATCTAAAATGAAACTAAATTACATAAAATATGACTAAAAACTTAAAAACTAATATCATTAAAAACTTATAACTAATAACACATACAACAGAAAAAAGAGAAAAAAAGCTAAAAATTAAAACTAGATTAAAATTAAATGTTAAAAAAGAGGAAAAAACAATTAAACTTAAAACCTTAAAACTGAAATCAGAAAAAGTTTCTTGCAAATAATATCACAACCAGAATCTTAAAAATAAATATAAAATTAAACAAAAGACTAAACAAAATACATCCCAAGGAGGATATTATCACAGATACATTGGGAAGAATGAAGGTGTGTCAACAATTATATGGTGCAGTAGACGTGGGATACGGACACCTACAGGTGCAGTACAACATGGATGGAGCTGAAGTAGGAGACACAACCATAATCTAAACATGGAACGAACAAATAAATAATAAAAACATATCATCCATGAACTCCCCAAAAGGCTCCCCAATTGGTGTTACTAAGCACTCGCATCATATCTAAAAGTTTGGAACATTTTGTTTTTAATTCTTTGATGTGTTTGACCCAAGTAAGATGGCTATCAAAAAATAAACCAAAAAACTTGAGATTGGGAGAGATACCAATAAGCTCTCCGTTCAGAAAAACTTGCAGAATAGAAGGGTTCCGCAGCCTAGAAAAGACTACACATTTTGTTTTTTCAGATGAAAACATGAATCCAGTTAACCCTGGACCAAGCTTCAAGGTGATATATAGAATTCTGTAGAAGTCTCTCTGCTAAATTAGGGTGTTACAGGTCGCAATGTAAATAGCAAAATAGTCAACAAATAGAGAACATGTGACAGGTGTCTGCACACATTTGGTAATACTGTTTATGGCTACAGAAAATAAGGTGGCACCGTAATACACTACCTTGAGGCACTCCATTTTCCAAGATGACATTACTTGAAAGAGAGACATCCTCACAAACACAAAAGAAATATCATTGTGGGATGATGTGTAGTTATAGTTGTGTAAGAGTATATGTTGTAATTTATGTATTGTTCTTGGTGTAGTACATGTGTATAGTGTAAAGTGTTCTGCAGCTCAGTGTGTAGTGGGAAGGAAAGCTGCATAGGCTATGCCCATTGGGACGCCAACCCCCAAAGTCTTAAAGAATAAGACTCCCTGTTGGAGAGTTTATTGGTGGTAGTATAAATAAGGTATTCACTTTTACATTATAATATTTGTTGATTTGATATTATATGTTGATTATGTATCCACTAAAACACTTGTTCCTCTTCCATGCACTGTTCTCAAATATTTCAGGAAGTGTCATTGGTAATATTCTCATTCCCAGCGCCACAGTATTACTTCATCACATTTCACTGTATTTATAAAATGAACCAATATTCAACCGCCATCTGATTGAATAACTAAAAATTACATTTAAGCTGGTACAAGTGAATTTAAGACTGCTACTACTAATATGTACTGTGTGTTATATACACAATCAAGATAATTGAAAAATTGTTGCTGATTATCTCACATGTACTAACTGAAGTACTATAGATGGCAATTGAGTACCACTTTACAATTTGATTCAATTAATCTTTACTAAAAGCTTTATTAACCTTTACTAAATAAATGTAACAGCAATATATTTCAAATTGAATACATATTAAAAATTATTTATTCAATTTTACGGTTCTTTGTTAATTTATTATTATTGCAGTTATTTCAGTTAATCAGGTTTCTCAGATTTCCATTTCCATATTCCCATAAGCTTCTGTGGTGAATTATAAGCTTCTGTGGTGAATTATAAGCTTCTGTGGTGAATTAATTTATCAGTCAGTCTTATTAATTAAACAAGTATAATTTTTTTTCAGTGTTGAACTGAAAACTTGCAAGAGTTGGAAAATGAAATAATTTATGACTTGGATTAATTTACACACGCCATCAGTATCATGAAGAAATTTTCTGCCTTATTTAAATTAGCATCAACACTATAAACGTAAGTTACAATTATTTTTTTGTATCTTATAACTAATTATGATGTAGTATAACTTTTTCTTTAGTAGACTGTAATGTTTTAAGAATTTACCCTCCAGTAATATGTTTTATTTTTTATCAAAAATCAAATCAACTACAATAAATAAATTTAAAATTGAATTACAGCTTTACCACTATATAAATATGTAATACACTACCACTACCAATATGCTATCACCATATAAATTTTATTTCACAAAGGATAACAAGAAGTCAAACAGCAACTATGTTAATATCTTTAGAATTAACATTTTTTTAAATCAAATTCATCTCTTTTTTATTTAATCATAGATCATTAATTGTAATTTGTGTCTAGTTTATATTTCAAATATATATATATATATATATATATATATATATTTTATTTTTGTATATTTCTTAGTGCCTATTAACAAATTATAACATTACATTTTATATGTTTGGGATGGTGCTATAAGAGAGCTATGACGATGCATTCATTGTACCTAAAAGCATGTAATGTGCTGCATTCAATATAAACAATAATGATATTAGAAAGTGCATGTTATGTCCATTTTTACATAATTAAAAAATAAGTGGAATGTTACTTTTTTTTCACAATTTGCCTTTATACACAGGGATTTTTTTTAGAAGTACAATTGTTTTCAGCACCTTTTAATAAATATGTTTTGTAGTACTTGTAGAGAAATTATAACGGAGATTAAATATATTAACATTTAGAAATTATTAATGGTTAGCACTCTATCTTCCACATAGCTGTTGGTGTCTCTGCATCAATCCCTCAAGGGATTAACCTTGAGGATTTTCAGCTGACCAGCAAAAGCTCACACCAATCTATATTTTACAATTGTAATTAATTTTTCAACAAACAGTTTTTAGGGATCACTAATATCTTATCTTTCTTGTAATTAACATACCATTGGGTTTCATTCAGTCCTGGTTCTGACTGTGGAAATGTAGCAGAAATGTATTTTGGCTCTATTCCCTTAAATTCAAGAAATGCCTAAAGAAGAGATTTCTGAGCGAGAGAATATTTATAAATGAAATAAGGGAAGCAATCCTTCTCTTCCTTATAAATGAAGAGTAAGATGAATTTTATAAAAACTACTTAGCCTGATAATAAACCAGCTTACAGTTTCTCTTAGCATTTATGAAGCAGAGCAGAAGAAATCCTTGATGCTGTCAATTCAGTTTAATTTAATAGCATCTTTTACAATAAATATATATATAATATATATATATTATATATATATATAATATATAATAAAATATATATATTTTATATATTATAATATAAAATTTATTTTATATATAATATATATATATATATATATATATATATATATAAAGAAAAAACATAATATACACGAAATAATTCAAAATAGAATACAGAAAAATAAACATAAGTAATAAGTGCACTGCCAGCAAAGCAAAAAGCTTGTGCACTAGCAGGGAGTATAATTCGACCATAGTACAAAATTAATCTTAAAATAACACTGAATAAGTTAATTACAAAAACAATATAATGATATCATTGGGTGATCACAAGCACATTACAAGAATGATCTGAAAGAAAAATACAATTTCTTTTTTTACAAAAACAACACAAGCTTAGCAAATAAGCAGAAAATATTGTTATGCTTAATCAACTACATAATTTGTTTAGTCAAAGATCTAGTAATAATTAATAGTAACAAAATGTACAGGGATGAAATTAATGAAATTGTAACTAATGTAGAAAAATTGTCCTTCTACACACAGATCAGTGCAGGGAACAACATAAATATAGGGCAAATGCAAATTATATGAAATAGTAAGTGGACAAAAAATATGTATTCTAATTTATAAAAATTATTAAAGTTTTTAAATGCAGTTGTCAAACAGTTAAACATTAAAATCAACAAAAAGTTTTGCTAGGAAACCATAAAAGTTTAGCAATCAGTACTTTATTGCTTGATCTACCAAATGCTGCTTTAATAAGGATTTTTTTTGTTATAAATATTTTATTGATATGCACATTAAAAGCACCACCACAAACTCTTACTTCATACCGGAGAACAGACTGATCGTGTGCAAAATAGATGATGTTAATAATTTATTAATAATATAAAACTTAAAATTTAGATGCAAATATTTTCTTCAATTGAGCTCACACAGGAGGAAGAATGAATTTTAATGACATTATAACAGCTATCTGCCCGTAGCAGTTGTCCATTTTTATTCGAAGAGAAGGTAATATATACTCTTATTTATAATTATAATTTTATTAATTTTTATTCATTTTATTTTTTAATTTTATTATTTTGTAATTTAGGTAGAGAATATGTCATGAATGTATTTTTTAGTCCTATTTCAGCCCAATTTGTAACCTTTCCCAATGAAGAACCACAGAAAACAAGTACATTGTCAAAAATTAAAATTCAATAAATTATTTATATAAATCAAAAATGTATCAGTGACAAAACATTGCCCTGAATCAGTTCAAAGTTCTACTAGTTTTCCAATTTAATCTATAGTTCTGAGTTCTAGATCTAAGTATCTGGTGAACAACTTACACCAACGATACACCATGAACCCCTATATTCTCTAATTTTCGTAATAACATAGAATGCGGAATATATACTTATTATAAAAAGTATTTAATACTATTCAAAAAAGACTGCCAAAATAATCCAAAAAGACTGCCAAAGTTTTTTTATTACATCTAAAATTATAATCTACAATTCTAATGAAGTCAGTTATAGCATCTTTAGTACTCTTTATCTTTTTGAAATCCAAATTGATTATATTTTATTAATTTATGTTTATTTATATATTCAACAACTTGAACTTTTATAACTTTCTCCATTATTTTTGATAAGTTACTGAGTAAGCTTATTGGATAATAATTTGAAAAAATCAGTCTGTCATCAGACTTAAAAAGAGTAACTCCATTAGCATCTTTGAACTCAAGAGGAAAATGATCTTGCTCTAGAGTTTTATTTACGATAGATGTTAATGGATTAGCAATTAAAGACACTATTTTTTTCAAGCAGACATCAACTCACCCCATCAATAATAGTAGATGTTAAGGAATAAATTAATTGCATCACTTCATTTACATCAGTGGGATATAAGTAGAATGAGCTCAAATGGTCACCAGTACCTGTAGGATCAGGACGGCTAATATCTAATTGATCATTTGAATTATAAGTTTTAGAGCATAATTCTTCCTGACTTGTGTAAAATGTTCATTTAAAACACTGGGATCAATATCTATACGCTGAGGAATATGTTTAATATCAATGCATCTCATTAATGCATTATCAAGCTTTTCTATTATTACCCTTACATGATAGGAATTTTTACTCATAGTAATTTAGTTTAGCCAATTTAATTAACTTAAGTTGGTTTCCAAACTTAATATACTTTTTTTTAAGTGAGGTATTAAATGGTTGACTTTTAAAACTTTTATATATTTTTTCCCGCCTTCTTATGGAATTTACAAATCCATTTCTTAGGGGCCAATTTTTATTTAAGATGTTTATCACATAGTCGCAGTTTTTATATGGTTCGTTAACTTGCCAATGAAAACAGTACCAGACAATTCCAAAGTCAAAAGGTCTACATTTAAGACTGTAAAAGAATCCTATCTTTGATTTTTAAATTATCAATTAATTTAAAATAATTAATTTTTTTTAAGAATGTTGGTATTGAGACATCATAAGCTAAACCCACTAACTGATATAAAGAGCAGTAAAAAAATGATCAGTGATATTTGTTTTTAAGATAGATCCCACAATATTTTCTGATCCCAAATCCAAATTACATTATTATTACTATTTATATATCTCAAACATACCTAAACCGTATAAGAAAGTTTAGATTACAGTGGAGAGAGACCTATGTACCGTAATCAACGTAGTATTCAAATTTGACCTTAGTAAAATTTAGAATGATATTATCAGCTTCATTTATTCCATAATGAATCTTATCTACACTAATGTTATCTTTAATAAAAACACAAACCGTTACATTTATTCAAATTGCTAATTTGTTTATGACAGAATAATCATCTAAACAATAAATAAGTTCATTATCACTTATAATCCATATTTAATTTAATTTAACATCAAAATTAATTTTACAATTTTATACTTTATATAAATTCATCAAAACATTTACTGATACTGTGCATATTCATATGCAAGATATTCAAGACATTACAATCTGCCTGCAAATAAAGATCAGGTGTCATATGACTGGAAAAAGAAGATTGACCGGTATCAAGAAGAAGGGATGGTAGATGATGTACCATCAGAGTACCATCCATTATGCTTGCAGCATTGAGTAAATTCTCAGAGGTTAGTCAAGTTTGTTGATGAACTATACAACGGTGGATATCTAGTGATAATCATTATATTTTTAGAAGCTGCTGATCCACAACAGTTGCCATGCATAAGATGAATAGTGTTTTGATTTTTCAAAATTGATGAAATTGCCTTCGGGAGAAGAATGTGAAGATGGATTTCTATAGTTATACAACTGGACAATCGCTGCCGTTAATGGCATGCTCGGCAATGTAACATCCGCTTAACTAAAGTGATGGGACATTAACTGCTTTATCAAGATATTTTTTGTAGAGCAAAGTCACTGAACTCACTGAAGCAAACTAGAACAAGGTTAACAATGAAATCATAGTTAGGAAATTTTGTGATAGGATGAATGCATTAACGCTGCTCTTGAAAAAAAAACCAGAAAGAAGGATTACTTTTGTTAAAGTCAGTGGATAATCCACTGGAATGATTGGACATTTGTGGAAAGGGGTTCCCACTTGATTTTCTCTATATCCAGTAGTTATGTAATTAAAACTGGTTAGTTGTTCATTGGGAAGTTTCAAGAAAAATTGCCACTGTGGTGAATATTAGTATTTGTGTTGTATTAAAATAACTTCAGTGTTTTTAAGATTCAATAATCATAATGTTTTCTCATAACCTTCTATATGTGTTAAGTTTTGATGATTTAATAAGAAAACTTCTTCAGTAATTTATTGATTATTAAATGGCATAAATACTCATACATGAATTCTTAAACATATACTAAATTATAAATAACACAATAATACTGTTAACCAACATAAACAGGCTTAAGGACAAAACAATGCTTGTTGCTGGGGGGAGTAATCAGTTATTTTATAATTTATAATTTGTTTTTTATTTATTTATCATAATAGAGACTTACAAAAATTCAAAAATATAAGCCATGAAATATGCAGCACTTTATATACAGTATTAGATTTAAACTATACAAATTCCCTAATTAAAAGTATTGGAAATGATAATAGCTTATGTCAACACAATATTTAATAAAGTAATATAGAGAAACAATGAATATCTGTAATTAATAAATAACTATAAACCATTAAAATATACTACAATTATAATACCTATTAATAAACTACATACTACACTACAAAATGGCAAAAAAATAAACTTACAACAAAAAGTATGAAAATCACCATATTCCAATAATAAAAAATTTGGAATTATATTTACCACGCAAAAAAGATCAGAATAAATTCATTATGAGGCCCATTTAAATAAAAAATTAAGGGATACCATACGACTGGACTGAAGAAGACTGGTCTCCACTTTAAGAAGAAGGAAGGGTAAATATAAGGAATCAGAGAATGGACAGATATATCTTAGGAAAACAGTAAACTCGTAGAGGTAGTAGGAGTTTTTTTTAATAGATTGACTTTCACAACTTCTTCGGTATTTATATAGAGACACCGAAATCGTGCAACAGAGGACTTTTGAATTACAAACTGAATATCAGATTGGGGGAGATAGCAAAGACTGCTCCCAAAAACACTCCGTAAAACGCAGTTTTGCATTGTCAATGGCGGCAGGGGAATCGCAATAAAATATATAACTTTCTTTAAACAATTTTCTCTAAGAATAATATTTTTACTTGCCTTAGGAAACGCCGAACTATCGACAAAAATAGAAGTTAACCAATTGGTATTCTGGATAGGCGTGATTGGAATAGAAAAGATTCGTCTCCCGTAGAAGAAGGAGGGAGTGTAGGGCACCAGCAATCGACAGTTATGTCTTAGGCAATGAATAAAGTCGTAGAGTTCGTAGGAGGTTTTTATCGTATGGAGTATGCAAGCGTATAAAAAAGATATTCATTATATTATTAGAAAAAGAAGAATTTCTACATAAGTAATCAAGGACAAGATTAATGATTTTCATTTAATTAATGATGACTTTTCCTACTGAAGAAACAAGAAGAAGTAGTCCTGTACTTGTACATTTTTATAATACAAATTTTCATGTTTGGCCACAATCTTATCTGTCATGGAATTGAGGGATGGTGTATTAAATGTTGGGGTTCAGCTATACCGTTATCGCTTTGGCAACCAGTAGACGAATGTTATGGTCACAAATTTAAAACACGGTGTAGTAGTAGGCCAAAGTCAATGTCTAGTTCCCAGCGGTCTCGGTCAGCGTCGTTGACGTCGGCGTACTCGTCGGTTTCGGTCTGGGTCTTGGGCGTCGGCCATCTAATTTCTGGTCTTTCACCAAGGCCGTTACAGCGGTCTCGGTCTGGGTTTTAGCCTCGGCGGTCATGGCGGTCCCGGTCTGGGACTTCGGCTTCGGCGGTCTCTTCAAACCGATCCTGGTCGTTGGCCTCGGCGGACTCGCTGGTCTCGGTCTGGGTTATCACCTCGGCGGTCTCGTCTGTAGCAGCTTTGGTCTTTGACCTCGGGTTTCTGGGTATCAGGCTACCGCCCTGATAGTTTCGTTTACGGGTGGTTCGGTGTTAGTATATTCAGTAGTGTGCAGCAGAACTTAAACGATTCTTCCTCGCGTTGTCCGATATTCGTTTATACTGTGACGGGCAGTCACGTCTAGATAGTATGGACATATTTCTTAGTTGGCAAGCCTACTTTTTAAAGGTTGCTCTTTTTTGTATACTTTACAAAACGGATGTACGTTATTAAATAGTATATCTTTCATTGTAATCGTTACAAAAAAAAAAGAAAATTACAAAACAAGAAAGGTACGAAATATTCATATTGGAGCGTAGGAAAATGTATGTGTAAAAAGAAATTTGTACCGTGATGAACGAATAATTGTGCAAAAATTAGTTTAAATTTTTTTCAAAGAAGATGCAGTAAAACACTGATTAAAGATGAATTATTAATGTTTGCTAGTGCTTATCTAACCTAGTTATCAATTTGCTTTCAAACCTCAAACCGAGCAATGTTTATTTTAAAATTAAGATTGGTTTTTATATGATAAGTTCAAAGGGTTCGCTAATGTAGTATCATTAATATGTTAAACCTGTTATAGTACATAAAGACTAGAATTGTAATTGGCAAATTAAGGGATGACTTACAAAATATAATAACAAGGTATCACAGTAAGATGAAACTGTCAAAAACCTCGTATCATTAAACTAAAATGAGTTTGATTATTTCTAACCACGTGTAAAACAGAACGGAAGATGTCCAACATGAATTTATTTTTAAATACAAAATGAAGGATTACCACATGATTGGATTAGAAAAGATTCGTCACCCGTAGAAGAAGGAGGGAGTGTAGATCACCAGGAATCGACAGTTACGTCTCAGGCAATGAGTAACGTCGTAGTGTTCGTAGGAGGTTTTTTCGTATGGAGTATGGAAGCGTATAAAAAAGATATTTTTTATATTATTAGAAAAAGAACAATTTATACATAAGTAATCAAGGATAAGATTAATGTTTTTCATTTAATTAATGATGACTTTTCCTATTGCAGAAACAAGAAGAAGGAGTCCTGTACTTGTACATTTTTATAATACAAACTTTTTATGTTTGGCTACAATCTTATCTGTCTGGGAATTGAGGGATGGTGTATTAAATGTTGGTGGTCAGCTATACCGTTATCGCTTTGGATAATTGTAGACCAATCTTATGGTCACAAATTTAAAACACGGTGTAGTAGTAGGCCAAAGCCAATGTCTAGTTCCCAGCGGTCTCGGTCAGCGTCGATGACGTCGGCGTACTCGTCGGTTTCGGTCTGGGTCTTGGGCGTCGGCCTTCTAATTTCTGGTCTTTGACCAAGGCCGTTACAGCGGTCTCGGTCTGGGTTTTAGCCTCGGCGGTCTTGGCGGTCCCGGTCTGGGACTTCGGCCTCGGCGGTCTCTTGGAACCCGATCCTGGTCGTTGGCCTCGGCGGACTCGCTGGTCTCGGTCTGGGTTACGACCTCGGCGGTCTCGTCTGTAGCAGCTTTGGTCTTAGACCTCGGTTTTCCGGGTATGAAGCTATAGCCTCGATAGTATCGGTTACTTGTAATATGGTGTTTGCAGATTACAAAAGGTTTGGCTAATCTCGTCTTTATTGTACGGACACTCTTTGTTAGATTGCAAGCCCTCACTTTATGATCACTTTCTTCTCCCTGCACTGCTACATGCAAAGATTAAATGTTTCATAAAATAATGGTAAATAATAACCAGGTCTACAATGAAAATTATGAAGTTTTTTCTATAGAAAGTTCCACAGGTCAGCGTTAAGAAAGGAAGTTACGTTATAAAAAATAAATTTTTCTTTCGATATAATATAGGAACAATCGAAATTTCTTAAAAAAAAAATATTATTTTAGGTATTTGAACTTAGTAAAATGGAAAGATTCATAAGAAAATGTACCGCGATGAATTAATAATTGTGCGAAAATATTTTCAAAGCGTTTTCTAGGAATGTTTCCTCAGATTTTGATAAGAAACGAAGTAAAATAATAATTATTTTTCGGTATTTACATTGAAACACCGAAATCGCGCACCAGCGGATTTTTGAATTACACACTGTATATTCGTTTTGGGGGGGATTGCAAATACTGCTGCCAACAAAATTCCTTATAACGCAGTTTTGCATTGTCAATGGCGGCAGTGGAAGCGCAATAAAAAATACAACTCTCTTTAAACAATTTCCTCTACGAATAATATTTTTTTTTGCCTTATGAAAGGCCGAGTTTACGGCAATAATGGAGGTTAACGTATTGGTAATCTGGTTAGGCGATTTTCTCTAAATCCTATTTGTTTGCATAGCTAACTGTTTCATGTAATTCTATCAGTGTTTTGCCACTTTGACTGCTATTGGTCATCTTTGCCCACAATTAAATCTGTCGTTCTATTGGGAAACCGCGTAATCAGCCTACGTTATCAGCCACAAGGACATCTCTTATTATCTGGAAACAAACCTTCAGGTCAGATTTTTATAACCTGTTTGTCTTGTAGGCTTTGATCAAAGTCCATTTTTCAGCGGTAACGCCGGTCTCGGTCTTCGTCTATGAACTCGGCGGACTCGGCTTTATCGGCCTAGGACTTGGCAGCGGCCATCTAATTTCTGGTCTTTGACCAAGGCGGTTACAGCGGTCTCGGTCTGGGTTTTAGCCTCGGCGGTCTTGGCGGTCCCGGTCTGGGACTTCGGCTTCGGCGGTCTCTTCAAACCGATCCTGGTCGTTGGCCTCGGCGGACTCGCTGGTCTCGGTCTGGGTTATCACCTCGGCGGTCTCGTCTGTAGCAGCTTTGGTCTTTGACCTCGGGTTTCTGGGTATCAGGCTACCGCCCTGATAGTTTCGTTTACGGGTGGTTCGGTGTTAGTATATTCAGTAGTGTGCAGCAGAACTTAAACGATTCTTCCTCGCGTTGTCCGATATTCGTTTATACTGTGACGGGCAGTCACGTCTAGATAGTATGGACAAATTTCTTAGTTGGCAAGCCTACTTTTTAAAGGTTGCTCATTTTTGTATACTTTACAAAACGGATGTACGTTATTAAATAAGTATTTCTTTCATTGTAATCGTTACAAAAAAAAAAAAAATTACAAAACAAGAAAGGTACGAAATATTCATATTGGAGCGTAGGAAAATCTATGTGTAATAAGAAATTTGTACCGTGATGAACTTATAATTATGCATAAATTAGTTTTAAATCTTTTTCAAAGGAGATGCAGTAAAACACTGATTAAAGATGAATTATTAATGTTTGCTAGTGCTTATCTAACCTAGTTATCAATTTGCTTTCAAACCTCAAACCGAGCAATGTTTATTTTAAAATTAAGATTGGTTTTTATATGATAAGTTCAAAGGGTTCGCTAATGTAGTATTATTAATATGTTAAACCTGTTATAGTACATAAAGACTAGAATTGTAATTGGCAAATAAGGAGATGATTTACAAAATATAATAACAAGGCATCACAGTAAGATGAAACTGTCAAAAACCTCGTATCATTAAACTAAAATGAGTTTGATTATTTCTAACCACGTGTAAAACAGATCGGAAGATGTCCAATATGAATATATTTTTAAATACAAAATGAAGGATTACCACATGATTGGATTAGAAAAGATTCGTCACCCGTAGAAGAAGGAGGGAGTGTAGATCACCAGGAATCGACAGTTATGTCTCAGGCAATGAGTAAAGTCGTAGTGTTCGTAGGAGGTTTTTTCGTATGGAGTATGGAAGCGTATAAAAAAGATATTCATTATATTATTAGAAAAAGAAGAATTTCTACATAAGTAATCAAGGACAAGATTAATGATTTTCATTTAATTAATGATGACTTTTCCTACTGAAGAAACAAGAAGTAGTCCTGTACTTGTACATTTTTATAATACAAATTTTCATGTTTGGCCACAATCTTATCTGTCTGGGAATTCAGGAATGGTGTAATAAATGTTGGTGGTCAGCTATACCGTTATCGCTTTGGATACCTGTAGACGTATGTTATGGTCACAAATTTAAAACACGGTGTAGTAGTAGGCCAAAGTCAATGTCTAGTTCCCAGCGGTCTCGGTCAGCGTCGATGACGTCGGCGTACTCGTCGGTTTCGGTCTGGGTCTTGGGCGTCGGCCTTCTAATTTCTGGTCTTTGACCAAGGCCGTTACAGCGGTCTCGGTCTGGGTTTTAGCCTCGGCGGTCTTGGCGGTCCCGGTCTGGGATTTCGGCCTCGGCGGTCTCTTCGAACCCGATCCTGGTCGTTGGCCTCGGCGGACTCGCTGGTCTCGGTCTGGGTTATGACCTCGGCGGTCTCGTCTGTAGCAGCTTTGGTCTTAGACCTCGGTTTTCCGGGTATGGAGCTATAGCCTCGATAGTATCGGTTACTTGTATTATGGTGTTTGCAGATTACAAAAGGTTTGGCTAATCTCGTCTTTATTGTACGGACACTGTTTGTTAGATTGCAAGCCCTCACTTTATGATCACTTTCTTCTCCCTGCACTGCTACATGCAAAGATTAAATGTTTCATAAAATAATGGTAAATAATAACCAGGTCTACAATGAAAAATATGAAGTTTTTTCAATAGAAAGTTCCACAGGTCAGCGTTAAGAAAGGAAGTTACGTTATAAAAAATAAATTTTTCTTTCGATATAATACAGTAACAACCGAAATTTCTTTTAAAAAAAATATTATTTTAGGTATTTGAACTTAGTAAAATGGAAAAATTCATAAGAAAATGTACCGCGATGAATTAATAATTGTGCGAAAATATTTTCAAAGCGTTTTCTAGGAATGTTTCCTCAGATTTTGATAAGAAACGAAGTAAAATAATAATTATTTTTCGGTATTTACATTGAAACACCGAAATCGCGCACCAGCGGATTTTTGAATTACACACTGTATATTCGTTTTGGGGGGGATTGCAAATACTGCTGCCAACAAAATTCCTTATAACGCAGTTTTGCATTGTCAATGGCGGCAGTGGAAGCGCAATATAAAATACAACTCTCTTTAAAGGAGTTCCTCTACGAATAATATTTTTTTTTGCCTTATGAAAGGCCGAGTTATCGGCAATAATGGAGGTTAACGTATTGGTAATCTGGTTAGGCGATTTTCTCTAAATCCTATTTGTTTGCATAGCTAACTGTTTCATGTAATTCTATCAGTGTTTTGCCACTTTGACTGCTATTGGTCATCTTTGGCCACAATTAAATCTGTCGTTCTATTGGGAAACCGCTTAATCAGCCTACGTTATCAGCCACAAGGACATCTCTTATTATCTGGAAACAAACCTACAGGTCTGATTTTTATAACCTGTTTGTCTTGTAGGCTTTGATCAAAGTCCATTTTTCAGCGGTAACGCGGGTCTCAGTCTTCGTCTATGAACTCGGCGGACTCGGTTTTATCGGCCTAGGACTTGGCAGCGGCCATCTTATTTCTGGTCTTTGACCAAGGCGGTTACAGCGGTCTCGGTCTGGGTTTTAGCCTCGGCGGTCTTGGCGGTCCCGGTCTAGGACTTCGGCGTCGGCAGTCTCTTCAAACCGATCCTGGTCGTTGGCCTCGGCGGACTCGCTGGTCTCGGTCTGGGTTATCACCTCGGCGGTCTCGTCTGTAGCAGCTTTGGTCTTTGACCTCGGGTATCTGGTTATCAGGCTACCGCCCCGATAGTTTCGTTTGCGGGTGATTCGGTGTTAGTATATTCAGTAGTGTGCAGCAGAACTTAAACGATTCTTCCTCGCGTTGTCCGATATTCGTTTATACTGTGACGGGCAGTCACGTCTAGATAGTATGGACATATTTCTTAGTTGGCAAGCCTACTTTTTAAAGGTTTTTCTTTTTTGTATACTTTACAAAACGGATGTACGTTATTAAATAGTATATCTTTCATTGTAATCTTTACAAAAAAAAAGAAAATTACAAAACAAGAAAGGTACGAAATATTCATATTGGAGCGTAGGAAAATCTATGTGTATAAAGAAATTTGTACCGTGATGAACTTATAATTATGCAAAAATTAGTTTTAAATCTTTTTCAAAGAAGATGCAGTAAAACACTGATTAAAGATGAATTATTAATGTTTGCTAGAGCTTATCTAACCTAGTTATCAATTTGCTTTCAAACCTCAAACCGAGCAATGTTTATTGTAAAATTACGATTGGTTTTTATATGATAAGTGCAGATGGATCGTTAATGTAGTATCATTAATATGTTAAACCTTTTATAGTACATAAAGACTAGAATTGTAATTGGCAAATTAAGAGATGATTTACAAAATACAATAACAAGGCATCACAGTAAGATGAAACTGTCAAAAACCTCGTATCATTAAACTAAAATGAGTTTGATTATTTCTAACCACGTGTAAAACAGATCGGAAAATGTCCAACATGAATTTATTTTTAAATACAAAATGAAGGATTACCACATGATTGGAGTAGAAAAGATTCGTCTCCTGTAGAACAAGGAGAGAGTGTAGATCACCAGGAATCGATATTTATGTCTTAGGCAATGAGTAAAGTCGTACAGTTCGTAGGAGGTTTTTTCGTATGGAGTATGGAAGCGTATAAAAAAGATATTCATTATATTATTAGAAAAAGAAGAATTTCTACATAAGTAATCAAGGATAAGATTAATGTTTTTCATTTAATTAATGATGACTTTTCCTATTGAAGAAACAAGAAGAAGGAGTCCTGTACTTGTACATTTTTATAATACAAACTTTTCATGTTTGGCCACAATCTTATCTGTCTGGGAATTGAAGGATGGTGTATTAAATGTTGGTGGTCAGCTATACCGTTATCGCTTTGGATACCTGTAGACGAATGTTATGGTCACAAATTTAAAACACGGTGTAGTAGTAGGCCAAAGTCAATGTCTAGTTCCCATCGGTCTCGGTCAGCGTCGTTGACGTCGGCGTACTCGTCGGTTTCGGTCTGGGTCTTGGGCGTCGGCCATCTAATTTCTGGTCTTTCACCAAGGCCGTTACAGCGGTCTCGGTCTGGGTTTTAGCCTCGGCGGTCTTGGCGGTCCCGGTCTGTGACTTCGGCTTCGGCGGTCTCTTCAAACCGATCCTGGTCGTTGCCCTCGGCGGACTCGCTGGTCTCGGTCTGGGTTATCACCTCGGCGGTCTCGTCTGTAGCAGCTTTGGTCTTTGACCTCGGGTATCTGGTTATCAGGCTACCGCCCCGATAGTTTCGTTTGCGGGTGATTCGGTGTTAGTATATTCAGTAGTGTGCAGCAGAACTTAAACGATTCTTCCTAGCGTTGTCCGATATTCGTTTATACTGTGACGGGCAGTCACGTCTAGATAGTATGGACATATTTCTTAGTTGGCAAGCCTACTTTTTAAAGGTTGCTCTTTTTTGTATACTTTACAAAACGGATGTACGTTATTAAATAGTATATCTTTCATTGTAATCGTTACAAAAAAAAAGAAAATTACAAAACAAGAAAGGTACGAAATATTCATATTGGAGCGTAGGAAAATCTATGTGTAATAAGAAATTTGTACCGTGATGAACTTATAATTATGCATAAATTAGTTTTAAATCTTTTTCAAAGGAGATGCAGTAAAACACTGATTAAAGATGAATTATTAATGTTTGCTAGTGCTTATCTAACCTAGTTATCAATTTGCTTTCAAACCTCAAACCGAGCAATGTTTATTTTAAAATTAAGATTGGTTTTTATATGATAAGTTCAAAGGGTTCGCTAATGTAGTATTATTAACATGTTAAACCTGTTATAGTACATAAAGACTAGAATTGTAATTGGCAAATAAGGAGATGATTTACAAAATATAATAACAAGGCATCACAGTAAGATGAAACTGTCAAAAACCTCGTATCATTAAACTAAAATGAGTTTGATTATTTCTAACCACGTGTAAAACAGATCGGAAGATGTCCAATATGAATTTATTTTTAAATACAAAATGAAGGATTACCACATGATTGGATTAGAAAAGATTCGTCACCCGTAGAAGAAGGAGGGAGTGTAGATCACCAGGAATCGACAGTTATGTCTCAGGCAATGAGTAAAGTCGTAGTGTTCGTAGGAGGTTTTTTCGTATGGAGTATGGAAGCGTATAAAAAAGATATTCATTATATTATTAGAAAAAGAAGAATTTCTACATAAGTAATCAAGGACAAGATTAATGATTTTCATTTAATTAATGATGACTTTTCCTACTGAAGAAACAAGAAGTAGTCCTGTACTTGTACATTTTTATAATACAAATTTTCATGTTTGGCCACAATCTTATCTGTCTGGGAATTCAGGAATGGTGTAATAAATGTTGGTGGTCAGCTATACCGTTATCGCTTTGGATACCTGTAGACGAATGTTATGGTCACAAATTTAAAACACGGTGTAGTAGTAGGCCAAAGTCAATGTCTAGTTCCCAGCGGTCTCGGTCAGCGTCGATGACGTCGGCGTACTCGTCGGTTTCGGTCTGGGTCTTGGGCGTCGGCCTTCTAATTTCTGGTCTTTGACCAAGGCCGTTACAGCGGTCTCGGTCTGGGTTTTAGCCTCGGCGGTCTTGGCGGTCCCGGTCTGGGATTTCGGCCTCGGCGGTCTCTTCGAACCCGATCCTGGTCGTTGGCCTCGGCGGACTCGCTGGTCTCGGTCTGGGTTATGACCTCGGCGGTCTCGTCTGTAGCAGCTTTGGTCTTAGACCTCGGTTTTCCGGGTATGGAGCTATAGCCTCGATAGTATCGGTTACTTGTAATATGGTGTTTGCAGATTACAAAAGGTTTGGCTAATCTCGTCTTTATTGTACGGACACTGTTTGTTAGATTGCAAGCCCTCACTTTATGATCACTTTCTTCTCCCTGCACTGCTACATGCAAAGATTAAATGTTTCATAAAATAATGGTAAATAATAACCAGGTCTACAATGAAAAATATGAAGTTTTTTCTATAGAAAGTTCCACAGGTCAGCGTTAAGAAAGGAAGTTACGTTATAAAAAATAAATTTTTCTTTCGATATAATACAGTAACAACCGAAATTACTTTAAAAAAAAATATTATTTTAGGTATTTGAACTTAGTAAAATGGAAAAATTCATAAGAAAATGTACCGCAATGAATTAATAATTGTGCGAAAATATTTTCAAAGCGTTTTCTAGGAATGTTTCCTCAGATTTTGATAAGAAACGAAGTAAAATAATAATTATTTTTCGGTATTTACATTGAAACACCGAAATCGCGCACCAGCGGATTTTTGAATTACACACTGTATATTCGTTTTGGGGGGGATTGCAAATACTGCTGCCAACAAAATTCCTTATAACGCAGTTTTGCATTGTCAATGGCGGCAGTGGAAGCGCAATATAAAATACAACTCTCTTTAAAGGAGTTCCTCTACGAATAATATTTTTTTTTGCCTTATGAAAGGCCGAGTTATCGGCAATAATGGAGGTTAACGTATTGGTAATCTGGTTAGGCGATTTTCTCTAAATCCTATTTGTTTGCATAGCTAACTGTTTCATGTAATTCTATCAGTGTTTTGCCACTTTGACTGCTATTGGTCATCTTTGGCCACAATTAAATCTGTCGTTCTATTGGGAAACCGCTTAATCAGCCTACGTTATCAGCCACAAGGACATCTCTTATTATCTGGAAACAAACCTACAGGTCTGATTTTTATAACCTGTTTGTCTTGTAGGCTTTGATCAAAGTCCATTTTTCAGCGGTAACGCGGGTCTCAGTCTTCGTCTATGAACTCGGCGGAATCGGTTTTATCGGCCTAGGACTTGGCAGCGGCCATCTTATTTCTGGTCTTTGACCAAGGCGGTTACAGCGGTCTCGGTCTGGGTTTTAGCCTCGGCGGTCTTGGCGGTCCCGGTCTAGGACTTCGGCGTCGGCAGTCTCTTCAAACCGATCCTGGTCGTTGGCCTCGGCGGACTCGCTGGTCTCGGTCTGGGTTATCACCTCGGCGGTCTCGTCTGTAGCAGCTTTGGTCTTTGACCTCGGGTATCTGGTTATCAGGCTACCGCCCCGATAGTTTCGTTTGCGGGTGATTCGGTGTTAGTATATTCAGTAGTGTGCAGCAGAACTTAAACGATTCTTCCTCGCGTTGTCCGATATTCGTTTATACTGTGACGGGCAGTCACGTCTAGATAGTATGGACATATTTCTTAGTTGGCAAGCCTACTTTTTAAAGGTTTTTCTTTTTTGTATACTTTACAAAACGGATGTACGTTATTAAATAGTATATCTTTCATTGTAATCTTTACAAAAAAAAAGAAAATTACAAAACAAGAAAGGTACGAAATATTCATATTGGAGCGTAGGAAAATCTATGTGTATAAAGAAATTTGTACCGTGATGAACTTATAATTATGCAAAAATTAGTTTTAAATCTTTTTCAAAGAAGATGCAGTAAAACACTGATTAAAGATGAATTATTAATGTTTGCTAGAGCTTATCTAACCTAGTTATCAATTTGCTTTCAAACCTCAAACCGAGCAATGTTTATTTTAAAATTACGATTGGTTTTTATATGATAAGTGCAGATGGATCGTTAATGTAGTATCATTAATATGTTAAACCTTTTATAGTACATAAAGACTAGAATTGTAATTGGCAAATTAAGAGATGATTTACAAAATACAATAACAAGGCATCACAGTAAGATGAAACTGTCAAAAACCTCGTATCATTAAACTAAAATGAGTTTGATTATTTCTAACCACGTGTAAAACAGATCGGAAAATGTCCAACATGAATTTATTTTTAAATACAAAATGAAGGATTACCACATGATTGGAGTAGAAAAGATTCGTCTCCTGTAGAACAAGGAGAGAGTGTAGATCACCAGGAATCGATATTTATGTCTTAGGCAATGAGTAAAGTCGTACAGTTCGTAGGAGGTTTTTTCGTATGGAGTATGGAAGCGTATAAAAAAGATATTCATTATATTATTAGAAAAAGAAGAATTTCTACATAAGTAATCAAGGATAAGATTAATGTTTTTCATTTAATTAATGATGACTTTTCCTATTGAAGAAACAAGAAGAAGGAGTCCTGTACTTGTACATTTTTATAATACAAACTTTTCATGTTTGGCCACAATCTTATCTGTCTGGGAATTGAAGGATGGTGTATTAAATGTTGGTGGTCAGCTATACCGTTATCGCTTTGGATACCTGTAGACGAATGTTATGGTCACAAATTTAAAACACGGTGTAGTAGTAGGCCAAAGTCAATGTCTAGTTCCCATCGGTCTCGGTCAGCGTCGTTGACGTCGGCGTACTCGTCGGTTTCGGTCTGGGTCTTGGGCGTCGGCCATCTAATTTCTGGTCTTTCACCAAGGCCGTTACAGCGGTCTCGGTCTGGGTTTTAGCCTCGGCGGTCTTGGCGGTCCCGGTCTGTGACTTCGGCTTCGGCGGTCTCTTCAAACCGATCCTGGTCGTTGCCCTCGGCGGACTCGCTGGTCTCGGTCTGGGTTATCACCTCGGCGGTCTCGTCTGTAGCAGCTTTGGTCTTTGACCTCGGGTATCTGGTTATCAGGCTACCGCCCCGATAGTTTCGTTTGCGGGTGATTCGGTGTTAGTATATTCAGTAGTGTGCAGCAGAACTTAAACGATTCTTCCTAGCGTTGTCCGATATTCGTTTATACTGTGACGGGCAGTCACGTCTAGATAGTATGGACATATTTCTTAGTTGGCAAGCCTACTTTTTAAAGGTTGCTCTTTTTTGTATACTTTACAAAACGGATGTACGTTATTAAATAGTATATCTTTCATTGTAATCGTTACAAAAAAAAAGAAAATTACAAAACAAGAAAGGTACGAAATATTCATATTGGAGCGTAGGAAAATCTATGTGTAATAAGAAATTTGTACCGTGATGAACTTATAATTATGCATAAATTAGTTTTAAATCTTTTTCAAAGGAGATGCAGTAAAACACTGATTAAAGATGAATTATTAATGTTTGCTAGTGCTTATCTAACCTAGTTATCAATTTGCTTTCAAACCTCAAACCGAGCAATGTTTATTTTAAAATTAAGATTGGTTTTTATATGATAAGTTCAAAGGGTTCGCTAATGTAGTATTATTAACATGTTAAACCTGTTATAGTACATAAAGACTAGAATTGTAATTGGCAAATAAGGAGATGATTTACAAAATATAATAACAAGGCATCACAGTAAGATGAAACTGTCAAAAACCTCGTATCATTAAACTAAAATGAGTTTGATTATTTCTAACCACGTGTAAAACAGATCGGAAGATGTCCAATATGAATTTATTTTTAAATACAAAATGAAGGATTACCACATGATTGGATTAGAAAAGATTCGTCACCCGTAGAAGAAGGAGGGAGTGTAGATCACCAGGAATCGACAGTTATGTCTCAGGCAATGAGTAAAGTCGTAGTGTTCGTAGGAGGTTTTTTCGTATGGAGTATGGAAGCGTATAAAAAAGATATTCATTATATTATTAGAAAAAGAAGAATTTCTACATAAGTAATCAAGGACAAGATTAATGATTTTCATTTAATTAATGATGACTTTTCCTACTGAAGAAACAAGAAGTAGTCCTGTACTTGTACATTTTTATAATACAAATTTTCATGTTTGGCCACAATCTTATCTGTCTGGGAATTCAGGAATGGTGTAATAAATGTTGGTGGTCAGCTATACCGTTATCGCTTTGGATACCTGTAGACGAATGTTATGGTCACAAATTTAAAACACGGTGTAGTAGTAGGCCAAAGTCAATGTCTAGTTCCCAGCGGTCTCGGTCAGCGTCGATGACGTCGGCGTACTCGTCGGTTTCGGTCTGGGTCTTGGGCGTCGGCCTTCTAATTTCTGGTCTTTGACCAAGGCCGTTACAGCGGTCTCGGTCTGGGTTTTAGCCTCGGCGGTCTTGGCGGTCCCGGTCTGGGATTTCGGCCTCGGCGGTCTCTTCGAACCCGATCCTGGTCGTTGGCCTCGGCGGACTCGCTGGTCTCGGTCTGGGTTATGACCTCGGCGGTCTCGTCTGTAGCAGCTTTGGTCTTAGACCTCGGTTTTCCGGGTATGGAGCTATAGCCTCGATAGTATCGGTTACTTGTAATATGGTGTTTGCAGATTACAAAAGGTTTGGCTAATCTCGTCTTTATTGTACGGACACTGTTTGTTAGATTGCAAGCCCTCACTTTATGATCACTTTCTTCTCCCTGCACTGCTACATGCAAAGATTAAATGTTTCATAAAATAATGGTAAATAATAACCAGGTCTACAATGAAAAATATGAAGTTTTTTCTATAGAAAGTTCCACAGGTCAGCGTTAAGAAAGGAAGTTACGTTATAAAAAATAAATTTTTCTTTCGATATAATACAGTAACAACCGAAATTTCTTTAAAAAAAAATATTATTTTAGGTATTTGAACTTAGTAAAATGGAAAAATTCATAAGAAAATGTACCGCGATGAATTAATAATTGTGCGAAAATATTTTTAAAGCGTTTTCTAGGAATGTTTCCTCAGATTTTGATAAGAAACGAAGTAAAATAATAATTATTTTTCGGTATTTACATTGAAACACCGAAATCGCGCACCAGCGGATTTTTGAATTACACACTGTATATTCGTTTTGGGGGGGATTGCAAATACTGCTGCCAACAAAATTCCTTATAACGCAGTTTTGCATTGTCAATGGCGGCAGTGGAAGCGCAATATAAAATACAACTCTCTTTAAAGGAGTTCCTCTACGAATAATATTTTTTTTTGCCTTATGAAAGGCCGAGTTATCGGCAATAATGGAGGTTAACGTATTGGTAATCTGGTTAGGCGATTTTCTCTAAATCCTATTTGTTTGCATAGCTAACTGTTTCATGTAATTCTATCAGTGTTTTGCCACTTTGACTGCTATTGGTCATCTTTGGCCACAATTAAATCTGTCGTTCTATTGGGAAACCGCTTAATCAGCCTACGTTATCAGCCACAAGGACATCTCTTATTATCTGGAAACAAACCTACAGGTCTGATTTTTATAACCTGTTTGTCTTGTAGGCTTTGATCAAAGTCCATTTTTCAGCGGTAACGCGGGTCTCAGTCTTCGTCTATGAACTCGGCGGACTCGGTTTTATCGGCCTAGGACTTGGCAGCGGCCATCTTATTTCTGGTCTTTGACCAAGGCGGTTACAGCGGTCTCGGTCTGGGTTTTAGCCTCGGCGGTCTTGGCGGTCCCGGTCTAGGACTTCGGCGTCGGCAGTCTCTTCAAACCGATCCTGGTCGTTGGCCTCGGCGGACTCGCTGGTCTCGGTCTGGGTTATCACCTCGGCGGTCTCGTCTGTAGCAGCTTTGGTCTTTGACCTCGGGTATCTGGTTATCAGGCTACCGCCCCGATAGTTTCGTTTGCGGGTGATTCGGTGTTAGTATATTCAGTAGTGTGCAGCAGAACTTAAACGATTCTTCCTCGCGTTGTCCGATATTCGTTTATACTGTGACGGGCAGTCACGTCTAGATAGTATGGACATATTTCTTAGTTGGCAAGCCTACTTTTTAAAGGTTTTTCTTTTTTGTATACTTTACAAAACGGATGTACGTTATTAAATAGTATATCTTTCATTGTAATCTTTACAAAAAAAAAAGAAAATTACAAAACAAGAAAGGTACGAAATATTCATATTGGAGCGTAGGAAAATCTATGTGTATAAAGAAATTTGTACCGTGATGAACTTATAATTATGCAAAAATTAGTTTTAAATCTTTTTCAAAGAAGATGCAGTAAAACACTGATTAAAGATGAATTATTAATGTTTGCTAGAGCTTATCTAACCTAGTTATCAATTTGCTTTCAAACCTCAAACCGAGCAATGTTTATTTTAATATTACGATTGGTTTTTATATGATAAGTGCAGATGGATCGTTAATGTAGTATCATTAATATGTTAAACCTTTTATAGTACATAAAGACTAGAATTGTAATTGGCAAATTAAGAGATGATTTACAAAATACAATAACAAGGCATCACAGTAAGATGAAACTGTCAAAAACCTCGTATCATTAAACTAAAATGAGTTTGATTATTTCTAACCACGTGTAAAACAGATCGGAAAATGTCCAACATGAATTTATTTTTAAATACAAAATGAAGGATTACCACATGATTGGAGTAGAAAAGATTCGTCTCCTGTAGAACAAGGAGAGAGTGTAGATCACCAGGAATCGATATTTATGTCTTAGGCAATGAGTAAAGTCGTACAGTTCGTAGGAGGTTTTTTCGTATGGAGTATGGAAGCGTATAAAAAAGATATTCATTATATTATTAGAAAAAGAAGAATTTCTACATAAGTAATCAAGGATAAGATTAATGTTTTTCATTTAATTAATGATGACTTTTCCTATTGAAGAAACAAGAAGAAGGAGTCCTGTACTTGTACATTTTTATAATACAAACTTTTCATGTTTGGCCACAATCTTATCTGTCTGGGAATTGAAGGATGGTGTATTAAATGTTGGTGGTCAGCTATACCGTTATCGCTTTGGATACCTGTAGACGAATGTTATGGTCACAAATTTAAAACACGGTGTAGTAGTAGGCCAAAGTCAATGTCTAGTTCCCAGCGGTCTCGGTCAGCGTCGATGACGTCGGCGTACTCGTCGGTTTCGGTCTGGGTCTTGGGCGTCGGCCTTCTAATTTCTGGTCTTTGACCAAGGCCGTTACAGCGGTCTCGGTCTGGGTTTTAGCCTCGGCGGTCTTGGCGGTCCCGGTCTGGGATTTCGGCCTCGGCGGTCTCTTCGAACCCGATCCTGGTCGTTGGCCTCGGCGGACTCGCTGGTCTCGGTCTGGGTTATGACCTCGGCGGTCTCGTCTGTAGCAGCTTTGGTCTTAGACCTCGGTTTTCCGGGTATGGAGCTATAGCCTCGATAGTATCGGTTACTTGTAATATGGTGTTTGCAGATTACAAAAGGTTTGGCTAATCTCGTCTTTATTGTACGGACACTGTTTGTTAGATTGCAAGCCCTCACTTTATGATCACTTTCTTCTCCCTGCACTGCTACATGCAAAGATTAAATGTTTCATAAAATAATGGTAAATAATAACCAGGTCTACAATGAAAAATATGAAGTTTTTTCTATAGAAAGTTCCACAGGTCAGCGTTAAGAAAGGAAGTTACGTTATAAAAAATAAATTTTTCTTTCGATATAATACAGTAACAACCGAAATTTCTTTAAAAAAAAATATTATTTTAGGTATTTGAACTTAGTAAAATGGAAAAATTCATAAGAAAATGTACCGCGATGAATTAATAATTGTGCGAAAATATTTTCAAAGCGTTTTCTAGGAATGTTTCCTCAGATTATGATAAGAAACGAAGTAAAATAATAATTATTTTTCGGTATTTACATTGAAACACCGAAATCGCGCACCAGCGGATTTTTGAATTACACACTGTATATTCGTTTTGGGGGGGATTGCAAATACTGCTGCCAACAAAATTCCTTATAACGCAGTTTTGCATTGTCAATGGCGGCAGTGGAAGCGCAATATAAAATACAACTCTCTTTAAAGGAGTTCCTCTACGAATAATATTTTTTTTTGCCTTATGAAAGGCCGAGTTATCGGCAATAATGGAGGTTAACGTATTGGTAATCTGGTTAGGCGATTTTCTCTAAATCCTATTTGTTTGCATAGCTAACTGTTTCATGTAATTCTATCAGTGTTTTGCCACTTTGACTGCTATTGGTCATCTTTGGCCACAATTAAATCTGTCGTTCTATTGGGAAACCGCTTAATCAGCCTACGTTATCAGCCACAAGGACATCTCTTATTATCTGGAAACAAACCTACAGGTCTGATTTTTATAACCTGTTTGTCTTGTAGGCTTTGATCAAAGTCCATTTTTCAGCGGTAACGCGGGTCTCAGTCTTCGTCTATGAACTCGGCGGAATCGGTTTTATCGGCCTAGGACTTGGCAGCGGCCATCTTATTTCTGGTCTTTGACCAAGGCGGTTACAGCGGTCTCGGTCTGGGTTTTAGCCTCGGCGGTCTTGGCGGTCCCGGTCTAGGACTTCGGCGTCGGCAGTCTCTTCAAACCGATCCTGGTCGTTGGCCTCGGCGGACTCGCTGGTCTCGGTCTGGGTTATCACCTCGGCGGTCTCGTCTGTAGCAGCTTTGGTCTTTGACCTCGGGTATCTGGTTATCAGGCTACCGCCCCGATAGTTTCGTTTGCGGGTGATTCGGTGTTAGTATATTCAGTAGTGTGCAGCAGAACTTAAACGATTCTTCCTCGCGTTGTCCGATATTCGTTTATACTGTGACGGGCAGTCACGTCTAGATAGTATGGACATATTTCTTAGTTGGCAAGCCTACTTTTTAAAGGTTTTTCTTTTTTGTATACTTTACAAAACGGATGTACGTTATTAAATAGTATATCTTTCATTGTAATCTTTACAAAAAAAAAGAAAATTACAAAACAAGAAAGGTACGAAATATTCATATTGGAGCGTAGGAAAATCTATGTGTATAAAGAAATTTGTACCGTGATGAACTTATAATTATGCAAAAATTAGTTTTAAATCTTTTTCAAAGAAGATGCAGTAAAACACTGATTAAAGATGAATTATTAATGTTTGCTAGAGCTTATCTAACCTAGTTATCAATTTGCTTTCAAACCTCAAACCGAGCAATGTTTATTTTAAAATTACGATTGGTTTTTATATGATAAGTGCAGATGGATCGTTAATGTAGTATCATTAATATGTTAAACCTTTTATAGTACATAAAGACTAGAATTGTAATTGGCAAATTAAGAGATGATTTACAAAATACAATAACAAGGCATCACAGTAAGATGAAACTGTCAAAAACCTCGTATCATTAAACTAAAATGAGTTTGATTATTTCTAACCACGTGTAAAACAGATCGGAAAATGTCCAACATGAATTTATTTTTAAATACAAAATGAAGGATTACCACATGATTGGAGTAGAAAAGATTCGTCTCCTGTAGAACAAGGAGAGAGTGTAGATCACCAGGAATCGATATTTATGTCTTAGGCAATGAGTAAAGTCGTACAGTTCGTAGGAGGTTTTTTCGTATGGAGTATGGAAGCGTATAAAAAAGATATTCATTATATTATTAGAAAAAGAAGAATTTCTACATAAGTAATCAAGGATAAGATTAATGTTTTTCATTTAATTAATGATGACTTTTCCTATTGAAGAAACAAGAAGAAGGAGTCCTGTACTTGTACATTTTTATAATACAAACTTTTCATGTTTGGCCACAATCTTATCTGTCTGGGAA
Source organism: Lycorma delicatula (assembly GCF_047948215.1). Lineage (NCBI taxonomy): Eukaryota > Metazoa > Arthropoda > Insecta > Hemiptera > Fulgoridae > Lycorma > Lycorma delicatula. The sequence goes on along the minus strand of NC_134456.1, from coordinate 66,450,654 downwards.
TTGAAGGATGGTGTATTAAATGTTGGTGGTCATTTATACCGTTATCGCTTTGGATACCTGTAGACGAATGTTATGGTCACAAATTTAAAACACGGTGTAGTAGTAGGCCAAAGTCAATGTCTAGTTCCCAGCGGTCTCGGTCAGCGTCGTTGACGTCGGCGTACTCGTCGGTTTCGGTCTGGGTCTTGGGCGTCGGCCATCTAATTTCTGGTCTTTCACCAAGGCCGTTACAGCGGTCTCGGTCTGGGTTTTAGCCTCGGCGGTCTTGGCGGTCCCGGTCTGTGACTTCGGCTTCGGCGGTCTCTTCAAACCGATCCTGGTCGTTGCCCTCGGCGGACTCGCTGGTCTCGGTCTGGGTTATCACCTCGGCGGTCTCGTCTGTAGCAGCTTTGGTCTTTGACCTCGGATTTCTGGGTATCAGGCTACCGCCCTGATAGTTTCGTTTACGGGTGGTTCGGTGTTAGTATATTCAGTAGTGTGCAGCAGAACTTAAACGATTCTTCCTCGCGTTGTCCGATATTCGTTTATACTGTGACGGGCAGTCACGTCTAGATAGTATGGACATATTTCTTAGTTGGCAAGCCTACTTTTTAAAGGTTGCTCTTTTTTGTATACTTTACAAAACGGATGTACGTTATTAAATAGTATATCTTTCATTGTAATCGTTACAAAAAAAAAGAAAATTACAAAACAAGAAAGGTACGAAATATTCATATTGGAGCGTAGGAAAATCTATGTGTAATAAGAAATTTGTACCGTGATGAACTTATAATTATGCATAAATTAGTTTTAAATCTTTTTCAAAGGAGATGCAGTAAAACACTGATTAAAAATGAATTATTAATGTTTGCTAGTGCTTATCTAACCTAGTTATCAATTTGCTTTCAAACCTCAAACCGAGCAATGTTTATTTTAAAATTAAGATTGGTTTTTATATGATAAGTTCAAAGGGTTCGCTAATGTAGTATTATTAACATGTTAAACCTGTTATAGTACATAAAGACTAGAATTGTAATTGGCAAATAAGGAGATGATTTACAAAATATAATAACAAGGCATCACAGTAAGATGAAACTGTCAAAAACCTCGTATCATTAAACTAAAATGAGTTTGATTATTTCTAACCACGTGTAAAACAGATCGGAAGATGTCCAATATGAATTTATTTTTAAATACAAAATGAAGGATTACCACATGATTGGATTAGAAAAGATTCGTCACCCGTAGAAGAAGGAGGGAGTGTAGATCACCAGGAATCGACAGTTATGTCTCAGGCAATGAGTAAAGTCGTAGTGTTCGTAGGAGGTTTTTTCGTATGGAGTATGGAAGCGTATAAAAAAGATATTCATTATATTATTAGAAAAAGAAGAATTTCTACATAAGTAATCAAGGACAAGATTAATGATTTTCATTTAATTAATGATGACTTTTCCTACTGAAGAAACAAGAAGTAGTCCTGTACTTGTACATTTTTATAATACAAATTTTCATGTTTGGCCACAATCTTATCTGTCTGGGAATTCAGGAATGGTGTAATAAATGTTGGTGGTCAGCTATACCGTTATCGCTTTGGATACCTGTAGACGTATGTTATGGTCACAAATTTAAAACACGGTGTAGTAGTAGGCCAAAGTCAATGTCTAGTTCCCAGCGGTCTCGGTCAGCGTCGATGACGTCGGCGTACTCGTCGGTTTCGGTCTGGGTCTTGGGCGTCGGCCTTCTAATTTCTGGTCTTTGACCAAGGCCGTTACAGCGGTCTCGGTCTGGGTTTTAGCCTCGGCGGTCTTGGCGGTCCCGGTCTGGGATTTCGGCCTCGGCGGTCTCTTCGAACCCGATCCTGGTCGTTGGCCTCGGCGGACTCGCTGGTCTCGGTCTGGGTTATGACCTCGGCGGTCTCGTCTGTAGCAGCTTTGGTCTTAGACCTCGGTTTTCCGGGTATGGAGCTATAGCCTCGATAGTATCGGTTACTTGTAATATGGTGTTTGCAGATTACAAAAGGTTTGGCTAATCTCGTCTTTATTGTACGGACACTGTTTGTTAGATTGCAAGCCCTCACTTTATGATCACTTTCTTCTCCCTGCACTGCTACATGCAAAGATTAAATGTTTCATAAAATAATGGTAAATAATAACCAGGTCTACAATGAAAAATATGAAGTTTTTTCTATAGAAAGTTCCACAGGTCAGCGTTAAGAAAGGAAGTTACGTTATAAAAAATAAATTTTTCTTTCGATATAATACAGTAACAACCGAAATTTCTTTAAAAAAAAATATTATTTTAGGTATTTGAACTTAGTAAAATGGAAAAATTCATAAGAAAATGTACCGCGATGAATTAATAATTGTGCGAAAATATTTTCAAAGCGTTTTCTAGGAATGTTTCCTCAGATTTTGATAAGAAACGAAGTAAAATAATAATTATTTTTCGGTATTTACATTGAAACACCGAAATCGCGCACCAGCGGATTTTTGAATTACACACTGTATATTCGTTTTGGGGGGGATTGCAAATACTGCTGCCAACAAAATTCCTTATAACGCAGTTTTGCATTGTCAATGGCGGCAGTGGAAGCGCAAAATAAAATACAACTCTCTTTAAAGGAGTTCCTCTACGAATAATATTTTTTTTTGCCTTATGAAAGGCCGAGTTATCGGCAATAATGGAGGTTAACGTATTGGTAATCTGGTTAGGCGATTTTCTCTAAATCCTATTTGTTTGCATAGCTAACTGTTTCATGTAATTCTATCAGTGTTTTGCCACTTTGACTGCTATTGGTCATCTTTGGCCACAATTAAATCTGTCGTTCTATTGGGAAACCGCTTAATCAGCCTACGTTATCAGCCACAAGGACATCTCTTATTATCTGGAAACAAACCTACAGGTCTGATTTTTATAACCTGTTTGTCTTGTAGGCTTTGATCAAAGTCCATTTTTCAGCGGTAACGCGGGTCTCAGTCTTCGTCTATGAACTCGGCGGACTCGGTTTTATCGGCCTAGGACTTGGCAGCGGCCATCTTATTTCTGGTCTTTGACCAAGGCGGTTACAGCGGTCTCGGTCTGGGTTTTAGCCTCGGCGGTCTTGGCGGTCCCGGTCTAGGACTTCGGCGTCGGCAGTCTCTTCAAACCGATCCTGGTCGTTGGCCTCGGCGGACTCGCTGGTCTCGGTCTGGGTTATCACCTCGGCGGTCTCGTCTGTAGCAGCTTTGGTCTTTGACCTCGGGTATCTGGTTATCAGGCTACCGCCCCGATAGTTTCGTTTGCGGGTGATTCGGTGTTAGTATATTCAGTAGTGTGCAGCAGAACTTAAACGATTCTTCCTCGCGTTGTCCGATATTCGTTTATACTGTGACGGGCAGTCACGTCTAGATAGTATGGACATATTTCTTAGTTGGCAAGCCTACTTTTTAAAGGTTTTTCTTTTTTGTATACTTTACAAAACGGATGTACGTTATTAAATAGTATATCTTTCATTGTAATCTTTACAAAAAAAAAGAAAATTACAAAACAAGAAAGGTACGAAATATTCATATTGGAGCGTAGGAAAATCTATGTGTATAAAGAAATTTGTACCGTGATGAACTTATAATTATGCAAAAATTAGTTTTAAATCTTTTTCAAAGAAGATGCAGTAAAACACTGATTAAAGATGAATTATTAATGTTTGCTAGAGCTTATCTAACCTAGTTATCAATTTGCTTTCAAACCTCAAACCGAGCAATGTTTATTTTAATATTACGATTGGTTTTTATATGATAAGTGCAGATGGATCGTTAATGTAGTATCATTAATATGTTAAACCTTTTATAGTACATAAAGACTAGAATTGTAATTGGCAAATTAAGAGATGATTTACAAAATACAATAACAAGGCATCACAGTAAGATGAAACTGTCAAAAACCTCGTATCATTAAACTAAAATGAGTTTGATTATTTCTAACCACGTGTAAAACAGATCGGAAAATGTCCAACATGAATTTATTTTTAAATACAAAATGAAGGATTACCACATGATTGGAGTAGAAAAGATTCGTCTCCTGTAGAACAAGGAGAGAGTGTAGATCACCAGGAATCGATATTTATGTCTTAGGCAATGAGTAAAGTCGTACAGTTCGTAGGAGGTTTTTTCGTATGGAGTATGGAAGCGTATAAAAAAGATATTCATTATATTATTAGAAAAAGAAGAATTTCTACATAAGTAATCAAGGATAAGATTAATGTTTTTCATTTAATTAATGATGACTTTTCCTATTGAAGAAACAAGAAGAAGGAGTCCTGTACTTGTACATTTTTATAATACAAACTTTTCATGTTTGGCCACAATCTTATCTGTCTGGGAATTGAAGGATGGTGTATTAAATGTTGGTGGTCAGCTATACCGTTATCGCTTTGGATACCTGTAGACGAATGTTATGGTCACAAATTTAAAACACGGTGTAGTAGTAGGCCAAAGTCAATGTCTAGTTCCCAGCGGTCTCGGTCAGCGTCGATGACGTCGGCGTACTCGTCGGTTTCGGTCTGGGTCTTGGGCGTCGGCCTTCTAATTTCTGGTCTTTGACCAAGGCCGTTACAGCGGTCTCGGTCTGGGTTTTAGCCTCGGCGGTCTTGGCGGTCCCGGTCTGGGATTTCGGCCTCGGCGGTCTCTTCGAACCCGATCCTGGTCGTTGGCCTCGGCGGACTCGCTGGTCTCGGTCTGGGTTATGACCTCGGCGGTCTCGTCTGTAGCAGCTTTGGTCTTAGACCTCGGTTTTCCGGGTATGGAGCTATAGCCTCGATAGTATCGGTTACTTGTAATATGGTGTTTGCAGATTACAAAAGGTTTGGCTAATCTCGTCTTTATTGTACGGACACTGTTTGTTAGATTGCAAGCCCTCACTTTATGATCACTTTCTTCTCCCTGCACTGCTACATGCAAAGATTAAATGTTTCATAAAATAATGGTAAATAATAACCAGGTCTACAATGAAAAATATGAAGTTTTTTCTATAGAAAGTTCCACAGGTCAGCGTTAAGAAAGGAAGTTACGTTATAAAAAATAAATTTTTCTTTCGATATAATACAGTAACAACCGAAATTTCTTTAAAAAAAAATATTATTTTAGGTATTTGAACTTAGTAAAATGGAAAAATTCATAAGAAAATGTACCGCGATGAATTAATAATTGTGCGAAAATATTTTCAAAGCGTTTTCTAGGAATGTTTCCTCAGATTTTGATAAGAAACGAAGTAAAATAATAATTATTTTTCGGTATTTACATTGAAACACCGAAATCGCGCACCAGCGGATTTTTGAATTACACACTGTATATTCGTTTTGGGGGGGATTGCAAATACTGCTGCCAACAAAATTCCTTATAACGCAGTTTTGCATTGTCAATGGCGGCAGTGGAAGCGCAAAATAAAATACAACTCTCTTTAAAGGAGTTCCTCTACGAATAATATTTTTTTTTGCCTTATGAAAGGCCGAGTTATCGGCAATAATGGAGGTTAACGTATTGGTAATCTGGTTAGGCGATTTTCTCTAAATCCTATTTGTTTGCATAGCTAACTGTTTCATGTAATTCTATCAGTGTTTTGCCACTTTGACTGCTATTGGTCATCTTTGGCCACAATTAAATCTGTCGTTCTATTGGGAAACCGCTTAATCAGCCTACGTTATCAGCCACAAGGACATCTCTTATTATCTGGAAACAAACCTACAGGTCTGATTTTTATAACCTGTTTGTCTTGTAGGCTTTGATCAAAGTCCATTTTTCAGCGGTAACGCGGGTCTCAGTCTTCGTCTATGAACTCGGCGGACTCGGTTTTATCGGCCTAGGACTTGGCAGCGGCCATCTTATTTCTGGTCTTTGACCAAGGCGGTTACAGCGGTCTCGGTCTGGGTTTTAGCCTCGGCGGTCTTGGCGGTCCCGGTCTAGGACTTCGGCGTCGGCAGTCTCTTCAAACCGATCCTGGTCGTTGGCCTCGGCGGACTCGCTGGTCTCGGTCTGGGTTATCACCTCGGCGGTCTCGTCTGTAGCAGCTTTGGTCTTTGACCTCGGGTATCTGGTTATCAGGCTACCGCCCCGATAGTTTCGTTTGCGGGTGATTCGGTGTTAGTATATTCAGTAGTGTGCAGCAGAACTTAAACGATTCTTCCTCGCGTTGTCCGATATTCGTTTATACTGTGACGGGCAGTCACGTCTAGATAGTATGGACATATTTCTTAGTTGGCAAGCCTACTTTTTAAAGGTTTTTCTTTTTTGTATACTTTACAAAACGGATGTACGTTATTAAATAGTATATCTTTCATTGTAATCTTTACAAAAAAAAAGAAAATTACAAAACAAGAAAGGTACGAAATATTCATATTGGAGCGTAGGAAAATCTATGTGTATAAAGAAATTTGTACCGTGATGAACTTATAATTATGCAAAAATTAGTTTTAAATCTTTTTCAAAGAAGATGCAGTAAAACACTGATTAAAGATGAATTATTAATGTTTGCTAGAGCTTATCTAACCTAGTTATCAATTTGCTTTCAAACCTCAAACCGAGCAATGTTTATTTTAAAATTACGATTGGTTTTTATATGATAAGTGCAGATGGATCGTTAATGTAGTATCATTAATATGTTAAACCTTTTATAGTACATAAAGACTAGAATTGTAATTGGCAAATTAAGAGATGATTTACAAAATACAATAACAAGGCATCACAGTAAGATGAAACTGTCAAAAACCTCGTATCATTAAACTAAAATGAGTTTGATTATTTCTAACCACGTGTAAAACAGATCGGAAAATGTCCAACATGAATTTATTTTTAAATACAAAATGAAGGATTACCACATGATTGGAGTAGAAAAGATTCGTCTCCTGTAGAACAAGGAGAGAGTGTAGATCACCAGGAATCGATATTTATGTCTTAGGCAATGAGTAAAGTCGTACAGTTCGTAGGAGGTTTTTTCGTATGGAGTATGGAAGCGTATAAAAAAGATATTCATTATATTATTAGAAAAAGAAGAATTTCTACATAAGTAATCAAGGATAAGATTAATGTTTTTCATTTAATTAATGATGACTTTTCCTATTGAAGAAACAAGAAGAAGGAGTCCTGTACTTGTACATTTTTATAATACAAACTTTTCATGTTTGGCCACAATCTTATCTGTCTGGGAATTGAAGGATGGTGTATTAAATGTTGGTGGTCAGCTATACCGTTATCGCTTTGGATATCTGTAGACGAATGTTATGGTCACAAATTTAAAACACGGAGTAGTAGTAGGCCAAAGTCAATGTCTAGTTCCCAGCGGTCTCGGTCAGCGTCGTTGACGTCGGCGTACTCGTCGGTTTCGGTCTGGGTCTTGGGATGTCGGCCATCTAATTTCTGGTCTTTCACCAAGGCCGTTACAGCGGTCTCGGTCTGGGTTTTAGCCTCGGCGGTCTTGGCGGTCCCGGTCTGTGACTTCGGCTTCGGCGGTCTCTTCAAACCGATCCTGGTCGTTGCCCTCGGCGGACTCGCTGGTCTCGGTCTGGGTTATCACCTCGGCGGTCTCGTCTGTAGCAGCTTTGGTCTTTGACCTCGGATTTCTGGGTATCAGGCTACCGCCCTGATAGTTTCGTTTACGGGTGGTTCGGTGTTAGTATATTCAGTAGTGTGCAGCAGAACTTAAACGATTCTTCCTCGCGTTGTCCGATATTCGTTTATACTGTGACGGGCAGTCACGTCTAGATAGTATGGACATATTTCTTAGTTGGCAAGCCTACTTTTTAAAGGTTGCTCTTTTTTGTATACTTTACAAAACGGATGTACGTTATTAAATAGTATATCTTTCATTGTAATCGTTACAAAAAAAAAGAAAATTACAAAACAAGAAAGCTACGAAATATTCATATTGGAGCGTAGGAAAATCTATGTGTAATAAGAAATTTGTACCGTGATGAACTTATAATTATGCATAAATTAGTTTTAAATCTTTTTCAAAGGAGATGCAGTAAAACACTGATTAAAGATGAATTATTAATGTTTGCTAGTGCTTATCTAACCTAGTTATCAATTTGCTTTCAAACCTCAAACCGAGCAATGTTTATTTTAAAATTAAGATTGGTTTTTATATGATAAGTTCAAAGGGTTCGCTAATGTAGTATTATTAACATGTTAAACCTGTTATAGTACATAAAGACTAGAATTGTAATTGGCAAATAAGGAGATGATTTACAAAATATAATAACAAGGCATCACAGTAAGATGAAACTGTCAAAAACCTCGTATCATTAAACTAAAATGAGTTTGATTATTTCTAACCACGTGTAAAACAGATCGGAAGATGTCCAATATGAATTTATTTTTAAATACAAAATGAAGGATTACCACATGATTGGATTAGAAAAGATTCGTCACCCGTAGAAGAAGGAGGGAGTGTAGATCACCAGGAATCGACAGTTATGTCTCAGGCAATGAGTAAAGTCGTAGTGTTCGTAGGAGGTTTTTTCGTATGGAGTATGGAAGCGTATAAAAAAGATATTCATAATATTATTAGAAAAAGAAGAATTTCTACATAAGTAATCAAGGACAAGATTAATGATTTTCATTTAATTAATGATGACTTTTCCTACTGAAGAAACAAGAAGTAGTCCTGTACTTGTACATTTTTATAATACAAATTTTCATGTTTGACCACAATCTTATCTGTCTGGGAATTCAGGAATGGTGTAATAAATGTTGGTGGTCAGCTATACCGTTATCGCTTTGGATACCTGTAGACGTATGTTATGGTCACAAATTTAAAACACGGTGTAGTAGTAGGCCAAAGTCAATGTCTAGTTCCCAGCGGTCTCGGTCAGCGTCGATGACGTCGGCGTACTCGTCGGTTTCGGTCTGGGTCTTGGGCGTCGGCCTTCTAATTTCTGGTCTTTGACCAAGGCCGTTACAGCGGTCTCGGTCTGGGTTTTAGCCTCGGCGGTCTCTTCGAACCCGATCCTGGTCGTTGGCCTCGGCGGACTCGCTGGTCTCGGTCTGGGTTATGACCTCGGCGGTCTCGTCTGTAGCAGCTTTGGTCTTAGACCTCGGTTTTCCGGGTATGGAGCTATAGCCTCGATAGTATCGGTTACTTGTAATATGGTGTTTGCAGATTACAAAAGGTTTGGCTAATCTCGTCTTTATTGTACGGACACTGTTTGTTAGATTGCAAGCCCTCACTTTATGATCACTTTCTTCTCCCTGCACTGCTACATGCAAAGATTAAATGTTTCATAAAATAATGGTAAAAAATAACCAGGTCTACAATGAAAAATATGAAGTTTTTTCTATAGAAAGTTCCACAGGTCAGCGTTAAGAAAGGAAGTTACGTTATAAAAAATAAACTTTTCTTTCGATATAATACAGTAACAACCGAAATTTCTTTAAAAAAAAAAAATTATTTTAGGTATTTGAACTTAGTAAAATGGAAAAATTCATAAGAAAATGTACCGCGATGAATTAATAATTGTGCGAAAATATTTTCAAAGCGTTTTCTAGGAATGTTTCCTCAGATTTTGATAAGAAACGAAGTAAAATAATAATTATTTTTCGGTATTTACATTGAAACACCGAAATCGCGCACCAGCGGATTTTTGAATTACACACTGTATATTCGTTTTGGGGGGGATTGCAAATACTGCTGCCAACAAAATTCCTTATAACGCAGTTTTGCATTGTCAATGGCGGCAGTGGAAGCACAATATAAAATACAACTCTCTTTAAAGGAGTTCCTCTACGAATAATATTTTTTTTTGCCTTATGAAAGGCCGAGTTATCGGCAATAATGGAGGTTAACGTATTGGTAATATGGTTAGGCGATTATCTCTAAATCCGATTTGTTTGCATAGCTAACTGTTTCATGTAATTCTATCAGTGTTTTGCCACTTTGACTGCTATTGGTCATCTTTGGCCACAATTAAATCTCTCGTTCTATTGGGAAACCGCTTAATCAGCCTACGTTATCAGCCACAAGGACATCTCTTATTATCTGGAAACAAACCTACAGGTCTGATTTTTATAACCTGTTTGTCTTGTAGGCTTTCATCAAAGTCCATTTTTCAGCGGTAACGCGGGTCTCAGTCTTCGTCTATGAACTCGGCGGACTCGGTTTTATCGGCCTAGGACTTGGCAGCGGCCATCTTATTTCTGGTCTTTGACCAAGGCGGTTACAGCGGTCTCGGTCTGGGTTTTAGCCTCGGCGGTCTTGGCGGTCCCGGTCTAGGACTTCGGCGTCGGCAGTCTCTTCAAACCGATCCTGGTCGTTGGCCTCGGCGGACTCGCTGGTCTCGGTCTGGGTTATCACCTCGGCGGTCTCGTCTGTAGCAGCTTTGGTCTTTGACCTCGGGTATCTGGTTATCAGGCTACCGCCCCGATAGTTTCGTTTGCGGGTGATTCGGTGTTAGTATATTCAGTAGTGTGCAGCAGAACTTAAACGATTCTTCCTCGCGTTGTCCGATATTCGTTTATACTGTGACGGGCAGTCACGTCTAGATAGTATGGACATATTTCTTAGTTGGCAAGCCTACTTTTTAAAGGTTTTTCTTTTTTGTATACTTTACAAAACGGATGTACGTTATTAAATAGTATATCTTTCATTGTAATCTTTACAAAAAAAAAGAAAATTACAAAACAAGAAAGGTACGAAATATTCATATTGGAGCGTAGGAAAATCTATGTGTATAAAGAAATTTGTACCGTGATGAACTTATAATTATGCAAAAATTAGTTTTAAATCTTTTTCAAAGAAGATGCAGTAAAACACTGATTAAAGATGAATTATTAATGTTTGCTAGAGCTTATCTAACCTAGTTATCAATTTGCTTTCAAACCTCAAACCGAGCAATGTTTATTTTAAAATTACGATTGGTTTTTATATGATAAGTGCAGATGGATCGTTAATGTAGTATCATTAATATGTTAAACCTTTTATAGTACATAAAGACTAGAATTGTAATTGGCAAATTAAGAGATGATTTACAAAATACAATAACAAGGCATCACAGTAAGATGAAACTGTCAAAAACCTCGTATCATTAAACTAAAATGAGTTTGATTATTTCTAACCACGTGTAAAACAGATCGGAAAATGTCCAACATGAATTTATTTTTAAATACAAAATGAAGGATTACCACATGATTGGAGTAGAAAAGATTCGTCTCCTGTAGAACAAGGAGAGAGTGTAGATCACCAGGAATCGATATTTATGTCTTAGGCAATGAGTAAAGTCGTACAGTTCGTAGGAGGTTTTTTCGTATGGAGTATGGAAGCGTATAAAAAAGATATTCATTATATTATTAGAAAAAGAAGAATTTCTACATAAGTAATCAAGGATAAGATTAATGTTTTTCATTTAATTAATGATGACTTTTCCTATTGAAGAAACAAGAAGAAGGAGTCCTGTACTTGTACATTTTTATAATACAAACTTTTCATGTTTGGCCACAATCTTATCTGTCTGGGAATTGAAGGATGGTGTATTAAATGTTGGTGGTCAGCTATACCGTTATCGCTTTGGATACCTGTAGACGAATGTTATGGTCACAAATTTAAAACACGGTGTAGTAGTAGGCCAAAGTCAATGTCTAGTTCCCAGCGGTCTCGGTCAGCGTCGTTGACGTCGGCGTACTCGTCGGTTTCGGTCTGGGTCTTGGGCGTCGGCCATCTAATTTCTGGTCTTTCACCAAGGCCGTTACAGCGGTCTCGGTCTGGGTTTTAGCATCGGCGGTCTCGTCTGTAGCAGCTTTGGTCTTTGACCTCGGATTTCTGGGTATCAGGCTACCGCCCTGATAGTTTCGTTTACGGGTGGTTCGGTGTTAGTATATTCAGTAGTGTGCAGCAGAACTTAAACGATTCTTCCTCGCGTTGTCCGATATTCGTTTATACTGTGACGGGCAGTCACGTCTAGATAGTATGGACATATTTCTTAGTTGGCAAGCCTACTTTTTAAAGGTTGCTCTTTTTTGTATACTTTACAAAACGGATGTACGTTATTAAATAGTATATCTTTCATTGTAATCGTTACAAAAAAAAAGAAAATTACAAAACAAGAAAGGTACGAAATATTCATATTGGAGCGTAGGAAAATCTATGTGTAATAAGAAATTTGTACCGTGATGAACTTATAATTATGCATAAATTAGTTTTAAATCTTTTTCAAAGGAGATGCAGTAAAACACTGATTAAAGATGAATTATTAATGTTTGCTAGTGCTTATCTAACCTAGTTATCAATTTGCTTTCAAACCTCAAACCGAGCAATGTTTATTTTAAAATTACGATTGGTTTTTATATGATAAGTGCAGATGGATCGTTAATGTAGTATCATTAATATGTTAAACCTTTTATAGTACATAAAGACTAGAATTGTAATTGGCAAATTAAGAGATGATTTACAAAATACAATAACAAGGCATCACAGTAAGATGAAACTGTCAAAAACCTCGTATCATTAAACTAAAATGAGTTTGATTATTTCTAACCACGTGTAAAACAGATCGGAAAATGTCCAACATGAATTTATTTTTAAATACAAAATGAAGGATTACCACATGATTGGAGTAGAAAAGATTCGTCTCCTGTAGAACAAGGAGAGAGTGTAGATCACCAGGAATCGATATTTATGTCTTAGGCAATGAGTAAAGTCGTACAGTTCGTAGGAGGTTTTTTCGTATGGAGTATGGAAGCGTATAAAAAAGATATTCATTATATTATTAGAAAAAGAAGAATTTCTACATAAGTAATCAAGGATAAGATTAATGTTTTTCATTTAATTAATGATGACTTTTCCTATTGAAGAAACAAGAAGAAGGAGTCCTGTACTTGTACATTTTTATAATACAAACTTTTCATGTTTGGCCACAATCTTATCTGTCTGGGAATTGAAGGATGGTGTATTAAATGTTGGTGGTCAGCTATACCGTTATCGCTTTGGATCCCTGTAGACGAATGTTATGGTCACAAATTTAAAACACGGTGTAGTAGTAGGCCAAAGTCAATGTCTAGTTCCCAGCGGTCTCGGTCAGCGTCGTTGACGTCGGCGTACTCGTCGGTTTCGGTCTGGGTCTTAGGCGTCGGCCATCTAATTTCTGGTCTTTCACCAAGGCCGTTACAGCGGTCTCGGTCTGGGTTTTAGCCTCGGCGGTCTTGGCGGTCCCGGTATGTGACTTCGGCTTCGGCGGTCTCTTCAAACCGATCCTGGTCGTTGCCCTCGGCGGACTCGCTGGTCTCGGTCTGGGTTATGACCTCGGCGGTCTCGTCTGTAGCAGCTTTGGTCTTAGACCTCGGTTTTCCGGGTATGGAGCTATAGCCTCGATAGTATCGGTTACTTGTAATATGGTGTTTGCAGATTACAAAAGGTTTGGCTAATCTCGTCTTTATTGTACGGACACTGTTTGTTAGATTGCAAGCCCTCACTTTATGATCACTTTCTTCTCCCTGCACTGCTACATGCAAAGATTAAATGTTTCATAAAATAATGGTAAATAATAACCAGGTCTACAATGAAAAATATGAAGTTTTTTCTATAGAAAGTTCCACAGGTCAGCGTTAAGAAAGGAAGTTACGTTATAAAAAATAAATTTTTCTTTCGATATAATAGAGTAACAACCGAAATTTCTTTAAAAAAAAATATTATTTTAGGTATTTGAACTTAGTAAAATGGAAAAATTCATAAGAAAATGTACCGCGATGAATTAATAATTGTGCGAAAATATTTTCAAAGCGTTTTCTAGGAATGTTTCCACAGATTTTGATAAGAAACGAAGTAAAATAATAATTATTTTTCGGTATTTACATTGAAACACCGAAATCGCGCACCAGCGGATTTTTGAATTACACACTGTATATTCGTTTTGGGGGGGATTGCAAATACTGCTGCCAACAAAATTCCTTATAACGCAGTTTTGCATTGTCAATGGCGGCAGTGGAAGCGCAATATAAAATACAACTCTCTTTAAAGGAGTTCCTCTACGAATAATATTTTTTTTTGCCTTATAAAAGGCCGAGTTATCGGCAATAATGGAGGTTAACGTATTGGTAATCTGGTTAGGCGATTTTCTTAAATCCTATTTGTTTGCATAGCTAACTGTTTCATGTAATTCTATCAGTGTTTTGCCACTTTGACTGCTATTGGTCATCTTTGGCCACAATTAAATCTGTCGTTCTATTGGGAAACCGCTTAATCAGCCTACGTTATCAGCCACAAGGACATCTCTTATTATCTGGAAACAAACCTACAGGTCTGATTTTTATAACCTGTTTGTCTTGTAGGCTTTCATCAAAGTCCATTTTTCAGCGGTAACGCGGGTCTCAGTCTTCGTCTATGAACTCGGCGGACTCGGTTTTATCGGCCTAGGACTTGGCAGCGGCCATCTTATTTCTGGTCTTTGACCAAGGCGGTTACAGCGGTCTCGGTCTGGGTTTTAGCCTCGGCGGTCTTGGCGGTCCCGGTCTAGGACTTCGGCGTCGGCAGTCTCTTCAAACCGATCCTGGTCGTTGGCCTCGGCGGACTCGCTGGTCTCGGTCTGGGTTATCACCTCGGCGGTCTCGTCTGTAGCAGCTTTGGTCTTTGACCTCGGGTATATGGTTATCAGGCTACCGCCCCGATAGTTTCGTTTGCGGGTGATTCGGTGTTAGTATATTCAGTAGTGTGCAGCAGAACTTAAACGATTCTTCCTCGCGTTGTCCGATATTCGTTTATACTGTGACGGGCAGTCACGTCTAGATAGTATGGACATATTTCTTAGTTGGCAAGCCTACTTTTTAAAGGTTGCTCTTTTTTGTATACTTTACAAAACGGATGTACGTTATTAAATAGTATATCTTTCATTGTAATCGTTACAAAAAAAAAGAAAATTACAAAACAAGAAAGGTACGAAATATTCATATTGGAGCGTAGGAAAATCTATGTGTAATAAGAAATTTGTACCGTGATGAACGTATAATTATGCATAAATTAGTTTTAAATCTTTTTCAAAGGAGATGCAGTAAAACACTGATTAAAGATGAATTATTAATGTTTGCTAGAGCTTATCTAACCTAGTTATCAATTTGCTTTCAAACCTCAAACCGAGCAATGTTTATTTTAAAATTACGATTGGTTTTTATATGATAAGTGCAGATGGATCGTTAATGTAGTATCATTAATATGTTAAACCTTTTATAGTACATAAAGACTAGAATTCTAATTGGCAAATTAAGAGATGATTTACAAAATACAATAACAAGGCATCACAGTAAGATGAAACTGTCAAAAACCTCGTATCATTAAACTAAAATGAGTTTGATTATTTCTAACCACGTGTAAAACAGATCGGAAAATGTCCAACATGAATTTATTTTTAAATACAAAATGAAGGATTACCACATGATTGGAGTAGAAAAGATTCGTCTCCTGTAGAACAAGGAGAGGGTGTAGATCACCAGGAATCGATATTTATGTCTTAGGCAATGAGTAAAGTCGTACAGTTCGTAGGAGGTTTTTTCGTTAGGAGTATGGAAGCGTATAAAAAAGATATTCATTATATTATTAGAAAAAGAAGAATTTCTACATAAGTAATCAAGGATAAGATTAATGTTTTTCATTTAATTAATGATGACTTTTCCTATTGAAGAAACAAGAAGAAGGAGTCCTGTACTTGTACATTTTTATAATACAAACTTTTCATGTTTGGCCACAATCTTATCTGTCTGGGAATTGAAGGATGGTGTATTAAATGTTGGTGGTCAGCTATACCGTTATCGCTTTGGATACCTGTAGACGAATGTTATGGTCACAAATTTAAAACACGGTGTAGTAGTAGGCCAAAGTCAATGTCTAGTTCCCATCGGTCTCGGTCAGCGTCGTTGACGTCGGCGTACTCGTCGGTTTCGGTCTGGGTCTTTGGCGTCGGCCATCTAATTTCTGGTCTTTCACCAAGGCCGTTACAGCGGTCTCGGTCTGGGTTTTAGCCTCGGCGGTCTTGGCGGTCCCGGTCTGTGACTTCGGCTTCGGCGGTCTCTTCAAACCGATCCTGGTCGTTGGCCTCGGCGGACTCGCTGGTCTCGGTCTGGGTTATCACCTCGGCGGTCTCGTCTGTAGCAGCTTTGGTCTTTGACCTCGGGTATCTGGTTATCAGGCTACCGCCCCGATAGTTTCGTTTGCGGGTGATTCGGTGTTAGTATATTCAGTAGTGTGCAGCAGAACTTAAACGATTCTTCCTCGCGTTGTCCGATATTCGTTTATACTGTGACGGGCAGTCACGTCTAGATAGTATGGACATATTTCTTAGTTGGCAAGCCTACTTTTTAAAGGTTTTTCTTTTTTGTATACTTTACAAAACGGATGTACGTTATTAAATAGTATATCTTTCATTGTAATCTTTACAAAAAAAAAGAAAATTACAAAACAAGAAAGGTACGAAATATTCATATTGGAGCGTAGGAAAATCTATGTGTATAAAGAAATTTGTACCGTGATGAACTTATAATTATGCAAAAATTAGTTTTAAATCTTTTTCAAAGAAGATGCAGTAAAACACTGATTAAAGATGAATTATTAATGTTTGCTAGAGCTTATCTAACCTAGTTATCAATTTGCTTTCAAACCTCAAACCGAGCAATGTTTATTTTAAAATTACGAATGGTTTTTATATGATAAGTGCAGATGGATCGTTAATGTAGTATCATTAATATGTTAAACCTTTTATAGTACATAAAGACTAGAATTGTAATTGGCAAATTAAGAGATGATTTACAAAATACAATAACAAGGCATCACAGTAAGATGAAACTGTCAAAAACCTCGTATCATTAAACTAAAATGAGTTTGATTATTTCTAACCACGTGTAAAACAGATCGGAAAATGTCCAACATGAATTTATTTTTAAATACAAAATGAAGGATTACCACATGATTGGAGTAGAAAAGATTCGTCTCCTGTAGAACAAGGAGAGAGTGTAGATCACCAGGAATCGATATTTATGTCTTAGGCAATGAGTAAAGTCGTACAGTTCGTAGGAGGTTTTTTCGTATGGAGTATGGAAGCGTATAAAAAAGATATTCATTATATTATTAGAAAAAGAAGAATTTCTACATAAGTAATCAAGGATAAGATTAATGTTTTTCATTTAATTAATGATGACTTTTCCTATTGAAGAAACAAGAAGAAGGAGTCCTGTACTTGTACATTTTTATAATACAAACTTTTCATGTTTGGCCACAATCTTATCTGTCTGGGAATTGAAGGATGGTGTATTAAATGTTGGTGGTCAGCTATACCGTTATCGCTTTGGATACCTGTAGACGAATGTTATGGTCACAAATTTAAAACACGGTGTAGTAGTAGGCCAAAGTCAATGTCTAGTTCCCATCGGTCTCGGTCAGCGTCGTTGACGTCGGCGTACTCGTCGGTTTCGGTCTGGGTCTTTGGCGTCGGCCATCTAATTTCTGGTCTTTCACCAAGGCCGTTACAGCGGTCTCGGTCTGGGTTTTAGCCTCGGCGGTCTTGGCGGTCCCGGTCTGTGACTTCGGCTTCGGCGGTCTCTTCAAACCGATCCTGGTCGTTGGCCTCGGCGGACTCGCTGGTCTCGGTCTGGGTTATCACCTCGGCGGTCTCGTCTGTAGCAGCTTTGGTCTTTGACCTCGGGTATCTGGTTATCAGGCTACCGCCCCGATAGTTTCGTTTGCGGGTGATTCGGTGTTAGTATATTCAGTAGTGTGCAGCAGAACTTAAACGATTCTTCCTCGCGTTGTCCGATATTCGTTTATACTGTGACGGGCAGTCACGTCTAGATAGTATGGACATATTTCTTAGTTGGCAAGCCTACTTTTTAAAGGTTGCTCTTTTTTGTATACTTTACAAAACGGATGTACGTTATTAAATAGTATATCTTTCATTGTAATCGTTACAAAAAAAAAGAAAATTACAAAACAAGAAAGGTACGAAATATTCATATTGGAGCGTAGGAAAATCTATGTGTAATAAGAAATTTGTACCGTGATGAACTTATAATTATGCATAAATTAGTTTTAAATCTTTTTCAAAGGAGATGCAGTAAAACACTGATTAAAGATGAATTATTAATGTTTGCTAGTGCTTATCTAACCTAGTTATCAATTTGCTTTCAAACCTCAAACCGAGCAATGTTTATTTTAAAATTAAGATTGGTTTTTATATGATAAGTTCAAAGGGTTCGCTAATGTAGTATTATTAACATGTTAAACCTGTTATAGTACATAAAGACTAGAATTGTAATTGGCAAATAAGGAGATGATTTACAAAATATAATAACAAGGCATCACAGTAAGATGAAACTGTCAAAAACCTCGTATCATTAAACTAAAATGAGTTTGATTATTTCTAACCACGTGTAAAACAGATCGGAAGATGTCCAATATGAATTTATTTTTAAATACAAAATGAAGGATTACCACATGATTGGATTAGAAAAGATTCGTCACCCGTAGAAGAAGGAGGGAGTGTAGATCACCAGGAATCGACAGTTATGTCTCAGGCAATGAGTAAAGTCGTAGTGTTCGTAGGAGGTTTTTTCGTATGGAGTATGGAAGCGTATAAAAAAGATATTCATTATATTATTAGAAAAAGAAGAATTTCTACATAAGTAATCAAGGACAAGATTAATGATTTTCATTTAATTAATGATGACTTTTCCTACTGAAGAAACAAGAAGTAGTCCTGTACTTGTACATTTTTATAATACAAATTTTCATGTTTGGCCACAATCTTATCTGTCTGGGAATTCAGGAATGGTGTAATAAATGTTGGTGGTCAGCTATACCGTTATCGCTTTGGATACCTGTAGACGAATGTTATGGTCACAAATTTAAAACACGGTGTAGTAGTAGGCCAAAGTCAATGTCTAGTTCCCAGCGGTCTCGGTCAGCGTCGATGACGTCGGCGTACTCGTCGGTTTCGGTCTGGGTCTTGGGCGTCGGCCTTCTAATTTCTGGTCTTTGACCAAGGCCGTTATAGCGGTCTCGGTCTGGGTTTTAGCCTCGGCGGTCTTGGCGGTCCCGGTCTGGGATTTCGGCCTCGGCGGTCTCTTCGAACCCGATCCTGGTCGTTGGCCTCGGCGGACTCGCTGGTCTCGGTCTGGGTTATGACCTCGGCGGTCTCGTCTGTAGCAGCTTTGGTCTTAGACCTCGGTTTTCCGGGTATGGAGCTATAGCCTCGATAGTATCGGTTACTTGTAATATGGTGTTTGCAGATTACAAAAGGTTTGGCTAATCTCGTCTTTATTGTACGGACACTGTTTGTTAGATTGCAAGCCCTCACTTTATGATCACTTTCTTCTCCCTGCACTGCTACATGCAAAGATTAAATGTTTCATAAAATAATGGTAAATAATAACCAGGTCTACAATGAAAAATATGAAGTTTTTTCTATAGAAAGTTCCACAGGTCAGCGTTAAGAAAGGAAGTTACGTTATAAAAAATAAATTTTTCTTTCGATATAATAGAGTAACAACCGAAATTTCTTTAAAAAAAAATATTATTTTAGGTATTTGAACTTAGTAAAATGGAAAAATTCATAAGAAAATGTACCGCGATGAATTAATAATTGTGCGAAAATATTTTCAAAGCGTTTTCTAGGAATGTTTCCTCAGATTTTGATAAGAAACGAAGTAAAATAATAATTATTTTTCGGTATTTACATTGAAACACCGAAATCGCGCACCAGCGGATTTTTGAATTACACACTGTATATTCGTTTTGGGGGGGATTGCAAATACTGCTGCCAACAAAATTCCTTATAACGCAGTTTTGCATTGTCAATGGCGGCAGTGGAAGCGCAATATAAAATACAACTCTCTTTAAAGGAGTTCCTCTACGAATAATATTTTTTTTTGCCTTATGAAAGGCCGAGTTATCGGCAATAATGGAGGTTAACGTATTGGTAATCTGGTTAGGCGATTTTCTCTAAATCCTATTTGTTTGCATAGCTAACTGTTTCATGTAATTCTATCAGTGTTTTGCCACTTTGACTGCTATTGGTCATCTTTGGCCACAATTAAATCTGTCGTTCTATTGGGAAACCGCTTAATCAGCCTACGTTATCAGCCACAAGGACATCTCTTATTATCTGGAAACAAACCTACAGGTCTGATTTTTATAACCTGTTTGTCTTGTAGGCTTTCATCAAAGTCCATTTTTCAGCGGTAACGCGGGTCTCAGTCTTCGTCTATGAACTCGGCGGACTCGGTTTTATCGGCCTAGGACTTGGCAGCGGCCATCTTATTTCTGGTCTTTGACCAAGGCGGTTACAGCGGTCTCGGTCTGGGTTTTAGCCTCGGCGGTCTTGGCGGTCCCGGTCTAGGACTTCGGCGTCGGCAGTCTCTTCAAACCGATCCTGGTCGTTGGCCTCGGCGGACTCGCTGGTCTCGGTCTGGGTTATCACCTCGGCGGTCTCGTCTGTAGCAGCTTTGGTCTTTGACCTCGGGTATATGGTTATCAGGCTACCGCCCCGATAGTTTCGTTTGCGGGTGATTCGGTGTTAGTATATTCAGTAGTGTGCAGCAGAACTTAAACGATTCTTCCTCGCGTTGTCCGATATTCGTTTATACTGTGACGGGCAGTCACGTCTAGATAGTATGGACATATTTCTTAGTTGGCAAGCCTACTTTTTAAAGGTTGCTCTTTTTTGTATACTTTACAAAACGGATGTACGTTATTAAATAGTATATCTTTCATTGTAATCGTTACAAAAAAAAAGAAAATTACAAAACAAGAAAGGTACGAAATATTCATATTGGAGCGTAGGAAAATCTATGTGTAATAAGAAATTTGTACCGTGATGAACGTATAATTATGCATAAATTAGTTTTAAATCTTTTTCAAAGGAGATGCAGTAAAACACTGATTAAAGATGAATTATTAATGTTTGCTAGTGCTTATCTAACCTAGTTATCAATTTGCTTTCAAACCTCAAACCGAGCAATGTTTATTTTAAAATTAAGATTGGTTTTTATATGATAAGTGCAGATGGATCGTTAATGTAGTATCATTAATATGTTAAACCTTTTATAGTACATAAAGACTAGAATTGTAATTGGCAAATTAAGAGATGATTTACAAAATACAATAACAAGGCATCACAGTAAGATGAAACTGTCAAAAACCTCGTATCATTAAACTAAAATGAGTTTGATTATTTCTAACCACGTGTAAAACAGATCGGAAAATGTCCAACATGAATTTATTTTTAAATACAAAATGAAGGATTACCACATGATTGGAGTAGAAAAGATTCGTCTCCTGTAGAACAAGGAGAGGGTGTAGATCACCAGGAATCGATATTTATGTCTTAGGCAATGAGTAAAGTCGTACAGTTCGTAGGAGGTTTTTTCGTTAGGAGTATGGAAGCGTATAAAAAAGATATTCATTATATTATTAGAAAAAGAAGAATTTCTACATAAGTAATCAAGGATAAGATTAATGTTTTTCATTTAATTAATGATGACTTTTCCTATTGAAGAAACAAGAAGAAGGAGTCCTGTACTTGTACATTTTTATAATACAAACTTTTCATGTTTGGCCACAATCTTATCTGTCTGGGAATTGAAGGATGGTGTATTAAATGTTGGTGGTCAGCTATACCGTTATCGCTCTGGATACCTGTAGACGAATGTTATGGTCACAAATTTAAAACACGGTGTAGTAGTAGGCCAAAGTCAATGTCTAGTTCCCAGCGGTCTCGGTCAGCGTCGATGACGTCGGCGTACTCGTCGGTTTCGGTCTGGGTCTTGGGCGTCGGCCTTCTAATTTCTGGTCTTTGACCAAGGCCGTTACAGCGGTCTCGGTCTGGGTTTTAGCCTCGGCGGTCTTGGCGGTCCCGGTCTGGGATTTCGGCCTCGGCGGTCTCTTCGAACCCGATCCTGGTCGTTGGCCTCGGCGGACTCGCTGGTCTCGGTCTGGGTTATGACCTCGGCGGTCTCGTCTGTAGCAGCTTTGGTCTTAGACCTCGGTTTTCCGGGTATGGAGCTATAGCCTCGATAGTATCGGTTACTTGTAATATGGTGTTTGCAGATTACAAAAGGTTTGGCTAATCTCGTCTTTATTGTACGGACACTGTTTGTTAGATTGCAAGCCCTCACTTTATGATCACTTTCTTCTCCCTGCACTGCTACATGCAAAGATTAAATGTTTCATAAAATAATGGTAAATAATAACCAGGTCTACAATGAAAAATATGAAGTTTTTTCTATAGAAAGTTCCACAGGTCAGCGTTAAGAAAGGAAGTTACGTTATAAAAAATAAATTTTTCTTTCGATATAATACAGTAACAACCGAAATTTCTTTAAAAAAAAATATTATTTTAGGTATTTGAACTTAGTAAAATGGAAAAATTCATAAGAAAATGTACCGCGATGAATTAATAATTGTGCGAAAATATTTTCAAAGCGTTTTCTAGGAATGTTTCCTCAGATTTTGATAAGAAACGAAGTAAAATAATAATTATTTTTCGGTATTTACATTGAAACACCGAAATCGCGCACCAGCGGATTTTTTAATTACACACTGTATATTCGTTTTGGGGGGGATTGCAAATACTGCTGCCAACAAAATTCCTTATAACGCAGTTTTGCATTGTCAATGGCGGCAGTGGAAGCGCAATATAAAATACAACTCTCTTTAAAGGAGTTCCTCTACGAATAATATTTTTTTTTGCCTTATGAAAGGCCGAGTTATCGGCAATAATGGAGGTTAACGTATTGGTAATCTGGTTAGGCGATTTTCTCTAAATCCTATTTGTTTGCATAGCTAACTGTTTCATGTAATTCTATCAGTGTTTTGCCACTTTGACTGCTATTGGTCATCTTTGGCCACAATTAAATCTGTCGTTCTATTGGGAAACCGCTTAATCAGCCTACGTTATCAGCCACAAGGACATCTCTTATTATCTGGAAACAAACCTACAGGTCTGATTTTTATAACCTGTTTGTCTTGTAGGCTTTCATCAAAGTCCATTTTTCAGCGGTAACGCGGGTCTCAGTCTTCGTCTATGAACTCGGCGGACTCGGTTTTATCGGCCTAGGACTTGGCAGCGGCCATCTTATTTCTGGTCTTTGACCAAGGCGGTTACAGCGGTCTCGGTCTGGGTTTTAGCCTCGGCGGTCTTGGCGGTCCCGGTCTAGGACTTCGGCGTCGGCAGTCTCTTCAAACCGATCCTGGTCGTTGGCCTCGGCGGACTCGCTGGTCTCGGTCTGGGTTATCACCTCGGCGGTCTCGTCTGTAGCAGCTTTGGTCTTTGACCTCGGGTATCTGGTTATCAGGCTACCGCCCCGATAGTTTCGTTTGCGGGTGATTCGGTGTTAGTATATTCAGTAGTGTGCAGCAGAACTTAAACGATTCTTCCTCGCGTTGTCCGATATTCGTTTATACTGTGACGGGCAGTCACGTCTAGATAGTATGGACATATTTCTTAGTTGGCAAGCCTACTTTTTAAAGGTTTTTCTTTTTTGTATACTTTACAAAACGGATGTACGTTATTAAATAGTATATCTTTCATTGTAATCTTTACAAAAAAAAAGAAAATTACAAAACAAGAAAGGTACGAAATATTCATATTGGAGCGTAGGAAAATCTATGTGTATAAAGAAATTTGTACCGTGATGAACTTATAATTATGCAAAAATTAGTTTTAAATCTTTTTCAAAGAAGATGCAGTAAAACACTGATTAAAGATGAATTATTAATGTTTGCTAGAGCTTATCTAACCTAGTTATCAATTTGCTTTCAAACCTCAAACCGAGCAATGTTTATTTTAAAATTACGATTGGTTTTTACATGATAAGTGCAGATGGATCGTTAATGTAGTATCATTAATATGTTAAACCTTTTATAGTACATAAAGACTAGAATTGTAATTGGAAAATTAAGAGATGATTTACAAAATACAATAACAAGGCATCACAGTAAGATGAAACTGTCAAAAACCTCGTATCATTAAACTAAAATGAGTTTGATTATTTCTAACCACGTGTAAAACAGATCGGAAAATGTCCAACATGAATTTATTTTTAAATACAAAATGAAGGATTACCACATGATTGGAGTAGAAAAGATTCGTCTCCTGTAGAACAAGGAGAGAGTGTAGATCACCAGGAATCGATATTTATGTCTTAGGCAATGAGTAAAGTCGTACAGTTCGTAGGAGGTTTTTTCGTATGGAGTATGGAAGCGTATAAAAAAGATATTCATTATATTATTAGAAAAAGAAGAATTTCTACATAAGTAATCAAGTATAAGATTAATGTTTTTCATTTAATTAATGATGACTTTTCCTATTGAAGAAACAAGAAGAAGGAGTCCTGTACTTGTACATTTTTATAATACAAACTTTTCATGTTTGGCCACAATCTTATCTGTCTGGGAATTGAAGGATGGTGTATTAAATGTTGGTGGTCAGCTATACCGTTATCGCTTTGGATACCTGTAGACGAATGTTATGGTCACAAATTTAAAACACGGTGTAGTAGTAGGCCAAAGTCAATGTCTAGTTCCCATCGGTCTCGGTCAGCGTCGTTGACGTCGGCGTACTCGTCGGTTTCGGTCTGGGTCTTGGGCGTCGGCCATCTAATTTCTGGTCTTTCACCAAGGCCGTTACAGCGGTCTCGGTCTGGGTTTTAGCCTCGGCGGTCTTGGCGGTCCCGGTCTGTGACTTCGGCTTCGGCGGTCTCTTCAAACCGATCCTGGTCGTTGGCCTCGGCGGACTCGCTGGTCTCGGTCTGGGTTATCACCTCGGCGGTCTCGTCTGTAGCAGCTTTGGTCTTTGACCTCGGGTATCTGGTTATCAGGCTACCGCCCCGATAGTTTCGTTTGCGGGTGATTCGGTGTTAGTATATTCAGTAGTGTGCAGCAGAACTTAAACGATTCTTCCTCGCGTTGTCCGATATTCGTTTATACTGTGACGGGCAGTCACGTCTAGATAGTATGGACATATTTCTTAGTTGGCAAGCCTACTTTTTAAAGGTTTTTCTTTTTTGTATACTTTACAAAACGGATGTACGTTATTAAATAGTATATCTTTCATTGTAATCTTTACAAAAAAAAAGAAAATTACAAAACAAGAAAGGTACGAAATATTCATATTGGAGCGTAGGAAAATCTATGTGTATAAAGAAATTTGTACCGTGATGAACTTATAATTATGCAAAAATTAGTTTTAAATCTTTTTCAAAGAAGATGCAGTAAAACACTGATTAAAGATGAATTATTAATGTTTGCTAGAGCTTATCTAACCTAGTTATCAATTTGCTTTCAAACCTCAAACCGAGCAATGTTTATTTTAATATTACGATTGGTTTTTATATGATAAGTGCAGATGGATCGTTAATGTAGTATCATTAATATGTTAAACCTTTTATAGTACATAAAGACTAGAATTGTAATTGGCAAATTAAGAGATGATTTACAAAATACAATAACAAGGCATCACAGTAAGATGAAACTGTCAAAAACCTCGTATCATTAAACTAAAATGAGTTTGATTATTTCTAACCACGTGTAAAACAGATCGGAAAATGTCCAACATGAATTTATTTTTAAATACAAAATGAAGGATTACCACATGATTGGAGTAGAAAAGATTCGTCTCCTGTAGAACAAGGAGAGGGTGTAGATCACCAGGAATCGATATTTATGTCTTAGGCAATGAGTAAAGTCGTACAGTTCGTAGGAGGTTTTTTCGTTAGGAGTATGGAAGCGTATAAAAAAGATATTCATTATATTATTAGAAAAAGAAGAATTTCTACATAAGTAATCAAGGATAAGATTAATGTTTTTCATTTAATTAATGATGACTTTTCCTATTGAAGAAACAAGAAGAAGGAGTCCTGTACTTGTACATTTTTATAATACAAACTTTTCATGTTTGGCCACAATCTTATCTGTCTGGGAATTGAAGGATGGTGTATTAAATGTTGGTGGTCAGCTATACCGTTATCGCTCTGGATACCTGTAGACGAATGTTATGGTCACAAATTTAAAACACGGTGTAGTAGTAGGCCAAAGTCAATGTCTAGTTCCCAGCGGTCTCGGTCAGCGTCGATGACGTCGGCGTACTCGTCGGTTTCGGTCTGGGTCTTGGGCGTCGGCCTTCTAATTTCTGGTCTTTGACCAAGGCCGTTACAGCGGTCTCGGTCTGGGTTTTAGCCTCGGCGGTCTTGGCGGTCCCGGTCTGGGATTTCGGCCTCGGCGGTCTCTTCGAACCCGATCCTGGTCGTTGGCCTCGGCGGACTCGCTGGTCTCGGTCTGGTTTACGACCTCGGCGGTCTCGTCTGTAGCAGCTTTGGTCTTAGACCTCGGTTTTCCGGGTATGGAGCTATAGCCTCGATAGTATCGGTTACTTGTAATATGGTGTTTGCAGATTACAAAAGGTTTGGCTAATCTCGTCTTTATTGTACGGACACTGTTTGTTAGATTGCAAGCCCTCACTTTATGATCACTTTCTTCTCCCTGCACTGCTACATGCAAAGATTAAATGTTTCATAAAATAATGGTAAATAATAACCAGGTCTACAATGAAAAATATGAAGTTTTTTCTATAGAAAGTTCCACAGGTCAGCGTTAAGAAAGGAAGTTACGTTATAAAAAATAAATTTTTCTTTCGATATAATACAGTAACAACCGAAATTTCTTTAAAAAAAAATATTATTTTAGGTATTTGAACTTAGTAAAATGGAAAAATTCATAAGAAAATGTACCGCGATGAATTAATAATTGTGCGAAAATATTTTCAAAGCGTTTTCTAGGAATGTTTCCTCAGATTTTGATAAGAAACGAAGTAAAATAATAATTATTTTTCGGTATTTACATTGAAACACCGAAATCGCGCACCAGCGGATTTTTTAATTACACACTGTATATTCGTTTTGGGGGGGATTGCAAATACTGCTGCCAACAAAATTCCTTATAACGCAGTTTTGCATTGTCAATGGCGGCAGTGGAAGCGCAATATAAAATACAACTCTCTTTAAAGGAGTTCCTCTACGAATAATATTTTTTTTTGCCTTATGAAAGGCCGAGTTATCGGCAATAATGGAGGTTAACGTATTGGTAATCTGGTTAGGCGATTTTCTCTAAATCCTATTTGTTTGCATAGCTAACTGTTTCATGTAATTCTATCAGTGTTTTGCCACTTTGACTGCTATTGGTCATCTTTGGCCACAATTAAATCTGTCGTTCTATTGGGAAACCGCTTAATCAGCCTACGTTATCAGCCACAAGGACATCTCTTATTATCTGGAAACAAACCTACAGGTCTGATTTTTATAACCTGTTTGTCTTGTAGGCTTTCATCAAAGTCCATTTTTCAGCGGTAACGCGGGTCTCAGTCTTCGTCTATGAACTCGGCGGACTCGGTTTTATCGGCCTAGGACTTGGCAGCGGCCATCTTATTTCTGGTCTTTGACCAAGGCGGTTACAGCGGTCTCGGTCTGGGTTTTAGCCTCGGCGGTCTTGGCGGTCCCGGTCTAGGACTTCGGCGTCGGCAGTCTCTTCAAACCGATCCTGGTCGTTGGCCTCGGCGGACTCGCTGGTCTCGGTCTGGGTTATCACCTCGGCGGTCTCGTCTGTAGCAGCTTTGGTCTTTGACCTCGGGTATCTGGTTATCAGGCTACCGCCCCGATAGTTTCGTTTGCGGGTGATTCGGTGTTAGTATATTCAGTAGTGTGCAGCAGAACTTAAACGATTCTTCCTCGCGTTGTCCGATATTCGTTTATACTGTGACGGGCAGTCACGTCTAGATAGTATGGACATATTTCTTAGTTGGCAAGCCTACTTTTTAAAGGTTTTTCTTTTTTGTATACTTTACAAAACGGATGTACGTTATTAAATAGTATATCTTTCATTGTAATCTTTACAAAAAAAAAGAAAATTACAAAACAAGAAAGGTACGAAATATTCATATTGGAGCGTAGGAAAATCTATGTGTATAAAGAAATTTGTACCGTGATGAACTTATAATTATGCAAAAATTAGTTTTAAATCTTTTTCAAAGAAGATGCAGTAAAACACTGATTAAAGATGAATTATTAATGTTTGCTAGAGCTTATCTAACCTAGTTATCAATTTGCTTTCAAACCTCAAACCGAGCAATGTTTATTTTAAAATTACGATTGGTTTTTATATGATAAGTGCAGATGGATCGTTAATGTAGTATCATTAATATGTTAAACCTTTTATAGTACATAAAGACTAGAATTGTAATTGGCAAATTAAGAGATGATTTACAAAATACAATAACAAGGCATCACAGTAAGATGAAACTGTCAAAAACCTCGTATCATTAAACTAAAATGAGTTTGATTATTTCTAACCACGTGTAAAACAGATCGGAAAATGTCCAACATGAATTTATTTTTAAATACAAAATGAAGGATTACCACATGATTGGAGTAGAAAAGATTCGTCTCCTGTAGAACAAGGAGAGAGTGTAGATCACCAGGAATCGATATTTATGTCTTAGGCAATGAGTAAAGTCGTACAGTTCGTAGGAGGTTTTTTCGTATGGAGTATGGAAGCGTATAAAAAAGATATTCATTATATTATTAGAAAAAGAAGAATTTCTACATAAGTAATCAAGGATAAGATTAATGTTTTTCATTTAATTAATGATGACTTTTCCTATTGAAGAAACAAGAAGAAGGAGTCCTGTACTTGTACATTTTTATAATACAAACTTTTCATGTTTGGCCACAATCTTATCTGTCTGGGAATTGAAGGATGGTGTATTAAATGTTGGTGGTCAGCTATACCGTTATCGCTTTGGATACCTGTAGACGAATGTTATGGTCACAAATTTAAAACACGGTGTAGTAGTAGGCCAAAGTCAATGTCTAGTTCCCAGCGGTCTCGGTCAGCGTCGTTGACGTCGGCGTACTCGTCGGTTTCGGTCTGGGTCTTGGGCGTCGGCCATCTAATTTCTGGTCTTTCACCAAGGCCGTTACAGCGGTCTCGGTCTGGGTTTTAGCCTCGGCGGTCTTGGCGGTCCCGGTCTGTGACTTCGGCTTCGGCGGTCTCTTCAAACCGATCCTGGTCGTTGCCCTCGGCGGACTCGCTGGTCTCGGTCTGGATTATCACCTCGGCGGTCTCGTCTGTAGCAGCTTTGGTCTTTGACCTCGGGTTTCTGGGTATCAGGATACCGCCCTGATAGTTTCGTTTACGGGTGGTTCGGTGTTAGTATATTCAGTAGTGTGCAGCAGAACTTAAACGATTCTTCCTCGCGTTGTCCGATATTCGTTTATACTGTGACGGGCAGTCACGTCTAGATAGTATGGACATATTTCTTAGTTGGCAAGCCTACTTTTTAAAGGTTGCTCTTTTTTGTATACTTTACAAAACGGATGTACGTTATTAAATAGTATATCTTTCATTGTAATCGTTACAAAAAAAAAGAAAATTACAAAACAAGAAAGCTACGAAATATTCATATTGGAGCGTAGGAAAATCTATGTGTAATAAGAAATTTGTACCGTGATGAACTTATAATTATGCAAAAATTAGTTTTAAATTTTTTTCAAAGAAGATGCAGTAAAACACTGATAAAAGATGAATTATTAATATTTGCTAGTGCTTATCTAACCTAGTTATCAACTTGCTTTCAAACCTCAAACCGAGCAATGTTTATTTTAAAATTACGATTGGTTTTTATAAGATAAGTGCAGATGGTTCGCTAATGTAGTATCATTAATATGTTAAACCTGTTACAGTACATAAAGACTAGAATTGTAATTTGCAATTTAGGAGAATATTTACAGAATATAATAACAAGGCATCACAGTAAGATGAAATTGTCGAAAACCTCGTATCATTAAACTAAAATAAGTTTGATTATTTCTAACCACGTGTAAAACAGATCGGAACATGTCTAACATGAATTTATTTTTAAATACAAAATGAAGGATTACTACATGATTGGATTAGAAAAGATTCGTCACCCGTAGAAGAAGTAGGGAGTGTAGATCACCAGGAATCGACAGTTATATCTCAGGCAATGAGTAAAGTCGTAGTGTTCGTAGGAGGATTTTTTCGTATGGAGTATGGAAGCGTATAAAAAAGATATTCATTATATTATTAGAAAAAGAACAATTTCTACATAAGTAATCAAGGACAAGATTAATGATTTTCATTTAATTAATGATGACTTTTCCTACTGAAGAAACAAGAAGTAGTACTGTACTTGTACATTTTTATAATACAAATTTTCATGTTTGGCCACAATCTTATCTGTCTGGGAATTCAGGAATGGTGTAATAAATGTTGGTGGTCAGCTATACCGTTATCGCTTTGGATACCTGTAGACGAATGTTATGGTCACAAATTTAAAACACGGTGTAGTAGTAGGCCAAAGTCAATGTCTAGTTCCCAGCGGTCTCGGTCAGCGTCGATGACGTCGGCGTACTCGTCGGTTTCGGTCTGGGTCTTGGGCGTCGGCCTTCTAATTTCTGGTCTTTGACCAAGGCCGTTACAGCGGTCTCGGTCTGGGTTTTAGCCTCGGCGGTCTTGGCGGTCCCGGTCTGGGATTTCGGCCTCGGCGGTCTCTTCGAACCCGATCCTGGTCGTTGGCCTCGGCGGACTCGCTGGTCTCGGTCTGGGTTACGACCTCGGCGGTCTCGTCTGTAGCAGCTTTGGTCTTAGACCTCGGTGTTCCGGGTATGGAGCTATAGCCTCGATATTATCGGTTACTTGTAATATCGTGTTTGCAGATTACAAAAGGTTTGGCTAATCTCGTCTTTATTGTACGGACACTGTTTGTTAGATTGCAAGCCCTCACTTTATGATCACTTTCTTCTCCCTGCACTGCTACATGCAAAGATTAAATGTTTCATAAAATAATGGTAAATAATAACCAGGTCTACAATGAAAAATATGAAGTTTTTTCTATAGAAAGTTCCACAGGTCAGCGTTAAGAAAGGAAGTTACGTTATAAAAAATAAATTTTTCTTTCGATATAATACAGTAACAACCGAAATTTCTTTAAAAAAAAATATTATTTTAGGTATTTGAACTTAGTAAAATGGAAAAATTCATAAGAAAATGTACCGCGATGAATTAATAATTGTGCGAAAATATTTTCAAAGCGTTTTCTAGGAATGTTTCCTCAGATTTTGATAAGAAACGAAGTAAAATAATAATTATTTTTCGGTATTTACATTGAAACACCGAAATCGCGCACCAGCGGATTTTTGAATTACACACTGTATATTCGTTTTGGGGGGGATTGCAAATACTGCTGCCAACAAAATTCCTTATAACGCAGTTTTGCATTGTCAATGGCGGCAGTGGAAGCGCAATATAAAATACAACTCTCTTTAAAGGAGTTCCTCTACGAATAATATTTTTTTTTGCCTTATGAAAGGCCGAGTTATCGGCAATAATGGAGGTTAACGTATTGGTAATCTGGTTAGGCGATTTTCTCTAAATCCTATTTGTTTGCATAGCTAACTGTTTCATGTAATTCTATCAGTGTTTTGCCACTTTGACTGCTATTGGTCATCTTTGGCCACAATTAAATCTGTCGTTCTATTGGGAAACCGCTTAAAGAGCCTACGTTATCAGCCACAAGGACATCTCTTATTATCTGGAAACAAACCTACAGGTCTGATTTTTATAACCTGTTTGTCTTGTAGGCTTTCAACAAAGTCCATTTTTCAGCGGTAACGCGGGTCTCAGTCTTCGTCTATGAACTCGGCGGACTCGGTTTTATCGGCCTAGGACTTGGCAGCGGCCATCTGATTTCTGGTCTTTGACCAAGGCGGTTACAGCGGTCTCGGTCTGGGTTTTAGCCTCGGCGGTCTTGGCGGTCCCGGTCTAGGACTTCGGCGTCGGCAGTCTCTTCAAACCGATCCTGGTCGTTGGCCTCGGCGGACTCGCTGGTCTCGGTCTGGGTTATCACCTCGGCGGTCTCGTCTGTAGCAGCTTTGGTCTTTGACCTCGGGTATCTGGTTATCAGGCTACCGCCCCGATAGTTTCGTTTGCGGGTGATTCGGTGTTAGTATATTCAGTAGTGTGCAGCAGAACTTAAACGATTCTTCCTCGCGTTGTCCGATATTCGTTTATACTGTGACGGGCAGTCACGTCTAGATAGTATGGACATATTTCTTAGTTGGCAAGCCTACTTTTTAAAAGTTGCTCTTTTTTGTATACTTTACAAAACGGATGTACGTTATTAAATAGTATATCTTTCATTGTAATCTTTACAAAAAAAAAGAAAATTACAAAACAAGAAAGGTACGAAATATTCATATTGGAGCGTAGGAAAATCTATGTGTAATAAGAAATTTGTACCGTGATGAACGTATAATTATGCATAAATTAGTTTTAAATCTTTTTCAAAGAAGATGCAGTAAAACACTGATTAAAGATGAATTATAAATGTTTGCTAGAGCTTATCTAACCTAGTTATCAATTTGCTTTCAAACCTCAAACCGAGCAATGTTTATTTTAAAATTACGATTGGTTTTTATATGATAAGTGCAGATGGATCGTTAATGTAGTATCATTAATATGTTAAACCTTTTATAGTACATAAAGACTAGAATTGTAATTGGCAAATTAAGAGATGATTTACAAAATACAATAACAAGGCATCACAGTAAGATGAAACTGTCAAAAACCTCGTATCATTAAACTAAAATGAGTTTGATTATTTCTAACCACGTGTAAAACAGATCGGAAAATGTCCAACATGAATTTATTTTTAAATACAAAATGAAGGATTACCACATGATTGGAGTAGAAAAGATTCGTCTCCTGTAGAACAAGGAGAGAGTGTAGATCACCAGGAATCGATATTTATGTCTTAGGCAATGAGTAAAGTCGTACAGTTCGTAGGAGGTTTTTTCGTATGGAGTATGGAAGCGTATAAAAAAGATATTCATTATATTATTAGAAAAAGAAGAATTTCTACATAAGTAATCAAGGATAAGATTAATGTTTTTCATTTAATTAATGATGACTTTTCCTATTGAAGAAACAAGAAGAAGGAGTCCTGTACTTGTACATTTTTATAATACAAACTTTTCATGTTTGGCCACAATCTTATCTGTCTGGGAATTGAAGGATGGTGTATTAAATGTTGGTGGTCAGCTATACCGTTATCGCTTTGGATACCTGTAGACGAATGTTATGGTCACAAATTTAAAACACGGTGTAGTAGTAGGCCAAAGTCAATGTCTAGTTCCCAGCGGTCTCGGTCAGCGTCGTTGACGTCGGCGTACTCGTCGGTTTCGGTCTGGGTCTTGGGCGTCGGCCTTCTAATTTCTGGTCTTTGACCAAGGCCGTTACAGCGGTCTCGGTCTGGGTTTTAGCCTCGGCGGTCTTGGCGGTCCCGGTCTGGGACTTCGGCCTCGGCGGTCTCTTCGAACCCGATCCTTGTCGTTGGCCTCGGCGGACTCGCTGGTCTCGGTCTGGGTTATGACCTCGGCGGTCTCGTCTGTAGCAGCTTTGATCTTACACCTCGGTTTTCCGGGTATGGAGCTATAGCCTCGATAGTATCGGTTACTTGTAATATGGTGTTTGCAGATTACAAAAGGTTGGGCTAATCTCGTCTTTATTGTACGGACACTCTTTGTTAGATTGCAAGCCCTCACTTTATGATCACTTTCTTCTCCCTGCACTGCTACATGCAAAGATTAAATGTTTCATAAAATAATGGTAAATAATAACCAGGTCTACAATGAAAATTATGAAGTTTTTTCTATAGAAAGTTCCACAGGTCAGCGTTAAGAAAGGAAGTTACGTTATAAAAAATAAATTGTTCTTTCGATATAATATAGGAACAATCGAAATTTCTTTAAAAAAAATATTATTTTAGGTATTTGAACTTAGTAAAACGGAAAAATTCATAAGAAAATGTACCGCGATGAATTAATAATTGTGCGAAAATATTTTCAAAGCGTTTTCTAGGAATGTTTCCTAAGATTTTGATAAGAAACGAAGTAAAATAATATTTATTTTTCGGTATTGACATTGAAACACCGAAATCGCGCACCAGCGGATTTTTGAATTACACACTGTATATTCGTTTTGGGGGGGGGGGATTGCAAATACTGCTGCCAACAAAATTCCTTATAACGCAGTTTTGCATTGTCAATGGCGGCAATGGAAGCGCAATAAAAATACAACTCTCTTTAAACAATTTCCTCAACGAATAATATTTTTTTTTGCCTTCTGAAAGGCCGAGTTATCGGCAATAATGGAGATTAACGTATTGGTAATCTGGTTAGCCGATTTTCTCTAAATCCTATTTGTTTGCATAGCTAACTGTTTCATGTAATTCTATCAGTGTTTTGCCATTTTGACTGCTATTGGTCATCTTTGCCCACAATTAAATCTGTCGTTCTATAGGGAAACCGCTTAATCAGCCTACGTTATCAGCCACAAGGGCATCTCTTATTATCTGGAAACAAACCTACAGATCTGATTTTTATAACCTCTTTGTCTTGTAGGCTTTGATCAAAGTCCATTTCTCAGCGGTAACGCCGGTCTCGGTCTTCGTCTATGAACTCGGCTTTATCGGCCTAGGACTTGGCAGCGGCCATCTAATTTCTGGTCTTTGACCAAGGCGGTTACAGCGGTCTCGGTCTGGGTTTTAGCCTCGGCGGTCTTGGCGGTCCCGGTCTGGGACTTCGGCCTCGGCGGTCTCTTCAAACCGATCCTGGTCGTTGGCCTCGGCGGACTCGCTGGTCTCGGTCTGGGTTATGACCTCGACGGTCTCGTCTGTAGACGGTCAATGTCCATTTCTCATCGGTAAAGCCGAACTCTGTCTTCGTCTATGACCTCGGCGGTCTCGGCGTATTCAGCCTGGGACTTGGACGGCGGCCGTCTAATTTCTGGTCTTTGACCAAGGCGGTTTCAGCGGTCTCGGTCTGGGTTTTGGCCTCTTCGGTCTTGGCGGTCTCAGTCTGGCACTTCGGCTCGGTGTTCTCTTTGAACCTGATCCTGGTCGTTGTCCTCGGCGGACTCGCTGGTCTTGGTCTGGGTTATTACCTCGCCGGTCTCGTCTGTAACAGCTTTGGTCTTTGACCTCGGGTTTCTGTGGATGAGGCTGCGGCCTCGTTATTTTCTTTTTAGGGTGGTTCAGTGTTCGTATATTAAGTAAGGTGTAGCTGATCTCAAACGATTCATCCTCGAGTTGTCGGATCTTCGTTGACGGCTCCTTCCAATAGCCTCTTCAGAATTTCTGTTAATTATAGCTTTTTGATGGACTCATTCTAGATCTAAATCTTTATTACTCGTAGGTTTTATTCCAGATATCTAGTCGTCTTCTATATAAGTATTTAACTGAGTTGTGTTGCAAACGGAAGCATAGAAGCAACAGGTATTCCATATTAATATTTTTCCCCATTGGTCTTTCTGCTTTCAATCATTCTTTAATTAACTAAATTAACTCTTGTAAATAACATATAATGGCACCTCATCGCATGGCAGCATCGAAAACCATTCACATCCTTGAGTAATTTTCTTACTTTCTTATTCATAACAAAATAGTTGGTTCTGCTTTTATTGTTTCTTGTTACCCAGGTGAATTTGAGAATGCTTCAATGCTTGATGTAAGTGTTTATAACTATCACACTATTGTAGGAAGCAAAGGCACACTGTAATTGACTATTTTCATAATTGACTATTTTCACTTTATGTGCTCTCATTATGTGCAGAGACACAACTGGCCAATTGTCTATTCCCAATTCTGGCATGAAATCTACTACTATTGTGATGTGATTATTAAAATTACCATCTTCTAATGTCTTTCCTTGCAACTATTTATTGCATCCAAGCCCCAACATTTCTTTGGTAGAATCCATTGTTTAAACTTAGACAACCACACTGCTCCCTTCCTTTTCTGAAATTCTACGAGTGCTAATTCTATGTGCTATGTAGTACAGAGTGTTTTTCTGAAACAGTATATGAAATATCCCATCATACTGTTTTTGCCAAAGTTAAAACACTTAGGAACCAGACAAGAACTAAGCCAGGTTCCCTACTCTTCCCTACCACTCCTCTTTTTAATTAGGCGGTAATATCTCATTCCTTTGTATGTGTTGTCCTAGCATCCCAATTCATGCCTTATTTATTTACTTTCGTTCTTTTATCAATAAAATGTAGTAATATTGTGGCTCGATTGTAAATGTAAATGTTGAAAAACATTCTTCTCTGTAGAAGAAAGAACACCACTCTAGAATCCAATTCCAACCAATTCAGTATTAGCCAATATTGGCTTTACCGCAGGAAACCTTGTTCACAGTTAGTATGTCAGGCATGCAAATGTCTTTGTAAATTATTCAATCGTGAATTTTCTTAGAATATTGTTTTCACTGCATGGTTTGTCTTCGTTTAATTGTCTTTGTTTGACTGTACACGAGAAATTTTTATAATTATGTAATCTTAAAAAAATTTGCAGAATGGTTATTTTAATAAAACATAACTACTGGTAATCAAAATAGCTGGAGTGATTATTTAAAACATCCTGGTGGACAAAAACCTATTTTAATTTCATAACTATTAGATAAATAGAAAAATTAGATAATGATGTTAAAGAACAATTTAGATTTGGAGTAACAGTACAAGGTGAAAAGATAAAGATTCTACGATTTGCAGACGTTATAATAATTAATAATTCTAGCTGAGAGTAAAAAGGATTTAGAAGAAACAATGAATGGCATAGATGAAGTCCTACGCAAGAACTATCGCATGAAAATAAACAAGAACAAAACGAAAGTAAAGAAATGTAGGAGAAATAACGAAAATGAACCACTGAATGTAAAAATAGGAGGAGAAAAGATAATGGAGGTAGAAGAATTTTGTTATTTGGGAAGTGAATTACTAAAGATGGACGAAGCAGGAGCTATATAAAATGCAGAATAGCATAAGCAAAACGAGCCTTCAGTAGAAATATAATTTGTTTACATCAAAACTTAATTTAAATGTCAGGAAAAGATTTTTGAAAGTATATGTTTGGAGTGTTGCTTTATATGGAAGTGAAACTGGACAATCGGAGTATCTGAGAAGAAAAGATTAGAAGCTTTTGAAATGTGGTGCTATAGAAGACTGTTAAAAATGAGTTGAGTGGATAAAGTGACAAATGAAGAGGTGTTGCAACAAATAGATGAAGAAAGAAGCATTTGGAAAAATATAGTTAAAAGAAGAGACAGACTTATAGGCCACATACTAAGGCATCCTGGAATAATCGCTTTAATATTGGAAGGACAGGTAGAAAGAAAAAATTGTGTAGGCAGGTCACGCTTGGAATATGTAAAACAAATTGTTAGGGATGTAGGATGTACGGGGTATACCGAAATGAAATGACTAGCACTAGATAGGGAATCTTGGAGAGCTGCATCAAACCAGTCAAATGACTGAAGACAAAAAAAAAATAGATAAATAGGAAAAAATCTGGATTTCCTTTACAAAAGTGTCCAACAATTCCAACCAGATTACACCATCACTAATAATAAAAACTCTCTTTTTTATTTTATTTATTTATTTTCAATGTACTTTATTTTGATTTTTCATTTTGTCATCTGGGCTGTTTTTCAAGAATTAGTTCAAGGTCATCTCACCATCATCATCCAAACTCCAATAATGACTTCCCTAACAATAATTTAATATGCGACTTCGCTGTAGACCTACTTATTAATTACCATTATTAAATTACACATTTCAATCTTTGATTATCTAGCAGTAGAAGGAGAAGAAAATGACCATGAAGAGAAAGCTTGCTATCTAATAAAACGTCTCAGTGCGATCAAGATGAGACCAACCATAAAAAAAACAATGACGGTCTGACAAGACTATGATAAAACGGTCTCCTAGTCCTGGTCTAAATATGTTCCTTTAAAGTTGGTCATAGTAACATTATTGATTAAATATCAAACATGATGCAGAATACCTTAATTACAGATTACATTATGAGAAGATACCAGAGTAACAAGTAAAGGCAAGATTGCTCTTTACCAAGATGTTGGGGAAGCCAGATGATGAATCATCAGCATACTAATCACTATGCCTGCTGAATACTTAAGTAAATCTTTTGTGTGGTTAATTATAGGCTGGATCATTGATGAAATAGACAAGAGATGAGATTTGTCCAATCAACAAATCAAGAGAAATCAGATAACAGATCTTGTTTCAGGACAAGCTGTTTCATACTAGACTCTGTCAATAATGTGATTAGCTTTGTTAATAAAGTTACCCCTGGGGAAAGAAGCAGGAGAAGAATTGCAGTACTTGGATACATATAAACACTTTTTCGTGTTGTTCTCTGCAATGTAGCATATCAGGAGCTAAAAAGATAGGACATCACCTCTGGAGAACAAGATTGTGATACCTTGAGAAGAGAATGGCAATTAGCCATTCTGGATATGGAACCAGTACTGTGAATTCTGGCAAATGATGGGATATGATGGGATATTATGGGTTACCTTTCTATACGGATTCGAACAGTTGTATTCATTGAAGACCTACTTACTCTTCTTAGTAGTCTGTACGATTGAGAATGAAGTCGTGCTTAAAACAATGAAACAATCATGGATATAAAGTTATGGTTTCAAGGCAATTGGCTGCATTTGTTGGCTGACATACTTAAGTGATTTTGATATATGAAAGTAGGTGACTCAAAACAATTAACTTTAATGCAGGAGATAATGACTTTTCCTACAACTGTTGTGAATTATCTAGAAGTTTGGCTCCTTTGATGCCATAGCACTATATAGAAAAAGAACTTCTCAGAGAAATATGGTAAAGTAGTTGGCACACTCAGTCATATAATGATTGTGGGAAGGACAAGTGTGTTGAAGAGTAGTGTAAAAGAGGAAGAGGAGGGCCAAGAGTGTCGAACAAGCATGATTTGGTTACTTGCCTTGTACAGAGTGCCTGCCTGCCTGCCTGTACAGAGAGAACTGAAAATGAATGTGAAAGGGTTTTTGGAAACTGCAGAAGGAAATAACTGGGTACAAGATGATATCAGATGATTCTGATATCAATGTGTGAAGATGCGGGATCCCACAAAAATTCTTTCATGAAATATTAAGGTAAGATATGTTTTATCTCATATTTATATACTAGCATATAAAAATTATCATTAACAAAACTGTACAAGCAACTTTTATGACATCATTGCAGATTTTTACTTACCTTACCATAGACTGAGAGAGCAAATTATCTTAGGCACTATTCTGATATATCAATTACTTGAAAGCCACATATTACCACCTAAAAAATCTTTAAAAAAGGTCTACCTTAAATTTAATCTTTATATAAAATTGTTAATATAAAGAAATAATTCATCATCTTTCTACGTAAAATAAACATCTCACTGCAGTGAGACTTAGAGATCTGATTTGTTATGACAAATTTTACCTTTCATACTTACATTTAAAAATCATAATTTTAATCAACTAATTTTCAACATGCAATAATCAGACCTACCAACCAATCCTCTACAAAGAGTGAAATGGACTGGAGTTGGGATAAAAATTTATTTTATTTATATAAATTAATTGATCTTAAATCCCTAAGGAGTGCTGTTACTGAGCACTGGTCTCCTAAAATTCTTTCCAAAAAATTCAGTTACTAATTAGTTTCATTTTATTTTCCATTTTTGTGAATGATATCTGATAGAATTATAGAAAAATTTAAAAAAACTTATCGTAATCGTTAAACATCTTTCTATTACTTATTACAGCAAACAAAACCTGAGAATAAGCTGATATAATGAATATTCCATTCTGAGATGTTTAAAAACCAGTGCAATAAAATAATAAATACAAATACTATAAAATATAAATAATACAATACTAATAATATTACTATGCACACCTATCAATATAAAATCATAAATAGTTATACATAAACAATTTATAAATGTGGAAAAATCTATTCATATTTGCCTACAACAATCAGTGCTCAAGACTAATTACCAAAGCCTACATTCAAGCAAATAGGTTATTAAAATCATTCCCAGGAAAAAATAATAGGATAGTCTTCAACAATAAAATTCAATAAAATAACTATACAAAAGCTTAAAATAATTAACTAATAAACTTATCTGTAATATAAACAGAATAAAAACACATTACAAGAATTACCAGATACATGATTAATAAACAAGAATGAAAAAAAGATGCCATAGATATAATTTTTAAATTACTATTAATTAGTAAAATAACTTTACTTATATAAACATACATTTTTTCAGGAATCTACAAACAATCACACTCAACTATCTATTATCAAAAATTATTCATTCTGAATGAATGAATGAAGGTCATTAGAATAATTATTTTTATATCTCGTAAAAGTGTAGCACTATTGTAATAATGAAATCATGAAAAAATACATTTTAAAAAGAAAGAAAATTTTAAACATCACAAAATATTGCGCCAATAAGGGTCATAAATATCCAAAAACTCTGTAAGTCTGAAATTTTTTCACCTAACATGCTTAAAATCAACAAAAAATAAAATAATATCAAAGAAGTCATAAAATAAAAAAAAATAATTAAATATAAAAATATTAAAATATTAAAACATTAAAATATGATATTAAATAAAGTTAAAATAATCACACATTACTATGTTTAGTAACAAGTTGTTCCTTCAGTACAGTCTAGTATCAGCAGATCGCTCTGCAGTGTGTCACTTAACTTAAACTCATTCTTGCTATGCAATAGTTACAAAGCGTCTGTCAAAAGTTTGAAGCACCCCTAAATTACAAACTAGTGCTTCCTGTCCTTATACTTTTGCTAAACCAATCATTAGCCAAATAACCCTTAAACTAAGTAGTTTTAACAGAAATTCGAACTCTCTACCTTTTACAGAACTGTTGTAGCAATTATCTGTTTTAAGGCATAAAATGTAAGCCGAAATTTAATTTAAAACATTATTGATATAGAACGGGTACACCCAGACTAATAAATTTTGGTATCTGTACTGGGCCGTCGCGAAAATGTTACATGGTTTAATGTTTAATTACACATGATTTTTTTAAATATTTTTGCACATTGTAACTAAACAACGTCCATGAATTTGGCATACTAACAACAACAAAAAACTTTACAGTGAAAAGCTTCAAAATCCTGAACATTTTCTGCTGTTTCTTGAGTTGCGATTTTTTATCACAGCTCTAACTCCTTTTTATCCCTAAAACACAAATATAATTTTAGATAAATCATTTAAGTATAAACCTTCGAACGAATTAATCGTTCGTGCACCGTGCAAAGCTGCCTGACGCACCACGTGGTCCACTCTACACCAATAGCAGGTAAAATAAAAATGTGACCACATAAATCAAACAAACCCACGCACCATCATTTCTTATGGAAAAAAACAGGCTTCCAGAAAAGGCACCCTTACAAAGTCTTTTTTCTTCCTTGTTCGAAATAAAGGAAGTATTGTGATCGTTAAATATTTCGGATTTCATATTTCAACATAAATAAACATTCTGATCATCTCTGAATCCATTTTGACTAGATCCGGTATGACGTCTGTATCTCGCATAACTCAAAAACGGTTAGCTGTAGAATGATGTTGAAATTTTGGATTTAGAACTGTTATAATATCTAGTTGTGCACCTCCCTTTTTAATTGCAACCGACTGGACCAAAGTGTCCAAAAAAAGCCCAAAAGCAGAAGTTTGGATTTTGGACCTTTTGTTAATTCCAGTAATAAGCCCTCATTGAGAGCTTTTCAACGATATATCATAAGTGGTACTTATTTTCATTGGTTCAAGAGTTACAGCCAAATAAAACTTTAATTTTTTTTTTCTTCAGTCATGACTGGTTTGATGCAGCTCTCAAACATTCCCTATCTAGTACCAGTATATCCCCTACATTCGGTATATTCCCTACATCCTACATCCCTAACAATTTATTTTACATATTTCAAATGTTGCCTACCTGCCTGCACAATTTTTCAAATCTACCTGTCCCTCCAATATGAAAGCGACTATTCCAGGATGCCTTAATATGTAGCCTATAAGTCTGTCTTTTCTATTAACTATATTTTCCCAAATGCTTCTTTCCTCATCAATTTGCCGCAGGGTGAAGGAACAATGATTTGGTGTGCAAAGAATGCAGGCCTTAGATAACTGTACATTATTGATAGATCAATCAACAGCCAGAGATATAGTAAATATTGGTGGAAGTAATGGTTCCTTCAGTGACTAGGCTAATGGGAGAGAATTATCTTTTCCAGATAATCCTTGTCACTATAATTGCTTTACGGCAGACTTCTTCAAAGTCAATGTAAAAAACTGTTACCATGGCCAATACGCTCGCCGGACTCAATCCCATAGAGAACCTATGAAACTCTATGGCAGTCAAGTTAGCCAAGAGGAAGCCCAAATCAAAGGAAGATTTGAAGCAGAATAATATTGCTGCGTTGTGGCGAGATGTCACAGCCAACGAATGCCTCCTGCATTCGTTGGCCAACTTCACACCATCATGTGAAGGTGGCCCGAAGAGTCAACGCAGTTCACGTTGATTACTTAAGGCTTATTACTGCAGTCCAAAATAAATAAAAAATTGGATTTTGGACTGTCAATTGCAATCAAAAGGGGAGGTGAAAAACTATATCTTACAACAGTACTAAATCCAAAATTTCAACATCCTACGGCTAATCGTTTTCGGGTTACACTAGATACATACGTACGTACAGACGTCATCGAAACTAGTCAAAATAGATTCAGGAGTGATCAAAATGGATATTTCCGTTGAAATCTGAAAACCGAAATTTTTCGCAATCACAATACTTCATTTACTTCGTACAAGGAAGTAATAAGGAATAAAATTAAGCAAGAGATAACTAAAAACTATGCGAATAATTTATCAAATAAATTCGAATGCCTAAAATGAATTAGTGTTTTTTAATATTCATTACTTTTATGCATTATATACATTTATGAATCAAAGCTTAAA
Source organism: Lycorma delicatula (assembly GCF_047948215.1). NCBI lineage: Eukaryota > Metazoa > Arthropoda > Insecta > Hemiptera > Fulgoridae > Lycorma > Lycorma delicatula. Next base: position 66,407,745 of record NC_134456.1, on the reverse strand, counting down.
ATTCTGAATTGTTGGTGCTAACAATTTAACCATTATTTTTATTTTTGGAACTTCTTATTAAAAAAAAAAACAAAGTACAAACCAACAGAAGCTGCAGATTAAACAGAAATTCGTGTTCTAAAAATATTTATTAGTACAGGGTCATTCACGGAAACCGGATGTTTTTAAAATAATCATAAAAAATTGAATATTTACTTTAAAAAGGTTTTATTGGTAATGAAACACTTGTTAAATCAAAGTATTTGTTACTTACTCGTGAACGAAAAATTATGTCCGGCAAGTGATATCCATTTTGGGCAGTACATTGTTGTAACCTTTCACGGTAACTGGCCTCAATTCTTTGCAGCATGTCTACATCAATCTGGGTGACGTGATGACGAATTACGATCTTTAGGTCCTCCAATGTACGCGGTTTATTGCCGTACACACGCGATTTCAGAAACCCCTACAGAAAAAAAATCACAACTACTCAAGTCGGGGGACCGAGGGGGCCAAGGAATATCGCCGAATCTGGAAACGATCCGTCCCGGAAACAAGTTACGGAGAACAGCCATCGTTGCCCTCGCTGTGTACGCTGTAGCTCCATCCTACTGGAATAACACATTTTGAAAATCGATTCCCCGGTTTTGTAACTCAGGGATGAAAAACGTATTCAACATCGCAATGTAACGATCAGCTGTTACAGTTACGGCAGCGTCATTTTCTTCAAAAAAATATGGTCTAATAACACCGACCATTCCTATTGCACACCAGACAGTCACCTTTGGGCTATGAAGTGGTCTCTCGTGAAGCTGATGCCCAATACCAGCAATTCTGTTTGTTGACGAAGCCATTCAAATGAAAATGGGCTTCGTCACTCATTAACAATAACAAATTTTCATTTTCTTCAAAAATGGTAAGCATTTGTCGACAAAATTGTAATCGCTGCGTGAAATCTTGCTCGTTTAACTGCTGCACGACGGCTATCTTGTAAGGATGGAAATGCAGGTCTGTATGCAGAATTCGTCTTGCCGTACTTGTGCTCATTTGAAGCGCTGCTGAATGCCTCTGAATAGAGCGGCGTGGGCTTCTGACAATGGCTTCCCTTACTCGTTCGATGTTCTCTGGAGTGCTAGCAGTTCGTCGGGGACCCATCGCAATATTGTGTTACGAGAAGGGACACTTGCATTACGATGGATATTAAACTGACGGCGGAAATCTCTCTGAACAGCAGTTACGGATTCGTCATTTCGCACGAAACTGTCATACGCGTACAGGCGTTGGTCTAGCGTCCACGGCTCCATCTCAACGACTAAAATGTAAATGCTATGAACAAAGGAAACGTCAGACACCAGCCACGTGCCCCTCCCACCACGAACGCCCGAGCACAACCCACTTCAAAAACATCCGGTTCCCGTGAATGACCCTGTATTTTATAAGTTACAAAAATCGCTACAAATAAAAACAAACATAGAAAGAACAAATTCATGTGTGAACATTAGAAAAACCTGAAACAATAAGTGTTTAATCAGCGACACATAAGTTCTGCTATCAAACCTGAAAAATAGAACAATGTGTTACACTAGTAATAAAACTGTTATTGAATGTATTTAACATTAGATTTGAAAAATACACCAATCATTTTTCGCTAAAAATAATAAATGGTCTACACAAAGCTGAAAGCCCTGCAAGCAAAACCTTAATGTAGTTAATAAAGTAGGCTGTTCTTGAATTTTCACTATCTCATATGATAACCTACGAGAATTTCCTGCTTTCAGAAATATATAATGTCAAATTTCTTTGGAAAAAGCAAAGTGTGTAATGGTTACAAATTCAACCGGTTGTATTTTACATATTTATTTCATCATACCGATCGCTGATAATTATAGAAAATGTTTTCAGATTAAAGTTTACAACGGTTTAAGTATCTGCGTGTTAATTTTTTTTTCACGTATATTTTTCAGGTTCCGAGGATAGGTCAGTGGGATTTATTAGATTTTTACAGCTGGCCAATGTTCGTAATCTGCAATAAGATACTAGATGATAATACACGCAATATTGGTCGTTGGTCTTCCACACATCTTGGAATTTCACCCGATGTTACTTTCAAACATTTTTAATGTTTGAAAGAAATTTTATCATAATTAACGAAGTTCGATTATTATTAATTCGATTATTTAAAAATATAAATCTACCGAGAACTTGTAAACTTCTCATTATGTAAGTTTAGATATATAAAATAAAGTTCAGATTCATAAAATGACGTTTCAGATTTATTAAATGTGTTAATGGTAGACCTTTACGTAAACCATTTTTCTGATTTTAAATAAAATCTGTTTATCTAAGTTCATCAGATTTAATAAAGAGCTTCCTGAAAGATTTAAACTTAGCTAATAATAATAATAATAATAATACTATTATTATTATTATTATTTAGAATGGAAATTCATGGGAGATTCTGTACACAGCGTATCACGAATTTCTATTGGGAGCTTCAAACCTATTTATTCTACTTGTGAAAATAATGGAAAAAGTTTATAAATATATATCCTAGAATACGTCTTTTGCGAGTTATGGCTAGTGAGAGATTTTTCTCGTATTTTAGCTACCCCGGAGAAGAAACGTTAATTATGGAGCAGAGTTAGTGATTTCTTATGAATTTGACCTGAAAAACTGAATAAAATAGGTCTCAGAACCGTACCTGCAGTAGGTTTTGAGAAATCTGGAGTGAAAACCAATAAACTAGGGTAAAATAAAACCCTGTTTTTTATATTTGACGTACAAATAACATTGTTAGATGGGTAATAAACAAGAAACTTTTAAATAAAACAAAATCTGTAAAATAAATAGAATAAAACAAAGAAAAGTTACAAAAATTCGAATTTAATTTAGGAACAATACATTACTACATTTTTAGAAAAGAACTTATATAATGAAAACAAAAACCAAATTCTTTTTTGGCAATGTGAAAAATTTGATATATTTTTTTTTTATTAATGACAGAAATACAACAAATTATTTGAAAAATTAATATTTCCATGTTAGCAATAAAATAACAGCTAATCAACAATGCACAATAATGTTTAGTGTCTAAATCATTTTGTAAGGTACATTAAGTATATCGGGTACTGTGAACTATAGTGTTATTAACGAAGGATTTCTGTGAATTTTAGTTTGAATGCGGTCGGTTTGGCATTTAAGTAATGCCGTACTTATTTATAACGAGGAATACGCTGATATGGTATTTACGAGAGGTTATCTCTAAAGACCTTTGTAAAAAATTTTATTCTCAAAACTTTATAATTATTTTTTATTTTACTTAAACTATATTCCTTATACTACTTCTCTATATACTCGCCACATGAATTAAGACATTTATCGTAGCGATACACCAGCTTCAATATACCCTCGTCGTATTTGTCTGTCACCAGTCCATTTAACTACTGATTCACAGCGATTTTAAGTTCGTCTCCCGCGAATTGCTTACCACTCAAAAATTCTTTCAGTAAATCACATGTCGGACCCACAACATGTGGACGTGCATTATCATACAGCAAAACGACGCCGTTGGTCAGCGGCCATGTCGCCGATTTTGAAGGCGCGCCTTAACTTACGTAGTTTTTCAGTTGGCTTCTGCAATTACCACGTAATTTCTCTGGCGTGTAATACGAAATTCATGTTTCATCGCCGGTAACAACTGAATTACAGAACTCATCACCTTTTTCTGTGTAGCGCATCAAAAATTCCAAAGCAGATTCCATTCGGATTTTTTTTGTGACTTCCGTTAAGACGTGCGGCACCCGACGTGCACAAAACTTTCTGAATACTAAATGGTCATGAACGATGCGACCAATAACAGCTCTTAAAGCATCAAGAAAAGGAATGGCCAGCTCGGAAATCGTTGAGCGACGATCTTTTCTGATTTCATCGTCGACGCGTTTCCACAAGTCCTCGGTGATTATCCAGGGCCTCCCTGAACGTTCTTCATCTTGCACATTAATTCTGTTATTTCTAAACCTTTCATACCATTTTCGGATGTTTCTTTCATTCATTACGTTATCAACGTACACAGAAACCGCCTATGAACTTCAGCCTGCTTAACGTTTTGATGGTTTAAAAAACATATGACTCCACGTATTTCACAATCGGCGGCAACATTGATTTTCCTATTCATTTTATAACGTAATAACTCACGCGCAATCAAATATACTTAAACGCGACTACTTACAGACAACAATGCAGTGTGTACATATTTTTTCCCCCCCTACTCCCTCGGGCCGGTTATCCAGTTAAGTATACGCAGCCGGAGGAAGTGTCCTTTTACTCAAAGGAGGCCTCCCCACCCACCGACTGTATGTCCGGCACGGTAGGTCAGCCCCCCGGTTGGATCTTTTCTTTTTGTTTTCTTTACATTGCCTGCCTCAAATTCCCAGGGCAGGAACCGAGTCCGACTATGCCGTCCCCAGCCCCAGCCCCGGGAACCGGGTCTCGGTCTTTTGGTGTTGCCTGCCTCTAACCCCGCAGAAGGTAGGCCAGGCCCGACTATGTCGTTCCCAACCACCAACTACGAAGCCCGGTCTCGGTCTTTACATTCCCAGTCCGATCTCGTAACGCCTACTCGCGGTCGTAGGTTTCATAAAGAGACAATACTCATGAATATCCTAGTTCTACAATTACTTCAGTCTTTATTAGTACCCCATACGTCTTTCAGTATCATTTTTCTCTTTTAAAACTAAAAAGGAGAATTTTTCAAAATTATTCCAGTTTTGTCTAGAACTCAATATGAAGCTGATTAGTTCCTCGGGTGTGAGATTCTGTATTCCCGTGCGAATCCTAAGTGTTGTCCATTTATCGCATTCAAATATTGTACGCTCAGCTGTGTCATCGCGTTCACAGTACCAACAACGTGGAGAACTTCTTTTGCCAAAGCGAAATAAATATTGCTCGAAATTTCCATGTCCAGAGAACATCTGAGAGACATAGTAGCTGACCTCGCCATGCTTTCGTTTGACCCATTGGCTAATGTCTGAAATCAACCTTTTTGTCCACATAGCCTCCTCATGTTGACTCCATCTACGATGCCATGCCTGTATAACCACTTCAGAAGCATCACCCCGTTCCATGCCCTGAAAGCGAAGCCAGCGTTCCAAGACCTGGAGTTCTATGGGTTTTGTGGACGCCAGAACGCACGCCGTCTCATAAGATATTGTGCGGTATCCGAACATCACCCCAACTAGAGCCTGTCTATGTAGACTCCTCAGTCGTTTAGCATTCCTTTGCGTGAATATGGCTCTATACCAAACAGGTGCAGCATACAATAAAGCCGATGTGCATGCGGAGACTAAAACCCTACGTTTAGATGATCTTGGGGCATCTCGGCCAGCTAATAGCCTTATGAGGGCTTGTAGTAATCCTTCGACTCTCTCGCATCTATATACTATATGAGCACTAAAGCTCAAGGTTTTATCAATTATCACTCCCAGATATTTAGCCTGATTGACACGTTCAAGCCTATGTTCCCCTATCTTAAGTTCAAGATGTCGCAGCCGTCTCCTTCCCGCCAACATAATATATTGACTTTTATCTACTGAAAGTGTTAATCCTTTGTCGGTTAGCCAGTTATTTACGACCTCTCCTCCTAGAAGAGGAGAGACCCAGTTATTTACGAGTATCATTGCTCCTTTGTTCGAGGACATCTTCAGATCTCGCAGAGGTGAGTATCGCTAAATCATCAGCATAGGCCACTATTTCCGTCTCTTCAGGTAGCTGTAGTCGTAATACATCATCAATGACCAGTAACCAAAGTAATGGTCCCAGTACTGACCCCTGGGGGACACCACCATGAACTTGGTATCGTATGTCACCATCAAGCGTGCTAACCGTAGTCCATCTATCAGACAGGTATTCGGAGATCTGTCTCCTAATGTAAGGGCTTATTCGCCTTCTGACTAGAGCCGCCATGATGGAGTCCCACTGGACGGTCCCAAAAGCATTTCTAATGTCGAGCATAACCAGTAAAGGAATCTTCCTGGTGCGCCATGTTCCAGCCTTGACTGTTATAGCCCAGCTAGTTATCTTTTCAATCGCCTGAAGCGTCGATCTGCCACGCCTGAACCCATGCTGGTTGTTATGAATACCTCCGCCTGTCTCTAACTCAAGCAGTAACCTTTCTGCGATCAATCTCTCAGCCACTTTCCCCATATTGTTTATGAGGCTCAACGAGCGGTAACCAACCACTTCTGCATTAGCAGTCTTCTTGGGCAAGAACACAGTGCGCGACTCCCTCCAACAATTAGGGAAGGTCCTGTTCTCCAAGCAATTGCTTGCCACATCTGTCATTTCCCAAGGGGCTTTCATCATAAGTCCCTTGAGGATCGCAGCAGGAATACAGTCTGGACCCGGACTCTTTTTGTTCCTGAGTCTAGATACCGCCAAGGTGACTTCATGTTGTGTGAATCGACCTGCATCGCATTCAACCAGCTCCGATAAACCCGATTCAGCCACCGGAAAAAGTGTTCTCAATTGTATACCAGCAGACGCAGCTGTAAGGACAGGCAAACGTCTACCCAGTCTTCCCATGACGATCTGAAAAGGACGTCCCCACGGGTCCGAGTCCAGCTCCAAGCATAACTCCTTCCAACGTGCTCTCTTGCTAGATTTTATTAGGTAATTTAGTAACCGCCTGGCATCAGCAAACATATTTACAGCATGCTCATACACAGCACCGCCTCTTCTACGGAGTCTAAATTTTCTCCTTCGCCAGTACTGCAGAATCCGTCTTTGGTCCGCAATCTCCGCAGTCCACCAGTAAGCGGGTTGATACCCCTTGATATTTTGGGGAATCCTCGCCATCTCCGTGACTATTAATTCCTGCAGAACAAAAGGCGTAACCTCTCCCCCATCCATGAGCTTGCGAGCAACTTTGTCAACCACTACTTCTACCTGTCTTTTAAACAATCTCAGCGCTTTGATGTTCTACCGATCACCGGTCGTATACCGTCAAAAGAAAATATCGTGGCAAAGTGATCAATACCAGTTTCTGACCTCAAAACTCTCCATTGATAGAGCGAAGGATCCCAACTATTGTCAACCAATGTCAGGTCTAATACAGGTCTATGACCTCTGGCTTCAAATGTATAAGAGTCGTCATTTAGACAGATCATATCAGTCGCCATCATCATTTCTGTAAAGATTTGCCCTCTTCTGTTAGTAACTGCTACCAGCAATCGTGGCCTTGCAGTTAAAATCACCCATAACCACGGCTCTTTTCGGTGACTGTAAGATGACCCGTTGTATTTCGTCATTGTAAAGTTCATACTCAGCAATTCCAATATTAGGACTCACGTATCCAGCCACAAGGACAAAATTCGGCAAAATAATCGCTAAAATCCCCTCTCCTCTATGATGCGACTGCCATCCGATCCTATTACTGATGTTTGTTATAGAGACATCACCAACAGCATCAGCCAGCCAGTCATGACGAGCAGCATTACCCAAGTTCGGCTCAGTAGTAATCACGATGTCAACATTCAATTCCCTGGCGGTCTCTCCCACTAAATCATGGGACAGAATACTCTTGTTGGCATTGGACAATATTATACTAATCATTTCTGGCTTTGCCGCACTTTACGCCTCCGGTGCGATGGTTAGTCCCATTACAATCGAGGCATTTGGACGCCGCTTTACAATCACGTATAAGGTGACCTGTACCCTTACAGTTGTAGCACAAAGCCGATCTATCAGGACCTCTGCACTCAAAACTGGTGTGTCCCAGCGCCCAACATTTATGACATTTGACAGGATCCGTTCTGATGTATGAGCGGCAGTGCACCCAGCCAACTCTAAGTCTATTCGAAATCAATTTTAGTGCTGCCCTACGATTTGTGATGACTGTAGCATTACGTGTATTACCGTAGGCGTTTCTTATCGAGGTGATCCGGAACGTTTCAGCGGCACCAATAACTGCAACTATCGCCTCACTAATATCACGCTCTGACGTGTCTTCTTCTAAGTCTTTTATATGCACAACCGCTCTTCTATCACCCCTAGTTCTTACGTTCACTTGAAGGTCTGCCGCTCTGTCCTTAAGCACCGTAGTAAATTGAGCTGCTTGCTCGGCATTCTTGATCCTGACCTCTAATTCGTTGTTTCTTCCTTTTCTTAGAGAAAGAACTTCTCCAGCTTCTTCCTTGTGTATTTTGCCCTTCATGGTACGGAGCAAATCCGCATAGGACTTGCCCTGTCCCTTGATAACAACTATCTTGCTCCCCTCAACCGGAGGCGTCGAGCGACGAGCCGAAGCAGACCTAGATCGCCCACGGCTTGAGTCTGATTTCCTGGGTACTACCAATGTTGCAAATTCCTCGTTGGTTCTATGCAAATAAATAAGTATTTTTCTCAAAATATTGCCATATTCACCAGTCGGTAGAATATAGGTCACTTTGCGTACACTGACTAGTACCTTTCTTAATGCATTTATAATGCATCTGGCCGCAAGCTTTTCCCCTTTTTCGGAATCGAAGAAAATAGTAAATTTTTTTTTCTTAGTAGCCTCCATTTGGAAACTCTCCATCATTGTGGAGGAGTCTAATGCGATCATGCCTGCTTGGATCTTCTCTACGGCCGCTCTCTTTGATTTACTGATGTCAACAAATTGACATGTACCCCCGTCTGTCGGAAGAGTAACGACTTTCGCCTTGTTCATTGCCCACGCAGACCACCTGCGCGGGAGTAACTCAATTAATTCATCATCAGACAGATCAAGATTTAAGATTTCTGTCTGATCCGTGTCAGAAGCAGGATCAGTCTGAGTGGACTGCGTGTTAACCTCTACGGGAAGGGGCACATCAGACAGATCAGTTAAGCCCTCATGTATTCTCCTCAGCTCCTGCTCGTGGACTGCTATATATCTAGTCAAACCTGACCCCGTATGCTTTTTCAGGGCATCAATCGCTTGTCCAAGCTGTTGAACCACTGCCAGACTGCCAAATGAGTAGGGCGACCCATCCTCTTCTTCAGAGGAGCCCTCACGGGCTCTCTTTTTCCCTTTGATGTCATTTTCTTGGCTACAGACGATTTCGTCGTGCCACCACTTTGGGAGAATGTACCTTCCAAAGGAAGTGACCCACGCCTTCTCATGGTGTAGCACTGGACTCGGAAGACAATTCCGAGTCCAGCGAGTGGTCGAGGGGGGTAAAATGTATCCTCCCAAAAATTTAATAAAACTTTTGGGGGAAGAGGGAGGGGTCAAAAGTTGAGGAATTTTGTGATCGGGATTTATATCAAGGACATTTTTGGATAGGGTAACTATTGCAGGAGTTATGAAGGAAAAGGAATTCCCCCTACTAAATTCACTTCGTAGCACTCAGTAAAATTTCCTATACACAGTAGGAAGTATTAGAGAATTTCCTAAGTCCTTGACCAATGTAATCAATTATCGTAAATAACATTCATATTAATTATATTACTACTTACTGATATGTTATCTGTTATCAGCTGGAGATAACCGAATAATCACGTACAGCGAAGAGACGCTCCACTATAATCCTTATTGCCTGTGACAATAAGGTTGAAACGACAAAAATCACAATAAAAAGTCCGTCCATTAACCAAAAATCGTAAAAATTTCAAAACACATCCAGTAAACACTCACCTAACAATACCTATTGTCCGTCTCCAAGAAAAAGCCGGAAAAACCAGTCCAAAAATATTATAATTGCGGAGTAGCACAACAACACGTCCGTACAGTACGAGTACACTTACCAACTGTGTGTACATTACTAGTGTGGCCATGAACGACACAGGTTCGCCAACCTTAAGGAGAGAAATTTCTCAGTGGTCTTTACGTTAGAGATATCCTTGCATTTTGGGTGTGTGTATTGGTAATCCTACAGCTGCTGCAGTTAAATAAGAAATACGTTTTCTGTATCGGAGGATTCCAGATCCCAAAACAATTCTACGACTTGTCGTAATCTTTGGGACAAAGGTTCACTACCTAGTCTTCGAACAATCTGTTGTTCAGAATTAGATTCTCTAGGTTTTGTTTAAAATTTTTATGTGTTTATTACCCGTTTAACCAAATTATTGTACGTCAAACATAGAAAACAGGGGCCTTAATTTATTGGATTTCATTCCATATTTCTAAAACCCACTGCAGAATCGTTTCTGGAACTTATTTTATTCGATTTTTCAGGTCAAAAGCCATAAGAAATCATTAATTCTGCTCCTTAATTAACGTCCTAAAAATTTCAGTACGACCTCCTCTTATTTTATTGAAATCTGAACATTATATTTCGCTAGCCGTAACTCGCGAACGAAGCATTTTAGGATATATGAAATTTTTCCATTATTTTCAAGAGTAAAATAGATAATGAAAGTCCCCGGAGAACTTAGTGATACACTCTGTATAAAACTACATTTATTAGAAATAATTGTTAAAATATAATAAATACTAACTTTAAAATTTTAAAGAATGGATATAGAAAAAGCAATTATATAATTTTTTTTTCATTGGTATTATTAAAAAAAATCGTTGATGAATAAATTATATATTAACTTAACACTGTAAACATTAAAGAATTTTATAAATTTAGTTATTCCATATTTGTTTGTTTATAATTTTTTACTTTACAACCAATTAGATTTATTATGGGCACATTACTTCGGAATGCGAGTGGTGGACATGTAACACTTTTAATCTATAGAAACTTTAACATGATTAAACATACAACAAATTTAAAAAGTGTTATAAAATGAAGTTTTTGTTAAATACGCACATGCTTCTTCAGTTTACCAAAAAAACCAATACAAAAATTTATTTTCAAACTAACTATTCACTTACAAAACAACCTGTTTAAAACTTATTTAACATCAAATACGTAGTTTGTCCTACATTAAGTTGTAGTAATTGGGTAATCCAAAATTTTGTCTTAGATTCCAGTGACAATACAATAAAAAACTTAGTTTATTTAATAATTTTTGTGTTAGTGTGACATGATGACATAAAATTTGCACGGAATATTTAATTTCACAACATTTGCTCTTGAATTACCTAAGTGATGATTCGGTATTCTTACCGGTACTTTAGTGCCATACAGTATAAAACATGGTATACGTTTTATTTGGTTTAAGAACTCATAATGCTAAAATAAATTGATGGTTCTACACTGAAACTTAACAAATTTTTATTTATTTACTAACTTCATTTATTCATCATTAAAAGCGGTAACATACACATTTTTTTATTATTACAATAAAATTATTTTTCGTCTCAGCAAAAATAAATGTCTCTTCGATGTTTTTTATGATTAATTTTTAGGTAGGTCAATGATAACAAATGTCTTCTATGACAGTAATTTCATCAACTGACCGTACATCATAGAATATGTTTCGATTATATTTTTATAACTTGTTTATGATATTCTGTAAAACCATTATATTTGATAATTACTTTTAAATTTTATAATGTAATAAAAGAGCACAGTAAATAATATGTTTTTTTCGCTCAATGGAACTTTATTAAATAAATTATGTTTTACACCGTCCACGTTATAGTTATAATAAATGCATACTAATTTTTACCTCTTTTTGAAATATAATAGGATTAATGTCTTTACTTTTTGAGCGCATAAAATTCAGTCTTGCTGTTTCTTTATTACTATTTAAAAAATATTTCCTTTATTTTGCTTTACAATAAAATTTAAACTTCCTGAAATCATATTTCAACATAAAACGTTAAGATCCAAAATCCAACAAAAAAATGAGATTTAAACTATCTTATTTTAAATCACCTTTAATAACATAAAAAAAAACAATTTCTTGGTCATTATTGCTCCTTCATTAAAATATGGTACTCGTATTTGATGAAATTCTTTAGCCATCACATCAATTCTTCGACGAATAACCACAAATATCTGTTACTTGGCCTTATACACTATCTTCCCTAACAATCTCAAACATTTTTTTTAATAAGCCTGAAAAACAATTTTATCGAAAGCTAAAACCAAGAATGTTAATTTAAAATTAAGTTATCAAAGGTGGGGTTAACAAAACAACATGACCACATTTGTTTTCAGAATCCATATACTAAAGAATGATAATACTCTAATAGAATGTTATAAATTTAGACAATTCAAAATTTCTAATTATCCCATTTACTAATTTCATAGTGCTAATTACGTACAGAAATTAATTTGGTCGCAGATTAGCCACAAATTATGTATGACATCTAAATGAAGTGGAGTCTTGTACAAACTCAGGCTGACCATTCCTGAAACATGTGGTTAATTGAACCCCAACCACCAAAGTACACCGGTATCCACTGTCTAGTAGCATTCAAATCCGTATAAAATCAATTAGCTTTTACTATGATTCGAACCTCAGAACCTTCGTCCTAGAAAATCAGCTGTTAAACAACTGATTTGGGACGACGAGTTAACCGCTAGACCAGCTCGGTGGGCACATAATAAACGTGCATTCTTTTTATCATACTGAAAATTTTCTCAGTATGGAAGGAATAGATTCTTGTCTATTTCCCTTTGATTTTTCTGTTCTCGTACAATTTTGATAAATTAATAATTACGAGTATATATTAATTTATTATCTGCATAATATAAGTTTTCTCTTGATATAAATCACTGACTTTCAAATACTCTTATTTTATCTGTTTTAATGGAAATAACCCGTCTCATAGTTTTAAATAAAAGATTTTAAATATAACAATTCAGAACACATGTTACTCTTACAAATCACTGTGTAACTTTCTAATCGTTTAATGAACTTATATCGTAGAGCAGTATATTAAGTACTTATAACAATCGGTGTTAAGAGCTTATTGAGTGATTCAGTGATGCCCTCTTGGAGTTAGGTAGGAATTATTTAGAAACCATCAGAAATAAAAAGAATTGCGCATTAACTAAATTAAGTTAAATACGAGATAGCTCTCTACATGCATAAAATAGTACCATATGTAGCATTTCATCTATCTACAGACTACAAAATAAATCTGAATTTAATTTTTCTAAGTTAAATAAGAGTAAGAAAACAAAATAATTCAAACGTAAAATGGCAAACTACAATAAATATCTGTTTTAACCTACTAGAAATCTTCTTTTGGTTAGTAAAAATGACGTATTAAATAAACAAATAACTTGACCGGGAAACAGGTCACGACAAAGTGTAGCGGGAGGATTTCTTTGAAGTACTTTGTCGGATTAGTCAATAAAATGAACAATATTATTGACTGTATAGCGCAATTAATAAATTCAGTCATGGTTTTTGTAGATATGTGCAAACGCACTATCATATTAATTTAGGTTGCTGTAGACTAGTGGTTACCGTATTCTCTCCGACTTTTTTACCTGGAACCGCTAGAATAATATTTCAAACGATTTAACGTTAGTTAATTAATTTAATAATAAACTAGACTCCTTAACAAAAATACTAGGCTGATGGAAGTATTAAATAATTTTATTTTAACTCCGTGTGTTATCTATTTGGCCAAACGATGTCAATCTAGAAAAAAGAAAATTAAAGAAAAATGATGATTGAATGATTGGAATCATTCAGATATGTAATGTTCTAATCTCTCTTCCTCATCTCTGTATATCAGTATTTGCACGTTTGCCCTCAAATATGTGAAATTTGTGATTATCAAGTAGTTAGATTATTCAATACCTTTTTTTAAAAGTTTTAAGTAATTTTTATTTCGATTATTTTCTTTACATCTTTTTATATTATAAATTGTTACGATTAAAACAAAAGTTATAAAATGGTATTTTTATGTAACATAATGTTTTATGTTATGGAAACAGCTTTATTCTCCATATCTGAGAGGTATTTGGAGGTAGAAAAAGAAATGGGGTTCTATATAGTTGAAAAAAATCTGAATTACGGTGGGTTTTTAATTTCTGTCCGCCATCTTGGATCCGCCATATTGAATCAAACTTAATTTTTTTTAAATCGGAAGTTGGAGTTATGACATGATTTCTGTTTAAAATTTTACAAAAAAAGCAATGTTGAACTCGTTTTTCTGTTAATTCCTTCGTTATCGAGTTATAAACATTCAAAGTTGCAACGACGGAAAAATCGTGTACGAGGTAAAACGCGCTGCCAAATTAAACAACGATCAAGATATAAGCCCAGATACCTTACCTTACTAGCATGAGGTAATTAAACACCGTTTAAATGAACTTCAGGAGAGTTTTCACTTCTTATCGTGAACGTTACGTGTGGCTGGAGTTTATCTGTGCTCTCTATTTACGTAGCCAAGCGCTAATAGCATCCAGTTCAGATTGTAATTTCTCCAACGCTATAATCGGGCTACCCCGAACATTTATAAAATTATTGACACGGCAATAAAGTAACGCAATTGCAACAAAAGTCTGGATGAGGTTGTAGTTACATAGTCTTCTCTTGATTGTAGTTATTTCGTGAGAAGCGACCATCCACAGAGCTGCGTACGATATGTATTAAGGTTGTGGCAAGTATGATTTTAATCTAAAAGGAAGATCAGGCAACCAGAGTTTGTCGATTTTTACATGTACAAAAAGACCGCCAAACAATACTTTTCTCTTCTAGACATCTGACGATAGCTAGTCACTCTATGTTTTGTTCCACTATTGAACGACCACCCCTAAAGCCGAATTGATGGTCGGGCATCACAACTTCGCTTTCTAACACTGGTCACAACCTATGCAAGAACAGTTTCTCAAACATATTAGATAAAATCGGTAATAGGCTTATGACTATACGAAGATATTTCCTGCGAAGTTTTGCCAGTTTTCAAGACCATCGTTATCTGCGGTACTTTCCATTCCGAATGGTAGTAAATTATCCCAAGGATTGCAATAAATACTTGCCTTATGTAAGAAATAGTTCTAGACGGTAGTGCAGATATCATCCTATGGGTAATGCAGTCAAACCCTGGACCATTTCATATATTCTCAATTCTCCTCAATTCTCTAGCTTAATTCTCAAATTATAAAAGGATGATTATAGAATCACTTATTGAATCGATTATAAAATAACCAAAGTTATTATTTACAATATAATTACTAAAATATTTAACAAACTCCGAAACCTAAACGAAGCACAGTTAATGTTTTATCTTTATTCAAGCTGACCAGTATTTTACAAAAAAATAACTAAACTTCAAAAAGAAAATCATAAATCTGACTTAAAAGTAAAAAATAATAATTTTAAAATTCAGCTTTCGAACTGAACACAAATTTAAAAATATATTACTAATCCCAAATGTGGCACCAAATTTTTTTTTTTTTTAATTTATTGAATTGAAATAAATTGTTGTGTCTTGCTTTTTTATGATTTTTAAGTTCGTTTTATTTGGTTTCTCTTTGAAATTTATTTTAGTTAACTCTTGCTAGTTATTTTTTTTTTTTTGGATAGGTTTCTCTGAAATTTTCTAAAATATTATTTTTATTTTTTAATTCAACATTAACATATTTCCTTATATTTCATGCAAAAAATTTGAATATCATCAAGCATATATAAATTACGCTAAAACAAATTTAACATTTAACAATAATGGCGACAGATTAATTTTTCGTTAAAAAAATCTACCTCTTAAGTTATCTAGAAAAAAAATTCTGGTTCAGTGAAACAAGAATAGGAATCTAATCTACAACCCACCGGGTTGGTCTAGTGGTTAACGCGTTTTCCCAAATCAGATGATTTGGAAGTCGAGAGTTACAGCGTTCAAGTCCTAGTAAAGCCTGTTATTTTTACATGGATTTGAATACTAGATCGTGTATACCGGTGTTCTTTTGTGGTTGGGTTTCAATTAACCACACATCTCAGGAATGGTCGAACTGAGAACGTACAAGACTTACACTTCACTTACACTCATACATATCATCCTCATTCATCCTCTGAAGAATTATCTAAACGGTAGTTACCGGAGGCTAAACAGAAAAAGAAAGGAATCTAATCTACAAAATAACTTTTTTTTTTTAATCCTCAGGAGTTTGTCAATTTGGTAAACAATAAGGCTTTAAATGCAAAAATAGTACGTGCGAGTCGAATAGGTATTTTCCAATTTCTTAAAGGCGATTAAAACAATTATTTTATCATTACATTAATGTACAGAATATTATGTAGTTTTTATATAGCCTACAAACTAAATTTAACATAGTTATCACCTTAAAATATTAATAGTAAATGTTAGAATAAAAAAGGAAATAAAAAAATTATTGTTTATTTATGAAGTAAAAGATAATAAAAATTATAGTCTTTTAACATTAACAACCTCAAACGTATAGTGTAGTGTTTATATATTTTCTATGAAGGTAGTAAATAATATTTTAAAGCGGCAATTCATAAAAGTAATATCATTTCACACATAACATTTATCAGACACACAATGATCGTACGGTCTTTAATCAGTGTATTACACGAAACCTATACAGCTTTAATATTAAGAATACAAAAATAATAAAATATCAGTTAAATTCACCTCATCACTGTGATCATCTTCATTATCATTTCGATATTACTACCTATTGTTCAGGTTGTCCTTATTTAATACATATTAATAATGTACATTTTATGTAAGCAGTTCATGGACTTATTTTTATTAATTGATAAACATATAACACAAAAGATATAAAAACATATTTTACAAGAATAAAAAATTCTGGTGCAGTTCTGTGCAAAACCGACTTTTCATTATTTTATTTTGTATAATACCTTTTGTGTAACCTTTTACGCAAGAAATATACTACAGATAAATAAAATAAGAAAACTAAAAGTGGTCAATATAACCGCAAATTGAGGTTATGTTTTTTGTTGTGGACCTAAAATTGAACGTAACTGAAGAACGACGTAACTGTTGAACAGTTACTGCGTAGAGCAGTGAATGTCGTCAGCAAGTGCCTGGAAGAAAAGAATATCTGCTTAGCGGCCTTCTTAGATGTTCAGCAGGCGTTTGACAAGGTGCCTGGACTGCCTAGACTGCTCCATAAGTTAAAACACAGCCTTCCTCAAACTTTCTATTTAGTCTTGCGTAACTATCTCGGTGGGATTCTTTCCCAGGTACGACAGTTATCTGGATTCTTTAACATTAGATCCCGGGTTCCTCAGAGCTACAGAGCCGTGAGGAAATATAACAGTTTGGTTCCAAAACAGTTTGGAACCAGCCAAACTCATTTTTCACTGCGGCTCTTCCGACTCCGGACTTGACACAGCGATCCTGGCCGTTGAAGATGACCCTCGTCTAGCCTCCGGGAAGCTTCAATCGGCGTTAGACCTGATTGAGCGAGTGCCTAGCCAAGTGAAGAATAAAAGTAAATCACAATAAATTGACTATTGTCAAGTGTGCATTAAGGAGGGGGGTGACTGTCCTTGAAACAATCTCGACGGCGTTTTTATCCCGCATTTTGATAAAGTACGGTACCTCGGGCTCAACCTTGATCGTCGCTTGACATAAAAGAAACACGTAAAAGAGAAGAGAACAGTTAAACACCAGGTTTAAGAAGCTTTATCGGTTACTAAGCAGGAATTCATATTTGTCGCTGTCCAATAAACTTTTAATATACAAGATCATTCTGAAACCCATTTGGACGTATGGTATACAACTATGGGGTACGATGAGGAAGAGCAACATTGAGATTATACAACGCCTCCAGAATAAGTAGGCGAAAATCATTACAGAGGCGCCGTGGTTTGTGCGGAACGAAGAAATCCGGAACTATCTGGGTGCTGGGACGACATCCCCAAGTAATGCGCATCTTCTCTATGCCTGATAAGGGTCTAAATTCCTTTCATATACAAATTAGGTTACTTTTTTTTCTTTTTCTTGTCAAGTAATATTATTTTATATTTTGTTTATTGTTAGGGTTTACGAACTTTTGTACTTTTTACGAAGTGAATCTGTGCAAATGCATTTATGAAAATGAACTATCGTCTTATGTATATATGTTTTATTGAGGGGATACATTGGAAACCAGTCATCAAGTACATCTTGTAATTTTATTTACTTATAGTTCCTTCTTAAAACTGATTGTAAATAAATGAATTGTGATAAAAAACTGAAGAACAACTTTACCAATCGTCATCAAATTCAGATACTACTTCTGCAGCATGACTAAAATTTATATGAAATAGTTTAGCAGTTTCAGAGATTTTTGAGCCACAAAATTTCATACATAGCA
Source organism: Lycorma delicatula (assembly GCF_047948215.1). Classification (NCBI taxonomy): domain Eukaryota; kingdom Metazoa; phylum Arthropoda; class Insecta; order Hemiptera; family Fulgoridae; genus Lycorma; species Lycorma delicatula. The sequence goes on along the minus strand of NC_134456.1, from coordinate 66,389,599 downwards.
CTATATATATATATATATTTTAAGGGAATGGTATTTTCGAACTACTCATAATCAAAACGTAAAGAAAATTCAATTTTACCTCCCCAGTCTCACCGGTCGTCCAAAAATACTGTACTTTTCTTCGAAAAGCTGGTAAAAAAAATTAATAAGTTCTAATTCGCGTATGTTTCCTCTTTGTTAAATAAAGATATTAATATATTTTATATTTATATTTTATAAAAATTTATAAAGTAATTTTGTGGGAAAAAATTATAATAAAATGCGGAAAACCGGGTTGGTTGAAAGTTAGATAAAGAACAGCTATAGTATTTAAACAGTACTTAAACGACAAACAAATAATATGAAATATAAGTAACTTTAATTGCAACTGCAATTAAATAAAACACGAAAGACAGCGCGGCTTCATTCAACGTACAAAAACATACATTCAAAAACAATATCATTTCAATTAAATTAAACAATAATAATTTATAGGATTCCTTTCAAACTGTTTGTTAGAGAAATGTAGAAATTACTTGTTAGGATGAACACTGACAAAAAATCCGAATGAATTTTGGCATAATGTTTTGCTGCTTAAAAAATGCTAGGAACCTCCGCGAACCAAAAAATAAGTCTTTAAAATCAAAAATTATCAAATGAAGATGTTAATGTAATAAGTAAAAATAAGTAAAATTCAATTAATCCAATAATCACAACAAAAAAAACATATTAGTAAAAAAAGTAAAATTTTAGTAGAAGTAAAGAAAAATAAGAATGTAAATAAATGTAAATGATATATGACATAGTGCGCGCGCGCGCGCGCGCGCGCGTGTGTGTGTGTGTGTGTGAAAGATAGAGAGAGAAAGAGAGAGAGAGAGAGAGAGCGAGAGAGATCTTTAAATTATTATTTCCACAATATTTTATTCTGGTAAGAAATTTTCGTATTATTTTAGCTTCCAATTACGGTAGGGTTATAGTTCAATAAGTTTTTCAATGTGAATATTACCGTTATTTCAAAGAAGATATCTGTTAATTTTTAAGTTTAGAAATTTTCCATTTATTTAGGCTGTATGGAATGTATGGCTGTAATATAGTCCATACATGTTTTTAGGGCTGTAATACATAGCTCTATAAATACATATAGGGCTATGTAGGGCTAATGATATATAGGGCTATATATAGAGCTAAAAATATATATATATATATATATATATTTTTTTTTTTTTTTTTCATGTATATATAGGGCTATGTATAGGGTTTTGTTTTTGAATTGTAATTCAAAAACAAGACCTATGAACACAGATCAATGAAAAAAATAAATACTAATGAAGTTATATATTTCAAAAGAAAAAGGTAATTTCTTATTGCATGATTTTCTAGAACGAAAATGGTTATAGGAATTTCACTACTGAAAAAAAAATTAAACTTTGTGAACTTTAAAAGAAGATTAATTGTTATTTACCTTTCGTGATACCGATTCTAATATGATACTCTTATGCCGATGAAGGGAGCTTGTGATAGGATTTTCTTGGAACAAATAATATAATGGTATTCCTTCTACGTAACGAAATCTTTATTGTTTCTAAGTACAATACTCATAACTTAGAAGTGTTAGTTTTAAAGCAAAAATTAACATGGATGTTACAGGTTTCACGAATATTTTACCGCATGAGATGTTTTTATAGCTTCGTTTCTTCAGGTATTAGATACGTGGATGAATTTATAATGCGATATTAAGTTCTACAATAAGTTAATTAAATTCAGAACAGAATTAATACTATATATCAAGCAAAAAGAATCATGTAGAAACTGATACGTTAAGAAGTTGTTAGATATGAAAATTATTTAAATATATTTCCAAGGAAGGTAGAGCTTAGCTTAGCTTAGCTTAGCAAAACATATTCTATAAGAAGACGAGAAAAACAAAAACAGGAACTTATAAAAACGTAATATTACAGCAGAATGTTGATAATTAGGGTGGTTAATAAATTAGATATTGAATATCATCCCGCAATAAACTGGACTGAAGAGTTGGAAACTTATAATAAAAAATAGGTTGATTGGAAATATATTTATGCACATAGTGAAATCGGTTATAGAAAGAAGTTTAGATAATGTTTAGAATGAAAAACAAGTAGAAATAACAACGGTATAGGCCTGTCTATAAATCATGTTGAGGCTAAGTCATTTTTAGAAAAAATCCTTCATTTTTCAGGAGTCGAAATTATTCAACGTTGCGAATTATCTGAATATTGTGTTCTGATTAATGTTAAGCGTATTATATGAGGGAATGGTGATCTTATATAAAATGACACGAGCTATATAAATATTTTACAGGAATAAGGTACATTCTCATAAATATCTAGTGTCCTCATCTTTTGAAAGGTTTGTAACATTAAATAAATAATATGATAAATGGGTAAATCCCGGGACTTTTACTTATTACGTACTGTAGAAATAACAAAAATATCGTGATTCATATAATCGAATACACGATCGTAGTCGGCTTGAATCAAAGAATGATACACGCGTGGTGAAGTCCTTCGCACACGACACCGATGTTCACATTCGTGCACAATGAAAGATGACAAAGAAACAGGATAGGGTGTGAATTGAGAAAGAGTCGCCACTTCGTTTCCTATTCCCCAATTAGTATCAATGTTGCATAAAATCTGTCAAGCCTAGAATTTTACTTTAATTAAAGTAAATATATTACCGCTAGCCGATTTGTCACGTAAACTGCCTATAATAACATAATAGTACTTTTCCAACTACACGGTTTATAATCATAAATAAATTATATTTCGGTATAATAATCATCTTATTGTTTCATTTTATATTTTAATTAATTAAATGTTACATAACTTCATAAATTTTTAGAAAAATACAATAACATACAACCAACAAATAATCACAGTATTTTTGTAGATTTTTATTGCGTGAATTTAAATCATTTTAATTATAATAGTCGTATTTATTAACAAGGTAAAGACAGCCACTTATTAAACTGGCACTATCAGTTAACCGTTGTATATATTCACGTTTACCGACTCAAGCCTGATATAAAGAAATGGAGTTTGAAACATGCCAAGCATAACGGAAAAGAAACCTAGAACATCTTTGTATGAAAGGAAGGACCTCTCCAAGGAAGAAAAATATTTTATGATAATAAAATATGAAAAATTATTTATTCCTGTTGGTTATTAATAATTAGTAAACATAATTTAAAATTATATATATATTTAACAGTATTTCAACTTTAAAAATGTCAACAGATAATTCTTCCTTCGATATATTTATAGTAGCATATTGTAACAATACCAGTACAGCAGGCCTGAGTAACGGATTCCTACCAATTTTTATGAAAGTAGTAGAAAATATAATAATGGGAGAAATCCAGAAATGGATAATAAAAGAAATCCTTTTATTTAACAACTCTGTTGACAATCGTATTTTGTTAAGACTGTCCGCTGTGAAACAATGAACACCTGCTGTACCGTGAAAAGGTTTGGAATTCATGGGAACAAAAGCCTCGGTCTTCGTTCTCACGCTCGACTTCCGTCCGTTCCGGAAGATCAAGAGGTTAGAATTATAAATATCCGTCAAAAGACCAGCTACAAAAGAGTACGGGCGAATCAAACTAGTGAGGCGTTACGACGTCAATCCCGCAAGGGCAGTTCTGTGAGGACAGGCTGCGAGTTGCGTGGCATGTGCGAGTTCGGCGGAGTTCTACGAACCAGTCCAGCGAGACGTTACGACGTCAATTTAGCGAAGAGAGTCTGTGTTGTGAGTCTGCGAGACGAGAGTGCGAGACATCAGTCGGCAATAGCATTCTGCGGGGAGGACAGATGAAGGAGCGAATTTCCAGTGTGAAATAAATTTGATACGATTAAGGTGACGCCATGGAGAATTCCAGTAAACAAGAAATACTATCGGTGACTTACATTAAAACTATAAGTGAAAGAAACAATGTGTTAAACTTCATTCATAAACTGTTAGGGTAGTTTTAATTGTGGACAGCAAAGGTTACAAGTGTACGTTGTACGATTGTTTCTTAATACAATACTAGTAATTAAAAGGGTTAAGACTGGCGGTTTATTTTGTTAATGGGTCTGAATTCTAGTTTTCTACTATAAATTCCGAATGATTATTTATTTTAAACTCTGTCTTGGGTGTAATCTCTATTTATTATTTACTATTCACATTTATGACTACTAAATGTGAAATATGATTGTTATTCTTTGTTGATTGCGTTATGAATTATGCTCTGCTTTTATGTCAAATTTATTGTTTTGACTATGTTATGCATTAATTGTTTTATTTATTTGTAATTAACATGTAATATTATTATCGTTTACTACTGTATATTATTACTATTACCCTGATTATTATTGTGGTTGTAATTACTATATTAATATCTGTTTGTTTACTATTTTTATTAATTGTTTAACTATTGTCTTAATAATAATAATAATAATAATAATAATAACAATAATAATAATTATTATTATTATATATATAATAATAATTATTATTATTATATATATAATAATAATTATTATTATTATTATTATTATTATTATTATTATATTATTTTTTTTTTTTTTTTGAGGTGTTTAGGGGCATCGACTACTTTCGTCATTAGCCCCATCCCACTTCAAAAAAAAAATAAAAAGAAAAGGTTCAATTATTCACATTTCTATGAATCAAAAATATTCAAAAATTTACGTTCTTCTAACTTCGAATCCAGAATATTACTTTCTAGGCTTTCCTTTCGGCCATTCTCCATTCTTCTGACGGCCTCAACCTCTGATGACAGCGTATCTGAGGCCTCAGACATGGCATCGTCTTCCTCTCTTTCGGATGCCAGTGATGTTCTGCGGCTGACGTCAGTTGATGAAAGTTTCGTCGGTGCTGTTAGCATCTTTGCTGGGGAATCTAAACTAACAATCGATGAACTCTCCGCGGCGGATGAGCTGGACTCTATCTCTACTGCAGTACTGGGTCCAGCTGAAATAGATGCTCTCACCGAAGCTGATCTTTGCGCTTTTGGAGGCTCTATTGGTACAGGTTTTATATTATCTACGTCTGGTGGTTTCTCAATAATAACTTGCACCTCCAATTCCGTAGATTCAGATTTTCTTGTCACAATTTCTTTAAGCTTGTGAAGACGACGGAGTGATCCGTTTCTCTTTGCTAGATAAGTCAAGATTTTTTATTCTTACTTCAGTTGGTGGCTTAGTAATCGCAGGTTTAGCTGGTGATTTAAACTGTGCTGGTGCGTCTCTGATGTCAACGGCGTCAGTCCGGGGATGAGCCTTCTCATCTTTACTTTGTTTTCTCTGATGAGTCGACTCAATCTTTGAATAAATGATTCTTTCAATCATCGTCGCAAGACTTGGTGCCATCGTGTTAAGCAACTGTTAAGCAACTTTTTTTTTTTTTTTTTAAATTATTATTATTATTATTATTCATTGTCTGGTTGTAATTGTGAAAATTTTACAATTTTATGTTTTTATGAACATTTATTGCAATAAACTGAAATTATATAAACATTCTAAATTGTCAATCTCTCAATATCCTGATCAAGCCGCGAACACGCGACAGTATTATACCTAATTGTGCATAAATTTCTATTTTTAATGTTTCCTTTCTATTAAACATTCATAACCTAAGTTAATAAATAAATAAATAACTATGATTTTATGATGAGAATTGTTGACATATACAGTTCTACAGGTAAGCAGGAATACAACTTTTTGGATTATTTAAATAGGTAATTGGTAGAAGAAGGTAATTGATAGATAAATTTATGGAGAAGTTTGGAGTATTTAAAAATAATTTTCATAGAACAATAAAAAAGTTACTTTTTCATTACAATTATTATAAAAGATAAATTAAAAATTGAATTTTTGAAAATGTTTCTTTCAATTTTGTGAGAATTTTAATGTTTTTATTAATGAAATTTTTACAACCTGTAGGGAATTTTCACAAAAAACATTTTTTTCTGTTTAAAAATCTACAGTCACTTTCATTAGGAAATAATAAATGTGTATTTTATTTTGATCATAATACAATATTCAGAACATTTCAAGAATGGGTAGGTAAGCTACTCCACGGATGAAAGAAGGAACTGCCCCACCATCAGTTACATGATGGATCAAGGAAAAGCGTCACAAAATACATAATAGAATTAAAAAAATAGAACTAGCGAAGAAGATCAATGTTAATTAATAATTAAAAATATAAATACGCTAGAAATACACAACGGTCCGCCGCGAAAATTTTACAAGGTTTATGCTTCATTAATCATGATTTTGTTAAAACGTTTTTGCCTATTGTAACTAAATAACTTTCATAAATTTAACGTACTAACAACAAAAATTTTTACAACGAAAAGCTTCAAAATCCTGAACGTTTTTGGCTGTTTCTTGAGTTGTGATTTTATAACACAGCTCTAACCCTAATGTTTTCCTTTTTCATCCCCAAAACACAAATATAATTTTAGATAAATTTTTCGTACCAAGAAGTAAAAATCTTTCGAACGAATGTGTCTCGTTTGTGCGCTTCATTCACAATATATATGTGAGCACGAACAGCAAACAAACCAACGCACCATGTTTTTTTATTGGAGAAATAAAATGTTAATAAATTAAATATAATATTAAAGAGAAAAAATTACAAAATAAATAAAATTCAGGAGTCGTTAATAAAAATTATTTGAACACATATATGCGTACCCTTAAACGGAAATGCAAAAAATTCAAGTTTTTATTTAATTAGTAATAGTTAAATATCCATCAATAGATTAACATTGTTTCTGCAGAAGAAAATCTTTTATTTTTATTTTATGTAAATTTGTCAAATAAATAAATAGATAATTTACTGAAAATGGCAACAGAGGCATATTAAGGTCCTTTTTTATAAGCAAAATTATTGCGTAGAGTTACATCAAAACAGTTCTCTCGGCTGTATTGTTATATGTGAATATTGCTATTTCTTAAGAACAAAAAAAGTCCTTGCGCACTTCTGCACAATAAGACCAACTTTACGTTATTTTATTTTGTTTAGTTTTGAAAAAGTATAAATTCATTCTACTAAAATTTTCCAAAAAAAAAAATATCTTTACTTTTTCTCACTGCATAAGCGCGCATGAAAAATACACCACTAACATCATCAACATAACCTCAAATCTTTTTTCAACCTTAAATTAAGCCTAAATCAAGAACGACTCAATTAGTCTTCATATAATTTTCACATGATCAACTTGAAATACATTACTACATCATACCTAAATTTTAATGAAATTCATCTTTTAGTTTTGGATATTTTCCAATAGGCCTTTTTTGTATAAGGAAACTCGATTTTAAGTGAATGTTAATTTTCTTACTCCTCATACCTCAAAACGTAAAGGAGATTCGATTTCTCCTCCCACTCTCACTATGCGGCCGAAAGTAATACCGTACCTTTCCTTCAAAACGTGTAAAAATAAAACGTGCATAAAATAGAGCAATCAAAGTAATAAAAAAGAGTTTGCTATTCTTATAGTTACACACACCCTTATACTCTTATAGTTACACGCACAGTGTATTGTGAATCTCTTTAAAAACAATTAAAAAGAATTACAGAAAATAAAAAATAAAAAAATAGTATCTGAATGAAAAATATGAAGCCAGAGAAATTTAAAAACAGAAGTTAAATTAAAGAAATAAAATTTGGAGTGAAAACCAATGAAAAGATTCTTTGATCAATGAAAATTTCTTTTGTGGAATTTCTTTCCAAAAAAAAAGAAAAATTGAGTTACTGAAAACTGTAAACTAACCAATACACTGTCAGAAGTAAAATTTATTAAGGCAGAAAGACGGTAATACTAAAACAAATATGAACTAGATATGTCATAACAACGAGAAGTTGATACACCATCGGGCAGAATAACACACAAAGGATAATTAAAAGACAATGTCTGATCAAAATATATGAAAAAATTAACGCATTGTAAATAAGAAATAAGTGGACCCATATAAAGTACGGTAACAGAAAAATGAGCAGTCATATAATGTTATAAAGAGAAAAATGTTTACCGTATAATTAAGTCAACGAGAAGAAAAGAACTTCTTATTTTGTCAACATAAAACTTTTCGCACCTGTTGCTTAATCAATCAAAATAATCAACCATGTACACCCAAGTATATATTTAACTCAGTTGAAAAATATCTGGAAAAATTAAAAACTTCTTGAGGTAGATGATGAATAACATTTCTTACTTTTTTTTTGTTTTTAGAATCAAAATAAGTAGCAATAAAAATTAAAAAATTATTTTTTTACGATTATTCATTACCACATTTACAGAATTTTATTTTTAATTCAAACCTTATGTTAAAACAACGAAGTGTTGTTTGAAAAACACAACGCCCTTAGGCTATAGGAGAAAAGCTTTCTGTTGAAAATAAACGTATCAACTTTTTTTTTCATGTCTTATAAGTGCAAAAAAAGATAGTTCTGTCTGGTCAAAAATTCTGTTCTATAATATATGTGCAAGAAATATTTTTATGTTGTCCTCTATTTTACTCTATTAAATCTCAGGAACAATTAGACCTAAAATCTGAACTTTCTTGAATTAGAATGTGTATTAGGAGGATTGATTTTATTACATTTTGAAAATCAAATCAGAGAGTGATTAAAATATGGTTTTTCTCGAAGATTGTTTGATGTTATGAAAATTTCATACCAATATGTTTTAATTATAATCAGACAATATTACTATTAAAAGCAAATGGAAGAAAAATACTTTTTCAAAACACGAACTTTATGTTTTTATTGAAAAATACACCCCCTATCCTAAAAGTAAGAATTTCATAAATTTATAAAAATTTGTATTATAAATCTTATGTGTGTGTTTTTCTTGCGTAATTGTATCGTTTTTTTTTTTTTCAGAATGAACAGAGTTTCTCATCCAAGAACCAGAAGATAAATGTTACTAAATAAAATATTTTTTCGTGTTGTAAAAATAAATAATTATGTCGTTTTGAGTTTTTAACTACATTTTATCATTCAGTAGAATAAAGACGCTTAGCTCATAAATTTCTCTTATTCTTTCAAATTTAAACTGGTTTAACAAATCAGTTTAGAAAGTTTAAAAATGCTATTTTCTTTAAGTGTTAAAGATTTTAGTTTTTATCGTTTTAGAAGGGAGTTAGATTTGAAGTGTTAAAAATACCGGGATTAATCAGCAACATCGTTAAAAATTTTTACTTTCTTGAGAGAAGAATATGTAAACACGTAGATAAAAATAACAGATAAACACACTATCAGAACTTTAATCCTGAGTAAGTGAATCGCAAAGTAAATAATCCATTATAAATATTACAATTACTATTATTATTTTAAAATGTCTCTGAGATGTTTCACATCTGGAATTTCAGTATGAGGGGCCACTGGGGCATACCTCATTCAGTGTTGTGGTGCATTTAACATAGTTTGTACAATCCTGGACGTCTCCAGAATTTTAGTATTCATGCCAACCTTTTCTTTGTATTTCTTTAAATTTTTGTTATTTAATTCCTTTCCTGTATCACAATCGAAATGAATGACTTCTGATTGAGTTCAGTCTATATTCTACTACCACAGGGTTTCACTGGCTATCTTATCTGTTTCAGCCATATTAATATTATGATCAGATGGGTAAGTGATATCAATGAGAAGGACAATTTTTTATCTAATGTTGTGTAGAACAATGTCTGGCTTATTTTCAGCAATAAATTTGTCAGTATGAAAGGGGAGACCATAATACAGTCTATAATGTTCATTTTCCAATGTAGGTCTGGCCTTATATTCGTAATAAAGACCATGCTCCCTGTCAACTACAAGTCCTAATTTTAATGCTAATGCCTGATAACAATGCGTATCAATGTACAGGCTAATGCCTGTAAGATTGTGGCGATGTAGATATTCCGTGTTAGCCAAATTGGAGCATCAAGTTACCAAATGATCAATTTTTTCTGAATTGTTTGTAGAAGTGACCTGATCCTGGATGGTAAGGATAAAGCCTTCAATTTCTCCAAATAAAGACCCATCTCTTAGCCAACGCGTAGATGCGTGCTTACCGGAACTTTCGAGAGAATGGAGAAATCTATCCTGGAGTACTGTAGACTTCCATGCTTGGATCTTATCACTTGTTGCATTGATATTGCGTAGAAATTGTCATCATTTAGTTTTAGAGGGGAGTAGCTCTTGTCAGACGTAACTATTGCTTTGTGCAATGATGATTTTTTTGATCTGAACAGAAAATATCTCTTCATTGATTCAATCTGTCCGTTACAAAGTGACTTCAGGTCAAGGAGACCTCTATCACCTTCTTTTCGAGAGATATACAAACGTTCTACTGCGGATTTAGGGTGATGCATCTTGTACTTTATTAATGTTGTGCATACCAAGATGTTCAGGTTTTCAAAATATATGTGGGATCAATGAATAAGTTCAAATGAGAACTGGCACACACCAAGAGTTAATGGCTATGATTTTGTTTTTTGAGTAGAGTTCTGTCTCCAGGATTTTAAGGAGTCTTTATCTGAAAATTTTCTCCAAATCCTTTTTGCTTGATTTATTGTTTATAATGAGGGTCTATTGGAAACCAAGGTATTTGTAAAGTATTCTCTGCGTCTATTGGCCGTATCACTCCATTTCCTGTCAAACTGTTAGGATTTTGGGACATCCCTAATTTCTCCCTTTATAACCTTCAGAGTGGCACATTTCCTGACACCAAAATGCATCTGGATGTCATTGCTGAATATGGCTGTAACACTCAGTAGACTTGTAAGCTCTATATCATTGCTAGCATACAATTTGAGATGGTCAATATACCTTAGATGGTTGATAGTGTATACAACTTTTCCCTTGGTCAGTCATTATTTTTTTTTTTTTTTAACTGAATTTTTACGGGCATCGACGGCTAAGGTCATTAGCCCTCGTCATATTCTTTAAAAGAAATTATTATCTCCATCAGGATCGTCATATGTAAGGGTGTAAAGGGCCCTTACATTTTATTTAAAAACACAAACTTCACAAAACATTAAGACACAAATAACAAAGACAAACACAACACTTACGGGGTATAAAGGGCCCCGATATTAAAAATTGAGATGAAATTCTCAATGAACATGAAAATAAAATTTCAGCTTATCAATACCATATCTTTCTTTCTTCTACGAGTCTCATTTATAGTTTAAGTTGTTCAAAAATTCCTGCTGGATGATCACTGCTGGCTTCTTTTTTATTTCTCCTTGAGAGAATCCAAATTTGTATTTACCGCTGGCAAGAGCCATGGCGGTATTTCTCTAGTAGAAATTGCCAATGTATCTGGAATGGCAATTTCATATTTACTTCTTAATTCGTGGTACCTAATTCCGGCTGGTCTGGAATAGGTAGCACGACGTTCGTATAATGCAGCCATAGGATGGTTGTTAAAAAGTTTATTATTTATATGGGCAGGATAAGCCCATATATTTGCTGCATATCTTAACAAGAGGATCTCTCTTCTATAATGTAGCGGCATTATTCAAGCTTCAGACATCAGACTAACCGCCGGACTTGTGCGGAAAGCGCCTGTTGCGTATCTTATTCCGCTATTATGAACTACGTCTAACTTTTTTAAATGCGACTATCTAGCGGATGAATATACGATACATCCGTAGTCTAGTTTAGACTGAACCGTAGTCTAGTTTAGACAATCTGAATAATGTCTCTTTGTCTGAGCCCCAATTTACGTTCGATAAACATTTTATAATGTTTAGGGCTCTTTTGCATCTATCACTCAAGTATATGTAATCCCCATGTAAGGGATTTATCCAATACTAATCCTAAATATCTTACATTGTCTTTATATTGCATTGGATTATCATCAATTGTCAACGCAGGACTTTGATGAGGAATTCTCTTCCTACAAAAGTGTACACAGCAGGTTTTTTCTGGTGAGAATTGGAATCCGTTATTCTTTGCAACTTCATTTAGAGCATTGATCGCTCGTTGCAATTTGTACCTCACCATAGCAGTCTTGTTGCTGGCATACACAATTGCCAGATCATCAACATAGACGCTTTTGCTGATTTCTGCTGGAATGGCTAATACCAATTTATTAATGGTAATGGTAAACAAGGTACCGCTCAAAGGCGAGCCTTGTGGTATGCCATTTTCCAAATTTCTTACAGACGAATATTCGCTACTGACTCGTACTTGGAAAGTACGGTCATTCATATAGTTGCTCAGTAAGACTGGCAGGTTGCCACGAATGCCCCATTCATGTATCTGGAGTATTATACCATGACGCCAGGTCATATCGAAAGCCTTCTGAAGATCAAAGAAGACTCCGACACAATGTTTCCTTTTAATGAAGCTGTTATATATAACGTCCTCTACGCTGATCATTTGATCAGTGGTAGAATGGTATTGCCGAAAACCTGCTTGATACGGTGATATCAGGTTTTCTTTTTCCAAAACCCAGACGAGTCGATTATTAATCATTTTTTCCAGTATTTTCCCATAGCACACGTCAAAGAAATAGGACGATAGCTATTGGGGTCTGTTAAATTTTTATTTTTCTTTGGTACTGGAACAACATGAGCTTTTTTCCACTGCTGCGGGTACATTCCATCCCGCCATATTTTATTATAAAGTTCTAATAATCTACGCTTTGCAGTGGTATTCAGCTGCCTGATCATATTATAGTGGATTTCATCCGGACCAGCAGCTGTGTTACGTGATTTTTCCAACGCTTTCGCGAATTCTTCCATTTTAAAAGGTACATTATATGAGTAATTATACTCAGTTCTGAAATTTAGTAGACCTTCAAGTTGTTCTTTTTTAGTACGAAAATCTTCTTCGTAGTTGGCCGTTCTGCTGGCCTTTTCGAAGTGATTGGATAACAGCTCTGCAATTCCATATGGAGTGTCTTTTATTTCATCTTCATCTTGAAGGCTAGTTATGGGAGCAAAATCATTACGCCCACAAATTGCCTTCACTTTCCTCCAAACATCTGATGCAGTAGTAGTTTTGTCAATGGATGACACGTATTGCTGCCAGGATCGTTTTTTCGAGTCTATCATAAGAAGTTTTGCATACGCTCTGTATTTCTTAAAGGCAACAAGATTTTCTATACTAGGACGCTTCTTAAAGGCGTTATACGCCCTTTTCTTTCTTTTTATAGCTTCACTTATTTCATCGTTTCACCATAGAACGGGTTTTTTCGTAAGTTTCCCAGATGTTTTGAAAATATATCTCGATGCCGACTCAATTATTGCATTTGTTATGGCGTCAACATCGTCTCCGATAACTCCAGTTGTTTCTGGAAGTATCGTTCTAGCTGTGAAGATTGTCCAGTCTGCCTTTTCAAATAACCATCTTTTAGGGATGGGATATATTGTTCTTGTAACATCAGTTACAATTTGCACCGGGAAATGATCGCTTCCATTTAGATCGTCTATGACATGGAAGCTGTACCTCGGTGCTATCGATCCGCTTATAAGTGCAAGATCTATACAGGACGTCGATCCATCTCTGGCATTGAAAAAAGTTCCTGATCCGTCGTTTAAAATAATAAGTTCTGAATTCATCAGGAACCCTTCCAGTTCTCTTCCACGGGGATCTACTCGATCCGATCCCCAAAGAGAATTATGAGCGTTAAAGTCACCCACCAGTAAAACTGGTGGGGGAAGCTCGGAAATTAGTCTTACTATGTCATCCTTATTCCAATCAAAATACGGCAAGTATATGCTGCAGACAGTGACCTGAAGGGGACGCTTCATTCTAACGGCGACCGCTTGTAGATTAGTGTTTAGAACAACCGCTTCGGTGATAGCTCTAGTCGATGTTAATATAGCTACTCCACCTCTAACTCTTACATTTGGCGGTTGATCTCGCCAAAATATATCGAAACTTTTTAATTTAAAATTTTCATTTCGGCGGAAATGCGTTTCCTGCAGACATAAACAAATCGGGTCTACATCATGTACCAAGCGTTGGAGCTCATGGATGTTTCAAAAACATCCATTGATGTTCCATTGTAAAATCGACTCTCTAATTTTTAATTAAATTATTGTCTGGGTTTGCCTTTCGGCCATCCTTTTTTTCTCTTCTTCTCCATTATGCGAACGGCATCAAGTTCGCGGAGAACGTCGTCGCCGGCGTAGCTTCCTGCCTCCAAATCGGAGACCACCGAAGCCGCCGACGACGGCGGGCATGGATCGGCGCCGGTTTCAGGCGCCGATTGAGAGGCGGCAACCTGGCCGCTCCCCGACACGGGGGTCGCACCGGTCACCGCCTGTGGAAGGGGGGACACTCGTCCCCCCCTGTGAAATTATTTGTGGCCTCTGAGGCTTAGAGGCCACTTCAGTTACAGGAGGCTTGGGAGCCTCCATAACAGACTCTGTAGCTGTCACTTTCTTATCTTCAACTAAAATCTCACTAAGACGGACTTGAATATCAGGTCTAGTGTCCGTTTTCTTCTGTACTGGAGCGACTTTCTGTTTTGGAAATATGTCTTCAGGAGGCTGTACAATTATTCTTGGCTTAACAGGTTCTTTAGTGCTGAGAGGCTTCATTATGTTTTCAATTATCCTCTCAATTAAGCCAGCCAAGGTAGGTGCGAGTTTGTTGATGATTGCACTCTCATCAACAGCAACTGGAGCAGGAGCAGGAACAGCAGCCGCAGCCTGAGCATAGGTTGTTGTTGCTCTAGGTCTGCGGGCGTTTACGATCTTTTTTGCTTCAAAGTAGCTGACTTTTTGCAGGGTTTTTACTTCCTGCACAGCTACTTCGTCTTTGTAAACAGGACAGTTCCTGGATCTACAGGAATGCTGTCCTCTGCAGTTTATACAGGTAGGAGGCTCCTTACACGGCTCTCCTTCATGAACTTCATCACCGCACACGCATATTTCCGGCCTCTCACACCTAACAGCGGTGTGTCCAAAGCGTTGGCATTTAAAGCATCGCATTGGTTGCGGGACAAATGCCCGCACATCCAACCGATGTATGCTCGCTCTTATCTTCTCCGGCAAAGTAGGCGGGTTAAATGTAAGAACATGGGATGCTGAAGGCAGGACTTCGCCATTCCTTCTCATGTTCAACCTCCGACATTCTAATACTCCCTGCGGCGCTAATTCTTCTACAATTTCCTGCTCCGTACAGTTAAGAAGATCCCGACAGACCACAACACCTCTTGAGGTGTTGAGCGTGCCGTGGGGATCAACACGTACAGCTAGTTCTCCAATTTTTTAAGACCTAGGATCTTCTGTGACTGTATATCATTTGCAGTCTCTACATGAAGTCCTGTGAAAGTTTTCCTAATTTCCTTAACAGGGCCTCCAGCACATTTTGTTATTTCTCGAGCGATGAGGAATAGACTCACCTTCGAGAAATTACCGTCTTCTTTTGTAACAACTAAGTATTTTGGTTTGGGAATGCTGCTCTTGAAAAAAGCTTGCTACAAGCTCTTCCTAGCCTCAATCTCAATCCTTCTAGTTTCCGCACTCTTTCGGCGTTTCGCCTCAGGCGAAACGGCCGGTTCTAGACGAGGGTGTTTACGTGAACCCTCTGCCACGTTTAGTTGTTCAGTTTCCATGAACAATTAATCCCTTCTGTAGTAAGGCTAGCCGCCGGGGTACACCCCCACTCCAGGGCTACCAACCCTGGAGGTCTGTTCCGGTACTCCGGTGGAACCGGCATATGTCCTGGCAGAGAGCGGATGCACAGTCTCTGCACTGACTCCAGGCCCTTACACACCGAAGCTTTCAGGGCTCCCATGCTCTGAACATGGCACCTTAACTACATGCTTGCCATCGTGGGGGGCATGTGGACGACGAAAGGTCTCCGTTACACCTGCAAATAACTTTGACCGTGGCCGCCACATCGCCAGCTCAAAAGGCGGTACTGGCTAACGGAACCCCGTTAGCCAGCTATATGTAATGTACGTGAGTACAGCTGTTGCCGCCCTGGACGTGGAACGTAGATGTTGTGTTCCGGACGTGTGGAATATCTACCTCAGGGCAAAAAGCCATTATTATTATTATGCTTTTTACTGGGCAAGCCCAGTAAAAAGCATCCTGGCCGGCCCATAGGCAAGGCGCAGGAGCTATAACTATTGTTCTGACGTGCATTGTATATGGTAACATGAACTGTTGAAAACTATGGGTAAAATGTATGAATGAAAGACAAAATACCAGACAAAAAATTTATGAACTGCCAGATGTTAACGGCCATTATCCTCCGTCTGCAGCTCCATCTGATGACGATCAGGTGGCCCCTCAAGAACAGGCGTTATCTTATCGCTCGGGCTTGTGATGTACCGACGGATCAAGCGGCATGTATCCAGCAACACAGCCTTCTGCATTGGTCGGAACAGATTTGCTGGTGCTCCAACAGATCTTAATGAACCATGCAGAGAACGTGGAATCTCTCCCATCGCGCCCAAAACTACCGGGACCACCGTTACGCTCTCCTGGTCCAAATCTCCCTGACTTGTTCTGCAAGATCCCTATACTTCACTATGTACTTTTCAGTGTACTTCTTCACTATGTTGGTGGACAATGGGATTGTGACATCAGTCAGAAAGGTGATTTTTTCCTGCTTCTTGGTCAGAACGATGTCTGGTCTACTATGCTCCACTGTCCTGTCCGTCAGAACAGTACGATCGTAGTACAGTTTATACTGATCGTCCTCTAATACAGGCTGAGGAGCATACTTAAAATACGGGACTGAAACGGAGAGGAGACCCAGGTCCAAAGCGAGTCTCTGATGAAGTATCTTCGCCACGTTGTTATGTCGGACTGTATATTCCCTTGGAGCTAAAAACTGACACCCGCTAACGACATGTTCGATGGACTCATTGGTCGATCCACAAAGACGGCACAGGTCAATGGTTACAGCAGGATTCTTGACGACATGCTTTCTGTAGCTGAGTGTGCTGACGACCATATCCTGTATAGCAAATACAAGGCCCTCCGTCTCAGCAAACAACTCGGCATACTCCAGCCAGGCCACAGATGCATCTCGATCAACCGCTTCATCCATAAGCGCCGCATAGTACCTCCCGTGCAACTCCCCCGAACGCCACCTATCCATCACACTGATCTCGGAGAAGGTATCCTCCTCAAGGGGCTGAAATTTCTCATCACTGAGGCGCAGTGGGGTTAGATTACTGTCACTTTTTACTATAACCCCGTGGAGCAAGCTGGATTGGCTCTTCTCTAGGAAGTATTTCCGGAGATTCAGCAGTTGTTTTGCATGAACCTCCCGCAAATCCACAACGCCTCTTCCTCCTCTATTCCTGGACAGGTGAAACCGCTCGACGGAGCTGAGCGGGTGATGGGAGCGGTGTCGCGTGAACGATACACGAATCATTCTATTAAGCCCTTCAAGGTCTGTCCGCGTCCAATTTATCACGCCAAAGCTATAGGAAATCAACGGAACGGCAAATATGTTAATGGCCTTTACCTTATTAGAACCACTCAACTGGGAACTCATGACGGCTCTTACTCTACTCTTGAAGCCAGATGTAAGGGCCTCTTTCGCTCGACTATGGCTAATTCCAATATCCTGCAGGAAACCAAGGTACTTATATGTCTCACCACGCTGCATTGCATTCATGAGTGCAGGAGCATCCATCTGCGGCACTTCACACACCTCAATCTGCGACCATTTTCCTCTCTTCATAACATTGACGCTACACTTGTCAAGACCAAAACTCATGCATATGTCGACACTGAACCTCTCGACTAATTTGACAAGTTGCCGGATCCCTTTTTCAGTGTCAGAAATAAGCTTAATATCATCCATAAACATGACGTGGCTAAAACTGTACTGCCCAAGAGCAAAACCCTTCTTGGACTTCTGTAAGATGGAAGACAGAGGATTCAACGCTAAGCAAAACCATAGAGCGCTCAAGGAATCGCACTGAAAAATGCCTCGGTTGATCTGTGTTACTCCGACCTTAACGGGGTTCTTATCTGGAATAGCCAACAAAAGATTTGTGCACCACTTACCCATAACGACACTTAGGCACTCAACGACAACGGGATCGACTTTGTAGAGACGTAAGACCTCTATCAACCAGGAGTGCGGAACCGAGTCAAAGGCCTTTCTGGTTCTATATAACCAGTATATAGGCTGCCCCGACTCTTCTTTGCCGTTACAGAGATAACGCTATCAATCACTAGCTGCTCTTTGCAGCCCCTACTACCCTGACGACGCCCTTTTTGCTCCTCAGCTAAGATCTGATGCCTCTCAAGATGCTTATTGATTTTGGCAGTGAGAACAGAAGTAAAAAGCTTATATATTGTGGGGAGACAGGTAATAGGTCTGTACTTGGACGGATCTGCCTTCGCAGTAGAAGATTTCGGGATCAGATAGGTCATCCTTTGGGTGAAAAAGGTCGGCATTAGACTTGCATCTCGCAAGATGGCAGAGTAAAATTCTGCAAGACGCCTGTGAACAGAAGAAAAGCGCTTGTACTAAAAGTTATGCACTCCATCAATCCCAGGCGCCCTCCAATTATGGGTTTTCCTAATTGCCTCCCGTTCATCCTCTAGAGCGATTAAATTATCTACCATTGTCTGGACTCTATCAACTCGTTTCCGCTCCTCACGAATCCACCTTGCCCCACTGTTATGCTGTGAGGAACACGACCAAAGCGGGCCCCAATAACCCAAGACCTCCTCACTAGTAGGGGACGCGTTCGCCTGAGGTTGTTGCTGAGCTGAAACCTGCAACTGCTAATACTGCTCCTTTTGATTGGTACGGAACAAGTGAGCTTGTTCCCGGCGCATGTTACTCTGCCGATACCGCCGCAGCCTACATGACAGTACCATCAATCGTTGCTTTAACAAATCCAGGACTTCATGGCCGGTGGTGTTTTCCGGGTTCTCATATATTCGGATTATTGACTCCGCCGCCGATCGGATCCTTCCACTGGGGTTAGCAGATGTTAAGAAACTGGACAAACGACCAATCTCTTTTCTCAGCTTATCGACTTTCCTACACAGTCTCTCCTCTCAAGGTGGACGCTGGGGACTCTTACGCATTGCAGGAGCGACGATTCGCTGGCCATTCGCTTTGACTGCCGTAATCGCACCGCTGTACACTAACTCATGGAGCTCAGTTATGGAGGGTACTAATCTTACTTTTTCTTCAAGAATCTCATTAATACGGCACTATGTTCCTCGTTGCGCCATTAACCCTCAGCCTTGGTATACGCTGTCTGGCCGACGGATCCATACCACCATACAGCACTCGTTCTCAGCAAATTGATCGGAGAGAGGATTGTCGGCTCTTATCGTTTCTTCTACAGTACTTTCATCTGAAGATGGGCTGGACAACAACCCTAACTCCCTAGAAACAACAGCTCGGATTAACGCCACCACATCCGCAGGAACCCTATTAGACTTAAAAAGGGATCTGCGCTGATCCAGGATGTTTTGGACAGACTTACATCGTAGCTCAGGGAACTTCTCAACCATCGCTTGGTGCAGCGGAACACTATACGGTTTCATGTCCGATTCCATTTTTGTTATAGTTAGGTAGGTACGGTAAAGGAAGGCATTATGTTCATCTGTCTATTTAAACCGCTTCCTACCCCGGGGTTCTACAGCACTGGGTGACTGAACTTCAGCCACAACAGAAGCCACAGAAGACTTTCCAGGCCTTGTGGTACCATTAGGTGAGGCGCCGCCACTCGCTCCAGTACTCCTCACCCCAGACTGAACATCACGACGGCTCCGAAGGGTGTCAGCCCGCAACACCCTACCGCCCCGGCATTTATTCACATCGTTGTACTCCATTAATTTTCAAAACAAATAATAATAATTATTATTATTATTAAATAATAATAACACAAATTAATTAATTTATTTAGTTCATTATTTTTTCTACTTTTTTCCATTCAGAGAATAAATAACAATGTAAATCCTTCTCACACTGTGTTTCCGTGAACTTTTTTCAATACGAGACAACGAATCTCTTAATATTGTACTAACTTATTGCCAACTTTTAATTTACAATTACTTAGCTATGTTTTTAAATTCAAGTCCTATATTTTATAAGTTAATCCGTGACTACCGCGGGATGATACAGTAATCTGAACTGTTGGTGGCCTACTTGTTATCTTGTGCAACGCCAAGCTGGCACGTCGTTCCTGCGTGTTGCATTCTGGAATGCACTTCTGATGCAATACTATTAACGTAAACTATTTTTAAAAAGAAAATATAATAAATAATGTTCTCATTTGGTAGACGTATTAAAAAATTATTTTACTTATATAATTTGATAGCATTTTTAATGACGTTTTTTAGCTGGTTTAAAGTATTGTTTTTGTTTATTCTTTAAAGTATAAACAAAATATTTTAAAGAAATCGTATACTTATAAATTTAAAAAGTGCAGAAATTTCAGACATAATATGAAATAAATGAATGCTATTTATTATTTCTTGAAAAGACATGTTGTGAAAGTATTGAAGTACAAAATAAAACGTATGACAATTGTAGGGATATATATTATATATATATATATATATATATATGATTTTTAGTATATTTATACATACCCATCTATTATTATCAATTAATAAATGGATGCACGTGTGCACGTGCGTTTGTGAGGATGCGCATGGTAACTATATTCGGATTAAACCCTAGAAAAAGACTGCCTTCCATAAATATATATGAATTCATTTAAGATCGTGTGCAAGTTCATTTTATTATCTATGCAGTTTATACTTAATTCAGAATAAAATATTTGAATAATTCAAACATCACAATGATCTTAAAAAATAGTCAGTGTCTACTGTATTACATATAATAAACGTTACGAATATTGTGAATAAATCTTTTTGATGTCATTTTTATAAATAAATACTGCTGTTGCAGGATTCTATTATTCATAGCTAACACGCAGTTTGATATTTTTATGTTTTTTCCGATACACGCTTTACGTGGGATCATCAGCATCACTATGATATTATATATACATATATGAAAATAATTTCAAATTCCCCGGAAATCTCTCGGGAGATTATTCTATAGCCAAAAATAAGAAAAAACGTTCATATAAACATAGGTCAGTCAGAAAACATTTTGTTAGCGAGTTTCGGCTACAAAACATTTAGCCCTGCTTTTTGCATCCTCTATGAAATTAAAACCTACTGAAATTCTTGGGGTACAAATCGAGGCGTAAATTTAGTGCTTCCTTATGGGTTTAGATCTAAAAAATTGAATAAAAGTAGTCCCAGAGCTGTATCTCACTTAGGTTAAAGAGAAACGGGGTAAAACACGAAAACTTTTTGTCGGCAAATACACTTTTTGAGGTTTGGAATAAAATAAATTAGTTAATTTACCAATAAATAAATAAAAATCTTTAGTTAACTTTGTAAAGAATTTAATTCTATGAAAGGTGATGTAAATAATGTCTAATAATTTTATCAAACATGGCCCGCTGTGATTATAAAAAAATAATAATTTATAAAAACCACTTACCTACAACTTTTTTTTATATATATATTCAAGTACTTTCGAATACTAAATCCACTTAACTTATCCATCAAATGTAACTATTTTGAATTTAATAATACGTTTTATACGCAGGAAAAAGGTCTAAAAACATGGTTTCTCCACTGTCAGCGACATTGGCCAATATATTTGAAAATTACTTAGAAAATAATAATTTACACAACATTATTAATAAATATCAAATTTTACTGTATAAAAGATGTTTTGACGACATTTTAATTATATATAACAACAATGCAACGATGATGAAAGTAAAATATTAAATGGAATTCCTTAAATAATAATATCAAGTTTTACCTTAAGTCAGGAGAATAATAATTGTATAGATTTTTTAGTCGTGAAAATAAACAAAGATTATGGTAATAACAAACTAAACACTGATATTTTTAGGAAACCAACAAAGCAAAATATAATAATACATTACGAATCCTTTCATCCTTGGAACCAAAATATGGCCACATTTAATGCTTTAATATTTAGAGCCTTAAAATATGATATAAAATTAAAAACCGAAATAAATAATATTAAGAATATCGCGGTTACTAACGGATACAATAAAAGTTTAATAGACAAATTACATAATAGAATAAAATAAAAATTTGCATAAAATATAACATAAAATTAACCAATACTAATAACGATAATAGTTATGCTAAAATCGAATATAATAAAAATTATAAAAAGTTTAACAGAATATTTAAATTATTTGGTTTAAAAACTGCATATATAAGGAAAAATAAAATATTAAAACATATAAATAATACAGATCCATCTAAAATAATAAAGACCGGGAATAAAATTAATTTACATGGACAAGGCGTATACAGTTTAAAATGCACCGATTTTGAATTAAAATACATTGGTTAGACCAATCGATCTTTTTTAGTTAGAATACGAAACATATTAATGGAATAAAAAAGATCAATAGAAAGTTCTAATTTTGCTAAACGCATTATCAATAATAACCATAATTATTAACCGGAAACGTTTATTGAAATTCTTGATTTTTCAAACAATATACGTGGCACAAATTACAAAAAGTAAAATATGCAGACACATTTTAATTCGGTAGTAATATCAAAATGATAATGAAGATGATCACAGTGATGAGGTGAATTTAAAACTGATATTTTATTATTTTTATATTCTCAAAATTTAAACTTTATAGGTTTCATGTAGGTCTGATGCATTTTAGAAAAATACCATATATATCTTAATAATAATAAATTAACAAATGACTAAACAAGATTTGACAATGATATATTATATAGGCAAGTTCTAAACTACAACTATAGTCTGGGTTGACCACGCCGTTTGCTTTCAATTTTACCATAACGGTGGAAACTTTTATTGTAACTGGACGCTAAGTTGACATAATTTTTTAAAACTTGACGACCACTGCTGTACAGTTTTTTGCATTTTATCGACTTACATACGATAAATGGTTTTTTTTTATTTTAAGAATAATATAAATTTTTGGAGTTCCTGAAGATGGATTTGGTATACAAAAGTACTTATAAAGCAAATATAAGTACTTATCCGAAACTCATAAAAAAAAGTTGTTGGTAAGTGGTTTTTATAATTATTATTATTACTAAATAATAATATTTTTATTATTTTTTTTCATTTAACTACTGGTGTTTATTTGACTATTGGTTTGTAATTGATTAATTATTTGTGTCATGCTTACGTATTTAAGAACATAATTTTGCTGGTTGCTAAGGACTGTTTCTTCGTTTATTTACTTTTTTGCATGTTTATTATTTCTCTTTATTATTTTACAGATGTGTAAAAGTGTAAAATTTGGGTCTTTTACCTTTTTTAAGTGATTTTCTTTAATTTTCTGGTCCATACGTTGGTCACGATGCTAGGCAGCGCGGATCGTTGTCCTCTAAGTGGTAAAATTTTCTTTGGGATACAGAAGTATTTTCGTAAAGAAGTGTGCAAGATTCGATATCATTAAAAATGTTTAGGACTTTCGGCAGAGGAGAATAAATTGTATTCTCAGAGCAAGAATTTTAAATGTAACTCTTGCATAAAGAAGCATGCTATTATCAATGATAACACTTCTGTTCGACAAAATGTTGAATCCGATAGTGGTGATGTTAGGGATTCTCAGGAGATATGCTGTCTGTTAATGGTGTTAAATGTATGATGACTGATACGAGTCTTTCACTAAAACCACCCGAGGTGGTTGGTGATAACTGTTCTAAGTAGAGTGGTATCATTGCTGATAAGGATTTACTTCAATCTGTAAGGTCTGCTGTTGACGAAGGAGTTCTAGAAGTAATTCGTACCCTTCAGTCTGAACGTAATGATGTAAGGTTTGAAATTAAACGACTTCGATATGAAAATTCCGAATTAAAATCTTCGATTAGCGAAATAAACAGTGTAAAGTGACTGTTTATTTCAAAGTGACTGGCATGGTTATTCAAAGTGGAAATTTACACAAAGATATTCTTTCCTCTGGTTCTTCTTCTCTTTTGCCTGTTAACCTTATTTCTGATCCGGTTAGACCTCGTTGCAGTAATGAATTTTCTACCTCTTCGGATAATATTAACCTTTCCTTGCCATCTCACTGTGCTGCTTCTGTAGTTAATGAGGCTAAGAGGAATGGCAACAAGACACAAGTGCAGAGTTTTGATACTGGGTATATTCAGAATGCAGTCAGATCCTCCGGAAACGCTTCGCATATGAATTTTGACAATACTGAGGGGCTTTCTTCTGCTGAAGTTGACATTGTAAATAAATCCACTAACCCTGTGAATGATGTTTTGACTGCAGTCTCCCATGATGTGGCTAAGAAGACTCCTTGGACTGTTGTTGGCTCTGAGAAACGTAAAGACCCCAAAGTAAAGTCTGTTCTTGAGGGTTCCATTGCTCCGTCTAACCCTAAGAAAGGAGTGAGGTTTCAAAAAACTGTTTTTGGGAAAGGCGACGTAAACTCAACAATGCAGTGTGTACATTACTAGTGTGGCCATGACTGACACAGGTTCGCCAACCTTAAGGAGAGAAATTTTCCAGCGGTCTTTACTTTAGAGATATCCCTTGTAGAAGATTACTTATATGATTTTACAGGAAATTTCTTAAAGTTTGCATCTATTAGTGTTAAGGGTGTATATACAATAATAACACACAACTAATAATTTGCAACACTACTATAAATTAAATGCCAAAATCAATCGATATTATTTACTTTATCATAATATTTAAATTAATCTTTTTTTTAATTTTAAAATTAAGTTAAATTTCTTCGCTACTAATACAATAAATTTTGAAAAATAAATAAACAATTTAAAAAAAATAAAATATAAAAAATCTATTACAAATTTAGAATTGTACTGTTTGTTTGTTACTTTAAAAAATTATGTATTTTGTATTACATTGTAACATTGCATGTTATTAAATTCTAATTCTTGTTTCTTACTTCAAAATGAAAGTACAGTATTTGATTTCTCTAGATTATTTACGTTGTAGTGGTTCGAATGTTTATTTTCTAGCGTAAATTTTATTACCGTTATCAAATAATAACTATTATTGTAATATTTAATAGTTTATGGTTAAAAAGTGTTTATTTTTATCAAATAATAATGTATCCTGTAAATAACACCGAAATAATAACTCTGTTGATGATGCATGGAAACGGTGATAGAGTACGACCATCACAAGAGGTATGTGATTTGTTTAATGGTAAATTTCAAAACAGAGAACCATTACGTTCATCAACTGTGACAAAGAAAATGATTTGAAGAAACTATTATTTAAGAAATCGTCCTCGCACCTCGCACCGGGAGACCAAAAACTGCCATTATGATGCCAAATCATTAGTTTTTTTGCTGACGTTTATCGAGGACCCTCATTCAACGATTCGAATAACTGTTATACAACACGATATTAACAAATTCTCATACACAAGATTCAAGCTACAGAAGTGAATTAATCGTAAAAATAAAAAGTCAGAGTAGTCTTTTTTGTTGTATATTTTTACCTACTTAATTCTTAATTTTTACTACTTATTTTATCTACATATATTTTGGCATTCATAATATTTTATTTTAAAGAAAATAAAACTATTCCTCTCGATCTTCACAAAGAGGAACTCATTTTGAAACACCTGTTGTTGCAGTTTCATTTATCATTTATTCACTTAATTTTTTTTTTTTTTTAGTTCAATATCATAGTTGTGGTTTATATACAGGGACAGTTTTAATTGAATTACCTTAGTATAAAACCTGTTTTTTTGTTGTTTTTTTTTTTAATTTAAGCGAAATAAAAAAATTGTCAAATTATTAAAACCACAAAGGTCAGATACATGTGGTTTCTTAATCTAAGTCTTTCTGCTGTAGTTCAATCTCTATCAGATATACTTAAAAATAAATCAGAAAATAAGATTGGTAAGAAGATTAGAAAAAATATTAATGATATTACTTCCAAGAAATCACACACGCGCGTGCGTGCGCTATATACATTCTAACTTCGGCCTGATTTTTGATCCCAAAGAACAAAGGGGAACTACAGTATTTATACACTTTTTTTTTTTTAAATTATATGTTGAATAACCTTTTTTATTTTTCCTGTTTAGCCTCCGGTAACTACCGTTTAGATAATATTTCAGAGGATGAATGAGGATGATATGTATGAGTGTAATTGAAGTGTAGTCTTGTACATTCTCAGTTCGACCATTCCTGAGATGTGTGGTTAATTAAAAACCCAACCACCAAAGAACACCGGTATCCACGATCTAGTATTCAAATCCGTGTAAAAATAGCTGGCTTTACTAGGACTTGAAATATGTTGAATAACCTAAAATCAACTTATTGATGCAAATAATTTCTCTAATAAATAAATTTTTAAGCCCAAAAAAACAGGGAAGCTGATAAACATATTTTTTAGTTTTTTAGTATTTTAGTTTTTTTTTAAACTTTAATTTTCAGAATTGAAAATCCATCTGCACCTTGTATAAATGTAGACGACACGGGAACTTTTTTTTAAAAAAAACGAGGGTTTCATGGAACTCGATTTAAGAATCTTAAAAAAATGAATTTTTTATAATTTTTTTATGCGTTATTCGTTTTTCAAGTTGAAGCTGTTATCAAAAATGTTAGATGAGGTAGCAGTCGAGCAAAGGGAACAAATCATTTGTTCATGATTTGTTCAACAACAAACAATTTTTTATTGAAAATTTTGATATTTTTCGAAATTGTACTCTAATTGTAGAGTACATGTTATTACGTCATTAATATTGAAAAACCACATAGCATGTTTGAAATAAAAACCTGTCAAGGACAAATCCAGGAAACTGGATTTTTTTTTATGTGGCTTTTTTGTGTGTTTTCGTGATACGGCTTTCTGGTGGTTCATTCATTAAAATAAGCATTTTTGGTGATTTGATTGATTTCGTAATTTTTATTATCGTTATCAGTATTATTATTATTAATTATTATTTTATTATTATTATTATTATTTTAATAAGAACAGTCACTGAATACCTTCTTCATAAACAAACAATGATATTTAATGAAGAAAACATTAAATAATAGAGTAGATGGTCGTGAATCAGATCTTATAACATAATAGATTGAGCCCTAATATACGCTCTAAAAGTATGTTATACATTAACGCAACAATAAATAAACATGTATAACCGATGTTCAATAGTTCTGACACACAAGAGGATTGTTTTTTGAAAAGTTGAAGGCCATCTAATAGTTAAAATATTCATCAATGGAATAAAATACCTTTCCAAGGAATCATTGCTTCCTAAAAAAATCTTAAGTGTCTCTTTCAGGTTAAAAAGAGAAATTGTGAAAAACCAATTCTATATTTTAAACAGTGGTTGAATTTTACCATACTTATTTAGATCTTAAGTAAAAATTTATTTTATCAAACTCTTCCGTCTAAAAATGTCAATAGTTTTTCTCCAGCCCTAGAAAACGCATCTTACAAGATACTCTTCTAAGAAATAAATTAAAATTTTTGATATTATCTGTTTTTTCCTTCCTGCTTTTGTTAGTGTACATGTTTTACTATCATAGTTACTATCCTCCACACAAATATTTAAAAAAGTAAATCTTAGATCTGCGTCAAAAATTATTAGACTTATTTTCTGTATAAAAACTCTTCTTGTTTGTGTCAAATTAATTTGCCTTTATGTATTGTTGTGGAAATATATCTGCCTTTATAAATATATATATATATATATATATATATATATATATATATATATATATATATATATATATATAACAAGCATTCAAGTATCTTATATCAGGCTTTTGAAGAAAATTGAGGAGTGTGTTTTCCGTCACTGAATATACTATTATTATCAGAACTCCACCTTACTTCATTGATCTTTTATAATCTTACTCTTATTAAAAGGAAACAGTAAATTATTACAGAAAAAATTATGTAGTCTTAAATATACACATGTTACTACTACAGTTCTTTACTCTTTTTAATAAAAACCACTTGAAATTATATAAAATAAAAGAACAGATGGTTCAAGCAAATCAAGCGAAATTAAAAACAACAGAAAAAACAAAGAGAAACAAACTAAGGAAAATATTAAAAATGAAAATCATAGATTCCAGAAGAAACTAAAGTCAAAATGTGGACAAAACACCAAAAATAAAAAAAAAATCATGACAGAAAAAATGAAAGTTTAATGGAAAAAAGAAAACAATGCAAGAGAAGTAATTGATTTAACGTACCCCTAAGTTGGGCGATTAGGAAAAATTATTTGGAAAAACAAACTTAAAAAATTAGGAGGTAGAAAAATGGAATAAAAATAATTAAATATGTTAAAAAAATTATCTTATTTAATTTTTGTTAATATGTAAATATTTTACATCCTGTGTAATATATATTTTTTTTATTTTTATATTAAATTATTTTACACTCTTTCTAACAAAATTTCACCACTCTTTCCTTGGTTTAACCCAGTGAATGCCAAAACCTCTTACTTTTTTCAGACTATATAACCTTCTCCATCCTTGACATGTGGGTATTATAAAATCTCATAAAAAAGATCATAGTACATCATGCTAAATTTATTTACTATTCATTAACATACTGCCTACCTAAGTCAATCTCAAATGAAATAAATAAATATTGCGGTTTCTTTAGCTAGCCGCAAAGTAAACTAGAAAGAAATACATTTGACAGATGAATTATATTAGATCACAATAAAAACAATTTTAAATCAAAGAATAAATCGAATCATGTTGGTCAATGGTGGTGAATAATGTAATAATAATTCCGTATAAAAAATAGATTGTTATCAGTTTGAAATTTTACTCTAATAAAAAAAAAAAAAGATATCTTAACGGAAATAAATCCGCCTTTTATATATATATATATATATAAAAGACAAGCATTACAAGCATCTTTTGGGGAAAACTGAGGAGTGTCTATTCCGTTGCTGAATATATTGTTACTTATCAAAACAACAATCTCACAAAACTGTGATATTTAGCCGATATGAGTTATACTGTGTCAAAAAAAACTAAAAAATAAGAATAAAAAAGCTGTTACATATTTCAAGGAAATAATTTTTTTAAATTTGAACTAGGACTCCAAAAGCTTATATTGCGCAAAACGTTCGTGACTTACTTCCTGGGTTGTATTTAATAATTGAATTTAGAGGAAAAAATGAATTGCACATTCTTTTCTGAAAGTTCTTTTTATATATCTAGAAAATCCCTCTAAAACTTTCTCATAATATTATTCATTGAAGATACATTTAGAAAATATTTTAAACCTAAACAAAATAATTTTTTAATTTCTAGAAAATACTTAAATATTTCTTTTAATTTCCGTTAGGAACCCACGCTCTCTCGTTAAAGTTGTTAATTTTTTCATAATCTATACTCTTTAGCTTGAATAATTTTAACTAAAATGTAAGAATCAGAATTATAGATGTAAGACAATGAATGTTCGTATAGAAGTATTTCAGAATTTAGCTTCTTATTTCTGCCCAGATTAAAAAGAAGAACAAGCAATCAGAGGAACTCGAAATAACTTAGTAAAACATTTTCATGATAAAACATAATATATTCTTTGTAAATAATAATAATAATAATACTGTATTAAAGAGACTATATGTAAATAAATATAAGAGGTATAGTTTTTATCATGTGGATCTCAATCAACCATATTTAACGAAGTTGTCACTGTAATGGAAAAGAAAGAATCAATAAAATTACAACTGTCATTGTAATGGAAATATCTATTCATAATCACAAAAACTACTAAAGATAAATTGATTAAAATTTGTATACAAGTTCTTCTTACTGTGTAAGTGTACACTAAAATATGATTTTAGAAATAGCGATTTTAAAGTATTAAAAGGAGTAACAATGAAATTTACTATTTGTTTAATTTCTTCGTAAAAAAGGAAGATATCATCAGCTACATTTTTGGTGTGTGTAATCTTCATGTGAATATTTAAAACTAATTTCTAGATTTTTTAAAATAAGACAGTTTAAAGAGTTGAAACGGATTTCTGAAATTCTTGGTGAATTTTTGGTGTATGCAATCTTCCTGTAATTATTTATTGTTTCGAACAAGGATTTCTGATTATACTAAACAAGATTTTCACTAGATTTGTACTTTGCTTGCAAATACTCTTCAGATAAATATTTAAAAGCCATTTTCAGGTTTTTTAAGGGGTGATTGTGTTGGTTGAGGTGCGGTGGATCAACCAATACAGCCACTGCCACTGTTACTGTATGTGCGACGCGACAGACTGTACCTTTCTCCGGTTACTTGAGTAAAAAAAAAAAATAAAAAAATTAGCTGCGACGGGAAACGCAAGTAACCATATAGCGCAGATGGAGCCGCGACAGGGATGCCAATATACACACATATATGAAACCTATTATATTTAAATCTTGGTAAAGTTTTAGGGAAGACGTCTGAATTTACGTAATTATTTGAAGATTAATAAGACGTAAATGAATTTTTTTTAAATAAAAGACAAAGAATAATAACGTTACATCGTACAAGTTCTGTAGGACACATACATTAAAATACAAAGAAGAATAGTATGTTACCTGTCTTGATATGTCGTGTTAAATGACATTATGGTTTTTAAGCAGAAGATCCGTGAAGTTATATTCGTGAGCCCCGCGGGGAGCCAGTCAATCTTCAATCACGAGCCACTATATTATATCACTATATTTATCCATTCAAACATATAAAACCGCTTGGTTGTTACTCTTAGTTCGTAATTGAAACCGATATAGCTAAAAGTTGTTTTTCCTTCAAACTATTTTAATGAAATGATTGTTTTTTTTTTTAATATAAGACGATTTAAATTGTGGTTAATTAATCATTTGATCTAGTTAAACGACCCTTATACTCGTAATTTATACCAATTAGGTGATAAAAAATATTATCTTTTACTTTTCAAATACATAACGGTATAATGATTAGGCGATAAAGAATATATAATCTTTTACTTTTAAAATACAAAAATGCACAGTTAATACTTGTTAATATACAATTAATAGCTTGTTAATACAAAATTCCCAGTTTCAAGTAAGATTCTAAGGAAAATATTGGAAAACCTATTATTCTATACTTGATATTTCAGTAAACTTGTTCCTATTTTACTACAACATATTCATTTCAAAGCTATGACTTGATAGTCTCTAATAGTATGTTCTATGAGCATTCTCCCATAGTGTATTCATATAGTAATGTATTTAAAAACAGATAATAGTGGTGGGAAAAAGAAGTTTTTTCCTGCATACTATAATTTGCGTGTGAACGAGACAAATATCTCTTTTAATTAAATTTTGTTGCATAATACCAAATAGTAAGCGTAAACTTTCAGCAGCTGGTGTTGATATAAAAATATAATACAGGATACGATAAGCGTGTTATTTTTTTCCAAATTAATTCGTACTTAACACAAATCAACAATTCATGAATCAGTAAAAGGAACCAAGTCATTATAGAAGTATATCTGCTAACGCAATATAAAATTATTTCCGGATTATGATCGCCAAGCCCTTCCGTAAAAAGGTTCCTCACTTTTTCAAAGTCAAATTTCTCGTTTCAGAAGATTAAAAATATAATGAATAAAATACTCGTTCAAGTAATTACGAGGAAAAAATATTCTCTATCAGAATGTGTTATTGCATATATTGTTTTTTAATATATGCAGCCTAGAGATTTGTCCTATGAGATATTTACAGCCATTCAAAATTGCATGGAAAAACAATACATACCTAATGCAACACGTAAAACTTAAAAACTGTTTTACATTTTTTTCGTTTACATTTGTTTTTATTTAAATCAATTTTCTCATATATAATTAAATTTTCTATAAATTTTGTTTACTTATTAGTAATTTAACAAATTAAATTTACAGCAAACTTAAAAAAGATTTTATAACATTGAAACTTTTTGGGTTTTGCTAACACTTTATCCGTAACTAGCAGAGATATGTACTGGAAACTGTTTATTCAAATTTTCATGTCTAGACTCATAATCATCGAAATTTTCCACGAAATTTTGAACTCAAGAACTTCAGTTGGCTTCAATTTTTCCCTTGTAGTAGAAATAAAATCGAAATATATCGTTAGTTATAACTTAAATACAAAGCGTTTCCATACTATGTTAGCAAGAATTTTGCTAATAAAAAGTCCCAGATCAGAACTCAAGTATTATTATATTTTTAATAATTTTTTGTTATATTTTTTGACTGAAGTTTTCAGATCTTGGAATTTATATTATTAAAACTTTGTAGAGGGTTTATTGTTGTAAAAACCAGATAATACCAGATAACCAGATAATAGTTTTACAAAATTCGATTTGTTTTTATTCCATATTTTTCAATTCTTCAATTTGAGTATCACATAATTTTTTTAATGTTTTTATATTCATTGGAAGAAAATTTACTAGTAAAGAAACTTTTAACAATTTTTTTTATCTCATGTTAAACTTATTGATAACAAATATAGGTATTGTAAAGCTGATACGAGTATTAGTAACAAGTTACTAATACTCGTAATATGGATGTGTTTGTATGTATGTATGAAATTAAAGTATTTTAAATACTATAATTGTTATAACTGATCATTTTGTTTAATACATATGTATTCTACAATTAAAAATTTGTTAAGCAATTTTTTTGATCTCAATCATATTACAGCATAATCATTAAAACTCAAAAAACTAATAATGAAATAATCTCTTAATAAGAATTTATTTTTGCTGTTTCTTTTTTTTAAATTTGCATCATAAATGTGCTTATAGTAGCATTCTGAAACACCAGGCGTTAAATAGAGGTGATTCTTCATTAGTAGGTCTGATGTGGAAATGTATGCTGTAGGCCAATGTGGTGCACTAGTGTTGTCTGTTTACAGCACTTAGTAGCCACAATAATAATCTTTAAGATTCTACAATTCAAAATGCTACTCAAAATATATTTATGAGTATTAATGCAAACAACCCTATTAATCGAAAGAAAACATGGTGAGAATTGTGATAAATGGTTTTAAAAAGTAGGTTTCTTGTAATCCACTAACGGATAATTCTTAATTGCAATAACGCATTAGGAGAATAGTGCTTTATGACTACGTAATCTTGAGTGGATCAAAATCTGAATCGGTCATTAAAAATATTACTATAAAACAGCCATTACGAAAAAAGTAATTTGACCGTTACTGTAAGAAATTTAAAACGTCATGATACATAATACAGACGACTTGACCATGATGTACGTAAACAGTTTCTGCTTCGACCGATGCAAATTAAAAGTAATTTGAGACTGAGATGCGTGGCCTAATAGACTAAGGAGATGAGAGTCACGACCTAAGACGACCTTCATACCACCTCATGCAAGAACTACTTAAACATCGCCTCCTGATACAACACTTTTGTGTTTATTAATGCGCGCGCGCACCTCCCCCATTTCTCTCTCGCACTCTCTCTCACTCTTTCTCTATCTCTCTCTCTATTTAACTATCTATCTATCTCTCTCTCTGTGTGGGTGTGTGTCCGTGTGTGTGTGGGTGGGGGGGGGGTGTGTGGGGGGGGTGTGTGTGGGGGGGTGAGTGTGTAGGTATGTAAGCGTGTAAATATTCACATTAATAGAATTGATGTATGAAATGGTGGTGACAAAATAAACCCAGTATGTACAATCTAAAAGCAATTAAAAATTTAAAGAAATTTAACTCATAAATACAAACTAGGAAGTTCTAGATAAGAAACAAATTCTATTTAGAAATACGAGCTTGTAAGCCCGTATATAATATATTATATAATTCTCTATTGTAGCTTACAAGCTACTATAGCTTGTTGTCATGCATTATCATACACATATTGTGTGTAAGCTCAACTATTTATTTCTCGATTAATTCGTTATTTATATATTTTTCACAAGTTTTCTAAATTTAAGCAGGAGTTATTTGACAGACTTTTTACGATCGGATGCAGTCTTTGTTACCAGTATATTAAAGTATGCAGCAGCAAATGATACAAACTACAATAATCAGTCAATTTTACTTATAAAAATATATACAAGTACGCTGTAAATAACCCTATCCTAAAATCTTACCCTCGTGTGGGGATCTGAATGAACGGTTCATAGTTCTACATTCGACACAATCCTGGGAATATATAAGGATTTTACTTTAGGTAAACATGTCTTCAGGTAGCTCTTTAGTGTTTTTCGAAATGCAGTCTGTTACATTAGAGCTAATCAAGCTAATCAACGAAAAATCATTGATCTACAACATGCTGCTCCCACCTTGGGCAAAGATATTCTGATCTTCCAAAGGAGTGTGGGTGTGAGTAATACCTACTGAGGTCTTAAAAGAATCCTTTGGGTGAGGTTTCTAGACCTGTTTCTTGATTTATTTTTCTAAAAATAATGTTAATTAGGAACAGGTTTATATAGAAGGTACGAGGTCTGTAAATAAAGTACAGAAAAACTTTTTATTTACAATCCAATTATACATGGACTCTATCAACTTCGAAATAGTTCCCTTGGGAACCCACCAACGCTTCAAAACGATTTTCCCGCTATTTTTAGCAGTGCTGGAACTCAGAAACCGGAATATCCTTCAGATGTTCGGTTACATTTTTTTTTAATGTTTTCTACTGTTCCAAAATGATCTACTTTGAGGAGTTTTTTTTTAAAGTCAGGAACAGGAAAACGTCGCAGGAACTCAAGTCACGTGAATAAGATGGTTGAGAATCTACAGGAATGTTTTTCTTTGTCAAAACCTATTAATTGAGAATGAAGTGTGACAAGGTGTATTGTCATGATGCAGCATCCAGTTGTTTTTGATGGCTGGTCTCACGCGGGAAACTCTATTCCGCAGTCTGTCAAGAATTTCTCAGTAAACATATTGATTTACAGTCTGTCTTGCACTTGAAATTAAAAAATAAAAAAAGTCCAGGACCGGATGGCATACCTGCTGCCATCATTAAAGACCTTGCCAGGATCATACCCTGGGAATTAGTGGATGTTGCAAGTTATGGCTTACAAAACCGGATGTTGCAATTTATGGCTTACAAAACCGTTACTATCCCAATAGTTGGAAAGAAGCCAGAACTGTTTTCATTCCTAAAATAGGATCAAATCAAGAAAAAGTAGGATACAGACCAATCACACTAATAAATAACACGGGTAAGGTAGTCGAAAGACTACTAGAAACCCGACTCAGAGAAGAAATCGAGGAAAAAGATTGTTTACATGAGGAGCAATATGGTTTTAGAAAAGGCCGGTCTACGATAAACGCGATCGACAAAGTTAAGACCTGGGCATTAAATAGTAGAAACGGCACGTGGAGAACTAGGAAAATCCCACTTATTATAATGTTGGATATAAAAAATGCTTTTGGATCTGTTCCTTGGAAAGCCATTATTGCAGCATTACAAGCCATGAATATAAGTGATTATCTAGTCAACCAGATTAATCAATACCTTTACCATAGATTCATTGAGGTTAAAACGTTAGAAGGAAAATCCACATTTGAGATATTTGGAGGAGTTCCACAAGGATCAGTCCTTGGGCCTATACTGTGGAATATTTTTTATGACAAAATTTTTAGATTGGATTATCCCGAGGGGGTTTTTGTTGTCAGATATGCTGATGACATTGCTATCCTAATGGAAGACAGAGAAGTTAGTAACCTAGAGGATAAAGCAAATCAGGCGTTATGAATAATAGATGAATGGCTGGTAGGAAGCATGCTACAGATATCCCCTAACAAATCCTGTTGTTTGGTGTTTTCAGGTAGAAGACCTATTAGAAACCTCAATATAAACATTAGAGGAGAGAGAATTAAGGAGGTCAAAGAATCAAAGTATTTAGGGGTTCTTTGGATAAAAGCCTAAGATTTAGCAAACACATAAAGATGATTTGTAAGAAGGTCTCTCCTTTGATTAAGGCATTGAGGACTCTTTTCCAGAACCATGGTACACCGAAAATGGTAATAAGGAGACTGATAACTGCGGCTACCACGTCAGCAATTTTATATGCGTCCCCGATATGGAGAGATACAATGAATATCCAGAGAAACAAAACAAAATTAAAAAGAGTACACAGGCTTGCTTTACTGCGTGTAGCCGCGGGATACAGAACAGTGTCATACGACGCGTTGTGTATATTAACGAAGGTTATACCCATTGATTTACAAATTAAAGGAAGAACACTTAGATATAGGGGTATGCCCAAAGATGAGGTTGAACGGTTAATTGATCAAGAGTGGTAGGATACATGGACACACTCTAGAGTTGGGGATTGGACCAGGCGACTAATCCCCAACATAAATACGTGGACTAATAATAGACTAGGTAATGTAGATTTTTATACCACACAATTGTTGACGGGGCATGGCTCGTTCGGCTATTACTTGTTTAGAATTGGAAAAAGACCTACCCCACAATGTGTGTACTGCCCAGAAACTGACGATGCGGAACCCACTATGTTTGTACGCCCAAGATGGGCTCCAAATAAAAGAGAAATTTCGGACAACGGACTTCCACCTGAAACCTCTTAAATTGGATGGTCTATAGTGACGATAACTGTGATTGGTTCCGTAGGTATGCCGGGGAAATCTTACGCACCAAGGAAGAAGAACAGAAGAAGGGGTTTGTGAAATTAGGGTAGGGAGAATAGTCCCTCCGTGGAGGGCCCGTACGCCGTGGCTTGCGGGTTCCTGAGAAGGGGGGGAACTCCTGGGGAGTGTGGGACAAATAAAAGACCGAGTCGCGGTTGGCGGTGCCGCTCCTGCGGGTGCCTCGGCGCTTAGTGGGGTAGGTGCCGCTGATTAGAGGCAAAGGCATAATGACCGAGACCCGGTTCCCTGCTGAGGGGATGGGGGTGGCGTAGCCATACCCCGTCTCCGAGGCAGAGGATTAGAGGCAGAAGAATAAAATAAAATAAAAGATCCGAGACCGGGGGAGCTAACCTGCCGTGCCGGGTGTACAACCGGTGGGCGGTTGTACAAAACAAAATCCTTATGGACAATGTCATTACTATCGAAGACACAAATTAGCATAGTTTTGATTTTTGATTTGCTCGCTTTTGCATTTTTGTTCAAGCTTAGTTTGAAGTGTGCCACTCCTTGCTCTGGCGTTTTGTTTCTGGGTTGTACTCAAATATCCAAGATTCAGAACCAGTAATAACATTTTTTATAAAATCAATTATCAGTTTCAATTCGTCCTAGAAGATCACGGCACACTTCCACCCTGTTGTTTTTCATGCTTTAAACCACCTAAAAACTTGGTCTCGTAATTGAGCGTCATCTCCATACGCTCTTTTCAATTTTGAAAAAGTTTCAGTAGTATTCTCACCGAGGTACAATTACACAAAACGTGATTGTACAATGTTGCTCATAATTAGTATCACTCATTTTTGTAACGCACAACAAAATCTCGTTTCACGAAATCTCACGTGGCAAAAATAGATTAAAAGTATTAATACCTAACATGAATCAGCTGTTCATATAGCCACATGTTTACTAGCAACTTAATTGTTGCCACTTTGACTGCCAAAAAAAACTAGTCTCATTACTTTATTTACACACCTCGTATATCTTAATTATAATTTTAGTAAAATGATTACACAGAAATAGTCTTGTCATGTTCTGACACCTGTTTTCATGCAAGGAGTAAAGTTACATGAAAATGCATCGCAAACAAATGGATGCTTTATTTTTTGCTTTTATCATGTGATGCTTACATGCATTTTAGTAGATCGATAATGGAACTAACATCTACAATAAACTGAATTTCAGGAAAACACAATGGTAGAATAATGGCTAACAAATTCAAGTTGCCCTTTTATGTCTGGTTCAGATAGGTTGAGATGTTTTTCCCCCAAAAAAAAAACTTTGATAAAAACTAATAACAGAATCTGAAAAATAAAAAATAGAAGCTGTGAAATGAGCTATTAAATTGTATGAGTACAAAAAAAGGACTTAAGGTAAATTACGGAA
Source organism: Lycorma delicatula (assembly GCF_047948215.1). Taxonomy (NCBI): domain Eukaryota; kingdom Metazoa; phylum Arthropoda; class Insecta; order Hemiptera; family Fulgoridae; genus Lycorma; species Lycorma delicatula. Next base: position 66,351,614 of record NC_134456.1, on the reverse strand, counting down.
AAGAGAAGCTTACAACTAATAGTAGAATTTAAAAAACGAAAACTGCAGGCGAAACATTTCTTAAGAATATACTGGAATGAAATATTTACGTTATAGGCCTATTATGAAGTTAAATAGTTAGTACAAATATAAAATCACACAGTTGACGGATGATAAAAAAAAGGATTCGTAACACATAGGAATAAACGAAAGGATATCATAAAAATACTTTGTTAAAACTGATTAGAGAGAAATAAAATTACAGTTATTACCTCTATTAAATTAAAAAATCCTAACAGAAAGCCAGAGAAAAATACAAGTCTTCAGTAACCAGTAACAGTTAATTATGAACGAAAAAATAATGATTTATAAAAAATTACATATTACGAAGTATTAAATTCAGTCAAAATCATCTTTTGCGACCTCCGTAACAGTTATTACTGAATTACACGATGCAATTAATAAATGAAGAAGTTTTCGTATTTTTTAATGAATAAATAAATAAATTGAAAATAATAATTATATTTTGATGATACGTTGATTATAGACTATTTATTGGCTGAATTAGGACTATCTATAAAAATAAACCGATATGAAATATAAAACCAGTAATGGAGTACGTCTCAGCACGTTTTTTCAATCATCGTTAACTGGATGAACAAGTTTAATTCACTATTACGGTACAATGGCAATGATTACCTTGCATCTACAGTATTAGAACTCTTTCACTTACGTTACAGTTAGTCTTGCGTTGTCAAGGTCCATTTACATACTTCAGTTTATATCCTTTAAAATTAATTTTTATTTATTCTATATCGGTAAATATTTCTTAATTTTCTTTGATATCAAAATAAAAATTACAAAATTATATTATTTTTGTATTTATATAGTTTGTTTATATAATGATAAAATAGACTCCCAGCACTAAAATAAAACAAAAGATTATATTGAACAAAAAAAATATTGAAATAAGAACGCTTTACGTAGTACCCAGTAGTGTAACAATTCTATTTACATACGTGTGAATAAACTTTATTTATATACATGTGAAGAAGTTTCATCGATAGTACAATAATTTTTTTTAACTTTTAAAAATTATATATTACGAACGTTTTGGTATTATTTTAAGAACTAAATATTATATTGGCTAAAATGAAAAACAATAATTTAAATATGATATATGAAATTATTGAAAAATTAAGTGTATCGGTAAGTCATTCTAGTACTATATCCTTTCTAGTTAACGGTATATATCAAACTCCGAGTTAATAATGATGGGACTGAAAAAGACTTTCAAATTGTAACTGCAATCGGGATTATAACCCGTTGTAAAGCAGAGTAATAGGTGTCATTAAAATAATTATTCCAATAATATTTCGTAAAGACGTCACGATGGATACAGTTTTTAAATATAAAAGCACACCTTTCGTTAATAGTGATTTTTTCTTTCATAGATTCAATAGTTCTACGATTATTAGCCACTCAGTGTCAAAAGTGTGCCGGGAAATTGGTTTCCGTAGAGAGAATATTAACGGTGATTTTCTTAGGTTATCTATGGAAAACGGAAATAAGTGCTGGTAACGTTTACTGAATATGACAGTAAATAAAGCAGTACTACAGTGCCCATTAAATCATAAATTAAATAGATTAATAATTATAATCTTAAATCTCATCATATCGATAATTAGATAAATCTCAATTTTTAGCAAAATGACATTAGCCTAGTAGAAAAGTATAGAAAAGTATGGAAAAGTAGTAGAAGTATAGAAAAGGATGGTCTCACATCCATACGGCTAGTATCTCATATAAATAAAATATAATTAATAATTAATATTTTAATACATATATTAAAAAAACATATCCGTGGTGGAGTACATTTGTGATCGTGATCATTTATCCGGTGGTCCTCGATTCGAATCTCAATCTAGCATGACATTTTTCATACGCTACAAAATTTCCACATTTCCGTATTAACATGTACAAGCTTCTTGTAAGCTTCTGTGGTGAATTAATCCACTGCATTTAAAGTTGGAAAAATCTAAAACAGTGTCACGGTAACTTGAAACTATTGGTAAACTACAACAATTTAATTCTTTAAGTTTATTATACAACAGCGTAGATGTCTTTAATCATTTGACAAGTTTGAGCCCTTCATATTTCCTTTAAATTTTCTACTAATTTTTCATCTTTTCTCGTAAATGTAGACTTTTTTTTTTAAATTTGCGACAGATAAAATTTATTGCATTATCCACGTGCTTCAATGCCCAAATTAGTAATCATTCCAAAGTACTTTGTTTAATCAATTGCTTTTTTAAGAAAATCAAAACAATTTTCCAGTAAGGAATCCAATAAGAGGATTTTATAAATATAAAAAATTTTATTTAAAATCAAATTTGTTTTTGTTCCAGAGTATTAAAATTATATGTCGTTAGAGTTGAGTACGTGTCTAATATTGTAAATAAGAAGCCTTACTGAAATAAGTTAAATAATGAATAATATCAAATAATGAGCAATCTTAATTATAATTTACCAAAGTTTGCTTATGGATGATTTTAATGACATACGACTCAAAAATTATATAAATTTTTGCTTTTTCTTTGTTTCGAATGGTTCAAATTTCACATCCGAGTACCGACTGATTTAAAATCATCAAGATAGGCTTCACCACAAGAATCGGAGCTTAGTAAAATTCAAATTTCTTTAAAATTTCACTCATTTTTTTCTAAGTGCTTTTGAAGTGCTGGTCATGTTTATTGAATGACAGTAAATAGAACAGTACTACATAGCCTATTCAAAACCATAACTTAAATAAACTGATTTATAAATTATATCTAAAATCCCCTAAAATAGTTAGATGAATCTCAAATAATCTTTGGCAAAATAATAATTAAATAATTATAGGTTCAAGTAATTATAAAATTACAATACTTAATAAACTAAGAAAATAATAAGATTAACAGAAAAAGAAAGAGAGTTAATGAGGAAAAGGAGTTGAACAGACAGATGAATGAAAGATTAAGTAAAACATAACTAAATGGTGAAAATAGTGCACAAACTTTATTATTTCCAATAATTTTGCAATTTAAGAATTATTTCCAATATTTTGCCTAAGAAAACAATACCAAAAGCCATAGAGTTTTTACTTCCTTGTACAAAGGAAATATCGTAATCGCGAAATATTTTGGTTATCAGATTTCAACGGAAAAATCGTACGTCTGTACGTACGTAGTATGTATCTCGCATAACTCAAAAACGATTAGCCGTAGGATGTTGAGATTTTTGAATTAGGACTTTTGTAACATCTAGTTGTGCACCTTTCCTTTTGATTAAAATCAACTGAACCAAAAAATCCCAAAATTATTAAAAAAAAGTTGGACCTTTGATTTTTTCGTAACTGCAGTAATAAGCTCTCACTGAGAGCTTTTCAACGATATATCATAAGTGGTACTTATTTTCGTTGGTTCCAGAGTTATAGCCAAATGAAATTTTGGTTAATGAAAAAATTTGAATCTTAGAACGGAAGGCACATCAGTTCGAATCAGACTTCATCTCCTTTTTTTAACTTTTTTTTAATTTAAATATATTTAATTTTTTTTAATTGTAAAAAAATGAAAAATGTTTACAATAAATAATAATTATTGTTGACCCGACAACACCTGTCGGGTCCGCTAGTATATATATATACTAAAAAATAGAGTAAAAAGGGACTTTTACTCTATCCTAATATTTCATGTAAAATTGTTGAATTAATAATTTCATAAATATTATGATAATAAAGACTAATATTTCAGCAATTGTGTAACTGTTCAGTTTATTAAAAGAATGTGAGGATCTTATCTCACTTTCAAATGAAATAAGTTTAAATCAGCTGAGCAAAATATATATATATATATCTTCTATTGTGATTTTTAAGGTGTGTGTTGGCAAAAAATTGTATATATATATATATATATATATATATATATATATATATACAAAAAAAAAATCAAAAGTTATTGTGAATTTTATTTACTTTTAAAAATGTGTATATGTAATTTAATAGGCATTATTATATATATGTATATGTAATAGATTTGGTGAAACATCTGATTATTTAATATTAATTGAAAATTATAATTTAGAATCGTATAATTTTTGGATTTTCTAGTTTAATTTCTGTTTAATTTTATTTAATTATTCTGAAATTTGTTTAATTTCATCTACATTACAGTTAACTACAGAGTGACTAAAAAACAAACCCTCACAAGAACAACATATACACTGAGGCATACGTGCCCGATCATTAATAAATTGCCAAATATTCTTATCAATATTCTCCCTAAGTCGGAGTTGATCTTCATTTCGTTTATTTTTTTTTTTTTGTTGCCAATCATTTAATCACTCTTTGGTTTGATGTAATTCTTCTAATCTTAATTTGTGTACACGTTCTGTAGTTTTCAAATTTTCTCTCTCTTTATATTCATCATCCTCTCAATCTTTTTATTCTTTCCTTGGTGTTAACGTTTTCTTCCTCTTTATATTCATCATCTTGTCTTATATTTTTATTATTTCTTATGTTTTAACATTTTCTTCCTCTTTATATTTATCATCTTCTCTTAATCTTTTTATTCTTTCTTTGGTTTTAACATTTTCTTCCTTTTTATATTTATCTACTACTCATAATTTTTTTATTTTTTCCTTGTTCTTAATATTTTCTATTTCTTCATATTCATCTTCTTCGTTTTTTTTAAATATATTTCTTCATGTTATCTTTCTTTTTTCTGTATGATTGTTTCGTTTTCATTTTTGATTATTCACCAAGTAATCCAATAATAAAAACTGAATATTTTACGTCGTAAGGTCGAAATTAACATTGTAACCAGTATATGCAGGAGTTCACTAAACGGAAGAGTTTAATTATTATTAACTTTTACTTATACGACACACCAGAAATCTGAAGCTTTTATTAATCAGCAACTCACGAAGATACGAATAATACTCTGATCTAATAATACGAGTAAAAAGGGACTTTTACTCTATCCTAATATTTCATGTAAAACTGTCGAATTAATAATTTCATAAATATTATGATAATAAAAACTAATATTTCAGCAATTGTGTAACTGTTCAGTTTATTAAAAGAATGTGAGGATCTTATCTCACATTCAAATGAAATAAGTTTAAATCAGCTGAGCCAAAAATGTATATATGTAATTTAATAGGCGTACAAGGAAGTCATGTAGTGTCCACATAAGATTTTTTTTTTTAGTTTAAGTAATTACGTCTTAATTGAACTAAATATGTAATACGTTTTTTATGTTTACAATGAAACGTTTAATTTAGTATTATTATTATTATTAAATAATTTTATTTAATTCTAAATTGTGATACTTTCATTAAATTATAGAACGTACAGTTTCCACGCGTAGTGGGAAGAAGATTTCATGACCAAATTAGAAAGGTGCTTCTGATGGCGTAACAGTAAATATGATGCAAGGCTTTACAACTGGAACATAAACTGGCCATTGTATAAAATAAAGACTGTAATAAAATAAATACGCAAAACTTAAAAAGTAAAATATTTCAAATAATTAAAATTTATATAAAAGTTAGAATGAAGGAATTATTCTTTATAACAATAAAATAAAAATAACTAGGGTAATAATTACGTTTTATTGCAACTATATAAAAAAGCACGTTGTTTACTTCTTTTAAGTCATAAATGTTTAACTCCCGCCTATCAGAGAAAGATTGTTAGGATTATAATTTAGTTGCTGTAAAATCAATAGTGCAATTTAAAATATAAATCATATTTATATAACTTAGATATCGTTTCAAATATTAGTATCAAACAAGTGTATAAAAATTAAAACTAAAATGTAGATTAAAAATAAAAAATGAGTATAGTAACAATAACATGTTATATGTAAGTTTACATAAGATGTAAGCCATTATTGAGAGATATGATTATTAATTTATTATGCAACGTGCATATTAATCAGTCAACTACATCAAAGAGAAATTTAATCTAATACGTGATTAATAATTTATTATTTACAAAGAATTCACTCTCTTAATGATTTTGGCCAATATATTACAATTGTACTGCATAATAACGCTTTGAACAATACCAAATTAATTTTCCAAGTTACATAAATGCATAAAGAGATATTTACTTAAAAAAATAAATTGATCTAATAAACTTTGTTCCAGAGAATCACTTCAAATAAAAATAGGACTAAGACAAGGGAGATGGTCATTCACCAATATTTATCATCTTGGTTTTAGATAAAGTTATGAAAACTTTCTGGAAAAATATGGCTCAAGAGAAAAAATAAGAACAAAGGACCAGAACATTAAAATTAATACTTAAATTTTTGTCGACGGTTTAGCTCTGTTTGTAGAATCAAACAAAGAAGCAATCAACCAAATTAACCAACTGAAATAAATAATTGAAAAAACAGGTTTGCAGATGTGCTTTTCAACGACAGAAATGATTAGTGCCAATAAATATCCCAAAATGACAATAGAAAAAATGAATGGCAAAATTAAGATCACATAGTATTTTAAATATCCTGGAGAATGAATTTGTAGAAACGGAACAGATAAACTAGTGACTGAGACCAAAAACCCAAATTAGTACAGCTGAAGTTTTACACAAAAAATATTTACAATAAATAAGGGCTTTTTATATATGCAAAATTAAGGAATTGTAGGATACTTGTAAGACCCGTCATCTTGTACAGATTGGAAAGTACAGATATAACTAGAATAGAAAATCTACTCAAGATTGAAAGACAATTTTAAGGATTTATGGTCCAAGAAGAACACAAGAAGGCCATAGAATGAGATCAAATAAAGAGATGTACGTTAAAATTGAAAATGTGGAAGTAACAATAAAAAAACGACGACTAAAATTTTATACACACATGTTCCGAAAGAACCAATCAAGGCTAAACAAACAAATTTTCAATAAAACTTCAATATTACAGAAGAAGACTGTCTAGATCAAAAAGAATAAGGAAAGAAGATTTTTGAATTTAAGTACCTGTAGGTGCAAAGAAAGAATTCAACAGAGGAAAAGAGGCTGAAGGAAGAAGAGCTAAACAGTTCGAAAAGAAAGTGAAATTTTCTGAAATTGTCCGAAAGTGATAGTGAAAGAAAGTGATGTTGAAATTTTGGATTTAGAAGTGTTGTAACATTTAGTTGTGTACCTTCCCTTTTGATTGCAATTGACTGAACCAAAAGTATTCAAAACAGCCCAAAATCCAAAAAAATGTGGATTTTGGACTTTTTCTTAACTAAAGTAATAAGCCCTCATTGACAACTTTTCAACGATATATTCCCCTTTTTTATGTTATTAATTAGTTAATGAAGTTGGAGTTTCGGGTAGCTTCATCTATTTTCTTGGTAAGGAACTCTTTTATTTAGTGGTTGAGTTTTAGGTTTTGTGTAGAAGGAAGTCATGTTGTGTCCACAACAGATTTTTTTATCAACATTGCTTATATACTGCATTGTATTTTTTAAGCATTATAATTTATACTCACTTTTGATTTTCTGATATTTATTGTATTTTCAAGCAAAAATTAAAAAAATTAGTTTGAAAACTAAAATGAAAGAACTAATAAATATCACGCAATACGAGAAAGTTTCTAAGTTTAAGAAAAAATATTGTTATTCATTATTTTATTATTATTTTTTTAAAAGGTAGTGTTTGTATCAGCGTTAAGATTACATAATGCTATTAGGGTAATGAGGCAGGTGATAACACTCAGTTACATGAGAACAATATGGTATGGGTAAAAACACGATCCCCTTCCCAAAACAACAAACATCGCTAGATTGAAAACAAAATCGGAAAAGGTGTTAAATTTGTAAAATTTAATTTTTTAATTTCTTAAAGGATTTCGATAGTTTTTTCTATAAAATAAATCTATTTTTACACTTTTCAATTCCCCTGTATTACAAGAAACGGTGAAAATAACCAAAAGTTATTTTTAAGTTACTTTTTAAATATATTTAAGTATTTAGTTACTTATTTTTATTATTTTTGGGTATGAAAAAAGTTTTTTTTCAATATAAATTACTCTCGTGCGATTATTATTATATGATAAAATCATTTAACTTGGCAGTTTTTGGTGAGATACTGGTAATTTAACCAATTTTAACCTAATCCACTATACAATTTAAATAAAAACTACCAACTACTTAAGTTAAAACAACACACTTAAAATTCTGATCGCAACAAAAACAATAGAGTTGATTGGAATTTAATCTTTAAAGATTTAGACTTGATTTATTGTAATTAGAATATATGTCTGTAAAGAGTTTTGTTTTTAACGTAATAACCTCAACTCATTTTCTATGAGAATATTCAGATGACCAGTGATAACAGATAAGCAAGAGAATACTTTCATAACAATTGTTGGCTAGAAGGAAAACAAGAGACCGCGGATGAGACAGAAGAACGGGTTTGAGAATTATATGCAACATAAGCAGCTATAATCAGTTATAATTCAGCTATAATTCAGTTGCTGTAACTGAAACGATCACAAATGACGTAAACAGTAATTATTTTTCATTTCAAATTCCTATTTATTTTTCTGTAAGCTTAACTTAATTCAAATTCCTCTTGCCAGGAAGTCAGAAATTTACCGGAGGAAATTAACCGCCTTTGTCATACAGGAATCTTATATGATTATATTAAAGAAACTACATCAATTAAATTAAATTAATAAAATATTACTTGGGAAGAAGTTTTGTTCCATTTTGGTGTCAAAAATTACAAACTTCTTCTAGTGAGTCAGTGTAAAACATACTTTACCGCATAAAGACAAAGAAATTTACATTTTTGTAATTAAAATAAATCAGTTTCAAATTTTTTCGCTTAAATTTTTTTAAAGTTTTTTTTTAAGTGACACCTCGCTGATAACCATTATACTTCATACAGCCTACACATACAATATTACTTCATGTGTAACCGTAAATTAATCGTAAAAAACAATAAACGTTTAGATCAGGAAAACAACTTTGTTATTGCACATGTATGTAATTATTTTAAGTAAATTTAAAACCAGGTAAATTATTTTTTCAACTATCCAAAAAAATAAGCGTGTTACAATACAATAAAACAGAATCATAAATTACAGTAATTTTTAATTTTTAATTTAATTAAAAATATTTAGTCAACTATTAAGTTATTTAACGGTTATTACGTCATGTTCAGTTGATGTAATTAGCAAAAAAATACAATAGATTAACCCTGAAATTCTAAGTATACTGCTATGGGTGGGATCTCACAAAAAAGATGACGATTTAAAAGAAGAATGAATGGATTAAGACCTGAAGGTTACTAATTATATCATCGGTGTTGTTGAACGTATTACGGGCCGAACCTAGCCATTATTCGACACCCTGATCAACTATTAGCAAACAAAAATAAAAATTACTATTTATTAGGCCATGTTTAAAAAGAAATTAATAGATTTTATTACAGTAAAACTTCTGTAAAACTAAATAAATAAAAAATCTGTAAGGGTATCAAATTTTCAGAATTAAAAAAAATTTTGTAGCACAACTGTACAAAGTTCTTTTTCAAAAATGTCAATTAAGTAAACAATAATTCGCATATTATCGAAAAAATCGTTTCAATTTGAAATAAAGTATACTGGAACATCGATCAACCTATCGCAGAAGCCCTGTTAATAACATTTATAAGTATACTAAACTGCTAACAGTAATATAACCTAAGATAACTTAGAGAGCTTTTTTAGCTTTTTAGATAAAATTAATGCAGAAACTAATACTGTAATTAGTAAGCTGGTTACCCTGTTTTTGTTGCTATGATAATGATAAATTAATGTCATTGAACGTCAGTAACTTTACCTTGTGTTAAAGTTATTACAATAAAATAACGCATTCAAAATTTCTTGGGATTTTCATTTCCGAAATTTAAAACAACTATTATTTTCGACTGTCATGGGTCATGGGTCTCCGGGTCCACAGTCAAGTAATTCATTCCGCAGCAGAGGATGAGATGAATGTTCTGTAGCGTGTGTGAAAAATGCCATGCCCGACTGGGATTCGATCCCAGGACCTCCGGGTGAAAGACAAAGACGCTATCACTCGCGCCACGGAGGCAGGCGAAATTTACCTAAAATCTTATATTACAGAATTTTTGATTAGAAAATTTATTTTTTCTGTGCTCTGTTCCTTGAAATTGTCGAATACATAGTTGATCTCATCGATGAAAATTTACTCTGTATTTCGCAGAAATATAGAGTATATATAGAATATAGGTAGAACACACCTTCGTGAATTGGATTATTTTATGTTTTTTAGGTAGTCTGTAAAAGTCTTGTTAAATTAATAATTAAAAATAAATCTTAAATCTTCTTAAATTAATAATTAAAACATGTTTAGTTTCTACAAGCCTTGTTCAACAGATCTCGTTATTCCTTGTGTAATTAGCTGTTGGTATACTCAAACAATTCTAAAACCTAACTGAACCAATTGGATCGAACTGTGGGGTAACGCAAGTAAAAACAACGTCGACATCACAGCAGATCTCAGAATACGAGTAAGCTGGTGAGATGTCTGTAACAAAGTGAGGTAAAGGTTACGGTCCGTGAGGGAAGAGATACGTTTCAGTTCAAAAGTACAAACTTCGACTGAACTACCACACAAATCACTTAGTAATGAACCTATTAGATAATGGGGATAACTTTAAAAGGTCAAACCGACTGCATTTCCTAGACCTAAATGTCCCTTAAATGTCTTAAAACGTTTATGATAACTTTAGCTGAGAGTATTGTACTTTATATTTTCAACTGTTAATTTCAAATTTTTTACATACATTTTTCTTTTTTATTTACATTTTTAAATCATATAAAAAATGATAAAAAAAAACTTTTTTTTTCTGTTAATTATGATCTCTTTCTGCTTTCTATTGTTCTAGTAGTGTTGAGCGTCATTATTTATATAATTGCTAATATTATGTCCTTGCCATAAAAGTTTTTATAATACTAGTGTGTAATTTTTAAGGAGTTTCGCTGAGAACTCCTCCTTTTCATGTAATTGAGAATGTGTTCTAATTTAGTAAAGATTTATGTGACTATAACCGATTGTAAATAAGTTTTGAAACAATAAAAACCAAATTTTCTACAAATCATGTATAATGGTTATCAAAGTTTAATGTATCTGTTAAATATAAGAAGCCTATTTTATGTAGATAAGTGTATTATAATTAGATTTAACAATTTATTCTAAACACGGTTTATTTTTGAATTACATTATTTCATCGACGTGCATCGAATTTTCCATTAAAACAATTTTTAACTAATGACTATTCTGGATCAAAAATCAAACTAATTTTAATGGTAATTCTAAAAATAATAATCGCGAAATTAAATCCTCATTAGAAAAACAAGACAAAAGCCACGTTAAATATAAAATAAATTGTTTTAAACTTGACTGATAGATGAAGTCCATAGCGACTGTTTACAATTTTAAAAAAAAATCAGATATGCTATAAATGCTTGAAAAGCACTAAACAGACAAAACTCCATTCATGTTAAACCTGTATTAGTTAAAGAGGCTTAAAAATGGTCTTTCATAACTTTCTGGAAAATGTTCTCAAAAAACCTTATTGTCGTAAAATATGTATATTTCTGAGTTAATTTTTTCTCTGTTCATGAAAGAAGACTAGAATATTGAATAAAAAAAAAATGAAGACTGTAACAAAATAAAACAATAAACAAGGACAAAAAACTTAACCATTTGAAAAATTAGAAAACGTAGACGTTTAAAAGTAAATTCAAAAAACTGAATTTCATAAGAAATCGTTCAATAAACATTACCACCGACCATTGCAAAATTTCTACCAAGAAAATCTGATATAAAACTTTTTCAGTAATCCCTTTCATTATTTACCAATAAATCACGTGATTAAATCTGCCACAAACTATATCATCTGTCTAAAAATTAGAAACACCGGTGTTATAAAAAAATACTCTAAGGAAATTAATATTATGATAAAACGAATAATAATAAATTATTCTTTTGGAGGATATTTGCCCCCAGTCAAAAACAAAATTCTACATTGGAAAGATAATTAATTAATTAATTAATTAGAGAATCACATAAATATAAAGGCAGACGCAAACATCAAGCTAAAATAATTTCTTTAAATCTAGCCTATTTCATTTTAAAATAGCTTCAATAATAATTTTAATCATATTTACACGAGTCATGAAAGAAAGAAATTATATATTTGAATAATAAAAAAACATTAGTTTTCCATATTAAGCGTTTTGAATCAATAAATTAATATTTAACTGCCTGTTACTCAACACGGAACGTTCACCTTAGATTATAATCATTATTCCTGACTGATAAAAAATCCAAAAGTTATTAAATATTGAAATAGCAATGAGGAAGTATAAATGATCAATTTTATTACGAAATGTCATGTAGCTGATACATGATATAAATTTTGATATTTTAAATAATAAAAATAATTGTATTCATTTGCTCACATATTTGAGACTTGTGATGAATAAAAGGAATACTAAGTAACATTGTACTCGTAAAACGGCTTGCATGCAAATTACAAAATTACGTGTAGTAAAATGACACTACATGGATAAAAAAGTTCGCACTAACAAGAAGAGAAAGTTCACACCATTACAACAATTCAGCAAATTAATAAATTTGTACCTGTGTGTATGTGTTCACACTGTAGATATGCATGTATAACAAATTTAATTAAAATTAACACTATCAACACGACATTTACAAGACAATTTATTTTTTATAATGTACAAATTATCAGTATAAGTAAATTACCTATTAGTTTTATAGTTCGTTTGATAAATTTTCTGTCATGCATACGGCTTCGGGTTCGACGCCCGATTGATATTTTTTCTCATATAACCTCGATCGTATTTTATTAGTTTCTATCTTCATGCATGTTTTATCATTCAAAACTTTAAGGACTATATTCCTAGAAAGTAAACAACTTATGCTGTAGACTATAAAATAGTTATTTACTACAAGTGAATTAATTTCAAAAGTTAATATTCCTCTACTACTTTACTAAGACATACCTTGATATTAGGGAATTAAAATAGCATACTGAAGGATAAGAATAAAGGACAAAAGGATTAAAATGATTTTAATAAGGGATTAGATACAAAGGATCAAAAGGGAATTATACAACCAGATTTAATAAAAATCCTTCGAGGGAAGTTCAAGAAACATTATGATCAAGGTAAAGAAAGATGAAATGCATTGTTATTTTCCCTTTATATCTTGTAACATTATAACATAAAATTAAAGAACGAAGAAATTTGTAATATATTTATACGAATGGTTATGATTTAAATAAAACTGTAAACTTTCTAGAATATAAAATCACTTAGAAAAACAAAAATTATCATCTGGCAAGTCAAGTTGGAAAACTTTAATTTTCCTGCAAGAAAAAACTGTAAGAAACGATCTGAAAGAAAAAGTAGAAATTACACAAATCAGAATAACACTTCGGTTAAATATTTCCAAAATTTTACTTGATTTTCAGATTATTATTATTATAAGTTTATTTTTTTGTTAATATTTTTAATACAAAAATAGAAGTCATAAAATTTAGTATTTATTTAAATTATTTTTTATAGTTAGTATTTTCATATAAATATTCACGACTAAGAGATAGTATGTCGATACATTGGAGGGAAGAACACAATAATTCGGAGTTACCTGAAATTTAAACTAAAGGAATGAATAATCATATTACCGACTGCCAATGATTGTTCAGTTTGATAGCCCTAAACTCAATTACTCCATTCTTTAGACTCTTTATTGCTTCATTTGCGTTTATTTAACCTACTTAAGATAAAGCAGTTGCTTTATAAAAAGGTACAAACATGAATCGAACGAGTAAATAAACGTTATTTTCCATATTTTAAACACTTTTACAATTAAACAGGATATTTTAGTAATTGTTTTCTTTTCAAGAATAAATAATGTAGACTTAATTCCTAATGTAATTGCCATGCTTTTTTAGGTAATACACGATGTAATTAACAATAATAAGTGGAAAATACTTTAAACTTTGCTGAAAAGTAAAAGATAAGAGGATTCAGTAAGATCCTACATATAATCCAGGGTCAAACAAAGAATATATTACGTGTATCTTATTTATTTAAAACTATGTATGCGTACATGAATGTTAAATGATACACATTTACACATATTAAATAGATTTTCCCACAAGAAATCGTTGCGTCAGATTACATAATGCAACATAACATGTCATCCTTTGAATGCGTGACGTCAGAATATTTATTATACCTTTTCGTACTGCACGCCCTTTTATCTGATTTGAGTTCTTTACTGAGTTAGCACCCACAGCCCGACCTACCTACATTTTCATTCATTTTTCATTTTATTTTTTTTTTATTTATTTTTTTTTTTTTTTTAGAAATATTTATTTTATTGTATTAGTAACATATTTTTTTAAATTATTATACTTATCTTGAATATTACCAAATTGCTGATGTATATATATTCATATCGGGTCTGGTTTGAGAACAAGATCATAACTAAGTTTTCCTTAAATATTGTTTTCAATTGATTACATTGTCCAAGATAGTCAGAGCAGTACATTAAAGAAAAAATCTGATTCTTTTTTAATGAAATATCAAACTGAATCTAATCAAATGAACTTGCTTTTAACTTTCATTACCCTTTTGGCTTTACTACCACTTTCAATTAGACAAGACTTGTTGCTTTGTATTATAGTACCAGGTAAAGTTATTCCGATGATATTTTTTATATCTAAAAAAAATTTCACTGGATGTTGTCAGAAAATAACCTGATAATCCCAATAAGAATCAAGGAAAAATAAATCAAGACTGCAGGGAAAAGTGATAACTTTAGTATCATTGTATCGCTGAAATTTATTTCAACAGCAAGAAAAATTTAATTTATTTTTTATTACATTAAATAGTATTAAATAATTTTATTATTTAAATAACAGATTTAAGAAAGTTATAATTTTAAATTAAACAAATAGTTTTGAACAAACAATTTTTTAAACAACGGTTTAAAATGTATTTCTTTCACTTATCACTTATTTTTATTTTTATCATTCGATAACAAAAAGTCGACATTGTTCCATCAGTCATCATTAAAAAAGTTTTGAAATTTTACAAGCTCTGATTACCCGTAAGTATTGTTGTTATTATGCACAATGCTCAATTGCATTGAGAGTTTTGTTAACAAGCCTAATAATACTTTAGCATTAAAAGACTTACGATAATTCTAAATGAATAAATACTAATTTCAAGATTTTTTGGGAAGTTTAGGAGGCTAACGAAAATTCTAAATGAATAAATACTAAATTTCAAGATTTTTTGGTAAGATTAATTAGCGGGGAGCTAACTTAGTTACACATGAACTCTTTTTTATGTTTTTTTTTTAGTTTCATTTTTTTTTAGTATAAATGGTTGAGGGCCAAGGATAATTGAAACAAGAAATAACAAAACTACATAAGCCTATAAATTATATACAAGTGGAGTGTGTGTGTGTGTGTTAGCCATTTTATACTTTACCCCTCAAAACCTAACTCTCCCCACCAGATAAAACCTCTCAACTGGCCGCCAGATATCATACTAATAATGTTTAAAATTATATCATAATGAATGAAAAAGTTTTAATATGTCTTATCAAATTTTTCTGTATTAAAGAAAGGAGACATTTTCACTTGAAAGAATTGAGGGAAATTTTTAATCTAGGGAAAGCTGGTACGTTAGTACATATATAACTTTTTAAGTGTGCGAGGTATTTCGTATCCCTTTAAAGAATTAACAGTTAAATTGATTTTCATAAACTTGATGTCAAAACTTCTTTAATAACATTGACATTGAAAAGGCAGTAAAGTATAAAACTGTAACTTAGTGAGCTGCTAACATAATTATATTTGCGTGCATGTGGCTGATGAGTTAACCCAACAGCTGATAATTTACTCTCTAACTTCGCATTCAGTCTTCTTTCTAAAGGTACTACAACATAAGTAAAAGTAGACACGAATATGAAAATTTTCAAGGGTGTTTTTACAACTTAAATTTTTAAACGAATAATTTACATTATATATATATATTTAAAATTAACGTGAATTATAAAATATGCATTTAAACTAGATTATAATGCAATTATTAAAGCATTATTCTTTCCGTTTATTACAAACAATAACATAAAAAAAATACCAATCTACTATTCTGCAAAACCAAGAAGACTGTACTACTTCTAACACACCAGATATATCAATGAAATATGTAATGTGATAAGAGAATTTACAAACATATAATACAAAGCATAGAAATAATTTTAAAATAGAAATGAAAGTAGGAGATAGTATTTGAAAGAAAAAAATAAAGCAACCAAATTAAAAACAAATCATTAAAAGAAGCAAACAGAATTTGGGTAACCATTACAAGTAAGGTAATCCAGTCACTGTAAACGTACTGAAACAAACGGATCCCAGGTTGTTGCTTTTTATCATGAATTCAAGAGAGGTGACGTAAGATCAATTTTAAGTAGGGGGTTGAGATGAGTATTTTAAAGGATGTATAGAAATGGAGGGAAATAATAACTACGAGGAAAATATATCAATATCCTAAAATTTATCATTTAAGATCATTTAATTTACCAGTAAGATCATTTGGAAAGAATGACAAAAAAATTTGGCTGAATCTGTATAAGTTACCATAGAAAAACTAGCACAATACTGAGCTCATTAATTTAATTTCCACTGAGATCTCTGTTATACCATTAATCAAAACTCTTAATATACTTTTATTTGGTTTTGGTTGCAACATACTTTTTTGGGGGAAATTTTAATAGCTTTATTAAATGTAATAGAAAGCATATTTATTAAAATTTTACAGCTTTTTTGCAAGTATGTTATTAATTTTAATTGTTTTTAAACGTGTTATTGTTAACTATCCACACAAAAAAATGGTAACTGGTAAAATTATCGTTTTCACTTCTTTGTGCCTTTTGTTTATTTTTATAGCAACATTATTACGTTTTTAACATTGAAATATTTACATCACAAAATACAAAATAGAAAGAGTAAAGTTAAAAAATTGTGTTACTGTACAACTCCCGAAGAGATTTCATTTACTAAATTTTAATTTGTATGATACCTGAATTTTTTTCTAAGTTGCATAAACCACGAAATTTTGTTAAAAAAAAACTTAATATAAAAACAGGTAAGGAGTCATCATCAAAAAATTCTGTTCTGTTTACTATAAAAAGTATAATAAATATGTCTTGACCTCCTTTACGTGCAAGTCACGATAATAAATAGATACACCTTAATACGATTTGTATATTTCTATTAAAAAAGGTGTATTTGTGTGTATGTATATAGTTTTCTAGCACGAATTTGACCTAAAAATATGATGTATAATAATTGATATTTTTCATTTTTTGATAATTTTTCGTTATAAAACAAACGTACCGGTATGAGTGACAACAAAACTGCATAAGTATTTATTACGACTATTTATATTGCACGAAATTCAGTGAAGTAAAATATTTGTAAAAAAGTTTTTGATAACTTCATTAGATTATTATTAAATAAATATTTGTGTGACTTTACACTACAAGACACACTGTTTCACGAAAAAAAGTTGACCATTTTATTAAAAGTACGTTAAAATAAATATTTTGATTTATTTTTAATAAAATCATATTTATTAGAATATATACTCAATAACAACAACAATAATAATAATAGTATTGTTGCCCTGAGGTAGGTAATCCCCACGTTCGGAACATAACATATACGTTCCACGTTCAGGACGGTAACAGCTGTACTTATGTACAATATATATAGCTGTCTAACGGGGCTCCGAGAAAAATTCCTCGGATATGCTTTTTTTGGATTTTTCGGCTACCTGCAGGATATGAAATAAATAAACGATTTTGGAAATGGACTAATACCACTTTTAGAGCTGGCGATGTGGCGGCCAGGGTCAATGTTATTGCAGGTGTAACGGAGACCCTTCCGTTGTCCACATGCCCCCCGCGATGGCAAGCATGTAGCAATGGTGCCTATGTATGTCGCTGGATGGGAGCTCTGAAAGCTTCGGTGATTAGAAGCCTGGAGGAGTCAGTGCAGAGATTGCGCATCCGCTCTCTGCCAGGACATATGCCGGTTCCACCGGAGTACCGGAACGGACCTCCAGGGTTAGTAGCACTGGAGTGGGGGTGTACCCCGGCGGCTAGCCTTGCTACAGAAGGGATAAACGTTCATGAATATTGAACAAACAAACGTGGCAGAGGGTGCACGTAAATACCCTCGTTTAGAAACTTCCGATTCGCCACAAGCGAAGAGGAAAAATAGCAAGGAGTCAGATAAAATTAAGAGAGATGCTGACAAAATAAGTAAGGAATTGAGAAAGTCTTTGTTTGGAAACATTGCTCCCAAACCAAGATTTTTAATTATTACCAGGGAGAATGGAAACTTTCAAAAAGTTAGTCCATTCTTAATCGCAAGAGAGATAACTAACTGTACTGGTGGTCCTGTTAAGGAAATTCGTAAAACCTTTAACAGATTACACGTTGAAACTATTAACGACAGTCAAAGTCAAAAAGTCCAGGCATTGAAGAAGATCGGTGAATTTGCGATATCAGAGCAACCGCATAGCACCCTTAATACATCCAGAGGAGTTGTTGTTTGCCGTGATCTTCTAAATTGTACAGAAGAGAAAATAGTACAGGAAATGTCGAGTCAAGGAGTGATTCAGTGTCGCAGACTAACAATGAGAAGAAATGGCGAAGTTCTTCCTTCGGCCTCTCATGTATTGACATTTAACAGGCCTACCCTTCCTGAAAAGGTGCGTGCTGGTGGTATACATCGGCTTGATGTACGTGCGTTTATTCCGCAGCCTATGCGATGTTTCAAGTCTCAACGTTTCGGGCACACTGCAGCTAGATGTGAAGCGCAGGAAATCTGCATGTGGAATGAAGATACATGAGGGTGAACCATGCAAAGACCCTCCAATCTGTATTAATTGTAAAGGGCACCATAACTGCCGATCCAGGAATTGCCCAGTTTATAAATCTGAAACGGCTATTCAGGAAGTTAAAACGCTTCAGAAGGTTAGTTATCCTAAAGCGAAGAAAATTGTTAGTCAACGAACACCTCGACAATCGACCACTTATGCTGAAGCAGCTTCTTCATCCCTTCTTCATCCAAAACTAACGTGGAGCAGTTGCTTAATACAATGGCACCAAGCCTTGCAACAATGATAGAAAAAATCATTGATGCTAAGATAGAGTCGACTCATCGCACAGAACTATCTAAGAATGAAAAGGCTCAATCCCGCATTGACATCGTTGATAAAAGAAACGTACCAGCGCAGCATAAAAAACTAGCTAAACCTGCGATCATAACACCATCACTTGAAGTAGTAAATAAAAATCTTGATTTGTCTAGTAAAGAGGAAAAGATCACTCCGTCATGTAGTTACAAGCCTAAGGATATAGTGACAAGAAAATCCGAGTCTATCGAAATGGAGGTGGCAAGTCGCTATTGAAAAAGCACCAGACGTAGACGATATAACTGTAACAATGGGGCCTCCAAAAGCTCAAAGAACAGGTTCAGCGAGAGCATCTATTTCAGCTGGACCCAGCACTGCAGTAGAGATAGAATCCAGCTCATCAGCCACGGAAAGTGCATCGCTTGCTAGTCTAGAGTCAATTGCAACGGAGTTAACAGCACCAGTGAAGCTTTCATCACCTGATGTAAGCCGGCGAACGTCATTGGCATCAGAAAGAGAAGACGATGCCATGTCCGAGGCCTCAGACACACTGTCATCGGAAGTTGAGGCCGTTCGTAGAATGGAAAAACGGTGCAAGAAAGGATGGCCGAAAGGAGAGCCTAGGAATTTGTTGGATCAGAAGTTATAGGAAAATGTAAATTTTGAACATTTTTTGATACATGAAAATGAATTATTGAACCTTTTTTTTACTTTTTTTGAAGTGGGATGGGGCTAATGACCGAAGTAGTCGATGCCCCTAAAAACCTCAAAAAAAAATAATAATAATAGTAATAATATGAATATGAATATGAGTACTAATCAATATAATCATTAAATTAGGACACATCAATAAATGTTGCAATTTTCTGCTTCACATCGAATATCTAATAACAATTTATTATACTATTCTCCCTGATTAAATATTTTTCTTATTATTCTTATATTTTTTGGTGTTTTTTTACATTTTATTGTATTTACCGATGCATACTTTTTTAAATAAATTACTTTTAAATTAATAATCCTCTCTTAATTAATAATTTCTTCCACCTAATTCTTTTTTGAAGAGCAGAAAGTACTTATGTAGAAAAAAGTAAATATTTATTTTTTACTGGTACCGGTAGAATAATAAAGTGAAATCTCATAAGAAGTGTTAGAAATTGAAGGAGTTAAAATTTTCTAAAATCAAGTTCTTTGTTATCTCTCTCACTCACTCACTCTCTCTCTCTCTCTCTCTCTCTCTCTCTCTCTCTCTCTCTCTCTCTCTCTCTCTCTCTCTCTCTCTCTCTCTCTCTCTCCTCTTTCTTTCTCTCTCTCTCTTTCTCTCTCTCTTTATATATATATTTATATATATATATCCGAAACTTAAGTACTTACTCTTATATAAGTTACCAGAGTTTTAATACGTCTTTTTGTTGCACTAAAAGTGGCCATAAATATTTATTTACAAGTTATACTACATTCACCAAGCTTTCTGGTACTTAAATGATACTGTGATCTACAATGATTGATATTATGATAAATCTTCGGCTTATCTTTAATAGGACAACACAGAAAAAGTTCGGTATGTTGTTATGAGCCAGTTACTTATCTGTGAAAGTCCAAGAAGAGAAGCATTCTATATTCTAAACGATTTTCCTACAATGATTTTTTTACTCATAATAAAGCTGAAAGTTAAAATAGACGTTATTTAAGGGTTACGAAATAAGATTAGTATCAACCCACCAGATGTTCTAATTATACAATGTGATACTGACAGCCTGTCTCCCTAAACTCATAAAACAGAATTGTACTCTGGACCCACTAAACAAGTTACTACTAAACATATAAGATATCGACGACACACTATAACACTAACCGTAGTGAAATAATGCAAAAATAAAATTAGCCTACAAGGTAGTTTAGGTAAGGATAGGATTGGTAAGATCTTCATTCATTTGTTTGTTTTCGTTCTGTAGGCCTGTCCTGAAGCACGCATCTTTACCCACACGGTCTACAAAGCATCTTTCGTTCACATTCACTATAGCTCATTTTACCTATTTCAAGATCTAACTGCAGAAAAATAAAAATGTTAAAAAAATGCTAGTCGTTATTTCTTACAGAATTTACTTCTCCTACAATAAGGTCTTATTCCTTAGATCATGCATGCTTCTATATGCACGCACGTATGTCACTCAGATTTGAGGATATTGCAGAAGTGCATAGCCCAGTGCATCCAAAACCCAAAGTTATTGTCTGGCATACTCTCTGTTTGGATTGTTTGTTCGTTATTTGGCACACTGTGTGTATATACTCGTGTATATACTGGTACGCCTTAATGCAGGTCAAAACTACAGATAAGAACTATCACCTCCAATCTCAGAAAATCTTTTATCGTACTTTTTCCTTCTTACCAGTCTCTCAGAATGTGCCCCGTAACAAGAAAACTAAGTTCTTCAGATATGTATCTATACTTTTGATAAAATTTTCTGTAAGATCAGCAGCATAAAGAGGAACAGACTGGGCTAACTACATACTAAATTAAAAATTATTAAGTATTTCGTCAGATTATAAAAGACGGATTAATACAAAAATTGATACCGATCAATTTCAGATAAAATCTAAAATGAAAACCGTATTGTACTGCTTTAATAACACAAACTTATGAGAAAATAACATGATTTATATAATCCTTGGAAATTTCAGATCTAATCAAAAATTAAAATAATAAGGATTAATCAATTACAAAATTCATTAACTAATTTTCGTTTCACTCTTTCATGTAAGCGGTAATTTTGAAACTAATGGAAATTCAGGTACATCAACACAGATAGTATTTGTTGGGTCCCCGAGTTTGAAATGTTCGTATCAGACATAACGCAGCTTTTTTCGAATTACTCATAAAAAGGACTAAGTATTTCAGCTATGAAAAATAAATAAGTTATATGTTTGATTATTAAACAAACAAAAAAATTATAAACCAATTTTAAATAACGAAAAGATTTCTAATACCATTTTGTGTTATTTTATACGACAGTAAGCTCAATGGTCTGAATGATAACCTCTTACACCTAAGGTAATTTCTTATTTACAACTTTACACACATGAAATCACTGCATGTTATTCACTTTATATCATACGTCTTTAAATTCGTGATCTTAATTTACTCACTCTTTTATAATCAAGATGTATATATTGCTACTGAAAAGATTTTTTTTTAAATTGCAAGGTAAAAAATAAGGAGCCGTTGTTTTCCGTTATTACAAGGACAAATGATGTCAATATCGCAATTGACGATACACTAAAATAGAGTATTATAGCACAATGACTGCATATATGGGTGAATAAGCGTGGAATAGATTCTGTCTGTTATTTATTAATGGGATTTAAAAACATCTTCTCATGTTAAAAACATGCCGTTTACCTATACTCATCTTTCATCGTGAAATCCACGTCAAACAGTCACGTTACTTATTTACATGGTCTTACGGTAATCTAGTGTTTACGTCTATCCGATAATGTGTTCCTACAACCCATGTTGCGACTGATTCGCAACATTAATTCTTATATTTATTTTAATTCATTCCAACGGTATGCAACATTTAAAATACTACGCGTTAATTCTTGCCAATAAAATTTTCTGTACATATACATAAGTGTCAATGGTATGAATATAAACATATATTTTTATGTACAGGTAAAAAAAAGCACTTAAGACTTAAGATTTGAATTTAACCGCTTCCACGAGTAAACTAATTCATTTCATATATTTTTTTTTCATAAAATATATTTTATAACAAAAGCGAATAACCGGAATTCTATATAAATAAATTTTGCACAAACTTACTGACCATCCATTACATCATTAATGGTGTTGGTGGTGTCCGGATACACCAATAAATTCTACATCTTTCACCGTACTTTCAGTTTTATATCAACTCTTCAGATATACTCGAACTTTAATATATTTTAAAATATATTTATAAGGTTACGGTACCGTATTTTTAAAACCTGAGTAAGTGAATGAAAGCCAATAAATTTTAGATTCTTCTTTAAACGTTGTATATTTTAAAGAAGAAAAACTTTACTCTTATATCTTAATATTTAATTAATACCTCTAATATTATGTGTATATATGATAAACATTTTTTAATGAATATGTTTTTAATTATTTATTTATGTTAGCAACCTACAACAAGCTTTAGCAGATTTTTACTTAGGTTAATTATTTGTACTATAAGACGTGTATTGTAGGCCATTTTTAGCTGCGAAATATATAAAATGGCCCCATTTTTATTAGATTGATGTCACAATCCTATAGTTTTCATTTAAAATTTTTAAATTGGTTTCCATGAGGGCTCCCTGGTTTCAAAATATGTGGTGATTTCATACCGAAAAAAATTAATCGTTTCGAAATAGAATAATTTGCTAAACTTCATACTTGAGTGGGTGCAAATACTGGTTAATAAACTTATTTTAATTCAAGTTGTGTTTTTTTTTTTTTTAATTAAAATAAATTAACTTCAAACTAATAAATTATATGAGAAAATTAATATGAGCGGTAATTTTAAATAAATTTAAATTAAATTACTGAAAATCTTAGAGATATATACGAGCATCATAATTTGAAATTTTTAAAAAAGTAAAATGAATAAAAGCCAAATAACAGGGTTGGAATTTAATGTATTATTGTCACTATCTACAAGATAGGAAAAGATATTAAAAATTTGAAAAACATAGTAATATATGAGAAGCCACTTTCGGTTTTGATAATCCCGTTTACAGTATTTAAGTATGTTTCTTGGTATCCTTCCTCCACAACAGAAATAACTTATTTATTTTTTTAATAGATCTGTTAGGTCAATTTATTAAAGATCGATTTTTGAAATTTAGCGTTTAAAAGATTCTTTTCTTAATGACTCGTAAGGTGTGTAAAAATTTACAATATGTTAAAGCTACATAAAGAAGTCAATTACAAATTAGTTTTACCCGACAAAAAAAGATTGGGAAAGAATATTTGACAACCGTGTAGATGAATTTATTTTTGGCTCTACAAGTCTATATTTACAGGACCAATTTTTATGAATAACATAACAAGCATTTTGTCTGAACTCTTTGAGTAGTTAAGTAAATAATAGTGATGACAAAAACTTTTTAATGATATTTCACATCATAAAACTCCTGTTGGAATATCGTGACTTCTATCTATAATACTTATTATGAATGCAATAAATGTATAATAAGTAATGTATTATTGGTAATGTATATTTGTTACGTATATTATAATATTTGTTATGCATAACAAATGCATAAATGCAATAATAAATGTAAGAAAAAGATGATAATAAATATACCTTCTTACGCAAAATTTTTATTGTGTGTAATAGAAAATATTTCTATTTTCTGGTTTCTTAGATATAAAGAAGCAGTCGAAAGTTATAATAACAGATTAATTATATTATTATTAGTCAGGAAATTAACTGAAATATTCCACAAGTACTGTAATTTATGAATATTTACTCTTAAAAATAAGTTTTTGAGAAAAAATATTAACGTAAACCCGAACTTTAACTAAAAAAATCAAATTAATAATTATTCCATAATACTTTATTTTCAACACGGACTAGGACACGGATTGAAGAAATAAATATGTAGGACTAATAAGTCCTACAACTGTGTAAGTTGGTCCTTACAGTTGTTTCCTTCTACGTTTATACGACATTATGTTAAGATTTTGTAAGTAACTTAGTTAAAATTTAAACATAAAAGTAATGCATACTTCTAATTTATTATCCTTAACGTTAAGACCTACTTCTAGGCGCAGTAATTTTACATGCACACGTAACGTTCTTAGAAATATAAACAAATAAAACAAGGTAACATTCATTCACATAAATTTGTTGATCATTCATGCTTAAAAACATTATTTAGATTAGATGCTCTCATAAAGGTAACAATAATAATTGCTCTCAGAAATACGTGTAACCTATTTTTAGAGAAAATTAGTTTAGTGTGATGATTTCACAGAAACCATCTCTAATTTACTTATTACATTTTGTAATAATTTTGTTTATGACATAAGGAATTAGCAGTATAAAAGTAAACCTGTAATCTTTACGACGCTTAAATTATAATTTTTTGTCGTATATATTTTACATGTATTCTCTTCATTAAAATAGTCTATTTAAGGGTAGAGAAAGTATTTCTACATATGTACCAACGGTAATAAAGCTATAATTCAGAAGAAGTGCTGGAATGCTGAGACAAGACACGAATATCATATGCTACACAACGCGTAAAGGGAGGAGATCAAAAGGGAAAGATGTTGAGACGGGAAAGACAACGCGAGAGAGAGAAGAAAAGCGAACTCATTACAGAACTATCGTATTTCGCAGGTGTAAGAGACCCCCATTAGATAATCATTATTGTTGGTCCTTCTCTTCATTGTCAGTCTGATGGCACTGTAGAGTCTCACCTTAACTCTTGTGTTCATTTGTTCGTAAATGTTTGTAGTTATATTTTTCTTATGATGTAATAATAAGCATAGTTCTCTATAACTTAGCCTTAATGTCGGCAGAATAAATTGGGAAATTTTCAAATTATATTTGTTAAGTCTGTAAATGAAACATCATCAAACAATACAATTTACTGTAATTTAAACCTTGAAATAGTTCTTTGTTCAAATCATATTCTAAAATTCGGACATTCATTATTATTATTATTATTATTATTATTATTATTATTATTATTACCATATTGATGACTTTAAACATAAGACTACTGGAACTTTAGATCGCTTGTATATCATAAGAAACCTAAAACAAAATTATTTTCTATTACACATCATAACACTTCGGCATGTGGAAGGTACTTATTATTCTTTTTTGTAATTTTTTATTAAATTACCAAATCACCCGAAAAACATTTAAGAAATTTATTAAAATTGTTCATCGTTCAAAAAACGATGTAATTTTTCTGATAAGGTTTTAAATAATAATTCTTTTCATAACATTGAATTTTTTTCACCAATATACCCTTTAAAATAATTACTTTTATTTATGTATGTTTGCAAGCATTTTTTTAGTAAATTATTTCTTCCATGTATAAGTGTGAACTGCAGTCATTTTTTCTTTACATTAATTTTATAGTACTACCTGATCAAGTTTTACTTCTATTTTTCTTGATCCTCGCAGGGAAATTTTGGAATAGTCGTTTTTGTTACTTATAGCAAACCTACACCTTACAATCCTGACTTAATGTCCGTAACTTTCTTAAAACCAAAATTAACCGACCAAAACCGATTGTAAAAGCATAAAAAACTTTAGTACAAAATCATTCCTATTTATAAAAAATTAAGAAGCTGAACTTTTATAAAATGTATAAAAAATTGCTTATTTAAAATTTTAATATATAGTCTAAAATTGAATATATTTTTATTTGAAAGTAAAATTTTTTTTACGTTTACAAAAAATGTAATAATATTTATTTTTTTCTTTAAATTATTTCTTTCATTAAATGTTAAATTTCAAAATTGAATCTCTAAAAACATTATATAATTTAATGCGTTTATTCTTGAATGAAGTAGCCTACCATATTGTTGCACAAAAATGTTTGATTACTGGAGGCAAAGATAACAAAAGTACTGGAAAAATCAACATTGTTTTGATATAAAGCTTATAAAAATTGCTAAAAAAATAAACTAGCTTTTTCACCATTTTTATTTTTGGTCAGTTTAGACGAGTTGGTTAAAAGACATGTTTATCTTAATGTTACTCTGAGGTCTGCAATCCATTCTTGGAAAAAATCCGAATTCAAAAATTACTCAACTAAGTAGATACATCAACTCACTCTCATCTGTTCTATTTGGGGATCATGCAAAAAAATACCACATCACCTGAATTATATGCTTATTTTTTAAAATTACCTTTTCTTCTTGAAATTTAATCCAAATTCTTAGAAATTTTCCAACCCTTTTATTCTAATCTCAGTATTAAGTACTTCATGCAGTTATGCCTGTAGTGTATAAATGTTTAGTCTATCAGTAAATTAATTACAATTTGATATTGATAGTCCTACCTCCCTATTCTCCATCAGTTTCTGTCTTTGAAAATTATGTGTTATAGCAACTGTAATGGAAACAGTAAAGATTAGTGTTCAGACCTTCTCCAAGGATGAATTAGTTTTAACTACATGTAAATGCCAGTATTACTAATGAAGATTACTGTTGCATCATTATAGGAATGAGTGGCTTGATACTGGATAAAATTATTTCCATAACGATTACTTCTTGTAAATCACTTTTATAATAAAAATTTAATTTATGCAAAATCCAAAACATATATAACCTTTAAATCTGTATGTATTTGTCGGCCAATAATCAGATGCCTTTGATATGGTAGAGAGGGAACATCATCAGGTATGATGGATTATCAGTGAAATAAAATACCTCAGGGTGGAACAAAACTAGCAGTTGTCTTTTTGTAGTTCGGTATTGGATCACTAAAGGCTAAAGGAAGATAACCTTTATCACAAATCATCTGGTCCTCAAGGTAGAGGTTTGTCTGTGGAGCTAGTACTTTCAACTTGTAAAAATAATATTATAAAACCAAAACATTTCTCGGGTTTAAACAGCAGGAATAAGAATCATAAATCAAAAATCAAAGGAAAATCTCAAAAAAAGAGGAAGAGATACAAATGAATACACAAAATTATACTAGTATAAACAGACCTTTCTTTTTTCCTGTTTAGCCTCCGCTAACTACCGTTTAGATAATTCTTCAGAGGATGAATGAGGATGATATGTATGAGTGTAAATGAAGTGTAGTCTTGTACGTTCTCAGTTCGACCATTCCTGAGATGTGTGGTTAATTGAAACCCAACCACCAAAGAACACCGGTATCCACGATCTAGTATTCAAGTCCGTGTAAAAATAACTGGCTTTACTAGGACTTGAACGCTGGAACTCTCGGCTTCCAAATCAGCTGATTTGGGAAGACACCACTAGGCCAACCCAGTGGGTTTTGTAGTATAAATAGACCTGGTCTTATTGCCAACCTCAAAAAGAAACTAGAAAAATGTAAAATAGGAATATGATCTAGTGTGTAAGGATGAAGAATGGAGGATATGTTTCAATGTAAAACCGCATAAATAGTCTGAATAAAGGAGAAAAATTAAAGCACAAAAAATGAGTTTTTTCCCCTACATCCCTGGGCCGGACATCCACTAAAGTATACGCGGCCCAGGGACGTGTCCTTGTAACTCTAAGAGGGCCTTCCCACCCACCGGCAGTACGTCCGGCACGGTAGGTCAGCCCCACCGGTTCCGGATCTTTTCATATTGCCTGCCTCTAATCCCCCGCGCGCAAGGAAGACCCGGCTATGCCGTCTCCCCACCCCCCCCCCCCCCGACGGCGGAGGACCGGGTCTCGGTATTTTCATGCCTGCCTCAAACCAATAGCACCAGCCCCAGCAAGCGCCGAAGTGCCCCCCGGAACCGGCGCCACCGGCCGGATCTCGGTCTTTACTTGACCCCTGTTAGACTCCCCAGGAGTTCCCACCCCTTCTCTGGTACCGACATACCTAAGCATGCCGGCCCTCCAGGATGGGACTGTCCTCGCTGCCCTATCGTCACGCCTGCCCCCACGATGCCTCTCTTCTTCCTCCTTGATTCTGAGGATCGAGTTCGCGAAGTTAGAGAACAAGTCCCAGTTCCTGTTATCTTGTAATAACCATTTGACAAGGTTATCCGGTGTGAGATTATTATTCCTGATTTCATATCTGAAACCCTCCCATTTTCGACAGTTGAAAATAGTGTGTTCCGCGCGTCGTCGTCCTCGTGGCAATCTGAACATTGTGATGTCTGCCTTTTCCCTATTCTAAAGAGATACTTGCCAAACAACCCGTGTCCTGTGAAGAGTTGGGTCGTATGGAAATTTAATCCACCTTTTACTTTGTTTGTCCACTCCTTCAGATAAGGGATTAGCAGAAGGGATTAGCCTTCGTGTCCACTATCCCACTTGAGAAGCGGACGAAACGGTTTGCCAACTGTTAATAATCATGTCTTCCACCTCCTATTTTGTCATGCCTTCCCCCCTCATTCTTCTGCTTTTTATTTGAAGCTCTATAGGAGGATTCTCAGCTAGTACACATAATGCGTCGTAAGATATAGTTCTGGCAGTCGACACACCAACAGGAGGGGACAGATCCTTGCCGATCTCCTGGAAACGCCGGCTGCATCTGCATTAATGACGACACGCCCACGTACGTAGCGAGAGGTCATCGGTCGGTGCTTGACCTCACCATCCTGGACTGTAGGTGGAGGAGGAATCAGTACCAATGGAAGGTTCTCTCAGAAGATATAGCGAGTGATCACCGCGCCACTATCTTGGATCTGAAAGACGTAGATTTCAGGCATGAAGTGCACTCCCCCCCACCAAGATTCTCATCAGTACAAATAGAGCAAATCGTCAACAGGACTGCAAGTAGACTGTCTGATAGACATCAACAATCACCTGAGGCTTTATCTAATATAATAAAGCAGGAAATGGACAGAATGGCAGCTAACAATACAAGGAGGCGCTCCGTATATTGGACTACTGAAATTGAAGCAATGAGACAAGAGCTCCAGTCCCTTAGGAGAAGGAAACAACGTATTCTTAGAAATAACAGAGAAGGGTACTAGGAAATAGCCAATAGATACCTCGAGGCAAGAAGAACGCTCAATAAGGCTATTAAGAGACGTAAAAAGGATTGCTGGATCAGGCTCTGCGAAGAGCTTGACAGCAATCCCTGGAGCCAGGCATATCGTATTGTGACCAAAAAGTTCGGGAGACGTATGCCTATCCTCAATAAGACCAGTGTTGGAAAGGGAGGGAGCCAGGTTGTTCCCGCATACAGTGCTTGATATCGTGAGATCCACACCTTGCGACAATAGAAGATTCACCATGGAAGAGCTACAACTTGCGGCGAGGAGCTTGGCAACCAAAAAGAGCCCTGGCCCGGACAAGATTCCCGCGGCAGTGATCAAGGGGCTGGTTCAGAAGGCTCCCTGGGAGATGCTCGAGATTGCCAGCTACGGCATGGAGAACGGAGACTTCCGCGACTGCTGGAAGGAGGCCAGAGTGGTATTCCTACCTAAAGGCACCTCTTCGGTGGAAGATATAACCTATAGACCCCTGAGCCTCCTTAACATGATGGGGAAGCTAGTAGAAAAGATGCTGGCTGGCCGCATCATCAAAGAACTAGAAGAGGGAGCCGAAATCAGTCCTAACCAGTATGGGTTTATGCGGGGGCGATCCACCGTGCAGGCTATCTGCCGAATTTCGGGATGGGCCGACGAGGTGAAGAGAGGCACTTGGCGAACCAGGAGAATTCCACTGATGCTATCACTAGACATAAAAAACGCGTTCAGGGCTATTGGTTGGGGTCATATTAATGACGCAATTGCGGCTAGGGGCCTCAGCCCGTACCTGCGTAGGCAAATTGAATGTTACTTGTCCAACAGAGGATGTCTGGGGGAAGCACAGGAAGAAACAGTACATTTTCAAATGCACGGTGGAGTTCCGCAGGACTCTGTTCTGGGGCCGTTGTTGTGGCTGGTGATTATAGATGAACTCCTTCAGAAGGAGTTTCCTGTCGGCGTCCAGAACCTGGCTTATGCAGATGACCTTGCAGTCCTCGTAGAGGGAAGGACGATCTTGGAGGTGCGGGAGAGGGTGTATGCGGCCATCGACACTATACAGGAGTGGTTGAGGTCCAGGGGTCTGCAACTGTCTACGGAAAAATGCCGGTGTATTGCCTTTACGGGTAGAAGAGTGCTAGAACCGTTCAATATTTCCATCAACGGTCATGCTATAGAAGAAGCGAATAACATCAAGTACTTAGGAGTTATCCTCCAGAAAAACGGTAGATACACCGAGCACATAGTCAATGTATGCAACAAGGCAGAAAGGATGATAAAAAGTCTAAACATCATTATGTCATCGCAGAATGCCCCTCGGGCCTCAAAGCGCCGTTTACTGGCGACCACCGTCGTGTCTTCGCTTATGTATGCCGTTCCGGCCTGGTGGCGCTCTAACGCCATCAGGCGCAACAAAGAGAGACTGGCGAGGACGCACAGGTGTGTGCTCCTAGGTGTTGTGTCCGCATACAGGACAGTGTCCTATGCCGCCCTGTGCGTGTTATCGGGTACACCTCCTATTGACCTAATCGCAAAAAAAGAGGGTGGAGAGGGCACAAGGCAAGCCAGAACAAGAGGTCAGGGATGCTGTTTATAATATCTGGCAGGAAAGATGGTCGCAGGAAGCTGTGGGTCGATGGACGAGAACCCTCATCCCCAACATCAAGCCGTGGTTGTCAAGAAGATTTGGTGAGGTTGATCATCACCTATCCCAGTTTTTTACAGGACATGGTTCTTTCAATAACTACCTGCACTAAATAGGCAAGAGAAAAGAGCCAATTTGCAACTACTGCAACGAGATGCTGAGCACACCTTTTTTGAGTGCAATAGGTGGGACACACTTAGACATAGTAAGGCACTCACACGTATAACTCCAGAGACAACAATAGACTACATGCTAAGAAGCGAGTCAAACTGGAACAATTTTGCTAGCTTTGTTAGACAAGTTGTTGTACAGAAATACTCAGATGAGAGAAGACAAGGTGTTGGCTAGAATAGGACTGGGTGGACAGCCTTGCTGGTGAGGTCCATCATGCTGTGGTGTGTTGGCACTGATGAGCCACCAAGGATTCCACGGGTAACAGTCAGGTAACAGCACACTGAATACTGAAGGGACCCGGCGCCGCGTCGCGGCGAACTGGGTCTGGCGTGGTGTCCAAAATGGCAATATTAATAAAGAACTCTCAAAAAGAGCTAACCGGTAGGCCGACCTGCCATGCCGGTATAGAGCCGGTAGGTGGGGAGGCCTATTTGAGTTTAAAGACACTCCCCTGGGCGGCATAATACCAACAAGTCGGTCCGGCCCAGGGGAGTTGAGGGAAAAAAAAAAAAGATATAGTTCTGTAGCCTAGAACTACTCGGATTAAGGCCTCTCTGTGTACGCTTCTCATTTTGCTTTTGTTACGTTTTACGTTTCATAGCACTTTCCCAGACTGGGGCTGCGTATAGTATAGTTGACATTAGTGCTGATTTAATGAGCCGCCTAACTGCCAATTTTGGTGCACCGCGATTATTAAATAATGCTCTTAGGGCTTCGGTTGTTGGGGCAACCTTTTGACAGACCATGTTTATATGTTGGCCGAATTTTAAGCTTTTGTCTAAGTACACATTAGAACCGGATGCAGCCTATACAGAATGAATCAGTTTTATAAAAATACCGTAACTTCGTTCCTATCTATAATAAGAACAGGATGTTAATAATTAAGGGTGTATTCTGTATAAGCGGCATCGGGTATTGATAAACGAAAGCCTAATGTAACTGTATTTATGCGACTGAATTTAAATACTTCTAAGAAAACGTTTACTTTACATAAATTATCCTGGTGAAAGGCTATGTTTTAAGTAAGCCCCGCACCCTTATTTTTTCTCTCCAATTCCAAGGAAAAATAAATACGGTAGTTTATTTAATTACAATTTTGTTTAATCTAATGACGAACTAATTTTTTGTTCAATAGTATTCAATAAAGTAAAACAATCATACGCGAACGAAACAAAAAAAAATTGTCAAAAAATAATAATAAAGACTGCTAACGGGATAAAAACTGCTCAGTTATAAAAAATTACACCAAACTCTGTATAATGACATATTACATTCCGGTAGCAATTTAAGTATTATATTAGTAATAAGCTACACAAATTGTATTCACTGAAGTGTAATCATTACTGCTACTACTATTATATTACTTTTTTTTATTATTATTAATATTAACCATCATTAAAAAATGAAAATTATAACTTCATTTAGCGCACGTTTGAAAAAGTAGTTAAATAAGAAATAATTTTGCTGATTTTTGTTTTTTCATTTTACAGTAACGATCACTCTTTAAATATTAATAAAATGTAATAATAATCTAGTAGTCATTATTGTCATTTTATTGTTCAATAAGTAGGAAGTATTTGAGTAATAGATTATAAGTAATTGTATATTTACGGTCTAAATGATAATCATAATATTCTTACAGGATGGTTACTCTTTAACATAATGATTAGCATGCTGTTTTATCCTGCTGCAACAAGATTATCTGTTACCTGTTTTTTCCTTTTAAATAAAATTAATGAATATTCTGAAAAGTAAGAGATTTTATAAAAATATATAATTTTATAAATATGAATTTTTTTTTATTTATAGAATTTAATTATTGTCATTGCAAATATGATTGCTGAAGTAATTGTAATTGCAGGTCCTCTAGTTATAAATATATTTATATTTTTATAGATATATTTTTTATCTATACCTGTAAAAAGATATAGGTTTTTTTTTCTAGATTATGCTAACTAGATTTTTGGTATAGAATGGAATAAATCAACACTATCCTGTATTATTCACTCATTTTAACTTTCTTATAATGTTTCTACTTTATAATGTTTAACTTTCTTATAATGTTTCTACTTTATAATGTTTAACTTTCTTATAATGTTTATAGATCCTTGTAACATATTTAATATGTCATCTTTCAGCAACCTGGTAAGAAGAGTCCAAAATTGCATTAAAGAAATATTCAAAAATTTTAAATATAAAATAAACGAAACGATATTGTTATATTTTTTCTTTATAGTTACAACGAAAAATACTGAAAATTATTTCTAGTTTTCGGATCGCGGACTTAAAGTAAATATTTTAAGTGTTGCCTTAGACATTTCATTCGGGTTTATTCATTTGAATTTCATTAAAAAAAAGAGCAGAAATACTGTTTATTCAAAAATATAAATAAATAAACATGTATCGGTTGAAAGTGAAATTTGTTAAATTGAATTTTTGTTTTCACAGACATTTTGATATAATCAATCATTAAAAAAAATACAAATTCACTATAACAGCTAATAATTTTATTCAACATTATTGCCTCTACTTGTCATTGGTAGAGTTTTCTTTAGTAATCTAATTGTCTAGGAAAAACATTTTATTGCCGTTATTATGTTATAAATCCCATAAAAGGAAAAACTTATTTTCTCAGCTCATACAGATTCTAAACAAAACATCGCCTAATGTAATAATTTTTACTACGAGTAAATGTAAAAATTACATTAAGCTATTCGTTGGGGAACGATTGGATAAGTATCAAAGATACTTATCCAATCGTTCCCCAAAAAAATAATAACTTTACAAAATAAGATAAACTTTTATCTCTTTGGAGACATATATAATGAAATATAAGAATATAAGAAGTGTGTTTCGATTTATTTATTTCAAGTATCTCCAACCAAGTTAAGCATTTCCAGCCAATCTCCATGGCAAAGTAGTAGCGTCTCAGCCTTTCATCTTGGGGCCCCAGGTTCGAATCCCGGTCAGGCTACAAAACGTATTTTCCATATTCCCACCTACAATCTTTTTTCTATAAGCTTCTTTGGTGAATTATTATCAAGCAAGAAAATAAAATAAAAAAGAGTCTGGAAACAGATTTATGGGACAGAAACTTATCCATTAACTGTAATTATTATGATGAAGTATACCTATCTATTATCTATATCAATATGGAATTGATGTAAAAAAAAGCGTTCCAGCACAACTTTGGGGTGATGAAACCATTCCTACGAGATTTGGGATATTCGCAGGGGTCAACCAATCCGTTGTGCAATGGATAATCCTCACCCTTGAGGAACCGTCTTCATGATCACGTTAAACCTCCACGCCAGATAAGTATGAAAAAAACCATTCCTACCGTGACAACTGAACCTCTCTGTAAATTTATTCCATCTCCTAACACATTGCAAGCTTCAGAATTAATAAAAAAATAATGATTAGACCTTATAAGTAATACTTACCTTATAAGTAGCTTATAAGTAATAAGAAAATGTTATATCAACATTATATAAATAATTTTTAAATATTAGGATGTGCCAGTGCTAAAAAGTTTCAATAAGCTCAAGGGCACAGCCCATCAATATACGAGTAGAGCATTTGTTTACATCAATTCCAAATACAAATGAAATTGACTAGTGTGGATGATTTAAAATGGAAAAACGATAATGAGATTTTATTTGTAAATAAAATAATTTCACAACTACACTTTGGATTATTACACTTAAATTGAGTAACTTATTAGAGAGTAATACAATATTACATAACTGGAACTCTCCTCTCATGATACATCCCAGTTTTTTCTATTTTTCCTAATATCCATGATAAAAAGCCAGTAATGAAAAATTACAGTCTGAACATAACATTTAATTGACTCTTCTTCTACTCAAATTTCAACTTCTTAAGTAATTGTCTCTTTCTTTTAAATTCTTTCATGTATTTGAGTAATATAAATAACCGTAATGTTGAGTTTTACTAAGACTCATCTCTCTTTCGGGTGAAATTGAGTTCTGCCTCATAACAAATCACATTTTAGGAACAAGCAAATCTTTTAAGTTAAGTAATTTCTCACCATTCGCCAAGAATTGTATGTTTATTACTTCATTCAATCCCTAAAAATCGTAAAAAAAAAACGATCGCAGGTACCCATTATTGTTGTATATGCAGTAGAATCTTCGATCTGGAACATATTTTAACCAGTTCGAATAGGGAATTTGATCTTGTTTCGTTGAAACAGAAAGTCATAGTTATAATGCACAGCTATCGTGATAAACTTCAGTCTATAGTCAAATAATAGTAGAAAAACAAATAAATTACTAAACTACTATTAAATAATTCAGTAATACAAGTATATAATACTAAATTTGTAATTCTGGATGTAATCAGAATATTACACCATTTATGCTGATTACTCTCAACACAAGTTGGGATAATATTCTAACACTCTTAATTTGCAATCTTAAATCTTTTTTTTTATATACGAAATAAAGATTTTAAGATGTTTAATTTTATAAATTGCGAAAACAAATTTCCATTATACGATATGACTGACAAGATTAGAAACCGTATTGACATTTATGATATGCAGTACTAGTAAACAAAAAAAAAAGAAAATTAAAAGCCGAAGTATAAATAATTTACTGAAAACGTAGTAATAAAATAATGGTATATAATTTTAAAATCACACAGACACACACACACACACACACACACACACACACACACACACACACACACACACACACACACACACACACACACACACACACTTACAAAGAAAATATGTAATTACATCTTTACAAGATGAATACAACATTTATTTTTTACAATATTACAAAATAATTTCTCACTCACTAGTCGTCTTAGACAAAATAATTACAGCGTTAAAATACATTTATTATTTTTTATAAGAAGAATTTTCAATGTTTTTGTTCTAAATAGTTAAAGGAATTTGATTGAAGGTGTTAATATTGCAAAATTAGTAGCTTGGTATACCAAAAATACACCAAGGTCTTGTCTGAATGTAAACATCAGTTATTAAAACTACATATTCACTTTTAAAAAAGAAAAGAAACCCACAGTAAATGTAAATAGTCTTGTGCAACAATTATAATCTAACATTGCGTGTAAATCAAGTAATCGTGACAACTTTAACCGAAATATTGTTATAAATCAACGCGAATAATATTCAACTTATAGTGAGAAAAAAGAAACATACAATAAAAATATTTCCCATTTTTAAGAAACTTAGATGGTTTTACAAAATCAGGATTTGCTTTTAAATACAATGTTAAATTTAACTTTTAAATTATTCCTTTACAACACTCATTTTTTTATCTGTATAAAGAAAGTGAAATTCGTACAAATAAATATTATTTTAACCATATCTGGCTCATTTTTTTACTTCCTTGTACGAAAGAAGTATTGTGATCGAAAATTTCAGATTTCAATGGAGATATCCATTTTTACCATCCCTTAATCCATTTTGAATAGTTTCGTCATGACGTCTGTATGTACGTACGAATGTATCTCGCATAACACAAAAACGATTAGCCGTAGGATGTTGAAACTTTGAATTTAGGACTGTTTTGGCATCTAGTTCTGCACCTCACCTTTTGATTGCAATTGACTAAACCAAAGTGTGCAAAAAAGCCCAAAATCCAAAACATTTGAATTTTGGACTTTTTCTTTACTGCAGTAAAAGCCCTCATTGAGAGACTTTCAACAATATATCATAAGTGGTACTTATTTTCATTGGTTCCAGAGTTATAGCCAAATAAAATTTTAGTTAATGAAATATTTGGATCTTACAAGGGGAAGACTTATCGGTTCAAATCAGACTTCTCCTACTTTTCTTTTCAACTTTTATTTTTTTTAATTTAAATATATTGATTTACTAATAATTATTAACCTCTGAAGTAAAAAAAAAATTTACAATAAAAAATGAAAAAAAAAATCAGGCGTAATTATGAAATAAAATTTTATGTACTTTATTTTTATAATCACATCAGATTTCTTATCATTAATTTACTACATAAGCTTGAGAATCGGGCATGAGAATATGGACTGGACATTTTCTAGTGTACGAAAAATGCCAGAGCAGCCAATGATTCGAACCCGGAACTTTCCACAAGAAAGGCTAATACGATACTACTCTACCACAGAACTGGGTGTTTAATTAGTATTAATCAGTAAAAATGAGATTTTTTTTAGATTAGTTTAACTGAGTCATTAAGATAAGTTCGCACTTGTATCTTTACTATACTCGTATAATATTCATAATCACCCTGTTCTCCTTTGATATTAACTAGACATTACCCGCATTACTTTTAAGATAACCCTACCCTAGTTGCTATAGTAGCTAACATGCCTTCCGTTTCCAGAAAAATGTAAAATTTGAATTAAAAAAAATATATATAAATAAACTACAATTAAATTGATCTTATCTTAATTTTATTATTTAAACCAACGAAAAAAAATTTCCATTTTTTAATCAAACGATTACTGAGCATTTTTTTACAAACTACTTTTTCAAAGAAATTTACTTAATTTAAATAATTAAATTGACCACTAGCATAATTGTTATGTTCTCTCGACAGGATTTTAAATATTGTTCAATATTTTGATCGATTTGAGTGATGTTTCCACTATTCCCAACTTTATATGGTTCACTAAAAAAAAAAAACTAAATAGAAATGTAAACGTAAATGATTTGAAATTGTAACTTATAAAATTTATATGTTTAGAGAAAACTTTCTAAAAAAAAATCGTTAGTTTTGTTTAGTAGTATTATTTTGAATGGCAATATTTATTTAAAGAGTTAAAAAAAATTTAAAGTAAAAAAAAGTTTTACGAATATAAGGACCTAAGATAAATAATATTGTAGTTAGTATGGTGGTTTTACACCACCGCCCTTACTTCTAATTTTTTCAAGATTATGTAATCTGTATGTTTATACACAAGTTACCATGGAAAATTTTATGATTATAGGTTAAATCATTTCAGATGAAACATTTATAGAAGCAGATACTAGCATTTATGTCACTGCATGACTTTCTTGTACTCCTATTAAATTACATATACCCATTTTTAAAAGTACATAATATTTTATATCACTAATAACTTCTGATTTTTTTATTGTTATTTAATTATTATTTATTGTCAAAATTCTTTAAAATCAGAGGTTAATAATTAATAATAAATCAATATATTTAAATTAAAAAAAGTTTAAAAAGAAGGAAATGAGGTTTGATTCGAACCGATGTGCATTCCCCTTGTAAGATCCAAATATGTCAATTAAAATGTTATTTGGCTATAACTCTGTAACCAATGAAAATAAATACCACTTATCATATATCGTTGAAAAGCTCTCAATGAGAGCTTATTATTGCAGTTAAGAAAAAGTCCAAAATCCAGAAACTTTGATTTTTGGACACTTTTGGTCCAGTCGATTCAGTCAAAAGGGGAAGTGCACAACTAGATGTCGCAACAGTCCTAAATCCAAAATTTCAACATTCTACGGCTAATAGTTTCTGAGTTGTGCAAGATACATACGTACGTGTGTAAGTACAAATGTCACGTCGAAACTAGTCAAAATGGATTCAGTAATGTCAAAATGGATATTTCCATTGAAATGAGAAAAACGTGCTTTTTCGCGATTACACTACCTCCTTGTACTTCGTATAAGAAAGTAAAAATCAAAACTTTACATATTTATAGATTATTAATGCTAATTATGTATATTTTACTTACAATGAAAACATATAATATCTAGTAGTTCTTTGAAACAAGTCACGTCGGTTGTTTAACAAAATTTAAGAAATTGGGCTCTAAAACAAAATTTAACTAAAAAAAAGCGAGATTTAAATTAAACGGGTTTATTCATCTTAATCACTGTGAACGATTTGCCTAATGCCAAGACTTGTATATCATAATCATTATTTTTAGGGACACCGGAAATCATTGATTGATAACTATCGAGGAGTTACTTTTACTACATCTTGTTTTTTCCTTTAGTATAATCTTTTTTTCTTTCTTTGTAATTAAGGGATTCGAAGTAAGCCAATAAAAATAATTTTATCTAAAACCAACTCAATATTATACACTTAATAAGTCAATTAAGTCATGTTACTTTAAGGTAGTAGGAATACAGCCTCAATAGGTTTAAAGCACGAAGTATTTTACAAATAGCTCCTGAGGTACTGAAAACAATGCATTATATTAGGAGACCGTCCTCTCTCATCAAGAGTGGACGATAGACTACACGTTAGTGGCAGTGAGTTGACGACGGAAACTCTCCTCTCCTGCACTACATCTCTCTATCTCCCAGGCTAAGAACGATGTCAATCACTAGTTTTAAATAGGGAAATTTTATTAAAAGTCTTTGTAGAAATGTTGCTCGCTAATAGTAAGTAACCTCAATGTAAGCTATAATAATTGGAAAACGCTTTTGGCAGTAACTTCATTTCAAACCCATAAACACTTTAAGTCCCAAAACATTAAATTAAAATACTACCTTTTTTTCTCAGTCCAAAGTAGGGAAAAGTACCTTCATTAAAATGTACAAGTCTTATAATATCATTATTTTTAAATAATACTGAATAAATTAAATAAATAAAACTATCAAATGTAATATAATGAAAAAAATATTAAAAACAATTTTTCATACGACTTACACAAATTACATAAATAAGCTTTTATTATGCATAATAACAATAATAATAATAATAAAAGCAATAAAAAATACTTCTAACATTTACATCCCTATTTTATTATTAATAAACATTTATCCATAACTGAAACACGTGTTGCTATTAATAACTAATACAAACTCGAAGGTTATAACACAATTTGTAATGAATTTTATTGCAATTCTAATGAAACTGTTACGTTATAACCGTCCCATGAAGAGATAAACATTCCGTTTCTGTTGGGCTTTATGTGAAAACAAGAAATATGCATTAGTCTAACCATACGGCAAATAATAAAACAGTACTATGGACAAAAATGTTTGACTTCATATTGCGTTCACAAATCCACTGATAAATTTATAAACAAGTAAACAATGTCTCTCATCATATCAAAACTGACCCATTTATTGCCTGACTGCGTTTATAGTTAAACAGGAAGACCTTTTTTATACAGTTAAATTTTATTACGTTTGTATTTACCACGTATATTTTAGCATACTCCACATTATCAGAATTATAAAACATTACTTCCATGAGTTAATTTCCCAAAAATTATCATTATACTCCAATAAATAAAAAAAAACACATTTTTAATTTACTTTTCTTTTTTTGGGCAACAGCATCCTGCAGAAGATTTACTTTCATTATTAATACATTCATTAGAACAACAAAACTAATATTACTCCTCTTTTATCTACTGTAATTTCAGTCTAGTGCGGTGTATTAGAACTGTTACTGACTGTAACAGTAAAGTATAATTCACGGTCTCTTCCAATTTAAGAAAGGAAATAAATTATCTTTTTGAGAATAACTTGAGATCGATATTAATAACATTAATAGTAAAATTTCAA
This sequence comes from Lycorma delicatula, assembly GCF_047948215.1. NCBI lineage: Eukaryota > Metazoa > Arthropoda > Insecta > Hemiptera > Fulgoridae > Lycorma > Lycorma delicatula. The sequence continues at coordinate 66,310,336 of NC_134456.1, read as the reverse complement.
TCAACAGTTTAACTTGTAACTTTGCATCATTTCTTTATTCATTACTTTTTTAATTAATCTATTATAACTCTTTTATTTAAAATCAATAAATTAATTAAAGCTACTAAAAATGCGTTGTTCAAGTTGATTATCTTGAAACAATCAACGTCACAATGATCGGTATCATCAATACGTAATAGTTGACCTGTGCACAGTTGTCAGTTCAGTTATTTTGCACAGTCAACCTATGGAAAATAGTTATACTTAATAAATTATTCTAACATTTCACGATCTAAAATAGTTACGGTTATTTTTTAAAGTACGCCATTAATATCAGAACTGAAAACCAATTAAAATAATATATATACCTTCTTTACAATATAGCTGACTGGTGAACCAGCTGATGACGTTAACCATTAAAAATATAGTTTTTTTCAAATTTTTATTTACAGTCAGTTACATTTTTTTAGGAACCATGTAAATTGTATCATACATATTACTTTTAAAAAAAAATCCCCGTTGAAATTCCTCAAAAATTGCATGCTAGCACTGTATAGAACTTCTGATAGTAGACCACAGAACATACACAAAGCAGTTTTGAAAAACTGTACTATCAGTAAAAAAGGAGAAAACAATAACAATAATCGTAAAAATTATTGACTGCTAACCGATTGTATCCAGATTGATATCCACTTAGTAGATACGGAAAAAATAAATAAAAATAAAAATGAAAACTGAAGCAGAGAGGAAAAGAATGAAGGGTTGATTAATTCACAACACTCAGCGGGCAAAATTACACTGTAGAGATATTGAGGTTCATAACATGCAGCCGCTTAAATCTTTTAACATCCTCGCCGTAGCGTCAAAGGTTTACAGCTAATTTATTAACGTGGTTATTTAGCCGAAGTTCAAATTTCAAACACGTTTTATTTAGTAAACAATGTCGTTTAGTAAACGACATTGCTCAGCTTTCTTTCTCCTCTCCCTCACATGAATCTTTCACGTTAAACGACGATCCAGGTAAAAACCGAGGTACCTTAAACTTTCAGTATGCGGGATCAAAATGCCAACAAGGACTCGTGGTAACTCTCCTCTCCTTATTGCGAATGTCTGGCTCGACTTAGGTTGATAACCTTTATCTTCCATGTACCCAGTCATCTGCAGATTAGATTTAATTCATATTGTAGCTTAGTGAGGCCCAGTAGGGTTGTCATCAACCGTCAGAATAACCATATCATCGGAAAATGAAGCGACAGCGACTCCATTCTCAATCGGAAGGTCGGCAGTGAAGAGCAGTATAAAGCAGTGTACAGGTGAACAGGTTCTAGCAGTGATTCTTGCAAAACCCCCGATTTAGTGTCAAAGAATAATTATTTATCATATTTTTAACTGGGAAAGCGATCCAGTCAGGTACCTAGAAAGAACAAGGTTTCACGGTTGAGGAAGGTTTTTCAACTTGTATAAAAGCCGGACAGCCAGACCTTGTCAAAGGTCTGCTGGATATTTAAGAAGATAATGATAACAGTATCTCTTATCTTCTAACCACCTGCTGATAACGTTAACTAGTCTGTGTGTTTGCCCAATAGTAGAGTGCCCACTACGGAAACCGAATTTGTCTTTTAGAATAACGTGAATCTGCTCTAGAAGAGATCACACACATCCTCCGAAAAAATAACCGTTCAAATAACTTCAAAAAAGTAGGCAACAAGCTTATTGGCCTGAACGACGATACATCATGAACAGATTTACCCGGTTTTGGAACCATAACCATTTGTGATAACCATTTTTCATTGGTGGGTGAGTAAGTCGTCCAAAGAATACCATTAAAGAGGTGAGTTACGTATTGGATAGCTTTGGTAGAAAGCATAAATAGCACCTTAATAGTGATCAAATCAAAGCCAGGGGCCTTCTGGGAGTTTTTTCTTCCTGATCACGTCTAAAACCTATGCTGAAGAAAACAGCTTAATAGGTAAACTCCAAGAATCTGGGCTGCTCAATAATTCTAAGATTTCCTCTTCACAAGGACCCCGAATATCAAGCACCTTGTAAGTAGCAAATAGTTGCACCTTTTGTCCTTCACTCCGAGCTCACCATCCAAGGAGGTTTGTGTCCTAAACCTCCTCTTCGAAGCAATAAGATCACTCTTAGTTTTCCCACTTTACCCTTCTCCATACGTCTAAGTATTTGCCGCACCAGAAACTCAATGCTGGAAGTCAGCTTTTCTAGTTTGTCTTGAGCAATACTATGGCACCCATGCTCAACAACCGCAGCATAAGATTCCTTGTCAGAACAGGATTCCTTCTCGTTCTCTAACACAATGACGGGAAATTATTATTATCCAAACCAAAGCAGTCCGTTCATCCTGAGTTCAGATTGAAGAAGCAGTCTTAATGCCCGATGATACTCTTTGCCTCTGTTTTCTGTCCATAATTTCTTTATTTACTTCCTGTGTAACTAGAGGATGGTCTAATTGGCAGAGCCCACAAACGGCTGAAATGTGTCTATTTTAAGGACAATCTTCAGTCCTACGTCTCAGCACTTTTAACACATTTGTAAGGCCGCATGCATGGTTTTTCGAGTGGCCGTACCAAAAGAACATCATTAAGCCACCGGCGATAGTCGTGTACGTCATTTTCGGCTGTACGATGTTTTCCAGCTGTATGAATTAATTGAAAATGTGGTTAAAAGTGTGACTACAATGAAAGGATATTTGGCTCTAAACAACTATGTGTTATTTCGAAAAATCAGGACGTCTACAAGCGAATAATCGACTTAAACGCGTGAGCATAGTCTGATCAATCATACCTTTAATAGAAAGAAAAAAAGAGCCTTCCCGGCTGTTACTAAGAAATTCACACTATTTCGTTTCTATTGAACTTATTAAAGGAAAGCTTGAGGAACAAGCTCACGCAGTCCGAAATGTAATTAATTCCACACATCAGATTACAACAAATATAGTGAATACAAATTTTCTCTACAAGATAAACTTTCATTTACTTAATATCTGTTTCAGTACAACATTTTTATCAGATACAATATCTTTTCAAAGAAGCTGTACATAAACATTTAAGAATATTTTATTGTTCACTATTTCTTCAACTCAAGAGATTAACAAAATATATTACATAATTGCTTTAAAAAAAACCCCAAAGATATTTAAAAGTTCACCAAAATAAGCTATTCCAAAGATGCGGCGAAGAGTAAAGAGAAAAAAAATTAAAGCCAATACATATATAGACAACGGCTTTGCTAAAATTTATTGATAATTGACTGGTACTTGACTGAGAGACATGATTTTTGATATCCTTCTATCTTCTTACCTCTTCGAGATGCGAATTGTAAACTTTATTAATCTCCCACATACAGAGGTCACCTTGCCGAATTTTTAGAGTTTTAATTTAAGAGCTATTGACTAGCCAATCCTGATTAATTAATTCAAACCAGACGTTTTCACAACAATATATACAAACATACAACGATATATTTGCATGTCTAGACGATTAGGCGATTTACCTTCTAATTTTTCATTTCTCGACGTTTCATAATCTCCTAAATCCAAAAACTAGGGGACCTTTTTTAGCACGGTTACCACACTTTCCTCTTACTGTATTATATACTATAATAATAAAATAAAAATTTAATACAGAAAAGCCAGAAAGACACATGGAAAATAAATTTAAAATTAGTATAATTGGATAATTAATTTTATTAAGCGGTTTAATGTACTGTAAACCAAAATTTAGAATAATTAAGAAAATAGATTATTTATTTATTTATTAGTCTTATTTGATTGAAATAAGTCTTATGTATTTTAGGTGCCACAGTGATTACATGAGAATGACATGATATGCAATTCAGCCATAAATTTACATATCCATTTCCCAGAACAGATAAAAATAATACCTATGTCCGTCTTACTACCAAAATGTAAAGTAGTTTTCCCATTACCTTTTTCACCGAGCTGAAAGTATTGACCGACTCACCAACCACTCCGAAATGCACTTCTACTAGTGAAACTTTCTCTCTGTTCATCGCAGGGAATGATTGTATAAGAAAATTATAGCTGTCAAAGAAAGCAAGTCCAATCGTACCTCTTATACCTCAGGTATTTCATATAGTCAGAAATCATAATAAAGCTGGGACAAATAGTGTAAAACAAAGCCTTAATGTACTCCTTCCTAAAGAATGTTTATTCTTTCAATTTTTTAATGTAATATTTGTTTTAAATAAATTAAAATAGTTTACTTAGCATCAAGACTCTAAATTCCAAACTGTGACGACGTCTGATAAATAAATTAGTAAAGTTAGAAAGATGAAATCCTTCAAAAACTGATAGGATGCAAACGTACAGATTTTACTTGAAATGATTATAATCGAAGGGAAATTACACATTCATTATTTATATTAATTCAAAGAAATACGATATTTTTAACGTAAAACACTTTGGAACGGATTCAATTAATTAATTATGCTTACCGGACTAGTCTAATAGTTAAATGGTGTCATAAATCAGTTGTTTAACAGCTGATTTTCGAAGTCGCACCTTCTGACATTCAAATCCTACTAAAAGTTAGTTGTTTTTGTACGGATTTTAATACTTGACATTGGTTACCGGTGTGCTTTGTGCTTAGGTTCAATTAACTAGAAGTCTCGGAATTTTCGGCCTGAGTCTGTACAAGATTACATTTCATTTACATGTCATACATATCATCCTCACCTCACTGGGCCATGGAGAGGTTGCTTATTGTTCACTCGTTGAACAGATTAACTTCGTACACATTTTGAAAATAAAAAATGAATTAATATGTTACACATATCGTCATTTTAAACTATTTTTATTTTATCCTTTTAAATTATTTGTTACCTTTTAAATTTACAAAATAAAAGAATTAATAAAAAAAACTTCCATTACTAATTATTTCTTTTAATTGTTGATTGAATCTTGTTTCATGAAACAAAAGAATATTTTTTTATGTAGAATAAACTAAACAAAAACTCATTTTAGAATACAGGTTAAAAAGTTAAAATAAACGATTACTTTGAAAATGTTTTTTCTTATCTGTAATATTATTTTTGAAACAAAATTTACACATAAATTTTGTAAGAATTTTAATGGTTAAATAATAACTATTAAAACCGTATAACTGATGCATTTATCAATTTACAGATACTTAAATTGCTTAATAAAAAGAAGAAGAGTATAACTTTCCAATTAGAGCAAATCGTGTGCACATTGCATGTGACCAAGGAAGTCACGAGACTAGAATCAAGGAAGGAGGCAAGACAACATATGGGTGAATGCATATTTCTTAAACAATTACAATTTTTATTTCTATTCTTTAATTTTTTCAAACGATCTATATTAAATTCAATCTTTTATAGCCTACAACGGACCAAGTAATTTTACAATAGTTATATCGTAAAATATTGTTCTCATATATCTAGTATTTAAATTTATTGCCCTATTCACAAATTCAAAACCATTCCATTCTGTTTTTGTTACAGAATACTATCTATCTTATTCCATTTTAGTTTAACTTCCCGAGCAGCTTATTTCATTTTTATTATTTTTTAGATAATAAAAAATACTGTATTGAATAATACAAAAATGTGGATTCTATATGAGTTGAGCACAAATTCTAGTCTTTAAGAAATAGTTTGTTAGTTCAGAACAGTGAACCGATTATCTTTGACATTCTTATTAATATTATTTTATTTTCATTTTATTTTCAGTCACTTAATTTATTAATACATTTTTCATTACGCGCTGTACGATTTTTTAATTTCAGGATATTTTTAAAACCTATACTTTTTTACTTGTTTTATGTATTACAACTTTAAAACCTTTTACCTTCTACCGCTATTTTGCGTTAATACGTTAATTATCTTTGATTTTTAATAATTACAAAACACAGTACAAGTTTAATGGTACTGGATCAATTAAATTGCTGTTTAATAAATACGATGTTTGCATATTTAAAAAAAAAAAGAAAAGAATAACAATACTTCATTGTTATTGTTAATATTTCATGGATTTAAGTATTTAAAATGATTTTTGTTTTAAATTTATTAGGCTAAAAAGGGGATTCCAAAAATATATACTAAGATCTTAGGAACAGTCAGAGTTTCTTTTTAATACTGCTGAAACTGGTAAAACGGTTGTAGTATTGTAAGTACGTGCATGTAATTATGTTAGTATTTTTTGGCAAACTTCGTCAAACAGCAAACCCTTCCCCCAAACGTTTTACACAAACCAAATTTTATACAAATTTAATTAGATAGTAGGGTTCTACGTAGCTATTTTCTAGGAGTGTAGAACATAATAATTATATCATGAATTAAATCATCTATGTTTCATAATAGCATGAATTAAATTTTAAATTATGGAAGTTTAGTTATTAAACCAGGTTTTTTGAAAAATTCCAGATAAATCAAAAGCAGAGATAGAGAAAGACTCTACTAATACATTGATATGGATAATTTGAGAAAAGAGGAATCGTGGAACGAACGTCTGAGGTAATCTATTTTATAAGATTACACGCGTGCGTATATCCTTTTTCTTGTAACAACCGGTAAATCCAGAACAAGTATTTTTCTTCATGATAAGACTCATTATTACAAGCGTAACATGACTCAACAACTACTGCAATAAAACGGGGATATGACTTCTTTGGGAATACTGTATGGCTCAAGTGGATTTCCCCGACTAATATGTGACAGAAAATTTTGGGTAAATTCATAAGAATGCAGTTTAAACTCTAGTAATTATTAAAATAAGAAAACAACGTTATTCGTAACATATGTTAGGAATACTAACATACTTAACGCTGACTTATATACTAACAATAAAATACTTAATTTTCTGGAACAATTCGTGAAATTATTGTAGTTATTATTTTGTTCTAAAATCTGTTGAGTGTTTAACAGTACTGAAAAATGACGAATAAAACAACACAAACTATACAAATAGTTCGTATTTTTATCACCTGTAAAATTCATTGATTTATCTCCAGATCCATTGTGCCTGGATAATAGGTCACGCCATTAAACCAATAAGATGGTACACGAAAGTTACTAGAATCATTCGATACTACATCAACCACGGATTAATAAATTTTAATAAAAGAATAGAAGTCAAATCTGGCAAGAATAAATCATCAGTCTTGAGGAACTAATATAAATGCTGCAATAAACTTGGAAAAGAAAAAATGTTATAAAAAAATCCTTTCGAAAAAGATTTTTAAAGTTAAAAAAAGTTTATTAGCCGATGAAAAATGTAATAAATTTGGAAATCACAATAAAACTAAATTAGAAAAAAATTACTGATATAGGCTTGTATGAAAGTATTTATTTTAAATAGTTTTCTTTCCCAAGTTAACAGACAGAAATTAAAAATAAATTACAATACATATTTTCAAGGAAACAATAAAAACCATAATGATAATAAACACGAATAATCATTATAAAGAAAATAAAAGGATGCAACAAAAGCAAGGTCACTGTCGTTTGTTTGCGGTCAGTAACTGTGAAAGAGTATTATTATCTTTATGGTCTCATTAACTAGTTGAGAAACTAATTTACAACTGGAAAGGTTTTTCGCATCTCCTAAAATGTATTATATAGTTTGTTAGTTATTTTTTCGTTTGAACTCTGTAACTGGCCGACAACTTTCAACATAGTTTTTATTGATGGTGTTTTGAAGTGGGTTAATAATAAATTTTAGTGTAATTTCCATGCATGCATCTATATAACAAATCGTGAAGCGTCTTAGATGATTTGGTCGCGTGAGATCTAAACGGACTACACGTCGTGAGATAGTGTTGATGTCTTAATTAATACAACTAACAAACGACATCTAGTTACTATCGCTGTTCTAAATGGTTTACGCCATTATTACGACAATCAACTCTTATGCATACTTTATAGCAATAGATAATAAAAGATATGTACATAAGTCCACTAAAAGAAATAATAAGAAAACAATGAGGTAACCGAAAAATTATATCCTCTTTTTTTCAGCTAATTAAGTTCATCAAGTAATTGTTCAAAATTATCAACAATATTACGTAATAATATGCAATATTAGTTTAGGCTGTATAAAAACATATTTTTTCACTTTTTTCATAATTTTAAATAAATAAATTTAATTTTTAAACAAAAAAAACCGTGAAGTTTACGTAAGAATATAATGGTAATAAATTCAAATACTAGAATTCCAAACTAAATACTAATAAAGGGAGTAATAATGTTCTACAAATTTACATAAAAAAGAAAATGTGGTCATATATATTAAAACAACTTAATTTTTTGTGGTTATTTTATTCTGAAACCTACTTAGCAGATATGTTACTAGGAGGAAGAAAGACTAAAAACAAACTATCACTTCTTCAAGTTCGAGTTTGGTCCACACACCTGTTCCATCCATCGTAGCCTCGGTCTTCTAATTTTATTACTTTTCTATGTTTGTAGTTTAGTATGTTTGTCTTTCTACACGATGTAAGCAATTATTTCCCTGGTAACTAGTAACTTCATTTACGCCAGTTGTATAGAACTCGATTCTCATTTCATCATTTCTTTCCTTATCTAGCTTTGTTACTTTTTTAGAAACCTTAAACAACTCAACTCCCTTAATATACCACATTCTCTTATTAGATTTTATCGACGACTCACTACCACACAGTAAATCAATCATGGATACAATCTTACAAAACATCCTATTTTATTAAATCGTCCCTTATTATTTAAAATTTTGATAAGTAACGATTGATCTAATAATCTCATTAGATAGTCTGCTGGAAACATCAATAAAACATTATTATTGTTTGTTCATAAAGTTTAAGAATAAAGATTTAGTTAAAAATCCTTAATTTTGAGGACGATGAGGAGATTAGGACTAAAGAATAGATCATGAATTAATAACAGATGAAATGGTGAAAAAAAATTGGTTTAGAAGATGCCAGTATTAAAAACAAAGGATGGGTTGAGGTGGATTAGAACTGACTTAAAGAAGAAAAGAAAAGTAGTAATAGTGCCACCAAGAAGAAATTGGAGGACATGATGAATGAAGTTAAGTAAATCAGTTCTGTTTTGCTTTTCGGAGTTATTAATTCATAATGTTTCCTCCTTCAGTTTGAGGTGGTTTTACCAAAAGCCGGTAGTTGTAGATCCTAATAAAATCCACATGCAATAAAGGCTCTGAACTTCAAATTTTCTGAAGAATGAACTTAAAGATAGAATTTTTTAAGTTGTTTTTAACCGAACAATAGAAGTGATTCATTTAATTTTATAAAAATTTAAAAAAAAATGTAAAAACTGTTTACTCATTCCGTGTAAATGTTTTTAACACCTCTTACTGTACAGATAATTACCCACGCATTTTCAGTAATTGCACAGTAAACTCTTACTCATTATTACACCTAAATAATATATTACGCACTACTTCCAATCAAAAATGCTGTAAGATTTATTGAGGGAAGTATTACAATATACTGGAAAAAAACCCAAAAAATTAATAGGTTTGTCGCTTTTAAAATTTATTTTCAAGGCTACAAATTGTAAAGCATGTTTATATGATGAAATATATTACAAGCTAATTTAAAAGTCCCAATTTTCTGAATAAAATGTATAGGAACGAGAAGCTGTGAAATCTTTGAAGAACAAATATCGTTTCTATAAAAATTCATAATCACGAACAAAAATCTACCAAAAATGGGATTGGATTGACCATTAATGTGTATGAGTACAGTAACTAAACTGTACCTTTACACATTGTAAAGGCAGAATTGTACCTTTAAATAATCGTGTGTTTGCCATATGTAATCGAAATTCAAAACCGTATTCAATTCAAATTAAAAGCTGTTTTTTTCCTTTTTTGTCTTAACTGGACTATTTAAAACGTATTTTCCATTTTATACAAATAAAAAATGTATTGATATTAATTAATCATTTTTTAATTTTAATCGGAATTTCATCATTCATTCAGTTTAATATTGCGTCCCTGTTTTTCAAGCTAAAGATGTCAAGTTGGAATTTCAATCAGACTTGACATACTTATACGCTAAATATTTTTATTACTATATTCTCATCACAATCCTTCAAGATTCCTGAGGTGAATTAATCATTAAAAGATAAAACACCAAACAATAAAATAATTTTAAACATACTTATAATAATTCGACAATAGTAAAAAGATTAGCTTCGGTAATAATATAAGTTACAGTAATGATATTTTATCTCCTAGAATATGACGTAGGTTTATATTTATTAATATAATTCTAATCAGACATTTAAGAAACTGGAAAAGAAAAATTAAAATCGCCTATAATTTGTTTATATGACATCATCAAACGGTAAATGATATCAGAATATTAAGTAGCAGAGTAACCTTAAACGAAACATTAATTACATCAGAGTAGGCGCAGTAAATTTAATAACAAGGAAGATAACAGTAACAACAGTATCACGCATAATTACAGTACTTAAAGTCGATGAAGCTTATATGAATTAAACCGACATACGAGTAATAAATCGATCAGAAGACGGCACGCGTACTAACCGTAACCACATACAAAAAGTTAACGGATGTTTAGATTTCATCAACTATCAGAAAGTAGTAATTACACGCAAAAGAATATATTAATATATATATTCTTCTTGGTTAAAATTCAAATAGAAGGTTGTTCATTACTTTCGATAATTAACATTCAACTAACCATATGGCAGAAAAATTAAACCTACACTTGCATCAAAATTTGACTACAAAAGTAAATATAATTTTTTAAATATTAGTAACCAAACAGAATTGCATTTTATGACCGCACCTTTATTCAAACAAAAATATACATTTACAATTCGAAAATACACGACAGATGATGTAATTGTTCATAATAATTATCATAGTAATTATATTTCTTCTACTGGTGATTTCAATGGTAAGTAAGAAAAGAAGTGACGCGTACAATATTAGTTAAAAAATTGGGCGCGTTATTGGGATTACAAGGTGAACGCCATGATATTTATTCTGCATAAATATAAAACAGATAAAATATATTAATGTAACAACTACAAAAAAATATTTAATCCATGATGTAGACTGATCAAACATGTAGGCTTTAATTTAATCCCATGAATCCACCGATATTTTTATCAAATAAACAATTTTAAACATAATTTCAAGCAAAGAAGTGGGCTAAATTCTTTTATTCCAATTAGAATACAATATTGAATACAAATATTTTTTCATAAGTAAAAAAATATTACTACCTAACTGTAAAATTATTGTACCACTAATAGTAATGGATCTCAATTGTGTGCGCCCTGTCTTGGTGCTCTGGACATTGCCACTATGTGGGACGCTACGATGTTTGGGGAGACATTTGCTTTTAGTCTCTGAATAGGAGCTCCGCTTCCTAAGTTTCTTTCTATGTATTTTTTATATATCTAGGTATTTTGATTTCTTAAGAAATCAAAATACCTAGGCGTGACACTTGATAGAACGCTTTCATTTAGGGATCACCTAATGAAAACTGCAGAGAAATTGAAAGCGAGAAACAACATTTTACATAAGCTTTGTGGAACAACGTGGGGAGCATCGGCTTCCACTTTGCGCACATCGGCTCTGAACCTGGTCTTCTTGGCTGCAGAATATTGTGCGCCAGTGTGGCTTAACAGCCCTTATGTTCATAGAATTGATGCTCAACTTAATAACACTATGAGAATGGTTGCCTGGGTTATCAGGTCTACTCCTGTGAAATGGCTCCCAGTATTGAGCAACATACCACCCCCAAATCTGCGCCGTATAAATGCTTTTATAAGAGCGTACATGAAGATTATGGACAATCAAAACCTACCAATACATAAGGACATTGAGGATGCCAATCATGGTCGCCTACGATCTAGAAAACCATCTATCAAAACAGCAATTGCTGCTACAGAGAAAGGATTCAACCTAACTGACGCCTGGTGTCAAGAATGGACCACAAAGCAGAATAACCAAATTCCATGTATTACTCAAAAGCCGCCGGGTTTTGACTTGCCACTAAGCCATGGTCAACGTTAAACAGAATACGAACTCCGCATGATAGGTGCGTCTATTTCCTGTATAAATGGGGTAAAACACCTACGCCCCTTTGCGAGTGTGGTGAAACTCGCAAAAGTGTTTAAACTGTTAAACACATCACAGAGGTTTGCCCTAGGACAGCTTATGAAAGGGCTCCTGAAGATTTCCTGATGGCAACTGCAGGATCAATAGCTTACATTAATTTGTTAGATGTTTGTTTGTAATTTTTGACTGTAATTGGTGTTGTGTCTTAGTGCCTACGCTAAATAAATAAATTTAAAATTTTTATACAAAGTGTCCAATAAGTTTCCATACAAAGAATACGTAAAAATGGATATAATAATAAATAGATAAAATGATTTTCAGAAAAAAATGTGTATTTTTCCTACGTATGGAAACTTGTGGGACACACTATGTATATCTTTTTATATAATAAATTTATTCAATTAGGATTTAATTGCGGAAGAAAAAAACGGAAATATTTAAGTTGATGATTCATCACAAATAAAACATCAGTTCATTAAAAATAATAATAATAGATTTATATATATACATATATATATATATATATATATATATATATATATATATATATATATTTGAATTACAGCCCGTTATTACATAATAAACTCTGTATAATAGAATTATCATCCTAAATTTTTCAATTGTCACCTATTAGACAAATGAATATTTAAGAGATAGCCTCTAGCCATTATATCATCTGAAAAGAAAAGTTTAAGTCACGAACTTTAAGAAGTAACAAAAACCACTTCCTATGGAGTAGACCTAATATATAAAGAAAATAATAATTTATTGCATATAAAATAATTAAATTGCAAATTAATAAATTAAAAAAAGTTAATTCTGATATAAAAAAAATCAAGTAATTACATTATAGTTAATACACAAAAAACCGCTAACCAACAATTGAATTCGAAGCGTTCAAGCGCTTTCGGAATTATATTCCATCTTCAGAAACTCTCATATTCGTCCTATTTATAATATTAATTAAACCTTCACATGTAAAATTATAAAAAATCGTGATATTTGCTTAAAACATAATAGCTGGTCGTCATACGTTTTAAAATTATGTCAACGTGAACGACCTGCCAATTGGTGGTCAGAACTTTTGTGTTACACCACAATTCAATTGTTGGTAAGTGGTTTCTTTATATTTTAGCTATATCATTTACATACTTTACCAACGGGCGATGCTTAACAAAATTAATACAAGTAATTACTATCAAACTATTTGATAGCTCAAAAACCTACAAATAAACTATGAATCGATTTTGTATATACATATATATATATATATATATATAGGCCTCCTCTATGAATCATGAGACCTTGCCGTTGGTGAGGGGGCTTGAGTGCTCAGGGATACAGAGTAGTTGGACCGAAGGTGCAACCATATCGGAGAGGTATCTGTTGAGAGCCAGACTAAGGAATGATTCCTGAAAGAGGGCAGCAGCTCTTTCAGTAGTTGTTAGGGGCGTGAGTCACAATGACTTAAACGGCCGTATCAACATCACTCAGTCCTCTGAGTACTGCGCAGCTGAAAGCAATGGAAAACTACAGCTGCTTTTTTTCCAAGAAAATGTGGCTCTCTGCATTTTCACATAGCAACAATGGAGGCGCCTTCCTTGGTAAAATATTCCGGAGGTAAAATAGTCCCCCGTTTGGATCTCCGGGTGGGGACTACTAAGGAAGGGGTCACCAGAAAATTAAAAAATAACATTCTACGAGTCGGAGCGTGGAATGTTAGAAGCTTAAAAAAGGTTGGTAGGCTAGAAAATTTAAAAAGGGAAATGGATAGGGTGAATGTGGATATAGTAGGAATTAGTGAGGTTCGGTGGGAAGAGGAAGGCGACTTTTGGTCAGGTGATTTTAGAGTAATTAACTCAACATCAAATAATGGGCAGGCAGGAGTAGGTTTCGTGATGAACAAGAAGATAGGGAGGAGAGTGGAGTATTTCAAAACGCATAGCGATAGAATCATTGTAATAAGGATAAAATCAAAACCTAAACCGACAACGATTGTTAACGTTTATATGCCTACAAGCGCCCATGATGATGATGAGGTAGAGTGTGTATACGAAGAGATTGATGAAGCAATTAAACACGTAAAGGGAGATGAAAATTTAATAATAGTTGGAGATTGGAATGCAAGCATTGGAAAAGGCAAGGAAGGAAATATAGTGGGTGAATACGGGCTGGGCAAAAGGAATGAAAGAGGGGATAGAGTTTTGCACGAAGTATAATTTAGCAATTGCCAACACCCAATTTAAAAATCATAATAGAAGAATATACACTTGGAAAAAGCCAGGCGATACTAGAAGGTATCAGATAGATTATATCATGGTTAAGCAAAGATTTAGAAATCAACTCGTTGACTGCAAAACTTACCCTGGAGCAGACATTGATAGCGACCATAATTTGGTGATAATGAAATGTAGATTGGGGTTTAAAAACCTGAAGAAAAGTTGTCAGATGAATCGGTGGAATTTAGAGAAGCTTGAGGAAGAGGAGGTAAAGAAGATTTTTGAGGAGGACATCGCAAGAGGTCTGAGTAAAAAAGATATGGTAGAAAATGTAGAAGAAGAATGGGAGAATGTTAAAAAGGAAATTCTTAAATCAGCAGAAGCAAACTTAGGCGGAATAAAGAGAACTGGTAGAAAACCTTGGGTTTCAGACGATATATTGCAGCTGATGGATGAACGTAGAAAATATAAGAATGCTAATGATGAAGAAAGTAAAAGGAACTATCGGCAATTAAGAAATGCTATAAATAGGAAATGCAAACTGGCGAAAGAAGAGTGGATTAAAGAAAAGTGTTCAGAAGTGGAAAGAGAAATGAACATTGGTAAAATTGACGGAGCATACAGGAAAGTTAAGGAAAATTTTGGGGTACATAAATTAAAATCTAATAATGTGTTAAACAAAGATGGTATACCAATATATAATACGAAAGGTAAAGTCGATAGATGGGTGGAATATATTGAAGAGTTATACGGAGGAAATGAATTAGAAAATGGTGTTATAGAGGAAGAAGAGGAAGTTGAGGAGGATGAAATGGGAGAAACAATACTGAGATCTGAATTTAAGAGAGCATTAAAAGATTTAAATGGCAGAAAGGCTCCTGGAATAGACGGAATACCTGTAGAATTACTGCGCAGTGCAGGTGAGGAAGCGATTGATAGATTATACAAACTGGTGTGTAATATTTATGAAAAAGGGGAATTTCCGTCAGACTTCAAAAAAAGTGTTATAGTTATGATACCAAAGAAAGCAGGGGCAGATAAATGTGAAGAATACAGAACAATTAGTTTAACTAGTCATGCATCAAAAATCTTAACTAGAATTTTATACAGAAGAATTGAGAGGAGAGTGGAAGAAGTGTTAGGAGAAGACCAATTTGGTTTCAGGAAAAGTATAGGGACAAGGGAAGCAATTTTAGGCCTCAGATTAATAGTAGAAGGAAGATTAAAGAAAAACAAACCAACATACTTGGCGTTTATAGACCTAGAAAAGGCTTTCGATAACGTAGATTGGAATAAAATGTTCAGCATTTTAAAAAAATTAGGGTTCAAATACAGAGATAGAAGAACAATTGCTAACATGTACAGGAACCAAACAGCAACAATAACAATTGAAGAACATAAGAAAGAAGCCCTAATAAGAAAGGGAGTCCGACAAGGATGTTCCCTATCTCCGTTACTTTTTAATCTTTACATGGAACTAGCAGTTAATGATGTTAAAGAACAATTTAGATTCGGAGTAACAGTACAAGGTGAAAAGATAAAGATGCTACGATTTGCTGATGATATAGTAATTCTAGCCGAGAGTAAAAAGGATTTAGAAGAAACAATGAACGGCATAGATGAAGTCCTACGCAAGAACTATCGCATGAAAATAAACAAGAACAAAACAAAAGTAATGAAATGTAGTAGAAATAACAAAGATGGACCACTGAATGTGAAAATAGGAGGAGAAAAGATTATGGAGGTAGAAGAATTTTGTTATTTGGGAAGTAAAATTACTAAAGATGGACGAAGCAGGAGCAATATAAAATGCCGAATAGCACAAGCTAAACGAGCCTTCAGTAAGAAATATAATTTGTTTACATCAAAAATTAATTTAAATCTCAGGAAAAGATTTTTGAAAGTGTATGTTTGGAGTGTCGCTTTATATGGAAGTGAAACTTGGACAATCGGAGTATCTGAGAAGAAAAGATTAGAAGCTTTTGAAATGTGGTGCTATAGGAGAATGTTAAAAATCAGATGGGTGGATAAAGTGACAAATGAAGAGGTATTGCGGCAAATAGATGAAGAAAGAAGCATTTGGAAGAATATAGTTAAAAGAAGAGACAGACTTATAGGCCACATACTAAGGCATCCTGGAATAGTCGCTTTAATATTGGAAGGACAGGTAGAAGGGAAAAATTGTGTAGGCAGGCCACGTTTGGAGTATATATAGGATGCGGAATATTGATAATGTAAAGGAACATTCACTCTAAAGTAAGAAATAAGTTATAAACGTTATTTAAGTACACGGCTGTTATAGTCGTACTAGGTTTTTTTTTACTTATAAGTAAAATTAAAGTAATATACATAAACTATTCTAATTTTTTGTCTCTCTCCGTGATTCCATTACGACATCGGTTTTGCCTTAATCTATCGGTAACATCAATGGTCGGAGCTTCCAGAAGCACCGTTCGAATTTGTAATCTTTGAATATTGTTATTTGTGTGTTAATCGATTTGAAGAAAATATACTTAATATAATAAAATATCTGTGTACGAAATTACGTACATTCATTCCCTATTAATGTCATTTAAAACCAATTTCAATTCGTTTGAAGTAAAAAATTTATTCAGAACTCATATTTCCGTGAACAATACAAAGTGCAAATAAGTAAATTCCAGAATCTTATAAACATAGTTAAAATCATTAAGACACCCATATAAGTATACTAATCTCACCCATAAAAACGCATTGAAAATGAAGAGAAATTCAACAAAAAGCGAAAAGGAATATTTATAAAATAATCTATTAAACTTCTATTGTATTACAAAAAGCCGCTCGTTTATAAATTACATGAGACCATTTTATAGAGCAATGCAAATAAAAGCAACATTAGCTCATCAATTACAGCATGATTTAAATTTCTATTATTACTCTTACCTAGAAGCAACATTGTTTTATGTAAATTCTACTGAACTTTATATTCTAAAGCGTAAAATATGGCATTGAATTTAAACCAATAATCTTACCGTTAAATGCAAAACAGTAGGGAGTCGTGCTTCAGAGAACGTGAATAAATACCAAACCTGTAAAATAAACAAAAAAAATCATTAATGGAAATAGTCATCAAAATTACGATATATTTAGTGCATACGGAAAACAACCCCGAATAAGGTTAATAAACCATAATTCAGATATTTTTCAAAACTTTTAACCCACTAAAAGTTATTTCAGATCCATTTTTAGGTACTTAGGATCAGGGATAAAAAAAAATTAATCAAATTCACCAGCAATTTGTTTGTAAATATCTTATTTACACAATACACGTCATATCAACTGAAAAAGTAAAAATAAATCATTATCAATTTCGTAATTTAACGTTAACTTCTAAAGAAATCTTTTTTAACTACAAAAAATCTCAACAATTAATTTATGCGACCAAGATATCTATAAACATGTGATTGTGTTTAACTATACATTTGTTGACTACAAAAAGCAAAAGATTGATTACAACAACAATTATTTTGCATCCCCTTAATTACTTCTAGAGTAAAATTTACAAAAAAGGTTAATAGTATTTTTTAATCCATTTTTAGCATTTAAGAATCCCTAACACAAGTTACATGAAAAGAAAATAAAGAAATATTTGGACTAATATTATTTGACCCGATTGAAATGAACTATTCTAAAATATCAAAAAATAATCCAGTATCTTTTACGCGAGTTTACCGTCTAAAATGTTTTTTTGCATATTGGAAGGCTGCCGAGTCGTAATAATCCTTAAATCGGAATGAAAACCATATATAATCTATTTCAGACTAACCAGTCTGCTTTTAGTCACGTCAAAACTCTTCGAAAATCTTTAAAGGTTTCTTCTAAAGCATTCTCTGCTTTAAAAGAAAATAACCATATCCCTGACCAACAGTTTGGATTTAGAAAAAGTCATTCTACTGTAGAAAAAGTACTCAGGATTCCAAGATCCGAAATGCATTCATTAGTCAGGTTTTTGACAAAGTCTGGCGCCTCGGTCTCTGTACTGTATAACATAAAAACTAAATTTTTTTATAAGCATTTTAAAATCGTAAACTTTTATCATTCGTGTACTATGAATTAATTCCTAAGATTAATTTATATACATATATGTACGTTTAGTATATTTTCTGATGCTCATCAATGGAGGATATTAAGTTTTTGTTGTACATACTGGTCAGAACATCAAAAGTAATGACGGCAACTTTCACAGATGGTACGACACGGCAATACTAAAGACACGTCACGGATCCGAGCCTCCGAAATCCTGCAAATTCATCTAACATCCTATTATACTATACTCTATTATACTAATAAAATTGGAAAGTTAAGATACGTAAATTTGGCCCCCCCACATTTAACCATTGTTCATATGAATGAAACGAAAAGAACTTGGAACGAAACTAGCTTAGTTATTTTTGGCTGCTGTTGACAATAAATTAAAGCATAGAAAACAAAATACTAACTCATAAAATTATATTAAACCAGACCTGGAAGTACGAGAAATAGCTCAGCAGAACGACCGTCACTAAAAACTTGAGATATTTTAACATTTTCAGTTAAATTTTTAAAAATATTTACTAGTTCCCTGGGTAATCCAACAAACTATAAAACAAGTAATAATTATAAAAGTGTATAATCTTAAAATTCGGAAAATTAATTTAATTCTCTCTGAAAACTGAAAAATTCTCCAAAATTTACTAACGCATCCTCTAGAAATTCTTTATTAATAAATGTTAGTTTTAAAAATAAATGCTGAAAGTCGTTTAAATTAATTCACAAAATATATCTCCAATTCTATATTTAAAACTACGCCAGATTTTCATGAAAGGAAAACTAAAAGAATAGTTAGCAGCTAAAATAAGTCTTCCACTTAAGTTTTTTCTAGCATTTTTTTAAGTTTTTTGTTTCTAGTATAAACATCCATAAAGAAACAGGCGGTTTCATTTTAATTTGCGTCTAGTAAAATGTATATCGATTGAAAAATTACTAAAATACGTAGAATTTTGTCAAAATAAAAGATTTATTTAATTTACAAATTTTTATAAACGGATAGAAAGTATGGTTGTAATATCATTTAAGTTAATTATAAATTCACAATAACCTTACCTAAATTAGAACATAAATCAAGAGATTTATTTTTAGCAACAAACTAAAACAATACATTACGGCGAATATATCCACCAACCCTACACTTTATTAAATTTAAATGATTGAAAAAACCCAATAATATTAGTTATATATCTAATACTTGAAATAAAATATCAGATAATTTTTAATGTTGTAATGCAAGTTGTCAGAAAAGTTATAATGATTTCCCCAACAATTAAACAGCATGAAATAACAAAAGGTACATTATTACTTTAAGAATACTGTTCTTGTAACTCATAATAAAAATTTTTTTGTTTTTAGTAACGCAAAAAGAATGTTTTAATGCAGACTTTATTCATTTCGCTTTAAAAATTGTAGATTTATTTAAAAAATTATACAGCATTTAGCAACATCTTCAGTTACCTTAATGAACCACATTTTTTCTTAAATCAAAATTTACTAGTTTTGGATGAAATGCAAAATATTTATACGCTCCATTTATAAAATCTTTTATCTAAAATTGGAAAATCTATTTTTATTAGCAGAAAGTTTACTTGAGAGAAAATCTCAAGTAGGCAGCAAAATAATGAAATTCCCGATATTATATACGATCATTTATCCTATATTACTTGCAGGTGCTGTTAGAAAGCATTAATATTATTGAAACTTAATAGCATTACATACAATTTCATAATTTTACAATGATTATTATTTGGCTTTTATTTCCCATTGCAATTATTAAGTTATTACAATATCATCGTTATTTGCAATAATATTTTACCACGTAATAACTAATAAACCGTGAAGTTAAAAAAAAGCAGTAACATAAATATCAATTCGTATTAATTGAATTAATAAGATAAATAGGTTACGTTCGGGTGGTGAGTTGTGCAACTAATGTGCAGTTGAAATATTAAAATTAATATCGAAAACAGTGTCACGAGTTCAATCTCATGACACTGAAGGATTTTTATAGTGAATGAAATATAACGAAATTCTGTTTATTACACTGAACATAAAGTTATCAACAATTTACAGCGTACATACTAAGATGAATAAGCAGAAAAAAAGACTATTGCAGAGAATTTTTGTTTTTAGAATCTGTCATTGAAATGGGTAGCAGGTGCAAAAATAATAAGCCTTCAACACGGGAGGCTATTTAAGAGGAAGGATGGAGAACGGTATTAATTTGCCAAACAGATTAACGATCATTGTAATACGTCAGTATTACAAAAAAATATATAATAATTCTTCTGACTTCTCTGGACAAAAAACAAGGGGGAAAGTAATGAAATTATTCACCATAGAATAATTCTTAAAAATCTCCTAAGTTAATCTCCTAAGTAATCTTATAAATCCACGAATGAGTTCCAAACAGTCTCTCTATTACAAGCGCGTGCGGATACACACGTGCGGACACGGGCACACACACACACACACATTCCCACAAACATCCATACACGTATGTGTGTATATATATATATATATATATATATATATATATATATATATATATATATATATATATATACACACACATCCCCGTCGCGGGGATGTGAAAGTATGTATGAATACATACTTTCATCCCCGTCGCGGCTTCGCCCGCGCTATATGGTTTTACTTGCGTTTCCCGTCGCTTTTTGTTTTATGTTTTTTAGTCAAGTAACGGTAGGCAGGCGCAGTCACTGGCGTCGCACGTATAGTAACAGTGACAGTGACAGTGGTAATAACTGTGTTGTTAGATACGCGCGCTGTACACAGTCGCACTCCTTAAAAAATCGAAATTAAAAATAAAACCGAAAATCTTTTTTAGATATTTATCTTAAGAGTATTTACAAGCCCAATCTTACCTTTCTTCACCTCTTTCAAACAAATTTTGAAAATCTAGAAATCAGTTTTTAATATTTACATTATACACACATTTTTATTTATATTAAGATTATACACATCAGAAATCAAGTTGATATCTTCGTTTGTTACCGAAAAATTAAAAAAATATTAAATTTCACTGATACTCCATTTTAACTCTTTAAACTCGGAATTTCAAAAAATCCTTCATAGAATGCACTTACATAGTAAGAAGAACGTTTATACAAATTTTTATCAATTTAACTTCAGTAGTTTTTGCTCTGGGCGTTGATTATGAATCACTCACGACGTGTTTTATATATATAGAATACCAAAAAATTTTAATTAAATCGATTTGGTAGTTATTATATATATATATATATATATAAACTATTGATATTAAAAATAATACTGCTACTGAGGAAGCCAAACCATAAGAATAGTTAGGGGCAGGCACATTAAATATATACATATTTTTTTTATTTTTAATAATATAGTTTTTTTAACTATAAAATTAATTAATTAATTAATAGTCTTTTGATAAAATCAATTCGGAGCTTAAAACTAGTGTGTTATCGGTTGTAAAGATAATTAAAACTTTACGAGTAAAAAACAAAAATTAAGTAAAAACTCTTGTTTTTTTTCCAGGCATGCTAACTGTGAGTATTGCTAATCGAAAACGCCTGAATTAATCTGTTTATTTTATTTAAAAAAAAAAAACAGAAACATCTAAAAATCTGTCCCCCGCAAAGAATAATTTCTATTCTAACAATATTATTTGGCATTTATTCAAAACTGATAAAGTGTTTTCATCAATTCACAGCAATTTCATCAAAATGTAACATTCTAGCACCAAATTGAAGTAGATCCCATTAATTTAATTAGAGGATATTAACTCAATGCCTTTATAAAGAGTAGTCGTGTAATCAGAATCCTATGAGAATATTTTAGAAATCTAATGAAAATTTGAAAAAACAGAATGTAAAATTCAGCCTGTAAAATATGTCATTTTTTAAAGTTATCACAATTATTTAAATTAATTATGTTTACAGCTAATATTCTTTAGAAATTTTATTAGACCATTAAAATCGAATCAAATTAAATTAAATTTCACACTGTTTGGATAAAGTTTTTACTATTGTGTTATTATTTATAACTAGTGTGTTTATAATAAGATAAGTAAACTAAAAATAATATTTTTATTAACCTAATAATTTTATTTTATTTATATATACTCATTCTTGGATTTTCAATCGACCTACAGTCTTAAATAAAACCTCGATTAGATTATAAGTAATTTTGTTAATGATATGAAGTATTTTTTGACTTCATATCTCATTTCTTTAATATTTTAATATTAATTCATAATTTTTTAAATGCACAGTAAAGATTTAATCAAACACAAATTACACAACAAAAAATTAAATGTATCTCAATTAGTTTATCCCCTACATGCAATTTTTTTTGACAGACATTTTACATTTGTTAATAGTAATGGATATTATAAAATATCAATTATTACAACCGGTAATGAATGATACAATCTATTCCATTCTTTTCTTGTATGTATGACACACGTAAACTACTTGAACTATACGTGGTACTAGTCACGAGTTAATTTCTCTGAGAATTATGGTACTCCATTTCACACCTAGACTCTAAGATGAACAGAGAACGT
This sequence comes from Lycorma delicatula, assembly GCF_047948215.1. Taxonomy (NCBI): domain Eukaryota; kingdom Metazoa; phylum Arthropoda; class Insecta; order Hemiptera; family Fulgoridae; genus Lycorma; species Lycorma delicatula. The sequence goes on along the minus strand of NC_134456.1, from coordinate 66,287,406 downwards.
GAAAGAATAATTCGTAGGACTAAATACCGGCTCCATTTTGAAGAGTTTGAAATTATTAAAATTCAATAGCATATCCAACTAAGAGAAGAAGGCAACAAAAAACCACTTCAATGATTACTTTTTCCAGTAAACGTAGAAAGAGGCTTGTTATTCTTGAGAATGGCTATATTATTTTTAGGAATTATGGTATGTCTTAATGGGTTTCCTATAATCGTTCTATCATGCGATGTTGAGAAGATAGAGAGGGTTTAATAAAACAACTATATTCTGTAATTCCGTTTGATCTGAGAGGAAATTACTTCACAGTATAGATACAGTATCCACTACAGTATAGATTAAAAAGAAAGATAAAATATAATGAACAGCACACAGCCTACAAAACCATATAGAAGAGATCTTATATAAGAATCAGTAAAATAAAAATACATGCCCAAAAAATGTCAAATTAGTTTATAATTAGATACAGTTATTTTCACTGAACTATACTGAGAAAATTTAAGTACTACTAGAAATTAGCTTTATATAACTTCATTAATAATAATTATAGCAATAGGATAATATTATAAATATATATATATATATATATATATATATATATATTTATATAATGTGAATATAATAAGGAAAGATTAGTATTGGCTTGCTATTATATGATTATGATACAATAACATGCGTGTAAGATTACTATAACTTATTTCTTTACCTATCCCTTTACATCCTTCATCTCTTCACATATTTACTGAAGAATAATTATTTATACCCAGAAAGAATCGATAGGCATATAACTACTAGAAGAAAAAGGTGGTGCTTCTATTTTTATAAGGTCGTTTATAACAATATTACTTCAGAGTTTAATATTATATTTATTAATATTGTTTTTACTCTAATTCAATAAATTTTAAAAGTAACATATATTCAGTACATATACATTAATTCTCCTTATACTGTAAAGTATATATTTTAAAGACAACTTAAGGTTGTAAGAACTTAACATTTTCTTTTTTATTTATTTTATTTTTATTATAACTACACATTTCATAATTTATAGTTTGATTGAAATAAATTAACAGACGTAATAAATAGGTCATATAATTATTTTTTTATTAAGTCTCTCACCTTTCTTAAAAAGACGTTGAATCACTGTTCATAACTCTATCAACGGTATTTATTTCTTTGAAATCTAAAAAAGTTATTCTTAGCTTTCAGTAAATTTTAAATGTGTGTGTGTATATATATATATATATAGTATTTATTTTATAAGTTATTTTGCTTTCATCAAAGGTTTAAGTCATCCTACGATTAGATTTTTACCAAAATAATCCTGAATACAAATAAAATCACGAAGAAACGTAATTATAAAAATATTTAAAAAAATAATAAATGTATGTAAAAAAATGTTCTTATAAACATAATCATAGAAATAAGTACTCGTTCTTCTGCCCTTTTTTGTTAAATAAACTAAAATTTATACCCCAAAAACTGATTTAAATATTTTAATAAAATGTGTTGCAGATCTTTAATCCGAAATACTCTTATCAAATGAAAACAACATGACTTCCAATTTTATCATAGCACTTTTGTTACTACTTGAATGATTAAGCACTCGGAAATTTTCGATTTATGAAAATAAATTAAAATGTAATTAATTCGTATGTTATGTAAAATAAGATTTTGAAAGAACCGTGTAACGGCAAAAAAATTGTTAGTTCAAAATAAGTGAAAAAATAAATCATTCTGAAGACAATTTTGCCTCAATTTCTATCGCTAAGATTTTATTTAAAAAGGAAGAAAACGTACAAAATATAGATATAACTTTTTAACCAAAATAATTAGTAATAGCTAAACAGCAGCACTTGAAATCCTTTTATTTATATATATATATATATATATATATATATATATATATATTTAATTTGAGCGCTTACTCTTTGATTTCTGTCATTATTTCGTTTGTTTGAAATTAGTGCACTTTTTAAACGAATGACGTATCACTTTTTTCGAAATTAATAAGATATTTTGTAACTAATTAAAATTTTGAAAACATGAATATTATTAAATTAAATTATGATGACATTTGCAATTTTGAAATTCGAATGCAAGGATAGCGGGAGATTTATGAATTTATAAAATTTGAAAGCGTGGGATTTCCGTATTTGTTTACTTTGTAGAAAATAGTTTCACTTTTTACCAACTTAACAAATTTTCACCAACTTGATCTTGAGATATCTTCTTCTGTTTTAAATACTCAAAACAGACAGACATATTGAGATAACCGTTTCCGAAACTGTTTATGAACGTTTTTCTTATACTAATGGAACCCCGTCAATATAAAAATTTTATTCAGGTCTACCTGTTTTCTCACTCATAACCCTAAAATTCAAACGAATGCAATGAAAATAAAGTGAAATATTTCAGCAATGTAATATACAAAAATTTTAGTCCCAAAAAATATTCGAATATTCAGTGTTACCCTGATAAAAATAAAACTGTCTACACTTAGTACTATTTATTTTATTACAATTAACACTATAGACTATTTAAATTTATTTTACTAACAACAACACTCAGATTTAAGTCTTCGTATTTTATATATTTGACAGTAAAGATATTTATAATGAAATAATTAACCAAAAATAAAATCTTAACATATGAATAATAAGATAGTTTATCAGTTTTACTATTCAAAAAATTAAGAAACAATAACATAAAAGCTTCAAGCTTTAATCAAATAAAATAAAAGCTTTAATATAATAAAATTAACTATAATAAAATTAACGATAATAAAATTAAATTAAGCAGGAAAAAATATATTTCAAAGTAATTTATTATGCGCGCACGTGTACGTGTGTGCATGTGTATTTTTTTATGAATTACATACAAAATTATTGGAAAACCTGAAACATAAGATAAATCAATGGTTAAAACCCTACTTATTTTTTTTTTCTGAGGGGTCTCCTCAATATAAATATATATACAACCAAAACATCCTATCAAATATCAAATGTCCATCGCATACATTTTTGTCTCTATGTTGGTAATTTTCGAATAGAACTACTCAAGAGTTTAATTCGAATGTAACATTCAGTTTGAATACTAGTTCTTGAAAATTAACAGTTTTTATTTACCTTTCGAATATTCCTTTCACCTTCTACGTTCTTTTATCTTTCTAATCAAAACAAAAAAAAATATGAAAACTGATAGATCTATCAGGCAAAAAAAAGTATCGAGTAAGTTGTATTGATAAGAAATTGTTACGAAATAATGAAGAATCTTAATACACCGTACTGTATATAATTAAAAAACTTAAGAATTTTTATTTTTCACGCTATTTTTTGTTAATATTACAGTACAAAAAGAATAAACTAAATTTTTTCTCGCTTCTATCAACGTTAGATTCAATTCAGTTTTTTACTTAATTTTTTTTTCTTTTATTTAAAAAATAAAAGTGTAGTTCACATACGAAGGTAAACCACAGATATTATTATAGAAAAAAATATTACGTGACATCTAATAATGTAAACAAACTAATATATAACTATAATTAATTACCGTAACTAATAATTTCCACTTAAGTTTAATATCTTCATTAAATTATAAATAAGTACTTAAATTATAGAACCGCGGATTAAAGTTAATTTTGTCTAATTATAGTAGAAGCACACTACAATCGTTTTAGTTATTTTCATAATTGCAATCTATTAGGAATTTAATTAAATAAACAGTAAAGATAAATATAGTCCTTGTTAACCAACAAGGCATATTCAGTTAAATAGGCATTGATATGCTTCATCAAAATAGTAAATACATACTGTATAAAAAAATCAGTTAGATTAACGACCGTTTCAAAATTACTCCCATATTTGCAAAACATGTCCAGCAAATATAAATAATATGATCATCAGTGTGTTGAAAAATACTTAATTGCAGTATTCTAATTAATTAATTGAATTTTCATATCTTCATAAGAAGAAAACGGTTGAAGAATATTTTTCTACGCCATTTATTTTACATCGGTAGAACAATGTTAATTCCCGATTAGTAGAATGTCAGTAAGAAGTTTATATCCTTCAAAGAAATTATTACATTTTGACTGTTATGAACTGTTTCTAAATTCAGTCCATTCTAAAGTGATTCTAACCAAAGTAAGCCATTACTTAGCATTCTAACGAATAAAAATTTTAATTTCCATGTATTTTCAACACTTCTTTATGGGACTTTTCATTTTTTATGGGAATACTTCTTTTTTAACAGTGTAGAAAGGTTAAAAGATTTTGTTGATTTTTCAACTAACCTTAAAAAAAAAAATCAAACAAAAAGTTTTAACTAATGATTTATTAATTGTTTGGAATAACAAACGTAATCGTAATTTTTTTCTAAATAAAAAAAAAACTCTTGCGCAAGAAGACCAAATTTTTGTTCATTTAATTTCATTTAATATAGATTATAATAGGTACTGTATATAAAGAAACGTCAACGTTCAACTTGCAACAATATAACGAACCATTCTTCAAACTTGCTCCACTAAAATTTTTTCGACCTTTAATTGAGCGTAACTCAAGAACGACTCAACCAGTCTTCATCAAATTTTCACATACACAACTTTAGATAAACCACTACAGTAGATCTAAATTTCAAAGAAACTGAGCTAATAGTTTTGGAGATTTTGAAGCCAAAAAATTCTACACAAAGGCCTATAAATATATATGGAAACCCCAATTTATGTGAATGGTATTTAACTATTCCTCATACCTCAAAACGTAACGAAAATTCATTTTCATCCCCCATTCACATCATGTGACCGAAAGTAATGTACTTTTCTTCAAAACGTTTGCAAAAAATCAGGACTAAAATAAGTAAACGGAGATGTTTTATAACTCATTCACCTTCTCTTTAAAATTTATCGAAACAGAGAAATAAAATTAAAACGACAAAATTCTTCATATTTTTCTATTATATTACAACTGACATACTAAATAATACCAAAGGGTATACTAAATATACCCTTTGCCATCCCTTCAGTTACCAAAATGAATTATTCTACTGTTAATGATTCAAAATTTAAAAAAAATAATCAAATTCTTTTTAAGATTCTATACAATTTGTTAATTACTAAAAGTGTTCTTTACTTTTTATCCAAAACTTACTATCCACCTAACTATACTGTAATTTACGATCTAGTATTTTATATTATCTGTAATGGGCCATACTAAGGAATATTTTCCGAAAGAGGGCATAACCCCTTTTAGTAGATCTTACGAACTACTGTATAGCAATTTTAACTTTAATATTATGCAAATAGAAACTACGGAAAGCTATGACCCTATATCTCGAGAGATGTAGGGAGATAAGATATTTCTTATTTATCTTCTTTTCGTGAAATTCTTTTTAGTGAAATAGACAACATCTCAAGGTTAATCTTTTATAGGAATAAATTATTTAACGTTAACTCCACAATCACATCTCAGATTCGCTGCTATTTATGAGGAAGTCAGCATAATTATGAAAAAGTATAAGATATATTTAAAAAACAAAAAAATGTTAGGGTAAAAAATTAACGGAAAAAATAATCTAAGTTAGGATATTATTTTGCAAACAGGAGACACAAAAAATCAGAGGTAATATTTAAAAAAACAACCACAAGATGTTGAAAAAATATTAGCTGGTCACAGTTTTGGATCTAGATGAAATAACGGAAATTTCAAGTTTCGTTATTTTTGTACGTATCTTTACAATCGTTTAAAAAACTACTAAAAATAGGTACTTTCTTGATTATTTTATAGATTATTTAACAGATTATTTTATTCTCCTGATTAAGATTAAAAAAAATTAAAAAATGAACATTTGCTAAGAAAGTACAAATTACAACAAAATAAATTTAGGCATTTATTCAAAACAATTAACAGAAAGAATATGTCACACCTTTATCAGATTAATTGGCTAATTCACCACATAATCTTGAAATTTATAAGTAGAAATTTGAATTTAGATTTTGCATCATATGAAATGTGCCATAACAATCAGCGATTCGAATCTGGAACCGTCTGGATGAAAGGTTGAGTCACTATCACTCCACCACGGAGATTGGCAATACGTATAACAATTAATTAAATAGATTGTGGGAAACAGTTGTGTACACCTGAGGTAAATGTTGTGTATACAATATTAATAGTTTTATGATATCGACAAAATATGAAATGAGAAAAATAAGAATAAAAATAATCAAAGGGTAAATTTATTAAGTAAATCAACTAGTAATGCATTTTACATTACTTTGTTTTAAAAAATAAAAGAAAAATATATTTTTTACAGACCCCGACAGAAGAGGCGTAAACCCTCTTTTCCAAGTGACTACTACTCTTATTAATCTGATTCAAATTTGTGGTCAGCATTCGTAGAGAAAAAATTACTGAAAGTTCAGTCCCTTTTATATCTTCGTTTTTGATATCGTACTTCAATTCAGCTCATACAAAGTAAAATAATTCCTAGAAATAGGAAAATCAACACAACTATTTTTAAAATTTATCTTACAATGAAATTTTAATTAAAATTCTATTTTTTCGTAACAAAATTTAAAAATAACATTCCATTATTTATGATACAACGAAACAATCAAACGCAGCTGATAAAGCTTCAAACAAAGAATAAAATTGAAGAAGACCCAGTAACCCACATCCGGGCCAATGTCATGGGTTGAGGTAAGAGGCTTATTAGAGTACGGTAGTCCAGTAGCTTGGCCATGTTGATTTATTATTCTAATTATTTCATAACGTACGCGACTGAAAGTAATTGCATGATTGAGATGTCATACGCCCTCATAAATCAAGGGACGTCTCCGTGATGCGGACAAAGTCGCCCAAGGATTTTCACGTCAGTACAATTAGTAATAAATTTAGCGGGAGCTCTTCAATGTAACATAATTTTTAACCCGATTGCGCCTTCTCATGTCGTCCTTTCTTTATCGCATCGCTCTCTCTTTTTATCTTCTTCGCTAACCAATGTAAACACAGGATTCAGATCGTGTAAGTTGTTACGTTTCACGCGACCAGGGGAGGGGGAATTATCCCAAATGATGCACGAACCTCGATGATACCAGTGAGGTAATCGTGTGTGAGAGACCGCGTGTTCTGTATAAAAGCTGTAGGGTCACAACCAACAGCATCCATTCTGGCGCACCCTGCTCAATCTGGACAATCGACAGCAATGAAGGTAATATACCCTCTAATATCGTATAATAGTATAAAACATTTGAAAAATACGTTATTCCTTATAAAAAGAAAATGTATACAATGTTAAGAAAATCTAATTGGAAATCTGTAAGTCTTTTCACATTAACATTATTTTCTTCATAAAAATAAAATTTTTAAAGATACAATTTTATTCATTAAAATTAAAATAGTATTTGAATTTAATAATAGAAATATAAAAAAAAACTACAGTACAAAATACAACTGTAAATATAGAATTTACAGGAAAATCTACAATTTTTTTAAAAAGTTTTAAACCTTTTTGGAAATATATATATAAAATTATTTGAAAATAGTTAAATAATTTTTTTGAATTTAAAAAAAAATAATTATATATTTTTAATGAATTAAAATTAAAAATTATATTTAAAGAAATATCTCTTAGTAAATATAATACTAATGTTATTATTATTAACATATAAAAGTTAATTCTGAACTTAATTATTTAAAATTTTAAAAATAGGTTAATTTTATTAAAAGTACTTAAATAATGAATCGTGTTTATCTATATTTATAAGGTATTATGATTAAAACAATTATACTTTTCTTCTCATTTTATAAAATATTCAACTTATGTTTAATCTAAACTTCATGTTAAACATAAACTTTTCTTCTAAGTTAGTCTTAATGAGTAAGCAACAGGTTATTATTTTTTTATTAATTAAATACTTTAAAAACAAACTTAAGTACCAAAGTACACTAAACCTTTTAATCCATTTAAACTTTTTTTAACTTCAAAATAAATAAAAAATAATTTTATTGTTAAAACCAAAGAAAAATTTATAAAAAATACGTATGATTCCAGAATTATAAGATTATTGAAATTATTAACTTTGCTTTAAACTTTTTAAATACAAAAAACAATTCTTAAAATATAAAACGTATAAAAAAAAGGTTAAAATATAGGACAATAATGAGTACTGAGAAAATTTACAAAAAAAAAAAAAAAATAAAATAATTATAAATACTCATTTTTCCTTAAATTATATTTCTGTGTTTAAGTAAACGACAATCTTAATAATTTAAGGAAACGAAATGTAATCTTTAACAATTCAAGATTACTCAAAAAATAATAATTAGAGGAAATAGAAAAAACTTTTTTCAATTCTAAAAATTTTATTTTTTTAATTAAGAACAGCGTATAATTAATTCTGGAGTGAGATAATTAATTCTGGAGTGAGATAATTATTTAAAGAAGGAAATAATTGGTTAAGTTTATGCTGATAAATTTACACAATATTATCTTAAATAAGTTTGCTTAAATTGCACGTGTTCCCTTATAGCTAATTGTTTACCTACTCTTTTATTTATCTAATTACTTTGTAAATAAGTTAGTAGTTTTTTTTATGCAAGAGTTATGTACACATTTTAGTGAATGATAAGAAGCATAGAAATTTTTTATATGAACTATCGTTTGTATTTGGCAGACTACAAGATAATATATGTAAATGTAATGTTTCTTTTCTCGTTAATTTCTTGTACAGCTATTTCTTAAATTGATGTAATATATATATGACGATATTGAGAAAATCGTCGTTACAAATTTTTTTATGCAAAATCATACATGAATGAGCTTTAATGTTTCTTGCTTAATTAAGGTGACTTAATTTTTAAAATAACCAAATAATGAATACAGTTACAAACATTTTTTTTTAATATTTCATCAAATAACAATAAAAATTAAATAAACGTAGCATAATAACTAGCGTACGATAAGGTCTTATTTTGCTAATTCATTTTTTCTTAATTCCCGAATATATTAATTTTTTTTTAAATATTTTTAACGTAACATTATGTGCTCAAATAATTTCTATTTATGCCACCTACATAATGATCTTTTTTTCTTTTTTTTTATTACATTCACATAATTGTTTAACTTTTACTTCGTATAGTTATTATTTTTATGTATTAATAAATAGGTGTTTCTTTATAAATTGTGTACTTTATGATGGTGCACTGATCATGATTTTCCAGTTTCCCTTGGTCCGTTCATACAAATGTTAGTTGGGGTGCTCCTTTTTTTATCCATACAGTAGAGCGCATTTACAGATTTGAATAAAATAAAATGATTTATTAAAAACGTTTATAAAAATAAAATATAAAAACTATAATAAAATATAAAAAAACCATTCAGCTAAAAACCAAATATACTACTTTTTGTTTAATGAAGTCAAGATTTATCTTTACGAAGTTATACACTTTTATAAAAATATTCAAATGTTTCATATTTTTTAAATTTAGAACACCAATATTTGTTGTTTAATTAGCAGCATAGTTTCGATTTTTTCTCATACTTCAAACACAAATTCGAATTCATACCCATAAAAATCTTTTATGTATGTAACTAAACTATAGTTCCGTGTACAATATAAGAGTATAAAATTCTACTTTGTAATAGAAGAAACTTCCACTAAGTTAAAAAAGTTTATGTAATAAATTATTAATCGAAAATAAAATAATTAAAAATAAAGTGAAGAGCGAAGTGGCTTCCCGCTTCACTCTTCACTCTTCCTAGTGAGCCTGGCGTCATGTTATTGTGGGATACTGTTATTCACGAGAACGGCTATGCCTGTTCAAAAATTACTTACATCTTATCATGTCAAGTCGCTACAATTCTTATGGTTTTGGCACTTAAAATAAATACGTTTACAGCATTATCGAAATAAGATTTGAAAGCACAACTGCTATTTTTAAGGTATGCAACCATTTCACGTTAATATTGTGTATCAACGGTATTCGTAACCTCAAAGAGAACAGCCCACCATTTACATGTAAAATAAAAATGAATTCTATAGATTTTTTTGGTAACTATTTTTCAAAAATGAATTTGTTTTTATGTGCTGAATATAACAGTTAAACTCGTTTAAAAAATGTAAAACATTAACCAAAATATTAAACATTTTTTTTAAATTTATCTTAATGTTGTTGAATTTATATAATTGTCTGAAATTGAATTTTTTACTTTTTTATTTGAAATTTTATAAAATTTCTTGTATAAATCAAATCAAAAGAATAAAGATTTACGGTTAAAACATAATTACATACAGAATTTTACTGATTATAATAAAGTTTACTTATATTTTCAGATTTAAAGGTATAAAACTATAAATGTTGGCTTACATTACAGTTTATAATATTGAATAAATTTTGAAAGTTATTTACTTTCACGGATTATGCAATTCATAAAAACTAAATATTTCCATTAAACTTTGAAGATAATTTCTTACTAGCAGAAAAGACAATAAAGTTCAGTGTTTGTTACTATATGACTTGTAAAATTATCACTTAACATGTAATGATATTTATTTTTCCCACTCGCAGATACGTGATAAAAATGATATAAAGGTTTTTTATATTTATTACAAAAGTAACTAAATATTTTGTAAAGTAATTTATTTTTAGATATAGCATAATCTAGTACTTCAATTATTAACAGAATATTTTTAAAGCATATTTATCGTTCATTTAGATAATCATGTTTAATTAATTTTTCAAAATTATGTTTATATTTTTAAAAATAATTCTTTTTATTAAAAAAGAAGTTTTCCCTAAAATTTGGTTGCAAGAATATATCGTTTTGAGTAATAAACTTTTTTTTTTATTAAGTACAATGGCATATAAAGAAATTTTTCAATAAGGCTAGAAGAAATTATTTAAATCAAATTTAAAAAAAACTTAATTCAAATTTTTAAAACAAATGAAACATGACAAATTTAATTATTAGGTTATGGTAGTAGAATTATACTAATATCACATATACATTCATTAAGTTTTAAAATAAAAATTCACGAAAAATAAAAGATAATAGTGAAGTATTACAAAAATAAAAAGTATCCCTAGAAAATTACTGTTTTTTAAATGTTAATTTTAAAACTTTATAAAAAGATTCGCTTAGTGTATTTAAAATTTTTTTTATACAACTTCAAAAAATATTTACTGCTGGTGTAGTTTTCTTCTTTGCTATTAATTTTTATAAAACTGATAAAAGAAAAATCAAACTTTCCAAGTACGATGAAACGTAAAATTTTTGTGTTATATAAAATTTCTAATATCCAAGCTATATTAATGTGAAAAGATATTTCTTCATCTACGGTGTAGAAAAACATATTTAATCATCTTATGTAACTAAAAATGGTTTTTTAATCGCCTAAAAGTGTATTATGAGAAAAAATTAACCGTCGGATCTTCGTTTTCTTTTAAAAACCTAGAACGCTAATAATAATAGTTTTTTTTTCTTTAATATAAGTCGTTTAAGAAAGACTGTAAATGAATCTTTACGATCAAGTGTTGGGGTATAAGAATTTCTTAGGTTACAACCCCGACTAAATAAGTTTTTAATCAAAATTTCTAAGAGAAAGTAAACACTAATTTTAGGTATTCTGAAATATCACGTAAAAATAAATTAAGAGAATAATAGCTTGGAACATTTTCTGCACCATTAAGTAGAATGCATTTCATTCAGTTAAAATTGTTTCTGGTGCCCATTTAACTAAATGTTTCCAGTGACCAAAAACTATTAAATAATTTAGTACTGAATTTTAAAGTTATCAGTTAAATGTTAAAAGTTATCTACTCGCAAGTAAAACAATACACGTATTTAAATACACCAATTCAAATTTCTCTATCGTTTCTAAAACTGTTTTATAGTTCTTTAGCTACCTATGTTAAAGATGCTTTAATTTTATTTTGCAGTTACTGATTATCGTCTCTTTGGCCGCCATGGCGGTGGCGCGCCCAGAACCTCCAGTATATTTACCACCTACCGGATCTTCTGGTCCTTCCAGCACTTATGGAGCTCCAGGCGCCAACGGTAACGGTTTTGGAAACGGTGGGCCTTCATCAACCTACGGAGCACCAGGAAGTGGCAGAAACGGAAACGGTGGATCACCATCGTCGACATACGGTGCACCTGGAGCCAACGGTAACGGTTTTGGAGCTGGAGGCGGCAACGGTTACCCGTCAGGAGGCCCTTCATCCACTTACGGAGCCCCAGGTGCCAACGGAAACGGTGGTCCTTCTTCAACATATGGAGTTCCAGGAGCAAACGGTAACGGTGGTGCAAACGGTCTTTCTTCAACTTATGGCGCTCCAGGTGCAAACGGCAATGGTCTTTCTTCAACTTATGGCGCTCCAGGAGCGAACGGAAATGGTGGTGCAAACGGTCTTTCTTCAACATATGGTGCCCCAGGAGCTAACGGTAATGGACTTTCATCGACATATGGTGCTCCAGGTGCAAACGGAAACGGTCTTTCTTCAACTTACGGTGCTCCAGGAGCTAACGGTAACGGTCTTTCATCTACATACGGTGCTCCGGGTGCTAATGGCAATGGTCTTTCATCTACATACGGTGCTCCGGGTGCTAATGGCAATGGTCTTTCGTCAACTTATGGTGCTCCAGGAGCTAATGGTGGTGCAAATGGTCTTTCTTCAACTTATGGTGCTCCAGGAGCTAATGGTGGTGCAAATGGTCTTTCTTCAACTTACGGTGCTCCAGGAGCTAATGGTGGTGCAAATGGTCTTTCTTCAACTTACGGTGCTCCAGGAGCTAACGGTAACGGTCTTTCATCTACATATGGTGCTCCAGGTGCTAACGGCAATGGTCTTTCATCAACTTATGGTGCTCCAGGAGCTAATGGTAACGGTCTTTCTTCAACTTATGGTGCTCCAGGTGCTAACGGCAACGGTGGTGCAAACGGTCTTTCTTCTACATATGGCGCCCCAGGAGCTAACGGTAACGGATTTGGAGCTGGTGGTCCTTCTTCAACTTATGGAGCTCCAGGTGGAAATGGTGGACGTAATGGAGGTTATGGATCCGGCGGTAACGGTGGTTATGGAGGAGAGGATGACGGTCCAGTAAGTTTAATTATTAACTTATTATGTATTTAACAAAGAATAGAATCATTGCACATTAGTACACTTCACTTTTCCAACATTTTAAAAGTATTGCTTACATTACTAGATTTAGGCGAATGCAAAATGTATATATATTATTATGATTAAACGTAACGAAAATAATTTACCAAAGGAAAATTAGCACGTAATACAACTGCGTTTTGTCTAATCAATACAGTTGATATTTCTTATGCTAAAATGCGAATTATAAATAAAATGGTGAATAAAATCTTTAATACTTGTGTTTTTATCTAAAAAAAAACCTACTGTACTGTAGGTATTAAAAGGATGTAAAATATCTATTTATATCTAATCAAAATGAAATACATAATGTATCCATATGTATGCGGGTTTATTACCTTTACCATTACACGCAACAGTAGCAGGCAACTAAATTTGAGAATTCAATTAATAAATATATCGAGATTTTCTTTTAAATTTATATTCTTAGCAAATAATCAAACAGATGATTTTATTTTAAGGAGGAATGTTTACACGGGTAACTTATCCAAAGAATAATAATTGACTCTTTAGAGTTTTATTGATATATTCAGTCAGAAAATATTCTGTAAAATAATAAATGTTAAATGACAATCATCTATTTTCATACGTTAGTTAAATACAAGTAAAACTACCTTAAATATTAGAGAATAACAATTTTCTTTGTGTACATAAGATTAAAGGAATAGCGAGCGTTCGCTATTAATCTTTTTAACAGAAAATGCATTTAAAATAACCCATTCATTTTTTGTTATTTCAGTCTGAACCAGCTAAATACGAATTCAGCTACGAAGTGAACGATCCCCCATCAGGAAATTTCTTCGGACACCGTGAATCCCGAGATGGTGATTATACTCAAGGATCCTACAACGTTGTACTTCCCGACGGGCGTAAACAGATTGTCGATTACGAAGCAGATAGAGGTGGTTACAAACCAACTATTCGTTATGAAGAAGGTGCTGGACCAGGAGGTGCAGGTGGTTTAGGAGGAGCTGGAGGTCTTGGAGGAGTTGGTGCCGGTGGTTTCGGAGGAAACGGAGGAGCTAATGGATACGCTTCTGGTGGACCTAACGGAAATGGAAACGGTGGATATGCATCTGATGGCCCTAACGGAAACGGTGGAGCTAATGGATATGCTGCAGGTGGACCAAGCGGAAACGGCGCTAACGGTTATGCATCCGGAGGACCAAACGGAGGAGCCAACGGATACGCCTCTGGTGGACCAAACGGAGGAGCCAACGGATACGCCTCTGGTGGACCAAACGGAGGAGCCAACGGATACGCCTCTGGTGGACCAAACGGAGGAGCCAACGGATACTCCTCTGGTGGACCAAACGGTGGAGCTAATGGATACGCTTCTGGTGGGCCTAATGGAAACGGTGCCGGGGGTTATCCTTCTGGTGGACCAAATGGAGGAGCTAATGGATACGCTTCCGGTGGACCAAATGGCAACGGTGCTGGTGGGTATGCTGCCGGTGGGCCTAACGGAAACGGTGGAGCCAACGGTTATGCTTCCGGTGGACCTAATGGAAACGGTGGTGCTAATGGCTATCCTTCAGGTGGTCCTGGAAACGGTAACGGAGGTTTGGGTGAAGATGGGTACAGATATTAAAACACGAATGAAAAATAGCAATAAAATAGGATATAAGCAGTCAGCTGTACATAAATTACTGCCATGTATTGCACAACTTGCGACTTATTATTAAGCCAGTCAAATTTTAGAAGGTTAAGGTATAGAATAAGATATAATTAATTAAACGTTGCTGTAAATATTACTGTAGTGTTACTTAACGAAAGTATTCACGATATCATTTATATGACGTTTAAAGTTACCACATTCTTTGTTTTCTAAAGTCGAATAATACATTCATTTTTTATGAATGTTAGGTTACCATTATTACAAATAATTAGTGTGTTTTTAGAGAATCGTTTTTAGTGATTTGTAAATAATTTATTGATTTATATTTTATCATCGAGCGAATATGTGTCTTTTGTCTTTTAGATAGCTAGAAAGTGTTCGGTGTTTATTTATTTTTTATTTAACTTAAAATAAGTTTATTTATATTTTTTTATAATTATTATTAGAGTAGAAATACCGAAGTGCCAAACTTAATTTAATACATATCAATAAAAATATCCGGTAATCGCATGAGTAAAAATAGTATCAAAAATAATTAAAACATGACATTAGAAATAAACAACAGATTTTATTAATATAACTTACGCTAATATAATTAAACAAAAAATTGTAACTGTGTACTTTAACTGCTGTATCTTAATAATCATAAATAAAGCAAACTTATTTTTTTGAAAATAACATTTCGACTATTAATTATCCCTTCACGTAACATGGTTTTTTATTCCACTACTCCATCTATTTTTTTTTTTTTAAATTAATGTTAGGAAATCAAATCGTTACCAAATTAAAATTTTAATCACATTGGTAAAATTTAAGTACAATATCTGTATTGTATTTAATTTTGGAGATCTATACACATAGATCCATGAAATATGAATATCTGTATACACAGATCCCCGAAATATATCTATATATTTCGCTGGTTTGAAAAGCGTTTCCTAAAACTTCAGATAAATGTTCATTATAATTAGGTAAAATAATTTATTTAGTTTATCCAGCAATTGTCAAGAGTATCGTAACTTTTCCATGATTTCCCATTTGGAAAAAAATTATGGTGTTTTTGGAAAAAAAATTGGAAACTGAGACTAAGATTATGTATTTAAACTTAACTTTGTATACCAGTGAAACAGTATAAACAAATATTATAAAAAACGTAACAAGATCAAATTCAAAAAAAGAAAGAGAGAAAGTACCTAAAAAAAATTTTTTTTTCATATTATATATATACACACACCATATATATTATACACACCAATAAAATATCTAATAACGTAGAAGAAAAATTTATTAAAAGAAAAATTCCTTAGACCTGTTTGTATTTTCTTATTTATAACCAATGTATACACAGTATGTATATTCCCAATGTGAAATACGAATTTGAGAATAATTTTCAATTTTACTAATCTTTTTATAGCTTCTTTGCAGGCTCTTCTGTGATTTTGCGAAGCGATTTGGTGACGATTTTCATGAAGTCTTCACATCACTTAAAATAAAAAGAGGTTATGTTTTACTTTAATAAGCGAAACACAATACATTACCCCCCCAAACATATTATGTTTACAAAGTATAAAATTTATAAAAATTCAAAAATTTATTTTTAATAAAGTTCAACAAACTTACATCTGTCAACTTACAGCATAAAATTAAAATTATAACGAAACTTTAGAAATCTGCAAAAGATCACAAGGATACAATATAGACTCATGATTAAAAATGAATGAAATTCCATTTCTTAATAACTGTTCAGAGATAAATTTAAAACGTGTTTAAGCAAAATAGTTGATAATGCACTATTCATTTCCTCGAATTAAAGATAAATTTATTAATCATGATAAGCATAGTATGAAAACCTTTCCTAGTTAATGATTTAGTGTTTTTAAACATAAACAATTGATTTAAACATGTATTTTAGCTAAAACCTTATCTAAAATATGGTTATACTATAAATTTATTGCTTTGTAAATATATATTATTTATATATTTCAATATTAAATTGTAAAATTAGTACAAAGTAATGTTGTGTATTCATATCCCCATATTTTTATTTTATTTTAAGAAATTATGTGCATGTCAACAGATTTTTCTTTATATTTGTTAACTGAAACCAAATTTACGTTAGTTATTCATTTACATCGTGTTTGGTTTTTAATTTACTATATAATTTTGGCTAATGTAACCACATTTTGGGTAAGTATTGTCGACTATATAATTACAGTTTTACCTACCTTATTTCCTTTTTAATCATACTTTCTGGTAAAAATGTATTAGGAAGAAAATTATAAATTGAAAGCATAATCTTAAATTTTTATAATATAGTTATAATTTAAATAATTTTAATTAAAATTTGAATAGAATAGCATAATTCGCGAAAAATAAAAGAAGATACATTAATTTATATATATTAATTAAATTTTAAAATAAATAAATTAATTAAACAATTTTTAATAATTTTTTCCATAAGTGGAATATTTAACAATATTTTGTTATTATTTATGCCATATTACAGGAAAAATTGTTCATCTAACTAGCATTAAAAAAATATTAATTGAAACTGTTTTTCAAGTGAAAATCTTGTGAATAAATTGGATGATTTATTTCAATTAACTTAATTTTTGGTATATGAGGAGAAAAAATATGCAAAACAGCTGTATTTTACCAAAATTACATACAACTAATTAATCAAATGCTTTAAATTTATATTTTCCTAAAATTATTTTGTAATGTCGGTGATACATTGATCGGTTTTAAAAATTTTTGAAAATAGCTGATATCCATTGTTTACTTGTAACGTAGTGCGTTTTTTGTTGACTTTTATGTAGTTAATCAATATGTATAGTGGTGTTATTTTAATAATTCTTCGCAAATTATTCTAACCTAAGAAAATATCACGTAGAAATCCATGCGCTGAATATTATTTTGATAATGTCAAAATAAATTTTGTCCATAAGATAATTTAAGAATAAATTTTGCTTTGTTAAAACAAACAAAAAACAAAATTTAGAACAATTTAAAAACTGTAAAATTTAACATCATAAACCATTCAGCTTTATACGTATATCACATTGACTACACATAATACTTAGCCTAGACAGTTTTTTTTTAACTGTTGATTATATTGTATTTTTATTTGTTATAGAATATACAATAAAAGCATAGTTTTATTAGCATGTTAAACGTAATATTTTATATTACAACTAATTTGATTATCAAAAAAGTAGAAAACATGCAAATAATAATAATAATTAAAGGTAAGAATAATTAATTTAATTAATTTTCTACTTAAATTAAATAGTCAGTAGAATCTTTCAAGCAGTACACTAGTATTTAATTAAGTTAATAATAAAAATTAAGTTAATTTTATTGCAACTGTAAATCCATCAGCAAAATATTATTAATCCACAATATCTGAGTAAAAATATTAAATAAGACTTCGTATATAACAAAATACTTTAAAATGGTGATCGATTAACTTCAAAAATTAACGACTAATTTAAGATAAACTAATAAAAATTAGTTAAAAAATACATTAATTTTCATAACTCAAACATAATTTATAGTTCTTAAAATATTACAAATCCATATACAAAAAAACGTATTCCACATGAAAGTATTACTCAACTTATACAAACAAGTTAGTTTAATTAATTAATTTAAAAAGAAGGAATTTTAAAATAAAAAGGAGAAGAAGGCTATATAATACATAGCCTTCATTAATTTATTTTAATAAATTATTAAACACCTGCCCTGTTATAATTTAATTCGTTCATTTAAAAAAAGATTTTGTTAAAAGAATTGCATAAGAAGTTAATGAATGCAAAATGACCTAGAATTCCAATTAAATGAAACAAAAATCAATATAATCATTAAATAAAATTTTTAAAAAGGAAAGAAAATAAATAATAACATCAGTGAAAAGAAACGCGAAGGGATTTATCTATAAGGTGAGCAATAAAAAAAGAGTAATAATAATAATTTATATTAGAGTATTGAATGAGTATGCGATTGACAAACGGTAACGACTGGAAGAAGAAAAAGAAGTACAGCGGTGAATCACGAACGCGGCCTCGCGACGTCCTTGGAACAGTTTTTACGCTTCAGCTGATCGTGTCTTCTTCAGTAGATCTTCCTGAGAAAAGCGTTACCACGACCTTACTCCCTGAATGTAGTAATCATATTTCACATAACACTATAAACAGTGTAAGTATTCTTGTGGACCCAATCCACGGACCGCGTACGTAAAACACCCACACCGTTTACCACCAGCATTAAAATTAAAATCACAA
The DNA here is from genome assembly GCF_047948215.1 of Lycorma delicatula. NCBI lineage: Eukaryota > Metazoa > Arthropoda > Insecta > Hemiptera > Fulgoridae > Lycorma > Lycorma delicatula. The sequence continues at coordinate 66,268,348 of NC_134456.1, read as the reverse complement.
GTACTAATAAAGTAATTAATTTCCTTACCCCTATTACATTATATTCTCATCAAGTAAAAATATATACTCGTAAAATATTAATGTAATAACCAAATAAATTTTTATATGTATATCACATAATTAATATATCATGTATTAAATAAAAGTAGTGTGTATAAGACATTGCGATTGATCAGAAAAAGTACATTAATTTTTTGCTTTGCGCTATCTCTCCCAACTCCTTATTTTGGCTTTGACCTAAGATGGCCTTTGACCTAAGAAGCACCATTCAGAGTTACTTTTCATGTTAGTAATGATGTTTTACTGTACGGCCAGTTCCTGTGGTGAACTCAATGAAAGTGTTATTACTACGGGACTGAATGTTTTCTGCACTTTTGTAAGCTTAAGATGTTGGTGTGTGACAATATATTCAGTTCAGTGAAGAAAGAAATTGCGAAACTCCAACCATCAAGTAGAAGAGCAAAGCAGCTACGCCACATTTAAGGTTGATTTGTGATTTATGTCTGCACGCCTACATCTGTTGCATTTATGACGCTTAATATTCATCACGAATTACACAATGAAAGCTTTATGTATATAAATATAGGTGATTTATTTAAATTTGAAAATATTTTATCTAGTTTATAACAAACTTTAGGTATCAATCTTGTCCAAATAAAAAACAATAAATTAGAAAGGAATTAAAAGAGACACAGCCGAAAAAAAAATAAATTTATTTATTTTAATTTGTCATTATGATAGAAGTGATATATTAACAAAATAAATTTACTGATAAACCACATGATGGAACGATACCATATCTGTTTTTCATATAATAGACCCCTGTTCGTAACTCGAACCAGCTTGTCATATATCACAACGGAAAAAGTATATTACATATTCTTAAAATAAGCCTTCAAACATAATCTGAATTAATTTTTAATTCAACAGATTGAGAGCTTCAGCCTCTCAATCTGTTGAATTAATCATTAACTACAATTTTTTTAAAAATAATATAATCTGCTTTTAACATAAATATTGCAATCTTATTTATAAAACCCTCACTTGTATAGCCTTATTGCAAATCTGAAGATATTTCTTTATACATCCGTTACGGCCAATCTGTATGGCAAATTTAAACTTTATATTTCATTGGAAAGTATCCTTTACGATGCACTCAGAAGACATATGAAAGAGGAAGTGGTAATTATGTAGAGACTTAGGTGTATATTAATAGTAATATGTAGTGAGAATAATTTATTTCAGAAAAATAATATTTTACTAATAAAGGAATAAATTGGTCCCATGTAATAAAATTTTACACATTGTTTAATTTATTTCTCTCAACAGCATAACAATTGTCGTAATTAAACACACACAGCATACTCATAATGGTAATAACGATATTTATACATTATACAGAAAGCAAATCTTATAATAACATGAGTTCTGAAAAAAAAAATAGGCAACGTTTATCTGTTATCAGTTTAACTCTGAGTACAACAAATTAAAGGTAAAAATAAATACATATTTATTGTGTTAAAAGAATAATAAATAGTAATACTGCTAAGACTAAAAAATTCCTACTAAATTCTTTTCGTAGGAAAGGTGATTAAAATAAAATATATTTTCTTTAATATATTATTGCTTTATAATATTATATTGCTTTAAGTCTTTGTTGAAAAAGTATTTATGAGATGTCGGTTTACAAACATAAACTTGTTCGTGATGAACAAGATAATGAAAACTCCTATGAAACAATGTTCCGAAATTCTTTTAATATCAATGAACTTCAAGCGTACATAAAAATTAATCTTTCTAGTCTAGATTAGGTACCAAATCAGCGCCAAGGATATGATTCATCATTCACAATATCCACAGTGACAGAAAAAAATTTTTTTTTACATGCTTCTGGGGCATTTAAAAAGCCTTTTTCATTAATCTACTTCGAACATATGTTCGACTAACAGGTAGCTTGGCTCTCGGTGTAGCATCGTCAGGCATTGCTGTGACGCTCCTCGCTGGTGGTAGGACAGCTCATTCAAAAATTTCCGTTAAATGTACCATGTGGTCAAGAGTCAGTTTACTCTACACTTAAAATGGTTCTCTTGGTAAAATTTTACAAGATTCAAAACTTATTGTATGGGAAAAATGCACCATGATTAATCGAGCTCATCTTGAAACGATTGACCGTACTCTCAGAAACCTTAGGTAATGTTGATGGGAGGCATGACAATGAATATAATTAAGTGTACAATATTATATTTTCACTTCACCTATCTTTAATTGAAATATTTGAACAACCTAAAATAAGTTACGTGTTGTCAAACTCCACTCAATAGAAAGCAATCCAACAAACCTGCTCAAAGTTGCATCATATTATAATGTTTTTCCATGGTATCGAATGCAAAAGAATCTGACAGAATCGAATCGAATCTATATTTGAAAAAATTTAAATCGACTTATTATATTTGTAAACTAGCTTTACCAGCGCTACATGGTTACTTGCGTTTACCTTCGAGGTCAGGGAATATTTAGCAGATCAGGGCTCGCTTCACTCGTCCAGTCATTCCTGTCTAACTTAACCTGGATCCCACTATGTTGTGAGAATAATAATGATAAATAAAAATTAAAGCCTGAACAATTTATAACAACTATCTGTGTATTGTAATTTTTTCAGAGCAACAGTTTGGTCAGTACACGACCAGAAACGTTTGAGTGATCTGAAGAATGCCGGTTTCAAAATAGTCGGCCTCCATTTTTAAAATATTAGTTATAGCTAGTTACCCGTCCTTCGTATGGATAAAAATGTATTTTCCCCGGTTTTTAGCGTTACCCGACAAACACCATTAGCAGATGGCCGTACTTCGTTTCTCATTTATTTATTTTTTATTTTTTATTTTGTTTTTCAGTCAAGTAACCGGAGGCAGGGAGCAGCCAGTGTTGTTTGGTCAAACAAACAAACAACACAGTCACAGCACTGGCTGTGTTGTTTGAGCCGCAGCGCCGTACACCAACGCACCCTTTAAAAAATCGAAATTCAAAAAAAGTCCGCAAACGGCTTTTAGATATTTTCTCTTGAGTATTTGAAGATCAAATCTAGTGAATATCTTATTTAGTATAGTTAAAAATAAGGAAAATTTTAAATCATAGTTCAACATTTTTTACCTTTCTTCACCTCTTTGAACGTCGAATTTAGAGAAATCTGGAAATTTTTTTTAGGTATTCACATGAAGATTACACACACCAAAAATGAAGTCTATATTACAGAGAAAAAAAATTAAATTTCATTGTTGCTCAATTTTAAAACCTTTAACTTTGAATTTAAAAAAAAAATCTTTTAATATGTTATGTTTTTCTTACACCGTAAAAAGAACGGGAATATAGATTTCATAAATTTATTTTCAGTAGGTTTTGCTGGACGTTGATTGAGAATCACAGCATGTTGTTTTAACACACACACACACACACACACATATATATATATATATATATATAGAGAGAGAGAGAGAGAGAGAGAGAGAGAGAGAGAGAGAATGAGTGAGAAAATAAAAATTGGGTTTTAATAAAAATAAATTTAATATAATTCTAATCCCTTTCGTTCTGAAAAATTTCAAATATTAACAAAAGGAAAAAATTAAAACAAATATGAACTGTAAAAATACCAAAAATAACTGTAGTAACTTTAAATTATAGCAGTTAGATATTTTTTTAGATTTTATTGAACGCTTTCTCATTACCTTCGAACACGGTCAATCTTGATTTTTTTTAATTGTAAACTCATCTCCTTTTATAATCCTATGCATAAAATCCAAACTTAAACAATCTATGCGGTGGTGAGTTAATAATATTAATAAAATCGTTATTCTATTTTTATAATAAAATTTGCTATTTTATTTTTGGATTTTACATCTTGTTTTTTTTTTAAATATGGGTTCCTTGTGTGTTCTGCTTTTTACTTCCTTGCAAGTAAAGGAAGTATTGTGATCGCGAAAATTTTGGTTTTCAGATTTCAACAGAAATATCCATTTTGACCACCCCTGAATCCATTTTGACTAGTTTCGTTCGTATGTATGTATCTCGCATAACTCAAAAACGATTAGCCGAAATTATGTTCAAATTTTGGATTTAGGACTGTTGTAACATCTATTTGTGCAACTCCCCTTTTTATAAACATCAACTGAACCAAAAATGACCAAAAAGCCCAAAATCAAAAAAAAAATTATTTTGGACTTTTTCTTAACTGCATAAAAGCCCTTATTGAGAAACTTTCAACGATATATCATAAGATATACTTTTTCATTGGTTACAGAATTATGGCCAAATTAAATTTTAATTAATGAAATATTTGGATCTTCGGGAAAGGCACATCCGTTCGAATCAAAACTTCATCTCTTTTTTTTATTTAACTATATGGATTTATTAATAATTATTTACCTCTTATTGTAAAAAAAATCTTAAGATGAATAATTCAATTATAACAACAAAAAAAGTATGAAAAAATAACAGAAGTTTTTAATGAAATAAAATTTTATGTACTTTTCATTTCAAAAAATGTGTAAATTCAGTTTAATAGGCGAACAAGAAAGTCATGTGTTGTCCACATCAGTTTTTTTCACTTAGAAACTTAGGGGCATCTTAGCGACTTGAAAATGTAGCTAAAATGTGTTGTCATTAAGAGCAAACCTGTATGCAAAATTTCAGAGCGAATGGATAAGCTTAAGTGCTTCAAAATTCGACTGAAAGGTTCCGTACCAGAATCCATAGTCCATCTCACATACATAGTCAAAGAGCGAGTGTGTGTGTACTTGCAATTTAGTAGGTGTACGAGTAAGTCATGTGGTGTCCACGTCAGATTTGGTGAACATATGATTATTCTAATTTCATTAAGCACGATTTTTGGTCGTTGACGTTTTTAACAATTTTATATATTAACTTTAATGTGATTATTCTTTTTTTTTTTGTTGTAAAAACATTGTATTAGATAGATATAAGACTTTATTTAAAGAGTAATAAAGGGACTTTTACTCTATTCTAATATCTCAGGTAAGATTGTTGAATTAATAATTGTATAAATATTTGATGTTAATAAAAACTAACAATTTAGCAATTGTGTAACTGTCCACTTTATTAAAGAATTGGAGAATCTTATCTCCCTTTCAAATTAAATAAATTTAAATGAAGTGCAGCAATAAAGTGTATATGTAATTCAATAGGCGTACAAGGAACTCATGTAGTGTCCACATCAGATATTTTATATAATTAAAGCCGTAAATAATATATGGAGAATATTATTAATCAATTTGTGTCTGGCATTTGCTAAATAGAAATTAATTAGAAATAGTTATTGCACTGCTATTAACATATTATTGATGACTTCGTTTTAACTTTCTAAGATTAGTCTGGATTTATCAGAACCTAACAACAATATCCAGAAATCACACTGAATATTTAACCATTTAAAAATTTATTAGGTAATAAAAACACAAAACAATTAAAATTCCAATGATATCACAAAGCAGTGAAATAAAATGTACGTAATAAAAGATCTCTTTAAAGAAAATCATAAGTATATTTAAATAAACAATATGTTATATTTATTTTTGAGTTCAAACCCATATTTCCTTACCTTGTTTACAGATTTATCAGGTAAACATTCAAAATGATATTAGTATATCCAACATTAGCATATTAAAATCCGATCCAATTAATCCCTGTATTACACGAAGCGTTCCCTTGATCTTCCATAGAATACTGTACTATTCCAAATTCAGAAATTAAAATTGGTATATTTGATGTTTTTAAATACAACTAACTAAATAAAACGTTTCTTTTCTTGATAAAATTTAGCATTACTTTCATGATTCTTAGTTTACTGGTAATTCTCATTTATTTGTCTGTTTTTTTTTTTCTTGGGGCTAATGGGCATTGACTCCTGTGGTCAGTCTTTTTCCCAAACAAAAAAATCCAAAAAAAAAAATTGTTTCTCTTCCTGATAAAATAACTAGCGACCGAATCAGGAAACTAGTCTTGTCAGATAAATCATCCATAAATAGACTTGTCATAGAGTAGTACTAAAATCCCAAAAAGAAACACAAGGTGACAAGGATGTGTAGCTCTCTTTCTACTTAAAAATCATAACCCATTACCAGAGAAATGTTGTCAAATCTATCAAACTGGTGTAATAATCCCGCATTCTTAAAAATTTATCCCAAACCAAAATTCATCAATAACTTAAAGACTACAAAATTATACCATCTATCAACAATGTTTACTTTTAGGCCATCCTTTTTCCTTTCTTTAGTCCACCCTATTGACGGCCTCCACCTTTCAGGGTCTCTGAGATTTCAGAGATGGAGTCTTCTGATCCTCCGCAGTACATCACGTACGATGTCTTGCTGCCGGCATCAGATGATACTGACATAGATGGTGAGGTGAGCATTGTATCAGAGTCTGAGCTTGAGGCACTTCCTGATAAAATATTTGAAACGGCTAAAGAACTCTCCCTCTCTTTTAGACGCCTCCGAGCTTTCGGGGGTGTTTATTGATGCTTGTCCATCACTTTCTCTTCCAACTATATTCACGTCGTCCTCTTTGCTGGTTTCCTGAATGGGATTTTCTCTATTTTAACTACTACCATCGATGCATTACGTTTAGCCTTCTTTTGCGGTTTAGCTTCACTTTCCTTCACCTTTTGACTGATTCCTCGGTTGTGTAATAATCTTTTGTTTGGATACATGTGTTTTTTTTGTGTCGGCTTTGGATTATTTCCCCTACTTTTCAATTTGTCATTAACGATACGGTTGTCCATGTTAGCTAGAACTGGTGACAGTTCAGAGATTACGTCCTTTGGTTTAGAGAGAGCTGCAGAAACTTTACTGACCTGAGCATAAGATGCATCCTTCGGTGAGCACGATTTTTCTAGATTCGAAGTAGCTGACCTTTTGAATGGTCTTTACTACCTGAATTGCTACTACTTCCTCCTTATAAATCGGACAATTTTGCAATCTCGCTGTATCAACTGCCATGGGCAGTTGTTACAGCGAGATTCCAACCCGTGGAAGGATCATCTGGATGTAGTGGTTTACTACAAGAACAGATCTGTTTCCTAGTGCATCCAAATCAATCAATTAACATCAATGAGATCAATTTCTGACAAACCGCAGTAGAGTCGAGATGAATAGACAAACCAGCCTTCAGAGTCTATGAAAGATAGCCTTTATTTTTTCGGGACAATTGGACATCAAGACATGCGACGCGGAAGTTACAACTTCGTTTCGTCGCGTGTTCGACTACAATAACTCCTTGTCCATAGAACTCCTGTACAATTTCATCTTCTGTGTAGTTCAGGAAATCCCTGCTAACAACTTCTTCTCTAGAAGTATTTAGCGTACCATGTAGTGCAACCTTAATGTCTAAGAGTCATTCTTCCTTTCTTTGAGTAGCCGTGACGATTTTTGGTCGTTGACGTTTTTAACAAATAGTCCCATGTCAGCCTATCTTGTCTCCTTAATAGGTTATCTTGCTCCTCCGCTTTTATTCTTCCTCGACTTCGGTTGCGAAGTTAAAGGCTATCTCTAGACGAGGGTTTTTATGTGGACCTTCTGCCACAGAAATCGTGGAATTTGAAGTTTCCATGAATGAAGTGACACCCGTCAATTTGTCGCCAAGTGCGGGTGGAGAGGCGGTTGGGTATGCCGATTACTAATCCTTCCTGAGTTTCACCAGCCAGCGGCTTTTCACAGATTTAACCGAGGCCAGGGAATCAAGTACTGCCCGATCCGCTATACCGAGAACCCATGGCTTGCAAGTAGCAGTAAGGACTCCGAAACCCTTACCCACACGATAATCCCTGCCAAGGCCCGAAGTGACTGACTAACGTTGAGTGGATGTATAGACTTCGGCATCGCAAGCTCGCATCGGCTCATCCTCAACCTGGTCTCCACCACTGGGAGGAGTGATAAGCCCTTCCCATTCGCACTCCGCATAACGTCGGCGTTAACAGATCGGCCATGCTTCCGAATCCCGCTGCAAGCAGCGAAGTCAAAAAGCAAAATTTCGACCAACTCGGGACCCCGGGGAATCCTGTACTCCACAGGGAGCTCCTGAGCAATACCATTGCCCCGTTGGCCGACATAAGTGAAAATACAGAAATACCATGCCGTTGCCCGCCCCGGACTTGTGCGTAGATGTAGTTTACACGAACCTGCTGCTACTACCGATTTTTTTAGACTAATTTGTAGTGATGATTATACTACTAATTCCCAGATCTATAAATCTCTATTAAGTTTTTGAATTTCTTTTGTTATTTCATTGAATTTTTCAATAATTTGTTTAATATATCCATCTTCATTTACTGAAAATCTTCACACACACACATATATATATGAAGATTTTATTTATTTACTGCTTTATTATATTAATATTAGGCTGAAGCAAAGATTGAATTTTATTTATATATAATTCCACCTTTGCTTCAGCCTAATATTAATGTAATAAAGCAATAAATTATTTTTTATTTTACAGTTTTACTGCATTCATGTGATTAAAATGAGGGATAAAACAGAATCCAATAATTAAAATAAAAAAATACGTAAAAAATTCAATTTTTTACGTAACACTTAAAAAATTCTTGAATTAACCGGTCGATAGTAAAACAGGTAATTGTAGGCCTAGTAGTTGAGATACTAAAACAGCCGACTAATATTACAAAGATTCGATACTTGATTTGAGATTAATTTTTTTTTTCTTACCTACTGAAAGCTAATGTAACTGAAATGAAATGTATACAACCAATAAAAGACGTAAAACCAATAGATTAATTCAATACTAAAAATAATTTTAAAAAATTACGAAAAATTCACAGGCTACATTCTAATTCCTAAATGTCGTCTACACATCAATTGAAAGGATAAATAATACTTATGATGAAAAGAAAGAAGAAGAAGGAAACCATAAGAGATTTCTGATGGATTTCTAATAATGGCATCCGAGTAACGCCATTTTTTTTAATCGGATGAAAAGTTATAAAACAAAAATAATAATCACCTCGATAATATTTTATCATTTATAATGAAACAAATATCTTTTATTTTACAAAAATTTTGTTTTTAAATTTGATAATTATCAATTATAGTGAAGTGAATAATTACAGATTTAATTTATGGATATCACAGCATGCCCGTTTTGGGGTTAAATGCCACAAACATACACACACACAAGATTATTCAAATATTCTACCATCCTTTCTCAGTCAGCGAAATCTCACTAGAAATTAAATCACAATCAAACATTACAAATATTGATTTGTTTCTATTAAAATTAATTTATTATTAACACTAACAACAATTAAAATCTGATAAGTTTACTTCAAACTCTTTCTCGTCATTGCATAAAAAATGTTCCAGAAATTTACATATTAAAATGTACACAACAAAATTTGATATGCTTAATTCTGTGTAATATATGAAGGAGACTTTCCCGTAAAAATTTCACTATTTTCGAATGCTTATCAACTCGGAGAGTTTAACAAATTAAGGAAAGTGATTGGCAATATAATGTGTTAGAAAATCTTATTTACATTGAAATGTAAATTGGTTAATATTATATATTACACTCAAAAGAAATACAATATATCATTATTTATACTCTAACAAAATGCAGTGTCGTGAGCATCTGTAACAAACCATCGAATAATGATTATCAATCGGACATGGCTATAAAATGATAACATTTTACTTTTATTTTATTAGAATAACAAAAATAACGATAAATTTCGAACTCAAAATACGACAGAAAGTCAGTATATAAAAATGTGAACTCTACTTAAATTTTGTTCGAATTTATTTTAAATATATATTTATTTAAATAATTAAATATTAAAAAAAAAATATGTATTTAATGCAAAAGTGAAAGTCTGACTGACTGTTATGATCAGAAAATCTTTGCCATCTTTTTACCTTGGAGAACAATTTTATGTAAAAAAAATTATAAATAAAATCGAATGTATATTTTTAAAAACGTTTGAAAAGAGTTCGTGATATTTAACAAATACTTTCAGTTATTGTTGTACCAAGCTCGGTAAAATAATACACAAAAACATCGGCTGCCATTATGTTTGGTCAACAGATTTATAAAAAAGGAAACAAAATATTTATCATAAAAGAAAAAGAATTAGAAAGCTACATAACTTCTGATGGCGGCATTAACTAAACCAGAAAATTTAAAATAAGTTTCACGACATTGATAGATTTTTTCTATCCACAGGTCTACTACTAAACTTTATTTTTTTTATTTACGAAAATCTAATATTTAAAAATTTTGTAAAATCAACATCTCCCCGTGCCACATTTATTTACTATCCAATTGCGCTAGAAAGAGGTTACTATTAGGTTTGAGTGATTCCTTAAACATAATTAATAATCTATGACTTAAGAGTATCGAGTAAACTTCTGGGAATGCCGTTTTCCAAAATATATTTCATACAGCACTTTATTATCTGCATGATAATGCCATAGAATTCCGCAGCAATGTTTTGAATGAAGAAAAGTTTTAAATTTCTTAAAATGACATCTCATTCAAATTAAAAGCAATACTAGATTAATTTTAAAAAATCAGAAAGAGTTTTTTTTTAAAAACTGCTTAGTTACAAGAAACATCTTAGGGGAACTTAATTCGGAATTCTCCTAAAGAATATTGGAAGGAAAGTGAAAAATTGAGAATAAAGTCTCCTTAGTTATGTAAAAATTACAGTTGAAAAAAAAGGATTCAGCTCTTCACAATTTAAAAATTAATATAGTTTCGATATCGAATAGAGAAAAAGGTTTTGTTAATATCTTAATAATTATTGCTACTAAATAATAAAAGTTATTTCTTTTACTTATTTTAAAACTGCTTTGAGTAAAACTATGTACTACTGAGGAATGTATAATAGAGAATTTACGAAATCTAAATTTCACATTTATTTTAACGAATTGCTTATATATTTTAAATTACTAATACATTATGTATATATTTTTTAAATTCTACTTTCTAAGATTTACATTATTTATTTGATGAATTTTTTGTCTCAAAATAAAATTAACAATCGGTTACACTACTTCAGAAACCATAAGTAAATATGATGACATGTAGAGAGGCTTTCATTGAAGCTCCTCAAAACTTATACTAAAACTTCTATTCTGAACGTTTAATATACGAGTACACACATAAAAGCAATCATAAGCAATCATAAGAATTCATAAAGAGACAAAAAGAATTCATAAAGAGACATAAATGAAGTATAGTAACTGAATTTGAACAAGGTGAAAAAATGATTTATGATAGGTACAGATTTATATTGATGCAGTTCCAACTCAAAATAACATGGAATAACCAATAACCAATAAATGGAATCATTTTAGCCTTCTTACGTCTTCACTATTGTCTAGAAGCTTCATAACTAAATAGTTCACGTGGTTGTTTAACCGCAATCTATATTTTGAACCGTATCGCTGTATTTCTTTTCGAACGTACGGTAAACCTAGATATTCGTGAATTTCACTGTTTCTTACGAACCAAGGAGCCTCTGTGATTTGTTGTGGAATCGTTGTAAAATCTAGACGTTGCTGCTGCTTAATGTATCCTAAAGCTGGATCCCATAGGTCCAAACAGTTACAGGATTGTCGTCTACAATAATTCTTTGTTGAATTGTGAATGTTGTAATCTCTTGCTAAGGAATCAGTACATTTTCTTAAACTTAATATCAATTTGTTTACTCTTTTCTCTTATATGGACCTTCCACATCAGACGACGATCTAAATGAAGACCAAGGTACTGTACACTTTTGAGTATATGTTGTGAGAACGTCATGGATGTGTACCCGTTGGCAGTCCCTCTCCTCATTGTGAATGCCGCATGACTGAACATCACTTGATTAACCCTAATCTTCCATCTTAACAGCCATCCACTGATTTGGTCAATTTCAGATTGATGCTAAAGCGTCAACATTGACATCCAGATTAGCAGTGTCGTCGGTAAATGAAGCTGCAGTGACATCCTTAGTTGGAAAGTCCGCAGTGAAGATAGAATATAAAACGGGTCCTAAAACCGATACTGGGGAACACCTACTTAGTGTTAAAGAACACAGACAACTCCTTATTATACTTTACCTGTGATAAATGTCCGTCCAGGTAGCTACGCAGAACAAAGTAATACGGTTGAGATAGGCTCTTTCTCAACTTGTATAACAGTCCAGGCTTGTATTCCTCACGTACCTGTGTTTCGGGACCATGAACGTGTGTGAAACTTTTCAGTCCGTTGGGAAGCACGTAGTACGCAAGATGCCATTAAAGAGGTATGTTATGTATACGATGGCTTTGAAATGAAGCATAAGGAGGAGTTTTTGTGTAATTAAGTCAAACCCTTGGACCTTCTTCGAATCCTGCTCCTTTCAGATTACTTTCAGAACCACTGATGACGAAAATGGCTTAACAGAAAGGCTCAAGAAGAATGAGGCTGCTCAACAATTCAAGAATTTCTTCCTCGCCAGTTCCTCTTATGCCGATTGCTCAAAGACCTTACTCAGGTAAAAAGCAAATTAGTCGGATTTGATGAATTTAAATAAGATTGATTTTCAATTTGGAAAATTGGCGCCTGCCTTTTACCTAATATCATTCGCACCATTGAGACGAAACTCTTGATATTTCATGAAAACCGAACATTCTGGAGTTATTTGCTACAAGCATACAAAATATTGACCAGATACATTGAATTAGATTATCGAACATATTCTCCTGCTTCCGCAGTCTAGTAAACACATAACCTTTCTAGTAAAGGAGACACGCTTACAGTAGTTTATTGATGTATCTCCAACCGAACACTGAATACCTATAAGTTAATGTAAATGTATAAACATTCTCCTATGGCAAAAAAAAATTTATTTCGTCTTAAAAAGTAACAATCACTGGGAGGTTAACCTTTATTGTATGACTAAAAGACTGTTTGCATAATAACATAATAATTATTTCGGTCAGTCAATTTTTAGCCCTGTCTTTCTTCGCATTCTCACTTCATAATTAATACCAAACAAGATTTTCTGAAAATCCTTATCTAAAACCTTTCCTAATACTGGGTAGACCACATCGTTTTAGATACTGTACAAAAATAAGGTTTAAGGTCAAACAATGAAACACATTCTTCACTTTTCTTTTGTATTTGTTACGTTACAACTGAATAGTGTAATCAGTTTTTTAATTTTTTTTTTTAAATTTAAACAAATTATCAATAATTATTGAAACATTCATAGTTACAAGAGTCATTTTTTTGTTTTTTTTTTTTGCATTTTTAAGCGTGTTTTTGAATTCTGATTACAGATTTTTTTTATTTTACCTAAAAGTATATGTCAAGACAAAACATTGAGCACCAGCAGAACTCTGAACGATGATTTATCTAAGAATTTAAAAAAAAAAAGTGTTTCGGACCGGAAAAAATTAATATCTCGGAAACTTCTTGATTTTTTTGTTTAAAAAGTTTTTGGTTATTTAAGATACAAAAATATATATATTCACAAAGTTTCGTCAAAATTAAATTATTTTTGCGTAAATTAAAAATAAAAAAAAAAACAAAAAAAAACAGTTTTTTCGCATTTTTCTCGGAAATTTTGAGGTTATGTTAAAAAGTGACCTGTACAAGTTGTAGATTTTTGGATGATCTTTTCTATTGGATACTTTTTTCGACGTAAACTTTTGCCGGAAATCGCAGTAATACCTCTTTTTATAATTTTTACCTCTTCTCAACCCCCCAAATCATCCTTTACCACCTCGGTTCACGCATTTATTTTTTTTTTACGTTTAAAATAAGTCTCTTTACCATTTCCACTTATGAAAGTCCAGGTAATTTTTTTTTCTCTAAGTGTAATTTGGTTGGACTTCAACTAACACAATTAAGTACTATATTATTTTTCTAAAAACAAAAAAAAAACATTGTTAATTTATCCGAATGTTTTGATTTTCCAATTGTCAACTGTTTTTCAATTTTTATTTATATTTTCATTAAACATGGCTAATTATTTGAGTTTACTGGGTAAGGCATATAGCCTTCATACTTCCACAGCATTTAAAGTTTGGAATACGAAAAACTGGATTTAACGAATTTTAAATTTTCGCCCCATACTCCGACTTTCAATAGAAAATATTGATACATTTTTTGTTATTGGCACCATTAAATGAAAGGCGATGTGATAAAGTAGAAGTAACTTAACTTTTCTCAGAAATCGAGTCTTTTATTTTTGACCTGCACGACTGGCAATTATATATATAAACATTGCTTTTAGCTTGTAACGCTTACATAATTTTAGTTCATCTTTATTTTTTGCATATATATTTAATTTTTATTGAAAAATTACTATTGCATCAATATTAGCAACACTTTTATTAATTATATAGGGTATTGTAAATTTGTTTTGGTTTTCATTTTAATAATAATTCAGTAATTACGGGTTACAATTTTAGTAATTACGGTTACAAATAAAAAGTGAGAAAGCCTAACAAACCCGAAATTTACCGTTGCATATTTCATGTACTTATAACTGTAGATCGTAGTTATATCGTTGTAGATCGTACTTATAACCATACATTACTTTAACTACATACATTTGTGCATTTATATTATTTATAAAAATATGGTAACCTACTTTTACAAGTATTATTTGTCAAAAAAGACAGGAAAATTATCAAAAGTATATGATAACAATATATTATTTATAAAGAAATAGTTTTAATAGTAAAAGACCTAAGAATAACATTTAAAACAAAAATAAGATTAACAGGCCAAAGAAACAATAATTTATTTAATATATGTTATTTCTTTTATATTGTTAATAACTATACTTAGGCCAACTAGAATTTATTCAACCTTATAATTTTTAAAATTTAAGTCATTTATTCATTTTACCTTCAAATTCTACTACTTTCCTCAAATTTTTTGTCAAATAATTTTTGACAAATAATTAGTAAGGACATAAAAGTCCATAACAAATTTCTTTAACTCAAGTTTAATAAACTCCATAACAGTTATGGAGTACATAAGCGTTATTATTACAAAATAATGGTTTGGATATTTTTGTAGAAAAATAAAAGCGTATATTCTGAAAACATTATTTTTATTAAAATTTATTATTTATCCCCATTAGTTATAAATTTTTTTAACTGGTAATTTAAAAAATTGCTTTAACAAAATCGATGTACTCGATTTAATATTATAATCACTATACAGTGAAAGCGCATACAAACTACTCATTTTCCAAATTCTGTCTAGAAGAAATATTTTGTTTTAATAAAATATTTCCATACTAAAATATTTTACTTTTTAATCCATATCATATACATGAATAGATTAAATAAAATATGGAGAAGGAATATTCAAAATACAAAATATCATTAAAATATATCCTAATGTATCCTTGTTCACTGAACGTTTTATAAAACACCAAAAATATTTATTTAAATTCTTAATTTTTTTAGCCCAGATTATATCATAAATACCGTCATCATTCGTAAAGTTATACACGACTGTATAAAATAATAAAATCTTTACAAAACAACTTCTAAATAGCCTAAGATCAATCTTCTAATAAAAACCGAGCAAAGAATGAAATTAATGTACGTTTTCTTTTTAAAATCAGCGCCAAATTAAAATCAACCATTAATTACTAATTGCCCTTTAATTTGGGTCCTTTTCAGAAGTCGAAATTTAAAGATTTCTATATTTTAGTTTTCATCTTAAGACATAAATAAACTTAAAAAGAGTCTCGTCACAACAAATACTAAATAAAGCTTTTTCCAAATAATACAATCGATGACTTTCATGTTTACAAAAAAAAAAACTTTCTACGTTAAGAAATATTAAACTATTATTGCTGACACTGTTCTACATAGTTCTAGCTTTTGAGCATATTTAATTTTTTTTATACAAGGTTTTTCAAATTAATATTCTGACGAAAATATTTTAAATATCAGGTTTCATATCATTTCGCTTTTAAAATGCAATACTAAAGGATGATGACAATATGAAAAAATATCTTCAAAATATATTTATTAGTAAGATTTTAAAGCGGGAACCCCAAAGGAACTCTATCTATGTGAAAATCATAGCTTTAAATTAAAAATTTGATGTTATTGTCAGTTTTTCTTATGCGTGATGAATGCCCTAAGGAGTGGGATGCTCATGTCAAAGTACATATCTTTGCACCCCGCACTTTAGGCCATTCATCACGCATAATAAAAAATTGGCAAAAACATCAAATATTTAATTTGAAGCTGTGATTTTCACATAATCTTACACATCACCATCAAAGCTTGTTGTCAAATCCATTCTGAGATACCATCCTAAAATTATTTTTACCTTTTAGTGCTTTTAATTTAAGAGTGAAATTAAATTTTTATTTTTTTATTTTCTACTTTTTAGTGCATTTACTATAAAAGTGATTTTTAAAAAGTTTTTTATATATTTCTTATTTTCTACTTTTTAGTCTTCATAAGTTTGTATTTTACGGCTGCGCTAGCAAACTTGAGCGTATTTAGCGAAAGATCGGATCGGTACGTTTCACGGTGGGTGAGTGCAATCAAAACATAGGACTAAACGATTTAATTTCCACATAATCAAGATCCGGTCGATCAAGAGAGTACCCAGTGCGTTAAACAGTTAGCGCTCGACCTGCTGATACATACGCCGTTTGCATCGTGAAAATCGAACGAGCGGTTGCCGAGATATTACGGTGGCACACCATCGCATTCATCCTCAATTTCCGAACGGCGCCCCAAGGGCACTTGAAAATATTATATGACTGGTACCACTGGGAGCGGATGGGCTATCGGCGAGGGGGTCGAAAAAATTTTCAGAGCCTAGGACTGACCGTTTTTGAGATATTTACGATTTTCTTCCGAAAATTTGGATTAGGTTAAGGACTAAATTTTCCAAAACTTCGATCGCTACTGTACAGAATTTCTATTATCAACTGTATATCCTAATTCAGATCTCATTTGTTCATATAACTAATAGCGTGTTATTATTTAGCTCTATAGTGAGTAGAGCCCTACGTTTTGGTAAAATTATGTATTTCAAACGTGTACGAATTTTAGATCCAAACTTACCGAGGCTACGTTATCTTTCACTAAGAAAATGTGCATGTAAACGAGGTTGCATTAGTTCAAGGGGCATTTTTTACTTCCTTGTACGAAGTAAAAATATTATTATAATCACGAAAAATTTCGGTTTCCAGATTTCAACGGAAATATCCATTTTGACCATCCCTGAATCAATTTTGACTAGTTTCGGCGTAACCTCTCTACGTTCGTATATATGCGCGTACGTAAGTATGTACGTATCTATCTCGTATAACTCAAAAACGATTAGCCGATGGATGGTGAAATTTTGGATTTGGAACTGTTGTAACATCTAGTTCGGCAACACCCGTTTTGATTGCAATCGACTAAACCAAAAGTGTCCAATAAAGCCCAAAACCCAAAAAATATGTTTTTTGGAATTTTTCTGAACTGCAGTAATAAGCCCTCATTGAGAGCTTTCAACGCTATATCACAGTGGTACTTATTTTCATTGGTTCCAGAGTTACAGCCAAATAAAAGTTTAATTAATGAAATATTTGGATCTTAGAAGGTACATCCGTTAGAATCAAGACTTCATCTCCTTTTTTTTAATTTAAATATATTGATTTATAAATTATTATTTACTACTTCTCATTATTAAAAAAAAATCTTACGATTAATAATTCAGTAATAACAAAAAAGCAATATGAAAAACTATCAGAAGTTTTTAATAACATAATATTTTATGTACTTCATTTGTACAAGGAAATCATGTATTGTTCACATCAGATTTTTTCACTTAGCAACTTAGGGGCTACTTAGCGACTTGAAAATGTTGCTAAAATGTGTTATCACAACGAGAAAACCTGTATGCAAAATATCAGAGCGAATGGATAAGCGGAAATCCGTCAAAATTCGACCGAAAGGTTCCGTAACAGAATCTCACATACATAGTCCTAGAGCGAGTTAATATAAAAGTGGTAAAAATCTTCAAAATTGGTCCAACTGGTCGAGAGAAAGACTTAAATATGCATAAAAATGTATATGGATCTAACTGAATTGTTCTTTTTTTAAGTTGATTAAAATGTAATATTACTTTTAAAAAACAGTATCCTTGTTTTGTTAAATAAGCAAAAAAAACTTTTCCTCACACATCTACGCCATCTTTGTAAAAGATACAAATTTTGGTTGTCAAGTAACCAATTAAATGAATTTTGAATCTGAGGAAGTTAAGTATACCTTTTAATGAACTTTTTGAGCTCAGACAATTTTTATTAAATCTGTCTACTGAAAAGCATTAGATGAAAAACTTTTATTTTAATCATTATTTAAACAAATAATTCAACATATTCTCATACTCTGACGAAATTAAAAGATAATATTCTAGATCAACTCATAAAAAAGCCAAACCTTTGTACAATTCTCCTCTGAAAACTGTTGATTCTGTTTGTAATCCATTTATTTATAAAAAAAAAAATAAAAATTAGGAAAAACGTTTTAAACGTTTTTTTAATTAAATATCGACGTACAAAAGAGAACCGTATACAATAACTTAAGCTGCATTTTTTTTTTCATCTTTATGTTAATTTTATTTAAATGTAACATTTAATTATAAATTGTTAAACTTATTTAACAATTTATATTTCAAAAAATAAATATTACTAAAAATAAAGTTTGGAACGTCAAAAAAATTAAATAGTGGAAGTAAAATAACAACTACTGTATTATTTTATATTTAAAGTTGAAATAGCGCCCTGCTAAGCAAACATTATGTAAAACAGCCAATTGCGATGAATAAGAGAGAGAGAGAATGAATGTTCTTAAATTATCATACATATGCATATATGTTCCATTTATATAATTATTATCAAATGTACAGTAGTAACAGAAGAAGTTAAAATTACACAAAACATACCTATTGTACATTGCATAATAATGATGCTACTAGTGCTTATATACGTTAACATCCTTTCTCTTAGTGTAAAGTTTGCTGCAATCACTTTGTTTGATACGGTTCTTATAAAATTGCAATTTTTATTAATATAGGATCAGTATTTCTTAAACATTTTTTACCAAATTCTTAATTTAAATACTTGCACGAGTAAGAATCTATATTCTAAAAATATTCGTGAACTAATGAATAACTATATAATTTTATATAAATATATTCATCACCATGTTTATACCTTTCGTCGATATAAAATTGATTACACATTTTCATAAATATGCAACTGTGGTTAGGAAATTCGTAAAGAACCCAGGTTTCGTTTTGCAGTAAGATAGATAATGGAACAAGAGACCCAATTTTATTCGTGTATCCTTTTACCCACACCAATAATAAGAGTTGTAAAAACCACTTTTTACAGATCAGACGATACGTCTAATTTCCGTCAATTTACATAGCCGATAATATTAATTAAATTTTTTCTCCTATCATGAAAATATTGGATCTTCTCCTTCAATTAGAGCTAACATTACTCTATTCAACAATAACTCACTGCTGTTTACGTAATGACTTACACTTTTTCTTCCCAGTCTTTTTACAAAGCATTTGATTCTCATTTTTCAATAGAATTAGTGTCAAAGAAAAATTCGTTAATGTTTCTCTTTACTAGAGATTTTAAAATAGTGCTCCGAATATTCAAAATGCCTTTCAAACAAAACATATAACTTCACTCAACACATACTCTCTTTTATTCTTAAGAGAGATCGGCAATAATTGGCAGTATATATTATTTAAAACCATTTGGTAAAAAAAATATATAATAAAGATAGCTTTTTTACAATCATTAAAAATTCTTCATTAAACATTTAATAAAGGTGTCCCATTATTTTTCCCCGAAATGATAACTGGCATTACCTGTAATATACCATATTTGAATCACTAAAGATACGTGTATTAATTTCATTTCATTTCTTATGTTTAAATTATTTTTTTCATTTAATAAAATTATGAATTGAAAATGAAACAAAATTGTTATTCCAATCTAAAGCTTTTTGTTCTTAACAAAAAGCTAATTGATTCAAAACAAAGCTGAAACCCACCCCCATCTATATAAAAAAAGGTTATACAATAATATATATACTGAAATATTTCAACATCAACAAATTATGTACGTCTTAAAAGTTACCAAAAATTTTTATGGAAGAAACACAATAAGATACGTTTATATTTATTTCTCTTTATTAACCGTTTCATTTATTTTGACCTCCGGTAATCACCTACCAAATATGGATTTCTTGATGTTCACCTATTTTTAATGGATAATCTTAATAAAAACCATATCGTTGAGAAGTGAACTGCAATACCTAATTTTCATCTGAATAATATTTCAAGTTATTGCATAAAATTCAAAGAAATATTTTTTTGAGAAAAATTTCTAAGAACGTCTTCAATTAATTTTTTCAAAAATATATTTTTTTTAATTTTATTTAAAAAACCGTTTAATCAGTTTTTACCAAATGAAAGAAAAATTATTTGGATAATGTTGATTAATATCCACCAATTTTTACTCATTATAATTTCTAATTTGAGAGATCAATACTGTTATTTAATTTTAACTTAGGTATACATTTAATAAATTTCTTTATACATTATCTTTTTTTCCACCAAATATTCTTAATCTATTAATTTACATATTTATCTAGAGTAATCTACTAACGTAAAAAAGTAGAATATCTACTGAAGAAAAAAGTAAAATATTATTTTTAAATATGCTGAAGATTTTATCCTTAAATGATGTCTCTTGGACGGTTAACTTACATATTTCAATACTTCTAGATTTTGAAATACCTTGAACTGCAGATGTTCTTTAGGAAACCTATTCTTTAACTGGGTATCGCTTTACTATCTGAAGGAAAAACAATTTTTATTGTAACATATATTTAACCAGGTCAAGAAAAAATTGTTGTCTTGGAATTTTAATTTTAGATAAAAACTTCCTAACCTAGACAGGATACGGGTAGGATGTGCACATACTGTCTGAAAGAGACCTTAAAGTTATCTTCAGGACGGAATTATTTTCATCCTCTAGTTCCTCATTAAGTAAATCGAGTTTACACGCTTATTCGTATTTTTTTAATACTTGAACCTTTTCTCTCTTCCTTCGGACTGTGGTAGATCAAAACTTGCTAGGATCAAGCTAAAGATATACCTGAAAAGAGCCGATGTTCTAACAAGGGCTGGTGCCTATAGTTCTACTGGGAGACTCTGTGTGTTAATGAGTTAAGTAATTATTGGATAAAGCGAAGTTTCCTAATCTGTCCGTTAATAAAATATAAATATATCTGTATTCTTGGTATACCAAAAACTAAATTAAAACTAGGAATGTAATAGAGAATTCCTAAATAGGTTCTTCGATATACACACACACACACACACACACACACACACACACACACACACGCACACACACACACACACACACACACACACACACACACACACACACACACATACACACACACACACACACACACACATACATATATATATATGACCTATATAATATTTTAGATTAAATAACATTTAAGAATACCACTTTATAGTAAAGTGGTCAGTAACAGCTATTACCGTTTTGTGATTTTACAAAAAAAGACACGGAAATCCAAATAAAACTCTGATGAAAATTATTACATTTAAATCCTAGTCTTATAAATGTTATTATCGTCAATCCAGTTCAGTTTATTCCATTGTCAGAATAATTATATATCTAAGAAGAGTGAGACCAATTGGCTTTTTATAAATAGGTTTGAAGCTTGATCTAAGACTTATAATCTTCAATAAAATAAATAACAATAATTTCTATATTCTTTAATATTGAAATTTCATTCATTACGCAAACCTTAAAAAAAATTTGCAAGTAGTAACATTATTTATAAATTATCTGTTTAATTTGTACATAATCTTCCAGTTAACAGTTAAGCTAGATCGTGGATACCGGTGCTCTTTGGTAGTTGGTTTCCATTAACCATAAGGGTTAATTGGGTTTGACCACCTCAAGAGTGGTCAAACTGAGACTGCAAGATTACACTTCATACATATCATCCTCTCACTTATCCACTGAAGTATTATCTGAAAGTATTATTATATATATATATATATATATATATATATATATATATTATATTAGGTAGACTTACCTAACAAAGCTACCTATTATAATGGGTACCATGATTCGACTTCCGGAAAATTTCTACATATTTTCGCATTTCACATCCCCTACCCCAAAACAACCGATAATTGCCGTAATTTTGCAGTAATATAATCAGTTAAGAAAGCCGGTCATAAAATAAAATGGTCTTCATGGTTAATTATTTACTCATTCAATAAAAGTGGTAACATAACGCCAGAAAGGTGTGCTATTTGATACTGAGTGTTGCTTTTCCATAATTGGCATTTTGTTCTAATTTTACCGGAAATTAAAACAAATACAATTAATTAGGGAAATTGTTCTAGTAAATGTAAAAAAATATGTAATGCAATATCTATTACTGAAAATAGTTCGAATTTATTTATTTTACTTATTTTAGAAATTACAGAAAAAAAGACCCTGTTACGAATGAAGACACTTCTTTATATAAACACTCACCCAAAAGAGATTTCCATTTGGGAAATAAATTAATCTAAAAACATACTTTATTTATATGGATTAGTACTTGGTATAGCTAAATTATGATGTTGCTCTTGTGATGTGTTGATTTTCTAAGAGATAGCAGCACGTATCTGTTAATCTTGTAACAATGTGCTAATGAAATCTTGCGTTATCTGATTTATTAAAACATTTTCTTCCTTATTAAAAAATATCGAACTTATCAATTTGAACGGTTAATAAACTAACATCTGTGAAAAATTCAAATTTTTCTTAACATCCGTCATGCACACTTTATATGATTTTTTTTATTGTCTTTAATAAAAACATTTACACCAACGTTTTATTTGAAAGAATAAAGCAGGCAAGTTTTAGTAAAGTTTAATGGAATGGTTTGAAAATTTGGTGTCGAACAATATTATAAAATATTTTAACAGAATACAATTTTTTGTTAACACCAGTCAAAAGAAGGAAAATTTCAGGATATTTATTTGTCTCTGATTTCAAAATATATTCACTGATTTTCATGAAATTGATATGAAAAGATTTTTCTTGCTTGTGCTAGTAGATTTGACGATTAGAAAAAAAATTCCAAACTGCAGAAATAATTTTTCCATGTTAAAAAACAATTATTTTAAACTCATTAAACGGTCTAATCAAGCATAAATGATTGAAAAGCGGATTTCAAAATTGGATTCCGTAAAAATATTATCCATGAAAAACATATATAAAACTAAATAAATTTATTTAATTAAAATTAAGTTGTATTTAATTAATAATACATGATCAGATTTATTTTAAATATTTTTATGAATATAATAATAATAATAATAATAATAATAATAATAATAATAATAATAAAAAGAAGAATAGATAAAAGTTTAATTCAACTGCTGCGACTTATTTAGAAAAATACCATAGTTTGAAAATTATGAATTGAAAAACTCTAAATAAAAAAAAACTTATTTTTATTTTTATTACTTATTTTTCCATTCTCCGATTAGGAGAGAGGACTTTGCCAGAATTCACAGTTATTCTAAAACGTTTACAATTAAAATAAATCAGGGTCACTGATTCCTAAAAGTTTCCAATCGAAGCCTCCCTTCATCGGAAATATTTCTTCAATATTTTCGTTTATAATAAGTGTCAGATACAAGTTAACAACTATTAATCTAGTATTTATTTTTAAGCTATAACACTATCCAATATTGTCAATTAAACAAGTTAAGTATCGATTAAGATGAACACCAATCTTACGTAGCACTTATACGTATCTATTACCTACAAGTATATTAATTTTAAAGTCTCTCAAAAATAAGAGAAATTATTTATTTATTTTTCACAAACTTATTTATTTTTAATAAATGTACATATATTATAATATTATATTACAAACTAATGAGTATAACATGTAAAATGATTATTGGTATAAGTACTTTGTTTTGTTGACCTACGGAAATCATTTATAAACTGTTTTTTGATAAACTGTTTTAATTTATTTATTAAATTAACTAAACAACAAACATATTTTACCATAAATAAGCATGCATTGAAAAGCTACTGGTTATGTTATGAAAAGCTACTGGTTATATGTTACGAAACGTAATCAAAGTGTCCTTGAGAAACATAGGCATTACGGAGTTTATATAAAAAGTAATGATCGAAATTTGTGAGCATAGTACACCTAAATGGGTACAAATAACATATTTTCAAACTGCTTATTACATTTACAAAAAGAAAAATAAATAAAAAATGGACGGTTCGTTTCAAAATATATGATATTAAAATAAATATATTTTAATATATATAGCATAATTTTACGAAAAATTATGCTTTATTTGTACTTTATTCTACTTTTTGTTGTTGAAATAAATGCAGTACAGAGAGTAATAGATTACATAGTAACATCGTTTAATTTATGCATCGTTTCTACTAATTATGTTGATAAATTACACAATTCTACACTTGGCTTTTGTCTTTTTATTGTCATCTTCCATTAAAAACTTCAGTAAGAAATTCTCCAATCGTTTATTACAGAGATAAAATAATAGGAATCTGTTATTATTGTAAATCCTTCTTAATATATCGCTTAATTCTGTTTTAAAATCTTATTTCTCATATAAGAAAATATTACTTAGAGATTTTTAACCACTCTTTTTTATTTTTATTTTTTAATTAGATCCAACTGTTATAAGCTACAAATTTTAGTTCTAAATACAAATTTTAGTATTTTAGTTCTGATAATTATATAAATTTATTCTTTTATTTCTTACATACTATCGAACAATTTTATTATCTTTTACAAGTAAATGATAGAAGAGTTCCTTTATTAGATTCCAATGTGAATAAAAAAAAAGAAGTTCATGACATGGTCTGACACTAGTTCTGGTTGTAGCAACCAATATGTTTTTATGAACAGAAAATCATGAAAAACATCTAATCCGTGAGTAGTGAACCATGAAATAATTTTTAAATCGTTAAAACAGAAGTCATCTTATATTATTAAAAGTACATAGTAAAAAAATATTTACAAATTCAGTCCCGATTTCTTGTTACCACCGTTCATTTTCTTAATTATATTCCATTCTTTATTTGCATTTATTATTTCATAGCATATAAAAAGGTAATATTTAGCTATAGATATATAGCCTGAATATTAGCTATAAGATTACTATAAATAAATCATTGTTTTAATCTTGCCGAAATCGTTAGTTAAGATTTTGTTAAAATCTTAAAAAACAAACAAAAATCCCAATTAAAGAAAATATTCCCAATTAATCCAAAATTAAAGATAATAGATCCCAATTAAAGAATATTAGAAAAATAATTTTTTTTTAGAGATCATTCTAGTGTGTTATCAAATCAAATAAAAAAAGAAGTTTCAGATCTTTTAACGAATGTAATATAAGGTAATCTGTGCTATAGAATATTGTGATCACACCAAAAATTAAAACATTAAGAACCAAACTGTAAACTTTAATTTGAAAGGATTTACTTATTTTTTAAAAATTCAGTGCATAACCGGATTAATTGTAACTTAGGTTAAATAAGCAAATTAAAAATAAACTACACAGAAGAAAAAACGTTATAATAATGAAAAATTCCATGTAATAATGAATAAGTGTTGCCCGATTTTATGAAAAAGAATAACTGTCGTTTATTTCATAAAGTTAGGAAAATTTATTACTTACAAACCGAAATTTATTGACTTAATAAATGCCATGGATTAAAACTATAGTTGAAGTATTTATTTAACAATTTGGATTTAAATAACACTTAGTATCACCACAAACAAAGATAGAGTTAAAGAAAATTAATAAATCTAATGTAATTTGTGCAAAAATTCTAGAAACAGAACACTAAATACAAAAGCAAAAAGGAAGTATATAAAAACAGCGTAAGCTTTTGAACAAAAGCTTACGCTGTTAGAAAACGTAGGTAATATAAGGAAATAAATTAAGAAAAGTTTTTCTCAAATTACGCTTTGACGTGCAAAAGGTTTAGTTCGCCAGAAGATATAAATTAATTTCATAATAGTCTTACTAAAGCAATACAATCGGCCGTTTGGACATCGACACCAGTCTGAGTGCTAAGACCACCCAATTAGCACTAAAATCCACTACTAATCTGGGAAATGATTGGAAAATTTAAAAGATTGCGAAGAAGTAA